>NC_092777.1:54270543-56670543 GCF_047496795.1 Chiloscyllium punctatum
CTGTGTGGGTTTGATCGTGTGTAGGAGTGAGTGTGAATATGTGCTTGTGTTTACCCGAAGATCCGAGGCAGAATGTCCCTGACTGCTGAAGTGTTCCCTGACTGGGAGAGAACATCCCTGTCTGGCAATTGTTGTGCGGTGTCCATTCATCCGTTGTCATGGCACTTGTTTTGTCTTGCCAATCTACCATGCCTTGGGGTATCTTTGTCCACAACATATGAAATAGACAACATTGACCGGCTCACATGAGTACCTACCGCACACACAGTGAGAGGTGTCCTCACATGTAAGCTAGTATCCATGTTGACACCCTGATATGTCTTGCAGTGGCTGCTATGACAGAATTATATGGCGTTGTAGTTGATGTTATGCTGAAGGCTGGGCAGTTTGCTGCAAACAATAGTCTGTCTAAGTCTGGCAGTTGTTTAAAGACGAGAAGTGAAGGTGTAGGGAAGCTCTTGGCAAAGTATTCATTGTCATTGATAGAGTGTTGCAGTCTGCAAAGAACATGACGTAGTTCCTGCAATCCAGGCAAGTGCTGGACAAAGAAGGGTACCCTATTGGTCGTATCCTTGTCTGCCTCCTGAGGAGTTCATTATGGTCTCTCACTGTGGCATGTCGGAACTGGCAATCGATGAGTTGGGCTTGTTATCCTGTTCTTATGAGGATGACCTTCAGCACCTTCAGGTGTCCGTTTTGCCTCTTCTGAGCAGATCCTGTGTATGTGTAAGGTTTGTCTGTGGGGGATGGCTGTTTTAGTATGTTTCGGGTGGAAGCTAGAGAAGTGCAGCATTGTGTGACATTATCCGTGGGTTTACGGTAGAGTGAAGTTCTGAGGTGCCCCTCCTTGATGGAGATCCATGTGTCCAAGAATGAGACTGATACTAAAGAGTAGTCCATGGTAAGTCTGATGAAACTTGTTGATATCACTGTGTAATTGTGGCTCCTCATCATGGGTTCAGAGGAGGAAAATGTCATTAATATGTCTGGTATATGGTATTGGTTGGAGGTCATGTGCAGCACAGAAGTCTTGTTTGAATTTGTGTATGAAAATGTTGGCATATTGAGATTCAAATTTGGTCCCCATGACTGTTCTGTGTGTATGTCTGGGTGATGAAGTTCTGGGATTTACATATTAATGAATCGAAACCTGCAACCCTATTCTATGTGATTAAAGACGTAACAGCAATCGAGGATTGTTCAATACATCACATCATTATATGGCACTTTGATCTTATACTATAAATTCTGTGTCCTATGATTCTGTACCATTAGCTACCTGATGAAGGAGCAGCACTCCGAAAGCTCTTCTTCCAAATAAACCTGTTAGACTATAACCTGGTGGTGTGTGATTTTCTTTCTTAACTATGTGACGAAATAGATCATCTTGGGCAAAGGGAGGAAGGAAGTGGCAAAGCTTCCCACTCCTGGTCAGTATTGGAAAACACATGCATGAGAATAAGATGATGGCATGTTTTGATAACCTGCTGATAAGCACTCTTTAACTGGATCTGAAATTCAGGGCCTCATACAGTAACATTGGTTTGGACACACTATGGTCAAAACTGGCACGCGTTTCAGCCATTTTCTGAGTGTCCAATACAATTTCTGGTTGGAATGCCTTCCATTTAATGTGTGCTGCATCACCGTATAGTCCCTCAATATTTTTAGGCAATTCTGGCAGCTTCCTGAAACCAATTAAACTATTCAAACAAGGGTCGTGTGGCTATATAAGGCCCTATCCATAAAAGCCAAATGGAGTACATGTTATGAAAATGCCAAATACTCTAGAGCTGTACAGCATGGAAACAGGCCCTTCAGTCCAACTTCTTTCAGTTCTGAAGTGCTCTAACCTAGGACTTCAAAAGAATGACTGAAGGCATGGCTAAAATTGCAAAGATATTGGATTGGAATTCAAAACCCGAAATACAAGGCATGAAGGTCATCTGAAATTGAGCTTCAGACCTCGATTGGAAATTGTGGTAAGCTGCTTGGAACTATTTGTATCCTCAGAGGCAGCTCGCTTGAGTTTTTCCAGCAATTTCTATTTTTGATCCAATCATACTTGTCTTTACTGGTTTAGAGTAGAAGGTCGGCTTCCAAATGGGGCAAATGCCTTCCACTTGTTTTTTGCTTATATTTTTTCTTACATTGAATAGTTGAAATGCTCCCTCTTTCCTCATTTTGTATTGAAACTATACTATCATCCTTTGAGGACTTGGGTTCATCTTTAGCTGGTTATGGTACATTCAATTAAAAAGATTTCCTGTTAAAAAGGTTAAAAAGAATTCCTGGATCTCCTTTCACCTTGCGGATGTTAAAAATAATTTATTTATTTATTTGTGGGTGTCATTGGCCAGTATTTATTGGCCATCCCTAGTTGCCCTTGAGAAGGTGGTGGTGAGCTGCCTTCTTGAACCGCTGCAGTCCATGTGCTGTGGGTTGACTCATAATACTGATCGGGAGAGAATTCCAGGATTTTGATCAAGTAATGATAATATTTTTCCAAGTCAAGATGGCGAATGGCTTGGCGGGGAACCTGAAGGCGGTGGTGATCCCATACATTTGCTGCCCTTGTCCTTCCAGATGGGAGTGGTCCTGGGTTTGGATGGTCTGAGGATCTTTGATGAATTTCTACAGGGCATCTTGAAAATTGTACATACTGCTACTACTGAGTGTCGATGGTGGAGCGAGTGGATGCTTATGGAAGCAGTGCCAATCAAGCAGGCTGCTTTGTCCTGAATGGTCGAGAGTGTGGGGCTGGAAAAGCACAGCAGGTTAGGCAGAATCCAAGGAGCAGGAAAATCGATGAAAATGTTTTTCCAGCCCCACACTCTTGACTCTAATCTCCAACGTCTGCAGTCCTCACTTTCGCCTTGTCCTGGATGGTGTCAAGCTTCTTCAGTGTTGTTGGGGCTGCACCCATCCAGGCAAGCAGGGAGTATTCCATCACACTCCTGACTTGTGCCTTGTAGATTATGGACAGGCTTTGGGGAGTCAGGAGATGCATGAATCGCTGCAGTATTCCCAGCCTCTGACCTGCTCTTGTAGCCACTGTGTTTATGTGGTCAGTCCAGTTGAGTTTCTGATCAATGATAACTCCCAGGATGTTGATAGTGGGATATTCAGTGATGGTAACACCAATTAATGTCATAGGGCAGTGGTTAGATTATTTCTTATTGGTGATAGTCTTAGCCTGGCGTTTTAGTGACATGAATGTTACTTGCCACTTATTAGCCCCACCATGAATATTGTCCAGAGCTGCTTGTATTTGGACACGGACTGCTTCAGTATTTGAGGAATCATGAACTGTGCTGAACATTGTGCAATTATCGGCAAACATCCTCACTTTTGACATTACAATGACGGGAAGGTCATTGATGAAGTAACTGAAGATGGTTGGGCCTAGCACACTATCCTGAGGAACCCCTGGAGCTGAGATGACTGACCCCCAACAACCATAACCGTCTTCCTATGTGTCAGGTATGACTCCAATCACTGGAGAGTTTGCCCCGATACCCATTGATTCCAGTTTTGCTAGGGCTCCTTGATGCCACACTTGGTCGAATGCAGCCCTGATGTCAAGGGCTGTGACTCTCACCTTACATCTGAATTCAGCTCTTTTGTCCATGTTTGAACCAAAGCTGTAATGAGGTCAGGAGCTGAGTGGCCCTGGTGGTGCCCAAACTAGGCATCATGGAGCAAGTTATTGCTGAGCAGGTGCTGCTTGATAGCACAGATGCTAACACCTTCCATCACTTTAATGATTGAGAGTAGACTGATGGGGTGGAAATTGGCCAGGTTGGATTTGTCTTGTTTTTTTATGTACAGGATATATCTGAGCAATTTTCCACATTGTTGGGTAGATACCAGTGTTATAACTGTACTGGAACAGATTGGCTAGAGGAGTGGCAAATTCTGGAGCACAAGTCTTCAGTACTATTTCAGAACATTGTCAGGGCCCATAGCCTTTGCAGTATCCAGTGTCTCCAAGCATTTCTCAATATCACGTGGAGTGAATCGAATTTTCTGAAGACTGGAATTTTTAATTCTAGGGACTAATGGAGGAGGCCGAGAGGAATCATCCACTTAGCACTTATGACTGAAGATTGCTGTGAGTGCTTCAGCCTTAATTTTTTGCATTGATATGCTGGGCTTTTCCATCATTGAGAATGGAGATATTTGTGGAGCCTCTTCTTCCAGTGAGTTGTTTAATTGTCCACCACCTTTCATGACTGGATGTGGCAGGACTGCAGAGCTTAAATCTGATCTGTTAATTATGGCATTGTTTTGCTTTATCACTTGTTGCTTATACAGTTTGACATGCAAGAAGTTCTGGATTAGTGGTGCTGGAAGAGCACAGCAGTTCAGGCAGCATCCAAGTAGCTTCGAAATCGATGTTTCGGGCAAAAGCCCTTCATCAGGCTTTTGCCCGAAACGTCGATTTCGAAGCTCCTTGGATGCTGCCTGAACTGCTGTGCTCTTCCAGCACCACTAATCCAGAATCTGGTTTCCAGCATCTGCAGTCATTGTTTTTACCATGCAAGAAGTTCTGATTGGTAGTTTCACCAGGTTGAAACCTCATTTTCAGGTATGCCTGGTGCTGCTCCTGGCATATCCTCCTGCACTCTCCATTGAACCAAGGTTGATTCCCAGGTTTGATGGTAATGGTTAAGTGGGGATATGCTGTGCCATGATTGTGCTGGAGTACAATTCTGCTGCTGTTGATGGCCCACAGTCCCTCATTGATGTCTAGTCTTGAGTTGGTAGATCTGTTTGAAGTCTGTCCTATTTAGCACGGTGATAGTGCCACACAACATGATGGTGGTTATTCTCACTGTGAAGGTGGGACTTCGTCTCCACAGGACAGTGCAGTGGTCGCTCTTACCAATACTGTCATGGTCAGATGCACCTGCATCTGGGAGATTGGTGAGGATGAGGTTAAGTATGTTTTTCCCTGTTGTTGGCTCCCTCACCACCTACCACAGACCCAGTTAAGCAGCTATGTCCTTTTGGATCTGACCAGCTCGATCAGTTGTGCTGCTACCGAGCCACTTTTGGTGGTGGACATTGAAATCCCCCACCCAGAGTACATTTTGTGCCCTTGCCATGCTCAATGCTTCCTCCAAGTGTTGCTCAGCATGGAAAAGTGTTGGTTCATCAGCTGAGAGAGGACAGTACATGGTAATCAGTAGGTGGCTTCCTTGCCCATGTTTAACTTGAAGCCATGAGACTTCATGGAGTCCAGGGTTAATGTTGACGACTCCCAGGGCAACTCCCTGCTGAATGTATACCACTGTGCCACCACCTCTGCTAGATCTATCTGCTGCTGGGACAGGGCATGGTAATGGTTGTCTCTGGGACGTTATCTCGAAGGTATGACAGTGATTATGTCAGGCTATTGCTTGACTAATGTGTGAGACAGCACTCCCAAATGTGGCACCAACTCCCAGGACTTTGCAGTTCGACAGGGCTATTTCTGCTGTTGTCTTTTCCGATGCGTAGGTCAATTCTAGATGATCTGTCTGGTTTCAATTCTTTGGGATTTTGTAGCGATTGGTACAACTGATTGGCTTGCTAAGCCATTTCAGAGGGCAGTTGAGAGTCAATCACAATACTGTGGGTCTGGAGTCACATGTAGGCCAGACCAGATGAAGATGGCAAATTTCCTTTCCTAAGGACATTAGTGAACCAGATGGGTTTTTCTGACAATCGACAATGGTTTCGTGGTCATCAGTAAATTCTTAATTCCAGATTTATTTTTTATTGAATTCAAATTCTACCATCTGCCATGGTGAGATTCAAATCCCGATTCCCAGAATACTAGCTGAGTTTCTGGATTAAGAATCTCGCAATAATACCACTCGGCCATTGCCTTCCCTTCTTAAGTATTTCCCCTCCTTTGTCTCCAAACATCCCAATCCAAAATTCATTTTATTTTAATTCTTACCCTTCTCCTATGATGGGGATTCTGAGGGTCCCCATGCACAACTGCAATCTACACCTGCATAATAACTGTCTGGCCAGCAGAAAACCTGTCCCATTATGTTTCGTTCCAGAACCTACCTGCATTTTCGTGTTCTCCTGCACATTGGACAAAATTACTACATACTGAGAATCACAATTCTTGTTTGAAATGTTATAATTTTCCTCAAAATTTCTTTCTGGAAATTGCATTGCTATATCCATTACTGTAAGGGTATACTGATGTCTCACTTTTATTTTCGATAATGGTCCTGCACAATCTATTAGCACTTTACTGAATGGTTCTTCATTTACTGGTACGGACATTAAAGGTGTTGGTTTGTGTAGATAATAAGATTTCCCTACTATTTGACATGCATGACTTGTTCCACCAACCTGCACGACATTGCTATGAAGTCTCAGCCGTGTAAAATATCTGTTTGCCAATGCTTCAGTTTTCCTTATTACTCTATTACCTGCCATAGGAATGTCACATGCTACTTGCACTGTTTCCTTATGGTATCTGGGCAATACCACGATCCAGTTAACAACCATCCATGCCTCATCCACAGTTCTGTGAAAGTGTCTCCATTTCTTTTCAGAACTCTGCTTTTAATGTAATAGCACCCTGGATCTCCTTCAGCTTCAGCTTCAGTTTAAGTGCATCAGATCATTTAACTCCGGATATCCTTACTGAGTCTCAATTAAAGAAGACACGCCAAAACACTTCTTTTGAATTATCCCCTTCCTTAAAGAATGTTTTGGCAATCCTAACATCTGCTTTTGGTATTACTTTCGCATCTGGTGATGGACTTTGTTGGGCCATTGCTCTGGTCACCACACATGATGGGGAAGTACCTGGAACGTGTTCCTGTAACTACTGTATTCTGTCTTCTCAACCATATTCGGAATTCCATGATGATGAGAGAAACTATAAACTTTATTCCAGCCAAAAGGGAGTAAGATTTGAAATTCTTTCAAGGAAATGATTTCTCTTTTTATGTGATTTCAACTTCTAATGCTTAATGCTGTTTGTTGAAATTACTTTGCTTCACAATTTCAACTCATATATACGTTTGCCCAGATTGCTCCTTAAATTTCAGAACCTTTCCTGTATGATATAGGTACCAACTTAAATGTACCCAGAATAACCTGTTTTTACATCACAGCAATCCATAGAAACCTCCTCTGCTGGTGAAACATACATTTCCTGTCCTATATTATGAACTGGACCAGAAAGGTTGACTGGCTTTTGCCCGAAACGTCGATTTCGCTGCTCCTTGGATGCTGCCTGAACTGCTGTGCTCTTCCAGCACCACTAATCCAGAATCTGCTTTCTCTCCACAGATGCTGCCAGACCTGCCAGGTTTCTCCAAATTTCTGTTTTTGTTTCCTGTCCTCTACCTGTCAACTTTCTCTGCATGGGCAGCAATCAGATCTTTGTGGCCTCAAATTCTCATTTGGTTCAATATTTTATCAAATAATGTGAAGAATGCCTCCGCATTCATTTCCTCAAGTTTTGGTAGGGACAGTATAAACTTAGGAGAAAGCGAGGACTGCAGATGCTGGAGATCAGAGCTTAAAAATGTGTTGCTGGAAAAGCGCAGCAGGTCAGGCAGCATCCAAGGAACAGGAGAATCGACGTTTCGGGCATAAGCCCTTCTTCAGGAATGAAGAAGAATTCCTGAATTCCTGAAGAAGGGCTTATGCCTGAAACGTCGATTCTCCTGTTCCACAATATAAACTTAAGCAATTCCCACAATTTGGATTATGACTAGGGTTTTCCACATCAGAGTCTGCATCAGCATCTGATGTCTCTTTTTTTAAACCACATCACTTTAAGCTTATACTTTTGTTCTCTCTCATCTCTTTTCTCTTTACCTTTTCGCTTTCTATTCCAGTTTTCCCATTTCCAATTCCAATACTTTTTCATTGTCTGTCTCAAACTGTTTCATTCGTTTTCTTCAAGATCAAACTGCCTTTACAATAACTCAGTGTTAACTGACACCAATGTCTCACTACTTGGTGTGTCTCTGTTGTATTTGAACAAAACTGAATTGCGGTGCTCAAACCTATCACTGCTTTCTTAGCCCTGGCAGGCAACTGCACATCTAACATACTTGCCAGTTTGATTAATTTGACTTTTGAGGTCTCTCTTGAAGTTCATCTGAGATAGCTTTTCTACCTGCAGGAAAAGTTTTGCAGATTCTACCGCCATCTTACTTTTTTTAGTGCAAAACCTGGAGTATATCCTTTTACCCTTACACTAACTCCACATTCAATCTTCGTCCTGACTCACTGTGGTATTCCCCTGGAAATCAAGCCCTATCACCCGACGGAGTGTGCTAGGACTTGCTGCCAGTGGTGAACACTGCAGGGACTGCTGAATATCATGAGCGGTGTAGCTAATGTTGTCCCATTATTTAAGATGGGTAGAAGGGATAATCCAGGAAATTATAGACCTGTGAGCCTCATGTCAGTTGTAGGGAAATTATTGGAAAAGATTCTCAGAGACAAGATCTGTATGCATTTACAAGCAAATTGACTTATAACCTGGTTTTGTGCAGGGGAGGTCGTGCCTCACGAACTTGATTGGATTTTTTGAGGAGGTGATGAAGATGATTGATGAGAAAAAAGTAGTTGATGTTGCCTACATGGACTTCAGTGAAGTCTTTGGCTTTGATCTTTATGTCATCATTGTCTACAGGAATAGTGTCAAAAGACTGGAAGATAGCAAATGTTGTCCCCTTGTTCAAAAAGGGGAGTAGAGACAACCCTGGTAATTATTGACCAGTTAGCCTTACTTTGGTTGTGGGTAAAGTGTTGGAAAGGGTTATAAGAGATAGAATTTATAATTGCTAGAAAGGAACAAGTTGGTTAGGGATAGCCAGCATGATTTTGTGAAGAGTAGGTCATGCCTCACAAACCTTATTAAGTTCTTTGAGAAGGTGACCAAACAGGTGGATAAGGGTAAAGCGGTTGATGTGGTGTATATGAATTTCAGTAAGGTATTTGAGTAGGTTCTCCATGGCAGGCTATTGCACAAAATATGGAGGCTTGGGATTGAGGATGATTTAACGGTTTGGATCAGAATTTGGCTAGCTGAAAGAAGACAGAGGGTTGGTGGTTGTTGGGAAATGTTCATCCTGGAATTCAGTTATGAGTGATGTACCATAAGGATCTGTTTTGAGTCCATGGCTGTTCATCATTTTTACAAATGATCTGGATGAGGCAGAGAAGGATGGGTTAGTAAATTTACGAATGACATGAAAGTCGGTAGAGTTGTGGATAGTGACATAGATAAGCAGCAGAAATGGGCTGAGAGGTGGCAAGTGGAATTTAATGCAGAAAAGTGGGAGGTGATTCACTTTGGAAAGAATAACAGGAATAAAAAATACTGGGTTAATGGTAAGATTCTTGGTAGTGTAGATGAGCAGATAGATCTTGGTGGCCAGGTACATAGATCCTTGAAATTTTCCACCCAGGTTGATAGGGTAGTTAAGAGATGTATGGTGTGTTAGCATTTATTGGTAGAGGGATTGAGTTTCAGAGCCACGAGGTCATGCAGCCGTACAAAACTCTGGTGCGGCCACACTTGGAGTATTGCTTACAGTTCTGGTCACCACATTATAGGAAGGATGTGGAAACTTTGGAAAGGAGATTTACTAGGATGTTGCCTGGTATGGAGGGAAGGTCTTACGAGGAAATGCTGAGGGACTTGAGGCTGTTTTCGTAAGAGAGAAGAAGGTTGAGAAATGACTTAATTGAGAAATATAAGATAATCAGAGGGTTAGATTGGGTGGACAGTGAGAGTCTTTTTCCTCAGATGGTGATGGCTAGCATGAGGGGACATAGCTTTAAACTGAGGGGTGATAGATATAGGACAGATGTCAGAGGCAGTTTCTTTACTCAAAGAGTAGTAGAGGTGTGAAAGACACTGCCTGTAACAGTAGTAGACTCGCCAACTTTAAGGGCATTTAATGGTCATTGTATAGGCACATGGACAAGAAGGGAATAGTGTAGGTTAGATGGGCTTCAGATTGGTTTCACAGATTGGCGCAACATTGAGGGCCGAAGCGCCTGTATTGCATGTTATGTTCTATGTCTTTGTCAAGGTCCCTCAAAGCAGACTGGTTCAAAAGGTGAAGTCACATGGTATCAGGGGTGAGCTGGCAAGATGCATACAGAATTGGATCAGTCATGGGAAAAAGATGGTAGCAGTGGAAGGATACTGGTGACTACGGGTTTGCAGACGATACAAAGATTGGTGGATTTGTGGATAGTGAGGAGGATTGTTAGAGGATACAGCAGGATATAGATCAATTGAAGTCATGGGCAAAAAAATGGCAAATTGAGTTTAATCTGGACAAATATGAGATGATGCATTTTGGAAGGTCAAGTACAAGTGGAAAAATACAGTGAATGTATATTTCCAGAAGAGAATTGATATGCAGAGGGATCTGGGTATGCAGGTCCAACAGATTAGAATCGATTTCCTGCAGTATGGAAACAGGCCCTTCAGCCCAGCAAGTCCACACCGACCCTCCAAAGAGTAACCCCCTAGTCCCATTTCCCTCTGACTAATGCACCTAACACTATGGGCAATTTACCTGACGTGGACATCTTTGAACTGTGGGAGGAAACCGGAGGAAACCCACGCAGACACAGGGAGAATCTGCAAACTCCACACAGGCAGTCGCTGAGGCTGGTGCTGTGAGGCAGCAGTGCTAACCACTGAGCCACCAGGTTCACGGTGTGGGGGCGTTGGGGGGCACAATTTAAAAGAGGTGTGCTCGGCAAGTTTTTCACACCAGAGTGGTGAGTGCCTGTAATGCACTGCCAGAGGAGGTGGTGGAAGCAGACCCATTCAAGAAGCACGAGGACGAATACATTGAATATGAAGAGAATAGAGGGATAAGGATCCTGTAAGTGACGACAGTTTTATTATAGGAGGACAAAAGGTGTGGGCGCAAGTCTGGAAGGCCGAAGGGCCTGTTCCTGTGCTGTATTGTTCTTTGTGTAAGTAATATTATTTGATTTGAGGACGATATGTTTCAGTTGTTGTGATATGAAGAACTTCATTTTGGGAAATCCTGTTTTCTTAAACCTGTATTTCTTCTACAATCTCATCTCTGGCTCTAGTTTTTTTGACTGTTTTTCAACTGAACATCTACATATCAGTGAAGGAAGTCTATTGGCTTGCTCAGCCCACGTGATAACAAATTGTCACTTTCCCTTCCTGACGCAATTTTGGCGGGGATATTAAATCTGAAAACGCTTCCTTCTTTCCTACTGTCTGTCTCTCTCTCTTTCAGCTGACTGTCTCTCTTCCATATTTCTCTTTTATTTCATTTTCTGGGGATTTTTTTTGTTTTAACCTCCGCAATCTTTCTATTTATATCAGTTAATATTCCTGTAACTGTATATATTTTACTTTCTGATACAATGAACTATTTGCACACCCCAGAAATCACACCTACATCTCCGCGTAAAGTGAAGGGTCAGATTCAGGTAAGAGGGAAAAGTACATGCTGTTAATACTTCAGAATAATCAAGGACACTTTTAAACAAAAAACTTAAGTAGAATCTCCTAGAAGAGATACGCAGCTTTGTAGAGATTGTTTGAAAATGGTTGTTTTTTTTCCACTCTGAATCTGTATAAATATGCAGAAGCCGCCGATATTGAACTTGATGCGGGTATGATTTTTCGAGACATTGTTTCTGCGATCGTTTTGATTTTTCATGTTTCTGATCCCACTTCCTGCGTCTCGCCAAAGGGCGCCACTATCAGCCAATTGATCTTTAAGGATGTTTCGTTTCTCTTTGCAATTTGCAGATCATCTTCGGACCGATGTTCTCAGGGAAAAGGTAACAGATCTAGCGTTGCACGTTTTTGTAAAATACGAACTTTAGATCGACATGTTCTGCTGTAAATTTGTTGGTGGTGTCTTTGCTGCTTGGCGCCAACGCTTTGTTTCCGCTTAACTGTGTTCCGCAGTTTCAGACCCGCTTCTACCCGGGACCAAGACATCAGAGTAAACTGTATTTAAATCCACACTTGATTTCTGTCTGCTATACATCCAGCACTGGGATATCCCCGCGATTACCCTCCCTTCGAGCAGAGTATCCTTTTGTAATCTCTGCTCGGAAACAATTGAATGTTTCAAATCCGCCAATCTCTCTCCATGTTCCATCTGCCCTGACTTGTTGCCTACATTTTGGGAGATCTTGATCACTTTTTTTTGTGCATTCTGTCTTAAGTTATTGACTGAGAGGGATTAACTTGCATTTGTATAGAGCCTTAACTCAAACGTCCCAGGGCGCTTTTGCTGATCATTTTGAAATAAAATCTGGCACCCCAGGAGGATGTAAGGAGAGGTGACCAAGTGCTTTTTTTTTGTCCGATATGTTTTTGAAGGAGTGCCTTCAAGGAGAAAAGAGACTTTGAGAGGTTTGGGAAGGGAAGTGCAGTTCTTAGGGCAAGCCTGCACTTAGATTCAGTTGTGACATCAGGAATGCGAAACTGTTTGCCTCAGCTGTTCACAGTTACCAGGGAGTGGGTGGCAAGGCCCTGGGGTTTGTAGTAGTTGGGAGTGAAGGTTTCGGCTTTACTAAAAACAAATCATTGGAGGAAGTTTCAAACTCATTCAGTACTGGCTGTCGGGTAATTTAGTGGCCCCCAAAACTTTTCGCACTCTGGCCTAAAATTTTGGCTTGGAAGTTATTGTGGCAGTTCAGAAAACTTGGAAGTTCCATGGGTCACTGGCACTACCTTTAGGTCAGGACCCTAAACCATCAAATTGTGATCCCTGCATGGGTTCTCAACCCCCCCCCCCCCCCCCCCCCCATTTTGGAAAGCCCTGAGACTGGGAGAGAGCTGATGACGAGGTAGAGCTGGATGTATTCAGTGTAGGTGTGGAAGTGCGATTATTTGGGGTTATAGTGTCTTAACAGTATGTAGCAGAGATATTGGAAAGGAACAGAGACCGATCTGATATGGGAAACAAAATGTAGTGGGGCAGGAGCAGAAAGAGAAGCCAACAGACTTCTCTTCACAGACTTGCACCACATAGGAATGGGACCAGGCAAAGTGTACCCAGCTGGATAGCAGTGAGGAGAAAGCTTTGTAGGAGACCAGTGTCACAGGCCTGTTGAGAAAAAATGGGGAGGAATAATTCTCCTTTTGTCAAAGCCACATAAGATGTAATTTTGAGACTTTGATAAAAGCTGTCTCGATGCAATGTCAGGGGCTGAAACCTGATTTGGTGGGATTCCAAAAGCATGGAATTCCTGGGAAAGTGGGTCAGAATTTGGCATCTTCAAGAACTTTGGAGAGATATGGAATACAGGTTTTTAAAGACACTGGGGGGGGGTATGTATAAATGGTCAGTTTTTTTGCAAAGAGGGATGCTTAATCAGCAGCAAGTCTGCCTTAGCAGTAGCCACTAGCTAATGTGGGAGCATCTTGGGAAGTTGGATGGTCAACAGTTTAGTGGGAATAGGGGTTCTGAGAGCAGGCGGTACATTTCATGAGCAAGGTGAAGGTCACTATGGAGAGTTGATTAAGAGATGGGAGAGAAACTACAGATGGAAACTAGTTTAGAGCATTAGATTTAGAATTTATTGTCGTGTGTACTCCAGTACAGGAGTACAGTGAAAAGTGTCTAATGTTACCACTCATGGCACAATCTTGGGTACAAAGGTAGCTAAAGGTACAAACAATTTGCAAACAAGTACTATAAGAACAAAAGTTTTAAAAAAAGTTAAACATTACCTTCATAGAATCAGTAGAAAAATAACGAAATGTGGTGATCATCCGAAAACATTTTTCCCAAGTGGGCTCAGGTCAGATAGAAAAACATTTGTGGAATTTTTGCATATTAGTTTAACACCTCATTGGAAAAGACACCACCCCCAACAGTACAGCACTTACTCAGTATCTTGCTGGGATGTCCATTTGGAATGTGTGTTCAACCCATCACTATCTGACTGAAGTGGAAATCCCACAAGTGACCTGAAACTTTCATTTACCATCAGTTTCCAAACCTGCATTTCCAAACCAGTTTTCTCTCCCATTACAAATAGCTTGCAGAAAAATAGCACACAAAAACAAACCATTCGTTAGTTGATGAGATTATGATTAAAATCTTCAAATAAATCAACTGTTATCATATGCACCGAAAACAGCATATTCAAAAGTTTTACAAATCTAGAATGATATCACTGACCCATATTATATATAGTAACTGTCTGTATAGCTTTACATTCCAACTCCTTTTATAAAGCAGGAAAGTGGATTACAAGCACCAAGGATATAAAGATCATTGTGTGTGTGTATATATAGAGATTAACAATTAGTTCAAGCTGTTAGAACGAGGCTTGACTTCAGAATAGGGTGACCTACTGCTCGATATTTTGAGAATTCAGTGTTTTTGGTGGTGAGTTGCCTGTTAAACTTTGTCCCTGCTATTTCTTTCCCCATGCTGATTCGGCTCTGAATCTCACCTGCTTTGTTTAGAGGGAGGTTGATTAGCTGCCTCTTTTGGAAGTTCTGGGGGGGGGGAGTGGAATTCTCTCTTTGATGAAGATTGAGAACACTTCCGTGCAGTTTCAGCACAGATTTCTTCAGGAGTCACCGTCACAACGTGTAGCTCTGATGGAACTTATTTTCTCTTTCCACTGCAGCACGGAACTAATGCGCCGGGTGAGAAGGTTTCAGATTGCTCAATACCAATGTGTTGTGGTAAAGTATGCAAAGGATATTCGATATAGTAAAGAGGATCTGGCTACACATGACAAGTGAGTCTGATAAATGAGAGTTGCAGCACTAAGTGGGTACTGTAATCTATATTTAACCAGAGCTCATGTTTATTATTTAACTGTTAGCAAGGAGTTTACTGCAAATTTCAGCTTATTTCATGCCCCTTGTAAGTGACAAGAAACACTTGCTAACGCTGCTATGACCTTTCTGAGCAGTAATTCCTTTGAACTACATGGGTACTTTCTTAAAAAGTCCCTCATTCCCAAGTAATCCACACATTCTCACTGAGCTGCCATTTCATCAGCTAATACCCACCAAATGATTATTGCTTATAAATTCCCTCATTTGCCTTCCAAGGAATAACTTTGGTGAGATTTTTGAACTAACCATTGAATTAACTCTCTGTAGTTTGTGTGATATGTGGTTGTGGTTAATTGCTGGTCTGAATTTTGATCCTTGTTCCTCTATTACATTTGTGGATATATCTTTCCCCTGCAAGAAGTGGGTTTGGGCTCATGGAGTATGAGGGTTACATGAGGGTTTTGATCTACAACAGTCAAAGGTCATGGGACCAGACAGGAAAGTGGAGTTAAGGCTGCAATCCGATCAACCATAATCTTATTAAATGGGGGAAACATACACACTCCTGAACTTATTAATCACCTCTGAACTAATTTTAAATTCATTGAAATCTTCTTGCAGTCAGGTAGCCACAACCTGAAGTTAAACAAAACAAAACCCCAAAGAACTGAAGATGCAGCAAGTCAAACAAAAACTGAAATTGCTGGCAAAACTCAAAAAGTCAGTCAGCATCCGTAGAGAAAAAGCAGAACTAATGTTTTAGATCTAGTGACCCTTCTTCAGAGTTTCCAGCATCCGCAATCGTTTGGGGTTTTTTTTGTTTATTCACGACATTTCTCAGCTGGCTGATTTTTGTTTGCGTCCAATCCTCTACTCTTCCATCCATTTGATTAGTTTCTCGCCTATTCCTTTCCTCCCTTCCTTGGTTTCTCTTCTCTGTTGAGAAGTCGATCTTTAGCGCAATCAACCACACCCTTCTTCGGTTTTTAAAATCTGCATGGGCACTGAATGAATGTACTCCAGAGACCTCACGTTGTCTGCAAAAAAAAAAGCAAATATGGTGGTTTTAAAAAAAAATGAAGTAAGATTTCCCTCCTGTATTATTTGCGCTACATCTCATTGGGAGTGGGAAAATAATAGAGTTTGATTGGAGGAACAGTGAGTGTGAGAGAGGAGCAGTAAGCACAGGAAAGAGAAAATCTATGATTGGTGGAACCAGACCAGTTTTTCTGGCTGTCCTGGTGCCACAATGCAGGAGAGTTTTGGCTGCACCATTTCCAATGGGACTGAGGAGAAAAATGGGAGGGAAGGTGACTGCAAACGTATCAACCAGGCTGGGATCACGGCATGCCAGAAATGCGAATACAGACCCAACCTCATGCGAATATGGACCCAGCTGCCCCCTCGTGCTGGGGTTGGAGAACTTGGCAGACCTTTTGCCTTGTGACAGTGACAGCTTCAGGCTGCATTTGCAGGATGCCCATTTGAAGCGAGCTGAGAAATGGAGAACATTTGCGAAAAATTGCATGCAATTGGGGACTGGGCCCACGAAGCAGCAGCTGGTTATTGGCAGGGGATTCAAGTCCCCGAGAGAGAGTTGTTGTCTGGTAAATGTCAATTTTAATTTGCTTCCAAAAGCTAATCCTGCAAAAGAATAATGTTCTTTGGTCAGTCCAGTCTCTACCTCATTAAAGTTCAGATCAGGTGAGGAGGTGCTTGGGAAGACGTGAATTACATTATTTGTTATCTGATGGTTACTTGGTGCTGCAGAACTAATTTGTATGAATTCCCCTTGTGGTAAGTTTGGACCTTTTGGAAGTCTGGATCCTGACGTATTCATTTTAGACAGAAGTATTGAGGATAAAAAAAACTTGAAATTAGCAGAACAAGGCCAAAGAACGCTGCAGACTACGAATTACTTGAAATTCATTTTTAAAAAGGGCTGTATTTGAACTTGATATCCAAAGAAAAAAGTCTGCAGTGAAAAATACAATGCAAATCCACCATGTAACTTCATCACCCAATAGAGGAGTTAGTGAAAATGAAAAAGAAACTCTTGAAACCGACATGTAGTCCTTGAGAAAATCTCTCTGTAGATGAAAAAATTGGCTATCTCGCATGGCATGGCATCTGTTATCCAGACTGTTATAATTGCTCTCACTTAATAAATGCTAGAGAATCCCTAGAATGGTTTCTGTTCCCAACTTACACAGCTCTCTGAAGCCACCTTCTCTTCATCTACACTCTGCCCCTTGGCAATACCATCCGTTGGAGAGAGATGCCAAAGACCTGTCTCGAATTCTGTGTTCAGAAGTACAATTAATCTTTAGTTGAGGTCTTTACCAAACAAGGGGGAAAGGTTAGAGACCAGTCTGAATCTGGCCTTCAACATGTACTCAGTCACCTTTTTAACTACTCCTCCAATCAGAAGAGAAGTCAATGATGCTCTCGTTTCTCCAGTAAGATACAGCATTTTTATATATTTCTCATTACAATAATTACATGCAATATTGTCCTTGTTCCTTCTCCTTTAATCTATACATCCAATCCTGTGAAATACCTGACCAATGATGGACAGCCCTAGGTTTTCCATGTCCTCATGATGTTTACCAATTATTGTAATCATCAGGCCTTGGAATCTTACAATGTATCCCATTAATTCACATTCCAAAGTTAATAGTTATACTCTCTTTCAGACATTTCCCAGACCTGCCTGTCCCCAAGGGTTGCTTGGATTCTGTTATTCATTTTATTCCTCGCTTTCCCTATCAAATTCTGTTACTCATCTTATACTCCCTACTGTCCTAATCACAGGAGATACAAAAAGGGGTTAGTTCTTACTAATTGCTAAAAGATTCATAATATTAGTTATGAGATAAAGTTACATTTAAAGTTTTATGTTTACACCTGTTGTTAGTACTCTTCAGCAAATTATTTGTGAGCACCTGACCTTGGAGAGTCAAGTAGACATTACTCTTCTATCTGGCAACTGTGTTATAACACATTTTAGTCCCATGCTGTCTTCTGAAACGACATTTACTGCCCCTACTCTGACTAATTCTTTTACCTAATAAAATAACATCTTTTTCATTTAATAAGACTAAAACTAAATTGCTTTCACAGCTCACTGAACTTGTCTGATCTATGTTTTGTTAAAACATAATCCCACTCTAATCATTTGTCTCAGTTATTGTGGGATCTATTTTTCTTTTAATGCTTGCTAAAAACTTCAGGCTGTCTGTTCTCAGACATTTATCAAACTGTCTCTTTCTCACATCTGCGACTGCTGTTTGTACAGAACTCCTTCTGTGTTGGTTTGTACAATTCTTTGTTCAAAATAAACCCTGTTCCCTTGGGTCACCTCCTTCTCAAAGCTATAATTGTGCTAACTTGAGAGCTCATTGGATCAGGTAAGCTAATTCTGTTAGTGCAGCGATTAGAGATGTGGCAATGTGCGACCATATTGTGTCACCTCTGACTAGGGGCTGCTCCAAGATTGGAATTTGGGTTATGCAATCCCTTGCAATTTGACATTGAGATCAAAGTGATCACTTTTGTCCACAATCTCTGTATCATTGCTAATGGTTCAATTCTCTCCTTCCAGCTGTTGTCTGCTTCAGGCAGGTCATTCAGAAACTTACTGCACTGTTCATCCGTAAACCAAGCTTCTGATTTGTTTGCATGTTGCAGACCTGCCACTGAGGTGATGAAACAAAAACAGAAACTGCTAGAGAAACTCAGCAGATCTGGTGGCCTCTAGGGGTAGAGAGCTGAGTCAATGCTTTGGGTCCAGTGACCCCTTGTCAAGCTGAGGTGGTGTCTATGTGTTTGTCACCTCCATGATTGTCTTTTCTACTGGTACCTCAGCTGGTCTCTGGTTATCTACATTTCAAACTTCAGCTTGTCCAAAATCTATTTGTTATATCACATCCTCTGTTCCCAGTTAACCATCAGCCATGTCCGAACTAACCTAATTTGTTTCTTTTTGTTCTCTATTGTTGTTCACTCTTAATATATATTTTCATGCATTCAAGTCTCTTAATGCCCTCTCCTCTCCACCGTTAGTATCCTATAGCTCTACAATCTCTCCCCTCTACTCGCTACCAAATCGTGGCCACTTCTCCACGCACAATGCAGAACTCAGTTGTCTGTTCCTCCTTTGGTTCCATTGTAAGTGACCATTCCTTCTGTTTCCTGATCCTGCAATTCCCTTTCTTACTTTACCTCCTTCTCTTTCAAGGCCTTGAAAATTAATTTTCTTCTTCTGAAGGGTCACAGGATGGGTCAAGTACTGGCAAATGCAATGAGATTAATTTAGGAGATCTGTTCTGCATGAAGGAGTTGAACCGAAGGCACTGTTTCAGTCCTACGTATCTCTATGATTCATTGTTAACTTTGTTTCCTCTCTGCCATTTCTCCAGCAATTTCTGTTTTTGCTTGTTTGTTTCAATTTACAGTTATTGGTTATTCGGCTTTAGAGTGATAGAGTTGTGCGGCACAGAAATAGAACTTTCGGTCCAATTTGTCTGTGCCGACTAGATATCTTAAATTGATCTAGTCTCATTTGCCAGTATTTGCTCTAAGCCCTTCTTATCTATCCACGCAGCAGAAGACGTTTAAATGTTGTAATTGTATGCACATTCAAGACTTTCTCTGACAGCTTGTTCCATACATGCACCACCCTCTGTGTGAAACAGTTGCCCCTTCGGTCCCTTTTAAATCTTTCCCCTCTCACCTTAAAACCGTTCCATCTAATTTTGGACTCCTCTGTCTTGGAGAAAACCCTTTACAAACATTTTACTTCCAAGTACTACATTCTGTTGCTTTTCTGTTAAATGCTAGTCTACAGCTGCCTTCTAAATTTAATCTCAGATTTAATTTACTTCATCCAAGAAAACTAGCTTTTGGTGCACTCCCTTTTTGCCTGGGCAATAATATATTTATTTGGCACTCCATCCATACATCCATTCAATGGTTTCTCATTCCTGTTATCCTTTTCGGCAACGCTGCTGTATGGTTGACTTGTATCGTGCGTCTTATCTCATTGAACTTTCCAGTCTACAAGTGTACCCCTATCTCTTTATCATGATCGTCAAACAATGCTTCTCATCAGAGTGGATTTCTGGGATAGCAAGACTGACACATGAGAAGTTAAATTGGTTAGGATCTAATCAGTGGAGCTCCAAATAATATGGGGGATCTTGTAAAAACTTTAAAATTCTCTACAGGACTAGACGGTAGATAGAGGAAGGGTGTTCCTAATGGCCAGGAGTCCAGAACCAGGGATCACAGTCTAGGATACAGGGTAAACAACATAAGATTGAGATGAGGAGAAATTTCTTCTCTCAGATGGTGGTGAGCCTGTGGAATTCACCATTACAGAAAGCAATTGAGGCCATTGTATGATGTCAAGGAGGAGTTGTGATTAAAGGAATCAATGGATATCATATGTTTCCTGCTGCAATATTGAATGACGTTCTTGTGTCCTCAAACCCCATGTGTTCTTTGATTTCCCTCATTCAGGCTGACCATGAGACAGTGCACCATTCAGAACTCCCATGACTACAAAATATTCTTTCTATTCTCTTCAGTGTTTTGAGTTTTTTTTTGTGTTTCCATCCTCCCTGTGTGACAGCAGCTTTCTCTTTTGAGGCTGACCTCATTATGTTTGAATTCAGCAGCCTCAGATAACGTCTGCATTGCCTTTCAACTCAACCACCTCCAATCCCTCAGCCTTCAAAAGGTTGCCAAGTAACTCTTGGGTTCAGTAGCAAACAGTCAGTGACACTTATGCATCCAAATGGTGGTATATGTGCAGAGTATTGGAACCATCGATAGTGTGCAGGCCTCATATGTTACAGGTTCCAATTGTTCATCTCTGTGTAAAACACACTTAATAGTTCAGTACAATTGCAGAAAATGCCAAGCTGCACATTCTCTGCCTATTTTGTTTTACCCTACTGTAAGCCAAACTGAGGAAGGCTCTAAGTTTTGAACGGATTTCTGTGTGCTGATTGTGCACTTTTGTAATTTGCCGTCCTCCTTTAATGGCATGTACTCAGCGGGGTCCAGACATGAAGTTATTGATGTGATGTTCCATTATTCCTAGACTTTCATTTATAAAAGCTGCTGATGTTTTGTTCTTTTATCTCCCAGGTTTACAATGCAAGCAGTTCCTGCCACAAAGCTGAGCGAGATTACTCAAGAAGCATTGAAATCTGCAGTTATTGGAATTGATGAAGGACAGTTTGTAAGTGTATCCCATTGCGGTTGATTTACTGAGAAATCCAGTAAATCTGAGTCTTTGCACTGAATGCTAATACCTGGATAAATCCCTCTTTTAATTGACTAATCTTGGACAGTAAAACATTTGCTGCTTTCAAGAACTTGTAAAGCTTTTCAGGGTGCTCTCCTGTACAGAAATGTGGTTCAGTAGCCTTCCTGGTGTCTTTCCCAAGTGTAAACCTGATGGTAATGAACACTGGGCTCCTCCTCCTCTATAAAACAGCACTGTATAATCCAATGCTTTTCTCAACTGATATCCACCAACAGACTGTTCCCAGCAGTGCACTTGACTTGGTTTCTTTACCTTTGACCCATCACCATCCCTTCCCAGAACACTCTAGTTGGGATGCTGAAGCTATTGCACACTTTTCATAGCTTAGATTAAACAACTCATTACAGAACAAGAATCATAAGACCATAGACTTGGAGCAGAAATTAGGCCATTCAGCCCATCCAGTCTGCTGCTCTGCTGTTCAATCATAGCTGATAAGTTTCTTGACCCCCATTCTCCCGCTTTCTCCCCATAACCCTTGATACTCAAGAACCGATCTCTCTCAGTCTTCAATATACTCAATGACCTGGCCTCCAGAGCCTTCTGGAGCAGGCAGCTCCATAGATTCACCACTCTCTGCCGGAAGAGGTTTCCCCTTATCTCCATTCTAAAAGGTCTCCCCTTTACTCTAAGGCTGTGCCCTTGGGTCCTCGTCTGTCTGACCAATGAAAACCTCTTCCCAACATCTACTTTGTGCAGGCCATTCAATATTCTGTATGTTTCAATTAGATCCCCCCTCATCCTTCTAAACTCCATCGAGTATAAACCCAAAGTCATCAAGCATTCCTCATATGTTAAGCTTTTCATTCCTGGGACCATTCTCGTGAATCAACCTTGGAATCTTCCTACTCTTGCTGGTTCAGTACAACACTAGGCAGTACATTTGCTTACTGAGTTATTAATAATGTCCCTTCATAACTCTGTAGGAGATTCATGGATTTAAAGGCTGACAAATTAGAATTGATTGCCCTTCTGTAAAGTGTCAGAGGATGTGTTCCAGTGATGCTTTCCTATTATTGTAAATGCGAGTTAGTGTTGATTATGTTACTCAATTCCTTGTGAATCTGAAGAAAGGTGCTATTTCAGAACATGGTGCTGAAGCTGCCTCTCTCTCTCCAGTTTCCAGACTGTGTCGAATTTGCTGAGGAAATGGCTAACAAGGGAAAAACTGTGATTGTGGCAGCATTGGATGGAACTTTCCAAAGGAAAGTGAGTGGAACCCATGAGGAAAAAGAACAACTGTACATAGTGCAGCCAAATGAGTGTATCCTGTTGGAGTTGTGTGATGTGTATCCAATTGTATAGCCACTTCTTTTATAACAAACAAACTGCCATTAATTTTTTTTTTACCTTGGACAAAGAAGCAATGCTTTCATCTGAAATAGATTGCATAACCACTTAAGAATTTCTGTTGAGTTCCAGACCTTCCCCACGCTTTTAAGCAAAGGGTAGTTCCCCTCCCACATGGACTTTTGCACAGAGGATAGATTTACTGGTTTCATCACTAGAGGTACTATCATTGATCGCTGGTGCAGGAAAAGTAATATTGAAGTGAGTTAAAAATCACACAATACTAGGTTACAGTCCCAACAGGTTTATTTGGAAGCACTAGCTTTCAGGGCGCTACAAAAGCTAGTGCTTCCACATAAACCTGTTGGACTATAACCTGGTGTTGTGATTTTTAGTTTTGTGCAACACCAGCTCCACCCCATCAATATTGAAGTGGGTGGGAGGGGCAGTGACCTGCATCTCATTGAAATGTTCAGAACAAGTGGTTAGTTAAAAATCACACAACACCAGGTTATAGTCCAACAGGTTTATTTGGAAGCACTAGCTTTTGGAGTTATGTTTGTGTGATTTTTAACTTGGTACACCCCAGTCCAACACCAGTACCTCCAAATCAGAACAAGTGGTGGTGAAGTGAGAAATACAGAATCGTGCTGCCCTGACAGTCCATCACAGCTGCCAGCTTTCCAAATGACCTATCGCTCCTCTACTTATTCCCAATATCCCTGCACTTTTTTTTTGGGTATATTATTATGGATCTGTGTTCTCTAAAATGTTCATCCTGAATGTCATTGACTGGACGTATTATCTTTAGCTGGGGAAAATGTTGCTTTTATGGGAAAGAGAAACAAGCTGCTCAGCTGAAGTGACAGTCTGCAGTGTTTTCTGAAAGGTCACTTGATCCAGCTAATGGTTACAGTAAAGAAGTTGGATCTGAACAAAAGTATGACAACTCCTCTTGCTCACAGACTTGCACTCACTCTCTCTACTCGGAGCTCCTCTCCTCAAAATTCCAGCTCGTTTTCAAAGATCTCATCGCCACAAGTGAAGAGTTCCTTCAGGAGACGTCAGAATGTACCCTCACTCTGTCCAGATAAAGTGAATTCAGAACTGATCCAGGAAGAGTTTCAAATGTCAGTAGCTTGTGTGGAAAGTGACTTTGGCTACAGATCAGCATTTGGAACAATTTGAATGATTCATCTCTGAAATTAATTCTAACGTAGTCAAAGTACTTTAAAATAACACTGGAGTGTGTTATTTTAATTCTCCCCCCACATTGACATGGTTTATATGTGTTATTTTTCAAGAAGGGTTGTTGTATATGTTTGGAATTTAAATGTTTAGTTAATAATCTTTATTATTCTGATTTTTATTAGATTAGTTCATTGCCTGTTACTTAGGGCAATCTGACTTGTTTCCCATCCTGAGTTTTATGCAGTCTGATATAACATATGCTCAAACTTTATTGTGACCGGTGGAGGACTGGGTAAGAGTCTGGGCCGTAACAATTTAGCCAATTCACTCGATGTTGCTTCCCCACCTTTCCAGCAGTGTATTCCAGGTCATCAAAAACTTGCACCATCAAAGTAGTTTCCTTTTCTATCCATCAGATTTTCTGGAACACCCTTTAAAACTGTGACCTCCAGTGGTTGACCTTTCTGACACTCCATCTATTCTATCTGAATACATCATTGCTTAAGGATCCCTTGAAAATTGTTAACGCAGGAGAGTATAGTTCCAACTTGACAAAATCTTCCCATGTACAGAGGAACCTCTATTATCTGAACGAGATGGGTGGGCACTATTCTGTTCAGATAATTGATTATTCGGTTAACTGATTCAATACCTTTCCTCTGGGTCTCAGAGTTTTCTGTTAAGTCTGCTCCCCATTCAGGAGACTGGGCAGTAGCACATTGTGCACGTGCCGCACCGCATCCCCCCCACCCCCCACCCCACAAACCCCGTCCAACACCATGTCTGTCTGTCCCCACTCCTGACCTCCCCCAACACTGAACACTCCCTTTAGTTTAATGTTTCTATTGGGATCTTGAGATCTCCTTCAGATAATTAATATTCAAATAATTGTGGTTCTTTTATAGTTGAATCCTCTCAGTACAATCCTGGTAAATCTTCTCTGTCTCCTAGTCCTGCAATTCTCAACTTCTGGAATTAACTGGGAGTTGTCTTTCCTGATTGCAGTGAGAGTAAGGAAGCAGCATTATTGCTGTGTAGCGGCGAGAAATAACTAATTTGTCACTTCAAATGGCACAAGGTCAGTTTGATGTGGCACAGCAACAATATGTGAAAGAGCAAAATCCTATTTAATTATTTCCCCTTTCAGAGTCTGAGCAATTCTATTTGTCTCTCCAGGCTTTTGGCAACATTCTGAATCTCGTTCCCCTGGCGGAGAGTGTAGTGAAACTGAGCGCTGTGTGTATGGAGTGCTACAGGGAAGCTGCTTATACCAAGAGGCTGGGGAGTGAAAAAGAGGTTTGTGTTTGTCTCTCTCCCACTTTCTTAATCTGTACTTTGCTCTGTTCCCTTCCTGGGAGAACTATCCCACGATAGAGGGAACTGCCAGGTGTCATCTATCATCTTGCCAATTGGCCACTTGTTATTTATGACACTCAGATAGTAATAGCGGGGGGGGGGGTCCAAGTATGATCACAGCATTGTTCACAATCCATGTGAGTGTGTATTGTCTCCTGTATCCCAGCAGTGCAATTCTAGTCCCGTATTCCCTTAACTCCTCAGCTTAGATCTGTTGTTTTGGTACAGCTATTGCACTCGTTGGTCTCTAAGGTTTGATTTCAGATTGTTCAGACTCACTGAGCCATTGTAGGGACTTTAAGAGATTAAGTGACAATTTATTCAGCCATTTGGCAATTCAGTCAAGTGTCAGTTGACTAGCCAATTACTTGTAACAGAGAGAGAGAGAGAGAGGAAACTAGTGCAGCCATAAACACTCTGACATGGAGGTGACCTATGAGTAGAAGCTTCAACTGCATAAATGAAACCTGTTCAGATAGAATATTTCAGTTCAACCTTTTCTTTTGGGTGAACTGTTAGCTCCTCTAAAATATTGTATAAGTTGTTGGCATAGCATCTTTAGTACAGGGAAACTGTGTCAAGATGTTTTCAATGGCATAATGGGAGGAAAAATAAAACTGGTTTTAGTACCAAAGCAAGAATTTAACAAGGGGTGAACAAGCAATCAGTTGGAATAGAACAGGTGTGTGACAGAGACATTCAAGAGTTTGATTGGAGGGTTAACATATGTTTGAGATGGGAGAAAAGAGGTCAACGAATGTGACTTTCCTGTTGGCGAGCAGGTCTGGAGAAATCATTGACTCCCTGCTGGCTGAGTTTGAAGCAGTGATTGCAGCTCCTGGTTCAGGAGAGCTTGATGAACTCTCACCTGAATCTGTCAGCTAATGGATAACAAAGAAAGGGAATGCTTGCTGTTAATGTGCCAAGGTCAAAACTTGCAGCAGGAAGGAGGACGAAATTGGAAAAAGACTTACATTTGTGTAGCACCTTTTCATGACTAAGGTGATTCCAAGCATTTTACAGTCAATGAAGGTACTTCTGAAATGGGCAGATTGTTCTGATGGGGGGGGGACAGACATTTTGATCACTGCAAACTCTAGCTAGATAATCTATTTTTCATGGTGAAGTTGAGGTATACATATTGGCTAGGGAGCTAGAAGCCCTGCTACCCTTCCAGATAGCGTCATGGGATCTTTTGCATCCACCTGAGAAAGTAGGCAAGGGGACTCTGTTTGATGTCCCCAAAAGACAGCCGTTTACTCTTTGAAATGAAGGTTTGTGGGTTTCAAATCCCAGTACAGCACAGAGGCGAAAGTACCATGAACTGAGCCAAAGCTAAATAAAAGAATCTCTTCAGACTTTCAGGTAAAGGTTATTAGATACTGAGTCGATTGAGTGATGGATTTTATTCTGTAGGAGCTCAAATGGATTGAGTGATAGAAATAACAAATGGTCCATTGGAATTATGGCACGGGGAGGAGTTGAACAGTCAACTCCATATCCTAACAGAATGGGTGTGACATTTTAAAATAACAAATGATTTCTGCTGCAAGATATTACCTGAATGCAGTTCTTTTTGACTCCTTTTCTCACCTTTATGATTTAACGTAATGCCTTCCTGTGTCTTGACAGGTTGAAGTGATTGGTGGAACAGACATGTATCGAGCAACCTGTCGGCGCTGCTATTTTGCAAATGACAATCGGTCGTGTGTGGACAGTGACAAGGAGAACGGCAGGCAAGAGGATGCACGCCAGTTCATTGCTTCAAAGCAACTTGCTTGTAGGGAACAGGGCAAATCACCAAGAAAACTCTTTGAAAATCTGCAGGTCTGAAGTTAACATTCCATTCCCTGACGTGCCCCACCCTTGCAAATTTTCTCTCCTGCTTCTCTAACGTGTTGACCAATGTTGAGTGTAATCTCCAGTGTTTTGTCCTCATGCAATTCTGGGCAACTCATTAAGCTGGTCGGACACATTACAGTCAAGGCTAGTGCATTCTTTCTTCTACACTTGTACTTTCAGTTGGAGACAGAGGGGTTTTCATAATGCTGTTGGGTCTGCTAACAGTAGCACTGTTTTCTCTCATTTGCAAATTGAAATTTGCTGCACTTTTTCAAATAATGCAAAAAGCCCTGTTGGAACTTCTGTTGCGTTTTGACTGTGGCAGAGGGACTGGTTCAGTACTCTCGAACCTTGCATGTTTTTCATATGAGCCAACAACCAAACTGAACTAACCTTTCATCTCCTGTCCAATACAAACATGCCTTCTAGTAAATCACAAAAGTGAACAGAATCCATGAAAATACATCCACCTCTATCCCCACCCAAAGATGTAGTACCTAATGTACTTCATTATTTTAAAAAATAAATATCAAAGCATACATTTTTAAATAGCTTTTTCTAATTGAGTGCCATGTCTTCATCAAAAGGAGCTTTTCAGCATAGTTCAATACCCACAATCCTCAATAATTACTGGCTCTGAAACAGTAACAGAAAATTTGTCAGTCCCTGATGTGTTCTTTAATTGGGATTTCAATGCAGGCTACTGTGACAACTCATTTTGTTGCAAATAATTAACTTTGCAGCTAGCTAAAGGTAGATCATTAGCACTGGAATAGAACAGAGGGGAAGGAAAAATGAACCTTGTTTAAAAATAAATAGTGACTAATAAACTGAGTAATTGCTACTGGAACGAAAAACAAAAAAAATTAAATTAAAATCAATTGATCAATCTCAACTGCCATACAACTGTTGATCAATCTTCACTACCATTAGAATGGATGGTGATATTTTGGTAATCAGAGTGCTCAAATACATCAATTCATTTTAAATCCAAGGGCTGTCATCTACTTTACATTTTAAATATTGGTTTCCATTTATTTTACAATAAACCAAAGTGAATTATGTCTGTTAGTCCTGCCTGAAGCTATTCTACAAAATGTTTCTTTTCAGCCAACCCATAACTGATTAGAGAAACAGAAAATAGAAACTGATCTCAGAAGAAATGAAGACAATTCACAATTGAAATTATAACTTCTAATCAGATTGAATACAAGTGGAAAGCACATACAAAGATATAAAAGTTGCAGAGTTGGGTGATGTAGACTTCAGGTGATAGAGGCTAGATCCAGATACCAAGGAGTAAGCAATTAGTTGCTGATGTTATCTCACTTTATGATAACATTACAATCCACACCAAAGAAGAATGGAGGTAATTTTGCATGCATTGCTGTTTTGAAATGTGAAACTCCAGTTGTGTTCTGCTGTGAGCTGGGGACAGCAGGTCTGAGGGGAGGTGCTCAGCTTCTTAGCAAGGAGAACAGTCCTGACAGAGGCTGGTCTCTCTATGGGAGAGAGTGAACTACTGAATCAATTCACATGATCTACTTTCAATATACTTGCCATGTACATAGTTTGCAATTTAAACAGAAACTGCAGTCTACATTTAAAATCTTGTTGATTCTGGCTTTTAGAGGATGGTTGTTACCAGAGATAGTATTTAATTTGACAACTATGGAAGCAACTGTTTCAAACCACAGCCAAGTTTTCCAGTCTCCTCAGAAATCAAATTTTGTGACCAAGGTTCAGCATCATGACTTGAAAGCTTACAGAACTTTGTCCTGGCTCGCCATAGAAAGCAATTTAAAAAAATGAAGATGGGTCATGGAAACCAAAACATTAACTCTGACCTCTCCAAGGAGAAGTCTAGGTTATACAGTATAGGGAGCAAGTGGAAACAGGAAGGAGTTGGATGATCAATTATGATCATCTCCCACTCCCTGATCCAAAAAAAAACAGCTTCTGCCTTGTGGTCTAGCAAGGCACCAAGATCCCTTTTCAGATTAAATGACCTACACCACATGGAAGGGCACAGGTGAAGGTAAAGAAACCACCAGTTGCAAGTTCTCCTCATTCAACCAACCTGACTTGGAAATACATCACTGTTCCTTCACTGTCAGGGAGTCCTACTGCAGTCTTTATCTGTAGTGTAGGATATTCTGAAGTGATCAGTGAATTGAACATCCTACATTCAAAATTTAAAGTATTTTCTGTATAACTATAGACCAGTTTATCTTATTTAAAGACAAGATTATTAGACTCTTCTGTAACAAAATGTCAGCCGACACCAGCCACTACTTTTGAAAAAAAGTGTTTATTTGTACAGTGGATTGAGCATTATGATCAAGAACTTTATTTGAAAGCTTCAGTCCAGTGAAAAATGCCTATGTAAGCTCCATTACAAATCAATATTAATGACAAAAGGCACTTGAAGCCACAGCAGGAGAACCAGGTATAAATGTTCAAAGGTTCACACCAGTTTCTTCTGCTTTTGCAGTACAAAATAAAATCTTTGGTTGTTGAATGTACAGTCCACATGATTTTAAAATAAAAGCTCATTCTTCAAATACCCAACCAATTGCTATCCCTATTACCTCAACAATTAAAATTCCATCTTGGCAAAGTGAAGGAAAAATATTTTTCTCTGAAGGCACTAACTCCTGTTATGTATCAATCCATAGGTTTCAATATTCTAAGGACATCATAGCTAAACCAGATTTCTCCCAAAGTGGGCTTTATCAGTAATTCGGTGGGGAAATCAGTGGATAGTGATCAGAATTAGGAATTCAGGCTTATCATAAGAAAAGCACATAGCCCTCTAAACAAAACAAAAAAGGGTGGGAACAAGTCAGAACGCTTACCCAGAAACTACATTAAATAGACTTTCCATCATTTGGCACTTTTCAAATTGTAATTAACAAGTCTGGTACAAAAAGGCATCTGTACCAAATGAATATAGACCAAGCATATTGCTAATACCTTAAAAAAGATCCCCAATTTTATGAATTTGAGAATTAACCTGGAAAATTCCCATTTCAATAAAAGCTATCTCCTAGTGCAGAGCTTAAGTTGCTGTTCAACCATTCTTTAACTGAGCAGTGCATCAATATTAAAGCAAAA
Organism: Chiloscyllium punctatum; assembly: GCF_047496795.1. Taxonomy (NCBI): domain Eukaryota; kingdom Metazoa; phylum Chordata; class Chondrichthyes; order Orectolobiformes; family Hemiscylliidae; genus Chiloscyllium; species Chiloscyllium punctatum. The sequence continues at coordinate 54,300,483 of NC_092777.1, forward strand.
AAGTGTTCATTCGAGCTTAGTGCAGTTGGAGTCTTTACACAATGGATTCAGGTGAAAATTAGTAGATTAAAAACTGACAACTGGCACCAGCTTACATACTGTGCTACAGCTCTGCAACACCACAGTACAACAGGAGCACATGCTGTGCTGCTGTGATTTGGCATGATGTGTTCCCAGTGCCAAACTGGTCACAGTACCACACATCAGTGGAGGGGGTGGTTTCTACTTGCACCTGACAACAGACATGTCCAATCCAGACAGTACCTCAACTTGAATGCTGAAATAATGCCAAAAATCTGCACAGCCCCACCTGTCCTGCAGACATCTTGCACCAAATTGCCAGTTAATATGCAACACACAGTGCAATTTTTGCCACTTTTAAAATTTAACATTCAAATCAATAGAAGCCACAATGAACCAAAAACTACATCATATTAATCTATCTTTTTTTTTTAAAAAAAACCCTATTTCAGTAGTTTATAAAGAATACAAAAGATTCCTTTTACCAAATAAGAGTGATTTTGGTTATTAGACAAATTACAGAATATAAAAGTGATACCGAAGAAAACAAATCTAACTTAAGCAACAATATATTTGTGGATTCCAGAAATAATGTAGATCTTAAATTTTAATACAGAGTTAAATAACCTCTTCCAACTCCTCAGCACTGAAGGCACAGCCCTGAAGAGTTTATTACAGCTATAATTCGGTCAGGGACGTGCGTGCTCCAGACACTTTTCCTCCCATTGGTCTAATGCTTTTGGAAAAGCATCTTTGCACAAAATATAGAAAGCTCCAGGCAGAGATTTTAAGAAGATACATGAGCATAGCAGGAAAGTAAAATATTAACCACGCTGATTCAGGAGAGTTTCGTCCAAACCATGAGCCAGTTCGGCAGCTGCTCAGATTCTGACTGCTGTGCATTTCCTGCCTTTTTTAAAAAAATGCAGAAGTCCAACTTTGGAACAAGATGATTCCATTCTGAAAGTTGCTAAATTTGTTCTTTTCATTGATGAATATATATTGTCCAGTCAGCCCAATGAACATTAATAAAAACAAAAAATGCTGGTGAAACTCAGGAGTGGTAGAATCTCTGGACAGAGAAACTAAACATTTAGAGTCCGATACAAGTCTTCAGAACACCTCAAAAAAAAAAAAACACACTGAACTCAGAACTTTAACTCTCTTTTTAGAGGATGGCAGACCAGCTGAGTTTCTCCAGCACGGTTTTTAATTTCACATTTCCAGCATCTGAAGATCTTTGCTTTTATTCAGAATGCATTAAGGCAATTGGAAAGCACCTTTTTTAAAATATTCAAAACTGATTGGATCCAGGTTTTTTTGTTGCAAACTATTGGGGTGGAGGAGATTACAGACAGACATTCTAACCTAGTGGAAATAGTCACAAATAAATAAGCTTTGTTCCTCATGCAAATGAAAATCTCAAGATCATGACTGTATACCACATAATGCAGCAGAGCAGTTTCACCACTGTCACAAGAACAATGGATCTCTTGCCTCTGGCACCTCATACTCCCAAAATGTCTGATTTGAGACTTGTATCAAATCAGATGAATTACAAAGAGTATTTTTAGTGCCTTTCATCAAGTCAATACAAGCATTGCAAAAGCTCCCAAAACCATAATTACCTGTTTTAGTGATCAGTTGTAGAGTAAAATCAAATTGGCCACAACACCAGGAGGAACACTTCAAAAAAAATTTTAAAATGCCATCTGATCTTAGACATCTTCCCCTGAACAGGATGATGCCATGATTTAATGCCTTCACAATAACAGACATGCCCAGAACGTCTTGTCCCATCTCCAGTTCTGTAACTCTGACTTAGTGATCGAATACAACCCTTGACACTTCTGTAATTTAACCACCCAAAGCAGATGTTCAATGTCATCAGCTTGTCCCTGTTTTTAAATCACAACAGTTCACTCTCCTGGGTTATTTTAATCTGAACTGTGCACGCAGCTTGGATTACTCACTCAGTTTTAGGATCTGTGTGACATTTGTAAACAGTATTTCTATAGTCTGAGTCTGGCCTAATTTAGATGCTTATAAACATATCACCATGTCCGAAATGAAGAAATCCAGACAAATTTCAAGTAAATTCCTTGCAGTATGTAATTTCAAATGCACAGGTTATATTCATTTATACACCTTAATATGAAATTAAAAAAACCTGCTACAAATAATGTAATCCGAAAAGATCAGTGTGGGATCAATTAGTTCACACCCTGCATTTGGCGAGCTCCCTTGTTCCAGGAATGCTTTAAAAAAAAAGATTACTATTGCACGTGACAAACTGAACCACAAACAGTGGATGACAAGCTGTTCAAACCTCCCTGCAAAAAGAGAGCAAGTGTTGAACAGTTTGCATAAAGATTAGTTCAAGTTTGGCTCAGCCTTGTGTCTGTCCCAGGGATGTGTAGCTTATCGGAATAAATGGGAGACCAATTCCTGAGGAATCATCTCCTAAGGGAGCACAATAGTATGCTTCATATCCTATAAACATCATAAATTGGCAGAATAGTTAAATATCAATATATTATTAGATTTATTTTACCAGAAACGCACAAATTTATCAATGACGTGATTCAATAGATTGGTACAACTTCTACCTCATTATCCTAAAACATGTCCTACGGCCACTTGCAATTAAATAGAGCAATCATTCAAAAAGGTCACAAAGGCTTCAAACTGTATCCAACTGATTTTGCTGGATATTTATGGATTCAATGCAGACATAAAATGGAGTCTTTTTACAAGCTCAAAGTGCAGGGACTGTCTGTTATTGAGTGACAAAACATGCCTGGAATGGACAGTTTCTCCCAAACACTGCTGCAACCCTGTGATATACAAGGAAGATGTTGTTCACTATATCTGTAGGAGTTCCATCAAAAGTTACCTATGGAAAAATTTATTCTAGGGTCTTGGCTAAAAGCAATGAAATAATCAGAATCAGTTTTAGTGTCTTTTTAAAGTTTTGGAAAAAAACACTGGGTGATGAGCATATGGACCATAGTAAATGTAAAAAGCTACAAAATATTTCCTAACTAATCCCTGGCTGCAAACATCTGAAATCTCCACAAGTTCATAAATCTAATGCTGAACTTCAAGAGTGTCAGACTCAGTTAAGAATCTGCATAAATGTTTCTACTCAGAACAGATACAGTGGGAGGTGGGAGTTTAATGCAATGAAATCCTTCCCTTAGAACAGCAATGAAATTTATGTGCGGTTGATGAACAGATTAAATTCACTTCACCAGAGACAGTATTTCACTTAAATATTTGCATTCAGGTTATCATAAATCTAACTTCCAATCTTGCCATCATAACTCAACTGGTGTCATTCTCAACTAGTTAAAATTGGAGCACAGCTTATACACAATTCACTTGTTCATCTTGTACTCATACCATAAATCATCCATTAATTTTCACAGGCCTGCACTTACTCAAATACATTTTTCATCACCCTGTAATGCTTCAAACTGAAATAATTCCCTTCAGCTGAATGGTGATATTTTCTGACACTATTCTGTGATCGGGATATTTAATGTTGTACTAAAAAGAAGTTTTATCCTGAGCTCACACCCACTATTTACTTCATCTGTGCTCTCTTTACTTTCTGTCTATTCTGCTGCTGCCAACCTCCCCTTTTACAATGCAAGTCACGTTCAGCAATTGTGGGCAGCTCTAGTGTTCGCCTGGCACTGTGGCTCAAACCACTCCGATGCAACCTTTAAAATTGTCAGTGCATGGTGACCTGGTGCACTTTTAAAAAAAAACACATTGTTAAGGAAAGGTTTTTGGGTAGGGCTTCAGAGGAGGATCTAATAGACAGTGCTAGAGACATATTGCTTGATTGAAGTAGAGAGAATTAAAATGGTTTCATGCAAACGGGACCATATCAAGCTGTGGTCCTCCTGGGGCCTCAGGCAGCACAGGAACAAGGTGATTTTCTACAAACAGCTTTTGCTGATGATGCCTTTGCCAAAATTAGAGGCAGGGTTCTGACCAGCGAGTTCCCAAACCGACACAATCAATGAGGAAATGTATTATGCATATGTGAGGGAGTATCAGAGTCCTAACAGTGAAAGGTTAGGTTTTACAACATATATAGGAACAAACTGATAGGTGCTTATAAATTACATGTTCTGTGAAGAAAGTGTCCTGCAATCAATTAAAAACCAAGAATAGTTACCTAGTTAATAGCTGTAAAAATGGTTCTGAATACATTTAAAAGATCATTTTAGCATATGATATTATCACAATAAATGATAACATTTAAACAGTGAGGTTGAAAGAGTGACACTGGAAACTGAAACTTGCAACAGCTTGGTGTTTGGATGAACAGGATCTCAAATTGAAAGGTTAACTTTGAGAAGTTGAAAGGAAAGAGCTGGGAGGGAAGTGGGGTGGCGTCAAAGGTCGCTCTTTACGACACTCTCCCTTTCAGGATGCACTGCTGCTTACAGATGCCAAGCAGAGACTTGCCATCGCTTCATAGAGAGGAAGTGAAGGCGACCCAGTGAGGTTGCAACACACACACACACACACACACACACACAGACTTCTGGTGGCCAGTGGTGTCATAGAAGGTATGCTGCCAGGTTTCCTATCCAGGAGCCAGGGCATTATAGCTGGGAAAAGAAGAGGGGTGACAGGGTAAATCGAGATTGAAAACAAAGACTATTATTGTAACAGCAAATGTCTCTTCCTGCTTGCCATTGTATGGTTCAGTTTGCCTCACACACCAGGAACTGCAGGCAGAACTGCTCACTTTGGTTTAGTATGTAGGTGGCTTGTAATCCTCAGATTCCGACCGGGCAGTGTTACCAAATGGCGGCTGCTGGTAGTTGTCCGTAACATTGGGATACGGAGGGTAATCGTTTGATGGATCCACATACTTCTCATTGAAGTCCTCTGCACCCATGCGATACCTCTTGTAGGCAAAGCAAGATAGCAATCCCTAAACAGAAGGTAATGTCAAGAGTTAAGATCAGGAACTATATGAACCCTATATTGTATGACGCATCAAGATTTATAGCTGAGTCTGGATGTGTGACATAGGAAATTCAATGAAGTGTGGGTCACATTTCCTGTATATAAGTCACACCCAGGATTGCACACTTAATTTTCACTATCCTGCACAAAACAGAACAGCTGGTGTCCCAGTCCAGTTGCCCTTCTATTCATGGCTATGTAATAAAGCTAGTTAATGACATTTATAATTTAAAAATTCTTGCAATGACTGTCACTGGCAAAAACCAGCATTTTATGTCCATTTCCAATTGTCCTCTCAAAGCCAGAAAAGAGCCATCTTCTTGAAACACCACATCCATGTCGTGGTCCACGTACAGCCACAAGACTGGTACAGAGGAGTTTCTAGGACTTTGAAATCAGTGACAACAAAATGATGGTAATCACTCCCAATCCAAAAAAGGTGGAAAGAGACTTGGAAAGGAAAAGAAAAGGGGGGCAAAAAAAAAAAAATGATAGCATTCTCTCCAAGTGTGGAGATTCCACCCTAAATCATCATTATCTGTGTTCTCATTCCTATATTAATGGGAACATTTATTACATAATAATTGCTAATGTTTCTATGTCAATGTTTGACAGCAATTAACATTTTTCAACCTAAGCATCACTTAGAGATATCAATGGTGGGAAAGTGCTACGCAGGACTGTCAGATGCTTGTAGTATAAAATATGGACTACCAGCTATCAAATTCCATCAACTAATTGTCAGCTTATATTTCAAGAGCTTTTTCAAACAGTACAGATTTCTGACTGCAGAAACAAAACAAGCTGAAAGAAGGCATCTCTATCCTGCTGGAATATTGTGCGCAATTTTGGTCTCCTTCCTATTGGAAAGATGTTGTGAAACTTGAAAGGGTTCAGAAAAGATTTACAAGGATGTTGTCAGGGTTGAAGGATCTGAGCTATAGGAAGAAGCTGAACAGGCTGGGGCTGTTTTCCCTGGAGTGTCGGAGGCTGAGGGGTGACCTCAGAGGTTTACAAAATTATGAAGGGCATGGATAGGATAAATAGACAGTCTTTTCCCAGTGGTGGGGGAAATCCAGAATTAGGGGGCATAGGTTTAGGGTGAGGGGGGGAAAAGATATTAAAAAAAAAGACCTAAGGGACAACCTTTTCCACACAGAGGGTGATACATGTATGGAATGAACTGCCAGAGGAAGTGGTGGAGGCTGGTACAATTGCAACATCTAAAAGGCATTTGGATGGGTATATGAATAGGAAGGGTTTGGAGGGATATGGGCCAGGGTGCTGGCAGGTGGGGCTAGATTGGGTTGGGATATCTGGTCAGCATGGATTGGTTGGACCGAAGGGTCTGTTTCCATGCTGTACATTTCTATTTAAGTGACAAATAGAGGAAACTCTTTGAAGTTTCAAAGACCTTTAACAGGGGTAACAATTTTAGGCCATTTTAACAATTGGTCCACCAAAATTCCAGTAAAAGCTTATACCTTCTTTTACTGAAGTGAACGTGACATCCAATTGCAATCACTGGAGATCAGACAACCTGCCTGTCATGTTACATCTGTAAGCACCTTTAGATTATGAATTTTGTGGTGAGGTGGGGTACAAAAGAGACAAATCACAAGACTAGGCCCAGATTTTGAGGAGTTGTGCCATTTAATGCACAGAGTCATACAGAATGGAAACAGACCCTTTGGTCTAACCTGTCTTCACCAACCATGTTCCCAAAAATTAAACTAGTTCCACCTGCCTAAGCTAGGCCCAAATCCCTCCAAACCTTTCATATTCATGAACTTATCCAGATGTCTAAACGTTTAACTGTACCTGCTTCCACCACTTCCTCTGACAGTTCATTCCACACATGAACTGTGTAAAAGAGCTGTCCTTTGTAATCTTTTTAAAAACTTTCACCTCTCACTAAACATATAACCCCTGGTTTTGAACTTTCCAATCCTATGGAAGAGAGCCTGGTTATTCACCTTCCCTATACTTCATGATTTTTTTTTGAATGTCTATAAAAAGTCACCTATCAACCTCCTCCTATGCTCTAATGAAAAAAACCTCCCGTTTTATAATTCAAACCTTCCATTCCCAACAATATCCTGGCCTCCGGTCTGAAAAACAAGTGTCCACTACCACCCTGTCTCTTACCATGAAGAGAATTTTGTATCCAATTGGCAAACTCACCCTGAACCCCATGTGATCTAACCTTACTCATTAGTCTACCACCTGGATACCTTACAAGACCCTTGAACAGCATAAGAGGAACTTTTTGAAGCAATTGTGTAATTAAATAAGGCAATTCTTTATTTTCCTGATCTACTCTTTAGCTTCTCAAGAAGTAGTGAGAAGTTGATCAGAACTCTTCTCTACTGAAATAAATGGCAATTTTCTGGTCTTTAAGCCAATTTTAGTATTGCTACCACCCTTTACTTTGATGGAGAAGGAATCAACATAGTAGATATGACAGTTTAACGTTTGGAATGGTGTTTGATGAAACTAATTGTTTCAGTTCACAGGCATTTAATGATCCAACCCACACACAAACATGGGTCTCTTGACCCCAATTAGCAGCATCAGGAAGTATTCAAGCAATTCAGACCATTCCTGAAATCAATACAAAGCAGTTGACTTGGGAAGTAGCTTGATCCCCAGAGATAAACTCACTTTGCCTAACATGGATTATTTTTCTAAGACTTAAAAAAAAAACGAGCAGTAAGTATTTGACCTGATGCACTGAATTAGCAACTGATGAATTGAAAAGTCTGCCTAATTAAATAATTGTTTCCTTTTTAGCTTTTAGGAAGCTGGTAAAATATCAATATCTGAGTAATTAGATTACCTAGTGTGGAAACAGGCCCTTCGGCCCAACAAGTCCACACTGACCCTCCGAAAAGCAACCCACCTAGACCTAGTCCCCTACATTTACCCCTTCACCTAACACTTTGGGCAATTTAGCATGGCCAATTCACCTAACCTGCATATTTTTGGACCATGGGAGGAAACCAGGCACCCAGAGGAAACCCATGCAGACACAGGGAGAATGTGCAAACTCCACACAGACAGTTGCCCGAGGTGGGAATTGAACCTGGGACTCTGGCACCGTGCGACATCAGTGCTAACCACTGTGCCACCCACGAATGGTGTGCATTCAATTTCAAGAAAACACCACAAACAAACATTTATAATGAACACAGACTATCTTAATTTAATTGTTTTATTTCTCAATTGAAAAATCCAACTAAACATTTTAGCAGCCCCATTCTGATTACATCATCTTAAGAATGACAGCAATTTTACAACTCAGAATGAGGATATTTGACCCATCACGCCTACACTGGCTCATCATTACCCAGCATCACTTGCCTGCTCCTTCCCCATACCCTTGCACATTACTATTTTTTAAACCAAATCATCATCCAACATCTTCAAATGCCTTAGTGGAGACTGGTTCAACATTTCCAGGTAAATCATTCCAAACCCTCAGTACTTACTGTGTCCTCACTTTGTCCTCCCTTCATCCTGGTTACTTTCCCATATCACTTTAAATCCCTATCCTTCTGTCCTTGTTCCTTTATGGACACTTCATTCTTATTTACTGTATTCAGCCCACAATTTTGAAAAATGTTTTTCCTCTTAAAACCTCCTTCTCTGAGGAGATCGTCTCAACTTTATCAATCTATTTCCATAAGTGAAGTCCCTCATCCCTGCAACCATCCAGGTATTGCCTCTGCACACTCTCCAATACATTCATAGCTTTTTGATAATGAGGCCCCCACAACGGTATACAATATTACAGCTGAGTATTCTATACAAGTTCAACATCATCTCTTTCTTGTACTAATCATACCTTTCTTGTACCTATTAATAATCAGGTTTGAACTAAGTTAAATTAGTTGTGACTCATAGTATAACCATATAGTTCTGTTAGCTAATGTTTTTTTTGCAGATTTTCTCCAGTAAAGCCAGTTAGAACAGTTTGAGTGCCAAATCACCCAAATGCCATTCTCAATGGCACTCACAGCTCTGCAATTCTTCATCTCAAGGTTAACTTGCTAAGCCTTCCAGAGCAAAAAAACTATACATTACTTTTTTTTTAAAAAATTGAAATGGTTTGTTTAACTGAGTATCAACATTTTTGCCATTCTTGCTAATGGAATAATAATCAGATGTGACTGAAATTTGTTATTTTTATAAAATGTATGCAGTTTCCCCCCTTTGTAGGAGCTTTTAAAAAAAAAATCTATATTCTTCCACGAAATTGGCAAGATCAACATTTGTTGCCCATCTCTAACTGCATGGCTGGCTAGAGGTCATTAAAAATTGTCAGTGACATTGCCAGGTGTCTGGAGTCACACGTCAGCCAGTAAAAGTAACCAAAGAACTGCAGATATTGAAGATCTGAAACAGAAACAGGAATTGCTGGAGAAACTCAGTAGGTTTAGCAGCACGCGTGGGAGAAAGTAGAGTTGACATGGAGTCCAGTGACTCATCAGAACTATCTGGAGGTGCTTAATCACGATTAGATGCCATCCTGTAGGCTTGCTCACCCTTCAGGTTTTATCCATAGGAAGCTTTGGTGGTACTGTTTATGGGCCATTCCTTTAGACTGGAACAGAGACAGTATAGTACTCCCTGACATTCACCCAGTCTTTGTCCACCTTCCTTGCATGTGGTTTGCACAGCAATCCAGGCTGTCAACATCTCCGATGGCCAACTCTACAGTCATAATTCAATACAGGCCAGGGATCAAACTAAAGTTGTGCAACTTGGCTCTGCTATCGTCAGTAATTTTTCCAACGAAATACTGGCACATCATTGCAATGTTTTGTACAGCCTTACAGCATAAAGACCAGCTTTTCAGTCCAAACTGATCCATACGTCCACTCACACTAACCCCATTTCCCTGCACTTGGCCCATACCCTTCTCCACCTTTCCTATCACGTATTTGCCCAATTGTTAATGTACCCACCTCAACCACTTCCATATGTGTACCATCCTGTGGGGAGAAAGTAGTTGCCCCACAGGTTCCCTTTTATTCTTTCCATGCTCACCTTAAACTGATGCCCTCAAGTTTTAGACTGATGCCCCCCCACCTTTCTCTTCCCCTGAAGAACTGCAAAAATATTTACACAAACCTTATCCTGGGGAGGAGGGAAGAATCCCAAAGGATGTGGTACATTGGTGTTAAAATAGTCTCTACATGTCTATTTCAATAGAGTCATACATAGCGTGGAAACAGACCAGTCAGTCCAACTTGTCCATACTGACAAGATATCCCAACTTAATCTAGTCCCACCTGCCAGCACTTGGCCCGTATCCCTCTAAACCCTTCTTACTCATATCCATGCAGATGCCTTTTAAATGCTCTAATTGTACCAGCCTCCACCACTTCCTCTGGCAGCTCATTCCATACATGTGCCATCCTGTGTGAAAACATTGCCCCTTAGGTATAGATGAAGAAAACCGAAGAACAAGCTCTCGTACTTACCCAGCTGAAAATGGAGAAAAATGTAAAGGCGATGGCAGCCCGTGCACTATCCGCACCTACATCTGGGGTAATAGTTGTTGACACCCATTGATTGGTGAGGAAACAAAAGCCAATAAACCACAGGAAGGTCCAGCAGCCTGTGAGGACAACAGCACAAACAGGTCAACTTATTAGCAATTACTCACAAACCAGCACCAGTGCAGGCATTAAACAGACAACGACCTATGTTATTACACATACTGGAGATTGGTGCAAAAGAAAAATTTAAATTGAACTGTGGTCAACAATAGACCTCTTACTCCGATACATGCAATGTAATTAGGGGTTCACACCTTGCTTTGACTTTTTTCTCCAAAACAACAGCACTTTTAAAAGGGAGGGAACAGATAAAGGCAGCACCACAGACACACACAGTTACTGCTTTTGCTGTTAAATTCATGTATCGCTGGACATTAGCGTGCATCTGGGAAAGTTAACAAACGGTGAAATTCACAACGGATTTTGAAGGGACCTGCTTGGAGAGGTCTCGTCACAGAAACAAATAAGTGCACAGTTTTAAGTGAGGCCTTACAGAAAGTTTGCAGTAGAGTGGGTGCTTTCTTGATTATGTTTTGAGATATGCTTCGTGATTAAACTTAATACTTTATGGCTTATATTTTGAAGTTACTCTGGAGCAGTGTTTTGTAGAGGAATAAGACGGTGCTAATCTCTGGGTCTGCAGATTGTAAGAAGCAAAAAAAAAAAAAAAATGGCCCCTAGCAGAATCAAATGCTCTTCTTGTCAGACATGGGAGATCAGGGAGAGTTTGTGGGTTACTAAGGATTATATCTGTAGTAAATGCCATTGGTTGTGAATCCTAATCAGAACGACTGGATCAGTTAGAGGCAATGGAGGAATTTACAAGAGCAAAGAGTGAGAGGGAAGGCAGTTATAGGAAGGAAAAGAGATGCAGATACAGCTACATAGATGGGTCAACTCAGAGATAGGCAGGTAGTGCAGGAATCTTCTGTGGCTAACCAGATTTCGAACAAGCATGTGGTTTTGGAAAATGTAGGGGGTTGATGGATTCTCAGGGGAATGTAGCATGAACAGCCAAGTTTCTGGCATGGAGACTGGCTCTAATGCAATGAGGGGTGCGTCAGGTTCTAAGTGATCAATTGCAATAGGGACTCTCTAGTCAGAGGCAAAGACAAAGACAGACATTTCTGTGGCCAGTGACAAAGCAGAATGGTGTGTTACTTCCCTGGTGCCAGGATCAAGGATGTCTCAGAGAGGGTGCAGAGTGTTCTCAAGGGTGAGAGGGCCCAGCAGGAGGTCATTGTACACATTAGAACCAACGACATAGGAAAAGGAAAAGGATGAGATTCTGAAGGGAGATCACAGAGTTAGGCTGGAATTTTTTTTAAAAAACAGGAGATCCTAGAGAGTAGTAATATCTGGATTACTCCCAATGTTGCAAGCTAGAGTGTGTAGGAAAGGAGGATAAAGCAGATGACTGCTTAGCTGAGGAGCTGGTGTATGGGAGAAGGATTCACATTTTTGGATGATTGGAATCTCTTCTGGAGAAGTGGCCTGTACAAGAACAACAGATTGCACCTGAATTGGAAGGGGACCAATACACTGGCAGGGAGATTGGCTGGAGCTGATCGGGAGGATTTTAAACTAGTAAGGAGCAGGAGTGGGGCCCAGAGAGATGTGGAGGAAAGAGATCAAACTGAGACTGGTACCGTTGAGAACAGAAGTGAAACAAAACAAAAAACAAAAACAAAACAGGGCAGGCAGAGAACAAGGTAGGACCAATAAATTGAACTGCATTTATTTCAATGCAAGGGGCCTAATTGGGAAAGCAGATGAACTCAGGACATCCTTACGAACATGGAACTGGGATATCATAGCAATTACAGAAACATGTCTCAGGGATGGGCAGGACTGGCAGCTTAACATTCCAGGATACAAATGCTACAGGAAGGAAGAGAGGGAGGCAAGAGGGGGAGTGGAGTTTTTGATAAGGGATAGCATTACAGCTGTGCTGAGGGAGGATATTCCCAGAAATACATCCAGGGAAGTTATTTGGGTGGAACTGAGAAATAAGAAAGGGATGATCACCTTACTGGGATTGTAATAGACCCCTAATAGTCAGCAGGAAATTGAGAAACATTTGTAAGGAGATCCCAGTTATCTGTAAAAATAATTAGGGTGGTTATGGCAGGGGATTTTAAAACATAGCCTGGGACTGCCAGAGTGTTCGGGTTTAAGATGCAGAGGAATTTGTTAATCAAGTACAAGAAAATTTTCTGATTCAATATGTGGATGTACCTACTAGAGAAGGTGCAAAACCTGACCTACTCGTGGGAAATAAGGCAGGGAAGGTGACTGAGGTGTCAGTGGGGGAGCACTATGGGGCCAGCGACCATAATTTTATTAGTTTAAAATAGTGATGGAAAAGGTTAGACCAGTTCTAAAAGTTGAAGTTCAAATTGGAGAAAGTTTTTGCTTATACCATCAAAATTAGCCTATCAAAAGTTGGTTGGGGGCAGATGTTTGTGGGTAAAGAAACAGCTGGAAAATGGGAAGCCTTCAGAAATGAGATAATGAGAATCCAGAGACAGTATAATCCTGTCAGGGTGAAAGGAAAGGCTGGTAGGTATAGGGAATGTTCCTGATGAAGGGCTTTTGCCCAAAACGTCGATTTTGAAGCTACTTGGATGCTACCTGAACTGCTGTGCTCTTCCAGCACCACTAATCCAGAATAGGGAATGTTGGGTGACTAAAGAAATTGAGGGTTTGGTTAAGAAAAAGAAGGAAGCATATGTCAGGTATAGACAGGATAGATCGAGTGAATCCCGAGAAGAGTATAAGGAAGTAGGAGTATACTTAAGAGGGAAATCAGGAGGGTAAAAAAAATGGCCATAAGATAGTTTTGGCAAATAGAGTTAATGAGAATACAAAGGGTTTTCACAAATCTATTAAGGGCAAAAGGGCAACAAGGGAGAGAATAAGGCCCCTCAAAGATCAGCAAGGCGGCCTTTGTGTGGAGCTGGGGGAGATACTAAACAAATACTTTGCATCAATGTTTACTGTGGAGAAGGACATCGAAGATATAGAATGTAGGGAAATAGATGGTGACATCTTGAAAAATATCCATATTACAGAGGAGAAAGTGCAGGATGTCTTGCAACATATAAAAAGTGGATAAATCCCCAGGACCTGATCAGGTGTACCATAGAACTCTGTGGCAAGCTAGGGAAATGATTGCCGGGCCCCTTGTGGGGATATTTGTATCATTGATAGTCACAGGTGAGGCGCCAGAAGTCTGGAGTTTGGCAAACGTGGTGCCACTATTTAAGAAAGATGGTAAGGACAAGCTAGGGAACTATAGACCGTTGATAGTGGGCAAGTTGTTGGAGGGAATCCTGAGGGACAGGATAGGATGTACACGTATTTGGAAAGGCAAGGACTTATTAGGGATAGTCAACATGGCTTTGTGCATGGGAAATCATGTCTCACAAACTTGACTGAGTCTTTTGAGGAAGTAACAAAGAAGATTGAGGAGGGCAGACCAATGGATGTGATCTATATGGACTTTAGTAAGGCATTCGACAAGGTTCCCCACGGGAGACTGGTTAGATCTCATGGAATACAAGTAGTCACCATTTGGATACAAAACTGGCTCAAAAGACAGGGTGGTGGAGGAGGATTTTTTTTCAGATTGAAGGCCTGTAACCAGTGGAGCGCCACAAGGATCGGTGCTGGTTCCACTACTTTTTATATAAATGATTTGGATGTGAGAAAAAAGAAAAAAAAGGTATAGTTAATAAGTTTGCAGATGACACCAAAATTGGAGGTGTAGTGGACAGGAAAGAAAGTTACCTCAGATTACAATGGAATCTTGATCAGATGGACCAATGGGCCGAGAAGTGACAGATGCAGTTTAATTCAGATAAATGCGAAATGCTGCATATTGGGAAAGCAATTATACACTTAATGGTAAGGTCCTAGGGAGTGTTGCCGAACAAAGAGACCTTGGAGTGCAGGTTCATAGCTCCTTGAAATTAGAGTTGCAGGTGGATAGGATAGTGAAGGCATTGGGTAGGCTTCCTTTATTGGTCAGAGCATGGAGTACTGGAATTGGGAGGTGATGTTGCAGCTGTACAGGACATTGGTTAGGCTACTGTTGGAATATTGCGTGCAATTCTGGTCTCCTTCCTATTGGAAAGATGTTGTGAAACTTGAAAGGGTTCAGAAAAGATTTACAAGGATGTTGCCAGGGTTGGAGGATTTGAGCTATAGGGCGAGGTTGAATAGGCTGGGGGCGTTTTCCTTGGAGCGGAGGTGGAGGGGTCACTTTATAGAGGTTTTAAAAAAACCATGAGGGGCATGGATAGGATAAGTAAACAAAGTCTATTTTGTTTGGGGGGGAGGGGGGGTCCAGAGCTAGAGGGCAGAGGTTTAGGGTGAGAGGGGAAAGATAAGAGACACCTAAAAAGGGGCAACTTTTTCCATAGAGGGTGGTAAGTGTATGGAATGAGCTTCCAGAGGAAGTGGTGGAGGCTGGTACAATTGCAACAATTACAAGTTATCTGGATGGGTATATGAATAGGAAGGATGTAAAAGGATATGGGCCAGGTGTGGGCAGGTGGGACTAGATTGGGTTGGGATATCTGGTCAGCATGGAGGACTTGGACCCAAGGGTCTGTTTCCATGCTGTATATCTCTGACTATGACAAGTGGTAAAGCTACCTGCTGCAGAACGCCTCACCTCAAATTCAATAAGGGAAGTGTAATTCACAGCAGCAGATGGCAGCAAGACTATGAAGTGTGTGTGAGAGAATTGGTGACGTACACAAGGCAACAGCAGGAACAGGATGGAGTGTTTTGTGGGATTGGCCAGAGGTAGGATCAGTGCTTGCTGACTGCAGGAACGGCTGGGTCTGTGACCTGCAAGTCTAAGGAGGGGCTGCTGAAGCTGCATCAGGTCTTGGTGAGGCTGTGCTGAAGCACAGAGTTCAGCGTTGCTTAGAGGAATGGTAGGTTTATTGGAGCAAGGTCAGTGGTACGAGACTGATTCAGATGCTGAGGGAGACAAGCTATAGGAAAGACTGTTTATATGGAAAAAAAATTTGAAGGATTGGCAGGGGAGGATAGCTAGGGTATGATCTCTTCTTTAAAAAAAAAGTGTTTCACTGATCCAGCAAAAGTGGATTTAAGACTATTCATTAGGACCCAGAATTAAGGAAATAAACATTATTATAAAAGAAATAATTGGTAAATCCACTTCCAGCAAGTGGAGGATTATGAGCAGGAAGGTAGATTTTTCAAAAAAATCCAAATCTCAAGAACAGTATAGGTGAGATGGACTGACCGTCTTTTGCTCTCACCCAGATCATGATATTAATATTTGGTTTGATTTCCGTGCAATGTCATGCAGCAAATGACTGAAAACAAAAAAACGCATGTAACTAGTTGGTAACTAACCTCATTACTTCAAGATCACAGTCAAGCAAAGCTCAAAGAGTCAGACCTGGGACATCCTAGACTCTGATACAAAACTGCATGAGGTTTACATTCAGGAAGCAATGTTTGAAATTTATTTTATTTATAAATTTTGTGAAGGGTTGTGACAAATAAGCCATGAGAAACAGCTGACTTAAGATGCATCAAGCATCAACAAGGAGCCTCCCTGCAGCACAATTGTACGACTAGGAGTCAGAGTTTTGCAGTGATAGATTTGCAAGCCACTCTTGACCACTTTTTTTGTTTTGGGTAGAGGGATGTGGCTGGGGGGACAAAAAAAAAATCAAGCTCCTACTACCAGATTCAGTAGGTCAGGTTCAGAGCTGCTAGTCAACTACATTAAATGGCAGATATTGGGAAGGTGGTGAAGTTGTGGTTATGTCACTGGACTAGTAAAGTTCTGGAGCCATGGATGCAAATCCCATCGTGATAGATGGTGAGATCCGAATTAAATTTTTTTTTAAAATCTGAATTTTAAAATAAAAACACTTGATTCTTTGAGAATCAGAATCCCGACAGTGTGGAAGCAGGCCATTTGGCCCATTGAGTCCACACCAACCTTCCAAAAGTGTATCCCACCCAGATGCAACCCCATCCCTGAAACCCTGCATTGCCCATGGCTAATCCACTTAACCTGCACATCTTTTGTAAAAATACATCTGGTTCACAATAAGGAAATCTGCTGTCCTTACTGGTCTGCTATGGACTCCTGACCCACAGTAATATGGTTGATTCCTAACTGTCCTCTGGACATTAAATGACTTTAGCCAGCAACACCCAAGTCAAACTTTTTTTGTTAAATTATACTTTAAAAGCAGGTGAAAAAAGTAAATCAAATAACAGGTTCTGCCAATTATTAAACTTTCAAGCCAAGAACTGTAAATAACAAAAAAAAAAGAGGTCAAGAGATGATAGGTAAGAAGATAGTTACAAAAATTTGTTGCAGAGGTTCAGTAGCATGGCTGGAAGTATTAGTCATTGGAGACAATGGTAGAATAACTGCCCAGAGAGACAGTGTATCACAACATAACCATTCCAGCATAAACATTAAATCCACCATAGGGGGAAAAGAGGAAGAACAGCACTTCATACAATGCAAATAACTAAGTCAAGCAATAAGTATTACAAAAATCTTCTACACCAACAAAAAAAAATTTAAAAAGACAGATTGCCTGTGAAATACCACCACCCAGAAGACCGTTGCATAATGGATTCACACCAGACCCAAAAGCCGTTAACTCAAGCTCTCTCCGTAGATATTGCCAGACCTGCAGAGTTCCTCTTGCAGTCATGTGGTTACTTCAGATATCCAGCATCCTCGGTATTTTGCTTTTTACTAGCATTGTTGATTTTCTCTCAAAGGATACAAGCTGTCGTGTACAGCACCACAGCCTGAACAAAATCAGTTGCACAACCAGGGAAGAAACAGGTTGGACCAAAGAGTCTGTTCCCATGCTGTACATCTCTATGACTCTATGATGCAGAAAGCTGCAATGCAAAAGGGACTTGGGGATACTTATGCACAAAACACAAAGCTAGCACACAAAGGAGCAGGTGGTCGGAAAGCTAATGGAACGTTGATCCTTGTTTCAAGGGAGGTGGCATATAAGTGTTAGGGAGTCATTCTGCAAATGTACAAGGTGTTAGCAGGACCACATCCAGAGTATTGTGTGCAACTTTGGACCCCTAAGTGCAAAAGGAACGATATTATTTCAATGGAGGTGTTCAAAAAAAGTTTACCGGGATGACCTCTAATGTGAAGAATTGCATTACAAGCAAAGGTTGAACATATTGGGACTATTCATTGGAGTGAAGAAGAATGAGGGGTGATCTCTTTGAAAGATAGGATTGTTAAGGGGCTTGAAGGGCTTATGCTGGGAGAGGATACTTCCCCTCATGGGAGAGTCTAGGACCAGAGAAAAATAAAGGAGTGTCAATTTAAGACTGAGATAAGGAGGACTTTCAGGGTTGAGTATCTTAGAATCCTCGTCACTGAGTTTGGGGCAGAGTCCTTGTATAGTGAAGGCTTTTGACAGATTCCTGATGGGGCGAAAGTGAGGACTGCAGATGCTGGAGATCAGAGTCACAAAGCAGGTCAGGCAGCATTTATTTTAAATTTAGATTAAAAAAAATAACTTTCTACCTGAAATTCCAAGGTCAGCCATAACGATGTGCTTGCGTTGGTCAGCATTGCTGATCTGAGGAAAGTAGACATCAAGACCAAAGAAGACTATACAAATGAGAAATGCAATCACTCCAATTCCTACACCATAGTGACAAGCATCCACATTCTGATTGAAGATACATTTCAGCTGTGAAGTTTCATGTGAATTTATGTAACCCTCACTTGTGATGCAGCCAAATACAATTATTGAAAAGACCTGAAAGAAAGCAAAAAAGAAAATCCAAAATTATTGTGCTGTGCCTTTCTTTTACATATAACTATAATGGCTGCAAGATGTCCTAAAGAATTTAAAGACAACATACAAGACCCATAATACCATATACTTGTGGAAATGTGACCACTCCACTCTTGCAGCTACAAAACTGAATGCCATATCTAAAAATGGACACGTCTCACAACCAATCACAACAGAATTCACAAGGACTCTTGCTGCTTGATAAATTTCAGGGCTTCTAAAAAAGGTTTTGTTCTGAAGCAAATTGCATTTGCACAGATTCCACTGGATCCCAAGTCAGTATCTGGGCAAGGGCAGCAGTGGGCACTTCTGAGTACCAAGTTTACTAGCGGTGGCAGGCTTGCACACTAGCACTGCACTCCCCATTCTCAATGTGCTGTGCAGCTCTCTGACAAATAACTTACTTAATTTATAAATTTTGAGAAGGGTATTGACAATTAAGCCACGAGAAACTGCTGACTTAAGGTGCATCAAGCATCAACGAGGAGCCTCCCTGCAGCACAACTGTACGACTAGGAGTCGGAGATGTCCTAAAGAATTTAAATACAAAACTGCTAATTCAGATCAGGTGGTCTATGCAAGAATTTTAGATTTTTAAGCTGTGTAGCATACCCACCTTAAATCCATTTAAAACTTTTAAAAAGTGTAACCTTGCTTTTACATAAAATTCACAATAAAATAAGTCATTTCTGGGAAAAATCCAAAGATGGGTCTTTTGTTGCTTCTGACTGTCACACAATGCCATCAGCTTGATAAAAGCACATCAGTAGGGAGGTGGAGAGAGTGGACCAGCAGCACCTCCTTGATAATATCAATGATTGGAAAGCCAAGCTGCAGCGGTTACTTAATTTAGTGTGTGAAGGACGATCTCTGCAGGGTTGCTGGAAACTGGATTCTAAGTCACCAACAGGTTTCTACTTAAACAAAATTAAAAAACAAAGGGAGAACACAGTACTGAAGAGTCAGAGCACGGAAACAGACTTTTCCATTCAGACTCATCCATTCCGACCAGACATCCCAAACTGACATGTTCCATTTGCCAGCATTTGGCCTATATCCCTCCAATCCCTTCCTATTCATATACCCACCCAGATCCTTTTAAATGTTGTAATTGTACCAGCCTCCACCACTTCCTCTGGCAGCTCACTCCAATCATGTATCACCCTCTGCGTGAAAATGTTGCCCCTTAAGTCTCTTTTTAAAAATCTTTCCCTGCTCACCTTAAACCTTCAGTGTGGGGAGTCCAAAACTAGAAAAAAAAAAGACCTTGGCTATTCATCATATCCATGCCCCTCGTGATTTTATAAACTTCTGTAAAGGTCACTCCTTAGCCTCCAGGGAAAGGCTGCAGCCTATTCAGCTTCCCCATAACTTGGGCTAAAATAACTTGAATATGACGTTTTTCTTAAAATAAACTGACTTGAGAATATATCACATTCATGCAGGAAAATCTCTTTTCCAAACCTGTGACATGGATAGCTTGTTGTTATAAATCACATGAAACAAGTCTGAATCATTGGACAGCACTAATATTTTAATTTAATAAACATTAATATTCTATTAGAATCAACCACAGTTCACAATAAGACTTCAAAGTTCTCATAACGCAAGATCAGCATGCTTCAAGTTTGAGACAGTATTGTGCATTTTAATTGGGGCAGACGACATTACTGAATCTGATGGTTCAAACAGCATCTACCAGCTTTTCCCACATCTATGGTATTATCCAAAACCCCTAAAGCCTACAGCCTTTATTCACTGAGCAATTACTCAGCGAGTAAACTCTTGGTCAGATCAACAATCAGAGCTCAATGTTTCAAAAAGGTCATGGGGTCTTAGTTTTATGTTTGCATCCAACTTGTTTTTCCACTGAAACAGCAAGCTGCCAAATCTGGCTGGAGTTATTCCCTGCCTGTTTCATCACATGATTTCTCACCAACTGCAAGATCCAGTCATATAAAAATTTTTGTAATATCTCACAGAATTATAGATCAAGAGAAATTGAAAATAAAGCGCTGGCGATGTTTCTCCTGGTTGACTTGCAACTATGCTCTAGGCATTAATCGTTAATTTTTGAAGAATCCAAAACAACTTTGAATTGTTGGCAACCCTGACAAACTTAGGTTTGAATTTGAAAACTAGACACTCCACATGACATTTCCCTGTGTTTGTTTACACAGCACTGGCAACACTTTCTCAATGACTGTTTATTCATCAAGAAACACACGATGCTTGCATTCCAATAACGTTGAATATGGACTATTTATAACATTTTCCCAGAGATGGAGACTGGAGTCTTGACTGAATTTCTAATAAATCTATAAGGCCTTGTTAAAGTCCAGATGATAGACTGGTTAGTAAGGTTGGATCACAGGACTATATTTTAGAAATTATGACCCAAGGTGAGCTAGCCAATTGAATACAAAAATTGGCTTGACAGTAGGAGACAGATGATGGTGGTGGTAGAGAGCTGTTCAGTCTAGAGGCCTGTAACCAGCAGTGTGCCACAAGAATCGGTGCTAGGACCACTATTGTTAGTCATTTATACAATTTAACTTGCAGATGACACCAAAATTGGTGGTGTAGTGGACAATTAAGGAGGTTATCTTCAAGTACAATGGGATCTAGAGCAACTGGGCTAAGGAGTGACAGATGGAGTTTTACCCAGCTAAATGTGAGGTGTTGCATTTTGGCAAGATAAACCAAGGAAGGACTTGCACAATTAATTGTAGAGCCCTAGAGAATGTGGTCAAACAAACAGACCTAGGGGTGCAGGTACACACTTCCTTAACAATGGCATCACAGGTAGACAGGGTGGTGAAGGTGGTATTTGGCACACTTGCCTTCAGTCACTGCATTGAGTACAGGAGTTGGGACATCATGTTATAGCTGTACAAGACATTGTTAAAGCTACATTTGGAGTACTGCATACAATTCTGATCACCATGCTATAGGAAGGATGTTATTAAACTGGAAAGGGTGCAGAAAAAGACTTACAAGGATATTACAGAACTGGAAGGCTTGAATTGTAATGAGGTGCTATGACTTTTTCCCTGGAGCATAGGAGGCTGGGAGGGTGACTGTATAAGAAGTTTATAAAATCATAAAAGGAGCACAGAAAAAGATGACTAGCCAAGGTCTTTCCCTGAAGGTAGGAGTCCAAAACTAGAGGGCATAGGTTGAAGGTGAGAGGGGAAAGATTTAAAAAGGGACCTGAAGGGCAACTTTTCAAAAATGCAGAGGATGGTGGGTGTACAGAGTGAGCTGCCAGAGAAGTGGTAAAGGCAGGGTCAATTGTAACATTAAAAAAAGGCATTTGGATGGGTATATGAATAGGAAGGGTTTGGCGGGATATGGGTCAGGTGCTGGCAGGTGGGACTTGATTGGGTTGGGATATCTGGTTGGCATGAATGGGTTGGACTGAAGGGCTTGTTTCCATGCTGTACATCTCTATGACTAAGTTATACTAGACACTGGTGAGACCACATCAGGAGGCTGTGTACAGTACTGGTTACCTTAAAGAAGGGATGTAAATACATTGAAGCAATTCAGAAGATTTACCAGAGTAATACCTAGTCAAGGGAGGCACGAGTAGGATAGGCTGGACAGGCAGGGCTTGTACTCACAGCAGTTTCAAAGTGCAGAGGCAGCCAGGATGGAGGGGTGCTGGCAAAGGAGAGGATGGAGAGGATACTTACTCTTACAGACAAATCTAAAACAAATGGTCATCATTTAAAAATAAGGGATCGCCCACTTAAACCAGATTAGAGATGGGTCTTCTCTCTCAAAAGGGTTGAAACCCCTTTGGGATTCCACTTCCACCAACTTCTTAAAGAGAATTGATTATTTTTAAAAGGCAAAAGGCAGAAGTTAATTGTAAGCAAGGGGCGAAAGGTTATGGGGGTGGACGAGCATATGGAATGGAGTTTATAATCAGATCTTAGTAAACGGTGGAGAGGCCGAATAGCTGATGACTCCTTGCTCACATGTGGCACCAGAAAGAGTGGACTCTACAGGGTGGGAGGCTGAGCATCGGTGCCTGCATTGGACCCTGAATTATCAGGAATATAGCTTGCATAGCTAGCAATGAAAGCAAAGCAGGTTGTGCTGGCCAAATTAGAACAGGTGACCTGAAGCCAAACGCAAACCTTGTCTCTGTTGTATTGCTCTTGCTTCCAGATCAAAAGGTTGCGAGCTCAAGCTTCAATTTAGAGACGCAAGCATATAATCCCAGCTAATGTTTCCAGAGCAGTATTGAGACAGCACAGCACTGTCTGATCTGCAAGTCTCTTCGACAAGAGACCAAATGGAAGCTCACGTTTCCTTCTCACCTGGGCACTGTAGCTCCCAAACCAACATTTCAAACCAGCCCAAGCTGTTCCTGCTATGTCCTCATTGACAACCAGGTCTCCTTGCATCACACCAGAGACCATACATCAAGAGTACAGCATTGGAAGTGTGGAAATCATGAAAGGCTCAGGATAAATGTAAACACTTTCTTCATTTTTTACAATGGGACTTAAGAAGAGGACATTTAGTTTCTTGCCATATAGTGTAAATTAAGTTGAATTTGAGCTTATTTTTAACATTTACTTTTACTGAAGTTTATTACATACAATTTATAACCAGACACGGTTTGGAGTCTTCAATTGGAAGCATTTAAACCTCATCACCACCACTCCACACAAAAACAAACAATTTTCATTCATAGGAATCAGTCATACAGCACAGGCCCATGCCAACCAGGTTTCCCAAACTAAACTAGTCCTATTTGCCTTCATTTGGCCCATATCCCTCTAAACCTTTCCTGTTCATGCACCAGTCCAAATGTCTTTTAAAATGTTATAAATGTACCTGCATCATCAACATTTCTTCTGGCAGTTCATTCTACATACAAATCACCCTCTGTGTGAAAAGGTAGCCTCTCAGGTCCCTCTTGACTCTTCCCTCTTTCAGCTTAAAAATATGCCCCTTAGTCTTGAGCATCCCTGAGGGAAAATACTTTTGCTATTCACCTTATCTATGCCCCTCATGATTTTATGAACTGCTAGAAGGTCACCCCTCAACCTTTTATTCTCCAGTGAAAGAAATCCCAGCTTTTCCCTACAACTTAAGCCCTCCAGTCACAGTAACATTCTTATCAATCTCTTCTGAACCCTTTCCAATATAATAATATCCATCCAAAGCAGGAAAATCAGATCTGTAGACAATATCCCTCAAGAGGCATCACCACCATCCTATAGGTCCCAACGCCTATACTCAAAATGAAGGCAAGCATGCTAAACGCTGTCTTTACCACCCTATCTACCTGTGACAACTTTCAAAAAAATTATGTATCTGAAACCCTAGTCTCTAATTGACAATGCCTCCCAGTGCCCTACCATTAACTGTACAAGTCTTGCCCTTGGTCATCTTACCAAAATGCAACACCTTGCACTTATTCAAAGTTAAACTCCATTTGCCATACCTCAGCTCATTGGTCCAACTGATCAAGATCCATTTGTAATCTTAGACAACCTTCATGCCCACTATACTATCAATTTTGCCTTTTATATTCTCATTCAAGGTGTTTATATAGATGACAAAACAGTGGACCCAGCACCGATCTCTGCAGAACACCACTGGTCACAGGCCTCCAGTCCTTAAAACAAACTTCCACCCCTACCCTGTTTTCTAATGTGAAGACAATTTTGTACCCAATTGGCAAGCTCTCCTTGAATCCCATTGATCTTTTGTTATCCACCAGTCCAACATGCAGAATCTTGTCAAATGTTTTACTAAAGTCCATGCAGACACCATTCACTGCTCAGTCATCACCTATCTTCTTGGTCACATCCTCAAAACAAGTCAAGCTTCAGATACAATTTCAAATGCACAAAGCCATACTGGCTATCCCCAAGATCAGTCTCTGCCTCTCCAAATGCATATAAATTCTCCCTGAATCACCTCCAATTTAAAAAAAAAGGTGCCCACCAATGAGGTCAGACTCACTAGTCTATACTTCAAGTTTCTCCTTGCAGTTCTTAAAATGAAGGCACAACATTAGATACCCTCCAGTCCTCCAGCACCTCACCTGTGGCTGTAGATAAATATCTCTGATAGAGGCCCTGCAATTTCTTCCCTAACTTCCAAAAACAACTTGATCAGGTTCCAGGATTTATCCATTTTTAAGACTTCCAGCAGCTCCCTCTTCTGTAATGTGGACTGTTTTCAAGACATCAATATTTATGTCTAACTATCCCAGCCTCCATATCTTTCTCCAATGTAAATACTAACATGAAATACTAGTTCATTATCTCTCCAT
Organism: Chiloscyllium punctatum; assembly: GCF_047496795.1. Classification (NCBI taxonomy): domain Eukaryota; kingdom Metazoa; phylum Chordata; class Chondrichthyes; order Orectolobiformes; family Hemiscylliidae; genus Chiloscyllium; species Chiloscyllium punctatum. The sequence goes on from NC_092777.1 coordinate 54,325,226, forward strand.
CTCGCGAGTTCCACATGTAGATGATCTTGTTGATCTTTAAGGGGCCCTATTACTCCTAAAGTGCTCTTCAAATGTAGGAATGCATCTCAAATTGCTTAGCATCAAAAGAGTGGAACACTAAAGATCAGGACAGGGTACATTTAGAGAATTCAGTTTGGAGGGCCAAAGACAAGGTTTGTTGCTTTTAAAATACATAATCAAACTATGTAGGAAGTTCCGAGGCTCAGGACCACCAGGGTTTAATGAGCAGCCAATAATGGAACAGAGGGAGCAATGGTTAAGAAGCTAGGAGTTAAATGTAAAACACTAATAGGGACATAATCAGCACAAACTAAAATGTTACATCAAGGCAGAGAACCCAGCCTTATCCTTGCTAATGAAAGGACTGGGAGTGAAAAAGGAAAGATTCAGGTAGAAACAGGAAAGGGTCAGTTCAGAACTTTGTTGTTATCATTTTACATAATTAACAAAAGACAGTTATCGTGCCCGATCGGACAGGAGCTACTGTCTATAGAAGCGACGATAAATGACACATCGGCAAGTGTTTATGTCAACGTACAGCATGACAAGCAAAAAAAAAAATCTAACTTGACACTGAAACACACACAGCGCGCGAGCGAGAGCTATCATTGCAACAAGACAGTATGTAAAATTGGTTATAACAAGAAAAAAAAAAGATGTTCCTGTTCTTAAAGCCAATGTAACTACCTCTGAGGTCCAAGCAGTTCTAACAACATTTTCCCCCAACCAGTCTTTTATAGATTTCTTTGTACAGTCTTACTCTTTTGGATTATTACTGGAAACTTTTATAAACAAAAAAGTTAGGTTAGTTTCCGTTCAAACTGAGTTTGGTTTCCATTTAGTACAGCATCACAAAGTAGTCAATTATTGAATTAACTATTGAATAGGCTACATTTTGACAATTAAAAAAAGTTCAACTTGGTTGCATCCTGTATACAAGTCAATAATATTTACCTAGGAGTGAGAGAAATGGGAGGACTGGTGGAAGGACTCAAACTTAAGGGTTGCTGTACACGGAGATACTCTGCATCATACACTTCCTCATTACAAAACAATAACTGTAATGTCATAGCCACCTTACACCTCAAACGGCTATTCAGTTATTCATCCAGAGATCACGAATAGAAGAAAGACCTAGTTGAATGAAAAAGATTCCTTTCAGTATCAGGATAAAAGGTTCCCAATTTAAGGGGAGATAGTGGTTTAGCAGGACTATCACTGGACTGTTAGCCCAGGGACCTAATTGGGACCTAATTCCAGGATTGAATCCCACCATGGCAGATGGTGGAATCTGAATTCAATAAAAATCTTAAAGACTCTAATGACCACAAATCCATTGCCGATTGCTGGAAAAAAACCCATCTGGTTCACTAATTTCTTTTAGGGAAGGAAATCCGTTATCCTTTAGCTGGTCTGGCCTATGTGTGACTCCAGACCTGCAACTATGTGGTTTACTCTTAACTGCCCTCTAGGCAATTAGGGATGGGCAATATTGCTCACTGAATCAGCAACCTCCTTTCGTAAGGATGATTTCTTTCAGAAATTACCAGATCCAGGTGGGAATGTCCCAAATGAGGGCAGCTAAACGGTCCCCATCTTTATTCACCGCCCCTCAGTCTTAACAAGCTTAATTTAAAAAAGGATTCCCATGGAACTAATTTAAACAAGGCTCAACAAAAGTGCACATTCATTAGTTACTAAAAACAGGAGAAAAAAAAAGTGTTGAGAAATAAGTCCAAGAGAAGATAAAAAATTAAAAGATAACAAATCAGTTCCTTGTTAGTTTATGAAAATTACTAGTGGGACTGTTAGCTGAGCAATCAATTTGAGATGATTGACTTTGCAGGTTAGTTCACATTTCTTTGTCCCGTTTCCCTCTTGAGCTGGCTTACTGACTAGCATTCAACAATTAAAAGCACAAAAATTTTCCTTTGCCTGCAATGCAGAAGTGACTAGTGAATGACTCTTCAATTGTGACTTTCAGAGCTCACTAGCACATAAGCACTGGCTAGTATACACCAGCACTTCAAACCACAAGCACACACAGGCTACTGTTGAAACCCCTGTCGTTGTGTATTCTTGAAAGGGGTATATGCAAAGATGTCTCCTGCCTATGTTGCCTTTACTCCCATCATGCTCACAGCCCTGAGATACTCACAGGGGATTACAATTCACTTTGGAGTGCATTTTCCCCTTAAAACTTCTGACACCTTCAAGTGTGACATTCCAGAGTTCCTCTCCAGAAAGCCACAAACTACATCCAAACGATAATTGCAGATATATCTCTTCTGAAAGTGAAAGCATGTTGTAATTAAAAGTTCAGTTGTGTCTAGAGGCACTCCAGGGCTACGATCCTTGGTCACGAAACTTATAAATCAGTAACCTTATTAAGTATAATAGTGACCAATCGCTCAAATTGCAACTGACCAAGTCATTTGAGTTTAAGTTTAGTTAAATAAGGGAACAGGCTCCAGGACTAGGTTAGGGATTTAGAAACAAACAGTCAATCAGAAACAAATCATCCATCATCACTTTGTAGCAACCGTGATACCTGAAAAAACACAAAGATAACACCCAGCTTGGTTACAGAGTAACCACTCCTTGGTTAGGAGTGACACGTTCAGGTAGAACAATTTAGACTATACTTAAAGCAAAAAAGTTGGAGTTTCATCTTGCACTCAAAACCAGGATGCAAGAAACAGACTTGAAAAGAGAGGGAGACATCTGTTTTATACAGTATGAGGGAACATGCTGATTGGTCAAAGGTGCAGCGAGGACAGGTAACCATTTAACTCAATTCTCAAACCAGGCAGGTAGACTCTGGATGGTCAGTGCAAAGCTATGGAGATGCAGCAGTAACAGGTTGTCTCTGTGGCTTTTGCTTGGAAATAAATTGAGCAAATCCTAACAAGCTACAGCCAGAACCACCTGTTTGACAAAATTTTGAAATCTGCTAAACTATAGCATGGCACCAAAGAAACAAATTATGTTCTACAAACCTACCATAAACCAGAGGCCAAAGGAAATCCTACTGAACAATGACATTCACTGCTTGGTATTTGTCCAATGTTAAGATCTGATTTTTGTTGTCACATGTACCAAGTGTTTCACATGATCTACAGGCAGATCATCAGGAAGCAGAACAAAGCACAGTGTTATACTTGCAGAGAGAAATTGTGGAGGGATCAACACTAATAGATGAGGGTTCTGTTCAACAGTCTGTTAACCAGCAGGGAAGAAAGTGGAAAAATTGGTTAATTAGGGACTGAGAAAGATCTGAAATTATATTAAACTTGAACCAGATACCCCTTTAAAAGATTAAAATTAGGTCTCAAAATGTCAGGGACAGTGGCAACATTTACAAACCAGCCTTCTAAACGTTAGCAATATCATTTTCAACTTTAACCTCTTGTAAAGAGAAGCCATGTCATTCCCGCTGTTAAACAGGTACAAACATCTCCCGACCATACTGGTAAAGGAATAGCCAAATTGAGTCACACATTCTCCCTTTCCAAAACAAAAACCAGCAAGTAAACATTAGCTGTTCGGCAATAAATGAAGCAACAGGTCTTTAGAAGGAAAACTTTCTTGATAAAGGAAACGATGTAATTGAGGTCTGTCTGTGTCAGCAGGAAGTAATGAAGTGCAAGGAGACAGAGCTGGTGCAGGGGGGCGATGTCACTCCCAGGGGGAGCACCAGCAGCCATGTTTCTGAGACATTCTGAAATCCCAATTTATCTCAGCAGTGAAACAAGGGAATAACGATGGAGGGAAATTCTTCTGAAAACCCCTGCTCTCGTGTTTCCTTTTGCCCGATGTCAAGAACCCTGCGCCTCTGCAGCGACGCCAACCCCCTTCCCCTTTTCTGCAAGCCCTCCCTCCAATGTCAGAGCAGGATAGTACTTTCCTGATTGTAAAGCCAGCTCCTAAGACTTGTAACTCCTCCAGTACCAGCCGATGCGGAAGTGGTTGGAGATAGTTTGGGGGGAGGGTGGAAACACGGAGGTAGATTGCAACGTAAAGCAAACAATTTCGCAAAGCAAAACTAACTGACCCACCACCCCCCCACATTTCTCCTCCAGAACTGCGAATGGGGGGAGGTTTGCAAAGCTGGGATTTTAAGCTTCAGATCCCTCTACCTTTTTCCTGACTTTGTAGTTTCCGAAATTGACAAATAGGCAGGGGCTGGGGAAAAAGTCGGGAAGTTTTCAAAAAATGTACTCCACACCCCAGACTGCAAACACCGACAACACACACACGTCCAACTCACCCAGCTCACTACCCGGGTGATAGTCTGAGGCTGCTTCAGAAAGTTCTCTAAGTCAAACGCTCCTCCTGCTTTAGCCGCGCCATAGACGTTTCCTTCCATCTCGATACTGTAAGGAGAGGAAAAAAAAAAGTAGCTTACTTGCTTCCCCCCCCACGTTACGTTCGTTTCTTTTTAAGGGGAGAAACTGGTACCTCGTTGCGAAGGGGAGTGGGGTGCGTGTATAAGCAGTTCCCGGATCACACTGAACACTTCCCAAGACACGTCAGTACGTTGAGAGAGAGAAAGGGGGTTGGATCATCATGTGATAGCACCTGAACAGTCAATAACAAGAAGGCTGGGCTGACCATAACCAGTAGAAGTTGCAGAGAATGTAGTCAATATGGTCTAACGTTGAACCTCATTTCAAATACTAATTTCCTTGTATTTAATGTGTATAGTGTTAGATTCTTTTTTGTATTTTTACACATCTCTTGCTCAATCCTAATTGACGTTGATTTTCCCATATTTTGCTTCAAATTCTCAAATATTTTGACCAGTTTTGTATTTGAAACGCCCCACTGTTTCCTCACGTCTTTTTTTTTATTCGTTCATAGGACGTGGGCATCGCTGGCTGAGCCAGCATTTTTTCTTGTCCCCAGTTACGCCTCAGAAAGTGCCTTCTTGAACCACTGCAGTCCATGTGCTGTAGGTAAACACACAATGATGTGAAGAAGGAAATGCCAGGATTTTGACCACCGACGCTGAAGGAACATTGTTGCATTTCTAAGTCAGGACGGTGAGTGTCTTCAGTAGGGAACCTGCCGGAAGTTATAAGGCCATAAGAAATAGGAGCAGGAGTAGATCATTCAACCCTTGGACACTACTGGAATATTGTGTGCAATTCTAGTCTCCTTCCTGTCAGAAGGATGTTGTGAAACTTGAAAGGTTTTAGAAAAGATCTGCAAGGATGTTGCCAGGGTTGGAGGATTTGAGCTACAGGGAGAAGCTGAATAGGCTGGGGCTGTTTTCCCTGGAACATCAGAGGCTGAGGGGTGACCTTATAGAGGTTTATAAAATCATGACGGGAACAGAGAGGATAAATAGACAAGGCATATTCCCCAGGATGGGGAAGTCCAGAACTAGAGGGCATAGGTTTAGGGTGAGAGGGGAAAGATATGAAAGGGACCTAAAGGGCAACTTTTTCACACAGAGGGTGGTGAGTGTATGGAATGAGCTGCCAGAGGAAATGGTGGAGGCTGGTACAGTTACAGCATTTAAAAGGCATTTGCATAGTTATATGAATAGGAAGGGTTTAGAGGGATATGGGACTAGAATAGGTTAGGATATCTGGTCAGCAAGGATGAGTTGGACTGAACGGTCTGTTTCCGTGCTGTACATCTCTGACTCTGTGACTGCAACGCTGCTCAATAAGATCATGGCTGACCTGACAGTCCTCATGTATACTTTCCTGCCCTTTTCCTGTAACCCTTATTCCCTGACTGTTCAAGAATCTATCTCAGCCTTAGATAAGCAAAATGACTCAGAATCCTACAGCCTTGTGTAATAAGGAGTTCTAAACTCTCACAATTCTTTAAGCGAGGAAATCCATCCTTATCTCTTAAACTGGTGCCCCTTTGTTTTGAGTCCTCTGATCCTAGACTCTCCCATGTGAGAAACCGTCCTCTCAGCATTTACCCTGTCAAGCCCCTTAAGAACCTTATGTTTGAATGAGATCACCTCTCATTCTTCTAAATTCCAGTGAACAGAGCCCCAACCTGTTCAACCTCTGCTCATAGCAGAGTCCTTCCATACTGGGAATCTTCCTAGTGAACCACTGAAATAATATCTTTCCTTAAATAAGGGGACCAAACTGCCCTCAGCAGTCCAGATGTGGACTTGCCAGCACCTGTAAAATTGCAGAAAGACTTCCCTACTCTTATACTCCCAACTCCCTTGAACTAAGGGCCTACATTCCATTAGCCTTCCTGATTACCTGCTGCACCTGTATGCTAGCTTTCTGTACTTTGTGCACACGTACCCCCAAGTCCTTTTGAGCCACGGCTTTCTGCAGTTTTTCTCCATTTAAATAATACTGTTCTTTTGTTCCAAAATGAACAACTTCATGTTTTCCCACTTTACAATTTACCAACTGCTAAGTCCACTTACCTAAGCTATCAATAACTCTCCGGAAACTGTATTCCTCTCACAACTTGTCTTTCCATCGATTTCTGTGTCATATGCAAATTTGGCTACAGGACATTCGATCCTTCCTCCAAGTCTTCCATATATATTGTAAACAGTTGCGGTCCCAGCACTGATCACTGTGAACCTCCACTGGTTACAGGTCACTAACCTGAAACCCCTTACCCCCACTAGCTGTTTCTAGCCCATTAGACAATTCTCTGGCCATCCCAACATACTTCCTCCAACACCACGGTCTCTTATGACTTTATCTTTTGTGAAGTTGTTGAACACCTTCTAGGAGTCCAAATACAACAGAGCTACAGATTCCTCTATCCATTCTGCTTGAGGCTTCCTCAGAAATCTCTAATAAATGAGTCAGACACTATTTTCCTTTCGTGAAGCCATGCTGACTCTGCTTTATTAGATTTTGATTTTCCAAATGTGCTGTTACTACTGCCTTAGTAACTGATGAATTTTTTTTAATAATAGTTAATTGGCCTATAGTTAACCTTTTTTTTTCTCTGTCCCTTTTGGAACAGGATGAAAAATTGGCTTTTTTCCAATTTCATCTGTTGGTACTTCTCCAGAATCCAAAGTATTTTGGACAAATTCGTTTTTGGTAGTAGTGTTCCCATGTATCTGCTTTGTCCTTTTAGATGGTCATAGTCTAGTGTTTGGAAGGTGCTCTCTAAGGACCTTTGGTGAATTTCCGCCATACGTCAGGTAGATGATACACACCGCTGCTACTGAGTCTTGGCAGTGGAGGAAGTGACTGTTTGTGGATGTGGTACCAATCAAGCGTGCTGCTTTGCTTTGATTGTGTTAAGCCTCTGAGGTATTGTTGGGGCTGCACACAAGAGCTCCTGAATTGTACCTTGTTGATAGTGAATAGGCTTTATGGAGTCAGGAGGAGAGTTATCTCTGAGCTGCTCTTGTTGCCATTTATATGGTTAGTCCAGTTCAGTTTCTGGTCAGTGATAACCCCAGGAATGTGATATTGGGGGATTCAGTGATTGGTAATGCCATTGAATATCAAGGGGTGATATTTGTCTCTTATTAGAGATGATTATTGTCCAGCATTTGTGTGGCATGAATATTATTTGTGACTTGTTAGCCCAAGCCTGGATATTGTCCAGATCTTGTTGCATTTGAACATGGTCTGGTTCAGTATCTGAGGAGATGAGAATGATGCTGAACATGGTGCAGTCATTGGTGAACATCCCTACATCTGACCTTCTGATGGAGGGAAGATCATTGATAAAGCAGCTGAAGATAATTGAGCCTAGGACAGTACGATGAAGAATTCCGGTAAAAATGTCCTGGAGCTGAGATGACTGACCTCCAATAACCACAACCATCTTCCTATGTGTCAGGTATGACTGCAACCTGTGTAATCTTATTTCCTATTGTTCCCACTGCCTCGCATGCTATTATATTTCTGTAGATTTTTATAATGCTTATTATGTTCTCACTTGCTGTGATTTGGCTGTGACGGAGTGGATAAACAGGTAACAAAGGAGGATGGTAGAGAAGCATTGGCCGACTTTTAAAGAGCCATTTTCTATCCCTCAACAATGATGGATATTACTGAGAAAGAATATATGAGAAGTATGTGCCATCAGTTCTTAAGGAAGGAAGATTTATTGACTGAATTTAAATTCCACCATCTGTCATGGTGGGATTTAAACCCACATCCACAGAGCATTACCCTAGGCCTCTGGATAACTGGATCCACTATCATTGCTACTACAGTATGAGCAAGGTAGCCGTTGAGAGGATGTTTCCTTTCATTAAGAATTTAGAACTTGGGGCACTGTTTAAAAATAAGCGTTTCCCATTCAGGATGGAGATGAAGAGGAATTTCTCTCCCCAATGTGTCCTTATTTGATGTACTTCTCATCCCCAGCAAACAATGGAGACTGGGCCTTTGGGTATGTTCAGGCCAAATTAGGCAGAGATTTGATTGACAGGGCGTTCCAGTGTGATGGTGGCAAGCATTAAAGTCGATCAGGACTATCAGGAAATGATCTCATGTAAGGTGTGACAGGCTCAAAGAGAATGGCCTCTTATGTTTCTATTTCTTATGGATTACTTTCAAAGGTTGGAATTTTTTTTTAAAATGCTTTCTTTATGCAAATAAAAATTCCATTGTTTATTCCACATTATAGTTTGGCTGCCTTTCTCCTCACTTCCTTACCTCGGCAGAAACATTAGTATGTTCAGGGATACTAGGACCCATGGGCCCAGCCTTAGAATTAGAGGGGCTCAATTTAGAAGGGAAATGAGGAGACACTTCTTCAGCCAGTGAGCGGTTGGCCTGTGGAATGCATTGCCATGGAGCGCAGTGAGGCTGGGACGTTAAATGTCTTCAAGGCAGAGATTGATAAATTCTTGATCTCGCAAGGAATTAAGGGCTATGGGGAGAGTGCAGGTAAGTGGAGTCGAAATGCCCATCAGCCATGATTAAATGGTGGAGTCGACTCGATGGGTCAAATGGCCTTCCTTTCACTCCTATGTCTTATGGTCTTCACAAGTGTAGAAGTAGTTTATTAGCTGCTTTAAAAAGAGGAACAAAAGCTCAATAAAAACACAACAGAAGGCTAAAGACATTGAGAGAACCATAAGATCCACAATATAAGTGGTCATTTGGCTCTTTGTTCCTGATAAAGAGCTTATACTTGAAATATCGGTTCTCCTGCTCCTTGGATGCTGCCTGACCTGCTGTGCTTTTGCAGCGCCACACTCTCGACTCTGATCTCCAGCATCTGCAGTCCTCACTTTCTCCTAGGCTCTTTGTTCCTGTCAGTTCCTCAAAAGAACTAATATATTTGTGTGTGTATTTATAAATAAATTCTCCACTTCTCTTTTGAAAGCGGCTTTCTAGCAGTACATTCTAGATTACATAAACTGATCGCATTAAATAATCCTGCTCTCCTCCATTCATTTTGCCAATTACCAGAAATCTATTTCCTCTTAATTTTTGGAACTGATCCACAGTAGAAACTGTTTCTCTGTATCCACTCCACCAAAATCCCACATAATAACACTGCTATTAGTCTCCTCCTTTATCCAAAGCAACATTTAGACAATACTTTCCAGAAATGCTTTTAGTTTTAATGAATTAACATCTATTCACAGTCTTTTTGAGCAAAGAAAGTGCCAGACATCAAAAAGCCTGAACAAGATATAATGAAAGCTGAATGTTTACATCCCAACTCTCAATTATCAATTCAGGGAATGAAATGTAAATATTGAGGATAATGCAGATCATATTCAAGGTTTGAATTGATTGTTTTAATTTGCTTCAGGCATCTGGTTAAAATCTTGTCACTTCTACATGTCAATGTACATTCTCATTATGACTCTCCTCCCCAGTGAATATTTAAATGTACCATATTTAACTAATGGTGAGCTTTGGAAAATTGTGTGATATAGTATAGTTTGAAATAAATCAAAATATTTCTAGTCTTTTCTTCCATGGGCGGAAGTGTGTTATAGCATTTCCCCCGCTTTGTTAAAATTCTCGATCAATGTATCCCAGGAAAGGGATACATCAATCTTCCTGGGAAGATTGCCCAATTTTAAATATTGACTGATCTCTATGTTACACAAAGTGCTCCAAGAAGTCACATGTGACTTAAGGCAATAAATGTCTGAATGGGTCAGATAATATGCTTAAAATTGATCTATGTCTTATATACTTGTGATAAATGAAGATATATCTGAAAATGTTTAAGAACTAATTTTCACATTTCAATTTGGAAAAATAAGAATGATGCATGCTCTTCCTCATGCCCACCTGCATATATTTCTTTCTTGAGCAAGGAGGATAGCTGAACTGACAGTGTATACCTGCAAAGACACCATCATAACATCATATAATACTTATAGAGTCATACAGCACGGAAACAGACCCTTCGGTCCAACTTATTTGTGTCTACCAGACATTTTAATCTGACATGGACCCATTTGCCAGCATTTGGCCCATATCCCTCTAAACCCTTCCTACTCACATACCCATCCAGATGCCTTTTAAATGTTGTAATTGTATACACCTCCACCAATTCCACTGACAGCTTGTTCCATATACACACCACCCTCTGTGTGAAACAGTTACCCCTCAGGTCCTTTTTAAATATTTCCCCTCTTGCCTTAAATTGCAATACACCAATACATACTTTTTTAATTGATACATAAAATTCGTAAGAGATGCAACATTTGTATGGATAGCTTTGGTTAAGCATTGTGCTCCTGAGTAATACAGAATGGTTCTTGCCTACCTATGGAAGGATATATTTGATTACAATCTCAGTCTGGATTAATGCTAGCACTTACACTTCTAAGTAAGCCACAGTTAAAGTACCACTTGCACAATTTGAATAGGTAAATTCATGCTGATACTTTGTGCAATATGAGGAAATGCTATATTGCTGGAAGTTCACTTCTAGGAGAGATGTTGTAGGTTAGAGAGAGACATAGATAAGCTGCAGAGCTGGCAAATGGAGTTTAATTCGGACAAGTGTGAGGTGATTCACCTTGGTCGGAGTAACCGGAATGCAAAGTACTGGGCTAATGGTAAGATTCTTGGTAGTGTAGATGAGCAGAGAGACCTCGGTATCCAGGTACACAGATCCTTGAAAGTTGCCACCCAGGTTGACAGGGTTGTTAAGAAGGCATACAGTGTTTTAGCTTTTATTAATAGAGGGATCGAGTTCCAAAACCATGAGGTTATGCTACAGCTGTACAAAACTCTGTTGCGGCCGCACTTGGAGTATTGTGTACAATTCTGGTCACCGCATTATAAGAAAGATGTGGAAGCTTTGGAAAGGGTGCAGAGGAGATTTACTAGGATGTTGCCTGGTATGGAGGGAAGGTCTTATGAGGAAAGGCTGAGGGACTTGAGGCTGTTTTCGTTGGAGAGAAGAAGGTTGAGAGGTGACTTAATAGAGACATATAAGATAATCAGAGGGTTAGATAGGGTGGACAGGGAGAGCCTTTTTCCAAGTATGGTGATGGTGAGCATGAGGGGGCATAGCTTTAAATTGAGGGGTGATAGATATAGGACAGATGTCAGAGGTAGTTTCTTTACTCAGAGAGTGGTAAGGGTATGGAATGCTTTGCCTGTAATGGTAGTAGATTCACCAAGTTTAAGTACATTTAAGTTGTCATTGGACAAGCATATGGATGTACATGGAATAGTGTAGGTTAGATGGGCTTCAGATTGGTATGACAGGTTGGCACAACATCGAGGGCCAAAGGGCCTGTATGTACTGTAATGTTCTATGTTCTATAGACGTCATGCTAAGATTACACCTCCCTGTGCAAGAGTACATAAAATCTCCCATGATATATTTAAAGAACTGCAGGGAGGTTATCCTGGCCAACATTCATATCTCCTCAATTACCTGGGGCATTCTTTTGTTGTTTGTGAAACCCTGCAAACTACTTGCCAAATATTTTTGAACATAAATATAATAACTTTATTAATAAATAATTGGCCACAAAACACTTTTAAGTCATTTGGAAGATGTGAGAGGTATTTTACAAATATATATACTTTCTTCCCTAAGGTTGGAGTTAGCCAGAGAAGGGCAGGTACATCTCAATAAGGTCCTACCTCAGTCTAGCCAGACCATGCAGTTTATTTATTTATAGATGCTGAATGTAACTACCATCACACTCCTTTTAATCCCTTTCACTATGTATTTTACTGTAACCAAAATAACTGCATGTGCTCATAATACTGCATAAGTGATTTCATCGCCTTTTTTTATCACTTCCTTCATTTCCGTGACACAGATTTCCTTATACACAGAGGCAGTTCACATTTCTGACCATCAATGTAAAGTAAGGTCACTATTGTTTTGTATGCAAATGGTAACTTCTATTTTAGTTTCAGATGCTGATCTGCTAGTTGTGTCTCCATCTTTTTCTTTTGAACCATATTCATACCAGCACGCAGAGACCTGAATTTCGGGACAGCAGACTTTGAGCTAGTGGGCTGCACTTTAAAAATGTGATTGCAAATCACAGACTTGGCAACCTCCGTTTTCTTTGAGTCTGCTTTAATACTGTTTAAGTATGGTAGCCATTTCATTGACAAGACCCTGTGCCAGTATAAAAGCAATAGCGTATTTTCTCCTGAAATCGCCTAGTGTTTTTGAATTTCTTTGAACAATATTCCATTTCCCTGAATGATCCGTTCCACGTTTAACTCTGTTATTAACCTTTTTTTTTAAAATCATTCATGACACATTGGTGTTGCAGGCAAGGCCTGTATTTATTGTCCGTCCACCGTTGCTCTTGAGAAGGTCATGGTGACCTGCTTTCTTGAGCTGCAGTTTGTTGCATAGGTACCCTCACAATGTTGTTAGGGAGACAGTTCCACGATTTTGTGAAGAAATGGTGACACTTTCAAGTCGAGATGGAGTGTGGCTTGAAGAGGAACTTGCAGGTCGTGGACTTCCCATACATCAGCTGCCCTTGACCGTCCAGATGCTGGTTGGAATATGCTGTCTAAGGAGCCTTGATAAATTTCTGCTGTACGTCTTGTATACACTGTTGCTGGATTAGTGGTGCTGGAAGAGCACAGCAGTTCAGGCAGCATCCAAGGAGCAGCGAAATCGACGTTTCGGGCAAAAGCCCTTCATCAGGAATAAAGGCAGTGAGCCTGAAGCGTGGAGAGATAAGCTAGAGGAGGGTGGGGGTGGGGAGAGAGTAGCATAGAGTACAATGGGTGAGTGGGGGAGGAGATGAAGGTGATAGGTCAAGGAGGAGAGGGTGGAGTGGATAGGTTGAAAAGGAGATAGGCAGGTTGGACAAGTCCAGACAAGTCAAGGAGACAGTGCTGAGCTGGAAGTTTAGAACTAGGATGAGGTGGGGGAAGGGGAAATGAGGAAACTGTTGAAGTCCACATTGATGCCCTGGGGTTGAAGTGTTCCGAGGCGGAAGATGAGGCGTTCTTCCTCCAGGCGTCTGGTGGTGAGGGAGCGGCGGTGAAGGAGGCCCAGGACCTCCATGTCCTCAGCAGAGTGGGAGGGGGAGTTGAAAGGTTGGGCCACGGGGCGGTGTGGTTGATTGGTGCGGGTGTCTTGGAGATGTTCCCTAAAGCGCTCTGCTAGGAGGCGCCCAGTCTCCCCAATGTAGAGGAGACCGCATCGGGAGCAACGGATACAATAAATGATATTAGTGGATGTGCAGGTAAAACTTTCGATGTGGAAGGCTCCTTTAAGGCCTTGGATAGAGGTGAGGGAGGAGGTGTGGGCACAGGTTTTACAGTTCCTGCGGTGGCAGGGGAAAGTGCCAGGATGGGAGGGTGGGTCGTAGGGGGGTGTGGACAGTGGAGAAGGGAGTGAATGTTTGTATGTCAAGCAAACTTCATATCAATTTCAAGTAAGGACCATTGCATCACACTCCTGACTTGTGCCTGCATTCATTCAGGCTTTGGGAAGACCAGCGGTGAGCTGCCAAAGAATTCCTTGCCTTTGACATTCTGCTGTAATCACAGTGTTCATAAAGCTTGTTCAGTTGAGTTTCTGGTGAATAGTAACATCTAGGATTTTGATAATGGGAGTTTTAGTAATGGTAATATAATTGAATATCAAGGTGCAATAATAAGATTATCTCTTGTTGGAGATGGTAAGTGTCAGACATTTGAGTGGCCTGAATGTTACTTGCTTCTGGATTAGTGGTGCTGGAAGAGCATAGCAGTTCAGGCAGCATCCTCCTTGGAATGTTACTTGTCCTGAATGTTACTTGTCCCTTGTCAGCCTAAGCTTGGGCATTGTCCAGGTCTTGCTGCATTTGACCATGGACTATTTCAGTATTTGAAGAGTTATGAATGCTGCTGAAAATGTGTGCAATTATCAATGAATATTTTCACTTCTGACCTTATGAAAGAGATAAGGTCATTGATTAAGCAACTGAAGATAGTTGGGCCTAGGACACTACCTGCAGAGATGTCCTGGAACTAAGATGACTGACTCCAACAGCCACAATAATCTTATATTGTGTTTGGAATGATTCTGATTAGCAGAAAATTTACTCCTTGATTCCTATTTACTCTAGTTTTGCCAGGCCTCCTTGCTGGGTCAAATGTGGCCTGATGTCAAGGGCAGTCACTTTCATGTCACATTTGGAATATAGTTCTTTTATTCATGTGTGAACTGAGGTTGTGATGAGCTCAGGGATTTGGTGGCCCTGGCAGAACCCAAATTGTGTATCAGTAAACAAGTTATTGTAAAGCAAGTAACTGTTGATAACCCATTCTATTACTTCACTGATGGTCAAGTGTGCACCAATGGGTCAGTAATTGTCCTGATTGAATGTGACTTGCTTTTCATGTCTATAACATAACTGGGCAATTTTTCAAATTTCTGGGTTGACGCTAGTGTTGTCACTGTTATTGAACTGATTAGCGAGTGCAAGTTTTCAGTACTTTTATTGGAATGCTGTAGCCAGTGTCCAGTGCCTCAGCCCTTATGTAACAACATGTGGAGTGAACTGGATCTTTGATTCTGGGGACATCCAAGGAGGCAGAGATGGATCATTCAATTGGCCCTTCTTGCACCGTAGATTCCTACAAATTTGCATTGATGTGCTGGGTTCCGTCATCATTGTGGTTAGCACTGCTGCCTCACAGCGCCAGAGACCCGGGTTCAATTCCCGCCTCAGGCGACTGACTGTGTGGAGTTTGCACGTTCTCCCCGTGTCTGCGTGGGTTTCCTCCGGGTGCTCCGGTTTCCTCCCACAGTCCAAAGATGTGCAGGTCAGGTGAATTGGCCATGCTAAATTGCCTGTAGTGTTAGGTAAGGGGTAAATGTATGGGTGGGTTACGCTTCGGCGGGGCGGTGTGGACTTGTTGGGCCGAAGGGCCTGTTTCCACACTAAATAATCTAATCATTGAGGATGGGGATATTTGTGGACCCTCCTCCTCCAATGAGTTGTTTAATTGCCTACCATCAATCACATTTATTCACATTCATAATTTATAAATAGCACAAAGCACTAAAACCATTTCACCTTCCATTTAAGAAAAGTTTCAATGAACACATGACTTAAATCATCCTTAAATCAATTTATTATCCAGTTAAAAACATCATCTTTGTCCTAAATAAAGCGTCTATTGAGGCACCTCATCAAGTTCTCTCTGAAAGGCAGATTATATGTCATTCACCAATGTCGTACCCTGAAATAATTTTGTTAAATATGACTCTCCCTTTATATGACTCCCGATTATGACTTGGAACAGTTGCCTTACTGTCATTAACTGTGCTTGAATTGCTTCCTTCATAACATTCTTTTAACATCCTACATGAAGCATATTTAATTTGCATTCAAGGGCTGTAATGGTGTTCCATTTTTGTTTGATTCTCCTCACTTGGATTTATTTCCTCCAAAAAGGCTCATTAAACTCAGCCTGTGCATCATCCTTCATTCCTTATCAAATGACTGTATCAAAACTGACCACCTAATCACTAGCACTCAGATGTACTCCTGCACATCTAGAATATTTTTACAATTCAAGACTAACATCAAATACCATATCATATCTGACAACGTTCTTTTTATGCAGATTTAATAAAGATGTTGCCCTGCATTAGCCCCTGACCTTTTTTTCTGATTTACCATGAAGG
Source organism: Chiloscyllium punctatum (assembly GCF_047496795.1). Lineage (NCBI taxonomy): Eukaryota > Metazoa > Chordata > Chondrichthyes > Orectolobiformes > Hemiscylliidae > Chiloscyllium > Chiloscyllium punctatum. The sequence goes on from NC_092777.1 coordinate 54,341,315, forward strand.
ATAGCCTTGGCATAGGTGGACCATTTCTAGCCATTCTGGTTCTTGAACTGTACATCCTCCATAAACCAAGACACACAAACTGACCGTATTCCTATGTAAAATATGAGACTTCTGTCTTCCCACCACATGTGAAAGCAGAAGAGATTCATATAAGGCACTTTTCTGGTAAATGATCCAGTGGAAGAATGGAATTTTAATTTGCTTTGCTTTTGACATTTCTCACTATAAAATTTATTGAGACCACATGAGCAGAAGTAAGTCATTCAGCCATTAAAACTGCTGCACCATTTGATGAGATCATAGCCAAATCAGACAATCCTTGACTTCACGTTCCTGCCTTTCCCAGTAACTCTTGATTCCCTTACAATCACTTATAGAATCATAGAATCCCTACAGTGTGGAAGCAGGCCTTTCAGCCCCTCAAGACCACACCAACCCTCCAAAGAGCATCCCACCCAGACCACACCCCTACCCTATCCATGTAACCCTGTATTTCCATGGCTAATCCACCTAACCTACACATTCCTTGACAATGGGCAATTTAACATGGCCAATTCACCTAACCTGCACATCTTTGGACTGTGGGAAGAAACTGGAGCACCTGGAGGAAAACCAAGCAGACACAGAGAGAATGTGCAAACCACACAGACAGTCGCCCAAGGCTCGAATCGAACCTGGGTCCCTGGCACAATGAGCTGTGTTAATCACGGATCCACTGTGCTGTCCTGTTACTAATTAAAAATCTGTCTCAGCCTTGAAATATACTTAATGGCTTAGCTTCAACAGCCCTCTGCAGTCAAGAATTCAACAGATTAACTGCCCTCTAACAGACATAATTTCCATATATTTCTGTTTTAAAATAGCTGACCCCTTATTCTGAGATTATGCCATCTAGTCCTAGACTGTCACACAAGGGGAAATGATTTTTCCACATTTGCACTGACAAATCTTCTTAGAATCTTGTATGTTTCAATATGGTGACTTCTCATTCTTCTAAACTCCAATGAGTACAGGCCCAACCTACGCAACCTCTCCTCAAATACAATCCCTCTATACCCAGGACGGATCTATTGAACTTTCTGTGGACAGCCTCAAATGCCAGTTCTATCTTTCTGTCGGTAAGGGGACCAAATCAGTTCAGTATTCCAGCTGTGGTCTGACTAATGCTTTGTATAGTTTTAGTAAGGATCCATATTTTTATACTCTATTACCTTTGCAATAATGCCAACATTTATTTTGCCTTCCCTATTATCTGCTGAACTTCCATGCTGTGATTTTATGATTTTATATGCAATGACTCCCAAATCCCTCTGATCTGTAGCTTTCCATAGGCTTATTTAAATAATACTTGGGTCCTCTATTTTTCTTGCCAAAATGCATAATCTATATTTTTCTACATTATATTCCATCTGCAAAGTTTTGCCCCTTTCTTAACCTGTCTATATCCATTTGCAGACTGTTTCTGTTATCCTCAGCACTTGCCTTCCCACCTATTTATGTGTAATACACAAACTTGGCTACAACACATTAATTTTTCTTAATCAAATTGTTAATATATGTTGTAAATAATTGTGGACCCAGCACTGCTCTTTGTAGCACTCTACTGCTATAGATTACCATTCTGAAAATTCCACCTCCCCCAACCTTTATGGCAATGCTGTCTTCTATTAGTTAGCCAATTCTCCGTCCATTCTAACACATCCAACACCCAATAGGTTCTTATCAAGTGCCTTCCAAAAATACATTATATCTACTGCTTCCCCTCTATCTATCCAGCTTCTTACTACCTCATAAAATTCTAGTAAACTTGTTAGACATGATTACTACTTCATGAAGCTGACTTTGCTTGATCATGTTATATATAAATTTAAATGCTCTGCTGTTACATCCTTTATAATAGAATCGAACATTTTTGCAATAACAGATATTAAGTTAACTCACCTATAGTTATCTGATTTTTGACTCATTCCCTTTTTAATCCCCTGGGACATTTCCAGAATCTAAGGATTCTTGGAAGATTACCAGTGCAACCATGAAACTACAACTTTTAATATCCTAGGATGCATCCCATTAGGTATAGAGAACTTATCAGTGTTCAACACCCATTAGTTTCTCTCATTGTGTTTGTTTCCACTTATTTTGTCCCTTGTTATTCACTATTTTTAGAATTCTGTTAGTATCCTCTTACTATGAAGACTGATGCAAAGTATTTATTCAACTCTTCAACCATTTCATGGTTCCCCATTAACAACTTCTCAGCCTTTGTTTCAATGGGGCCTATGTTAACTTTCAGCTCTCTCTACCTTTTTAATATATTTAAAGAAGCTCTTGCTGTCCATCTTGATATTACTTGTATGTTTACCCCCAACATTTTTCTTTTTTTTTAAAACTTTCCCAATCCTCCAAGTTACTACTGATCTTTGCCAAATTATATATTTTTTCTTTCAAGTTGATTCCTTCCTTAAATTCTGTGGTTAACCATGGGTGGCTTATTCCCTTTCCAGCATCTTTTGTTTCTCAATTGCATTTTTTTGTGACTCGTGAACTATTTCCTTAAACATCTCCCATTTTTCCTAACTGTCCTTGCTGCTAAATTCCTTTCCCAGTCTTGGAGTCATAGAGATGTACAGCATGGAAATAGACACTTCAGTCCAACTCGTCTATGTTGACCAGATATCCCAACTCAATCTAGTCCCACCTTCCAGCACCCAAACCTTATCCCTCCAAACCCTTCCTATTCATATACCCATTCAGATGCCTTTTAAATATTGCAATTGTACTAGCTTCCTCTGGTAGCTTATTCCATACACGTACCACCCTCTGCATGAAAATGTTGTCCATTAGGTCTCTTTTATATCTTTCCCCTCTCACCCTAAACCTATGCCCTCTACTTCTGGACTCCCCCATCCCAGGCAAGAGATTTTGTCTATTTATTCTATCCATGCCCCTCATAATTTTGTAAACCTCTATAAGGTCACCCTTCAGCCTCCAATGCTCCAGGAAAAACAGCCCCAGCCTATAGTTCAAATCCTCCAACCTTGGCAACATCCTTGTAAATCTTTTCTGAATCCTTTAAAGTTGCACAACATCCTTCCGACAGGAAGAAGATCAGAACTACATTCAATAATCCAAAAGTGCCCAAACCAATGACCTGTACAGCTGCAACATTACCTCCCAACTCCTGTACTCATACTCTGACCAATAAAGGATACCAAACGCTGCCTTCACTATTCTATCTACCTGCAACTACACTTTCAAGGAGCTATAAACCTGCATTCCAAGGTTGCTCTATTCAGCAACACTCCCTAGGACCTGACCATTAAGTGTAGAAGTCCTGCTAAGATTTGCTTTCCCAAAATGCAGCACCTTGCTTTTATGTGAATTAAATTCCATCTGCCACTTCTCAACCCATTGGCCCATCTGATCAAGATCCCGTTGTAATCTGAGGTAACCTTCTTCGCTGTCCACTACACCTCCAATTTTGGTGTCATCTGCAAACTTACTAAGTATACCTCTTATGCTCACATCAAAATCATTTATGTAAATGACAAAAAGTAGAGGATCCAGCACCGATCCTTATGGCACTCCACTGGTCACAGGCCTTCAGTCTGAAAAACAACCCTTCACCACCATCCTTTGAGCCAGTATTGTATCCAAATGGCTAGTTCTCCATGTATTCCATGAGATCTAACCTTGTTATCCAGTCTCCCATGGGGTACCTTGTCGAACGCCTTACTGAAGTCCATGTAGATCACGTCCATCGCTTTGCCCTCATCAATCCTCTTTGTTACTTCTTCAAAAAACTCAACCAAGTTTGTGAGACATGATTTCCCACACACAAAGCCATGTTGACTATCCCTAATCAGTCCTTGCCTTTCCAAATACATGCACATCCTGTCCCTCAGGATTCCCTCCAACAACTTGCCCACCACCGATGTCAGGCTCACTGGTCTGTAGTTCCCCAGCTTGTCCTTACCACCTTTCTTAGAGTGGCACCACGTTAGCCAACCTCAAGTCTTCAGGCACCTCACCTGTGACTATCAATGATACAAATATTGCAAGGGGCCCAGCAATCACTTCATTGGTATTGTATTATAGACCCCCTAATAGTCAGAGGGAAATTGAGAAACAAACTTGTCAGGAGATCTCAGCTATCTGTAAGAATAATAGGGTAGTTATGGTTGGGGATTTTAACTTTCCAAACATCAATTTGGCTATACTGTTAAAGGTTTAGATGGAGAGGAATTTTTAAGTGCATACAAGACAATTTTCTGTTTCAGTATGTGGATGTACCTAAGAGAGAAGGAGCAAAACTTGACCTACTCTTGGGAAATAAGGCAGGGCAGGTGACTGAGGTGTCAGTGGGGGAGCACTTTGGGGACAGCAACCATATTTCTATTAGTTTTAACATAGTGATGGAAAAGGATAGACCAGATCTAAAAGTTGAAGTTCTAAATTGGAGAAAGGCCAATTTTGACGGTATTAGGCAAGAACTTTCGAAAGCTGATTGGAGGCAGATATTTGCAGGTAAAGGGACGGCTGGAAAATGGGAAGCCTTCAGAAATGAGATAACAAGAATCCAGAGAAAGTTTATTCCTCTCAGGGTGAAAGGGAAGGCTGGTAGGTATAGGGAATGCTGGATGACTAAAGAAATTAAGTTAAAAATCACACAATACCAGGCTATAGTCCAACAGGTTTAATTGGAAGCACACTGGCTTTTAGAGCGTTGCTCCTTCATCAGGTGATAGTGGAGGGCTCAATCCTAACACAGAATTTATAGCAAAAATTTACAGTGTGATGGAACTGAAATTATACATTGAAAATACATTGAAAAATTGATTGTCTGTTAAGTCTTTCATCTGTTTGAACACTATGATAGTTTCACTTCTTTCATGTGTAAATCACAAAACCTTTTTTTAAAAAATTTCATTCTCAGGTTAGCTGTTAACAATGGTGATAGCTAGACAATATGTTGAAGGTGTTAGCCCCCGTGTTCTCTGTCTATGCCATGATGTTTAGATTGATTCTAATCTAAAAAGTGAGATAACGGAGTTCTACATGAATGCATGCAGTTTTTGAGCAAAGTACAATGTAACTCTGCATGTACAAATTCACCCCACAAAATATATGTGTGCTTGTGGGTCTTTGTCTGTCTGTCTGGGTTGGGGGTTGTGAGTGTGAGAAAATGTATGTGTGTGTGTGTGTGTGTGTGTGTGTGTGTGTGTGTGTGTGTAGTGAGTGGTAGAGTGTCTTAGGTCTGTGAGGGGGTGCATGTGTGAATGTGGGTGTGTGTGTTTGTAAAGGTGTCTGTGTGTGCGTCTGTGTATATGTGTGTCCGTGTGTATAGGAGTGCTTGTGTGTGTGTGTGTGTGTAGGAGTGTCTGTGTGTATAGTGCAATGGTGGTCACCTGTAATGTGACATGAACCCAAGGTCCCGGTTGAGGCCCTCCCTATGGGTACCAAACTTAGCTATCAGCCTCTGCTCGGCCACTTTTCGCTGCTGCCTGTCCCAAAGTCCGCCTTGGAGGATGGCCACCCGAAGGGCAGAGGTCGAATGTCCTGGACCACTGAAGTGTTCCCTAACTGGGAGGGAACACTCCTGTCTGTTAATTGTTGTGCGGTGCCCATTCATCCTTTCTCGTAGCCTTTGCGCACACACATAGACTTTCTCACACTCACAACCCCCAACCCAGACAGACACAGACACACACACACACACACACACAAAGACCCACAAGCACACACACATTTTGTGGGGTGAATTTGTACTTGCAGAGTTACATTGTACTTTGCTCAAAAACTGCATGCATTCATGTAGAACTCCGTTATCTCACTTTTTAGATTAAAACCAATCTAAACATCATGGCATAGACAGAGAACACAGGGGCTAACACCTTCAGCATATTGTCTAGCTATCACCATTGTTAACAGCTAACCTGAGAATGAAACTTTTTTAAAAAAGGTTTTGTGATTTACACATGAAAGAAATGAAACTATCATGATATTCAAACAGATGAAAGACTTAACGGACAATCAATTTTTCAATGTATAATTTGTTACATCACACTGTAAATTTTTGCTATAAATTCTGTGTGTTAGGATTGAGCCCTCCACTATCACCTGATGAAGGAGCGATGCTCTGAAAGCAAGTGTGCTTCCAATTAAACCTGTTGGACTATAACCAGGTATTGTGTGATTTTTAACTTTTGATTTGGAGATGCTGGTGTTGGACTGGGGTGTACAAAGAAATTGAGGGTTTGGTTAAGAAAGAGAAGGAAGCGTATGTCAAGTATAGACAGGATAGATCGAGTGAATTCTTAGAGTATAAAGGAAGTAGGAGTATACTTAAGAGGGAAATCAGGAGGGCAAAAAGGGGACATGAGATAGCTTTGGCAAATAGAATTAAGGAGACTCCCAAGGGTTTTTACAAATATATTAAGGACAAAAGGGTAACTAGGAAGAGAATAGGGCCCCTCAAAGATCAGCAAGGTGGCCTTTGTGTGGAGCCACAGAAAATGGGGGAGATACTAAATTAATATTTTGCATCAGTATTTACTGTAGAAAAGGATATGGAAGATATAGACTGTCGGGAAATAGATGGTGACATCTTGTAAAATGTCCAGATTACAGAGGAGGAAGTGCTGGATATCTTGAAACAGTTAAAGGTGGATAAATCCCCAGGGCCTGATCAGGTGTACCTGAGAACTCTGTGGGAAGCTAGAGAAGTGATTACTAGGCCTCTTGCTGAGATATTTGTATCATCGATAATCACAGGTGAGGTGCCGGAAGACTGGAAGCTGGCAAATGTGGTGCTATTGTTTAAGAAGAGCGGTAAAGACAAGCCAGGGAACTATAGACCAGTGAACCTGACCTCAGTGGTGGACAAGTTGTTGGAGGTAATCCTGAGGGACAGGATGTACATGTATTTGGAAAGGCAAGGACTGATTCGGGATAGTCAACATGGCTTTGTGCGTGGGAAATCATGTCTCACAAACTTGGTTGAGTTTATTTGAAGAAGTAACAAAGAAGATTGAGGGCAGAGCAATAGATGTGATCTATATGGATTTTAGTAAGGGGTTCGACAAGGTTCCCCATGGGAGAGTGATTAGCAAGATTAGATCTCATGGAATACAGGGAGAACTAGCCATTTGGATACAGAACTGCTCAAAGGTAGATGACAGAGAGTGATGGTGGAGGGTTGTTTTTCAGACTGGAGGCCTGTGACCAGTGGAGTGCCATAAGGATCGGTGCTGTGTCCTCTACTTTTTGTCATTTACATAAATGATTTGGATGCGAGCATAAGAGGTACAGTTAGTAAGTTTGCAGATGACACCAAAATTGGAGGTGTAGTGGACAGCGAAGAGGGTTACCTCAGATTACAACAGGATCTGGACCAGATGGGCCAATGGGCTGTGAAGTGGCAGATGGAGTGTAATTCAGATAAATGCGAGGTGCAGCATTTTGGGAAAGCAAATCTTAGCAGGATTTATACACTTAATGGTAAGGTCCTAGGGAGTGTTGCTGAACAAAGAGACCTTGGAATGCAGATTCATAGCTCCTTGAATGTGTAGTCGCATGTAGATAGGATAGTGAATGCGTTTGGTATGTTTTCCTTTATTGGTCAGAGTATTGAGGACAGGAGTTGGGAGGTCATGTTGTGGCTGTACAGGACATTGGTTAGGCCACTGTTGGAATATTGCATGCAATTCTGGTCTCCTTCCTATCGGAAAGATGTTGTGAAACTTGAAAGGGTTCAGAAGAGATTTACAAGGATGTTGCCAGGGTTGGAGGATTTGAGCTATAGGGAGAGGCTGAACAGGCTGGGGCTGTTTATCTGGAGCATTGGAGGCTGAGGGGTGACTTTATAGAGGTTTACAAAATTATGAGGGGCATGGATAGGGTAAATAGACAAAGTCTTTTCCTTGGGGTCGGGGAGTCCAGAAGTAGAGGGCATAGGTTTAGGGTGAGAGGGGAAAGATCTAAAAGAGACCTAAAGGGCAACTGTTTCACGCAGAGGGTGGTACGTGTATGGAATGAGCTGCCAGAGGATATGGTGAAGGCTGGTACAATTACAACATTTAAGAGTCATTTGGATGGGTATATGAATAGGAAGGGTTTGGAGGGATATGGGCCAGGTGCTGGCAGGTGGGATTCGATTGGGTTGGGCTATCTGGTCAGCATGGACAGGTTGGACCAAAGGGTCTGTTTCCATGCTGTACATCTCTGACTCTAATCACTTCCCTAACTCCCCACAGAGTTCTAGGGTACACCTGATCAGGTCCTGGGAGTTTATCCACTTATGTGTTTCAAGACATCCAGCACTTCCTCCTCTATAATAGGGACAGTTTTCATGATGCCACCATCTATTTCCCTACATTCTATATCTTCTGTGTACTTGCCCACAGTAAATACTGATGCAAAATACTCGTTTAGTATCTCCCCCATCTCCTGCGGTTCCACACAAAGCCCACCTTGCTAAATTAATATTACTAGAGATAGATTCAGCATGCTGACATGGAATTACAAAGAGCCAGCTGTGGCTTACTACTGAACCTTTGTGTCTAAATCAGGAAGTGATTGATTTAAATGCTGGAGACTTTGGCATATTTTTTGGCTAATGCACAATCCAGTGCTGCATGGACGGGGATTTGGATGATGCATTAAACTTAGACCCTGTCGGCCCTGAGGGGAATATAAAAGTAACAATTCAAACAGAAGGGAAGTTCTTTTTTTCCATTCCCAAAATTGATTTCATAGCTAAAGTCACTAAAAACATAGATTAGCCAGTAACTTGTCAGTTGTGGGGACTTGCTGCATACAAATTTGCTGCTGTTTTCTGCTCACATTTCAATAATACTCCACAGAATGAAAAGGACTCTATGCAACTAATAAATACTTATATGATGATTCAATTATTGGTTTGGATTACATTACAAAACGTAAAGAATGATCCTCAGTGTCAGCTGTTCTACATAATGTAAATATAGTTTTTACAGTGATTTTGCACCTATCTTACTCTTGCAACATGCACAAAAATTTGTTAGAGCTGATCTGATAAGGGTGATGGGACAAATCAGAAAAACACAAGAGTTACAGCATCAAGGAACACGGTTGATTTTGTTTGAATCTGTTTCACAGTAGATTACGGAGAAATCAACAACATTTTATCTATTCTAATATTAGAGCTATCTTAGTACAAAGGGATATTGTATTCTAGACAAACTCAGTTTTTATGTACTTAGTGGTTCTGAATGACTTTCTGTGAGAGTTACAACTGTGTGTTTCTGTCTCCCACACAAGTTAGTTTTGCAAAGTCATCTGTTTGGAAAAAAAGTAAGAAGCTACTGAGTTCTATTGAATGTGTCCTTTGGGCAATGCTCCAATTCCAATTCATGGTATTGTACAGACACATACGGATACAAAATATTTAAATTAAATAAATTTGAGCTGTAATCAATGAATATCTCAATAGGAACTGCCTATTTTCTCATATAGTACTTTTAAACAAATGTTCAGGCAGAAACCCCCAGAATTTTACAATATCAGAATTTGGCAACTTTGATACCCTTTAACATTGACCTCCGGGAATACGAAAACAGTAATGGTTCATTTTGATTCTCTAGAGCATTTAATCTAGAGAAAGGAAGCATCCTGATGTCATGCCATTGAATACATAAACGAAAGAAACATTGTTATGAAACAGTTAAAGGGTCCTGCAGTGACAGGAACATAAGGATATATAAGTAAAAAGGGACAAGTACATTCCACTGCTCTGGAAGGACTGATCTAACTATTCCCACATTATACCTTTCCTTAACTTGACCATATGGTCATATTTCACAGTTTATATTAGATGAAATGTGAAGAGGCTTTGGATTTCGTCCATTTTCGCACCTTTCTCTCATTTCTTGCCCTTCTACCATGCCAACCTTGTCCCATCCATCTCCTTCTTCAAGTTGCAGAAAATGTTGCTGGATCCCAGATTTGTCTATTCCTCATAGTATTCTCTTTGAATCCCTCCGATCTGACTTTCAACCTCCCCAACATAGTCCGTAATGTAACAAAATGAGTTTTCTTAAGTTTGTAATGTCTCTCACTTTTACTCTGTGCCCACTTAATCATTTTCCCTCTCCATTATGCAGCTTCATCCAACTGTTCTTGCACAGTTCCATTCCCTTCTAACCAAATGCAGTACGTCTCCAGGAATGGCTTTTTTCCCCTCTCACCATTATCTCAGCTGTCTTCATCTGGAACAAAGCATTGTATTTTGGGCACATCAGGAGAAAAATAATCAGCTTTTGAGGTGAAATAACAGATTAACTTGGATAAATCATGATTGCCTCCAGATCAAACTGGGAAGTCTGAAGCCATTGTTTTTGGGCTCCCATCAGAAATCCACTCTCTGCAGCTGCAGTCCAGACGTCCTGTTTGATTCCAATTAAGGTTTAGGCTTCCTATTCAGTCACCAAGAATGTTTACCTCCATCTTTGCAACATTATCATTCATCCAACTTGGGATCAGCCCATTGAACTGGCAAGAAATCGATCAGAATCAGCAGATCACAAAGATGGAGTGACAGAAAGACAGTCAGAGATTGATACATTGGGTAGTTTGTGGGAAGATCATGGCAAACATAAGGAACAGGTTATTGTGGAGGTCAGGAACGTGTGTTTGAGATGAATGGGTTTGAGTAACGTAAAAGACTTTTGTGGCATAGTGATACTACTTCTACCCCTGGACAGAAGGCCCACCTTTAAGCCCCACCTTCAGATTTGTGTCATGATGTGTCGAAACAGGTTGACTAGAATAACCTAGAAACTATATTGAAAATTTAAATCTGTATATTATGTTTTGAGTCTTCCAAAAATGAGTAATTTTGTGATCAGTAAACTTATAATCTAAATTACCATGCAAATTTTTTTTCTGTTCTTTTCAACTTTGCACTTCGAGATTTGGTTCTCTACTAAGACCTTTTCATAATTCTGTCAGAAAATTGAGTCAGATGCTTTTTATTTTTAAGTCTACTCAAAACCAATATTATGCTGGTACTTTTATTCAGGGCATCTTTGTATTTCCATGAGAACATTTATTACTGAGTTCTGCTCTTTAAAATTTCTCTAATAATAGGAGTACTTTAAATCAAGTACTATATGGCATATCCTTCAAGCTTAAACATAACAGGATGTGGCACTGCTAACAAGGAAGCTGAGTAAGCAGAATCTGCTCAAGTAACTCCCTTTCTTATTATGTTTAAGGGTTAAGCAGGAGTCATAGAGTCGATTCTTCAATTTACTTGGGGTTAAGTTTATCTGGCATTTCAACTTTATGACACAGTTATTTGGTTTACACATAGTTGTATTTAGGAGTATAGACATGAATTATAAATAAACAATTAAACGTTTCACAGTCAGTCTCCCCATATCTTGTAAAGTCATTCACTCCAGCCTACTGGGAGGGTGCAGAGAGTGATGAGAAAAAAACAGAAGAAACAATTGCACAAAATCTGGGAATATGGATAGGTCAAAGGTAATAATTGCTTGGACTTACAATTTGCATATAAAATGACATAAGTGTATTTGATATGGTGTGTGTGCGTGTCAGGGATAAGAGAAGGAGATGAAGTTAAGATCCTTCTGTAACTCCTGCCCTACTTCTGGGAGGACTTGCAATATTTGTGCTACAGATTTTATAATCACCATCATGGAAAGCAGCAAAATGGTACTCCAGGAATAGGTGCACGAAAAAGATATTCAACCCCTCGAGCCAGCTCCACCATTCTAGATCACAACTGGTCACCTACTTCAATGCCATATTCCTTTATTATCCTCATCTGTCTTGATGTTGTTAGATCCTTGAGAGAGTCAACTAATCTCTGCAGTTTTCATTTTAACCACTGGATACCTGTCCAGTCAAATACTGAGTGACTGTAGGGTGAATTCAGCCTATTGGCCAGCACTTTTGAATTACTAACCTTATTAGGGTTCAGATCAACAAAATGAAAATAATGCAAGCTTATACAATGATCCAAATCTGCTCTCAAATATCATTTCTTTTGCCTTAATTTTATTTCCATTTTAATAAATGCTTTAAGATTCTCATCATCAACATATTTATCAATATCCTCGAGTGCTTTTTGACTTCCATTCTGATAGTACTGTCTCATTTCCTCTGCATACGAAATCCATACACAGTTGTGGCACCCTTTCATACAGCACCAGGTCGGAGGGATTGGGGTAAAGTTGTCATTTTCCTGACTGCGACCATCATCCTTATTACTCTGTTCTTTATTTTGAAGGTGAAGCTGGTTACTTTCTTTGTCCTCCTTGCAGTTCAGATTTGCGGAGACAGCAAAAAACCTTTTATATATGGTAATGGTCTGGTTATAGTAAAATGTTTGCAAAATCCTGAACAGTCCAGGTAAATGCGATGAAAGAGGAAAGCCTGATGTCCATACAAGTCCATTGAAAGAGAATTGTGATATTCCAGGAGCTCCCTGAGGATTAAAATTAAGAGAGTTTATTTCTTATACCAACATCTATAATAACTCAATAAAGTGACAGAGAATAGAAACATCAGTATGTGAACAAAAATGCTTTGCCAAGTAAGTACAGAAAGTTTCTGTCCGAAACACATTGTGTTTAAGCTATCCATGATAGAGTTGCATTTGCCTCAAAACTAAATCCCACAGATCAGCTTGCCTCTAATACCTAGTCTTGACAAGTCTCAAACAGAAGATAATCCAAAGAAGAGCAGGTTAGGTGAACTGGCCATGATAAATTGCCCAGAGTGTTCAGGGATGTGCAGGTTAGGTGCATTAGTCAGGGGAAATGTAGAGTAACAGGGTAGGGGATTGGGTCCATGTGAGATACTCTTCAGAGGTTTGGTATGGATTTATTGGCCAAATGGATTCTATGAAAAAAATAAGTAGCATCATTATGAATGGTCTCAGTGCTCCTAGGTGAAGAGAAACTGAAACAAATATTGTTCAGAGTTCATTTTTCTGATCACCATCTGTAATGCCCTGGCAGAAAGCATGGGAATGCTTTGGTTGAGGAAAGAATCAGACTGGGCTATGTTATCCTGCCAGTCTAATAATCAGATGACAGTGTCTGTGCTTGAATGTTTTACTTTAATACAGTGTTACGGGCTGCCAATAAAAGTTCTCTATTGGGGGAAGGCCAATGTTAATAAGATAGGACAGGATCTGGCCAAAGTAGACGAGGTGCAGACACTAACAGAAAAATCCACATCAGAGCTGGGTACATTCAAAATGATAATAGTGGAAATGCATGGACAATATGCTCCCATTAGGATGAAAGATGAGACCAACAAGTGCAGAGAATTCTGGATGTTTAGAAATTTACAAGATAGGTTTATGGTAGATACTGAAGGCTCATAACAGCGGATGCCCTGGAAAAATATAAAAGTGCAGAGGCTGGCTTAAAACAGAATAGGACAGCAAAGAGGGGACATGTAAAAACACTGGTGTGTAACATTCAGGAAAGTTCAAAGACACCCGTGGCTTAGTGGTTAGTACTGCTGCCTCAGTGCCAGGGACCTGAGTTCAAATCTAGCTCTAGGTCACTTGTGGGGTTTGCACATTCTCCCCATGTCTGTGTGGGTTTCTTCTGGGTGCTCCGGTTTCCTCCCACAATCCAAAGATCTGCAGGTTAGGTGGATCAGCCATGCTAAATTCCCTGTAGTATCCAGGGGTGTGCAGGCTAAATGGATTAGCCAAGGGAAATGTGGGGTGGAGGGTTGGGTCTGGTTAGGAATGCTGTTTGGAGGGTTGGTGAGGACTCAATGGTCAAAATGCCTCTTTCTGAACTGGAGGGATTCCATGATTTATTTAATAAATACATTGAGTCAAGAGAATTACTGAGGAAAGAGTAGGGCCATTAGGGACCAAAGTGGCAATATAGTGGACCCAGAAGTTTTAAAATTTGGACTTTGTCCTTCTGATGTGAATACAGATGCAATGTAAGTGTAGAAATCAGAGAAGGGGATCAAGAGGGAGGAGTTATTAGTGATTTTAGCAGGTTTGACGATGGATAAATCTCCAAGCCCAGGTGAGATGTAGCCAAGAATGCTGTGATAGGCCAGGAAGGAAATTCCAGGAGTTCTGACATTAATTTTCAAAGCGTCTCTGGCCCGAGGAGGATGCCTGAGGACTAGGGGACTATTATTCAAGAAGTGTGGTAGGGATAAACCCATTCCTGGATTGCTGCCTTGCTGTGGAGGAGAGGCTTGAGTGATCCATTGAGCCCAGGAGGGATACCATCTGGAGTTCTTAACTACTGGCAGAGCTGGCCATAAACGGTAGGTTGAGAGAGGAGGAATCAGACAAAGCACAATCCAAAACAAGTCCTCAATGGCTATTCAGGTGGAAGATATTAGTATGTTTGAAGGCTGCAGTAGTATAGAGACTCCCGGTCATCAAGGTTTACTTGCCACTGGAATTGGATCAAGGAGTGTGAATCTGCTGATATGCAACAGCATTCCCATATTAAAAATGTCCCGCGCAAGACATTTACCTAAACAAATTGAAGAATTGAAAAGCCATCGAGTCGACAGAATTCCAGCAAAGAATTTCAAACTTGTAGGAGCAGAGCTTATCTGTCATCTCTGTCATATGTTCCTGAAGATCTGGGACAAAGAAGAAATCTCATGGATGTTGTCATCACAAACATCTTCAAAAAAGAAGACCAAGTGGACTGTCAGAACTACCGAAGAATCTCCTTATTCTCCATCGCTGGGAAGATTGTTGCCTGAATCCTTGCTAGGTGCCTTTTCCAGTCTCTGAGGAAATCTTTCCTGAATGCCAGTGTGGCTTCCAACCAAACCAAGGAACATTACGTTCACTGCTTGTCAACTCCAAGAGAAATTCCAGGAATAACACCAACCACTCCACATGGCCTTCATCAACATGACCAAGGCTTTTGACTCAGTTGGTCAGGAAGTGTTATGGAAGACCCTGTCAAAACTGACTATCCAGTGAAATTTATCAACATCCTCCATCTCCTACATAAGGTGTCAGTGAATGTCCTCACCAATGGTAATATGAAAGTATACTTTAAAGTTAAGACATGGGTCAAGCAGGGATGTAGCATCACCCTTCATTGGCACCATTCTTCATCTTGTCAAGAACAAGATTCCCAGTAGTGTGGATACAGTGTACAGGATGGGTGGAAAACCTTTCAATCACAACAGTTTGAAATAGCAGAATAAAACAACACTGTGGAATTTCAGCATGGAGATGACAATGCCATCTCTGCTCTCTCGAAAGGGAATATCCAAGCCTCACAATGCCTTCACTGAAGCATCACAAAGAACTGGTCTCAGCCTCAACCTCAAGAAAAGTCAAACCCATTCTAACCCGTCCCAGGTCGTGGTCAATCCCTACATTAAGATCAACAGAGAACTTTACCAAAAGTGGAACATCTTCCTTACAGAGGAAGCTACCTCTTATTGAAAGATGACATCTACGCGGAAATTCAACATCTCATTCAACCTGTAAGTACTGCCTTTGGATAGCTAAGCATTAGAGTCTTCAATTATGACATCGTGCTGATAGCAAGATGCTTGTGTGGAAAGCAGTTATCCTTCCAACTCTTCCAAGTGGCTTCAAAGCTTGGATTATGAACGGATACCACCTCAAAAAGTATTATCATTGCTGTTTTAGAATGGATTCTGCTCTTCAGCTGTGAGGACAAGTGTAGTAACATCAGCTTCTTTAAAGCAACCAACAGCACCAGTGTTGAAGCCATGATCATCCAAAATGAAATCCATTGGGGTGGCCATGTTCTTAGGATGCCTGATTTTTGACAACCAAAGCAAATCTTCTTCACTGAGCTCAAGGAAGGCACTCAGATGAAAGGAGGACAGAGAAAACATTTCAAAGACTCCCTGAAAGCTTCCTTCAAGAAATACAACATTGATATCAATGTATGGGAGACCATCATTCAAAAGAAACTGATTTGAAGGAAACTCCTGTATAAAGAGATATAAATCTTTGAGAACACCTGTTGGCAAGAGGAAGGGCGGAAAAGAAACCAAAGAAGTCCACAGAACTGATGACCAGTGACATGATTTCCTCGGTGGACAATCCTACTCGATAGCAAGTGACTGCCAATAACAACGAGGGATAAACCTGGAAACAATAGGCTATGGAGTTGAACATCTGTGGTAAGGAAACTATTGGAAAAAATTCTGAGGGACAAAATTAATCCTTGCCCCTCCAAGCAAGGATTAATCAGGGATAATCAACATAGCTTTGTAAAGGGAAGATCATGTCTAACAAATTGAAATTTGACAGAAGGTGACTAGGTGTGTACATGGGGGTATTACAGTTGATGTAGTCTATGTGGACTTCTGTAAGGCTTTTGACAAGCTCCCATATGGTAGACTGTTTAATAGCTTGGAGTCCAGGGGATCTAGAGCATTTTAGCACAATGGATCCAAAATTAGCTTAGTGGCAGGGTACAGCAGGTGATGGTCAAAGGGTGTTTTTGTGATATAACATAGCGTTCCTGGGTGTCTCGCTGTTTATTGCGCACATTAATGATCAATGTAGAAGGTAGAACCAATAAGTTTGCAGGTGACATGAAAATCAATGGTGTGGTAAATAGTGAGGAGGAAAGCCTAAGACTACAGGATGATATAGACAGTCTGATTATTAACAGTGGCAAATGGAATTTAATCTGGAAAAGTATGCGATGATGCATTTCGGGAGGATTAGTAGAACATTAGGAACTGAAAAATGTGTTGCTGGAAAAGCGCAGCAGGTCAGGCAGCATCAAAGGAGCAGGAGAATCCACGTTTCGGGCACAAGCCCTTCTTCAGGAATGAGGAGGATGTGCCATGCAGGCTAAGATAAAAGGTAGGGAGGAGGGACTTGGGGGAGGGGGGTTGGGAATGCGATAGATGGAAGGAGGTTAAGGTGAGGGTGATAGGCCGGAGAGGGGTTGGGAGCGGAGAGGTCAGGAAGAAGATTGCAGGTCAAGAAGGTGGTGCTGAGTCCGAGGGTTGGGATGAGAAAAGGTGGGGAGGTAGGGGAAATGATAAAGCTAGAGAAATCTGCATTCATCGCTTGTGGTTGGAGGGTTCCTAAGTGGAAGATGAGGTGCTCTTCCTCCAAGCACCGTGTTGCCATGGTCTGGCAATGGAGGAGGCCAAGGACCTGCATGTCCTTGGCGGAGGGGGAGTTAAAGTGTTCAGCCACGGGACGGTTGGGTTGGTTGGTGCGGGTGTCCCAGAGGTGTTCTCTGAAACATTCCACAAGTAGTGCAGCCTGTCTCCCCAATGTATAGGAGGCCACATCGGGTGCAGTAAATGATGTGTGTGGAAGTACAGGTGAATTTGTGACGGATATGGAAGGATCCCTTAGCCTTGGAGGGAAGTGAGGTGGGAGGTGTATGTGCAAGTTTTGCATTTCTTGCGGTTGCAGAGGAAGGTGCCGGGAGTGGAGGTTGAGTTGGTGGGGGGTGTGGACCTGACGAGCGAGTTGCGGTGGGAGTGGTCTTTCCGGATAGGGGAGGGGAGGGAAATATATCCTTGGTGATGGGGTCTGTTTGGAGGTGGCAGAAATGACGAAGGATGATACGGTGGGAGGTGAGGACCAGTGGGGTTCTGTCCTAGTGGCGATTGGAGGGGTGGGGTTCAAGGGCGGAGGAGCGGGAAGTGGAGGAGATGTGGTGGATAGCATCATCAACTACGTCTGAGGGGAAATTGCGGTCTTTGAAGAAGGAGGCCATCTGGGTTGTTCGGTATTGGAATTGGTCCTCCTGGGAGCGGCGGAGGTGAAGGAATTGGGAATATAGGATGGCGTTTTTGCAGGGGGCAGGGTGGGAGGTGTAATCTCGGTAGCTGTGGGAGTCAGTTGGTGTTTAATAAACGTCGTCTTGAGTTGGTCGTCCGAGGTAGAAATAGAGAGGTCTAGGAAGGGGAGGGGAGAGTCTGAGACGGTCCAGGTAAATTAGGAAGTACGGAGGATGACAGGGACCTTGGTGTTCATGTCTACTGATTTTTGTTGGCAACAGAACAGGTAGATAAGGTGATCAAGACGACATTGGGATACTTGTCTTTATTAGTGAAGGTGCTGATTACAAGAGCAAGAAGGTCATGATGGAGCTGCATACAATGTTAGTTGGAGCACAGCTAAACTATTGTGGGCCGTCTGTAATCTCACTATAGAAAGGACGTGGTTGCACTAGACACAGTGCAGAAGAGATCCACCAAGAAGTTATTCATCTGTAAAGAGAGACTACATAACTGGTGTTGTCTTCCTTCGAGCAGTGAGGGGCTATACAAAGTTTTGAAGGAAAGTTTTACCCTTAGTGGAAGGGTCAACAACCAGTTGGTACAGTTTTAAGGTAAGGAGCAAGAGTGTTATAGGGGATTTTGGGAAAATATTTTTGACTCAGTTGTGGTCATTTGGAACTCACTGCTCAAGTCATTTAAGAACTATTTAGATGAGCACTGGCAATGCCATAGTGTACAAAACTATGTGCCAATTGCTGGTAAATGGAAGGAGAATGTGACCAGCACATTTATGATGGGCCAAAGGGTTTCCTTCTGTGCTGTAAAAACTCTCGGATTTATTTGCAGGTAGCTGTCTCAGTTGTCTGATCAACCAGTGGTTTTCAAGACAAAGTGGACTATTTTACAGTCTGTCCTGTCTTTCAATGCCTCATCTGTTTGATCTGCAGGCAGCTCCATCAAAATTTTATTGGGAAGAGATTATGAACTAAATTGCCATTGTTTTGGATTCAAATAGGAACTCAGTTAAATCAAAAAACTTAAACCACCTCGTTTCAGAGGATTTTTTTCTTAAGAGACCTTTCTTCTGTTCAGAATAATTAGTTAAAATGATTATGGGGAGGTGATGGTGTTATAGTATAGCGAATAGAGTTTGTTTGCAAGTTGATTTGTACACAAATCAGAACAATGCAAGATAATGCAAAACAGCTGTTTTTAAGTACAGAAAATATTCGTATGTTGGATCTTTAAAATTACACCCCTGTATGCAATTGTGTTCACAAGAATCAGCGTTTGTAAACAGGGAACCTCCTGTATTTCTAGTGGTCTAGTATTGTAGAGACCTAGAGGGTTCAAATTCCATAATTTAAAGTTTGAATTTGAAATAAATGTCTGGAATTAAAAGTCTAATGATGACCATTGTCATAAAAACCCATCTGGTTCACTAATGTCCTTTGAGGGAAGAAAAGAAATCTGTTTCCTACTTGGTGTGACCGACATGTGACTCCAGATCCACAACAATGTGGTTAAATTTTAGCTAGCCTCTGAACTACCCAACCAAGCCATGAAAGTATATCAAATCACAAAGTACCAAGACAAGAAGTGAAGCCAGACTAATACCTTGCACCAACCTCAGCACTGGCAATAATAACACAGTCCTGTCAGCTCTGCAAAGCTCTCCTTACTAATATCTTGCAAAACTTCTTAGAAAACACCTTCCAAAACCACAACCACTACCATCTAAAAGAAGAAGAACAGCAGATGCATAGAACACTAGCGATTGCAAATTCCCCTCCAAGTCACACACCATCCAGACTTGGAAATATATCACTGATCTTTCAGTGTTGCTGAGTCAAAATTCTGAAACTTCTACCCTAACTGCATTCTGAGTTTACCTTCTCCAAACGGACTACAACAGTTTAAGAAAGCAGCTCACCACCTCTTTCTTGAAGGCATTTACGAATAAGTAAGCAATGGTGGCCCAGTCAACAAAACCCCAACCCCATGAATAAATTTAAAACAAAAGCTTGACTGTATCTCTCAATGACCCAGCTATGTTTTAAGCATGAAGTCATGAGAACCAGAAAATCCCAGTTTGAATAGATTATTTTAATAACTCCATATGAGAGGTGAAAGTTAAAGCAGTTAGAAATCCCAATTAGTAGTGAATGAGGATAGGAGTAGATTGGTTGCAACATTTCACACAATTAATAATGACGATTACAAAAGGGCATCTGACATCTGTAGAACCACAGTGCAGATTTTAAAAAAGGGGAGAATTTGTCAAAGGAAAGACACTTGATGATCTTTATACCGGATTGTAAACAACTAATCCTGTTGAATGATCAACATAGTGTTCAGCAACACAAGATAGGAAACAGGATGCAGAGTTACGCAATAACCTTCACAGCTTATTGATATGGTGTGCATAGAACTGTTACTTTTCATTTACATTGACTTAGTTAAACAACACAATCAGGAAACAAGAGTTAACTCCTTCCCAATCTATTTATTGGTCATTTTATCAACTTTTAAATTCTATTACGAAACATCAATCTTTTAAATGAAAATGGTGGAAATCAAATTAAACTCGCTTTTTTACACACAAATGTGTGTTTAAACTGGGTGAACAGATGATCTTCGCCCACCTCACAGTTCAATGAGTCAGCATAACAACATGCACTTGCAAGGTGCCTCAGAAAAACATATCGATCCTGAGTCAAAGAAAGAGATACGGGAATGGGTGACAAAAGCCTTGGTGAAATAGGCAGGTCAGGTTGAAAGGCATAAAAAACACACGTGCAAAGTTTAAGAGAATTCTGAAATTAGGACTTACATAGCTCAAGTCAAGGGCATCATCATTTGCCAGTGAGAGTGGGATTCTCAAGAGGAACACTGAGTTCTTGGTGGGCTTAGGAGGTTACAGACATGAGAGGGATGAGGCCATGGAAAGGTTTAAACATGAGATAAAATGTTAAAATCCAAACCTTGCTGGACCAGGAATCAATGTAGATGAGAGCGCACAGGAGTGAGCAGGAGATATAGGAGTAACAGCAAAAACAATTCCCATTTATGTAGCATCTTCAATGTGGTTTGAGATGTCAAGGTGCTTCGGGGGAGCATTATCAAATAAAACGTGATTCTGAGTCACATAAAATGGTTAGAATGTTTACAGTATAGAAGAAGATGATTCAGTTGTTTTGTCAGTGCTGGGTCTCTGCAAGAGAAGTTCAGCATACCCACTGCTCTGCCTTTTCCCTGTAACACTGCCGTGGAGAAATGGAAACATCACCAGAGTAATTCAGATGTTCAGACTATTGCCTTAGGGACAAGAGGTTTAAATTCCACTAAAATTTGAAGTCAGTTAATAAATTTGGAATATATAGCTGCTATCAGTAATGGTGACCATGACATGTATCATCTGGTTCACTAACATCCTTTTAGGAAATCTGCCAGAGATTCCAAACCCATAATAGTGTGGTTGATACTTATCTGCCCTCGGACCTAGCAAACCAATCCAACGAAAGGCACATAGAGCAACTTAAGGTAAATATTAAAACAAGATATAGGAACAGAATAAGGTCATTTGGCCCATCAAGTCTGCTCCACCATTCAATCATGGCTGATATCTTTCTAAACTCCATTCTCCTGTCTTCTCCTTTTAACTGTTGATCCCCTTACTGAGCTCTGACTTAAATGCATTCAATGTCCTGGGCACCATCTTCTGCAGATTAACCACCCTCTGACTGAAATATCACCTCCGCATCACAGTTATAAAAGGTCATCCCTTCACTCTGAGACTGTGCCTCGGGTCATGGTCTCTCCTACTAGTGGAAACATCTTCTTCATGTCCACTCTATCCAGGCCTCTCAATACTTTGTAAGTTCAAATAGATAGATTCCACCCCCTCCCCCCCCCCACCCCCAAACCTTTTAAACTCCATTGTGTATAGACCCAGATTCCTCGACTGCTTCTCATATGATAAGCCCTTCATCACTGGGATTATTCCTGTAAACCTCCTTTGGGCCCCCTCCAAAATCCAACAATTCCTTCCTTAGATACAGGGCCCAAAACAATATTCCCAATGCAGTTTGACCAGAGCCTCATGCAGCCTCAGCAGGACATCTTTGCTCTTGTTTCCCAACCCTGTTGAAATGAATGCCATTTGCTTTCCTAACCACCAAGTGAATGCATGTTAACTTTAAGAGAATCCTGAATTTGGACTCCCAAGACCCTTTTCGTGCAGTTTTCCAAAGCCTTTTCCTGTTTAGAAATTAGTCTGTGCCTCCATCCATTCCACCAAAATGCATAACCTCCACTTTTCCACATTGTAGTCTATCTGCCACTTCTTTGCTCACTAACCTAGCACATCCAAGTCCTTCTGAAACCTCTCCGCTTCAACATTACCTGCCCCTACATCTAATGGCCTGTAATTCTGAGTGGAGGTAAGCTAATACAATAGAGTCAAAGAATTAGTGAGTTTCGAGAAGATTTGTAGCTCAGGTTGAGGTTCTGGATGTAAGTTTGCTCGCTGAGCTGGAAGGGTCATTTCCAGATGATTCATCACCATACTAGGTAACATCTTCAGTGGGCCTCTGGGCGAAGCACTGCTGCTGATTTCTGCTTTCTATTTATAGATTTGGGTTTCTTTGGGTTGAAGTGGTGTCCTTCCTTGTCTGTATGTAAAGATACTAGTCATGTTGTTTTGTGGCTAGTTGATGTTCATGTATCCTGATGGCTAGTTTTCTGCCTGTTTGTCCAACGTAGTGTTTGTTACAGTTCTTGCACAGTATTGTGTAAATAACATTAGTTTTGCTTGTTGTCTGTATAGGGTCTTTCAAGTTCATTAGCTGCTGTTTTAGTGTGTTGGTGGGTTTGTGGGCTACCATGGTGCCAAGAGGTCTGAGTAGTCTGGCAGTCATTTCCGAGATGTCTTTGATGTAGGGGAGAGTGGCTAGGGTTTCTGGACATGTTTTGTCTGCTTGTTGGGGTTTTTTCTGAGAAATCGGCGGACTGTGTTCATTGGGTACCCATTCTTTTTGAATACACGGTATAGGTGATTTTCCTCTGTTCTGTGTAGATCCTCTGTGCTGCAGTGTGTGTTGGCTCGTTGAAATAATGTTCTGATGCAGTTTAGTTTGTGGATGTTGGGATGATTTCTTCTCTAGTTCAAGATTTGGTCCTTATATTTTGTTTTCCTGTCGATGCTGGTTTGAAGTACCCCATTGGCTGTTTGCTCTACTGTGACATCGAGGTCAAAGAGGTTCTTCTGCAGCTGTACAGGGCCCTGGTGAGACCACACCTCGAGTACTGTGTGCAGTTCTGGTCTCCAAATTTGAGGAAAGACATTCTGGCTATTGAGGGAGTGTGGCGTAGGTTCACGAGGTCAATTCCTGGAATGGCAGGACTACCTTTATGCTGAAAGACTGGAGCGACTGGGCTTGTATACCCTTGAGTTTAGAAGACTGAGAGGGGATCTGATTGAGACATTTAAGATTATTAAAGGATTGGACACTCTGGAGGCAGGAAACATGTTTCCGCTGATGGGTGAATACCGAACCAGAGGACACAGCTTAAAAATACGGGGTAGACCATTTAGGACAGAGATGAGGAGAAACTTCTTCACCCAGAGAGTGATGACTGTGTGGAATGCTCTGCCCCAGAGGGCAGTGGAGACCCAGTCTCTGGAATCATTTAAGAAAGAGTTGGATGGAGCTCTCAAGGATAGTGGAATCAAGGGTTATGGAGATAAGGCAGGAACAGGATACTGATTAAGGATGATCAGCCATGATCATATTGAATGGTGGTGCAGGCTCAAAGGGCAGAATGGCCTACTCCTGCACCTATTGTCTATTGTCCAGCTGCATCAGAGGAGCTGACAGCAAACTGGATGCAACATTCAGATTTGTGATGGAAACGGTAGAAGATGCCAAGCTGCACAATATCTTCAGCACCCCTGCAGACAGAGGGCTGTGAAGTACATCTGATCTGGGCCAGACAGGTATACCCACTCCAGGAGAGATTCTCTAGTTATGTTTTGAGCATTCACCTACATCAAGCTGGTGGTGTTATCTGACCACTACCTCCTGCTGGCAGACTGTCCCCTATAGGATGACCAGGGAGCTGGCAAGGGAACATGGAATCTGAATGTGAAACTGTTGATCCTAGAACACATGCAGGAGCTCTAAAGAGATTTACATAGGTTGGAGAACTATGAAACCCCTCTGGATCTCCAGCGGACTGGTGGGAAACAGTCAATGGCAACATCAAGAGGTTCATCATCCTCAAAGGTGCTCAGAAGGCACGACAGAGGTGAGGAAAACCATCCGAGTGCCAGCAAAGCATACAGAACCTATTAGATTAGATTACTTAGTGTGGAAACAGGCCCTTCGGCCCAATAAGTTCACACCGACCCGCCAAAGCGCAACCCACCCAGACAAATTCCCCTACATTTACCCTTTCACATAACACTTCGGGCCATTTAGCATGGCCAATTGACCTAACCTGCACATTTTTGGACTGTGGGAGGAAACCGGAGCACCCGGAGGAAACCCATGCAGACACAGGGAGAATGTGCAAACTCCACACAGTCAGTCGCCTAAGGAAGGAATTGAACCTGGGTCTTTGGTGCTGTGAGGCAGCAGTGCTAACCACTCTGCCACCCACTATTCCTGCTGCAGATGATCGGGGTCAATAGCAAAGAGGATCTTCAGGAGATGAAGTGCCAGCAAGTCTTGGTCTTTGTCTCAGAAGCCTCTTCTGATCCAGGGTCTGTTCCATTGAGTAGGATGAGACATTTGTTCTTCCAGAAGATGCACAGGAGAGCTCTTGTGATCAGCATCCTGAAGAAAGAAGGTGGCTCAGGAATGTCATCTTAGTCTGACATCTTGAGGATCAGCCAGATTGTATGACACAAAATCCACAGATAGCACAGCCTGTCAGTCATCCCTGCCTTCCATCATGAGGGGTCTTAGATGACAGTACGCCAGACAGGCTGGACAAGCCATTATCTCTGGATGAGCTGACTAAGGCCTTCAAATCCTTTGAAAAGAATAAAACTCCTGAATGCAATGGCTTAGTAGCCGAGTTGTATTCAGCTCTGTGGGACTTGATAGGCCAGGACCTGCTGGAGATGAGTGAGTGTATACTTCTGGCAGGTGGCATGTGCAAATCCATAAGGAAGGATATCATTACCGTCATTTACAAGCAGAAGGGGAAAAGAGGGAGAAAATTAAGAACTGGTAACCAATTTCACTGTTGAAGATGTGGATTACAAAATCTTGTCTAAGGTCATCACCAAACAGGTCAGATCCGCGAAGGGATCAGTGATTCACACCAATCAATCCTGCACTGTACTTGGTTGGAAGATCTCAGAGAGCCTCATGCCCCTTGGGCATATGATCATCTATGTGCAGGCCAGGGGGTGGACAACTCCCTCATCAGCCTGGACTAGGTGAAGGCCTTTGATAGGATATTGCATACCCCATGTGGGATATGCTGTCCAGAATGGGTTTTGGGGAGGATATCTGCAATTGGATCCAACAAGTCTGCAGCAACATCAGTAGTGCAGTTTCAATCAATGGTATCAAAGTTTCCTGATCAGATTTAGTGTGGCAGGACTGCCTACTCCCTCCTGCCTTGTTTGTGTGTTACATAGGACCTTTTACAGGAAGGATGTAAACCTGAGAGGGGTAATTATTACAGACAGTGGAAGCCAACAAGATCAAAGCTTCCCTGAACATGGATGATGTCGCTGTTTTCTGCTCCGATTCATTGTGCACAATTCATGGGCACGTCCAAGCAGCTTAAACTGGCCTTGGGAGCTAAGGTAAATCAAATCAGCAGTAAGGTGATATTATTTGGGAACTGAGCTGACTGATCCTTTATCCTCTTCACTGTCAAATTATGATTAGGAGATGCTGGTGTTGGACTGGGGTGTACAAAGTTAAAAGTCACATAACACCAGGTTATAGTCCAACAGGTTTAATTGGAAGCCCACTAGCTTCCAGTGTCACTATCACCTGATGAAAGAGCGACACTCCGAAAGCTAGTGTGCTTCCAATTAAACCTCTTAGACTAGAACCTGGTGTTGTGTGATTTTTAACACTGTCAAATTAGATCACGTGAAGGCATCACTCTGTGTGTGCAGAAATTTGGAAGGAGTGTATTACCAAGGTGAGGCAGATGGGAGCTCTGTTCCTTCTTCATTACAGGTAAAAATCCAGTCATCAGTTGTGAGGTACACTTGATATTGCTGTATGTCACACAGATCTAGCCCATTCACTAAGCCTGTGCCACTGCAGTCACCCAAACCATCTTCCACCTCATCTGGGGGTCAAAGATGGACTCCATGCCCAGGGACACAATGTACAAAATTCTCGCTAACATGGGACAGTGGGAAGAGAATGCACTGATCATTGCGGTCATCTTGATGATCACCTTTCTGTGCAGCTGTATCAAGCTGTGCATAGACTCTCACTGTCACTACATATTACAAGGTTCCAGCTGTCCCCAGTATTACTAAGGCTGGGTCTGGCCTCATTGCTGCATAACACTCTAAGTATCTGAACTATTTCATATCAATTATGCTTATGGAAAAGTTTGCAAAGGACAACACTTTCAACCACAAGTTCATGAGGCAGTGGTCAGCATCTAATGTCCTCCAGACATTATAGGAAAAGACTAAGTTGATCGTTTCAGCTGGTTCCCTGGACAGATTGTCAAAGTCACTGGCAGAATGCCTCATTGCCAGAGCTTTCCACAAGCAGCAAGAGGTCACTTAGCAGATGATGAGAAGGACCTGTCAGATCCATCACGTATACCCAGATTCTCTGTGTCACCATATGCTACCCTCGAAATGGCTGCAGGAAAGGAAAAAGACTGTCACATATCTCCATCTGAGTGTGTCTTTGCAAAGAAATTCTGGAGAGCGATGCAGTGGTCTTTGTTAAGCTTCGTCCCAAGCCACTCTGACACATCAACTTGGTGAAAGATGTTTTTTGGTCTGGCCAAAACTTGTTGGCCTTCCTGAGTTCAAAGGAGCCTCGATTATCCAGCATTCAATTATCCGAATATCAGATTATCCGGCAAGATCGCAAGGTCCCGATGCTCGGCCAAACTATGTAATCGGGCATTCAATTAACTGAATGAATACTGCCCATACACATCCTTCAGATAATCGAGGTTCCTCTGTAATGAGTTGACCATGACTAAGTGTTGCACTGGTTAATTCCATTAAAGCTTGGGGCAGCTGCCGCGAAGACACAGTGGGGAAACACTACTGTCTAAGGTCTTTCTGCCAACGTATAAGAGTCCATTAAGCTCTCGGACACGGTCATTGCTTCAAATAAATGTAAATTGTTTCCCACATGAGTAGAAAATGCAATTGCAGGGAAGCTCTGAGGAATGTCAAATTCCAATTTGTTGTTTGTTTCCCTCTGTAAAGACTGTACAGAACTGTTTTCAGACCTTTTGGATGTAATTATAGTTTTTTCATGCATAAAGTATATTTTTGCAAAAAGAACCTATGTCGTCTCACTTTATAGCTGAATCACTCCAACCTAGGAAATATCATTGACAATTTTAATGAAATAGAAACAAAAAAAAATGAACATCCTGGTGTGCCTCCCTCCTACCGAAGTGAGGTGACCAGACCTGCCCACGGTGTATATTCCCATGACAACGTAATGCAGAACAGAGAGTGAAGGTCAAACACGGAAACAACACTCACTGCACCCGGCACCTTCCAGCGGGAGCACAACCGGCAGAGTGCAATCATGGACCCAGTCCAACAGACCAGCTACCACCGCCGGTCCGAGTGAAGACACGGAGCAGCTGCAGGCCCAACCTCAGGCCTGGGCCTAGCAACCCGCTGCCTCGTCACGGAACCCCGCCCATCCGCATGTGATTGACAGCCGCCCTCGACCAATCCGCTCGCCACGCCGCGGAGGTTGCGGCGGGGGGGGGGGGGGGAGCGGCCGAGGGCCGGCCAATCGGAAAGCAGGTGAAAGGTCGCGCTGGAGGCCTCAGCACGTGAGAGTGAGGAGGCAGCTGCTCAGCGATGGGGAAGCGTCCGCAAGGGAAAAGGAAGAAGGAAAATGTCGGTCGCAGAGACCACAGGAAGGAGCAGTGGGATAGACCCGGGAAGACGAACAGAAGAACGGGGTGGGTGAGGGACGAGGCCCTGGTTCACGGGAGAGACCCTGGTTCACGGGAGAGACCCATTGCCCATCTTCCGTGACTCCTAGGCCGGGCTCATTCAGTCCCACTGGTGTCTTAACCCCTCAGACCAAATGACAAATTATCTACTTGCTTAACACATTGCTGCGCGCAGCATTAAAAAGATATCACACTCGCGGTGTGATAACGTTCAAGGCTCTTGGCCTAAAGATGGAAAGGGATGATTGTAGATTTCGTGGTATTTTGGCAGTAGACATTCAATAGGCATTTTCCATATTCTGTGCATATTGGGGTCTTGCTCTTTACAAATGGCATCTCACGTTTTCTATATTACAGCAATGAGTCTACCACTTTTACTGTAAAATGTTTTAGGGATGTCCTGAATTCATAGATATGATTATGAGACTTAAACAAGATTTATAATGTTCTCCATTGCCGATTTCAAGCCAGTTAACTCTACTAAACTTACCCTGGTGTCTTAACCCACTCGGTTATTGGTCAGGGAGGTGGGCGTGTTGTCACGGTTTAATTTGTTAAGTTTGAAAGTTGGATGCTCAGTCCTTTATAGGTCTCTGAAGATAGAGGTTTTAAGTGTACCATATGTATTAGTATTTAAAGTATGGGAGATAAAATTTAATTGAGCCTCTGTTTTGCTGTTGCACATATGATATGAAGTCAAGGTTGTGCTACTTGAGATGAAACAGAATGTATTTAAACTTGTAGTTATGGTTGTGTTTTATTGATTAATAAAAATGTGATACATATGAAACAACAGATAGGGTTAGCTCAGTTGGCTGGAAACTTGGGTTATGAAACAGTATGACACTGACTGCATGGTTTGAATCCATGTTATGATGATGGACTTCCCTTCACACCTTTGGAACACTATGTTCAGTTCTGGTTGCTCTGCTGTAGAAAATATGTCATTAAACTGGAAAGGGTGCAAAAAAAATTTACTGTGATGTTACCAAGGTTTGAGTTATAAGGAGAAACTGGAAAGGCTTTTTTCCCTAGCTGAGGGGTGACCTTTTATAGAGATTTATAAAGTCATGAGGGGCATAGATAGGATGAATAGCGGAGGTATTTTCCCCAGGATAAAGAAATGCAAAACTAGATAGCATAGGCTTAAGGTGAGAGAGGAAAAGTTTAAGACGGTCCAAAAGAGCAGGTTTTTTTTCACACACCTGGTGGTGTGTATATAGAACATGCTACCAGAAGAAGTGGTTGAAGTGGGTATAATTACAATGTTTAAAAGACATTTAGCCAGGTGCATAGATAGAAAAGGTTTAGAGCAATATGGGCCAAACACAGGCAAATTGGACGAGTTAATTTTAGGAAACCTGGTCAGCATGGATGAGTTGGGGCAATGGATTTGTTTCTGTACAGTATGACTTTATGACTCTATCTTCCCGTAACTTGGGTGATAGTGAGGTTAATCCACCGTCAGGCCTGTTTTTCTAATAAAGCACACCTACGGTCTGATAAAACCTATGTCAACTTTATTTATTCACGAAACCTCTCATAATGCCAAATGCTATACTTAAATTATATTTTTAGCTTTTCTTGTGAGCATTTTTAAGTTAAAACATAATGTTCAATAATCCAAATATTGCCAGAAGTCTATTTCTGTAAATAAGTTGTCTTCTGTTTACTTTTTGTATTAGCTTTAGATGATAAAGTTGTATGCCGCCTGATGAAATGAACTAAGATAAATTTTCTTCTCAACGACTATTTACATGCAGAGAGAATACTTCATCTACACCGAGCTGCACTTGAACTGTTCGGCAAAGCTTTAATTCAACAGGGGATTTTACATCTGTTTTCCTTTTTTATTTTAAGTGGGAATGGCTAGGTTGTTAACATAATTGAATGTAGAGTCCAGTAATCGATCAATTCTAAGCTCCATGAAGTCCTGTCCCTCAAATCAAGTAACTACTGTTAGAGGCTTTTAATACCTTGGTGCAGGTTTTTTAATAGACACAATTTGTAATATACAGCAGTAATACTATTAAGTTCTTGTGATTGTCCATCATATGTTGTGTTTATTTCATGTGTGGTTTGGAGGCAGGGTCACAGATTTAAGTTGTGAACAGAACTTGGAGGACAAAGAACGTGAGAAGAGAGAAACATTTAACAATTCTGGATGACTTAGTTTGGGCAGTATTGAAAAGGAACAATGTTTAGGAACAAGAGTAGGTCATTCAGTCCATTGAACCTGTTCTGCCATGTAATATGGTCACAACTGATCAAACACTTGAATTTTACAGATTCAAACCCTCTCAGTAAAAACAATTCACATCTTGGTTGAAAGTGACATCCTTTTTTTCTTAAATAATGCCTTCTGGTTCTAGACTGTTTAACCAAGTGAAGCATCTACATCTACCCTGTCTATTCCTTGAGTTTTTTGAGAACGCCTTTCATTCTTCAAAATTCTTGAGAATAGAGACCCCTTTTCATTCCTGCCATCATAACAAGAAATCTGGTGAACCTTCATTGCTGTCATTCTATGATAAAGAATCCTTTGAGGTGCATACCGAAACTGCACATTATTCTATAGGTACAGTCTAACGAAGCTCCTTTACAATTGAAGCAGATGTCCTGCAACAAAAGGTAACATTCCAAGAGCCTTAATAGCTTGCTACACCTGTATGTTAATCTTCAATGACTTATTAACAAGGACATTTCGGTCCTTTTGTCCATTTACAGTTTCTAACCTCTTACCATTTGAGAAATACTCTGCACATCTGTTTCTCCTATTGAAGCAGATAACCTCCCACTTTTCCACATTATATTCTTTCTGTTATGTTCTTGCCCATTCACTAAGCTTGTCCAAATTCTCAAACCGCTGTACATCTTTCTTGCTACACACATGTCGACTTGGCCTTGTATCATCTGTAAAACTGGAAATATTACATTTGGTCCACACCTCCAAATCATTGATATAAATTGTGATCAGGTGAGGTCTTGCAGTACCCCATTAATCACAGTCTGCCAAAGTGAGGATGACCCATTTATTTCTACTATTTTCTGTCTTTTAGCCAATCCTTAATCAGTGCCAGTACCTTATCTCCTATGCTGCATGTTTTAATTTTGCTAACCAACATCTTGTGGGGACCTTATCAAAGGCCTTCTAAAAATCCAAGTAAATGACATCCATTGACTCCCCTTCATCAAAGTAAGTAACAAGTAATATTGTGAGTTACATCCTTCAAAACTGAAACAAGTTTGTCAAATACGTTTGTAGATTCATGCTGACTCTGCCCAATGAGATAGCTATCTAAGTGCCCATTTATTGCATCCTTTGAGATATATCGAGCATATTTTCCTTATTATTAATCTAAGGCTAGCAGGTCTGTAGTTCCCTGTTTTCTCACCAGCTCTTTTCTTAAACAATTTGTGGATAAATACTGAGTGTGAAGCAAAATAATGCATAATAAAATGTGGAGTTAATGTATCAGTGTTTTATCATTGTAATTTTTAGAGTGAACATTTGAAAATGGGTAGAAAGTTAATTTCAGGATACTTTTGTGTTTTACAGTCCTAATATGTAAATATGTGGTAATTTAATTATATAAGATTTAGACAATCTTAAAGATTATTTGACGATACTGCACTTATAACTTCACAGTGAACTGAAGAAAAATGACATGAAGCCCAAAAATATTGATGAACAGGAAATTCCATACAAAGTCCGTGAGATAATGAGGTCTCAGGAGAAAATGAAGAAGCAGCTGAATAAGCAGAAGAGAAAGACTGGTAAAGTGGTCAGCCTGACATTGTTTCTTTAGAAGTTAACTGCTCATCTGACAATAGTTGCCCTAAAACTGGATTACAGTGTTATTATAGAACCTGTTCAGACTTGATGCAATGCATTCTTATTCAGGCAAGGTATGTCCAGGCAGATAGGACAAATCCCATTCATCGAACTTAAAGTAAGTAGATATTGCTGTTGTGTCAGGACAAATCTCACAGGCTACTGAATTTGTGCTGGTTTCTTTTATCCATTCAAAGGGTGGAGCGGCACAAGTGGTCAGTTTTACATCAAACTGAACACTATGTCCAGAAAAGACAACATTTTGAAGTAAAAAACTAAGCAAAGTTTAGAAGTGGGGAGAGAAGCCTTTATAGTCCAGCTGGATTTGAACTATTTGGGAGTGCTGCTGAAGCAGTTTATTCGATACATTTTTGATCAATTTTTAAAAATGCAATATATTTCATTTAACTAGGAAATAAAGTAACATAGTCAAAGATCTCGGTTCATTCAATCAATGTGAATAAAGTTATTTGTGCTTGTACTCGAGATTTATTTCTGTTGTGAGTGGAAATACAGCTTAATTGTATTTTGGTTAAAACAAAATCATTTATGTTTACTTTATTATCTTAGAAAATATCCAGGACTAAAATATGAAAAGCATGAAAGCCATTTTCTAATTTATGTTATCCGCCTACTTCTGAGCTGATTCAACATTTGGTGGCAATGATAGCTGTTTATAACATACAAATCAGAACAAATGCTTACATTATATATAATTGATAAATTTGCAAGAGGGAGCAAAGCAAATTCTGTACATAATATTTTACTTGTTAAAGTGAACCATAAGACACTATATAACAGAGTTAACATTGAAATTCTAAATTTTCCTTTTGACTTCATATTGTGATGCACCTATGGAATCAACAGCTTAGCTGTTTAAAGGCTGCAAATTATGTTTAGTTATAGTTATTTAACTATAGATGCGCATTTTGGCCTTTGGAAGTTTTCTATGTATAAGATTTTTCTTTTGTCCTAGCTTTTGCCCATATACTTTGAGTTCCAGCAACCCTATGCTTCCTTGCTCAAGCTATCATTCTTCACGGGTGAGCTGTACAGAAAGTCTCAAGTTCTCAGCACCTCCTAATACTTCATCTAGGAGATGATATGAAATTGAATGCGACTGCATTAGGTTTAGGTGGGCTGGCATTGTCCTTGCCTTTTTTTTAAGCATGGCGGATATTACAGCCATGTTTCAAGTGCTTTGTGAGCATATGAGTAAGAATCTTCTCTGGGAAGTCTTGACTGAAAGTATTTTACCAAGAGTTATCATTTAGTTACTGTTGCATTTTTGCGGCCACATCCTAGGTCTCTTTCTGCATTGGCCAAAGTGACCTATTCGTATGGAGAAAACGCACACAACTTTCAAATTGGATTATTTTAGGAATGTAAAGATAACAGTAAATTAATTTTTGTTTCAATATGAAGAAAAGCCAAAAAGAAAATCTACATCAATGGCTAAGGATCTCCATGGAGACATACCAGTTCCAAAGTTTAAGAGGCGCAAACGAGAATCCGAGAGAGCCTATATTGAGCGCATGGAGGAGGAAACTCAACATGTGATGTTTATGACCAAAAATCAACTGGCTCGTTGTCCTGAGTTAGAGACCGACAAGGAAGAACAGACAAGCGGTGTGAAATCAAAGTCTGAGAAAAAGAAAGAGTATGTTCCATTATCTGTGTATTTATGGTACTATATCTTATGGGGAACCTGACATTGTTGATAACTGCAATTACAATATTTTTCCCTTTGCTGAATATATAGCAGGGTGGAAAGGAAAGTGAATCTAATAAGGTCACTGTATATAACACACATACAGCTGGACTATACTTCTGTAATGTTTGCCCATTGATCACAGCTTTTAACACACAAAGATAATCTGTTTACTTTGGAGCAGCAACCTGTATATGCATATGTATTTGGTAATGCTTCCTTTATTCAATCCTTTGTATTAAGTAAGCTTAAACGCCCAGATACGTATAAAGTGTTCTGCACCTTCTCAACAGATGACCGATTCATAACATCTAATTACAAACCAACCTCAAAAACAATGCTGAAGCATTAGTCACAGACAATATTATCCAAATATTAATGGACAGAAGTTGTTCTTGTTCTTCTTCCCAATCCCACCTTGAGCTGGTGGACTGTTCCAGAGAACTTCAATAACCAGCCTAGTAGCCAGTTTTTTAGCATCAAGATACTTATCCATGTTGCCTGTTTAATAACTGGGATTTCCTCTGCTGTACGCAAGCCCCATCAAAATGAAAAAAAAAACTGCAGATAGGCTGCAGGATTTTCTTTCAGTACAAATGTTGAATACGTATTGATATTGCTCATCATAAGAATTACAGCTGACATTGCATTCATCTGCACTGGCTTAACATTCAAGTCCAGTGAGTGAAAGAACCACATGATTAACCCTCTGCATTCATCATGACATCTGTCCTCATCATCTTTGCAGGATAACTATGTAGACATTCGATCTGTGGTAGTCTTGCTGAATGAGCACTAAGCCAGAACACATGATTGCCTTTTTTTTTTTGAAGAAAACTAGTGAGTGTGGTAACAGAAGATATTTATGGAGACCAACATTGTGTGAAACAAGTGATTAAGATGTTTTAAAATCCTTTTAGTTTGGGAAGTTATACATTTGTTCGTTAATTTTGGTTTGTATCAAATAGGTCTGACAAGAAACGGTTGGCAAAGTTTATTAAAAAGAGAACTGAAAGAAAAATGATGAAATTGGAGAAAGAACTGTTTACAGGTAAGTGATGAACAAGAAATCTGATAGCATGGTGTCTACCTGTTCTGCATTCCAGCAGAATATTGCTTATTAAAATTATTCCTTTTAATGCTGTCTATCTACTGCCTGAGGTGATTAAAAAGAAATGTATCTGCTTCAATCCCAAGAAGCGTAAGCATTGTGCAATATCTGACCTAAGTTAAGATCTCACATTGTTGGAAAAACCTTATGGAGTTAACATCACTATTACAGTGAGTGTCAGTGAGAGGAGTGGACAAGGTGAGGACAGTGATAGACAGCATTACTGAGGAATGGGTAAGGTGAGGTTCGTAACCTGGGACAGTCAGCGTCACTGAGTGGAGTGGGCAAGTCGAGGCGCTTCACAGGCAGACAGTCTGGCAGTGAACTTCAGTGGGGCCTGGAAACACAGAAGATAGGATCAGTAGTAGACAATTCAATCCCTCCAGCCTGCTTCACCATTCTTTATGATCATGGCTGATTATTGAGCTCAATATGCTAATCCTGCTGTCCGCCAATATCCCTTGACCCCCTTCAGCCGCGCCTTCTCCTTGAAAACACAATGTTTAGGCCTCGACCAATTTCTGTGGTAGTGAATTCTACAGGCTCTCCACTCTCTGGGTGAAGAAATTTCTCATCTCAGTCCTAAAAGGTTTACTCTTTAAATGATCTCTGATTCTAGACTCCCGCACTATCAGGAACATCCTTCCTCATCTAACTTGTCTAGTTCTGTTTGAATTTTATAGGTGCCCCTTCATTTAAACTCCAGTGAATACAATCATGACTGACTCAATCTCTATTCATGTCAGTCCTGCCATCCCAAGGATCATTTTCAGGGCCTGTTTGGTCCTGCTCTGTTTTCAACCAGATCTTTATCCATTCTAATGTATCATGCCTAAGTGAATAGACAACAGAGTAGCAGATGGAGTGTAATATGTCAGAGTGTAAGTTTATTCAATTTCTTTTTAAGAATGGAAAAGCAGTTTTTTTATATATAAAAGACGTAAAATCTCTAAATGTTAATGTTCAGAAGGGCTTGAGCGTACTTATGCTCGGAACCCAGAAAGCTAACATGTAGGTTGTTCTGGACCAGGCCAGACCCTAACTTTG
The DNA here is from genome assembly GCF_047496795.1 of Chiloscyllium punctatum. Classification (NCBI taxonomy): domain Eukaryota; kingdom Metazoa; phylum Chordata; class Chondrichthyes; order Orectolobiformes; family Hemiscylliidae; genus Chiloscyllium; species Chiloscyllium punctatum. The sequence continues at coordinate 54,376,934 of NC_092777.1, forward strand.
CTAGTTGGTTTAAGGAGGTGTAGAGTGGATGTTCCAGGAGTGATGCAGCTAGCCCAAACACTTTGTTTTAAGCAAAACAGAACTTATTTACAAGATTACTGACTGAAACACCAACAAAAGAGAACAGAATGTAGAATAATGTAACCTATTCGAAAATCCAACAGATTATCCAAATTTAGTGATGCTGTTCCCAATACTTGCAACAATCCCCATAAACACTCCTTGGTGAGATGTTAGAGAGATTCAGCATGGAACGCCTTCCATGTAGCTGTTTCTTGGACCAACAGCCTCAAAACTGACTGACTGCTTTCAGCGAACAGCCAGGTTAGTCAAACCAAACCAGAGAAAAGCTGAGCTGGTAGAACTGGTCACTCCTGTTTTATTGTACAAGTAGATTTTTTTTTTAAAAACTTGAAAGCGTTCTCAAGTAGTTAGACCTAGACTTCTTAGAATCGCTGCTTTTGAGACCTCTAACAAAGAAAGCCAAGGACAGCATAACCTTGTTAAAGGAGCAACATTGTCACAAGATACAGCAAGCAATTAGAAATGCGAATAGCATGTTGCCCTTTATTACAAGGGGATTTGAAGTATAAGAATAAAGAAATCTTGCTGCTATGATGTGGAGCTTTGGTGCGACGACATCTGGCATACTTCTGCAATTTTAGTATTTAGATATCAACAAGTCTGAAGTCTTCGAACTGTGTCACATTTTAGTTTAATACTTTTCTATTGGCTTGCAGCAGCTGTTTTTGCTCTTCATTGATAGTGTAGTGATTGTAATGAGGTCAGCCAGCTGGACTTTAGAATGAGAATTCCCTGATTTGGGCTGTTAACACAGGTCAATCAGGGAGCCCTGGCTGACAGATGAAAAACAGATGAGTGTCAGAGGTTCTGTTCATTGAGTTACTTCTAAGGGAGCCGAACCTGTGTCGAGTCCTATGCACGTATAAGTAAGGGATGACTTGGTGATGGGATACTGGCCTCTCTGGAGCTCTTTTAGTGGCAATGAGAAAAAAAATCGTAAAGAAATTCATTTGCAGCAGTCGCCTTTGAGTAGGGATAAGCACAGTTTCTGACATTAGCACAGTAGATCAGTGCTTAGCACTGCTGCCTCACAGAGCCAGGGACCCAGGTTCAGTTCCTGCCTCGGGCGACTGTCTGTGTGGAGTTTGCACATTCTCCCCGTGTCTGCGTGGGTTTCCTCGTGCTCCGGTTTCCTCCCAGAATTCAAAGATGTACGGGTTTGGTGAATTGGCCATGATAAATTGCCCATAGTGTTAAGTGCATTTGTTAGGGGGTAGGGGAATGGGTCTGGGTGGGTTACTCTTTGGAGCGTTGGTGTGGACTTGTTGGGCCGAAGGGCCTGTTTCCACACTGCAGGTAATCTAATCTAATCATGCAACTATTTGGGAAACTTTTACTCATTCGATCCTGCTGAGCCAGTATACTGAAATAATGCATTATTTTCTCCAGACAAGTGACATTGGGCTAGATGAAAAGCAACGAGTAATTCTCCTGACAGCTTGTGGACCTGCAGTTTTTTTGATTATTATGAGCCTAATGTTTCATGAGGTACCAGGTACTAAAACCTTTCAAGAGTTGATGGGTTTAGTTATTAAATATTACGACGCAAACCGCCTCTAATTCTGAGACGCTCTTGGTTTTAATGCGCAGCTTAAAAACCAGGGGAATCTGTATTAGAATTTTTGAGGTTAAGACAACAGGCAGAGGCATGTGACTTTGGTTTAACCCACAATAAGACTCTGAGAGACCATTTGGGATGTGGGATTAATGATGTAACTGTGCAACAACGCCTACTGGCTGAATCCCAACTGGACTTCAAATAGGCAGTACAACTGGCTTTGTCATTAGTAAATGCAGCAACTGGAGTATATTAATAGGAAATATACAGAAGCTTTGGAGAGGGTGCAAAGAAGGTTTACCAGGATGCTGCCTGGAGTGGAGGGCTTGCCGTATGAAGAAAGGTTGAATAAGCTCGGACTTTTCTCTCTGGAGAGAAGGAGGAAGAGAGGAAACCTGATTGAGGTGTACAAAATAATGAGAGGAATAGATAGAGTCAATAGCCAGAGTCTTTTCCCCAGGGCAGGATTGACTGGTACAAGAAGTCATAGTTTTTAGATATTAGGAGGAAGGTATAAAGGAGACAGAGGTAGGTTCTTTACGCAGAGAGTTGTGAATGCATGGAATGCATTGCCAGTTGAGGTGGTAAAAGCGAAGTCATTGGGGACATTTAAGTGACTACTGGACATGCACATGGATAGCAGTGAGTTGAGGAGTGCGTAGGTTAAGTTACTATATTTTACATTAGGATTAAATCTCGGCACAACATTGTGGGCCGAAGGGCCTGTTCTGTACTTTTCTATGTTATATATCAGTTATAGGATATTCTGATGGAAGTGGACACCCTCGCCAGGCTAATTGAGCTTAGGGTGAATGAAGCCTAATTACATAGCCTCTCTCAGGACATATCCTCAATAGAGGGACTCTGCCAAAACAAAGCCCAGCTTTGGCCAAACAGTTAATATTTCCTTCAGGATTCGGGCCAGCAAACTATTGTAGTTGCTGCCGGTATGAGGATTTGAGACAGCAAAAGAGTCCTTCTAGGCTTGAATTGTTAAGAGAACTCATTGGGGAAGCGATAGTGGTATTATCACTGGACAGTTCTCTTCAATAAAAAAAACTATTTTAAAAAAAAAAGGAAATTTTTAAAACTTTTTTTACGAACTTACAAAATAACACAAATATAACCACTGATATACAATTAAATATTAAATAAATAATAACCAAAACACAACAAACAAAAAAAAGAGGGAAAAAAAACTCAACTAAATACTAATCTAACCTACAAATAACCAAAGCATATGATAAAATATTTTGCATTACTCAAAAAAAAAAGTAATTTAAATAATGAAGTACATTCTCCGAATGAATTAACATCAAGTCATAGTAAAACCCGTATTCATAAGGGATTCCTCCCCCCCCCCCCCCCCCCCCCCCCCCCCCCAGGGCCCCCAGCCAGAACCACTACCATAACTAGATAAAAGCCCTTAACAGTATGGCCAAAATATCTATCTATATAGTTCAGGAAGGGCTGCCATATTTTATAGAATAATTCAGTTTGTTAGTGCACCATATTTGTAAGGAAGTCAAGGGGAATACATTCCATGGTTAATCTGTGCCAATTTGAAAATTCTGGAGGGCCCTCAGCTACCCAATTTACTAAGATATTTTTCCTTGCACTAAAGGAGAGAATGGAAAATAATTTCCTTCCATGCACATCCAGGGAGGGCAGGTTCGAAAAGCCCAGGAGAAGAGATATTGGATCTACTTCAATTTCTGCTCCCAAGATTTCTCAGTGCATTTGCTCCTCTGGTCCAGTATTTGCGGATCTTATGACATGTCCATAAGCAGTGTGTGAGAATGCTCACTTCTAATTTACGTTTAGGACACACTGGAGATGTTCCTGCCCTAAATTTTGCCAGTCATTCTGGTGCTATATGAGTCCTATGGAGTATCTTTAATTGAATAGCTTGGGTTCTGTTACAAATAGAGATCTTTCTGGCATTTTCCCAGATGTCGTCCCACATTTCTGAAGGGATTTCCAACCCCAATTCCTGATTCCATGTTTTAAACAATTGTTTCATGTCTTTCGAAACTTCGTTCTGTAATGAGTGATAAATGGTGCTGACCGAGGATGGACCCATTGGCCATAACACTCTTCTTTCCCTATCCAGTTTATAAGAGCTATCTCATAATGTGGTCGTCTTCTATATATAATCTCGAATTTGGACAAATCGAAAAAGGTCTCCATTAGGCAGTCCAAATTTCTGGTGCAGCTGTTCAAAAGACATCATAACCTCCCCATCGAACAGATCCCCTAAGCAAGAAATACCCCTGGACCTCCAGGTTTTAAATGTAGCATCTGTATGCCCAGGTTAAAAATCCCATGCTCCCACTATAGGAGTATAAGGGGGGATTTTTTTGTGAATTACCCTTGTATTGCCGCATTATCGTCCAAGCTTTAATTGTATTTAATACAATAGGGTTTTTAACAATGGTCCAAAATAACTTTCAGCTTATCTAAAGAGAAGAGATTAATGAGGGGACACTTTGCTTGAGAAGCCTCAATGTCCAGCCAGATTGATTGCAGGTCACACGAGACCCAGTCGGCTACGTAGCTTAATAGAGAACTCAGCTGGTACTTCCTAAAGTCTGGAAAATCCAGTCCTCCCCTTGCTTGTGGAAGTTGCAGCTTCTTTAATTTACTAAGGGGCCGTCTATGATTCCAAATGAAAGAACCAAGCCAACCATATAGTTTACGCAATGCCGGCCTTGGCAACATCACAGGGAGCATTCTCAAAGGGTATAAGAGACGAGGCAAAATATTCATTTTAATTAGAGCTATTCTGCCTAACCAAGATATTGGGAGACCGCCCCCCTGCCGTTGAAGGTCCTACCTTACCCTCTCTAATAGGTGCACAAAATTAGCTTTATATAGCTGACCAAATACTGGGGTGATAAAAATACCTAAATATTAAAAACCCTCCAGAAATCATTGAAAGAGAAAGCAAGACCCGTCCGATAAATTGGACATACTAGCGAGATCACTGGACGGTTAATCCAGACACCCAGATAATATTGTGGCTTCGAATCCCAGCACCGCAAATGGTGGAATTTGAATTCAATAAATATCTGGAATTACAAGTCTAGTGATAACCATGAATCCATTGTCGATTGTCGGAAAAACCATCTGATTCACTAATGTCCCTTAGGGAAGGAAGCTGCCATTCTTATCTGGTCTGGCTTACATGTGACTCCAGACCCATAGCAATGTGATTGGTTTAACTGTCCCTTGGGCAATTAGAGATGGGGAATAAATGCTGGCCTCGCCAGTGGTGCTCTCATCCTGTAAATGAATAGAAAAAAAATCCAGGAAGAGTGCACACTTCATCCACCTCCATCTGGCTTGCAACTAAATTGCTTGGCAACATCCAAATCCAGACTAATCAAAATAGACATCTGGTTAAATGCTCACCTGGTTCTAATGACAGTTGCTATCAGCAATGCTGTATCACTGATTGCAGAACCAGTGTTTAACAAAATTTGCTCTGGGCTTCAAGTTTGCATAAGAGCTTGGCTTGATTGAGAATCTACACTGGTGAGCCTTTACAGATTAATAATATAACTGATTCCAGTCTCATATGAGAGGCAGCTGGTTCAGTTACCGTACGGTATAGGGTTAGCATTGCATCTCAGATGGCCCTATGGAGAGGAATGCCCAATAGAGTATGCTTCCCAGACTTCGGCTGATGCAGAGCACAAATATGCTGAGTTAGAGAAGGAAAGTGTTTGGTCATCTTTGGTGTGAGAAAGTTCCACCAATACCATTAGGAGTAAATTTGTAATAGTAATGAAGATCTGGACCCCGGGGGAGGGGGTGGTCTCTATTCCATGATCAGTCAATAAATACTCACAATTGGTCTGGTTCTTTAAGACTTCATTCTTTTATTTCTTCATACGGCTGGGTACAGAGCATCCGGAAACACAGGTTGTGTACATCCGTGTTCCTCAGCAGCTGCACACATGGCTTAAAACAAAGACACCTTTATACTTAAAGGTACAGGATTTGATCACACAGTACATTCAGACAATTACCAATTGATTTACAATATTGCTTTATTTGACAGTTACTTGGTCCAATGATATTACCTGGAAACCAACTTTGTTTTCCAACACTCAGGCCATCCTTATCTGACTAACCAAACTTTTGCATCTGCAGCTGAAGGTCCGTTAGGATGGTCAGTAATGTCTTATCTAGTTTAGTTATTTCTATGCCGTAGCAGGAGCATTGTCTGCTAATCCCTATTGAAGCAGACTGTGGTTAGTCAATTATGCAGCTATAGCAAAATCGAAAGCCACTTTATACAGTTCTTAGCAGAATTGTCAATTTGCAGCCTAGAAGCCATTTTGTCATGTTATTTGCAACGAGAAACCATTTTATTGTCAACTAAGTTATTAAGAGCATCTGTTAAGCAGTTACCTCAGCCTGTATTCAGGTTTCAGATCCTCAGTAACAGACCCAGCTGGAGGTTCTTTAGGACAGGGCCATACCACTCATAGCTTTTGGACAAATTCAATGCTGGGCTCTAGTTCTTAGTGTAGAAAGTGAGGACTGCAGATGCTGGAGATCAGAGCTGAAAATGTGTTGCTGGAAAGGCGGAAGATGAGGCGCTCTTCCTCCAACCTGCATGTCCTTGGTGGAGTGGGAGGGGGAGTTGAAGTGTTGGGCTACAGGGTGGTTGGTTTGGTTGGTCCGGGTGTCCCAGAGGTGTTCTCTGAAACCATGGCAACACGACGGTTGGAGGAAGAGCGCCTCATCTTCTGTCTGGGAACCCTCCAACCACAAGGGATGAACTTAGATTTCTCCAGTTTCCTCATTTCCCCTCCCCCCCACCTTGTCTCAGTCAAATTCCCGCCTCAGGCGACTGACTGTGTGGAGTTTGCACGTCCTCCCCGTGTCTGCGTGGGTTTCCTCCGGGTGCTCCGGTTTCCTCCCACAGTCCAAAGATGTGCAGGCCAGGTGAATTGGCCATGCTAAATTGCCCATAGTGTTAGGTAAGGGGTAGATGTAGGGGTATGGGTGGGTTACGCTTCGGCGGGGCGGTGTGGACTTGTTGGGCCGAAGGGCCTGTTTCCACACTGTAAGTAATCTAAGTAATCTAATCTAATCTAAATCCCTCGAACTCATCACCGCCTTCCTAACCTGCAATCTTCTTCCTGACCTCTCCGCCCCCACCCACTCCGGCCTATCACCCTCAACTTGACTTCCCTCCACCTAACGCATTCCCAACGTCCGTCCCCCAAGTCCCTCCTCCCTACCTTTTATCTTAGCCTGCTGGACACACTTTCCTCATTCCTGAAGACGGGCTGATGCCCGAAACGTCGATTCTCCTGTTCCTTGGATGCTGCCTGACCTGCTGCGCTTTTCCAGCAACACATTTTCAGCTCTAGTTCTTAGTGTGTAAAGTTAGGAGTCAAAATTGCAAATGCGGGTATATTGAGCTGCATCCTGATGGCAGATGCGTCACTGGAAGAGTTCATTCTGGTTTTAAACTTTCTGATCACTGCTGACAATGTGGATGGAAAAAGATCCAATCCTAGCAAAATGAAAAGAGCTGGTTGTGATGGGGGAACCAAAAGGGCCATCACAACCAGCAATGGAACCTTTCTAGACCAGATTGCCGTAGAGAATGGCACTTGCTGCTAGATACAGGTGGTCAATCCTTTATCCAAAAGATGAAAAGCTCAGAAATCTGAAATTTTTTGTCCTGAAGTTTTTTTCACATCAACAACATTGTTTAGCCTGCAAACACAACTCCACACCCACTTGACCCACGTTACTCAGATGTGACAGTGTTGGGACCCAGCACTGGCAGGTGTCAATTCTGTCTCAGTGCTCGTAGTAATCACAGGTGGGTCTGCTGTTTGGTATTTTTTTTTACTATGAAAATGCTATTTAATCCTTCAACCAAAAAATTCCGAAAGACAGCTGGTTCTGAGTGTTTCGAATAAAGGGTTGTCTATTTGTACTGGCTGGACTCCACAAGGGTCATTCAGGGGTTTCCAAAATGAAGACATTGGTGAGAAGTTATGTCCAGTGGCCAGGATTGGATGCAGATTTAGCCACCTTGATGGGCCAGCATGCTGACATGGGCATAACTTTCCCCCAGCAGCTCCCCCACATTCGTGGAATTAGCCAGGTGAATCCTGGACTCGGTTGCACATTGATTAGCCTGGTCTTTTCATAGGCTGTACATTCTTAGTCATTGTAAGCGTCCACTCCGTGTTTGGGCAGGCATAGAATTCATTTGTCAAACACCGGGACAATGATAGAAAAACTGCGAGCATCTTTTGCAGCACACTGGCTACCAGAAGTGTTGGTCACAGACAAGAGGCCATTGTTTACCAATAGGAAATTCAAGTAATTCCCATGGTGGAATGGCATTCTGCACATGAAGAAAGCTGACTGGTGGAAAGACTTTGAAGGCACGCTTAAAGAAACCTCCTTTGGCTTCACTCTGATCCTATTTAGTTATAGGACCATGTCTCCTACAACTACAAGGATAGCTCCAGCAGAATTGCTGATGGGGCAGCACGGTTGCACAGTGGGTAGCACTGCTGCCTCACAGTGCCAGAGACCCGTGTTTAATTCCTGTCTCAGGCGACATTGTGTGGAGTTTGCACATCCTCCTGTGTCTGCGTGAATTTCCTCCCACAATCCAAAAATGTGCAGGTTAAGTGAATTGGCCATGCTAGATTGCCCGTAGTGTTAGGTGAAGGGGTAAATGTAGGGTTATGGGTCTGGGTGGGTTTTGCTTCAGCGGGTCGGTGTGGACTTGTTGGGCAGAAGGCCCTGTTTCCACACTAAGTAATCTAAAAAAAATACTCTGCACTAGACTAAACCTGTTCCTCCTGGATCTAGAATCACATTAAGGAATGCCAGGAACATCAGACTCTTCGAAGCAAGAGAAACAGTTTACTTCAAGGGGCTAAGTTTGGTGCCAAATCCGCAGAAATAACCCTGTATGGGTAAGCGGCATGGTCGATGCAAGGTCAGGTCCCATGATGTATAAATTTTGGGTACATCAGATGGTCCTAAACAAGCACATGGACCACATGAAAGCTTACAAATTCATGAACGGTGTAGGAACAAGACGTGCCCGACTCCTCGACAGCCTTTCCAACTGTTTTTTGTTCCCTCTCTGTTTCTAACGTCAAATAAACTTTGCAGACTGAGATGGACACAGAGATGGAGCAGCCTCGATGCCTTTACTGCTTGAAGAAGAGGATGAATTTTGTCTGAGGTGCTCCAGGCACAAGAGTTGAACTAAGGTCCAGTACATGGCGCCCATGTCAGAGGCTAAATCAGAGGAACTAGACTTGAGTGTGATAACAACCCAGGAGAGGCTACAAGAGAAATAACAGGCCTCCAAGTAGTGATTGTAATGTGGTCAGCCAGGTGGGCCTCATTGAATGAGTTCCCTGATTGGGCCTGTTAATCTGGTCCAATTAGGGGCCCCTAGCTGACAGATATGAACAGGAGTGTCAGAGGTTCTGAAGTTGGGTTAGTGTCAAGTACTTTGCACATGTAAATGAAGGGTGACTTGGTGACAGGATACTGGCCTCTGGAGCTGTTTCAGGTAGCTTGTGCACAACTATACCAGCTGTTTCTCCATTTATGTACAGAGTGTTAAAACTTGCACCTTACTTAGAATGAGAATTGATCTGACCGTCCCATACCCATAACTTGGAGCTGTCTCTGGGAAGATTCCGAGAAGTCACCTCTCCCTCTCCAACCAACACAGTTTTGCCTCGAATTAAAGGAGACTATCCTTTAAATTTTCACATTCAGCAGGGTTGCCTTTTCTACCTTCTAATTCAAAGGGATGTTCGGGAATTCTTGAAGATTAAAATAATGTATTCCTGAACTCTGGCTACCTCTTTCAAAACACAAGGTGCAGAAATTGTTTCCTTTAAACATATTAATTTCTCTAGTGCTGTTTCTTTACTAAATCTTTAAGGTTTTAATTTTTACTGAACCTTTGTTGCCCCATTTTTTTTTTCCGAAATGCTTTTGTTTCCAACCATAAAGAGATCCACAGACCATGCAGTGCAACACAGATGTAACATTTTTGCAAGCAAGTCGTTCCATTTTTAGGGCAAATCTGCACCAAAGTACAGAAGTCAGTATTGTCGGCTCCTTTTGTATTAAATCTGTTTCAAACTCCAATAAGAGGATTTGAGAATGCAGCCTGTTAACAAGATAACTGCTGATGAAGTTTGCTCATCTGCTATTTTCTAAGTTCACATTCCTGGCATTTGTTTTTGTGCTCTTCAGTTTTTAGTATGAGCACTAGGTGGAGCAGTTTACCTAAATAAAGCTGCACCAACTGAAGATTTCACTGAGCAAGAACAGTCTCCGATGAGCTCTGCTGCAGAGTTGTCTTAGTTTCAGAATGTGCAGTATAGTAGAAATTCACCTGGTGGTTGTTTACCCAGCTTAACTGACAGGCTGAAGAAGAGTTGCACTAAGACTCAGTATTAAAATATGTGTATTTTGTAACTACCTGAAGCTAAACTTAAACATGAAGGTCTGTAGACTTGCAGTTTAGAGCCTAACTAAAGGGTCAGGTTTGTGGATCAAAATTTGCATGCACGAAATTTCAGATAGGCCATTAAGATGAATTGAGTTGATGTGTTTGAGTGAGAATCCACAGTAAACATAAAAGTATTTTCTGAGAATGGGATTGATTTTATTTGCAGATACTGTGAGATTTGGAGAAGTGGCCATGCAGCCCCCTACCCTCACGGCTAAACCCAGGAAAAGCCAAACCAATCATCAGGTAACAACTTCGTTTGTGTACTGTCAACTAAGTCAAACTGAAATAATTAGTGTCAAGAGCAACTATTCAATTATAATTCCTGTTTGTGGTGTTTTGACATTACCGTTTTTAACATAGGCCTTTTTTTAATTTGTAAAGTTGCAGCAGTTTCACGTATTTGGCACAATCTGTTATTTTTAGCCACTTAATACTGTAGGATCATAATTGTTACAACAGAAGAGATAATTTGTCTAACCTTACTAACCTACTGCCATAGAGTTCATAGAATCCCTGTAGTGTGAAGCAGGCCATTCGGCCTGTCGAGTCCACACCGTCCCGAGCATCCGACCCAGACCTGTTTCCTACCCAATCTCTAGACCAGTTCAGTCAATTGTAGTTGCATGCCCTTTCTCTGGAGCCCTGTAGTGTTGTTTCCCTCTTTTTGGATGCTTGTTTAATTATTTTTTTGAAAATCATGATTGAATCAGATTCCACCGCACACAGGCATGCATTGCAGATTCGAACCATAATGAAATTCAGTGAATTATAAAAGGGTAATCCACTTTTCTTGGGGCTAATGTAACTAGCTATGTTTGTTCGTGTGTAAAAAGGTTAGTTATTCAACATTTAAGAATACAGTTTCCTTATCATGTTTGGTTATAAAACATCCTTTGAAGTAGGAAGAAGGACTACTAAACTTCTGCAACTTCTTTCCCCTTTTGATTAGACCAAGGCTGATCTGTATCTTCATTCTATTTACATTCCTTTGATAATATTCTTTGCTATCCTTGCCCAATAAGTATCTTATCATATTAAAGTGTTATTAGAGATCATACCTTTTATGAGCAGGTGGAACAATTTGTTTAACCTAGAGTTGCAGACATCCTCGTTATGACAGTTCTTCAGCATAAAGATAAACTGTAACAACAGTGTGCATGTAGTGATTATATCATTAGCATCTAAACTAAAAACTATCCCAAACAGAATCATTTTATATTGAGGTCCAAAATAACAAGGGATTGGCCAAGTGCTAAGAGTATGCCATGAACTGGCAAGCAGTGAACAGAAAATTGAACTTGTGTTTTTAGACAGTTTGTGGAGCCATGTTAGGAGATTTGAATTATCCAAGTTTAGACTTGGGATGGCGAAATTGTTGGAAGAAGGAGGAATTTTTTTGCACCGTGCTTATGACTTGTTTATCAGTTTGATTGCTTCCACTTCAAAGAAGGAAGCACCACTAGAACTGGAAGTTAATCAATTAACCAGGCCCAAGATAGGATCTTCTTCAAGATTTGAAGAATTCTGAGGAAATATTAAATGAATACCAGTGGTTCTGACTATCGTTTTCCAAAATTCCTTGGTGAGAGACATGTTTAGGAAATCATAAAGTGATATTAGAAAAAAAATTGAATTCTATGCATAGGGTGGTTAAATTATGGATTTCTGTCATAGGTTGTTATTAAAGCAAATGCAAGAATTTCTTTTAAAAGGTTATTGTGGTTTGAAAGAGGAATATAAAGGAACACAGTGAATGAGCAGTAGAGAGGGCTAGTGGAAAAGAACACAACTAATTTAATGGAACAAATGGCTTATTGCCATGCTGCAATGTTTTATGATTTAATATTAAGCTCTTTCCTTCAAGTATACATTCAGTAGAGCTTTGTGATCAATAATGACAAAAATAAAACCAGCTTTATGTACTTTTTAAGTTACAAAATTTTATTATAGAATTTTGGATGTTGTAATGTGCACCTTTAGACTTAACAGTAATTTGGTCTAATGATCTATCGGCAGTGAAGGTTTCCATATTTTCCTTTGCTATGTACTAAATTCATTATTTGTTCTTTCTAGCCTGGCCAGAGGCAGTTACTTCTGAAGTCTCTGATTCAGCAAAGCGAGTGTTCTTCAGGTCAGAAAGTGGAAGGTACCCAATACAGTAAACTGCCCACCATGTCAATGGCTCGCCAGAGGATGCTGTTAGAGGAGAGGGAGAGGATCATTAAAGCTTACAGAACACTGAAGAAGCAGAAACAGCAAATTCTGTCCCAGAATAAAGATAGCATGGAAAAGCTGAAAAACCCAAAATAGTCAATCTCAGGATGGACCTATTTGATGCACTGATTCAGGGGCTTGCTGGAACTGATGAGGACAGAATGTTCTTGAACTGTTGCTTAATAATTGATTTTTTTGAAAACTGTTAATATGTACAGTAAAATCTACTAATGAAGAGATCCATTTTGGAACCAAACATTTATACTGGAATTTTAAACATGCCTGCCCGCTGTAGGTAACTATGGAAATGTACAACTGCAATTGAGACCCTGCCAGTCTTAAATGATAACTATTCAAATATACTGGTATACTTGATGTGTCCCTGAGCTAACTGTTGTGGAGTGTTTCTGAATTATCTTCCTGTGCCCTTGTTTCTTGTTTTTATTTTATAGGATCTGTTTATTTTAGTCTGATGAGGGTTGACCATTTGAAGGGATCAGGGCATTGCTGTCAATTTTTAGTTATAAGGATGCTTTTTTTTAAAAAAAGAAATCCTTTTTATATTAAAAAGACACAAGTTTTGAAAAATATCAATACCAAAGTTTTATATTATATCATCCATCCAAACATAAATGGCCTGTGCCCAGTATGGTCATGTGTGGTCTATTCACTTCTTGCACCTCCATGTTCTTTACTGCTCTGATCAGCCAAAGTTAAAAATCACACAACACCAGGTTATAGTCCAACAGGTTTAATTGGAAGCATACTAGCTTTCGGAGCGACGCTCCTTCATCAGCTGATTGTGGAGCGCTCGATTTGTAATACAGAATTTATAGCAAAAATTTGCAGTGTGCTGTAACTGAATTATAATTTCAGTTACATCACACTGCAAATTTTTGCTATAAATTCTGTGTTACAATCGAGCGCTCCTCAATCACCTGATGAAGGAGCGCCGCTCCGAAAGCTAGTGTGCTTCCAATTAAACCTGTTGGACTATAACCTGGTGTTGTGATTTTTAACTTTGTACACCCCAGTCCAACACTGGCATTTCCAAATCCTGATCAGCCAAGCATGCTTATTACTTGAGTTCAGTGGATTATTGGCTTGCAGAGTGGGCTGCTTGGCCATACACAACTTGCTTATCATCACTATTTTTTTAAAAAATGCAAGTCTTGCACACTTTAAGAATAGCCATGAGAGTGCTCTGTTTGGTCAGATGGTGCCTGTAACAGTTCCTAGTGAAACTTTGTAGTTGGGAGTACAAAGTTCTGTGATAAACCTGCTCGTAATCCCTCGGCAAGTTTGCATTCTGTGAGTGCGTAGGATCTGCTAAGTGAATGATTTCTAGTTTGTTAAACAGTAACTACCAATAAATCAGATCTTCCATTATGTGAAATCATGACTTGTATTTTGCAAAACAGCATACTTTCGAACGTCAATGGCCCTGACATTAAATTTTGACGGAGTTTGACTCCGGAGTTTGCAGATTTCTGTAGACCTACTGTACTGCGGTATTTAGTGACACGCGATTTTCAGTTCTAATATTTGTAGAAGATAATGAAAATTATTTTTGAGTCTGTTTAAAGAAATGACATTAATCCCTGTTTTAAAAAGTCTTTGATACCTTTAGTGTCATGTCAGTATTTTAATCCATAATCAGACAGTTCTTCAGATGAACAGTAGGTTTTAGCCTGTACAGTGGCAGACAAACTATAGCCTGTTTAGCAGCTGTAATTTTGGATTAAATATACTCTCCGTGTGGAAGAGAATACTTTGTTTTTATATGCCGGCTTAATCTCATTTAGCTGAGAACCGAGTATTGAAATCTGGCATGGGTGACCTGGGCTGAATAGCCTTGTGTTGTGTATCATTCTATGATGAAACTGACTGAGGGAAGATGGGAACATGCCAATTGCTGTACTACAAATATGATGTTCCTGTCGGTTCTGACAACTGTTTAAGAAAAGGAGGGAGAAAGACGATGGAATTATAGATCTGTTGGCTGCCAACATCACTCCTAGGGAAGATGTTAGAATCTATATTTAAAGATGTGATAACAATACTTCAAAAATGATGGTAGGATTGGGCAGAGTCAACATGGATTTGTGAAAGTGAAATCATGCTCACAAACATTTTGGAGTTTATTTTTGGGATGTAACTATCAGAATAGAAAAGGGAGGACCAGTTGATGTGTTGTGTTTTAGATTTTTAGTAAAGGTTAGATAACGTCCTATACAAAACTTTAATAAACAAAGTTAAGGTACATACGTTTGAGGGGAATATGCTAGTATGGATTGAGAACTGACTAATGGTTAGAAAAGACAGTAGGGAAAAATGGATCATTTTCAGATTGATTGTGGTCAGATTGGGTACTGCAGAGATCAGTGCTTAAGACCCACTTACACATGCCAATATCAATCACTTGGATGTGATTTTTAAATATAATATTTCTAAGTTTTCAGATGACAGAACTCTGTGAAAGTGTGAGACGTAAAGTAGATGCAAAGTCATTTCAAAGGGGTTTAGTGAGGTAAAGTGAGTAGAGAAAGTTTGGCAGAAGGAATACAATGTGGGGAAATGTGAAATTATCCACTTTGGTAAGACAAGGTAGAATTTCTCAAATAGTGAAAGGCTGGGAACTACTGAACTTTAAAGGGACATGCTTATCCTTGTTCATGAGCCATTGAAAGTTAACATGGAGTACAGTAAGCAAGCGCAAAAGTAAATGGTATGGTTTTATTACATGATTTGAGTAAAGACGCCTTACTGCATTTATAAAAAGCCTTGGTTAAGCTACACCCTGAATACCATGTGTCATTCTGGCCTTGTGTCAACAGAAAGATACAGTTGCCACAGCGGATGTGCAACAAAGGTCCACTACAATAATTTTTGGTATGGAGGGATTTATTAGGGGGGATTATACAGACTGGGATTTAATTCTTTGACGTGTTGAATGATCAATCTCATTTGAAGATGTAAAGTTCTTGCTGGGCTCTACAGGGTGGATGCAAGAAGGATGTTTCCCTTGTCTAATGTTTAGAACCAGGGAACACAATTTTGAAATGAGTGTCACACCATTAGGATTGGCTAGAAGGAAGTTCTTTTTTTCAAAGAGGAGTGAATCTTTGGAATTTGCTACCAGAGAGCTGTAGAAGCTTGGTTGTCGAGGATGTTCAAGATTGAGATTGACTGGTAGACTTCTACACATTAACATCAAGGGAGGGTGGGATAATGCAGGAAGCGGTGTTGGAATTGGAAATTCAGCCATTCAGTGGAGTGGTCTTGAAAGGCTAAATGGACTGTTCTTCTGTTTCTTATGTTTTGCAAATGATACCAGTTTCAGGAATTGGCTTGTGCAAAATTGGGAATTATGGCTTTCCTCTCTTTCCCACCTCTATAAGCACAAGGATTATTTGCTGTTTGTAGTGAACTAATTGTTACCAGTGAACTCACCAGATTGTCTAATTTTGTCTCACGCAGTGGATCCTATCCCCCCATGATGTTATCGATAATTCCACACAATTGTCTGCATGCTCAAAAGCCATTCACTGGCAGAGAAACTCTTAGCATATAGCATTGAAACAAGATCAGCTATTCTGTTTGAGAACCGATTATTATTGACCAGGTCCAGCAGCTGTAACCAGTAACATACTTGCAGTTTGGAAATCTCATTTTAATCATCATGTCACAACTGTAAGCAGTATTAGGAAGTGCAATTTGTTTATGAAATATTGTAAGGTCTGAATCCTACAGTGCTAGATATGTCTGAAATATATTTGGACTTTACGTTTGATTTGTTTTGGTGGGCAAGGGATTGGCAAACTGAGAGGGCTTGTTGCAGGGGCAGGTTCAAAGACTTGTTGCATTGTCTTTACCTCAACTACAGTCATTTTCATGCAATAATCAAAGGCTGCTGTGTAGTAAGGCAAAATAGACCCCAGTAATTCCCAAGATTTGATTCCCAGTGTGCAATAAGTTATCTTTCTGGGGAGAAAACAGATCAGTGATTCAGTTTGCACTTACCACTGTCTCGTGAATATAGTGGAAAGTGTTTGCATATGTGTATCTGGTGACCTTGCTCTGATGACCTCCATTGATGAATAGCTTGCTCTACCTAACTCTAGGCAGCCCCTGTGCTGTGGAGTGACAGAATACTGGATTCAACACTCAATTCCCCACAAATTCTTAAAGCTCAAGATGGTCTGTCAACTGGAAGCAAGATTTGTACCCAGAAGGTGAAGGTGTCAGCCTGTTTTCCACAGCTTGGGCTGACTGGTTTAAGAGTGATTTTGGCAGAGACGTGGAAGCAGGCTTTCTGCTCATATTGTCAGCCCAGGACCAATACATAGTCCTTGGAGGTGTTGCTGAGAGTTAGCAACAAGCCTGATTCTAACCTCATAATGTATATCCACACATTCACTTTTCAACAAGGTTGATGTGGAATTCCAATCAACTGGATCTGTCTACCCAATCACTTGCTCCCCTTAACTGTCAGCTCTGAGGTCAACTATAGCAAGTCACTGACCCTTTAGGTGACCTCTAGAATGACTAGACTTGCATTCCAAATTTTAATAAATCACTTTCATGAGAAATTATGCAGTTTAATTAATAAAAATTTCTGGTGCATCTGATTACAAGGAAATGGGATTGTGTTGTCTTGTTTGTCTCTTTATGGCGTTGCTATAGAAGTGTCACCTGTGCAATGTCTAATTCAATCACATATCCTAATGATATTCCAGGGAGTGCCATCTGTTTGAACAGTGAAATATTGCAGGGTCTGGTTAATGTTTAAAGGGAGATTGCAGACTCCCGTTTTTACAGGTCTGGACACGCTCAAGTAAAAAAGAAATGCCAGGCTGTTATCTTGTGATGAATTTACATTGGCTTTATAAAACATTCATTTGAAAAGTAATTGAAATATCGGAGTTGGCTGGCGCAGTGGCGTAGAACATTATCCTTGCACTGAGTTCAATCTTTGTTTAAAATAAGATTTTCCATAATGGATAATATGGTCTACAATTTGTTCAAAATGGATTGTTTCTTAGACGTGGTGGTGAAGCTTGAATGATTGAGTGGTTTGAATTAGAAAATGTAAATAAAATAGTAAAGGAGACAATTTGTGCTAAGTGACTTTGAATTGAGGGGAACACAATCTGACTGGCATGAGCACTACAGCTGTAGGATTTGTATCCATCTGTCAGTGAAGTGACATTTGTTCTGTTTACAATGGGACTCAGCAATGCAGCTGAGAATCTTTCTGGTTACTGCTTATTAACCTGATGTGCAAGCATGACCCTGACCTTCCCATAGTCGGTCATTTTAACACAGTGTCCTGTCCACTTCTCTGCCCTCTGCATGCTGCAATGCTCCCTCTGATGCGCAAGCATGACCCTGACCTTCCCATAGTCGGTCATTTTAACACAGTGTCCTGTCCACTTCTCTGCCCTCTGCATGCTGCAATGCTCCAGCGAATCACAGCGAAAACTGGAGGAGCAACGTCGTCAGACTAGGCGCTTTACAACCTCCTTGGCTCAGTATTGAGTTCAACACCTTCAGATTGTGAACCCACTATCATTCCTTCCCTTTCTTCTACCTTTACTTGTTACATTCTCTGTCATTATGTCCTCTCTCCCCTTCCCCCCCCACCCTAGGGGCTTACGTGTTCTTTCCAGTCGGGCAATTAGACGCACTGATGTACTGCTACTGTCACATTCTGATCACAATCTGCCTAATCAGCACCCTTTCACCCAATACTCCACCCTCATCCCCCCTCCATCCTCTGTCCCCTTAGTATTGCTTAAATGCTGTCCACTCCACACTTCACGCCAGCTTTGATGAAGAGTCATCTAGATGCAAAACACTAGCTTGCTTTCTCTTCATGGATCCTGCCCGATCCGCTGTGATCTCCAGCACATTTTTGTTTTCGGTACAGATTCCAACATCTGCAGTAATTTGCTCCTAAAGAATATGTCTTTTTGAGATCTGCTTTCTAAATCTGAATCAAGCAAAGAGCAATTGGAAAGATAACACTTATATAGCTCTGTTAATGCCCAAAGTTACTTTACAATCCATGAATTACTTCCAAAGTGTGTCACATATTTTCTAGGCAAACTATCAGCCATTCAGCATGCACAGCCATGTCCCACAATCTTGAAGCGTGGTATTTGGGTGATGTTGGTTGAGAAATAAATGATGTCCAAAAACACCACAAAGCCATTCTTGGGATAGAGCCATTCATATCTCATTGATTAGAGAATGACAGTGTCAATTCAGTACAATACTGAGGAGTCAACATAGATTAAGTGCTTAAATTCAGAATGGATCTTCAATTTTTGAGACAAATGTTACTACTAAGTCAATGGTGGCACCTGAGTCGAAAATCTCCTATGTCTATTGGCTGCAAAGGAAATTTGAACAGCTTTAACTTGCAAGAAAAAATGATTCAAAAGTTATTGGAAACCTGGAAGAGTCTCAGCAATGCTGCAGGGAATAGGTAATTGACTGATTTTTGTTTGGCAAGCATATACAGGGTTACATTAATTAGATGTTTCAATGGAGGGATAAGATCAAGGTGCTGACTACTAACTCTTGCTCATTATTAATGATTCCATGAGTCTAATTGTGCTTGACATGGTAGGTATGGAATTAAAATGTTCACTTCCATTAATCTTTTCTGGTCTATCTTGTGCTGACAGCCCAGTTTCACTTGACAGGACTGACATAGAGTCATAGAGAGGGATAGCATGGAAACAGACCCTTCGGTCCAACCCGTCCATGCTGACCAGATATCCCAACCCAATCAAGTCCCGCCTGCCAGCACCCGGCCCAATCAAGTTTGTAAGACATGATTTCCCACGCACAAAGCCCTGTTGACTATCCCTAATCAGTCCTTGCCTTTCCAAATACATGTACATCCTGTCCCTCAGGATTCCCTCCAACAACTTGCCCACCACCAACGTCAGGCTCACTGGTCTGTAGTTCCCTGGCTTGTCCTTACCACCCTTTTAAAATTGTGGCACCACGTTAGCCAACCTCCAGTCTTCCGGCACCTTACCTGTGACTATTGATGATACAAGTATCTCAGCAAGAGGCCCAGCAATCACTTCTCTAGCTTCCCACAGGGTTCTAGGATATACCTGATCAGGTCCTGGGGATTTATCCACTTTTATGTGTTTCAAGACATCCAGCACTTACTCCTCTGTAATATGGACATTTTGCAAGATGTTGCCATCTATTTCCCTATAGTCAATATCTTCCATATCCTTTTCCACAGCAAATACTGATGCAAAATACTCATTTAGTATCTCCCACGTTTTCTGTGGCTCCACACAAAGGCCGCCTTGCTGATCTTTGAGGGGGCCTATTCTCTCCCTAGTTACCCTTTTGTCCTTAATGTATTTGTATAAACTCTTTGGATTCTCCTTAATTCTATTTGGCAAGGCTATCTCATGTCTCCTTTTTGCCCTCCTGATTTCCCTGTTAAGTATACTCCTACTTCCTTTATACTCTTCTAAGGATTCACTCGATCTATCCTGTCTATACCTTACATATGCTTTCTTCTTTTTCTTAACCAAACCCTCAATTTCTTTAGTCATCCAGCATTCCCTATATCTACCAGCCTTTCCTTTCACCCTGACAGGAATATACTGTGTCTGGATTCTTGTTATCTCATTTCTGAAGGCTTCCCATTTTCCAGCCGGCCCTTTACCTGCAAACATCTGCCCCCAATCAGCTTTTGAAAGTTCTTTCCTAATACCATCAAAATTGGCCTTTCGACAATTTAGAACTTCAACTTTTAGAAATGGTCTAACCTTTTCCATCACTATTTTAAATCTAATAGAATTATAGTCGCTGGCCCCATAGTGCTCCCCCACTGACACCTCAGTCACCTGCCCTGCCTTATTTCCCAAGAGTAGGTCAAGTTTTGCACCTTCGCTCGTAAGTACATCCACATACTGAATCAGAAAATTGTCTTGTACACACTTAATAAATTCCTTTCCATCTAAACCCTTAACACTATGGCAGTCCCAGTCTATGTTTGGAAAGTTAAAATTCCCAACCATAACCACCCTATTATCCTTACAGATAGCTGAGATCTCCTTACAAGTTTGTTTCTCAATTTCCCTCTGACTATTAGGGGGTTTATAATACAATCCCAATAAGATGATCATCCCTTTCTTATTTCTCAGTTCCACCCAAATAACTTCCCTGGATGTATTTGCGGGAATATCCTCCCTCAGCACAGCTGTAATGCTATTCCTTCTCAAAAATGCCACGCCCCCTTCTCCCTTGCCTCCCTTTCTATTCTTCCTGTAGCATTTGTATCCTGGAACATTAAGCTGCCAGTCCTGCCCATCCCTGAGCCATGTTTCTGTAATTGCTATGATATCCCAATCCCAGGTTCCTAACCATGCCCTGAGTTCACCTGCCTTCCCTGTTAGGCCCCTTGCATTGAAATAAATGCAGTTTAGTTTATTAGTCCTACCTTGTCCCTGCCTGCCCTGACTGTTTGACTCACTTCTGTTCTCAATCATACCAGTCTCAGATTGATCTCTTTCCTCACTATCTCCCTGGGTCCACCCCCCACCCCCACCTTATTAGTTTAAATCCTCCCGAGCAGCTCTGGCAAATCTCCCTGCCAGTAAATGAGTCCCCTTTCAATTTAGGTGCAATCTGTCCTTCTTGTACAGGTCACTTCTACCCCAAAAGAGATTCCAATGAACCAGAAATGTGAATCCTTCCCCCATACACCAGCTCCTCAGCCATGCATTCATCTGCTCTATCCTCCTATTCCTGCCCTCACTAGCTCGTAGCACTGGGAGTAATCCAGATATTAATACTCTTGAGGACAGACATTGTGGGAGATCTCAAGTGAAAATTCTGTTGGGGGCCTTGTTGTCTCAAATTTTGACAGACATCCTGATGCAGGATGAAACCCAGCAGTTAAAATTGCGAGAAGAGCAAAAACATCCAGGATGAGGAGAATCACAGCTATTTTAACCGTTCATCTGACCAGCTACCCCTTGGGAAGGGGCGGGTCAGTACTTACACCTTTCAGAAAAGAGACAAGGACGGGGATCAAAAAAGCCAACAAATTGGGTTGATTTAATCTTGTCACCTCTCCAATAAACAAATGAAATCATCATACAGAAATTAATGAGTTAATATTGAGGGAACAGAAAAGGAGCTCAATTAGTTTAGAATATATATATGTGTGTGTGTGTGTGTGTGTGTGTATATATATATATATATATATATATATATATATGCACACACACGGTATTATAGGTGCTTTAATAAAGATGTTAATTGTTGCCATATTTCTAAATTGATTGACAGTAAAAATCTCATCTCATTTATCTGCATGAAAGAAAAAGATTAGACTGGTAGCCTTGAAAATGTAAAATTACTGGCAAAGAATCAAGGAACATCAAACTGAGAGACACAAGGATATTCTATCAAGTGTGGGAGTTGAGGTAAGGAAACCATCATTCATATTTCAAGATTCGGTGGATTCCAGCAACTGGTGTGTTTTTATCTTTTGGCAGTGTGTACAGATTAGACAAAACAGTCTTTCTGCAGCATGGGTAAAGATGTTGATTTCATTATTTATGACCCAAATTACTCACATTCCACCAACTCTGTCCAAGTTCAGTTTTTGCTGGGACCACACAAATCCATCACGGGTGGCTCAAACAAATCTCAGCTTTTGTATACTATTCTGTTCCTTCACTTATTCACATCTGAACAACATCCACTCAAAATCGAGCTGCTACTAGTCAAAGTTTCTTTGGGCAAATAATTGAACAGTTTGGTAAATGGTGGGCCAGATAGATCATTAATCTGTCAGTCAAGAAGGAGAGATTAATTGAATTATAATTCCTGATGTCTTTCGTCTGTAATAGAGGTGGTTTTAATTATAAAAAAAACTTATCTTTCCTTTTAAATTTTTTTAAATGTCCCCAAGCTCTGTGAAGTACAATTTAAAAATGGCCCACAGCAATTTGGGGGCACCATAGAGGCTCAATGGTTGGCTCTGCTGCCTCACGGCGCCAGGGACCTGGGTTTCATTCCAGCCTCAGTTGACTGTCTGTGTGGAGTTTGCACTTCATTCCCCTGTCTGTGTGGGCTTCCTCCCACAGTCCAAAGATGTGCAGCTTAGGTGAATTGGCCGTACTAAATTGCCCAAAGTGTTAGTTGCATTAGTCATGGGAAATGTAGAGTAATAGGGGAGGGGAATGGGTCTGGGTGTGATACCGTTTGGAAGGTTGGTGTGGACTTGTTGGGCTAAACGGCCTGTTTCCACATTGTCGGGATTCTATGAAATTTCTTTTAGGCTAAAATGAAAGCATTTTCATCATTAAAGCATTGAAAAGCAGGGAAATGGGTTTATAAAAAAATTCACATCCAAGAAAGAAAGGAAAAGCGATAAGTTACAAATGAATCAAAATCAAAAATATTGGCATAAACTCATGAACTAGAGAGTCCACAAGCTCACATCCAGTTGAGGTCCTTTTAGCTGACCGTGAACAGGAGTCCTTTTCACAGGAACCCAGATGCAGTCCAGTTGTAAGTTAAGCTGCAATAATTGTAAATTGGGAAATTATTCACTTTATAGACAAAACAAAACTCTTTATTGTACATCAAACTTCTCAGAGACACTGAGGTTAGAGGCAGGTGTTTGCTAAGCATGTGTTCTAGTGTTCTAAGTAGACTACTAAAAAAAAAGTTGGAATTAAAATTTGTCAAAAGCCAGAAGTTTTAGTCATATCACTGGGATTTTGGGTTTAGCTACATTTGTTAGATGTTCTTCATCAAAACCCATTCTGTTTTGTTTCACATAATTGTGGGTTCATTGATGCCATCTCTGACTTACTGTGTTTCAATAGTTTCCTTTGACTTCTCATCTTTGAAACCTTTGTGTTGGCTTGGCTGGAATGTCTAAACAATTATAGGGTTTCCCCTTGTCCTCAATTCCTCCTCCCCTCCAATCACCACATTCAAATGATCATTCTCCATTATTTCACCTACCTTCAGCTGGATAAGGCTACGAATCAAATCTTCCTCTCTCTTCAACAATGACAAAATCAGAAATTGCAGGCAAAGCTCAGCAGGTCTGGCAGCATCTGTGAAGAGGAACCAGAGTGTTCTGAGGAAGGGTCACTGGACCTGAAACATTAGCTCTGATTTCTCTCCAGTGATGCTGCCAGATCTACTGAGCTTTTCCAGCAATTTCTGTCTCTGTTCTGATTTACAGCATTCACAGTCCTTTCCGCCTCCCCCCGCCTCCCTTGTCAGTATTCCACAGGGATTGTTCCCACTTTGACATCTTAATCCGCTCCTCTGTCACTCCTAACTTTGCACCTCCCCCACCCCATAACATCTTCCCATGCAATCACTTGTCATTTTTACCTCCCCTCCTCGTTCTCCAAGGCTTCAAAAACCTTTCCAGGTGAAATACTGCGTAACTTGTACTGTTTCAATCTAGACTCCAATATTCACAGTTCACAGTGAAGTGTCCTCTACATTGATGAGACCAAAAGCAGACTGGGTGACTACTTTGTGGAGCACTTCTGCTCAGTATTTATTAGTGAGCCTGACTTTCCAGCTGCTTGCTATTGCAATACACCATCTTGTCCCCATGCTAACATTTCCATCTTCAGCCACCTACAGTGTTCCAGCAAAGTCTGATACAAGCTGAGGAGCAATACCTTCTGCTGAGGCACTTACAACCTTGCAGGACTTAACATTGAATTCGACAAGTTCAGAGCATGAACAAAGTGCACATCAAATGTCTTTTAAATGTTTATAACTGCACCTGCAACCACCACTTCCTCTGGCAGTTCATTCCACACATGAACCACTCTCTGTGTAAAAATGTTGCCCATCATGTCCTTTATAAAGATTTCTCCTCTCACCTTAAAAATATGGCCACTAGTTATGAACTCCCGCACCCTAGGGACATTTGCTTGCGTATGCTCTCAGCAAAGCTAACCTATTTCTGTCTATTCATACTCCTGTTGTCTTTTGCCCTGGAAGCCTTCGCCATCTGTTCCACCTTTTCCTCCCCTCTCCCTTTGTCAATAGCATGAAAACCGTCATCTTCCAGACTCCTTCCAGTCCAAAGAAGAGGCATTAGACTTTAAACATTGTTTCTCTCTCTATAGATGCTGCTAGACCTGCTGAGTTTGTCCAGCATTTTCTAATTTCATTAGCATCCACAATATTTTATTTTTATTAGGAAATTGCTTTGCTGAACAGTTCAATGCAGTCAGCCAGTGTGCTTCCAGTAACCTGATATTTTAATTCCCCTTCCCCTTCCTCTCCCAGTCTGACCATTTTTCCTCAGCCTTCTACTCTGTGTCAGTGTAGCTCAACAGAAGCTCAAGGTACAGCACCTTATCTTTAGAGATTTTACTACTTTTGATTTCAATACCTTTTGGTAACACTCTAACACTAACCCTAACTGTAACCCTAATCCATCTTTTGCAAACATCAGGTTCTGTTAATGGTTCTGCTATTATAATTTACACTTCCTTTCATCCCATCATCTTTCTCCTGCACTATACCAGTCCTACCTCCTTTTGCTTTGTGCTATGTCCCTTTTGCTATTGAATGGAGCGTAGGAGACTGGGGCGGGGCAGGGTGGGGGTGACCTTATAGCGGTTCATAAAATCGTGAGGGGCATAGATAAGGTGAATAGCAAGGGTCTTTTCTCTAGGGTGTTCAAAAATAGGGGCTATATTTTTAAGGTGAGAGGAGAAATCTTTGTAAAGGACATGATGGGTCAAAGGACAAAGACATACATAGAGAGTGGTTTGTGTGTGGAATGCACTGCCAGAGAAGTGATGGTTGCAGGTACAGTTATAAACATTTAAAAGACATTTGGGTATGCACATGTTTAGAGGGACATGGGCTAAATGTAGGCAAGTGGAACTAATTTAATTTAGGAACATGATTTAGTTTAGGAACATAGTTTAGTTGGATCGAAGGGTCTGTTTCCATGGTGTATGACAGTGTCTATAATGCCCATAAGATTGAAAATAAATAGTTATTTTCAAAGGATATTATGAAACCTCAGGAGAAGAGGTGATGCAACATTCAAAATATTGTATTGAATGTGCTGACACTCCCAATATCAATTAAAAATTAAAGAGGCTGGTTTGTTTTCATGCAAGTAGAATATGTTAAGCACTCAACCTCTGGCTAGGGAGATTAGAAAGGGTTACTGTCAATTTTACATGTGTATATATTTCACCTTATTGATGCAGGTAATGCTAATATCTATCCTCATTCTTGAAGTGAAATTAATCAGCTTTAACCTACGTTAATGGAAAGCATTCACGGCTGTCAATATTATTCAAACGTTTCTGCAATTATGCACAAGTGTTAGTTCTCAAATTGCCCTTATATAAGTGTTTGGAGATGTTAATTCCATGTAGACTAGCCTGGATTACATTAGCTGCAGCAAGTTAGTCATTTAAGGCCCAATCCTGTCACTACGGTTGAAACAGAACCTTGGCTTATACATGATTTCTCACCTTTTCCAAAATCAATCCACAAGGACTAAGTGTATGTAGTATAGCACTCAGTAATAAATGCATTACATGAAATAATAAAACTGGTCTGAGCATAAATATATTGATCCTTTGTCTATCTGACTTCAATTTTGTTTCTCTGGTCCTGGAAACTGAAGGAATTTCAACCAGTCCAGCACTATATGATCAAAACCAACAAATCTTAAATTGGAGAGGGTGCAAAAAAGATCTACAAGGATGTTAACCAGGACTGGAGGGTTTGAGATATAGGGAGAGGCTGGACATTTTTCAATGGAGCATAGAGGTGTTTAAAATCATGAGGGGCATAGATAAAGTGAATAGCAAAGGTCTTTTCCATAGTTTGGGGGAGTTCAAACCTAGAGGCATATTTTTAAGGTGAGAAGGGAAAGATTTAAAAATGGACCTGCTTTTCACACAGAGAGTGGAATGAACTGCCAGAGGAAGTGGTAAATGCAGATACAGTTCCAACATTTAAAGTATGTTTTGGATGGGTATATGAATAGGAAAGGTTTCAAGAGATATGGGGCAAATGCCAGCAAATGGGACTTGTTTAGTTTGGGAAACTTGATTGTCATGGACAAATGGCATCAAAGGGTTTGTTTCCATGCTGTATGAATCTATAAAGTTAGCTATCTCTGACTGCTATCTACTGGAAGCTGTCCACATAAGGGTGCAGCTGACTGCTAACAACCTTTGGAAAGAGGAACTGGAGATACCAGGGTGTGCCAGTGCCTGTGATCGAACATGGATCAATGCCTTAAGGTGAGTTTTGGAGATTGTAAGCATCCAAGAACAATTGGTAAAGATGAAAATAAAGCAGAGCTAATGACCATTTCACCATACAAACTCACCATGTGGGGAAAGGATCAAAAGCTAAATTAAAAACAGAAAATGCGGGAGAAATTCAAGAATAGCTTCTTCCTGTCTGTTATCAGACTTATGAATGGACCTAGAACATAGAATATTACAGCACAGTACAGGCCCTTTGGCCTTTGATATTGCACCACCCTGTGAAACTAATTCAAAGCTTATCTAACCTACACGATTTCATTTTTATCCAAATGTTTATCCAATGGCCATTTAAAGGCCCTTAAAGTTGGCGAGTCTGCTACTGTTGCAGGCAGTACATTCCACACCCCTCCTACTCTCTGAGTAAATAAACTACCTCTGACATCAGTCCTATATGTATCATCCCTCAATTTAAAGCTACGTCCCCTTATGCTAGCCATCACCATCTGAGGAAAGAGGCTCTCATTGTCCACTCTATCTAACCCTCAGATTATCTTATATGTCTCAATTAAGTCACCTCTCAAAGTTCTTCTCCCTAATGAAAACAGGCTCATGTCACTCAGTCTTTCCTCATAAGACCTTCCTTCCCTACCAGGCAACATCCTAGTGACCTTTCATATATTAAAGTTGTTCTTTCTCTGCATTGTCTCTGTAGCTGTAACACTATGTTCTTCATTCTGTTCTATTAATCTGACATAGTTATGTAAGATATGTTTTGTCCAGATAACATGTAAAAGAATACTTTTCATTATATCTGAGCACATGCCAATAATAAAATAAATCAAATCAAATCAAATCAGAAATTCAGCAAAATCTGTGAAGAGAAATAGAGTTATTGTTTTGTATTTGAATCATATCTGTTCTATTTCTCCGCAGATGCTGCTAGATCTGCTGAGTTTCTCCAGCACTTCTTGCTTTGATTTCAGATCTCCAGCATCCATACAAGCTTGCTTTTATTTAAAGCTGTTCTTTCTGCAAAACAGGAGAAATGGGGTGTGGAACTCAGGCGTTCTGTCTGTCTCTTTCTTCTACCCCACCCCTCAGTCTCTTGCAAGAACTATTTGCGAATAATTCTTGATTTATCAAGGCTGAGGTAACTTGTAAAGAATCCCTCGCTCAGGAAGGCAGACCTCAGATATATGTGAGAAGTGGAATGTTGTGCACGTTATCATTAATAGCACTTTTCTTAATGTTCTGACATGTTAAGCAAGCATCATCATGACTAATAGCTTATCGAAAACTCAGCAATTAAATGCCAAGATAAACATGTCAGTTTGAAAGTGCTTTAAATGAGCTGTTTCATTGGCATCTGAGAGAATTAAATGAACAAGGAGATTGGAATGAATAATGGTCATTCAGCCTGTGAACTCACTCAGTCAACCAATTGCAAGCCGTACTCAACTCCTCAGTGCAGTGCCTGTAGCCCTTTAACCTGCACCCACAAATTGTTTTTTTTTCTGAAGTTGTATGAGTCACAAGTTCCATTAATGGATTCAAAGATCTCTTTTACCTCGCCTTTGCTACCAACCAGTTAGCAATAAACCTAACTCAGTATGTAGATTGTCCGACCAGAGGGGAGGCCATATTGGATTTGGTACTTGGTAACGAACCGGGACAAGAGATGGGCTTGTTAGTGGGTGAGCATTTTGGTGATGGTGACCACAATTCTGTGACTTTCACCTTGGTTATGGAGAGAGATAAGTGCGTGCAACAGGGCAGGTTTTACAATTGGGGGAAGGGTAAATACTATGCTGCAAGACAGGATCTGAGGAGCATAAATTGGGAGCATAGGCTGTCAGGGAAGGATGTCGTTGAAATGTGGAACAGATACGATGTGTCCTTGATATGTATGTACCTGTCAGGCAGGAAAGAGATGGTCGTGTGAGGGAATCTTGGTTGACGAGGGAATCAACGAGGTAAAAACAATGACTGAAGATGCTGGAAACCAGATTCTGGATTAGTGGTGCTGGAAGAGCACAGCAGTTCAGGCAGCATCCAAGGAGCTTCGAAATCGATGTTTCGGGCAAAAGCCCTTCATCAGGAATAAAGGCAGTGAGCCTGAAGCATGGAGAGATAAGCTAGAGGAGGGTGGGGGTGGGGAGAAAGTAGCATAGAGTACAATGGGTGAGTGGGGGAGGGGATGAAGGTGATAGGTCAGGGAGGAGAGGGTGGAGTGGATAGGTGGAAAAGGAGATAGGCAGGTGAGACAAGTCTGGACAAGTCATGGGGACAGTGCTGAGCTGAAAGTTTGGAACTAGGGTGATGTGGGGGAAGGGAAAATGAGGAAACTGTTGAAGTCCACATTGATGCCCTGGGGTTGAAGTGTTCCGAGGTGGCGTTCTTCCTCCAGGCGTCTGGTGGTGAGAGAGCGGCGGTGAAGGAGGCCCAGGACCTCGATGTCCTCGGCAGAGTGGGAGGGGGAGTTGAAATGTTGGGCCACGGGGCGGTGTGGTTGATTGGTGCGGGTGTCCCGGAGATGTTCCCTAAAGCACTCTGCTAGGAGGCGCCCAGTCTCTCCAATGTAGAGGAGACCGCATCGGGAGCAACGGATACAATAAATAATATTAGTGGATGTGGAAGTAAAACTTTGATGGATGTGGAAGGCTCCACGGTCTCCTCTACATTGGGGAGACTGGGCGCCTCCTAGCAGACCACTTTAGGGAATATCTCCGGGACACCTGCACCAACCAACCACACCGCCCCGTGGCCCAACATTTCAACTCCCCCTCCCACTCTGCCGAGGACATCGAGGTCCTGGGCCTCCTTCACCGCCGCTCCCTCACCACCAGATGCCTGGAGGAAGAACGCCTCATCTTCTGCCTCAGAACACTTCAACCCCAGGGCATCAATGTGGACTTCAACAGTTTCCTCATTTCCCCTTCCCCCACCTCACCCTAGTTCTAAACTTCCAGCTCAGCACTGTCCCCATGACTTGTCCGGACTTGTCCCACCTGCCTATCTCCTTTTCCACCTATCCACTCTACCCTCTCCTCCCTGACCTATCACCTTCATCCCCTCCCCCACTCACCCATTGTACTCTATGCTACTTTCTCCCCACCCCCACCCTCCTCTAGCTTATCTCTCCACGCTTCAGGCTCACTGCCTTTATTCCTGATGAGGAGCTTTTGCCCGAAACGTCGATTTCGAAGCTCCTTGGATGCTGCCTGAACTGCTGTGCTCTTCCAGCACCACTAATCCAGAAGAGAGGGAGGTTGAATGTCTTGTAAGGAGGAAGAAGGAGGCTTACATAAGGTTGAGGAAACAAGGTTGAGACAGAGCTTTGGACGGATACAGGATAGCCAGAAGGGACCTGAAGAAAGTGATTAGGAGACCTAAGAGAGGGCATGAAAAATCTTTGGTGGGTAGGATCAAGGATAACCACAAGGCCTTTTATGCGTATGTGAGAAACATGAGAATGATGAGAACGAGGGTAGGTCCGATTAAGGACAGTAGTGGGAGACTGTGTATTGAGTCGGAAGAGATAGGAGAGGTCTTGAATGATTACTTTTCTTCAGTATTTACAAATGAGAGGGACCGTATTGTTGAAGAGAAGAGTATGAAACGGACTGGTAAGCTAGAGGAGATACTTGTTAGGAAGGAAGATGTGTTGGGCATTTTGAAAAACTTGAGGATAGACAAATCCTCCGGGCCTGATGGGATATATCCTAGGATTATGTCGGAAGCAAGAGAGGAAATTGCAGAACTGTTGGCAATGATCTTTTTGTCTTCACTGTCAATGGGGTTGGTGCCAGGGGACTGGAGAGTGGCGAATGTAGTGTCCCTGTTCAAAAAAGGGAATAGGGATAACTCTGGGAATTACAGGCCAGTTAGTCTTGCTTTGGTGGTAGGCAAAGTAATGGAAAGGGTACTGAGGGATAGGATTTATGAGTATCTGGAAAGACACTGCTTGATTAGGGACAGCCAGCACGGATTTGTGAGGGGTAGGTCTTGCCTTACAAGTCTTATTTATTTCTTTGAGGAGGTAACCAAGTATGTGGATGAGGGTAGAGCAGTGGATGTAGTGTACATGGATTTTAGTAAGGCATTTGATAAGGTTCCCCATGGTAGGGTTATGCGGAAAATCAGGAGGCATGGGATAGTGGGAAGTTTGGCCAGTTGGATAGAGAACTGGCTAACCGGTCGAAGTCAGAGAGTGGTGGTAGATGGTAAATATTCAGCCTGGAGCCCAGTTACAAGTGGAGTTCCGCAGGGATCAGTTCTGGGTCCACTGCTGTTTGTAATTTTTATTAATGACTTGGAAGAGGGAGTCGAAGGGTGGGTCAGTAAATTTGCAGATGATACAAAGATTGGTGGAGTTGTGGATAGTGAGGAGGGCTGTTGTCATCTGCAAAGGGACTTAGATATGATGCAGAGCTGGGCTGAGGAGTGGCAGATGGAGTTCAACCCTGTCAAGTGTGAGGTTGTCCATTTTGGAAGGACAAATAAGAATGCAGAATACAGGGTTAACGGTAGGGTTCTTAGTAAGGTGGAGGAGCAGAGGGATCTTGGGGTCTATGTTCATAGATCTTTGAAAGTTGCCACTCAGGTGGATAGAGCTTGTAAAAAGGCCTATGGCGTATTAGTGTTCATTAGCAGAGGGATTGAATTCAAGAGTCGTGAGGTGATGTTGCAGCTGTACAGGACTTTGGTAAGGCCACATTTGGGGTACTGTGTGCAGTTCTGGTCGTCTCATTTTAGGAAAGATGTGGCAGCTTTGGAGAAGGTGCAGAGGAGATTTACCAGGATGTTGCCTGGAATCGAGAGTAGGTCGTACGAGGATAGGTTGAGAGTGCTAGGCCTTTTCTCATTGGAACGGTGAAGGATGAGGGGTGACTTTATAGAGGTTTGTAAGATGATCAGGGGATTAGATAGAGTAGACAGTCAGAGACTTTTTCCCTGGGTACAACAGAGTGTTACAAGGGGACATAAATTTAAGGTGAAGGGTGGAAGGTATGGGGGGGATGTCAGGGGTAGGTTCTTTACCCAGAGAGTGGTTGGTGCATGGAATGTGCTGCCTGTGGGAGTGGCTGAGTCAGAATCATTGGTGACCTTTAAGCGGCCATTGGATAGGTACACGGATAGGTGCTTAAGCTAGGACAAATGTTCGGCACAACATCGTGGGCCGAAGGGCCTGTTCTGTGCTGTATTGTTCTATGTAAAAAGAAGCAGCAGAACAATTAACTAAGATTAGGGTTGCATCCAGACTCAATGCAGAAAGGTGTGAGCCACAGATCATGAGGCTGATCACAAGGTAAACTTTCAGCTAACACACCCCAATGTTCACCATGATATATTTAATGACGATACTTATCAGAAAAGGAGACTGGATCCTCGATAAGCTTATGGGTTGTTGCAAACTGCTTAACCAGGATCATTACACTGGGCCGAATCTTCCCAGCCACTGAACAAAATGGGCATTGATAAGTCAGTTCAGAAAACAGGATGAGATCGACAGAAATGTGATTCTTGATGTCTACAGGAAAATGTCTGATTTTCCAAACAGCCTTTGAATCTCACTAGTGTGGCGAGGTGACTATTTGTATCAATTTACATCTATTAGCATGTCATTGCTACCTTATCCTGCCTCATTGATACAGTGCTGTGCACTTTCCCATTCTTCCACCTGTCAATTTGACCTGATTTGATTTGATTTATCACTGTCATGTGTACTGAGCTACAGTGAAAAGTGGTGTCTTTCCAGGCAGAGTGTACTGTACAAGTGCATCAAGGTAACTAGAAACGAGACAGTAACAATTCCTGAAATAGAGGTCTGAGTGGGTACCTAGCAACTCCAGCTCACTGCTTGTTTCTCTGGGCTTCCATCATGAACAACAGCCCCCAGTACCTCGGGGCACACTCCAATGGCAGTGACTACCATCCCCCAATGGAAGTTGACATTGGACATGTACCAGTCTTAAAATGCCATCATGTCCCATCTCAGATCCACCTACAATACCATTCTGCAGATCAGTGTTGCACTTTGAAGCACTCTGGCAACTCTCCTTGGAATGCTGCTGCAAGGATAATGCAGGGACAGGCAGCAGCCCCTGGATCTGGTCAAGCTGCATTGCAGGCTGTAATCTGCTCTCTTAGTTCTCACTCACTTTGTGGAGATGCTTCCAGCATTTCTGCCGTGGAATGTCCTGGGGTGTGAAAAGTGTTCTGTAAATGCAAGAGTTTATTTCTTCGACATAGAGCTGCAAATGCTGGGATGAGCGATTCTTTCCAATATGGTTTCTTTGCTCCAGTTTTCTCCCCCTCTCTCCTGAAGACTATGATACCAAGGCTTGTCACGTTCTGCGCAAGCTCTGTTTCAGGACCTAAGCAAATTACTTAAGTTGTTATTCCAGTGAACAGACGAAATAATGGGTGAAGCCAGTGTATTACAGTATTGGAAAGGTAGGAGGCTACTCAGCCCATTGTTTCTATGCAAACTCTCTACTCCTCTATCCATTCTCTGTAGACCTGCGGTTTCTTTCTTAAGCTGCTTATCTCTTAGGTCTGTGCATGATGAAGAGAGAGTGCTGTAAGATTGAAGGCGTCACCTTTTGGACGAGAAACTGGGGCTTCCCCCTGCCTCTCAGAGTGGCTGAAACGTCCCTGACATTCAAAGAGCAGCAGGACTGTCTGCCGGGATCCTGGCCAAACATTTATCCCTCAAACAACATCAGCTAAAAGCAGGTTGACTGATCATTATCTCATTGCTCTTTGTGAGACCTTGCTTTCGCAAATATTTGCTGACAAGATGATTGTTACTGTGGTTTCCAGCAGGCAGTGCAGAGTCTCTGACCAGTTGGCTGCATTCCCTCACCACGTTGTCCAACATGTTGCTGCATGACTTCCTCTTCCAGAAGACTCACGGCTCGAGAAAAGTACGTGCTCTGAGCAGGTTTGCTCAGTTTGTTACATTGTGTTTCAGGTTAGTGCAGATGGACCAGCATTGCAGGGTAAAGTGTTGCACTTTGGAGCACACTGGCAACTCTCCTTGGAATGCTGCTGCAAGGATAATGCAGAGAGAGGCAGCAGCCCCTGGATTTGGTGGCAATGCAAAGAATTGAGTAAGAAATATACTAAGAACTGACGAAGCTAATGGGTGAAGCCAGTATATTACAGTATTGGAAAGGTAGGAGTCTACTCAGCCCATTGTTTCTATGCAAACTCTCTACTCCTCTATCCATTCTCTGTAGACCTGCGGTTTCTTTCTTCAGCTGCTTATCTCTTAGGTCTGTGCATGATGAAGAAAACCTACAAAGGACTCCACATCCAAGATTAGAGAGCAACACAAGCCAGTTAGAGTGCCAGAAAAAGATTACAAACGTAAAATTGAGATCCCTAGAGAGTGGAAGCAGGCCATTCGTCCAATCAAATCAATACCAACCCACCAAAGAGCATCCCACCCAAACTTACCCCATCCCTATGACCTTGCATTTCCCATGGCTAATCCACCTAGCCTGCATATCTTTGGACTGTGTGAGGAAACTGGAGTAATGAGAGGAAACCCACACAGACACGAGGAGAACATGCAACCTCCATCAGAAAGTGGCCCGAGGATGGAATCGAATCCAGGTCCCTGGCGCTGTGAGGCAGCAATGCTAACCACAACTTCCGTGCAGAATGGGAAATGAGTTTCTGTTCACAGCTGAAAGAGAAAAGAAGAGTTTGTCTTATATGTTACCATGGTTGCATATACCAAAGTATGTCAATAAGTAAAAAGAGGAATTTGGATCAACACCACGCAACAATACACAGCATACTCAAGGACACTTTCTCCTTGAACAACATGCTTCAGGTAAAGAGATTTGATGAGCTGAAGGCTGGCTTAAAAGCTCAATAGTTTTTTTCTAAACCAGCAGCAAAGGGTAAGGTCTGCATTGAAGCACTATTTTATATTTGGCGTCTGCTAACATAACACAAGAAATCATTCTCAAGTGGCAAAGTAATTAAAGAAGCATTGACCGCGGCCACTGACTCTTAATTCAAAAATTTTAGAAACAAAGAAGGAATAATAAACAACATAAACAAGATGGCAGCCGAGTAGGACACTCCATCCTGTACCCTCTCTGCTTTGCCAGTTCCTTTTCCTTTATTTTTCTTCTATTTTCTGCAGTTTTTCTTCCTACGCCGCTCCCCCAGCTCCAAAACTTCTAACGTCTTGAGTTCACCCAGAGAGAATGGTCGAAAAGTGTGGCACTGGAAAAGCACAGCAGGAGATGAGCAGGAGAGTCGACGTTTCAGGCATATACCCTTCATCAGGAATATGGGAGGGAAGGGGGCTGAGAGATAAACAGGAGTCTGGGGCTGGGGCTGAGTGGAAATGGGAAGGCGACAGATTGATGCAGATGGGGGTTGATAGTGATAGTTTGGGGGGGGGTGGAGCAGATAGGTGAAAGGGAAGATGGACAGATGGGACAGTTCAAGAGGGAGGTGCTGGGTTGGAGGATTGGATGTGGGATGAGGCAGAGGGAGGGGAGATAAGAAAACTGGCAAAATCGACATTGATACTGTAGGGTTGGAGGGTCCCAAAATGGAAGATAAGGCTCAGAGAAAAAATATCTACCTCTATCATCCTGTGCTTTTAAAGTGGAAATTTACTTTGACTCCACATAGTTCTGTCAGACAATGGTTATTCAAATGAAGATAATCACGTCTAAGTATCACACTAATGTTGCAGGTACCCATTTGATAGACCGTATATGACAAGAAGAAAGTGAGGGCTGCAGATGCTGGAGAGTCAGAGTCAAAAAGGGTGACGCTGGAAAAGCAGGAGAATCAGCATTTGGGGCATAAAGCCATTTCTTGATGCTGCCTGACCTGCTGTGCTTTTCCAGCACCACACCTTTTGAGTCTGTGTATGACTAGCAGTCTCAAACCACAAAACCTCCAGGCTTCACGGTGTTGATAAATAATTTGCAGTTACCGGTATCATAGAACATAGAACATTACAGCGCAGTACAGGCCCTTCGGTCCTCGATGTTGCGCCGCCCTGTCATACTAATCTGAAGCCCATCCCACCTACACTATTCCATGTACCTCCATATGCCTGTCCAATGACGACTTAAATGCACTTTAACTTGGCGAATCTACTACTGTTGCAGGCAAAGCATTCCATACCCTTACTACTCTCTGAGTAAAGAAACTACCTCTGACATCTGTCTTATACCTATCTCTCCTCACTTTAAAGTTGTGTCCCCTCGTGTTTGCCGTCCCCATACTTGGAAAAAGGCTCTCCCTGTCCACCCTACCTAACCCTCTGATTATCTTGTATGTCTCTATTAAGTCACTTCCCAACCTTCTTCTCTCTAACGAGAACAGCCTCAAGGCCCTTAGACTTTCCTCGTAAGACATTCCTTCCATACCAGGCAACATCCTAGTAGATCTCCTCTGCACCCTTTCCAAAGCTTCCACATCCTTCTTATAATGCGGTGACCAGAACCGTACACAATATTCCAAGTGTGGCCATACCAGAGCTTTGTACAACTGAAGCATAACCTCCTGGTTCCGGAACTCAATCCCTCTATTAATAAAGGCCAAAACACTGTATGCCTTCTTCACAACCCTGTCAATCTGAGTGGCAACTTTCAAGGATCTGTGTACATGGACACCGAGATCTCTCTGCTCATCTGCACTCCCAAGAATCTTACCATTAGCCAGTACTTTGCATTCTGATTACTTCTTTAGAGACCGCAATTTCCCTTCCCACGTGGTTAAAGATGCCCTCCAACGCATCTCGTCCAGATCCCGCACCTCCGCCCTCAGACCCCACCCCTCCAACCGTAACAAGGACAGAACGCCCCTGGTGCTGACCTTCCACCCTGCAAACCTTCGCATCAACCAAATCATCCACCGACATTTCCGCCACCTCCAAAAAGACCCCACCACCAGGGATATATTTCCCTCCCCACCCCTTTCCGCCTTCCGCAAAGACCGTTCCCTCTGTGACTACCTGGTCAGGTCCACACCCCCCCTACAACCCACCCTCCCATTCTGGCACTTTCCCCTGCCACCGCAGGAACTGTAAAACCTGTGCCCACACCTCCTCCCTCACCTCTATCCAAGGCCCTAAAGGAGCCTGCCACATCCATCAAAGTTTCACCTGCACATCCACTAATATCATTTATTGTATCCGTTGCTCCCAATGTGGTCTCCTCTACATTGGGGAGACTGGGCGCCTCCTAGCAGAGCGCTTTAGGGAACATCTCCGAGACACCCGCACCAATCAACCAAACTGCCCCGTGGCCCAACATTTCAACTCCCCCTCCCATTCTGCCAAGGACATGGAGGTCCTGGGCCTCCTTCACCGCCGCTCCCTCACCACCAGACGCCTGGAGGAAGAACGCCTCATCTTCCACCTCGGAACTCTTCAACCCCAGGGCATCAATGTGGACTTCAACAGCTTCCTCATTTCCCCTTTCCCCACCTCATCCTAGTTTCAAACTTCCAGCTCAGTTACTGTCTCCTTGACTTGTCCGACCTGCCTATCTTCTTTTCCACCTATCCACTCCACCCTCTCCTCCTTGACCTATCACCTTCATCTCCTCCCCCACTCACCCATTGTACTCTATGCTACTCTCTCCCCACCCCCACCCTCCTCTAGCTTATCTCTCCATGCTTCAGGCTCACTGCCTTTATTCCTGATGATGGGCTTTTGCTCGAAACGTTGATTTCGCTGCTCGTTGAATGCTGCCTGAACTGCTGTGCTCTTCCAGCACCACTAATCCAGTATTTGGTTTTCAGCATCTGCAGTCATTGTTTTTACCATTCTGATTACTCCATCCACCTCACACTTGTCCACATTAAACTCCATTTGCCACATCTCAGCCCAGCTCTGCATCCTATCTATGTCTCTCTGCATAGCTTAAAAATGTGTTGCTGGAAAAGCGTAGAATAGTGCCTGAGGACTGGAGGATAGCAAATGTGGTTCCCTTGTTCAAAAAGGGTAGTAGAGACAACCCTGGTAATTACAGACCAGTGAGTCTCACTTCAGTTGTTGGTAAGGTGTTAGAAAAGGTTATAAGAGATAGGATTTATAACCATCTAGAAAAGAATAATCTGATCAGGGACAGTCAGCACGGTTTTGTGAAGGGTAGGTCGTGCCTAATGAAACTTATTGAGTTTTTTGACAAAGTGACCAAACAGGTAGATGAGAGTAAACCAGTTGATGTGGTGAATATGGATTTCAGCAAGGCTTTTGATAAGGTTCCCCACAGTAGGCTATTATACAAAATGCGGAGGAATGGGAACAGGAATCCCAGAACCTGCTAAGCCATTCCGGTCCCTGCTCTATCCATGTCTCCGTAATGGCCACAACATCGAAGACCCTGGTACCAACCCACGCTGCCAATTCACCCACTTTATTTTGGATGCTCCTTGCGTTGAAGTACACACACTTCAAACCAGGTTCTCGCTTGCCAGTGTCAGATACTTGACTTTGGAACTCCCTACTCTCATCCTCTTCTGTACCTGTCCTACAATTTTGGTTCCCATCCCCCTGCTGTATTAGTTTAAATCCACCTTAATAGCTTTAGCGAATTTCCCACCCAGGATATTGGTACCCCTCTGGTTTAGATGAAGACCATCCTGCTTGTAGAGGTCCCACCTACCCCATAAAGAGCTCCAATTATCAAAAAACCTGAAACCTTCCCAGAGGAGACTTAGTGAAGAGAGGAAAGAATGCATAATTATATGTGTATTTATATGTGGTTTTATTTTATATAACATTAAAATAAGTTTGTTTATTCTATATTTTCTTAGGAATAGATTCTGGGCTGCTTAAAAAGGTTGGAGACCATGTCATATGTTTCAACAGGAGCTCACCCTGAGAATGTAAAAGGTTCTTTATTGCTGCGTGTTTCTTCCTTCCTACCAATCTATTCACATCCCAATACATTCCAATAACCAGTCCAAGTAGCAAGGCAATGACAATGAATAGGTTGACTAAATGCTTTAGTCAGATTCAGTCCTAACCTGACACATGCACTTTCAAGCAGGATTTGATGGACAGCAATCAGAAATGGGAGACTAAACTCATTCTTCCCTTCCCCATACAGAGATACTGAGGTCAAATTACAAAATCGTAGAATCCCTACAGCGTGGAAGCAGGCCATTCGGCCCATCAAGTCCAAAGTGACCCTCCAAAGGGCATCCCACCCAGATCTATCTCATCCCTGTAACCCTGCATTTCCCATGGCTAATCTACCTAGCCTGATGAAGGGCTTATGCCTGAAACATCGATTCTCCTGCTCCTTGGATGCTGCCTCACTTGTTGTGCTTTTCCAGCACCACACTCACGAATCTAATCCACATAGCCTGCACATCCCTGGACACCATGGGCAATTTAGCATGGCCAATCCACCTCAGCTGCACATCTTTGGATTGTGGGAGGAAACCGGAGCACTCATGGAGAACGCACAAACTCCGCAGCCCCTCCCCGCCCCGCGAGGATGGAATCAAACCTGCTGCTGTGAGGCAGCAACGTTAACCACTGTGTCACTGTGCTGCCTCTGTATCAACAAAAAAGACTGTCATTGCTGAGACGATTTAACTCATCAGAGGTTTTTCTGGAATCTTAAGGGTTAATTCAGGAGCATGACTGAGAAATAGTTGGCCATTTTTGCTTCCATCAGGTTGCCACATTATTCTTCACATAAGAATAATCAAGGCTGATTACAAGATTGGAACAGGTCAAGTGCTGTCTCTGCCTTGTATTTTAGTCGAGTTTAGCTGGAATCTAAAATGTAAGGTCACATCTGCAATTATGCTCAATGAAATATTAAACCACCATTTAATCCTGCATTGTACTACACTTAGCAACTGTCTCACTGCCGTATAAAACGCTTTTATTGTAACACAGGAGAAAGTCAGGCTGCATTGTTTAAACACTCCTTCCATGTGACTCCTGTAAATACAAGCAGTAGGATTACTTGGCTGAGCCATTGTTCCCATGACTATCAGGTCAATTCAGGTGACAGGTCGAGTGATGCCATGGTGAAAAAAGAAATGAGCATTTACAACTCAATAGGATCCAAGGTCTTGTGTTCTCACATTTAAGGAAAATAAAAGTTCTATGAAATGCAAGGTATTTACTGTGAATGCAAACAGAATTAAAAATATTTTTAAATTTAATAATGGGATGTAGGTTGGACAGATGTTTATTGCCTATCTCCACTGCATTTGGGCAAAAGTGAGGACTGCAGATGCTGGAAACCAGAGTTTAGATCAGAGTGGCATTGGAAAAACACAGCAGGTCAGGCAGCATCCGAGGAGCAGGAAAATCGACGTTTCGGGCAAAAGCCCTTCATCAGGAATAGATTCCTGATGAAGGGCTTTTGCCCGAAACGTCGATTTTCCTTGACCTCGGATGCTACCTGACCTGCTGTGCTTTTCCAGCACCACACTAATCTAAACTCCACTGCATTTGGACTGAGTGGCTTGCAAATGTATTTTGGAGGAGAGTTAAGAGTTAACCACATTGCTATGGCTCTGGACTCACATGTAGGCCAGACCAGGTAAGGATCGCGGATTTCTTTCCTTAAAAGGCATTGGTAAACTCGATGAGTATTTGCAGCAATCAAAATTCATTACATCATTCTCATCATATCAGCTTTTAATTCCAGATTTTTATTTGAAGTTGAATTCTGCAATGGTGTGTTACAAACTCACGTACCACAGAACATTAGTCTGGGACACTGGATTACTAATCCAGTGACATTACCTCTGTAACACCATGACCCTACATCTCTTCAACAGAGCCAAATACAATCAGCAACCCAGCTACAGAGCCTCAAATCTGACACCCTTAGGACTAAGGCTGTGCTGGACTGTGGATATTTCCAGATTTCCGGTCAGCAATTCAGACCTTGGACAGTTTGGGTCAAGAGCCACTTGGAACATGGAGTGATGAGTAAAACAGCATAGCCCATCACTAGACAGGAGAAACGCTGCACCAATGGAATAGCTAATCAAGCTGCCCAGGTAAGTGTTGTTTAATTTGCCTTAAACTAAAATTGATGGATAGAAACTCATGAAAAAGTTTTCTTGCACCAGAGTTTTCATTTTAGCTGGATTTGAGGTACTTTGTGTGTATATGAAAATTCTTTCTTGTAGTAGACATTTCCTTTGAGTGTCATGATGGTTTCCTGTAACAGGTTCCCTGTCACATTCTGTTGACAATTACTCTATTAATACTAAATAGCATCTCTTCCAACTGAGCACAACCAATACTATAGGGGAGTGGTTGGACAGAAGATATAGAAGTTTGAAGACATGTACCAATAAATTGAAGAACAGCTTCTTCCCTACTGTTATCAGACTTTTCAATGGACCTCTCGTATTAAAGTTAATCTTTCTCTGTACCTTCTCTGTAGCTGTAATATTATAATCTGCATTCTGTTCTATTATCCTGATGTACTATATAAGGTATGATTTACTTTAGCACGCAAAACGATGCTTTTCACTGTATCTCATTATATGTGACAATATTAAATCAAATTAAATTGATAGCATACAAAATAAGTTAACATTCTTAACCAGGGCCTGTAAAGGGTTAATCAGATTCTGTTGAACTAGAATGGCCCCTTAAGGATTAGGGGATAAGATCCTGCAGCTGAATGATGAGGGAGTGTTTGATGCTGCTCTGGTGGGCAGGGAATAGAGATCTGTGTTGTGTGACAGGACTGCACACTGATAACAGGAATTCCATTCTAAAGCCATTGGTTGGATGGAGGAGAGTTTGAATTACTGATGTCAAGTAGGTACATATTTTGGAAAAATGGACTTTTAAAAATTAGCATTTAAACTAATTTAATTCTGGTACCTGACATTCAACTGCCAACCTACTGTACAAGCTTAGTATTTATCAGTCTTTCAGTACATTTATGTCTGGAACGAGATTTTGTTACAAACCATACCATCCAACCTTATATCATCAGTTAACAGTCTGTGAGTGTGGTTCAATACACACACTGACCCACCATCAAGATCTCAGATCCAATGTTCCCTTGAGTTGAGATGATGAGTCAGAGGAGGGTTGTTGAATGTGAGGGAAACACAACAGTTTCATATCCTGATTTTTCACTGCTCTGACTTCCCAGTGGAGTCTGGGAATAATATTCATCGTCAGTAATTCTGCTTGTTTTCTCTCCTTCGTAGCCTCAAGGCAATTTAATTTTGCCTTTGGTAAGACCACATCTGTTGCACTGTGTCTACTTGTTATCTTACTCCCTCAAAAAGTACATCACGTGACTGGAGAAGCTGGCTCGGTGTGGAGCAATCGGAAAATGTCAGCAAGTAAAGGAATGAATTATCGAGAACAATTAACTGGAACTTTCTAAATTTTATTTTAGAGAGGGAGAATGAAGAGGCCAGAGCTTTAAATTTCAGCAAAGCATTAAACTGAATACAGCTGTTAATAAGTAAAGCCTTGGAGAAAAAGTGGGAATTGTTCAAAGAGGATCTTGGTACAAAATCTGGCAGAGCCCCTGATCACAGGGGTAGGGAATGCCCAGGAATTTGTCAAAACCCTGGTGGGTGGGTAAGTATCACCTCCCTACCATTGCTGCTCTGTATCCTTGTTGTTTCAGCAGCTCAGTGAGGATGGTTTCATTTTAGTGGAAGACTGCCCTTTGATGAAAAGTAGAAAACAACTTGGATCGACCCCTGACCACGTGGGGTAGCTGCTTATGAGCAAAGTTTCAAAACCTGTCCATACCCTAAAAGGCAGAAGCTGTACACATGCAGTTGCGCATTGTCAGTAATTGTAAGTATTGCTAGAGAGAGACTAGAAATTAAAGACTAAAATGCAAGAAGTAGACTTGAACAGAGGCACAGTACTTTGTACAGCATGAGAAGAGGGTGCTGACTGGTTGAGCCATCAGTGACGCAGAGATGCAGCAAGAACAGTTGACTGTCAATCTTAATTCCCAAACCAGTCAGGTAGATTCTGGTTGGACACGACATTATCAGGAGACGCAGTAAGGATTGGCTATTGCAATGATACCTATTTTTCTGAAAATAATGCAAAGTTTGTACAAATTCCTTTTGCCTACATAATTCAGGGTCCTGAGTATTTATAGATTTCAAGCAAATGCATCACGCTGTAGGTTGGCTGATGACCTTAAGTTGGTTTCTGGTGTCACTCTTACAGCAGCCGAGATTATTTAATTAATGATTCCCAACAGCACAATTACACCTAATAGAGGACACACTTTTCTGAGATTGCAAATACAGCCTGGCTGAGATGAGTGGCAAGCTGCCCACTGCAGATGGTTCAATACATTGCACATTGTTCAACATGGTCTGTCAGTCAATGGGGTGATGGCCTACATACTGATATCACACAAGCGCTGAAACTCAGATATCACATTATACGGGATCCTCGATTCATGAACATCCGATAAATGAATGCTTGTACCTATGAACAAAGGATGTAATTTTAAAGACTCATCACATGAACATGTCCTGTACTTATGAACAGCTCGAGCATATTGTCCAGCATTGTGTTCTGCTGACTCCTGAACAGAACCCATTGATAACACAGGAACTGCCTATACTGGATTTTGGGGTGGGGAAAGAATGTCTTTTTGGCTTGACAGCAGAATCCAATTAATAGAAAAACAAACTCATGGCTTAACAGCATAGTCGTGGTGTGAGACAGCTAGTCGTTCAAATTGCTGAAACATCTTTCACTTCCAGGGTAATCTGTGATAGAAACAAAAACAGAAATTGCTGGAGAAACCCATCAGGTCTGGCAGTATCTGTGGAGAGAAAACAGGGTTGATGTTTGGGGTCCAGTGACTCTTCTTTGGAACAATCTGTGGTAGACTGTGTACCGGTCAGGGCCAAAAGTGGTGGACATAGCCCCTTTTGTGATTATACTACAAGTGATGGTTTGACCAGGTTATCCATTATCACACAAGATAGTTTTGAGGTACCCCATGTCAACATCAAGCTTATACAATGAGCAGATGGCTAGGTCCCTATTCATGAGGTAGTCAATAAGATTAAACTTGTAGTGTGTGGGACTACAAGAATCTCCATACATATATTAACAAGTGAATGTAAGCTTTCGGTGGATAGTAATTGAGAACTCTGGCAGATTTCTCAACTGATACATCAAGGAAGGGGAGCCCTGCTTGATTGCTCCATTTCAATGCTACATTTGAGCTCAGAATGGAGTTATTAGCTATGTAAAGAAATTCTTTGGTGCAGCTGTGGATTTGAATGTTTGCACACATGTCATTCGCATTTCAAAAATTTGCATTGTTGGCAAATGATGTAATCTTTTAACATCAAGTGGAAAGATGAGATTGTCTAAACACAAGAAAAAGTGGGACTGTTTTAATTGTGCTACAACCCGACCCTGGAATAGGCTCACCAACGTATTACCATTCCGGACAGGATACCCCAAATCACTGAGCTCCCAGGTGAGGAAGGATGAACCTGCTCCCCTTCTTTATTCTCCCCCACCTCCTCAATTGGTGCCAGCAAGGTTAATTTGAAAATGGTTCCTTCCTTGCAGATGTCTTTTCTCCCAGATCAAATGAATTTATGATTTAAAAGGAGCCAATGTAAACTGAGTTTATCAATTTTGTGTACAATCCTGATCTCCCTGCTATAGGAAAGACGTTGTAAAACTTGAAAGGGTTCAGAAAAGATTTACAAGGATGTTGCCAGTGTTGGAGGGTCTGAGCTATAGGGAGAGGCGGAGTACACTGAGTTGTTTTCCCTGCAGCATCGGAGGCTGAGGAGTGACTGAGAGGTTTATAAAATCATGAGGGGCATGGATAGGGTGAATAGACAAGGTCTTTTCCCTGGGATGGGGAGAGTCCAGAACAGGAGGGCATAGGTTTAGGGTGAGAAGGGAAAAAAATTAAAAACAACCTAAGGGGCAACTTTTTCATGCAGAGGGTGGTGACTGTATGGAATGAGCTGCCAGAGGAAGTGATGGAGACTGATACAATTGCAACATTTAAAAGGCTTCTGGATGGGAATATGAACA
The DNA here is from genome assembly GCF_047496795.1 of Chiloscyllium punctatum. Taxonomy (NCBI): domain Eukaryota; kingdom Metazoa; phylum Chordata; class Chondrichthyes; order Orectolobiformes; family Hemiscylliidae; genus Chiloscyllium; species Chiloscyllium punctatum. The sequence goes on from NC_092777.1 coordinate 54,421,672, forward strand.
GGAAGGGTTTGGAAGGATATGGGTCAAGTGCTGGCAAATGGGACTAGATTAGGTTGGAATATCTGGTCGGCATGGATGAGTTGGACTAAAGGTTCTGTTTCCGTGCTGTACATCTCAATGACTCTAACTACGAGAAACAATTACAAAGCAACACATACTCACAGATTAACGAGAAGTGAGTCCAAGAAAAGACAAGAGTTAAAAGATATATAGATCAAACCCTCTGGGGTTGAACAGTTGTGTTTGGAATTCTTACCTTGGCAGTTGATGAAATCGTTTTGCCCTCTTTCCTTTTTGTGGTGTTTGAGTGGCAACTGTCTGAGTGAGAATCCTTCTGTTGTCCTGTTTTCTCAAAACTGCCTTGTTAACTAACCAACTTCCAATACACAGAGTGAAAGAATCTTTTTACCTCAATGCAGGAGTATTTGTAGGCGGTTCTTTGACTGTGACCTTCAAAACATATTTGCATTAGGCTAGTACACACAGGTACCTCAATTCACTAGCACGTTTGCTTTCACTGGCACGCCTGCTTTCACAACAAACATGGACTAAGGTTACCATCAGTTTTTAGTACACTTTTGTGTCTACTTGAAAGAGCATAACACAAAGCAGTGCCTGCTAGTGTTGGTTTACTGCTGAGAGGGGCAAGACAGTCATCCCTTTCACTATCTCTTCCTGTTACATCTCCCTCTATTTCTCTCTCTCTCTTTTTGAAGTTATCCTGACCCTCTACAGGTCCAACATTCCATGGGTCCCTGCACAAGACTTTGCCAGACTGAATCGAATTTACAGCCATAGACTTTTTTGTCTTTGGTAGTCATCTTTTAAAAACATATTTTGGAATGAAAACTTAACACCATCCATAGTACTTTGGGGTTCTGATCTGTTGTCATGACAATTGTGAGAGATTAGGCAGTATGGAAGAGTGAAACAATTTGTCTGCCAACATACACATATGACTAGAAGCTGGTGCACTTACATTTAGCTAATGTAATAAAATGTGCCAAAATGTTTAAAAGGATACTGGACTTTCTCTCAAAGTGGCTTGAACTTAAAGGAAAGGAGACAATCCTTCAATTTTACACAGCCTTGGTCAGACCCCGTCAGAATATTGCATTTAATTTTGAACTCTCCATGTCAAGAATTACAGACACGGGGGAAAAGAGCAACTGAGATTCACCAAAAAGATTCTAGAGCTCATAGAGTTAATGAATGTGGAAGGACTTACATAATCTCGAATTGTATATCCTTGAGTTTAAACGACCGAGGTGTGATTTAATTTAGCTGCTTAAAATTATTCAATAGAGCACATAGAAATTATTTCCTCTGGAAATGGGCAATCGGAACAAGGGGGCACAATTATTCTCACTTCCCCCCTCCCCCCCCACCCCCGCCCCATGTTTGCACAATGTATGGGTCTGTTGTGGTAATAGCTGCAGTACCTGCCATAACAAATCAGAAATTATACACTTGGGATCATTCAGCAGTACACAAGAGGCCTTGCCACAGACAACCCAGCAGCTGCTGTGCTTGCAGAGCTGTGTAAATTGCATTACTGCTGTTTAATGGACCACTCAGGGACTGATCCGAACAGTTAGCAACAACACTTCATCCTAAAGGCAGAGCTAGAGGTCCCAAAGATATTGAAATTATGTGGCAAACATTTGTGTGTTATCTTGATTGAAAACCTGTCAGAGCTGCAGAACAATTCTGCTTGATTCACCATTAACACCTTGCAATATCTGATCAGGAGAATGTCTGACATTCCACCCCACAACCTTGCAATAACATGTTGCTGAGTACACCAAAGCTAATTATTCTTACCATAGATTGGGTAATAGTCCCTTTAAGTGTTTCATATTGGGATCCAACAACATCAATCATGAACTATAATTGAAAATGTAAAGACAACACAATTGTTGATAAAGTAATTGTCCTGTGTAGCACTAACTATTTACTCCAGCGTTCTTCTTATTCCAAGTTCAGTCTGTATTCAGATAAGAGGTGTTTTCCTGTGAACGGTTAAGTTGTTATAATGGCCCAGACTGGGAGGTGGAATAACCAGCCGAAAGTTCTAGTTGTTAGTTGTAAGCCACCTACAGTGACAATTCATGTATGGGTCTTGAGTTTGAACAAGTTTCAGGCTGCAATGACTTCACTCCCACATCTTCAGCCGACTGGGTTCCTGCCTTAAGATTGGCTGAAGACTGATATTACAGTAATCTGTGCCTATACGACCTTGGTAGAGGAAGGAGCCTGGAGAGAGGACAAGATCATCTCAGTACAGAGCAATGTCTGCTTGGCCCATATCATGTGGTTTTCAACGCGCTGGCAACCTTTTGCCTCTTTGCTATTGACTGCGGAAGTAGTTCAACTGCTAGACACAGCGGGGCTTATCCTCCAATTGGGTGGTGACCATAATTGAACTGTGTCTGATTCCAGGATTCTCTGTTTTCTTTTTATGCCTGGAACTATATATGACCTGAACTTTCTTGCTCCCTTTGGCAGGAATGCTCATTGTTTGCTGTAGACTGGCTCCATCCTTGGGTGAGTTGTTGTTTAGACCCAGCCCCAGGAATCATCGCAGAACAGATAAAATGACACCACTGTTGAAGTAAAAGAAGGTTAGCATGTCAATCACATTTCTGCAAGAGGTTTTACACTGACACTGGAATGCGTAACATGAAGCTGACTGACTACCCCCTTCGGTCACTGAGCTACTATCTGCAATGTTTAAGTTTTTGAGGCTCTGAGATTTGAACCACTCAGGGCTTTGGTTAATAAAATTTCTCTCTGCACTGCCCACTACACGAGTTTCAGTTACAACATAAATCACTGCATTTCAAAGCGAGTGTATTGACAAAATGGAAACTGGCCCCTTGAAACTATCAGAGATTTTTTGTGCATTGTGTGTGCGTCTGACCAGTGGGGGCTTATAGAGATCACAGCTATGCAACATTGTTAGTCATATAATGGTTCGACATGTTTTCTGTAGGCCTTCATTGACCCATTTTCTCAGTTAGTCATTACTTGCTAAGGGTTTAACTTTATGATTTTAAATTCATAAAACAGGGATCATTGTGCAATGTATAGGGCAGCACTATCACCTTCCCTGACACACAGACTACAGAAACAACATTGTTTTAGAATCACATATTCCCAGTGGGGTTGAAACTGGCCTAACGCCACTGACCTCAGGAAAACCTGGATCCTTATCAGGAGAGGGCCAGCCAGTCAGTGTGGAGGTTGCACCACAGACAGTTTTAAATGTATTTCCATTCATGATGTTAAGACCAAAACCTGGGAAAGGTTTGTTATAATTCCAGATGGGTTTCCCTAAATTGTTCAGCTCTCGCATGAGGAGTAATCTAGCTCTCCTTCTTTGTCCGCCCAGTCCCCTCCATTGGTTGCAACAGGGTTATTTTGAAAAGGATCCCCTCCTGAAGAAATATGTTTCCCAGACCCAAGTGGAACCCATGTTTTAAAAGGAGCCAATTTAACCAAGCTTCCTTAAATGTATAAGAAAAGCAAGTTTATGAATTACGAAGTAGACATGATACAACACACAGAGGAGAGGTAGAAGGTCATTGGTACCAATAACCCCTACTGCAATTCAGACACTGATCCATAAATCTGCTTTCTTTTAAACTGTGATCTTTTTGAATCCACCTCTTATTTCTATTCCTCATTATTATTATATTTAGTAATTTTAAAAACTCACCCTTTTGAAAGCCTGGCTAAAGAAACTCCTTTTTAAACCATATGCTCAGTTGGAGCTGGGACAAGTGAGGTGGCCTGGTTTTAAACTAGCCTTATTCCAATCAACCAGTGGAATGAGCAAATTAGGAAAGGGAGCCAATTCATCCCTCCTCATCAGAAACTTAATGATCTAGGGGTATCCATTCAGGAACTGTAGCAAACTGAGGAACCTTACCTAGGATTTGGGACTAACACTATACTGTAAATACAATTCGCTGACATGGAAGTGTCTAGGGATGTCCTCAGAACACGAAGAGGTTAAGTCAATGTGAGTTCATTCTGCTTCTTCTCCCAAGACTTCTGCAAATGTCTCCAGCCAACATGATCAATAACGATTATGTGGTCCTTATCTCATTGCTGTCTGCAGGATCTTAGTGCAGAAGTTGGCTGTCATTTTTGTAATCTTACAATAGTATTGATTTTACTGTAAGGTGCTTTGGAGTGCAAAGAAATCTGTAGTAACCCTGCATAAAATTAAGCTTATCCAAAATGCCTATACCCATATCAAGACTTACACTTTAAGTTCAGATCACCCATCACCCTTATGCTCACTGTTGTGGTCATTGACCATCATTTCAGCAATGCTTTGACTTTAAAATATTATTTCTTGCTTTCAAGGTGCTCTATGACCTTGCCTCTCTCTATCTTTGTAATTTCCTCTCACTATATAACCGACAGAGGTATCTATGCAAACCTTAGTCTGGCCACCTCTACATCTTCGTTTCTCATTGCTCCAACACTGTGCCTTTAGCCACCTAGGCCCTAAACTCTGACATTTTCTCCCCAAATCTCTCTGACTGGCTCTTTCACTTCCCCTCTGCCGCCCCACCTTTAAGACATGCGCTAAAACTTACCAAATTTAACATTGACTAAGCTTTTGACCATCTGCCTTCTGGCTCAGTGTCAAAGTTTGCTTTATGGCATCACCATGAAGCACTTTGCAATGCTTTATTACAGGCCCTTATATAAATTCAAGTTGTTTTTCAAATTCAGAAATAATTTAGTGGTCCTGAGGCTTGTGTTTGTTAATGTAACTATAAAGTTTTTGGATGCTCATTGACTCAACGATTGTGGCGTGGTTATTTCACAGTGTGAATAATTACAGGAAGCCTACACTAAAAGAACTGTCGATGTGAGTTCAAATCCCATCATGGTAATTTGTGAACTGAATTCATTTAATTAGTTACATTTGTAATTAAAGAGCTAGTTTCAGTAATATAAGTCTATGAAGCTAGTGTTGTAAAAAATCCTAACTCATTTACTATTTTTCTTTAAGAAAGGAAACCATTTCCCTTGGATTTTCTCACAAATATGGTACACCACAGAACTGAGAATATTTTTATTAGACATGGCAGCCCTTTTTGGAATACCTGGACACAGATTTATCTGCCACACTAACAAGGCTTTTATATAGTCATAACGATTGTGTTTTACAAGTCCAATATCCAGGGAGGAAGACCTGTGAACGTATGGGTGTCTTGTTTGGCTGAGCTGAGTTATTACTACTTATTAGTTTGTTGTTGGTTATTTGTTGTTGGTTAGTTAAATAGCTCGTTTTTTTATTCTATATTTTTCTATATATGTTTATACATTTGTACATGAGGGTGCACTGGTTTTTTTTAACTTGTGTTTTTTTTGTACTGTTTTGAATTGTATTGTTTTGTATTTGTTGTAATATTTTAAAATATATTTTTAAAATTAAAAATATGTTTTAAAAAATGAAAGGAAACCTTGGCATAGATCTGACTCTAGATTCCCAGAAATGTGCTTAAGACTTGACAGCCTTTCGGAATGACTAGCAGGACAGTCCGACAGCTCCTAGTTTCCAGGATGCTTCAAGAGACAGTGATTGTTGGCTTTTCCGACAATACCATATCCTCTGAATGGTCTGTAAGACACATCACTGTAACCGGATTCATAAACTGCATATATTAGACATTATTTTTTATTTGGTTTTGGGATGTGGATGTCATCGAATCCCTGCAGTGTGGAAGCAGGCTATTTGGCCCAACTAGTCCACACTGACCCTCTGACGAGTATCCCACCTATTCCCATATATTTCCCCCTGACTAATGCACTTAATCTATACATCCCTGAACACTATATGCAATTTAACATGGCCAATTCACCTGGCCTGCACACCTTTGGACTGTGGGAGGAAGCCGGAGCACCCGGAGGAAACCCACGCAGACATGGGGAGAATGTGCAAACATCACACAGACAGTCACCCAAGGCTGGAATTGAACCCAGGTCCTTGGCACTGTGAGGCAGCAATGCTAGCCACTGTGCCAACCCAGATGTGCATGTATTACTTGTCCCTAAATGTCCTGGAGGAACTGGTAGTGAGCTGCCTTCTACACTCCTGTAGTCCTCAGAGAGTAGAGGTGTCTCAGTTCTGTTAGGAAGGAGTTCCAGGATTTCAATCCAACGACAGTGAAAACAGTGATATGGTAACAGTCAGGATATTCTGTAACACACCAGGGAACCTGTAGGTGATGCTGCTCCATAGATCTGCTGTCCTTGTCCTTCTAGGTGTTAGACATTGCAGGTTTGGAAGGTGCTATCTAAGGAGTCTTGGTGAGTTGTTCCAGTGTATCCTGTATATGCTACCACTGTGTGTCAGTGGTGATAGAAGCCAATGATGGATGGGGTGCCATTTAAGCTTTGTCCTGGATGTCCTCCAGATTCTTAAGTGCTGTTAGATCGGCAGGCAAACAAGGAATATTCCATCACACTCCTGACTTGTGCTTTGTAGATATTGCACAGTTATTTTGGAGACAAGAGGTGAGTTATTCACCACAGAATTCCCAGCCTCTGACTTATTCCCAAGGTATGGTGGATCCAGTCCAGTTTCTGGTCAATAGTAACCCTCAGGATATAGAGTCATAGAGCTGTACAGCAGGGAAACAGACCCTTCGGTCCAACTCGTCCATGCTGACCACATTTCCTAACCTAATCGAGTCCCATTGGCCAGCATGTGGCCCATATCCCTCTAAACCCTTCCTATTCATATAACCATCCAGATGCCTTCTAAATGTTGTAATTGTACCAGCCTCCATCACTTCCTCTGGCAGCTCATTCCATACACATACCACCCACTGTGTGAAAAAGTTGCCCCTTAGGTCTCTTTTACATCTTACCCCCTCACCCTAAACCTATGCCCTCAAGTTCTGGACTCCCCCACCCTAGGAAAAAGACCTAGTTTATTTACCTTATCCATGCCCCTCATGATTTTACAAACCTCTACAAGATCAGATGTAATATTTAGTTGTGTTCACAGTTTAATATAGTATCTCCCTCCCCTTCCTCCAGCCATCAGGACCTTTGTGATGTGTGATTACTTTTCCTATTCAGTAACCAGATCTGGAACCTATAGATAAATAATTTGCACCAAACCAGACTGGTTATTTTTCTGTGAAGCTGAATGATTAGAGTAAGCTTGGTCAATGTGCTAAAGTTGGTAGCTGTATCTTCAGCTATCTGGGCCCTGAACTCTGGAATCCTATTCTTAAACTCTGTGCACCTCTACCTCTCTCTCCTCATTTAATTTGTTCCTTAAAATCTGTGTGTTTTCCCAATGTGGCTCAAGTCATGACTGATAACACTGCAGACCTCTTAAAACAATAAAGATGTTGTATAAATCAAAGTTGTTGTTACTCTGCTAAAGAGACCTTTTTGAAAGAGCTGTTTAAATCTCAGTGGGATATAAAATAATTTTGAGCCCAATTTATAGGGAAGGCAACGGCCCTAGTGGTACTATCACTTGACTGTTAATCCTAAACCCACATGATCTCCTGAGGACCTGGTTTCCATCATTCAAAACAGAAATCTGGAATAGTTCACTATTTACTACTTTACACTGATGAGAACCGTAATTTTTAACTTTTTTCTTTATTTTTCTATTTTTTAACCTAAGACTTTGTACTTAGGTACCTTGTACCTCAGATGGTGTCATGAATGTTGACATTGTAAACTTTTCAATGTGCCTCTGTATCCCTCTCCTTAGTACACGTGACAATGAAAACTAATTCTAATTCTAAATTCTAATGCCCTTTAGGGAAGGAAACTGCCATCACTACCAGGTCTTCTTACACATGACTCCAGACCCTCAGTAATGTGGTTGACTCTTAACTGCCCTCTGAGCAATTAGGGATGGGCAATAAATTCTGGTCTGTCCTGTGAATTAATAACAAAAAAAATTTAAACTTTTACCAAATAAGTAACCAGGAGCAAGAACTAACCTGTTATTTTTCCTGTTAACATTGTCAGCTACAAAGAACAGGTCCTGTGAGTATGTAATAAACCCTGGAAATCTGGAGTTTAATGCACAGCTTCGGTTACACACCGAGGATATAATGAACCTCAACAATAGCCTTTGCTTCACAAACAGAATTGTTTCCAAATCAAGGTGGAGTAAACGGTTACCAATGAAGTTACATCCCTAAATGGGCCAGTTACACAGAATTACATCTTCATGATGATCACTGGTGTAATGTAGAAAGTGCAGCAGCCAATTCTGTAACAGCAATGTCCCTACAAATACCAAGTGCCAATGCATAGATAATCTGTATGTGTTACTGTATCGGTCAGGACACCAGAGGGAGCTCTTCAAGAAAAAAATCACACGACACGGTCTTTAATGTCATCTGAGAGGGTCTCGGTTTAATGTCCATCTGAAAGATGGCACTTCCGAAAACACTACCCCTGATCGACATCTGACATGTTAAAGTATATGATGAACAAACAAAAGAACACACAATATGTTACTGAAGATTCCTGAAATTTAGGGGACACAGACAGTTACTTGGCAAATCAAATTCATCCAAACAACAACCTCTACAGCCCAGATATTACTGTTTGCGATGCGACTTTGAGAAAACTCTAGCATGTTCATCTGACATTCCTCTTTCTGCTGCTTTCATATGGCACCTATACATTAATGTTGAGTAGGGAAATGCCTTTGCTAGCATAACAAACAGATGAATGGCAAATGCTGTGGGCATCCACACTCCGATAATAATTTCTGGATCAACTTGGCATCAGAGTCTCATTTTACTTTCAAATGATGTGAACGTCCAATCTCCAATGGCATGACCAAATTATAGGCATTTCTGACATGGTATGGTGCTGGAAAAGCATAGCAGGTCAGGCAGCATCCGAGGAGCAGGAAAATTGACATTTCGGGCAAAAGCCCTTCATCAGGAATGAGGCTGGGAGCCTCGGGAGTGGAGAGATAAATAGGGGGTGGGTTGGAGGGAAGGTAGCTGAGCGCGCAATAGGTGGATGGAGGTGGGGGTAAAAGTGATGGGTCAGAGGGGACAGTGGAGCGGAGAGGTGGGAAGGAAGATGTACCAATGGGACGGGTCACGAGGATGGTGCTGAGCTGGAGGTAAGGTGGGGGAAGGGGAAATGAGGAAACTGATGAAATCCACATTGATGCCATGGGGTTTGAGGGTCCCGAGGCAGAAGATGAGGCGTTCTTTCTCCAGGCGTCGGGTGGTAAGGGAGTGGCGATGGAAGAGGCCCAGAACCTGCATGTCCTTGGTAGAGTGGGAGGGCAGTTGAAGTGTTCAGCCACGGGGCAGTTGGGGTTGGTTGGTGTGAGTGTCCAAGAGATGTTCTCTGAAGTGCTCTGCGATTAGGCGTCCTGTCTCCTCAATATACAGGAGACAGCATCGGGAGCAACGGATACAGTAAACCACATGTGTGGAAGTGCAGGTGAAACTTTAATGGATGTGGAAGGCTCTTTTGGGGCCTTGGACAGTGGTGAGGGAGGAGTTGTTGGTGCAGGTTTTGCAATTCCTGCAGTGGCAGGGGAGGGTGCCAGGAGGGGAGGGTGAGTTGTTAGGGGGCGTGGACCTGACCAGGTAGTTGTGGAGGGTCCAAAGAGGAGGAAAATTGACGTTTCGGGCAAAAGCCCTTCATCAGGAATGAGGCTGGGAACATTGGATTTCCTCATTTCGCCTCCCCCCACCTTACCCCAGTTCCAACCTTCCAGGACAGCACCGTCCTTACGACCATCCCATCTGTCCATCTTCCTTCCCACCTATCCGCTTCACCCTCCCCTCCAACCTATCACCTTCACCACCACCTCCATCCATCTATTGCATTCTCAGCTACCTTCCCCCAAGCCCTAACCTCCCCACCCCCTCCCATTTATCTCTCCACCCCCAAGGCTCCCAGTCTCATTCCTGATGAAGGGCTTTTGCCCGAAATATTGATTTTCCCGCTCCTCAGATGCTGCCTGACCTGCTGTGCTTTTCCAGCACCACTCTAATCTGCAGTCCTCACTTTCGCCATTTCTGACATGGTGCCAGTGCTTGGGTTCCACTGGGCAGGCATCTCATTCCATTTGGGGTGGCATGGTGGCTCAGTGGCAGCACGGCTGCCTCACAGTGCCAAGGGTTCGATTCCAGCCTCAGGCGACTGTCTGCATGGGTTGCCTTTGGGTGCTCTGGTTTTCTCCCACAGTCCAAAGATGTGCAGGTTAAGTGGATTGGCCATGCTAAATTGCCCATAGTGTTCAGGGGTGTGTAGATTAGGTGCATTAGTCAGGGGAAATGTAAAGTAATAGGGTAGGGGAATGGGTCTGGGTGGAATGCTCTTCAGAGGGGCGGTGTGGGCTTGTTGGACCGAATGGCCTGTTTCCACACCCTAGAGATTCTAAGTTCTAAATTCTAAACTCTCAGCCCTGGATGTAGGGCAGCAAGTCTGGTCCTTTGATATATGGGCGTATCACCAACTGGTGTGTGCTGGGCACCTCCCCCAGTCTCCCACCAACCCCTCCGGTTGCAGGACTGCCCATCTCCACAGTGTGCTGCTGGGAGGTCACCTCCAGGTAGATGTATCATCTCTCTCACTGTCTGTCCACGTCTCAGCAATAGGCTTTTCATTCATTCGCTTGGCTACCTGCTGCATACAGAGGTCAGCTCTGCCATCCCTTATCCTACTGCTGCGATACGATGGAGCTGGGGGCAACAGCACCTAGAGGCACTGCTGTTATTGACAGTTTACCACCTCTGGGCCCACTCCTTCCCCAAACTGGCTGTTAAAGTTTCACCTCGAGCATTTATTCATATCCCATTTGTGTTTGTCCTGGGTTGTTTGCATCAGTGTGCATCGAGGAAGTTAATCTTTAATCCCTGGAGATTCAACATCAGTTGCTAATTGTTTGCAATCTGTGACTCACAGGGAAAACACATGGGTAGAGATTCAACTTTGTGCTCTGATTGCAGGGCCAGTTTATTTAGAAAGCAAGAGAAATTGGGGAGAAATTCTAACAATGGATTCAGAAGGTCTTTAAGTCATGGTGTCAGAGTCAGAGACCTTTAGTCTAACTCGTCCATGCTGACCAGACTACAGATTCAAAAACACCAGCAACAGTTCTCCTTCAAGATCCTCCGCTCCACGCTTGCAGCAATGTGCCGGCACCTAACCTCTCTACAGTCAGCCCTGCCTCAGCTGAGGGCCACACTCTCTCAGAATTGCAAAGGACCCACTCTGTACTACATCCTCAGGAGAATTCATACTCTCAACAAACAGTATTTCAACTCCATCTCAAACATCATAAACTGTAAGTACAACAAACTTTTATCCATCCACCTCCATAACCAGCGCTCCTCAAACATTCCAGAAGATTCCCCTTGCCTCGGAATCTATTCTGCCATTAGCCATGCGGCTGATGCAGCTGCCACCCCCACGCTGACTGATGATGTCACTTCCACCCCCATCATGGCCGATCCCACAACCACTTCCACCCCTCACAATTCCTCATGCCTCACACGTGACATCACTTCCGCCTTTCACATCATCGCTGATGCCACATGCTCAGTGACTTCCGCCACCCCCACTGCCATGATCACCACCACATCCACCCCCACCAGCGCCACTCACCTGCATTCTGCTGACATGCCCCCCACAGACCCCACTGTCACTATCCCCACCCCCTGAACCCCGAGGGGAACACTACCCCTGCTCATGACTCCACCCCCATTCCCCCCACCATCACACCCACTCCAGTTACAGGTTCCGCCCCCACTCCCAGCTCTACGCCCATACCAGATCCCAGCTCCCAGCCCTGCCGAGTTTTCACCATCCCCCCAGACCTCCCACTCACTGAGGACGAACGATCAGTCCTCAGCAAAGGACTCACCTTCATCCCCCTCCGTCCACGTATCAATGAATTTAATACACGTCGTGACGTCGAACAATTCTTCCGTCGCCTCTGCCTCCGAGCTTACTTTCACAATCAGGATTCCCGCCCACCTTCCGAGGACCCCTTCGCCCAACTCCAACACACTGCATCCACCTGGACACCCCGCGCTGGCCTAGTACCTGCCCTCGACCTCTTCATTTCCAACTGCCGCCGGGACATTAACCACCTCAACCTGTCTACCTCCCTCCCCCACTCCAACCTCTCACCCTCACAATGTGCAGCCCTCCAATCCCTCTGCTCCAATCCCAACCTCACCATTAAGCCAGCGGATAAAGGGGGCGCAGTGGTAGTCTGGCACACTGACCTCTACACCACTGAAGCCAAACGTCAACTTGAGGACACCTCTTCCTACTGCCCCCTCGACCATGACCCCACCCCCCATCACCAAACCATCATCTCCCAGACCATACAGAACCTCATCACCTCAAGAGATCTCCCACTCACAGCTTCCAACCTCATAGCCCGGGAACCCCGCACTGCCCGGTTCTACCTCCTTCCCAAGATCCACAAGCCTGACCACCCTGGCTGACCCACTGAACTCATCTCTACCTACCTCGACACTGTACTATCCCCCCTAGTCCAGGAACTCCCCACATACGTTTGAGACACCACCCATGCCCTCCACCTCCTCCAAGACTTCAGTTTCCCCAGCCCCCAACGCCTCATCTTCACCATGGATATCCAATCCCTCTACACCTCCATCCGCCATGACCAGGGCCTCCAAGCCCTCCGTTTCTTCCTCTCCCAATGTCCCCAACAGTACCCTTCCACCGACACGCTCATTTTCTCCTTTGAATCCTCCCACTTCCTCCAGACCAAAGGCGTAGCCATGGGCACACGTATGGGCCCCAGCTATGCCTCTTTGTCTCTTTCTTGGCTACATGGAGCAGTTGATCTTCCGTAATTACACCGGCACCACTCCCCACCTCTTCCTCCGCTACATTGATGACTGCATTGGCGCCACCTCGTGCTCACGCGAGGAGGTTGGGCAATTCATCAACTTCATCAACACATTCCACCCTGACCTTAAATTTACCTGGACCATCTCTGACACCTCCCTCCCCTTCCTGGACCTCTCCATCTCCATTATGACGACCGATTTGACACTGACATTTTTTACAAACCCACCGACTCCCATAGCTACCTGGATTACACCTCTTCCCACCCTACCTCTTGCAAAAATGCCATCCCATATTCCCAATTCCTCCGCCTCCACTGGATCTGTTCCCAGGAGGACCAGTTCCACCACAGAACACACCAGTTGGCCTCCTTCTTTAGAGACCGCAATTTCCCTTCTCACGTGGTTAAAGATGCCCTCCAACGCATCTCGTCTACATCCCGCACCTCTGCCCTCAGAGACCACATCCCTCCAACCGTAACAAGGACAGAACGCCCCTGATGCTCACCTTCCATCCTACCAACCTTCGCCACCTCCAACAGACCCCACCACCAGGGATATATTTCCCTCCCCATCCCTTTCCACCTTCCGCAAAGACTGTTCCCTCCGTGACTACCTGGTCAGGTCTACGCCCCCCCTACATCCACCCTCCAATCCTGGCACTTTTCCCTGCCACCGCAGGAACTGTAAAACCTGTGCGCACACCTCCTCCCTCACCTCTATCCAAGGCCCTAAAGGAGCCTTCCACATCCATCAAAGTTTTACTTGCACATCCACTAATATCATTTATTGTATCCGTTGCTCCCGATGCGGTCTCCTCTACATTGGGGAGACTGGGCGCCTCCTAGCAGAGCGCTTTAGGGAACATCTCCGGGACACCCGCACCAATCAACCACACTGCCCCGTGGCCTAACATTTCAACTCCCCCTCCCATTCTGCTGAGGACATGGAGGTCCTGGGCCTCCTTCACCGCCGCTCCCTCACCACCAGACGCCTGGAGGAAGAACGCCTCAACTTCCGCCTCGGAACACTTCAACCCCAGGGAATCAATGTGGACTTCAACAGTTTCCTCATTTCCCCTTCCCCCACTTCACCCTAGTTCTAAACTTCCAGCTCAGCACTGTCCCCATGACTTGTCCGGACTTGTCCAACCTGCCTATCTCCTTTTCCACCTATCCGCTCCACCCTCTCCTCCCTGACCGATCAGCTTCATCCCCTCCCCCACTCACCCATTGTACTCTATGCTACTCTCTCCCCACCCCCACCCTCCTCTAGCTTATCTCTCCACGTTTCAGGCTCACCGCCTTTATTCCTGATGAAGGGCTTTTGCCCGAAACGTCGATTTTGAAGCTCCTTGGATGCTGCAAGAACCTATCTGCAGAGTCTTGTAATGAGGGGAGGTGGGGGGGGGGCGCATTGTGTTGTTGCTACAATGGGATTCTGGCTGATCAGGAAACTCTCCTACTCTTACCACATGTCAAAGGCATTAGAGAAGGATTAAGAGTTTGATAATCAACATGTTTGGCTTCCTTCTAATATAACTTCTCTGGCTGTCAAGTGCTGACATAAGGCTTGAATGTAGAGCTGCCTATCCTGAGTTAGGAAAACTACCACAGCATCACAAGACCTCGTAGGGCACCGACTTAGCTGTAGAAGCAAAACAGATAATTCCCCTCTCATAAAATAAAACCACAAACTGCGGATAATGGAAATCTGAAACAGAAGTGGAAATTGCTGGAGAAACACAGCGGGTCTGACTGCATCTGTGGAGAGAAAACAGAGTTAATGTTTTGAAGAAGGGTCACTGGGCCCGACATGTTAACCTTGCCTTCTTTCTCCAGGTGCATCCTCTCCCATACATTCAGTGAAGGATGAAGTTGAGGTTCGTGACCTTATTCAGGGTGCTTGATGCTGTAGGTCACAGCCAGAATTGATGCTTTCCCCTTATATCTGTAGACAAATGTAAATCAACAGTCTATGAGGAACAAGGTCATTTTAAATTCATTAAAGTTAGTGAGTGGATAAAGTCCACAGTTTTAGACCTCAGCTTTTTTTTTCCCAGCAACATTTTATAGAACATTATATATATTTCAGAAGTGATACCTGAAGCAGAGTCTAAAAGTGTGGAGCTGGCAAAGCACAGTCAGACAGGCAGCTTCCGAGGAGCAGGAGAGTCGACATTTCGAGCAAAAGCCCTTCATCAAGATTTCATTTCCTAATGAAAAGCTTATGCTTGAAACATCGACTCTCCTGCTCCTCAGATGCTGCCTGTCTGACTGTGCTTTGCCAGCTCCACACTTTTAGACCCAGTTTGATGTCACATTTGGTTAAACCTGGACTTAATGTCAAGAGCCAATCACTCTCACCCCAACTTTGCAATTCAGCTCTTTTGTCCATGTTTTAGCAAAGGCTGTAATGAGGTCAGAAGATGAGTGCTCCTGGTGGAGCCCAAAACAGCGAGCAGATTATTACTAAGCAAGTGCTGCTTAATGGCATGTTGATGACCTCTACCAACCCTTTACTGATGATCAAGAGAGGACTGGTGAGACAGTAACTGTCCAAGTTAGATTTGTCCGACCTTTTGTGTACAAGATGTACCTGAGCAATTTTCCACATTGTTGAATAGATGCCAGTGTTGTAGCTGTGCTGGAACAACTTGACTCATAAGAGTCATCGGAACATACAGCATGGAAACAGACCCCTCAGGACCTGACAGGTTCTGGGCACAAGTATTGAATGTTGTCAAGGCCCATAGCCCTTGCAAAGTCCAGGGCCTCCAAGCATTTCTTGATACCACGTGAAGGTGAATCAAATTGGCTGAAGACTGGCATCTGTGATGCTGGGGGCCTGAAGAGGCGTTCAAATGGATCATGCACTCACACTTCGGGTTGAAAAATTGTTGCAAATGCTTCAGTCTTATTTTTGCACATGTCAGTGCCGAAGACTCCCAAGGCAACCTCTTCCTGACTGTATATCACTGAGCTATTGAGCCTGTCCTGCTGATGGGTGACATGACATACCCAGGGATGGTGAAAGTATTACCTGGGACATTGTCTGTAATGCATGATTCTGTGAGTATGACTATGTCAGGCTGTGGCTTGACTAGTTTGTGAGACTGCTTTCCCAATTTTAGCCCCCAGGTATAAGTTAGGAAGACAGAGTCACCAGGGTTGAGTTTGTTATTGTCATTTCCAGTGCCTTTGTGAGGCCAAAAGATCAGACTGATTATAATCCTTTTTTGGGTCTTTTTAGCAGTTGATAGAATTGAATGGCTTGCTCAGCTATTGCAGAGGACAGTTGAGAGTCAACCACAGTGCTGTGGGTCTGGAGTCACATGTAGACCAAACCTGGTGCAAACAACAGTTTTCTTCCCTAAAGGTGATTAGTGAAGCAGATGGGTTTATCCCACAGTGGTTTCATGGTCATCATTAAACTCTAGATTTTTATTGAAGGCAAATTTGATCATCTGCTTTGGCAGGACTCAAACTCAGATCCCCAAAACATTTGTAGTCTAGTGATAATGTCATTCAGCCATTGCTTCACCCAAGAATGCTTCTCCTTTACTTTTGAGAACCCTAGAAATCAATCTGTTTCTAAATTGTACAGTTTGTAAAATTCTGCTGTATTTTTGACTACAGATGTATTAGTTGACTGTGACCCCTTCAAAGTTAATTTTTTGAAGTGAAATTAAACTATTCAGTAAAACTATCTAATTAATATCCGTAACATGAGCCAATTCCAATCTTACAACCTTACTGGACTGTAATTAAATAGCCAATCCTGATACGGTAGGGTAAAGAAGAACATTAAAAAAGAATTACATTTGCAGCATGTGTTCAAACTTATCGTGTTTAAAGAGGATCATGTAAAATGAGTTCTGGCAGATGTCAAATAATATACAACGATCGAGCCTCAACCTGTTCACACACTGTTTACTCGGTCAGGTCTGGAGAATACAAACTACAAAAGCAAATTATTTTCTTTAATGAATTTGTTCATGGACTCTTTGTTTTTTCCATAACTTCCACTTTTGGGCCATCACTGATAGACAGTGAGTGATATGGGCTTCACAGAAGGTCCAAACCTTTTCATTGACAATATTGGGAAGGCTGTCTCAAAATTGACCAAAATCAGTCTTCAGTCTCAGCCAGTCCCCTGGGATCCAGCGTGCCTTGGTTCCATTAGGCTCAGTGGGTCCTGAGATGGACAGTAAGGTAGATGGGTGATCTGCAGACTTTGCCACAATCTGGGTAGGTAGTGCTTGGAGATTTAGCTAGATGAATGCTTGGGAGGTACTTTCTCTGATGGGTTGTCTCTGCTGTTCTGTATTTCCAACAAAGTCTCTATGGCTTTGGTGACTTCTCAAATCTCCAGTTTGATTAGTCATGGGACTCCTATGTGTTGGCTGGATTGACGATAACCTCTTCAGGGATGCTGTGAACTCATCCCACTGTCTTGGGAGCCTCCTCCTAGGACTGACTCTTGGAGCCACAATCAGTTTCACTAAATAATTCAAACAGGGCAGGATGGAGTGTAATCCCAGACTGACCCCATTCAACGTCCCTGGTTACATAGTTGGGTGTCAAAGGATAGCTGTCAAATGAGCATGGACTCTGACAGATTGAGGGAGGGAGGGGAATCTGCTAGGATGGAGACAGTGGGAAGCATCAAGGCAATGTGGTTGCACTCTGATTTGATTTTGATTTGACTTGATTTATTGTAGTCACATGTACCTGCATACGGTGAAAAGTTTTGTTTTGTGTGCAGTACAGGCAGATCATAGCAGACAAAGGTATACAGATCCCAGGGTGCTTAGACAGAGCGAGGTAATACAAGGTTACAGCTGCCCAGAAGGTGCACAAAGCAAGATCAACGTTATTTGAAGTTAGACAGTCCATTCAACAGTTTGATAATAACAGGGAAGAAGCTGTTCCTGAACCTGTTGGTGTGTGTGTTCAAGTTTCTGCATCTTCTGCCTGACGGAAGAGGTTGTAGGAGAGCATTACTGGGGTGCGATGGGTCTTTGATGTTGGCAGCCTTTCTGCAGCAATGGGAAGGGTAAGTGGGGTCCATGGCTGGGAGGTTGGCTTCCATGATGGTCTGGGTCCTGCACACAGCCTTCTGTAGTTTCTTAAGGTCCTGGGCAGAGCCATACCAGAACTTGATGCACCCAGACAGTATGCTTTCAATGATGCATCTATAGAAGGTGGTGAGGGTCCTTCTGGACATGCTGGATTTCCTAAGCCACCTGAGGAAGTAGAGGCATTGTTGAGCCCATCGCAGTGACATGAGAAGTCCAGGACAGTAAACCTTGCCCCAGAAGGATACTTGCAATGTGAGAGAAACATCTCTGTGCTACCCTTGGTCATGGCAGATTAGAGAACGACATGGAAGAGAGACTTGGTCTTCTTTGACACATTGGGAGTTGTATCCTGAAATGATCCCGTAACATAAAAGCAATGACCCATAGTGACCTTGACGGCCACAGGTAGTGCCCCAGGTTCGAGGCTTGAGTTTTGCCTTCTCGGTGAAGTGTTTGCACCCGGGGCTGTGTTCTTGAGTTCAACAGCATTCTTCGATGATCCTATATAGATGTGGTGTCCAGGGCAGTGCCTCCTGCTTTCTCCTATCCATTTTTTTTACAGCCTCCCCTTAATCTTTCAGACTCAGAGACAGACCGACTGGACCACCCAGGAATGCAATAAAACTGCTTTGAACGCAGATCAAAGCAAACAGTGCAGCACTGACTGAGGGTTGCTGCAGAAATCAGAATAAGTTAATTTTCACAAAAATGTCAACATGTGCCTTACAATTAAACTTTGGCCTGAAAGGACAGAGAGTGTAAAACTCTTGTTTAAATATTGTAATGATACTTTCTAACTCTAGTACACATCCTTGTTATCTGCAGCGAAGCCTAATCCCATTGGGTCGGTACCTTTCCACAGGCATGGATACGGATCCAATTTCAAAGGCAGCGAGTTTTGTTTCCTCTCCTTATTCGACAGATTAACAGCAACTGGAATTTCAAAAAAAAAGTTCATCTGTAAGGAACCTTTGTAATCAGTTTTGTGAACAGACGGTGATACAAGATGGGGATTAGCTGATCCCTTGCTAATAAACAGGCACGTAGAAACATTGAATACATACACAGGAGTAGGCCATTCAGCCCTTCTAGTCTGCTCCTCCATTCGATATGATCATGGCTGATCATCCAACTCAATACCCTATTCCCACTTTCTCCCCGTACCCTTTGATCCCTTTAACCTAAGAATTATTTCTAACTCGTCTTGAAAACGTTCAGTGTTTTGGCCTCATCTTAGCCTAGCATGGTGGCCTCTCAACCCAGAATGACAGTCTGTCTGCCTGGCATGGTGGTCTCTCAGCCTGGCATTGTCTCTCAGCCCGCCATGGTGGTCTCTTGGCCTGGCATGCTGGTTCCTTGGCTCAGTGTGGTGGTCTCTTGGCCTGGCATAATGGTCTCGCATCCAGGCATGACGGCCTGTCAGCCTGGCCGGGTGGTTTCTCAGCCTGGCATGATAGTTTGTCAGCCTGGCATGGTGGTCTCTCAGCTTGGCATGGTGGTCTCTTGGCCTGGTATGATGGTCTCTTGACCTGGCATAGTGGTCTCTCAGCCTGGCATGACGGTCTCCTGGCCCGGTGTGGTGGTTTCTCAGCCTAGCATGGTGTCTTTCAGCCTGGCATCACAGTCTGTCTGCCCGAGTGGTGGTCTTTCGGCCTGGCATAACAATCTCACAGCCTGGCATGGCAGTCTCTCTGCCCGGTATGGCAGTGTCTCTGCCCAGCATGATGGGCCTCCAGCCCGGCGTGGCGGTCTGTCAACCTGGTGTGACGGTCTCTTGGCCCAGTATGATGGTTTGTCTGCCTGACATAGCGGTCTCTTGGCCTGGTGCGACTATCCCCCCCAGCCCAGCTTGGCCCGGCGTGGTGGTTTATTAGCCTGGTGTGATGGTCTCTCGGCCCAGTATGATGGTTTGTCTGCCTGACATAGCGGTCTCTTGGCCTGGTGCGACTATCCCCCCCAGCCCAGCTTGGCCCAGCGTGGTGGTTTATTAGCCTGGTGTGACGGTCTCTCGGCCCGGTATGACTATCCCCCCCCCAGCCCAGCTTGGCCCGGCGTGGTGGTTTGTTAGCCTGGTGTGATGGTCTCTCGGCCTGGTAGGGCCTCACAGTGGACTCCTGGCCTCGAGGTGGACTCCTCGTCTGGAGTCAACGCCCAGTGCAGACTGGAGGCCAGGTGCTCTGCGTGGACTGGATTGGAAGGACTGTTATTCTAAATTTTTTATTTCTCTATTTTATCATTTATTTTTACAATTTTTGCAATTATTTCTTTATTTTTCAAATTTTCTTTCCTGAGAACTACTAAAGAATCTGTACCTAGGTACCTTTGTACCTAAGATGGCGCTGTAGGTGGTGACTTGTAACGTTTTCACTGCCCTTATTTGAGTACATGTGACAATAAAGCTAATTCAATTCAATTCTTAGATGTCATGATCAAGTGTGTAGAGCTAGACCATGAGTTTTGATAAGCTGTTCCGTGCAGAGGACATCATAGCTGAGTTTTACTTTGTTCTCATCTAATGGCAACATGAGTGCTGTTTCCATAGAGTTTAAAGGTGATCTGTTGATCCCTAGACCAATTACTTTTTATCATCTTCTCAAGATGCAAGTGAAGTTGGAAAGGTCACACTTATTGTCTGTCATTGGAATCTCTTTCTAACCCAGAGGTACTGAGGCTAATTAGAACTGGCCAGTTCCAGCCTTTGTGACAGCTCCAGGAACCATGGTGGTGGAATAGGGCTTCTGGGCCTGGGACTTGTATAGTCCATTCGTTTTCCTCTTCATTTCTTTTCTCCAGTCTCTTTCCTCATTTTTATTTCTTTCCTTTCTATTTCAGTTTACTCACCGCTTGTTGAAGAGCTCAGTCAGATCTGCGGCAGACTCATGGTGGTGCTGTCGGAGGTGAGTTTGGGTTGAGGACATGACCCAGTGCCTCTGGCAGCATCTGCATTGGTGAGGTGGGCCTGAAGCGGACTCATGGTGATGGTAGAGTCAAGTTTGGGCTGGTACAGTACCCGGTGGCATCAATGGTGTCGGCGTTGGCAAGGTTCATCGAGGGAACTTAGTGGTGAGGGCATGAATGGAGGCAAAATGGCATTGAAGGGTGGCAACTTACATTGCAGCGCACGGTGTGGCGAAGGGGTCTCTAACCTGGCCACCAGGCCCTGACCCATGGCGGAGCACTTAGCAAAAGGACTGTAAAGTTGAACTGTTTTTTCTTTATTTCTTTATTTTTCTGCCTTTATATTCTGTATTTTGGTTTTATTTTTCTGTGTTTAAAGATGGCACCGGAGAATGGTGACAAGATAACAAGACTGTATTTTGTAATTCTTTGCACAACTTCGAATTGCTGCTGGAAAAATATCTATTATTTATCATTCTTCTATTACACTATAACATGTGTGTTTTGCACTTCTTCTGCACATTATACATAATTGTGTATTTTGTGCTGTCCATGCAATACCCTTGGTACTGAAGGAACACTGTCTCATTTTTACTGTATCGGTTGTATATGGTAGAAATGATTAATAAAAGTTACTCTACTGAGAATAAATCAATCAAATCAAATCAAAACTGAATATAGGCACTTCCCTGAGCCAATGGCATGGCTAGAGATCCATGTTTTTTTTGAGCACCTTGTTGCCTAGCATTCTGAAAAAATAGTTCATAAAGTGTAATGCATTGCTGAATGAATTAATATTAATCATTTGAATGTGCTCCTGTTATTCAATAAGTTCAGCGTGCCAAAGTTAGTGTGTGTGAGTTGGGTTGGAAATGGTCTCCCACGGTTTATGATATTTATAGGTTATTTTTCAAGGCACTAAAGCCATTTATACCTCGGGTCAATGAGGGGGCAGGGGTTCCACAGGCTTGAGTCGAAAGGATTCAGCCAGCAGGCACGCCGCACAGTTTTTACACCTCTTTCAGCTGATAATGTGAACACTGCAGGACCAAAGACACTGCAAGCTGTTAAATTGTAAAGATTTGTGTCAGTGGAATTTAAGAGAGAATGTCTTGTGTTCTAACCACTACGTGCACAAACTTATGAAGGCGTAGGGGATAAATGTGCTGGAGAGGGGGAGGGGATGTGATACATTGTTTGTATGACTCAAAACCTGCGGTGTATTATACGGTACGGCTGAATGGGATCACTATTTGTACTTTGTTTCCACATTAGCTCCCTCCGTTTTTTACCCACTTCCTGCTTATAGTCACCTCTCTGTGCTGAACAATGGAGGCTCCCAGCACCTCGTTCAAACAGCCATCCTTTATTGCTGTTTGCTATAAGCTGTTTGACCAGGTTTGTTCAGAGGGTTAGAGGGCTAGAGGCCATCACAAATAAACACTGGTCTCTTCACCTAGCCTTCGCACAGGCTTCCTGTTCCACACACTGGCTCGGATACATAGCTCCCAATCTGATGCCATGTGTAGGAAGGGCAGATTTGTCCTTGCAGGAAGGACAATGAGCAAAATTCCAACTTCTGGGAGAAGTAGTGTCAGGGTCATACACGTTGAGCTGGGTGTGCAGCACCTGCCTTTTGTAATGTTGCAATTTCCTTCAGCTCCCCAGCCTCTATAGAACATCAGACACCTTTCTCTTCTCTCTGGCGTGATACTAAATTGTGGAGGTGCCAGTGTTGGACCGGAGTGGGTAAGGTTAAAGGTCACATGATACCAGGTCATAGTCCAACAGGTTTAGTGAAGTGAAGAAAGCACCCAGGCACAGACTTTATAATCAGAGAGATCAAAAGATCCTACAAATGGTGTGGGTGGAGTGTTGACAGGCTGAATAATAATCTCTGCCAGTGATTGAGAGTGTCAGGTAGTGTGAGTAAAGTGTCATGAGCTGAGCAACGAGTGAAGGGATGACTTATTATCTGATTAATTGAGGTAGAGAGATTATTACAAAAAATTAAAAATAAGGTGGTGCTGGAGACAACCAAATGACTAGAATAACACGATAGGTATAAGAGTTGTATGCCAAGGGATCTGTACCCATAAAGAGAGCCTCAACCATGATCTTGGGTTCCTATCATGCTACATATAACCCCACCACACTGTTCTGTATCTGTGAAATCTCCCTTACTGTATTGTTTTACTGCTGTGGAGGAGCTGGTGTTGGACTGGGTTGGACAAAGTTAAAAATCCAACAGGTTTATTTCGAAGCACTAGCTTTCGGAGCACTGCCCCTTCATCACATAACTAGTAGGACAGGATCATAAGACACAAAATTCAAAGCAAAAGATCACAGGTTTGTTCAATATATCATTTTAATTGCATGACACTGTTTTTGTCCTGTTTTGACAGCATTCCCTTGATAACTTGTTATGATCTCTCTACCTTCATTAGTTTGTACAGTTTTGGATTACTGTTTAATTTGGTTAGACTCTTGGCATGTGACTCATATCTATCATGTTATTCCAGCCATTTGGTTTGCCTCCAGCAACACTTTATTTTTAATTTTTTTTATAATTATCTCTCTGCCTTAATTAATCAGATTATAGGTCATCCCTTCACTTGCTATTCAGCTGTTCACACTTCACTTACACCACTTGTAGGATCTTTTGATTTGTCTGATTATAAAGTCTGTGCCTGGGTGCTGTCTTCACTTCACCTGACGAAGGAGCAGTATTTTGAAAGCGTGGGATTTCAAATAAACCTGTTGGACTATAACCTGGTGTCATGTGACTTCTGACCATATTCCCAAAAATATAATGTGGGATATAGGTAAAGCAGTGTTACTTCTCAGACTGAAATTATTGAAGTGGGTGAGCTTCGTTTCTCACAATAAGAATGCCTTTTATGAAAGCATAAGTAAATTTAAATAAACAACAAAATATCAAAGTGCTTGCCAAGCATTAGTTACCAACATGCAGAAAACTGATCCCTGTCCTTAGTTAATATATTACATTACCTTCAGAACAATGAGCTGAAAATGTGTTGCTGGAAAAGTACAGCAGGTCAGGCAGCATCCAAAGAGCAGGAGAATCGACGTTTTGGGCATGAGCCCTTCTTCAGGAATGTTGAAGAAGCCCTCCTGAAGAAGGGCTCATGCCCGAAACGTCGATTCTCCTGCTCCTTGGATGCTGCCTGACCTGCTGCACTTTTCCAGCAACACAGTTTCAGCTCTGATCTCCAACATCTGCAGTCCTCACTTTCTCCTCTTCAGAACAATGAACAAATAAGCTAGACTCCTGGAAGGGTTTCAAACATCTGTTTTACTGGCTAATAATGAGAAACGCTGTGAGTGTTGACCTCGTCATCTAATGTGCTGCATGTTCTCCATTTACTTCATTTTTAAAAAAAATGAATCCCATAGAGATCACCAAGAAATCTGATCAGGTGTACTGCACATTCCACCTTAATGCTGTTCTCCTTCCTGTGTGGTTCCTCATCTCTAAGAGACAGAGTCTGGTTACATTGAGCATGATTGGATGGCAGTATTCAACAGCTCGAAGCTGAAGATTAGTGGAGCCCCTCACCTCAGTAGACAAGGTCTCACCTCACAGGTTGGCTGGTTCAGTGCTGAAGTCGACTTGCTCTGTACCAATCAGGTTGCTGAGCATGAAAACAAAAAGTGCTGGAGATCACAGCAGGTCTGGCAGCAACCATGGAGGGAGAGAGAGAGCTAGCTAACATTTCCAGTCTAGATGATTCTTCATCAGTTGCTGAGCAACATAGGCCCGAAGCAAAGAACTGCTGAATCAGCAGCTACCTCATAGAATGCACATGGTTGGTATGAATAAATAGAGGGGAACATGCAACTTCTATGGTGCCTTCAACTATCTCAGAATATCAAAGAGCAGCCAAAGGGAAGCGCTGCACCAAATCTGCACTTAGTAATGTGATAATATCCACTTAACACTGGGATTGGTCAGCTCAGTTGGCAGGATGCCTGGTTTGTAATACACACTGTTACATATAGCATGGGTTCAATTCTCATTCCAGCTGAAGTTACCATAAAGGTCTGTCCTAAATCTATAGCTAAACCAGCACCAGTCATCTCTCTCTAATGAGAATACAACCTTAGAGTCTGTTAGAGCTATGGTGACCTTAATGGCCAGATCATCTTGCTTGAGAGACCTCTATGGGCCAAGGGAACTGAGAATAACTTTTGTGGCTTCGCTTTGAAATAGTGCTGTGGATTTCTTTTATATCAAACTGCAGCGTAGATGTCTCAGTTAATAATTTGTGAAAGCCAACATCTGCTATTGTCCAAAACCGTCATAGACATGAGCCACAAGCAACAATGAAACGGTAAAACATAGAGCAAAGTATTGCAGTTAGAGTTAAACCACAGGAACATTACTGTAGAGAAACCTTTATTATATATTTCTGTTATATTCTAACTGAGCTTGGAAAAAAAACACTGCCGTGTGCAAGAACATAATATTTCTTTGATGTTGTTATTTAAAAGGAACAAAAGTGTAAAGTACATTACAGCATATATACAAACACTGAGCACTCAGCATACATATATTAATCAGATAATCAGCCTGAAAAGTTGTTAGGGTTTCACCTGGTTAGTAAGGACACCTTGATACTGAGAATTCTCTTATCAGTTTTATTATTAAATTTGCACAATGTTTGAAATTCCAATTCAAATGATGCAACACACACAAATAATAGTTCCTGCTTTCTGTGAGGAGTGCGGGTTGACTCTATGAGTGTGTGCAGTCAACCTACAAGATGACGAGAGGTGTGGATAGAGTGAATAGTCAGAGATTTTTTTCCCAGGGGGGAAATGACTATCATGAGGGGGCATAATCTTAAGGTGGTTGGAGAAAGGTTTAGGGGAGATGGGTGGAAAACACTGCCAGCAGTGGTAGTAGCATCAGATATATTAGGGACTTTTAGACAACTCTTGGCTAGGCACATGGATGATAATAGAACAAAGGGTATGTAGGTTAGTTTGATCTTCGAGTAAGATAAAAGGTTGGCAGACCATCAAGAGCCAAAGGGCTGGTACTGTGCTGTACTGTTCTATGTCCTATGTTCTACACGTAATGTCTAACAAACTGACCTCTGAGGTCACTCTTGCACTTGCTGTAAACCTGAGCCAGGTTTTAGTCCTTGATGACGCAAGCCTGTTTAATGCATTCACAGTGTTGGAACAGTTCAGCTCCAACCCTTGGAAATCCCCTCGCTCCTCTTGATACCAATCATTCTTCGAATATTTCTACCAGGGATGTATAAAGTGCTGAAGTGCCTAATTCTTTCAAAGAGTTCCTTCATTTCCCACTGCACTAGTGTTGCTGCTAAATCAGCCTGCTGTTTAGATAGAAACATGACTTTTACTGCAAATTCAGCCAAGTTAGCAGTAGGTGCAGCAGAAACAAGACTCCCTGGGATTAATAAGTGGCTTTCCAATCTGTTGTCATTCATTGCTAATATTCATATTGCTGCAAATCTGATGAATGGATGTTTGTAAAATCCTCTCTGTGAGGCCTGACAAACACAAGGAATAATGAGGGTTATGCCAATTTATTTGCTGGTGTGAGTTCTTTATTTGTAATGGTACCGAACCATGTATGAAAGTTGTCATGTTTGAGAGGAAGGAATGATTTTCACATGAAATCTCTGCTGGAGAGATGATTGAGGTAAGGGAGCATGCTGAGTGAATGAAAACAATATAACAGCAAGCTGTCCACCTGCTGCACTCCTACGTACATCTTGTAACATTAACGACTGTCGGGGCAACAGGAGAGAGCAAAATTGGAACAATGACAAGTTCAACAAGAACATGGGTGGTGACAGGTCTGTGGGTTGCAATGGCCCACAATGCAGCAGAACAGGAAGTCACATGACAGTCTTGGACAGGTTGGCAGCTGCCATGGAGATCCAGGCCTCATGCCCCTCAGGGGCTACTGGACATGTGCACAGACCCACCCTCCATTGCCCCCAGCCATTCTCTTCAGGACCAAAAGCATGGTGACAGAGAAACATAGAAAATAGGAAAGGAGTAGATCCCTCTGCCTCTTGATTCTCCCCTTTCGTTCCATACGATCAGGGCTGATTATTGAACTCAGTACCCTGTTCTCTCTTTTGCCCATCTCCTTTGACCACTTTAGCCTTAAGAATTATACTCAACTCCTCCTTGAAAATATTCAATGTTTTGGCATCAACTGCTTTCCGTGTAAGAGAATCCCATAGGCTCCCCACTCTCTGGGTGAAGAAATTTCTCTCAGGCCTAAATAGCTTACTCTGTATCCTTAGACTGTGACCCTTGATTCTGAACTCACGGTCATCGAGAACATCATTCCTGCATTTGCCTTGTCTGGCCCTGTTAGAATGGTATAGGTTGCTATGAGATCACCCTCATTCTTCTAAACACCAGTGAAAATAATCCTAACCAATCCAGTCTCTCTTCATGCGTCAGTCCTGCCATCCCAGGGCAGAGATATATGGAACATAGGATACATTCCAGGTGCCCCATCCTCATAAGGAGACAGGGCAGTGCCAGGAGGCACCCAGCAGGAGGAGAACAAACACAGACCCCTCAGACCTCTCCACTCAGGATGCTACAGAGATGTCAGGGCACTCCACATCCAGCCATCCTTGGAGACAATAGACAATAGACAATAGGTGCAGGAGTAGGCCATTCTGCCCTTCAATATGATCATGGCTGATCATCCTTAATCAGTATCCTGTTCCTGCTTTATCTCCATAACCCTTGATTCCACTATCCTTGAGAGCTTTATCCAACTCTTTCTTAAATGAATCCAGAGACTGGGCCTCCACTGTCCTCTGGAGCAGAGCATTCCACACAGCCACCACTCTCTGGGTGAAGAAGTTTCTCCTCATCTCTGTCCTAAATGGTCTACCCCGTATTTTTAAGCTGTGTCCTCTGGTTCGGCACTCACCCATCAGCGGAAACATGTTTCCTGCCTCCAGTGTGTCCAATCCTTTAATAATCTTATACGTCTCAATCAGATCCCCTCTCAGTCTTCTAAACTCAAGGGTATACAAGCCCAGTCGCTCCAGTCTTTCAGCATAAAGGTAATCCTCCATTCCAGGAATTGACCTCGTGAACCTACGCCACACTCCCTCAATAGCCAGAATGTCTTTCCTCAAATTTGGAGACCAGAACTGCACACAGTACTCCAGGCCAGCATGCTATTAGCCTTCTTCACTACCTGCTGTACCTGCATGCTTACCTTCATTTTCTGGTGTACAAGAACACCCAGCTATCTCTGTACTGCCCCTTTACCTAAATTGATTCAATTTAGGTAGTAATCTGCCTTTCTGTTCTTGCCACCAAAGTGGATAAGCATTCATTTATCCATATTAAACTGCATCTGCCATGGAGGTTCCTGTCAATGGAGGTTAATGGAGGTTCCTGTCAATGAGGATCCTCTTGTGTAGAGCCTGAGAAACCCTCGGTATGACTGGCCCAAATCCTCAGGGTGACCTGATGAAACCTCCAGGGCCTCACTATAAAGCAGGCTCCTTTCATCCTGGGACTTCACTGAAAAGTAGTGGGAGGGAGAGAGCCCTTTCCCCTTAGTTTCTGCAGATTGACTGGGGCAAAACCCCATTGTGATGTAACTGGACAGCTCCAGACCCCTGATTGATGCCAGTACATCACACTGGCCATGTTAGCTGTGGCCAGCAGACTGGCAGCTGTGGACTGACTGTGCCATGCTTTCTGAACTGCAGCAACCCCTCCCTGCCTAGCCCACACCCCAATTGATCTTTTGACTGTGACCAATCCCCTGGCCTGGTATGGGAGGCTGCCCTTGTCTTGCTGTGCCAGGACTGCCCTGACTGATAGGTGACCCCACCCTCCACCACCATGCACTACCCACTCCCTGCTTGCTGCACAGGCAGGATGTACAAACTACTGGCACATGGAGCCGCCATAAGATTAATTTTTAGTAAGATATCCATCCCCTTGACTGTGGACTGCTGCCCAGCTCCTGTGAATCCTCCTACTTCCTCCAGATGAAAGGGGTAGCCATGGGCACCTGCATGGGCCCCAGTCATGCCTGTCCCTTTGTCGGCTACATGGAACAGTCCATCTTCCATAGTCCCCACCTCTTCCTCTGCTACATGGATGACTGCACTGGCGCCACCTCGTGCTCCCGCGAGGAGGTTGAGCAGTTTATCAACTTCACCAACACACATTCCACCCCGACCTTAAATTCACCTGGACCATCTCTGATACCTCCCTCCCCTTCTTGGACCTCTCCATCTCCATCAACAGTGACTGACTCAACACTGACATCTACAAACCCACCGACTCCCACAGCTACCTGGATTACGCTTCCTCCCACTGTACCTCCTGCAAGAATGCTGTCCCTTATTCCTAATTCCTCCACCTCCACCGCATCTGCTCCCAGGAGAACCAATTCCACCATAGAACACACCAGATGGCCTCCTTCTTTAAAGACCACAATTTCCCCTCCCATGTGGTTGATGATGCCCTCCAGCGCATCTCATCCACTTATCGCCCCTCCGCCCTCAAACCCCACCCTTCCAAATGCAACAAGGACAGAACCCCCCCCCCCCCTCCAGTCCTCACCTACAACCCAAACAAACTCAATATACATTGCATCATCCTCTGCCATTTCTGCAACCTACAAATGAACCCCACCACCAGAGATATATTTCCCTCCCCACCCCATCCGCTTTCCATAAAGACCGTTCCCTCCACAACTCCCTCATCAGGTCCATGTCCACCCACCAAACCACCCTCCCCTCCTCCCCTGCCACCGCAGGAATTGCAAAACCTACACCCATATCTCTCCCGCTCACCTCTGTCCAAGGCCTCAATGGAGCCTTCCACATCCATCAAAGCTTCACTGCACTTCCATACATGTCATATACTGCATCCGTTGTTCCCAATGCGGTCTCCTGTACATTGGGGAGACAGGATGCCTAATCGCAGACCACCTCAGAGAACATCTCCGAGACATCCGCACCAACCAACCCCACTGCCCCAGGGCCAAACACTTCAACTGCTCCTCCCAATCCGCCAAGGACATGCAGGTCCTGGGCCTCCCCCATTGCCACTTCCTAACCACCTGATGCCTGGAGGAAGAACGCCTCATCTCCCACCTCAGAACCCTCCAACCCCATGGTATCAATGTGGGTTTCAGCAGTTTCCTCATTTCCCCTCCCCTCACCTTATCCCAGATCCAACCTTCCACCTATCTGCTCCACCATCCTCTCCGACCTATCACCATTACCCCCACTCCATCGCACTCTCAGTTACCTTCCCCCCAGCTCCAATCCCCTCCCATTTATCTCTCCACCCCCTAGGCTCCCAGCCTCATCCCTGATAAAGGGTTTTTTGCCTGAAATGTCAATTCTCCTGCTCCTCGGATGCTGCCTGATCTGCAGTGCTTTTCCAGCACGACACTCTCGACTCTAATCTCCAGCATCTGCAGTCCTCACTTTCACTAAGCTACCGAAGCTGCCTGAAAAAACCGTCAACTTGCAGAACATTTCAGAGAACATCTCCGGGACACAAACCCAATCAGCCTCATGGTCCTGTGGCTGAACACTTCAGCTCCCACTCCCACTCTGCCAAGGGCATGCAAGTACTGGGCGTCCTACACCGCCAAATTTAGCCACCTGACAACTGGAGGAAGAACGCCTCATCTTCCATCTTCTACCCTCCAATCCACTGTTGATTTCACTAGTTTCCTCATAACCCAACCCCCCACCTTATCCCAGATCTAAACCTCCACCACGACACTGCCCTCTTGAAATGTCCTCCCTGTTCAACGTCCTTCCCACCTATCCGCTCCACCCTACCCTCCGACCTATCACCATCACCCGCCACCTTCATGACCTACTGCATTCCTAGCTACCTCACCCCCCCAGCCTTGCCCCCTCCCAATTATCTCTCAACCCCCTTGGCCCTCCTCCTTGCATTGGCAAATGTAAGAATTGGCACATTCCAGGTGCCAATGTCCATGGACAAGATGTGCATGCAGCAGGTTTCCAAAGATCATGCCCTTCATACCCCGACAAGTTGGCCATATGCAACTTGGAGATCTGAGTTGAATTCACCAAATAACCCCCTCATCCAGTTTCCATGTCCATATCGATGTGAAAGGATCTGAATGAGGTGATTTGAGTCATTAACAAGGTGTTTAACCAGCTGTAAGCCCCCTTCATTGCAAATGTGTCCCTGCCTAGCAAGAAACTCATCTTATCACTTACAAGATGATGCAAGTTGCTCAAGATGGCCCTCACCCGAGTTCTCATTTGATTCTGTCACAATCTTGCTCAGTCCATGTTACTCAGACCCCTATAAGATTCACCCATTAGCTTTGCAACATTTAAGAGGCATTTGGATGGGTATATGAATTGGAAGGGTTTGGAGGGATATGGGCCAGTTGCTGGCAGGTGGGACTAGCTTGGGTTGGGATGTCTGGTCGGCATGGGCGGGTTGGACTAAAGGGTCTGTTTCTATGCTGTACATCTCTATGACTCTATGATAGATGCTGCCTGAATTTTCTCAACACTTTTAATTTTTACCTCAGATTTCCATCACCCACAGTATTTCTTTCATATACAATAAATGGTTAGTTGACTAACGGGGCTTGTCCTGGAGTAATGACCATGATTCCACAGACGGTAGTAGGACATTTGGGCAAAGTGGTTAGGAAAGCATAAGTGATGACAATGGGCAGCATGGTGGCTTAGTGGTTAGTGCTGCTGTTTCACAGCGTCAGGGAACTGGGTTTGATTCCCACCTCGGGCAATGGTCTGTGTGGAGTTTGCACATTCTCCCCATGTCTGCATAGGTTTCCCCTGGGTGCCCCAGTTTCCTCCCAAAATCCAAAGATGTGCAGGTCAGGTGAATTGGCCAAGTTAAGTTGCTCTGTAGCATTCAGGGATATGTAGGTATGGTGCATTAGGGGCAAATGTAGGGTAGGGGAATGGGTCTGGGTAGTTTAATCTTTGGAGGGTTGGTATGGACTTGTTGGGCCGAATGACCTATTTCCACACTGTAGGGATTCTATGATTTCCTTTATTAGCCAAGGCTCAGAAAATAGCAGAGAACTTAATACTCGAATTTGATCAGACAAAAATGAGGGCACTGCTAGAGCACTGTGTCCAATTCTGGTCACCACTTGCAGGAAAGATGGTCTCACATCACTTGTCCAGACTTGACCTACCTGCCTATCTCCTTTTCCACCTATCCACTCCACCCTCTCCTCCTTGACCTATCACCTTCATCTCCTCCCCCACTCCCCCATTTTACTCTATGCTACTTTCTCCCCACCCCCACCCTCCTCTAGCTTATCTCTCCACGCTTCAGGCTCACTGCCTTTATTCCTGATGAAGGGCTTTTGCCCGAAACGTCGATTTCGAAGCTACTTGGATGCTGCCTGAACTGCTATGCTCTTCCAACACCACCATGGTCAAGGAAGTTTATGAGAATATTACCAGGAATGGGAAATTATAGCTGATGGAATCACCTGGATTGGTTATGTTAAACAAATAGACAGAATGTTGGAGAAACTCAGCAGATCTGGCAGCAACTGTGGAGAGAGAAACAGAGTTGACATTTCAAATCTGGTCTGACTTTTTTTCAGGAAGACTATGTTCTTTATCTTTGGAATGGAGCAGGTGCAATGGAAATATAATAGAGGGGCCTAGAAAGAGGAGATAGGGTGGAAATATACTCTTTAGGGACATCACGAGATGGGCCCATAGATTGGAAGTACTGGCAGAACAATTACAGCGGAGTTTAAGAGAATGTTTTTTCACTCGAGGTTGATGAGAATCTGGAACTCGCTGCCTACAAGGCTAATAAACACTCATCACATTTAAGAAATCCTCCAAGTGCCACAGACCAAGAGATGACCTGTTTCCTCCTATGTTCTAATTTTGCACTCGATTGCTTGCTGGTTTTGTTGAATACAGCGTAATTACTCCTTTCTGGCTCCTGTAGTCTGAAAAAAGCAGTACTATAGAATCTCTGAAAGCTGTCAGCGCAGGAGGCCATTCGGCCCACTGAGTTTACATCAGCTCTCCAAATGAGCATTTCACATAATGCCATTCTCCTACCTTTGTCCTATAACCCTGGGTACGGTTCCTTTTCATGTAATTAACCATTTAAATGTCTTTTCAAAACTCAATTGTACCTGTCTTGACTGCACTCTCAGGCAGCGCATTCCAGACCTTAACCACTTCTTTGCTCAAGTCATTTTGCATCCTTTGCCAATTATTTTAAATCAATGCCCATTTGTTTGTGTAGCATTCACAGGTGGGAACAATTTCCCCTTATCTACTCTGTCCAGACCCTTCATAGTTTTAACAATGCCTGCTCCTTGTGGGTCTACGCTATATGTTCTCTGGGCTTTTGTCCAGAATTTCTGCACGAACTACATTTAACTTATGATTAAACATTCATTGAATGTCAGTCAACACTTTGTGGAGAAGCCTTTCAGAAGTTATCGCTGTGTGATTACTAATGGAACAACAATGATCCCCGCAGTCGCCTTCCTTCTGGGCATTTTCCATCAGACTTTTAACAACGTGCAATTTCACCTTGTTTAATTACCCTTGGGAGAAGGTGGAACTCAATAATAACACGTCTTTGTAAAGTGTTACTCAGATAAAATTAATACTGAGGTTATATAATCAATGATAATAAATATGGTGAACCCGAACGTATTGACAGACTATGAATTTTTCTTCCTGAACCATACTAGCAATTAACTGTCAGCACCCAGGAGTCTGGAACATGCTTTGTCGACTGAGTTAACAGTAATAAATATCTGGAGTCTGAGGATTAGCTTAGTGATACCACTTTGAGGCTGGGTCAAATGGTTTGTTGCCAACGTGTGAATGATAAATAAACTAGAGCTAATAAAAGTATAATTAACCATGGAATCTGTCTTTGACGTGTAGCAGAAGGTGTAGCCTGAGGTCGGATAGGGGTTGAGTTTAATGAACTGTGTTAGTGAATAGAAGATTCATTCCCTTGTGAATTAAGTGGAAGTGATACATGGCATAGTGAAGAGTTTTAAAATATGCCTATTTTTGAGTAAACTGGTTTAAACTATCTGTGTCAGTATTTTACTGAAGTAGGGGAGTGGGAACCTTCATTACCCAGTATTTTTCCTGCTTCTGGTGTTTGGGAATCTCCCTTTACACCTACAGAAAACGTGGATCATCACTGAAGATCCACAGGGTGTAGGAATGAGGCAAAATGATATTCTTTTGCACTTCAGGCTATCACTTTGGTTTGTTCGCAAGTCTATAAAGCACCAAATGGTGTTCTTGTTACAGATTTTACAGAACCCTAGCTCTGACTTGTCAGGCTGCCAGCATACCTATGAAATTAAGTTTTAATGATTTCTGAGCAAGTTGGGGGACAAGGTGACAATAACAAAATGTTATGTTAGTCCAAGTGCTTTAGATTAGAACAACAACTTGCAATTACATAGCACTTTTAATGAAACATGACTGGTCGCTCCACAAGACATCAGACAAAATTTTGGACTGAGCCAAAGAAGCAGAGGTAGGAGTAGTGACTAAATAATTCCATCATAGGCTTTATGGAAAGTGTTAAAAGAAGAGCAAGTGATGAAGAGATAGAGCCATTAAAGAGGGAATGTAAGAGCCTTAGAGCTTTATGCCTGGAGGCATGATTACTGTCAACTCCATCTACACTTCTCATGGAAGCATGAATATCATTGATGGATCTACACTTCTCGCTGGGTTGGAAAGTCAGCCAACATCATCAAAGACCCCTTCCCCTCCCACCCCCAACTATAATCTCTTCCAACCTCTTCTGTCAGGCTGAAGATACAAAAGCTTAAAATCACAAAGTTTCAAGAAAAGCTTCTTCCCCACTGTTATTAGCCTTCTGAATGAACTTCCCAAATTTTAAATTTAATGCTTATCTTGTGCACCTTCTCTGCAGCTGTAACATTGTATTCCTCACTCTGTTCTATTACCCTAATACACTTTGTTCGTATGATCTGTCTATACTGCACGCAAAACAAAACTTTTCACTGTATGTAGGTACGTGTGACAATAATCAATTCGAATCATTTCAAAAGATAGGACAAAGGGAGTGAGAGATTCAATAGAGGCTTGAATTAGAACAATGTAGATTTCTTTTAGGTTATGATTTGGAGGTGCAGGTGTTGGACTGGGGTGTACAAAGTTAAAAATCACACAACACCAGGTTATAGTTAAACAGGTTTATTTGGAAGCACTAGCTTTCAGAGCACTGCTCCTTCTGACACAACCACCTGATAAAGGAGCAGTTCTCCGAAAGCTAGTGCTTCCAAATAAACCTGTTTAACTATAACCTGGTGCTGTGTGATTTTTAACTTTCTTTTAGGTTAGTAAGGCTGCAGGAGGTTACGGAGGCACAACACAATGGCTATGGAGTGATTTAAACACAAGGATCAAAATCCAAACCGTGAGGGGCTGGAAGCCAATGCAAGTTAGCAAACATAGTGAGGACGGATGAGTGGGGCTTGCTCGATTGAATGCAGGCAACAAAGTTTGCATAGAGTCTGAAGAGCTAGGCACTACATTAGAAAAAGCAGAAGCACAAGGGTGACAATCTCTGGATTTTTACCTGATCTGCATGCAAGTTTGCATAGAGTAAATAAAATGAGAGAAGTGAATGGATGGTTGAAAGGAGGTTGGGGTGGGGTTACAGTCTGTGGGGCACTGATACCTAGGGAAAATGGGGGCTGTACTGTTAGGATGGATCTGGGATCAGCGTGTTGACAAGTTGTATGACTTGAGAAGGAAGGGCTAATATGGGGAAAAAATTGAGTAACTTAAAGAGAAATGGCAAGCCACTAAATCAAGTTAGCAATAAAGGTGATGATATGTAGTGTGCAGGAAGGGACAGTGATTGGAACAAAGTGTGACAACAGATAGGGCCTAAGTTCATTAAAAAAAAAGTAAAACAAAACAGAAGTAAGGTTTCTGTACCTGAGTAATTATAGCATTTGTATTAAAACAGATGAATTGTCAATAGAGAATCATATACATGACCGGATAAGCATGAACTATAAGGAGATCAAGGATGGAGCTTTACGGTCCAAGAAAATGTGACATTCAACAAGGACAGAAAGTCAGGAAAAGCTGGTACGGTTCTCATCATTGGAAAGGATGTAGAAATTAATCGATCACTAAATAGAAAGGGTGCAACCTGGATGCAGGAATCGAGAAAGCTGGAGGGGAGCAAGGTACATCTACTTTAAAATTATAAAGGACGGCAAACCACAAAAATGTGTGCAGCTTTTTAACCTCACCCAACAAAATGATCACAGTTAGCAGATGGTGCAAAGCCAGTTTAGAATCACAAAGAAAGGTCACACACCATTTTAAGGAATAATCACTGTAAACAGGTCGAGCAGAGAACTGTTCAGAACCATAAAGAGGCAAGATTACTGTGGAATGTGTAATGTGAAAGGATTGATTAACTTTAGAAAGTATGTGATTGTACCGACCAGAGACATGTCTGGTTTTACATAGCAGAGCACTGGAATAGTTTCAGCTGCTATGTTAATCTGAATCTCTGAGTGCTGTGCAGAATTATAAAGTGTGTAACTGTATAAGACAAACAACAATTGAGACAGCAATGTCCTTGCACCTTTGTACAATATTTTTCAGGGATCCCCAAATGTCTCCAACTCCAGGGTTAGGTGAACACTATAATAAATTAAAGGGGGCATTGGTATACTGTAGGGATGGATGTCCTTCATTTTAGAGTTCAGGATTAGATTAGTTGGAAATAGCAAGGTGCAGAAAACATTGGTGGGATTTGCTTCTAGGTGACCAAACAGCAGTGGTGATGTTTATCACAACACAAATAAGGAAGTTAAAAATCACACAACACCAGGTTATAGTCCAACAAGTTTATTTGGGATCACTAGCTTTCGGAGCACTGCTCCTTCATCAGGTGGTTAAGGAGCAGTGCTCAGAAAGCTAGTGCTTCCAAATAAACCCGTTGACTATAACCTGGTGTTGTGTGATTTTTAACTTTGTACACCCCAGTCCAACACCAGCATCTCCAAATCGTGACTAATAAGGAAATTTGAGATGGTGTAACAAGGGGAATACAAAGTAAAGTTGCCATCATCCTACTTCTCATTAGCGAGAGAGAGAGCAGACTCGTGGTGATTTAACCTGAGGGTGATCATTCCTCAGTTGAGGGACTAGGTTTAGAAGGAGAGTCCTTCAAGATTAACAATAGCAGCTAAAACTATTCCTGAGAGGTAGCCATAGATAGTGCAGAATTGAACCCACGCTGTGAGTGTTACTCTGCATTGCAAAGCAGCTATCCAACCAACTGAGCTAACCAACCCCTCCACTGATACTGCTAGACCTACTGAGTTTCTCCAGCAATTTTTGTGCTTATTTTGAATTTCCAGCATCAGCAGTTCTTTGTTTGATTTTACCTCTCTACATGCAAACTGAGTAAAACTGATTCGTGCTAAGGTTATGGGATGAATTACTGGAATGTCTGCGAGATGCGTTTCTGGAGTTTTATGTTGAGGAACCAACCAGGGAATGAAGTAAATTATGTCCAAGATTATGTACCAAGAACGATTTTATTCAATTTTTTAAATAGAAGATCCTTTCTGAAAGGGTTACTATAATACCATAAAATTTCATGTTAAGCCTGAAAGTGACAAGAGTTCAGAGAGGTGAGTTAGATGTGGCAGATTTGGAAACCATGTTAAATTGTGTATTAGTAGATAAGCACTGATTAACATTTAAAGAACTAGGGCAGCACAGTGGCTCAATGGTTAGCACTGCTGCTTCACAGTGCCAGGGACTTGGGTTTGATTCCAATCTTGGGCGACCGTCTGTGTGGGTTTCCTCCCACAATCCAAAGATGTGCAGGTTAGGTGAATTGGCCACGCTAAATTGCCCATAGTGTTCAGGGATGTTAGGTTAGGTGCATTAGTCTGGGGCAAATGCCAGATAATAGGGAATGGGTCTGGGTGGGTTACTTTTTGGAGAGTTGGTGTGGGCTGAAGAGCCTGTTTCCACACTGTAGGGATTCTATAATGAAAAAAATAATAGCTAATACATAGGTAGTCATGATCATAAGATGTAAAAACAGAAGTAGCTCATTCAGCCCCTTGAATTTTCTCCGCTATTCAATGAGGTCATGGCTGATCTGATAATCCCCAACTCCACTTTCTGCCTTTTCCCTATAACTGTTTGTTCCCTTATAGATGAAATATCTATTTCAGCCTTGAATATACTTGACAAATCAGATTCGACAGTCCTGTGTAGTAAAGAATTCCAGAGATTGACTACACTCAGAGACAACATTGGTCCTCATCACTGTCTTGAGATGACACTGGCAGCTGGTGACAAGTGGAGTTCCACAGGGGTCAGTGTTGGGACCACAGCCATTTCATGTCATACATTACCAATCTGGATGAAGGAGCTGAGGGCATGTTTGCCAAGTTTGCTGATGACATGAAGATAGATGAAGGACAGGTAGTGCTGAGGAAGCAGGGAGGCTACAGAAGGACTTTGGCAAGCTATGGGAGAGGGCAAGGAGTGGCAGATGGAATACAATGTGGGAAAGTGTGAGGTAGGAAGAATAGAGATGGAGACTTTTTCCTACATGTGGAAATGTGAAGTACAAAAGGGCTTGGAAATCCTAGTTCGGCATTCAATTATGGTTAACATGTAGGTTCATTTGGCAGTCAGGAGGATAAGTGCAATGTTAGCATTCATTTTGAAAGGGCTAGAATGCAAGTGCAAGATGTGCTGCTGAGGCTGTATAAGGCTCTGGTCAGAGAGCATCTGGAATATTCTGAACATCACTGGTCATGCATCTAAGAAAGGGTGTGCTGGCCTTGCGAAAGGTGCAGAAGAGATTTTCAAGAATGATCCTGGGGATGAAGGACTTGTTATATGAGGAGCGTTTGAAGACTCTGGGTCTGTATTCAATGGAGTTAGGAAGAATGAGAAGGGATTCTCAAATAAATTTACAGAACACTGAGAGGACTGGATTGAGTGGACACAGAGAAGATTCTTCCACTGGTAGGACAGACAAGGACCTGAGAGCACAGCCTCAGAACTGAGATGAGGAGGAATTTCTTCAATCAGGGGTGATGAATCTGTGGAACTCGTTGCCACGGAAAGCTGTGGAGACCAAGTCATTAGGTGTATTGAAGACAGAGATAGATTCTTAATTAGTAAGGGGATCAAAGGTTACAGGGAGGAGAATGGGGTTGAGAAGCATATCAGTCGTGACCAATTAGCGGGGCAGACTCAAAGGGCCAAATGGCCTAATTCTGCTCCTATGTCTGATTTTCTTAAATATGTGACCCCTTTTTCTGAAAGGTATCCTTTTATGGGAAGTGAGGGTTATTGGCAAAGCTTGCATTTGTTTCCCATCTCTAACTGTCCTTGTTCTGTTTGAAATGGATGTTGTTACATGGGTAAAATGTAAGTAGCTTGTGTGGAGTGCCTGTATTTTTTACCAGACAACATTCTTGAGCTTCTGTTAACAGCTTCTTAACTTCACAGGAACACTATATTACAATAAGTTATAATGTGAGCCCAGTTTTAACTAGATCACTCACCACAATGGGGATTAAAGGGAGGCCACATAAAGAGGAAACATTAGCCTAAACTCAAAGACACACATTTGCAATCACAATGGAACAATGGGTAGAATTGTGGAAAAAAAATCCTGTGACAGTCTGGATTGCCATGGACTAAAAACAAAAGCTGCATTGACTTAATGTTCTTTGCCTTGGTTACATGGACTTGGGGTGGGTAACTGTCTTACACAGTCATT
Organism: Chiloscyllium punctatum; assembly: GCF_047496795.1. Classification (NCBI taxonomy): domain Eukaryota; kingdom Metazoa; phylum Chordata; class Chondrichthyes; order Orectolobiformes; family Hemiscylliidae; genus Chiloscyllium; species Chiloscyllium punctatum. The sequence continues at coordinate 54,461,395 of NC_092777.1, forward strand.
TTTGACTGGTTTACCGACCAATAAATTAATTCTAACCAAGTATCTTGGCTTCTCCCTGTCATATGTTACACCACATGCCCATTATTGTTCATTCAGTCTTTCACTCAGTGAAATGTACTTGAAAGTCAATGGATAAATCACTTTGTGACGTGAACTAGGCTACAGTTAGTGCAGCTAATGATAATGTTCTTTGTGTTTGATGGCAGATGGCCTTGCATAAATGCAATAAAGAGAGGAATGGAAAAGTATACTACATGTTCCTTCATAGATTAGGTCCAAAATAGCAGTAATTTCTATCATGAATAGCTATACCTTTTGCAGAAAACGCGTAGGTAGAAGGAACACGGTGTGTAAATGTCACATTATATCAATTTTATCTGTAATTTCTACACAGACAGCAATCTGACCAGAAAGGGAACAAACTTTCCCAAGACCAGTAATAAAGAGAGACAGAGTTTCAAACCGTCATGCTTGAAGAATGTGCAGCAATCAAAATAGAAGACAATGGACTTTGAAAAGCAGTGGCAATCACAGCTCTGAGCTCTTCATTCAGATTTTGATTGTGCTTTTGATAAAGGCTTCAGCACTAGATTGCTTTAAATGTGTTTCAAACAGTGGAGTGAGAAACAATAAAGTGGGAATGTGTGAGAAGCTGAATACATTCAGGAAACATGTGGTGGTGGAGGGGGGGGGGGGGGGTGTCCATTGCACTTCTTTATGTGCTGACTGAAAACAAACATTTTAAATTACAGCAATTTTACTGAATCTGTGAGTTTAACTGTGAATGCTATCGATCTGTGGTGGTTGTGATGTAATAAGCAATGTTCCCAATTATAACAGGTGACTCAGAGCTTCATAAAGTCGTAAGTCCATTAAGGAATCGGAAAAGTCATACAGCCATCAGAACTCATTTCCAGGAATACTTGACACTTTGGCCCTTGTAGCATGTGAATCCTTCTTAAACATATCCTCGATTTACATCTCCCACCCCCACTACTCTCTGAATGAGAAAGAACATTCAAAAGCCAGCCTTACATTACGAACCATTGTCTCCTTGGTCATTTCCTATGGTTTATTTTGAAGTTATAGACATTTCTGTGCCAGTTACTATCTCACTAACCTGTAAAACTGCTTCATTGATGCCTCAAAACTTTTCGGGTTTTCTCTGATATTTCAACCTCTTGATATTAAGGGTGAGCATCTCGCTACATTTTGCATTTTTTAAGTTTCCCTGGTGGTTCTATTCTTTTTTCTGAGGACATTCTGATTTCCTGGTTACATATCTTTTTCTCCTTTGTTTTCTTTATTCTCTTCATGTTTGCGTGTGTGCAGGTGCAAGATACAGTGAAAGACACCAAGTGAAAATAACTTTATTAACATTCCATCACCAGAAAGGTCACCCATGTGGACAATGTCCCAGTGACAAGCAGAGCCCACAGCGAGCAATGCTGATTGAAAATGGTGATGGGGACGGTAGGGTCTAAATCAAAAAAAGAATTCCCCACAGTGCTCAGTTTCCCTAAAGAGGCCAAGAGTATTAGTAGGCACCACATGCTCCATCTCCAGGGTCAGCACATCCGTCCCTGGTGGTACTATGACCAGAGCTGGGTGCAGTATTCAAATTCAGGTTTCATTGGAGCGCTTTACAATTTATTCATAACTGACTCTTATCTCACATCTGACTGATTTTTCTATGTCGTTTGAATGGCCTTATTAATTGCTGTCCTGCATTGGCTGGATATCATTGATTTGGAGTCATAGAGTCATAGAGGTGTACAGCATGGAAACAGACCCTTCGGTCCAACCCATCCATGCTGACCAGATATCCCAACCCAACCTAGTCCCAGCTGCCAGCACCTAGCCCAGATCCCTCCAAACCCTTCCTATTCATATACCCATCCAAATGGCTTTTAAATGTTGCAATTGTACCAGCCTCCACCACTTCCTCTGGCAGCTCATTCCATACACGTACCACCCTCAGCGTGAAAACGTTGCCCCTAAGGTCTCTTTTATATATTTCCCCTCTCACCCTAAACCTATGCCCTCTAGTTCTGGACTATCCGACACCAGGCAAAAGAAGGAGATCAGAATTGCACACAATATTCCAACAGTGGTCTAACTGATGTCCTGTACAGCCGCAACTTCTGTACTCAATACTCTGTCCAATAAAGGAAAGCATATCAAAGGCCTTCTTCACTATCCTATCTACATGCAACTTTGTTTTCAAGGAGCTATGACCCTGCACTCTAAGGTCTCATTGTTCAGCAACCCCCCCCCAGGACTTACCATTAAGTGTGTAAGTCCTGCTAATATTTGCTTTCCCAAAATGCAGCACCTCGCATTTATCTGAATTAAACTCCATCTGCCAATTCTCAGCCCATTGGTCCATCTGGTCCAGATCCTGTTGTAATCTGAGGTAACCTTCTTCGCTGTCCACTACACCTCCAATTTTGGTGTCATCTGCAAACTTACTAACTGTACCTCTTATGCTCACATCCAAATCATTTATGTAAATGACAAAAAGTAGAGGACCCAGCAGTGATCCTTGTGGGACTCCACTGGTCACAGGCCTCCAGTCTGAAAAACAACCCTCCACCACCACCCTCTGTCTTCTACCTTTGAGCCAATCCTGTATCAAAATGTCTAGTTCTCCCTGTATTCCGTGAGATCTAACCTTCCTAACCAGTGTCCCATGGGGAAACTTGTGGAACCCCTTAGTGAAGTCCATATAGATCACATCTACCGCTCTGCCCTCATCAATCTTCTTTGTTACTTTTTCAAAAAAACTCAATCAAGTTCGTGAGACATGATTTCCCATGCACAAGGCCATGTTGACTATCCCTAATCAGTCCTTGCCTTTCCAAATATATGTACATCCTGTCCCTTAGGATTCCCTCCAACAACTTGCCCACCACTGAGGTCAGGCTCACTGATCTATAGGTCCCTGGCTTGTCTTTACCATGCTTCTTAAACAGTGGCACTACCTTAGACTTTTTCGGACTCTAGATTGCTTTCCGTTAATTCAAAGCCATTCATGGAGGCAATATGTTTTCTTGCCCAACCTATCTGACACTCCCTGTATCTGTGTTGTATTGGTTCTAATGCTGACCTCCTACATTATTTCTGATGGAAAGTCATTGAGCTGAAACTATAACTGTTTCTCTCCACAGAAACGTGCTAATATTTTCCAGCCTTTTTTGTTATTTCAGGTTTCCAGCATCTGCAGAAATGTGTGTTTGCCCACTTACTTACATGGTCTGGCTTGCTCTGTAATTTCAATGCTGGTTCCATTGCGAACACATTTCCACCCAATTTGGTGACGTTGGCAAATTAGACGATATTGCATTGTTTCAAAGTCTAAGTCATGAATGCAGATGAAAGATAACAGTTCAGCCAACGCTGAACCCTAGACACTTAATTCTCCACTTCCCTCCATCTGACATAATTCATCTGAGTCTGTTTCTACTCGATAAATGGTTGCTGTTAACTGTTGCAGCTTTAATTAATCATGAAATGTTTAGGAGGACTACAGCTTAGCATCAATAACATTTGAAATCCCAGTGGAAATGATGGGGATAAAGGAACAACGAACGGCAGGAACATAGATCTGTGGAAAAACAAGGAAGTCAGTCAGTCAGCTTCACAGATCAAAAGGCCTTCTCTTAGGTATGAGACGGTTTCTTCAAAGATACCACTTTATCTGCTGGTCATTTCTAGCTTATTTCTGTTTTTATTTTCAGATTTCTTGCACTTTATTTTGCACTTTGACAACAATCAGATCTTGTTGTTTGCTGCCTCTTTGTTAAAAATTCCTGTTGCTCAGATATTGAGCAACATTTGAACATTTAACTAAAGAATTCACCGACTTATACTTTCACTCTCAGCAGAGCAGGGGTCTTTAGAAAAAGCAAATGTATATTGACACCCAGAAGAGGCAAGGGGTGACAGCACTGCTCCTTACTATTGCTTCTTTTTCCTTGCACAAATAGCAGTCCCTCTGAAAATACCAGAAACATAACGTTCCTATCATCACGTATGCACAGACTGTCTCTCGCCTGCTTCTTGTCAAAACATTAACTCAAGTTTGCTCACACTTATTAACGTACGTTCAGGGAAAGGAAAATGGTTAGTCACAAACCAGGAAGGCAGCTCAACAAATCTGAGTTTTCCTACATGAGACATTTGTGCATTTAGAAGGTATTTTAGTTTGGCTCATTGACACCTCTGGCTGTTCCCTAAAATCAATCCAGCAATGTTCACATGCCTGACTGGGGTTAGCAATATGTGGAAGCATTCTAACTTTGGTAATGTCTGTTATTGCTTTACATTCATAATTCTATAGGCACTTTATAATAACACAGAAGAAACAACAGACCTGTCGTGTCTGTGATTGATGAGCATTTAATCATCTAACACGCACCTTGTGAAGGGATTGGGTGCAGAGTTTATTCAGCCTGGTAGATGTTTGAGTTGCCAATTCTGTCTGAATTTATTCCTGAAGGTTTTATCACATGATTTTCCACCTGCAGCCAAACAGACTTTTCTTTCTCCAATCAAAATATTTTTATTTGTAGAAATATAAATATTAAAATAAAGAAAACCCACAATATTTCCAACCCCTCAGTTATTATTCTCTTGCATTTGCCTGCTGCTCAGAAGATTAATTTTTGATTCCGCAAAACTCCAGGACAACTCTGAAGAGTTGGCTTGTACCCTGGAGAGGATCAGGAAGACAGTTGAAGAATAAAACATACTCTTTTTGAAGTTGGAAATACAGTCTTCCTTTACAGAGTTTGGTTGTGTTAGTGACAAAAGGAACAGGCAATGACTCTATCGGGGCAATCATTATTCCTTCCCCCTTTATGTCTGAAAATCTCGTAACTCAATCTCAGCTTTGGGAGATAAACCTTTGTCGTTAGGACATGATAAATTAGAAATCACACCAAGACATACTCGTGTGTCTTTTTTGGACATTCCTGTCAACAATTTCTGCGTTAGGATTTGATATTGAGTCTTAAAGCTGTAATCATATGATCTGGCAGGGAACAGTAGCTGAAAACAAAACACCCCACCTTCTTTAAAATAATCAAAGTTACTCTTGTGTTTCCCCAGTATCTCTCCTCTAACACCATGTGACACATCTACCCATAGTTGCAATTAATCTTGATTCAACCTTTAGGAGCTGAAATCTATTAGCTGTGACGCACCAGAGCCACCCACTAGCCAAAGTCATGTGTGCTTTAGTGCCACATTACATGAGAAACCTTTGCACATTTAACACTGTTTTTACACAATAGGACAGAAGTTGCTGCGTATGTGGACAAGGATGGAAAATACTGTGGCATTGTGGAGATGAGACAGAAGTGATCTCAATCAACATAATCCTTGTTATGCAGTCACTGGGGATTGAGAATGATTTGTTTTCACTTTGTTTCAGTGGGTTATGAGATGGCTGATGCATCCAATACCTGGTGAAGGTGAGGACTGCAGATGCTGGAGATCAGAGCTGAGAGTGTAGTGCTGGAAAAGCACAGCAGGTCAGGCAGTATCTGAGGAGCAGGAAAATCGACCTTTCAGGTAAAAAGCCCTTCATCAGGAATGAGGCTGTGAGCCAAGGGGATGGAGAGATAAATGGGAGGGGGGTGGGGCTGTGGGGAAGGTAGCCGAGAGTGCGATCAGTGGATGGAGTTGGGGGTGATGGTGATAAGTCAGAGGAGAGGCTGGAGCGGATAGATGGGAAGGAAGATGGACAGGTAGGACAGGTCATTTGGGTGGTGCTGAGCTGGAAGGTTGGAACTGGGATAAAGTGGGGGGGGGGGGGGAGGGGAAATGAGGAAACTGGGGAAATCCATATTGATGCCATGGGGTTGGAGGGTCCCGAGGTGGAAGATGAGACATTCTTCCTCCAGGCGTCGGGTGGTAAGGGAGTGGCAATGGAGGAGGCCCAGGACCTGCATGTCCTTGGCAGAGTGGGAATTAAAGTGTTCGGCCATGGGGCAGTGGGGTTGAATGGTGCAGGTATCCCGGAGATGTTCTCTGAGGTGGTCTGCGAGTAGGCGTCCTGCCTCCCCAATGTAGAGGAGACCACATCGGGAGCAACGGATACAGTAAATGACGTGTGGAGGTGCAGGTCGACCCAATACATTGAGTAGGGTGTGCTAAGGATTGGGTAAAAGGCCAATTTCGAGAATTGTGCTCTTCCTCTAACACCTCAATGTCACCTCCACATGTCCCAGACAAAATCTCTTGATGTGTTCAGTGCCTACCCAACTGAGGCTTCTCCACAATCCAGGATTGTCATCACACTGAAAGCTGTCTTAAAACATAATTAACTTCAGTAGTAAAAACCTTCAGATGGTATGGGATTGGATGCCTAGTGAAGCTGCCAATCATGTTAACTATACATAGCAACAAATGGAAAAGTAATTAAAAAGCCAAACATTTTGGATCAAAATTGCTCATGCAGCAAATAAGTTCCCTTTTATTCTTTAAAGAGACCAGGACTGGTCCAAAGCAGCATAAACAGGGGCGAGTCAGCATCTGATCACTTTTTGCTTCAACATACTTATTCTGACAAAGTAAGTGAGTGCATCATTCTAGTTTACTCCTTTCAGTTTTCCTCAGTTGCCCCCATTTTGTCCTAGTGTGGTTGCTGCTTCGAGCTATGAACTAGTTAATAGTAGAGCACTGTGTGTACTATCTGCAATGACTTAGCAAGAAGGAGGTGAAAAGAATTGGTTCTGATCCAGGTGCTTTAACTGATACAGTGTGGGGACTCAAAGTGAAATCCATACCGTGTTTTGCTGAAGGTTGACCAGACTCAAAGTATTAATCTGTTTTTCTCTCCACAGATTTTGCCAGACCTGTTGAGTTGCTCCAGCATTTTCCGTCTTTTTTCAGCTTTCCAGCATCTGCAGTTCTTTAATTGTATTTTACTATTGATGGTTTTGGTTGGTGTAATCCAGACAGCAGGAAAGGAGCAGGGTTGGCCCACTTAGCGTAGCCTTCCAATCTACACATCCTGGACTCACATCTGAAGAACCATAAGTCATTTTTTTTTCTCCTCCAATGTCACCACAACCCAGATGATCTGGTCATTACTGCATCGCGATTTGTGGTATCCTGCTGTGTGCAAATTGGCTGCCATACCTACCATGTTTCAACAAGCACTTCATAGTTGAAAAGCACTTTGCGATGTCCTGAGATTGTGAAAATCATTATGCAGGATCAGAGAATCCCTACCGCGTGGAAGCAAGGCATTTGGCCAATCAAGTCCATGCATTTGTTTATTGGACAGAGTATTGAGTACAGGAGTTGGGAGGTCATGTTGCGGCTGTACAAGACATTCGTTAGTCCACTTTTGGAATATTGCATGCAATTCTGTTCTCCCTCCTATTGGAAGGACATTGTGAAACTTGAAAGGGTTCAGAAAAGATTTACAAGGATGTTGCCAGGGTTTGAGCTATCGGGAGAGGTTGAATAGGCTGGAGCTGTTTCCCGGGACGTGTCAGAGGGCAAGGGGTGACCTTATAAAGGTTTATACAATCATGTACAGGATAAATAGACAAGGTCTTTTCCCTGGGGTGGGGGAATCTCAACCTAGTCCCAACATAGGTTTAAGATGAGAGGGGAAAGATATAAAAGGGACTTAAGGAGAAGAGGGCAGTGTGAGTAAGGCATAAGCTGCCAGAGGAAGTGGTATGGAGTATCGCATCAAGAAACCCCAGAAAAAAGCTGGAATGGGTACCAGGAAAACTTTTGTCTGGTTGAACTGTAACTAGCACAAAGGAGGCTGGGACAATTACAGCATTTAAAAGGCATCTGGATGGCTACATGAATAGGAAGGGTTTAGAGGGATATGAGCCAAATGCTGGCAAATAGGACTAGATTGGGTTGGGATCTCTGGTCAGCATGGACAGGTTGGACTGAAGGGTCTGTTTCCGTGCTGTACATCTCCATGACTTTATGACTGCAAGTCCACACTATCCCTCCAAAGAGCATTCCACCCAGACCTACCCCTGTAACCCTGTATTTCCCATGGCTAACTCACCTTTGGACTGTGGCAGGAAACTGGAGCACCTGGTAGAAACCCACGCGGACACGAGGCGAATGTGCAAACTCCACACAGACAGTTGCCCGAGGGTGGAATTAAACCTGGGTCCCTGGTGTTGTGAAGCAGCGGTGCTAACCACTGAGGTACTGTGGTACCCAGTGCAAAAATAAATGCAACTCTTTCTTTTTCTCTTTCCATTCAACTTGAGCTAAGTATCTGAGGCTGGTTCGATCTTGTACAGCCGCCTTCTCCAGAATCAAGGGGAGATAACAAGTAATTAATTTTCTACCTTTCTTTTCCATTGCAATGCTGGAGTGGCTGAGGAATAGCAACACATAATACAATGAACACATGACACGAGATTACCCTCTCCCCCCAGCCCACACAGTCTCTTGCTGTTAATATTATTGGGATTTTAACACCGAGAAACATAGAATGAGCCAGGCCATTCAACCCCTCAATCATTTCTGTGCTAGTTATCTGAAAGAAGTATCTAATTAGCCCCACTCCACTGTTCTTTTCTAACGGCACTGCAAATTCTCCCATTTAAGCTGAGGGTGGCCAACACTGACATCAAGGCAGTCAAACGCCAAGGAGACTTGGGAAAAAAAACTGGACGGGAAACAGAAAACCTTCCTCTGATTGAAGCGTAACTAGTTCAAAGGAAGTTGGTTGCGATTGTTACAGGTTATTGAATCGGTGTAGCTCCAAGAAGCTTGACACATCCAGGACAAAGCAGCTCACTTGCTGGCACCTCACCCATAAGCATCCACTCACTATACCACTGACGTCGTGTGTACTATCTACAAGATGCACTGCTGAATTTCACCAAGGCTCCTCAGACTGAAGCTTTCAAATCCACGACCTCTACCATTTAGAAAGACCAGAGGCAGCAGATACATGGGAATACCACTGCCTGGAAATTCTCCACCAAGCCACTCGCCACCCTGACTTGGAAATATATCGCCATTGCTGTCGCTGTGGCTGGGTCAAAATCCTGGAACTACCTCCCTAGCAGTACTATAGCCAAATGGACAGCAACAGTTTAAAATGACATCTTACCACCAGCTTCTGAAGGGCAACCAGATAGGACAGCAATGCCCAAAAAATCATCTCAGATGTAGGACATCTCTGCAGGAGTTCCTTAAGATAATGTCCTAGGCCCAACTATTTTCAGTTGCTTCATTAAAGTCATTCCCTCCACCACCAGGTCAGAAGTGGGGATGTTCGCTGATGACTGCATTATGTTCAGCCCCATTCCCAACCATTCAGATATTGAAGCAGCTCCTGACTCTTTGGCAGCAAGATTTGGACAATATCCAGGCTTGTGCTGAAAAGTGGCTGCACGGTGGCACAGTGGTTAGCACTGCTGCCTCACAGCGCCAGAGAGCCGGGTTCAATTCCTGCCTCAGGCGACTGACTGTGTGGAGTTTGCACATTCTCCCCGTGTCTGCGTGGGTTTCCTCCGGGTGCTCCGGTTTCCTCCCACAGTTCAAAGGTGTGCAGGTCAGGTGAATTGGCCATGCTAAATTGCCCATAGTGTTAGGTAAGGGGTAAATGTAGGGATATGGGTGGGTGGTGGGTCGGTGTGGACTTGTTGGGCTGAAGGGCCTGTTTCCACACTGTAATGTAATGTAATCTAAACATTCACAGTGCACGTGCCAGACAATGACCATCTGCAACAGGACAGAAAGTAATGATGTTGAACACGTCCATCAAATCTCCCTTTACCTTCTCTGGTCAGCAATCCAGCTTCCCGAGTCCCGTTCCCATTCCAGCAAATCTCCTTTGTTTCCTTTCGAGGGCCAAGACATCCTTCCAAATGTGCAGTGCCCAGAATTGCCCATGTTTCCACTTGGGAGTTAACTGTAGCAATTGAAATGAGGCCAGCCAGCATAGAATATTGAGTTCCCTGGTTGGGGCTGTTAACCTGTTCCAGTCACGGAGCCCTGGCTGACAGATATAAACACGAATGTCAAAAGTTCTGTTCACTCTGAGAGTTGACTCTCAGAGCCAAGTACTATACACGTGAAAATAGTGACTTTGTGTTAGAATATTAGCCTCTGTGGAGTTATTTCACTAATCATATCTCTTATAAAAGTTTAACATAACTTTCTTATACTCTCTGCCTTTTTAAGGCCTTTTTAACAAGAATAAATCATGTTCTAATTTTCTACTAAAGTGAACAGCAATTCCTGAATGTTAACATTTTTAAGGTAATGATTTGAAACGTGTTCAAAGACATTGTTAGCAATCTTTCAGAAAGCTTAGTGCGATGCCAATAGGAACATAAGGAACCAGAACAATGTTGCCTGGCTTAGAAAGCAAATGCACTTTCTATGTTTCAGATAAGGAAGGGCTACATTTTCCATACTCTATTCCAAGCCCTCACTATGTGGACTCATTCCATTCCATTGCTTCGCAATGTCCTGCAATGTGATATATGCCCTCTTCTGTAGTTTACATTAGTTACACCAGTTAAACAAAACAGGGCAAGTACAAACCTGCCTCAAAACACTGGCATCACAAATTTCAAAGTGTTAGTTTTCTCTAAAGGCTCACTCACAATTCTCTAATAACTGTACTTTAAACCTCGTGTGGCCTAGCAATGCTTTTAGAAATCAGTCCCTTTGCATCTCTCAGGGGATGGGCAACATGTGATTTTTCATTGCTTGCCATTCATCAAAAACAGGATTGAGACACTCTCTCATAACCAGAGTCCGTTCAAATGGACTGAATGTACAGAAAAATAAATTAAATCTGACACGAGCTCTTTCAGAAGGTGAGAAATGAACTGCACAAATGTCATCAAGTCACTCACCTGCTGCAAGTTGCAGAATTACAGAAATGTTACTGAAGGAGACTATTCAGCCCATCATGCCTGTTACAGCTTTCCAAATACGTGTCATGCCTTACACTGTTCTCTTGCTTTTCATCCATTCCTTGGACATTGTTTCCATTTAAATAATCATCGAATCCTCTTGATTACTTCAGTTGAACCTGTCTCCACCACACTTCTAGACAGTGCACCCCAAATTTGAACAACCCATATGAAAAGATTTTTTTCTCACATCACACTTGCTTCTCTTGCAAATTCCTTTGTATCCATGCCCTACTGTTCTTGATCTTTCCATGATTGGGAACAGATTCTACCCATCTACTTGATCCAGCCTCCTCATGATTTTAACCTTTAATCGGATCTCCTCTTCGCCTTCTGGTCTTCAAGGAGAACAATCCCAGCTCTCCAACCAATGCTTACAATGGAAGTCAATAACTGTCATGTTTACTCTCTAAAATAAAGCAAAATGTTCAATATAAACATTACCACACTGGATAGCTTGCCAGTCAAAACCATTTCTATTTGATTCATTAACCAGTTTATTGGTCTATTGATGGAGAACTAGCTAAAAGCCCATTGCCCATTATTGTGATTCACTTGGGATGTTAAAGGAAACCGAATAGGAAAAAGACTCGACATTCTGGTGGAAGACAGGTCATTCTGCTATACCGTGATCTGTCAGTGTGAATTGGCTGTAACTCGATTGTTTCTGTTTCTAAAGCACTAACTTTTTAAACGTGTGTTGGTTATAACGTGATTGCATCGGCAACACTTTAAGTGCTATTTTTATTGCGCGATTTGTATATAGTGTGGGGTCGCACAAGAAAGCCATCATCATGTTATAGAAGAACTACCTGTATAGGAAACTGGTCAGAAGGATAGAGAGGGAAGGATTGGAGAAACCATAATTAAAACAGGAGACCTCCCAGATTACTTTGGTTTATGATAATTCTGTGAGCAAAGATAGACACTGCTTTGGTTATACTGTATTAGTGGTGCTGGAAGAGCACAGCAGTACAGGCAGCATCCAACGAGCAGCGAAATCGATGTTTCGGACAAAAGCCCTTCATCAGTAATAAAGGCAGTGAGCCTGAAGCATGGAGAGATAAGCTAGAGGAGGGTGGGGGTGGGGAGAAAGTAGCATAGAGTACAATGCCTCATCTTCCGCCTCGGAACACTTCAACCCCAGGGCATCAATGTGGACTTCAACAGCTTCCTCATTTCCCCTTCCCCACCTCATCCTAGTTTCAAACTTCCAGCTTAGCACTGTCCCCATGACTTGTCTGGACTTGTCCGACCTGCCTATCTCCTTTTCCACCTATCCACTCCACCCTCTCCTCCTTGGCCTATCACCATCATCTCCTCCCCCACTCACCCATTGTACTCTATGCTACTCTCTCCCCACCCCCACCCTCCTCTAGCTTATCTCTCCACGCTTCAGGCTCACTGCCTTTATTCCTGATGAAGGGCTTTTGCCCGAAACGTCGATTTCGCTGCTCGTTGGATGCTGCCTGAACTGCTGTGCTCTTCCAGCACCACTAATCCAGTATTTGCTTTCCAGCATCTGCAGTCATTGTTTTTACCTCACTGCTTTGGTTATCAAGACTCATGCACCAAATGATAGCTGCTTTGTGCTGAAGATCATCGTTAGTCAGCATTTCAGGAAGACGAAAAGGATTGGGGGTGAGCCTTTGGTTGGCAGGAAATGACTTGTGACTCTTTGATCTTTTATCTATAAGTTTTGTGTCCAATGTATTCTCTCTCACTAGTTGCCTGAAGAAGGAGCAGCATTCTGAACAAAACCTGTTGGACTGTAACCTGGTGTCATGTGATTTTTGACCTTGCCCACCCCCGTCCAACACTGGCTCCTCCACATCAGGTCTTTGTGACAAATGCTCCACAAAGCTCTCATACATTTTGTATGGAACTATTTGTTTTGCTTCAGCACAACTTGGTTTCCCCACATAGTCAGGAAATACGTTTTGCATTTTATCTGATTATTTGTGATACAGTTGACACCTTCTCATTTATCATTGCCATTGCTTGCAGGAATATGACAGACATAAAATTAACCTCCTCTGCCTGATTGAAATATATAACACGTTTTCAGGGCTCATTTCACACAGTGTCTATGTGCTGGTAGAGAAAGTATAGGGATTGGGGTGGAATTTATTTCTCCTGTCACTCTGTGTTGTGACATTATATATGTCCTCAAACTAGTAAGACAGCATGAGTGAAATAAAACATTTTGAAGTTCCAAATTGGGTCTTATGAATTATCCTCTCCACAAGTCACATCTCCAGTGATTACTCTTGCTGTTTAACCCAAGTTCCGTGGACCATCCTTTCCAAATGAGTCAAGGTGCCCTGATGCCAATAACTGTTCAGGAAAACAATATGAAGATTTCTTTAAAAAATTCCAGATTGAGGAAGAATGAATGACAAATAAGATTCACGGTTTTTTCAACACAATAGGATTTCATTCAGCCATTTATAAAAAGAGTGGTACCTCACCTCACTGCTTAAAATGAAATGGGCAGTGCCAGGTTAATGGGTGAGGGTTAACTGACCAATGTCCAAGTAGTTAGGAGAAAATTCACATTAAGTCAGCAGTTTAATTTTGACCATTGTTAAACTGGTGCTCGTTTATGTTAGATTCTAGAAGCAATACACTTAGAAACGAGTACCTTTCAACAGCATAATCAAACTGGTTAAATGATCATTTTCCAGCAATCTTATTGGAATCGGATTTAGCAATAAACATGAAGACCAACCTTATAAAAAAGTAGCAAAATGGGAGGGACTTTGGGGAAGATATTGTGCTGCAAGATATGATGGTCTGCTTACAATTAGATTATTGAGTCTTATTGTTAAGTAAAAAAGTCGTAACCCATTCTATGTTCCTACAGCACATTGGTAGTGCCAAGCAACATGAGGATTGGGCATCCACAACTAACTAGATTAGATTAGATTCCCAACAGTGTGCAAACTGGCCCTTCAGCCCAACAAGTCCATACCGACCCCCCCGAAGAGCAATCCACTCACCCAGACCCATTCCCCTGCATTTACCCCTGCACCTAACAGTACGGGCAATTTAGTATGGCCAATTCACCTAACCTGAACACCTTGGGACTATGGGAGGAAACTGGAGCACCCAGGGGAAACCCACACTGGCAGTTGCCCAAGGTGGGAATTGAACCCAGATCCCTGGCACTGTGAGGCAGCAGTGTTAACCACTGAGGCACCATGTCACCACGTGAAAGTGGGATTTTGTCACCCGCCACAAGGATTGTCCACTGGTCATTCCTACTGATGCTGACATGGATGGGCATATCTGTGACTGATAGTTAAGGACAAATTCAAGTAGGTTGCTCACTCTTGTTGACTCCTTCACTATCTAGGTAGACCCACACTAATGGCTGTGTCCTTTAGGACTCAGCTATCTCAGTTAGTAGTGGTGCTACAGACTCATTCTTAGTGATGCACAGTAAAACCCCACTCGCAACCCAGAGTGCACCCTGTACCTTTGATGTCTTCAGTGTTTCCTTATCTATCATTGCCAAAACCAAATAAATAAATCAATCAAATTGAATAAGGAAATTTATTTATTCAGCTGTTGAGGTTGGTTTATAATTGTAATCGGCAGGAGGTTTCTTGGCTTATAAATGATTTGATATCATGAATGAGGCCTGCAGTCAAAGTTGAGAACTTCAGGACAACTCCATTTACATCACTGCCAACAATTCTGGTCCCCCTGACAGGACAAACCCAGCGATGGTGATGGTGCTGATTGTCTGTAAGCTACAATTCCATGAACATCACTACATCTGGCTATTGCTTGACTAGTCTGTGGAACAATGCTCTCAATTTTGGCACAAGCCCCAGATGTTAGTAAGGAGCACTCTGCAGTGTTGACAGGACTGGATTTGCTGTGGTTATTTCCAATGCCTAAGTCAACACATGGTTGCCCATCTGGTTCCTTTTTTCTTTGAGACTTTGTTGTAATTTTCTTCCTTTTTTTCTCTCAAAGTGGTGGAGAAGACATTATACGGCTGGGAACATGCAAAGCTGGGGATCATGAAGGTAAAATAGTCACTAACTAATCTACTTATTCACAACTGTTCTCAACCAAACTACAGACCTTCCTGTTGCTGTTTTCATTTTACCTGTTCTTCTTTTTCAGCCTCTTGTCATGAAAAAAGATCATAAACTCTGGATTACCTTTGGATATGTTAAACTTCTAAGCATGGCATGTGTTCCGACTTAAAGTAAAGCTGATGACGCGAAAGGTGGCTGAGAATGTAAATTCCGTAACTTTCTAAAATCCCCACTGATTACACTGAATCCCAAGAGGAATCGGGGAATGTCACACCTGAAGTGTACCAAGGGAACCTCAGGCAGAAACACTTCAAAGGTAGAGATGACATTAAAGAAAACTAAACTGTAGTTGTGCCTGAGACTGTTTACATGATATGAGTTAAAAGTGGGAAAATGATTTTGTTCTGAGCAAACAATTTCTTTGGGTTTATCTGCAGAAATACTAAGAAAAGTGGTTAAAACTAGCTGCCACTGTGCTAGAGAGCTGGTGTTCCAGTTTGTGATGGAAGTCTCAATGTGCTAGAATGTTCTGTGAAGGAGAACAGCTCAGAACTTCCACTAGACACCGTGTGTGTGCAGGTAAAAAGCAATAAAGTATCGTTTGCTGAAAGCAAGTCATGGGCAAAGCCACTGCTGAAGGAAACTGGACAAACCCCTTTCAGTTAACAGCAGAACAAGAATTTTCAGACACCACCTCAACTGCCAATGTCAGCACTTCCAGAACCACCCACCCCTCATGGCTGCAATGTTTCACAATCTATTTGTCAGACAAGCCAAAGAATGATTAGGATTTTCCTCTCTTTTACTTTTTGGACTCTGCTGTTGTTTCTAATCTGGAAGTAAGTGTTTCATATTTTATTATCTTTTCTTGCATTTTAGTAACAAATTCACTTTTTTTTTAACTCAAAAGAATCTGTTTAAATTGACTCCTTTGAAAGCATATGTTCGGGCTGTGAAAAGATACAATTGATTCTGCCATAACACGTGTTTCTCCAAGGTGAGTGAACCCTAACGCGATTAAAGAATTTAGACCATTATTTGTAGAATGTGAACTTTCCTTACCCATATTGGCTCTAATGTGATTCCGGCCCTATTAGTTTAAATGGTGCTGCTATTACGTGGTTTTCTAATAAGGTAGGATTACATGGGAACTGTACTATTGCGTTATATCCAAACAGATTGGACCTGTGAGGGAATAGGTCCTTTTTAAATTAACTTATTGTGACCAACCTAGCTCTACAGACTAAAATTAACACCCTGTATTTTCTAAAATCAATTATGTCACAAACATTTTCCAGTTCTGACTGAAGATCACCAGCCTGAAAGATTCATTCTGTTTCATGTTTTACAAACACTGCCAGACTTGATTTGGAGATGCTGGTGTTGGACTGAGGTGTACAAAGTTAAAAATCACACTACACCGGGTTATAGTTGAACAGGTTTATTTGGAAGCACTAGTTTTCGGAGTGCTGCTCCTTCATCAGGCAGTTGAAGGAGCAGCGCTCTGAAAGCTAATGCTTCCAAATAAATATGTTGGACTATAATCGGCTGTTGTGTGACTTTTAACTTTATACTGCTGGACCTGTTGAGCACTTCCAGCATTTTCTGTGCTTCTCGCATTTTTCAACATCAATCAGACAGCGTTAGCTTTGCCTCATCATTTACCTTATGCAACAGATCAAGCTGAATGGTAGCAGAAACTCTTCAGTTCCTCATCTAGTTGTAGTTGTCCTCACCTGTTACCTTCCTCACATTCAGCAGCAGCAAGTTAAGTAACTGTGAGATCATCACAGCTGAGACCAGTCCTGTCCTAAGTTGATTCTCATATATTCACATCTTCCAGCAGGGATCACAGGACTACCTATCAGTTCAAACCTTCAGCCCAACCCTCAAAGAATCTCACCTAGGGTTCTTGAAGTTGCATCTCATTGCTACTAAATTCAGATCACACAAATCAGAACAAACCAGGGTCAAAGTTGATCACAGGGATGGCATTTACTTGCTGTGCCAATAAAGTATTGTTTCTTTTATTCATTCATATGATGAGGGTATCATTGGTGAGGCCAGCATTTATTGCCCCTCCCAGAGGGCAATTAACAGTTAACAACATTGCTGTGGGTTTGGAGTGACATGTAGGCCAGACCAGGTAAAGATGGCAGTTTCCTTCTCTAAAGGACATTAGTGAACCAAATGGATTTTTCCAACAATCACAATGGATTCATGATCATCACGAGACTCTTAGTTCCAGATTTTTGTTAAATTGCAATTCCACAATCTGCCGTGGAGAAATTCAAATCCATGTCCAGAGAATACTGTAGGAGCAAATTACTGCAGGTGCTAGAATCTGTACTGAAAACGACAAATGCTGGAGATCAAAGTGGGTCAGGAAGCATGCATGGATCACTTCAGCTCTGATGAAGAGTCATTTTCACTTGAAACGTTAGCTTATTCTCTCTCCATTGACACTACCTGACCCGTTGTGATCTCCAGCATTTGTTGTTTTCAGTCTGACAAACATTACCCGGGTTGAAAATGTGTTGCTGGAAAAGTGCAGCAGGTCAGGCAGCATCCAAGGAACAGGATCCTGTTCCTTGGATGTTGCCTGAGCTGCTGTGCTTTTCCAGCAACACATTTTCAGCTCTGATCTCCAGCATCTGCAGTCCTCACTTTCTCCTCAAACATTACCTGGGTGTCTGGATTAACAGTCCAGCAATAATACCATTAGGGCTATTGCCTCATGAAAAACATTATCTAAATGCACTTGACTTGGTAGGGAAGGGGTAAAGTTACTGGTGCATCAGCATCATGTTAAACCACTAGTCAGTATCTTGCTTAACATAATGGCATCACAGACCAACATTGTGACTGAGGATCACTGCTATTTGTTAGCCTAACTTGTTATAAATTCAATAATTGTTGTATATGGGTTTGAAAGGGTTAACATTGAGGACTACCATAAGTACCGACCAATATGGCAGCATCTTATGCGCATCATAACATGTGAGCAGCACTCAAAGGAGTGAGACCTAACCATTGGTCCTAATTAAAGCCCCTCAAACAATGACTATTATATCAGCGTAACCTGTAATTAGTTGCTCACATATAATAAACAATATCTAGCTAACCACAAGAGAATTGTCTGGCTAGATCTGGTCTGTGGTTTTCCTCTATTTGGCCAAGCAAGCCCTATAGTTTCCAACCTTGAAAGAGGATGTCGACAACAGCTTTCACCCTGAGCAACAGCTCATAAGCAGAGTGAGCTAGCCCTGTCTCTAACTAATATGAGGTTATAAGGTCTCATGGAATACTGGGAGAACTAGCCATTTGGATACAGAACTGGCTCAAAGATAGAATACAGAGGGTGGTGGTGGAGGATTGTCTTTCAGACAGGAGGCCTGGGACCAGTGGAGTGCCACAAGGATCAGTGCTAGATCCACTACTTTTTGTCATTTATATAAATGATTTGGATGTGAGCTTAAGAGGTATAGTTAGTAAGTTTGCAGATGACACCAAAATTGGAGGTGTAGTGGACATCGAAGAAGGTTACCTCAGATTATAATGGAATCTTGATCAGATGGGCCAATGGGCTGAGGAGTGGTAGATGGAGTTTAATTTAGATAAATGTGAGGTGCTGCACTTGGGGAAAGCAAACCATAGCAGGACTTAGACACTTAATGGTAAGTTAACGGAATGTTGCTGAACAAAGGGACCTTGGAGCGCATGTTCATAGCTCCTTGAAAGTAGAGTACAGGTAGATAGGATAGTGAAGAAGGCGTTTGGTATGCTTTCCTTTATTGGTCAGAGTATTGAGTACAGGAGTTGGAAGGTCATGTTGCGGCTGTAGAGAACATTGGTTAGGCCACTTTTGGAATATTGCATGCAATTCTGGTCTCCCTCCTATCAGAAGGATATTGTGAAACTTGAAAGGGTTCAGAAAAGATTTACAAGGATGTTGACAGGGTTGGAGGGTTTGAGCTACAGGGAGAGGCTGAACAGGCTGGGGCTTTTTTCCCTGGAACATCAGAAGCTGAGGGGCGACCTTACAGAAGTTTATAAAATCATGAGGGGCATGGATGGGATAAATAGACAAAGTCTTTTCACTGGGTGGGTGAGTCCAGAATTAGAGGGCATAGATTTCTGGTAGGAGGGGCAAGATATACAAGAGACCTGAGGGGCAAGTCTTTCACACAGAGGGTGATGCATGTGTGGAATGGGCTGCCAGAGGAAGTGGTGGAGGCTGGTACAATTGCAACATTTAAAAGGCATCTGGATAAGTATGTGAATAGGAAGAGTTTGGAGGGATATGGGCTGGGTGGGATATCTGGTCTGCATAGATGAGTTGGACCGAAGGGTTTGTTTCCGTGCTGTACATCTCAATGGCTCTAAGTAAACCTGAGGAAAGGTCGGCCTTTCAATTAGAAAATTGAGGAGTGAAACATTCTCAAATAAAAAGAAAATGGTACAGAAAATGCCTCACAGTTATATTCCAATACCCCTTGCAAACAGTGCTTGCTCCTTACAGTTCGTAATTAATCGTCTCTTGCATTGCCTGCGGAACTGGGCTAAAATGAAAGCTTTAATGTTCAATTTCTGATAATATCCACACTCAGAAACTAAAATTGTGACTATATTGTTGGAAGTTTTATAACAGGAGCAGTACAGAGGTTCTTGAGGCAAACCTGTATACAGTTTTTTCCACTGATTGTTGCTAAATGATCTTTTTGCATTATTGTGCAGATGTTTCCTGGAACACTGTAATTCTATCCATAACTGCGAATGGTGCTCTTGACAGACTCTGCTCCTCCTGGAGAGAACAACAGGGCTTTGATTTTCTAGGGTGCAGCCATTAATAATGTGACCCTTCAGTGCATTACACAAAAAGGCTACAATGTCCTACAATAATGTTAATAAAACCAATAATGGACATTTTATTAGTTACTTTAACCTCTATCTGAACTGGCAGCAAAACTGGAAAACTCAGAGAGCTCAGCCATACCTGCTGTCATTGTCACAGTGAGTTAATCAGTCACCTTTGCATACCTCAACATCTCTGAACATTAATATTTCAAGTTCCACATCTTTTAAAAAACATATGGCTTTTCTACTCTTATGATCAAATTGAATACGCTCACACTTCCCCCATGTTACTCACCATCTACCAATGCATTGCATTTCCATAAAGTTAGTTTTGATTTTGAGTTGCTCATTCAATTAACCTTTTTTTTAAAAAAATAATTTCCAGGTTGGGGGCCAGGATAAAAAAAAAACTGTTCTGTTCATTTCTTATCCCACAGGAAATAGTGTTTAAAGAAATTTTAATTTAAAGCATTTCAATTTTCTCTGTATTTCCTTCATTCCCAAAGCAGGCAATGTTTATGTAAAATATACAATACTGAATCAACCAGCCATTCATTCCCTTTCCTGACCTCCCTCTTCATTGCAAGTGTATCTTGGAAAGCTAATCCAGTAAAGTCTGTTTAATACTCACATCAAAAGATGTTTTTATCTTCACTTCCTCTTCTTGCTGTAAGTACAGGACATTTTCAACAAGAGGCCTCTCCAGCATTGTCATAAGAATGAAAGAAACATTGGTCCTCTTGGCCCTTCTACCTCAACTTCACTTTCCATACTATCCCCTCATTGTCTTGGTATTCAAAAGTCTACCGAACTCTGTCTTGAACGGACAAAATGTGATTGAAGAAATTCTTCTTCATCTTGGTGCTAAACGACCAAACTCATGCTGTGAGACTATTATTCCATGTTCTAGACTCCCACAACGTAGGGAAAACGTCTTCCCATCATCTTCCCTGTCATTCCTTCTCAGACTTTTATGTTTCAGTTAGAACACTTCTCATTCTTCAAAACTGCAGGGATTGTAGGTCTAGTCTATAGGCCATCAAACACAGAGTTCAAAGAAAATGTCCAGTTCAACCCCTTGGGTTTCAAAATTGGACTTCATAGCAAGAGGATTCGAAGACAGGAACAGCGACGCCCAGCTGCTGCAATTGTGAAGAGAAAAACATTTGTTGTTGGTCCCTTATGGGCAGAGGCAGGAGAAGCTACAATGGGGAACAAAGAGATGGCTGATGAATTAAATACACATCTTGGTTCTTTCTTCACAAAGAAGGACACAAATAATGTTCAGAAAATATTGGGGAGCACAGGGTCGAGTAAGATGCAGAAACTGAAGGAAACCAGTGTTAGTAGGAAAATGGTGTTGGGGAAATTGATGGGATGGAAGTCCAGTAAATTCTCAGGGCGTGATAATCTATATCCCAAAGCACTTAAATATGTGGCCCCAGAAATAGTGGATACGTTGTGGTTACCTTTCAAGATTCTATAGATGCTGGAACAGAGGGGCAGCACAGTGGCTCAGTGTCTAACATTGCTGCCTCACACTGCCAGGGGCCCAAGTTCAATTCCTGCCATGGGTGAGTGTCTGCATCTCACCGTGTCTGTGGGTTTCCTCCCACGGGTCAAAGATTTGCAGGCTAGGTGGATTGGCAATGCTAAATTGCCCTGTAGTGTTCTGGGAGGTGCAGGCTAGGTGGGTTAGCCACGAGAAATGCAGGGTTACAGGGATTGGGTAGGGAGGTGGTTCTGAGTGGGATGCTGTTTGGAGGGTCGGCATGAACTCGATGGGCTAATGGCCTGCTTCCACACTGTAGGGATCCTGTGATTCTGTAGAACAGTTCCATGGATTGAGGTTATAATCCCACCGTTTATAAAAAGGAGATAGAAAGAAAATGGAATTATAGATCAATCAGCCTGTCATCGGTAGTGAGGAAATTGCTCGAGCAGAGCACTTGGAAAACAGTGACAGAATCAGCCTGGATTGATAAAAGAAAAATCATGCTCGATTTTTCCTACTGGAAATTTTTGAGGATGTAAATCGCAGAGTTGATAAGAAGGAGACAGTGGATGTGGTTTACTTGGACTTTCGGTGGACTTCTGAAAAAGTTCCATACAAAGGATTCGGATGTAACATTAAAGCACATGGCTTTGGGGGTCGTGTAATCACATCGAAAGAGAACTGGTTGGTGGACAGGAAACAAAACGTAGGAATAAACGGGGTCTTTTTCCAAGTGGTAGACGGTGGCCAGCGGGGTACTGCAGGGATCAGTGCTTGGACTCCAACTGTTGATTTAGATCGTACAATATAATGATAAAATACAGCACAGGAACAGGCCCTCCAGCCCACCAAGCCTGTGCCGATCCTAATCCATTTTTAGATCTGGTACTTATTGCCCATGTGCAGTTTCTATCCATCTTTTTGACTTCTGTTCATGTGTCGATCACGTTGCACCTGAAACATTGCTATTGTGTCTGCTTCCACCACCTCCACTGGCAATACATTCCAGGCACCCACCACCCTCTGAGTGAAACACCTTCCCTGCACTTTCCCCCTAAATGTTCCCCCCTCACCTTGAAACTGTGCCGTCTTGTAGTTGATCTTTCCACCCTGGGGAACAGCCTCTGACTATCCACCCTAACTATGCCTCTCGTACTTTTGTAGATCTCTATCAGGTCATCCCTCAGCCTCCATCTTTCCAGTGAAAACAATTCGAGTTTATCCTCTCCTCATAATTAAAACTTTCCAGACCAGGCAACGGCACCTTCTCCATGTCCTTCTGGTAGTGTGGTGACCAGAACTGCATGCAAATTCCAAATGTGGCCTAATCAAAGTTTTATACAGTTCTAATATAACTTACCAACTTTCATAAATTCATCCAAGATTCCCGAATCCTGTCATTCCTGTCCTTCATTTTTGCAGGAATATCCCTGTCCTGCACTCTAATCAACTGGTCTTTAAAAGAGTCCCACATGTTAGCTGTACATTTACCCTCAAACAACCACATTCTCCAATTCTTGCCTTCCCCCAGTTTAGCACCTTAATTTGAGGTCCATTCTTATCCCTATCCACAAGTATTGGACAACTTACAAATTATGGTCACTATTCCCAAAATGCTCGCCAATTGTAACTTTGATCACCTGGCCAGGCTCATTTCCCAACACCAGATCCAGTATGGCAACCTCCCTCATTGGACCAATCACATACTGTTTCAAAAACCCTCCTGAACCCTTCTAATAAATTGCTCAGCAGTAAGGGAGTATGCATAGGCTGAAGATCACAGAGATCTGTGATCAAGACTGGCCCGAGACAATGAACTCCAAAAGTCCTGATTAGTAACATGAGCAACTAGGTGACATCTCAACAGACCAGAGGGCTGTAAGATGCTGACATGGCCTCAAAGATCTTTGGGAGATTGTGATGTGGGCTTGATAAATGCAACTCTTTGTTTCTTGCACAGCAGTAATTAAGCAAAATTCATTTCCACACCCTCACCCGACCACACGTCAATTTAGTTTATATAAAGTTCCAAACAAAATTAACTTTTTAATAATAAGCAAAAATGAAAACTTAGTAATTGCATGGTGTCTAGTTATGTCCGGAAAACCTAATGTATTCACATGAAGTGAATGCATTATTGTATTGGAGATATGAGTCCTTTAACAGTACAACATTCAGAGTAGTCAGACTTTAACCTCACAGAGAGTTATCCCCTCACAAAGTAAACAAATACCTTATTTTTAACTCTCATTAAGGGAGTAACACGATGGACTATATCAGTCATCTTTCGAATATTCATATCATAACGTTCTGAAACTCACTGCAGGAAATTGAATCACTTCAGTTTGAAATGCTGATTACATCGCTGAATAATTCATGGCCCTGATGTTGCAGAAACTGATCCTTCCTGTGCATATGTACTGAATCACAGCAGATCAAATGAAAGGCTTCCTTCACAGTGCAACCTCATCTCTCTGTCCTTTTCCACCTTCAGCCTCTCCTGTTGGCAGACACTTGTCTCTGAACGATTAAAAGGAGCCAACAATCTGAGTCCCCTTAGCTCAACCGACAAGCTAATAAATGCAACTCAATCCTGGGCTAAGTGATCTCAAAACCCTGTTGTATTGGCTGCCACACGAGCTCAGAACCCAGAACAACAGAGCTATTAAGCATGGACTAAAAAAACAGGCAAATGTACCATCTCTCTGGCCCTCAATAAAAGTGAGACATTTGCTTTGATTTATAAACACAGCTCTCCCTCTTAAAAAGCTTCTTGCATTTAATTGCAGGTAAACTGTCTCACTGTTTCTAATCATAAATCGCACTCTTGATGCTGACTGACACTGATTGTTTTGTAACTAGGAAGTGAAAGAGTTTAATATGGGTCTCCCTGGAGAGAGTAAACCAATCAACTGTTTGGGTGTGTATATACTTTGTGAAAAAGCATAACTTTGCAATTACCTAGAAATGTTAATCAGATTTGCAAAATCAATGTGCATTGTGGCTAAGTCACTGAAAAATTGGCCAACGCCTTTAACAGCATCAGTAGCAGCGAATATTTTTACAAAGGCAAGATTGCGAATATAGCTGTTTTATTAGTTCACCTCTCAGAGTCATAGAGTCATAGAGATGGACAGCACAGAAACAGACCCTTGGGTCCAACTCGGCCATGCCGACCAGATATGCCAATCCAATCCAGTCTCGTTTTCCAGCACCCGGCCCATATCCCTCTGAACCTTTCCTATTCATATACCCATCCTGATGCCTCTTAAATGTTGCAATTGTACCAGCCTCGATTACTTTCTCTGGCAGCTCATTCCATACACGTACCACCCTCTGTGTGAAAAAGTTGCCCATTAGGTCCCTTTTATATCTTTCCCTTCTCACTCTAAATCTATACTCTCTAATTCTGGACTCCCGACCCCAGGGTAAAGACATTGTCTATTTATCCTCTCCATTGTCTATTTATCCTCATGATTTTATAAACCTTTATAAAGTCACCCCTCAGCCTCCGACATTCCAGGAAAAACAGCCCCAGCCTGTTCAGCCTCTCCGTATAGCTCAAATCCTCCAACCCTGACAAAATCCTTGTAAATCTTTTCTGAGCCCTTTCAAGTTTCTCAACATCCTTCTGATAGGAAGGAGACCAGAATTGCACACAATATTCCAAAAGTGGCCTATCTTGTACAGCCGCAACATGGCCTCCGAACTCTTGTACTCAATACTCTGACCAATAAAGGAAAGCATACCAAATGCCTTCTTCACTATCCTATCTACCTGTGACTCCACTTTCAAGGAGCTATGAACCTGCACTCCAAGATCTCTTTGTTCAGCAACACTCCCTAGGACCTTACCATTAAGTGTATAAGTCCTGCTGAGGTTTACTTTCCTAAAATGCAGCACCTTGCATTTATCTAAATTAAACTCCATCTGCCACTCCTCAGCCCATTGGCCCATCTGATCAAGATCTTGTTATAATCTGAGGTAACCTTCTTCGCTGTCCATCACACCTCCAATTTTGGTGTCATCTGCAAACTTACTAACTGTACCTCTTATACTCACATCCAAATTATTTACGTAAATGACAAAAAGTAAAGGATCCAGCACCGGTTCCTTTGGCACTTCACTGGTCACAGGCCTCCTGTCTGAAAAGCAACCCACCACCCTCTGTCATCTACCTTTGAGCCAGTTCTGTATCCAAATGGCTAGTTCTCCCTGTATTCCATGAGATCTAACCTTGCTAACCAGTCTCCCATGGGGAACCTTATTAAATGCCTTACTGAAGTTCATATAGATCAAGTCCACCACTCTGCCCTCATCAATCCTCTTTGTTACTTTTTCAAAGAACTCAATCAAATTCGTGAGACATGATTTCCCATGCACAAGGCCATGTTGACTATCCCTAATCAATCCTTGCCTTTCCAAATACGTGTACATCCTGTCCCTCTGGATTCCCTCCAACAAGTTGCCTATCACCGATGTCAGGCTCACTGGTCTATAGATCCCTGGCTTGTCCTGACCACCCTTCTTAAACAATGGCACCACATTAGCCAACCTCCAGTCTTCCAGCACCTCACCTGTGACTATCGATGATACAAATATCTCAGCAAGAGGCCCAGCAAACATTTCTCTAGCTTCCCACAGAGTTCTAGGGTACACCTGATCAGGTCCTGGGGATTTATCCACTTTTATGCGTTTCAAGGCATCCAGCACTTCCTCCTCTGTAATATGGACATTTTTCAAAATGTCACCATTTATTTCCCTACATTCTTCCATGTCCTTCTCCACAGTAAACACTAATGCAAAATATTTGTTTGGTACCTCCCCAATTCCTGTGGCTCCACATCATGTCTGCGTTGTTGATCTTTGAGGGGCCCTATTCTCTCCTTAGTTACCTTTCTATCCTTAATGTGTTTGTAAAAACCCTTTGGATTCTCCTTAACACTATTTGCCAAAGCATGTCCCCTTTTTGTCCTCCTGATTTCCCTCTTAAGTATACTCCTACTGCCTTTATACTCTTCTAAGGATTCACTCGATCTATCCTGTCTTTACCTGACATATGCTTCCTTACTTTTCTTAACCAAACCCTCAATTTCTCTTGTCATCCAGCATTCCCTATACCTACCAGCCTTCCCTTTCACCCTAACAGGAATATACTTTCTCAGGATTCTCATTACCTTATTTCTGAAGGCTTCCCATTTTCCAGTTGTCCCTTTACCTGCGAACATCTGCCCCCAGCTTTTGAAAGTTCTTGCTTAATACCATCAAAATTAGCCTTCCTCCAATTTAGAACTTCAACTTTTAGATCTGGTCTATCCTTTTCCATCACTATTTTAAAATGAATAGAATTATGGTCGCTGACCCCAAAGTGCTCCCCTGCTGACAGCTCAGTCACCTGCCCTGCCTTATTTCTCAAGAGTAGGTCAAGTTTTGCACCTTCTCTAGTAGGTACATCCACATACTGAATCAGAAAATTTTCTTGTACATGCTTAACAAATTCCTCTCCATCTAAACCTTTAACACTATGGCAATCCCAGTCTATGTTTGGAAAGTTAAAATCCCCTACCATAATCCTCAGGAGGATTTAAACTAGTAAGGAGTGGATTGCGACCCAGGGAGATAATTTTCTTACAGATAACTGAGATCTCCTTACAAGTTTGTTTCTCAATTTCCCTCTGACTATTGGGGGGGGTCTATAATACAATCCCAATAAGATGATCATCCCTTCCTTATTTCTCAGTTCCACCCAAATAACTTCCCTGGATGTCTTTCTGGGAATATCCTCCCTCAGCACAGCTGTAATGCTATCCCTTATCAAAAATGCCGCTCCCCCTCCTCTCTTGCCTCCCTTTCTATCCTTCCTGTAACATTTGTATCCTGGAATATTAAGCTGCCAGTCCTGTCCATCCCTGAGCCATGTTTCTGTAATTGCTATGATATCCCAGTCCCAAGTTCCTAACCTCGCCTTGAGTTCATCTGCCTTCCCTGTTAGGGCTCTTACATTGAAATAAATGCAGTTCTACCTTGTTCTGTTTTGTCCCCTATCTTTTTTTCCACCTATCCACTCCACCCTCCCCCCTCTGACCTATCACCTTCATCCCCTCCCCCACTCACCTATTGTACTCTATGCTACTTTCTCCCCACCCCCACCCTCCTCTCATTTATCTCTCCACCCTTCAGGCTCTCTGCCTGTATTCCTGATGAAGGGCTTTTGCCCAAAATGTCGATTTTACTGCTCCTGGGATGCTGCCTGACCTGCTGTGCTTTTCCAGCACCACTCTAATCGAGAATCTGGTTTCCAGCATCTGCAGTCCTTGTTTTTACCCTCTGTTTTGTCCCTGCCTGCCCTGACTGCTTGACCCACTTCTTCTCTCCAACTGTACCAGTCTCAGATTGATCTCTTTCCTCACTATCTCCCTGGGTCGCAATCCGCTCCTTACTAGTTTAAATCCTCCTGAGCAGCTTTAGCAAATGTCCCTGCCAGTATATTAGTCCCCTTCCAATCCATCCTTCTTGTACAGGTCACTTCTACTTCAGAAGACATTCCAATGATCCAAAAATGTGAATCCTTCTCCCATACACCAGCTCCTCAGCCATGCCTCTACCTGCTCTATCCTCCTATTCCTGCCCTCACTAGCTCGCAGCACCGGGAGTACTCCAGATATTATTACCCTCGAGGACCGCTTTTTAAAATTCCTACTTAACTTTCCAAATTCTCCCTTCAGAATCTCATCCTTTTCCCTTCCTATGTTGTTAGTGCCAATGACCTGCTGCTGGCCTCTCTCCCTCTTGAGAGCAATCTGCACCCTCTCTGAGACATCCTTTATCCTGGCACCAGGGAGGCAACACACTATTTTGATTTTTCGTTTCTGGCCGCAGAAACGTCTGTCTGTGCCCCTGTCTAGTGAGTCCCCTAGCACAATCGATCACTTGCTGTACTAATTTTTCATGAGAGCCCATGGATATCGCACTGGAGCACTCATTCAGGATTTTTAAGATTTGGAGGTACCGGTGTTGGACTGGGCTGTAAATTTGAGAACTCCTTTTAAGTTACATTCTCTAGGTGGCTTCACTTTATCTAACAATTAGCGTTATCTTAGCTCAGACAATGTGTTAACGGTGTGAACTTAAAGTCTGTCCCAACACACTCACGCAGACCCTCTCTCATGCGCAAACTCTCTCCCATGTGCACACACATGCAACCCCCGCACTCACACCCACATACGCACCCTTTCACAGGCTTATACCCCATCACTGGATTAGTGGTGCTGGAAGAGCACAGCAGTTCAGGCAGCATCCAACGAGCAGCGAAATCGACATTTCGGGTAAAAGCCCTTCATCAGGAATAAAGGCAGTGAGCCTGAAGCGTGGAGAGATAAGCTAGAGGAGGGTGGGGGGGTGGGGAGAGAGTAGCATAGAGTACAATGGGTGAGTGGGGGAGGAGATGAAGGTGATAGGTCAAGGAGGAGAGGGTGGAGTGGATAGGTGGAAAAGAAGATAGGCAGGTCGGACAAGTCTGGACAAGTCAAGGAGACAGTTACTGAGCTGGAAGTTTGAAACTAGGATGAGGTGGGGGAAGGGGAAATGAGGAAGCCGTTGAAGTCCACATTGATGCCCTGGGGTTGAAGTGTTCCGAGGCGGTCACACTCACACACATACTTGACCAAGCTTACATACATGCACTCTTTCACATGCATTCACACCCACATGCACACACTCATGTGCACACACCCGCTCTGTCTGTCCTGGGGTGGATATGTATTTGCAGAATTACATTTTATTTTGCTCAAAGACTGCATAAATCCATGTTATATTCCGTAAATCCCACTTTAAAAATAAATCTGACTCAACAATGGAACAGACTTTAAGTCCTGCTCCACAGTTGCCTGATGAAGAGGCAGTGCCTTGAAAGCTAGTGCTTTCAAATAAGCCTGTTGGACTATAACTTGGTATTGTGTGATTTTTTTAAACTTTGTACACCCCAGTCCAACACCGACATCTCCAAAGCAGGCCTTTATCCGGGGTGTTATAGGATTTTATAACTTTGAGTTCCTGAGGAATATCTTTAGGTTTCCACGCCACCATTCCAGAGGAATTCCTGGAGAGGCACTGCAGATGTAGTTGACGCACAATGAGTCAGCCCACACCTTTTCCAGGAATTTCTACACTGATTTAAA
The DNA here is from genome assembly GCF_047496795.1 of Chiloscyllium punctatum. NCBI lineage: Eukaryota > Metazoa > Chordata > Chondrichthyes > Orectolobiformes > Hemiscylliidae > Chiloscyllium > Chiloscyllium punctatum. The sequence goes on from NC_092777.1 coordinate 54,490,913, forward strand.
AGAAGGAAACATCCATTTGCTTTAATTAATAATGGGGCAGGACCATTAAGGGACTCCCTGGGCTCAGAGTTCTTGCCCATGCAAGAAAAGAAAGCAAGACTTGCATTTAAGTAGTGCCATTCACGATGACAAGGCATCTTGAAGCAATTTACAGTCAATGAAGTACTTTTGGAAATGGGGCCACAGGTATCATGTAAGAAATGCGGCAACAATTTGCACACAGTAAGGAGAAGGCGGTGGGAAAGATACCATTATCCCAAGAACAAAGTTTTTTAAATTTCCGCAAACTGCTTTGTGATGATGTCAAGAGTATGGTGCTGGAGCATCGAGGAGCAGGAGAATCAATGTTTTGGGCTTCTTGATGAAGGACTTATGCCCAAAACATCGATTCTCCTGCTCCTCGGATGCTGCCTGACCTGCTGTGCTTTTCCAGTATCACACTCTCGACTCTGATCTCCAGCATCTGCAAACCTCACTTTCTCTTGCTTTGTGGTGATGACCAGATAATCTGTTTCAGTGACTTTAAGAGATAAACACGGGTTGGGACACCAAATATAATTTCTATGCCCTTTTCCAAACTAATGCCATGGAACATTTGATGCCCATCCGAGCAGACGGGCCTCAGTTTAACGTGTCATCTGAATAGTGATCCCTCAATGCAAGATTGGAAGGTCAGCTGAGAATTTTGTGGTTACATCAAAGAAGTGATGCAGATGGAGAGGAGGTGGGGTTAAGGAGAGAATTCCACATCAAAGGATTCAAAATACACGAGTCAATAAGGTGAAGGGAAGAGGGGAAGTGGAATGGAATGCACATAGGGTCTAGAGATTTAATTGAAAATGCAGAGCTAGTTGCCACCAACTAGTCTGCCTTCAGTATTATAAAGACTGCACAATATTTAATGACAAGTATATCCTCAAGGGGAAATGAAGGGTAATCTCAACAGTACTCAAGGAATGTGGAGACCAATTGTATCAAAGAAGGCACCTGAAGTCACCATGTTGGTCAGGATTGAAATCGCAGGCTAGTGGTGACTTACACAGGGTGTGTACAAAGATTCAGGCCTCAACCTCCACAGAGGATAAAATTGCCTTTTCTTGCAAAACTTGTTTGATTAGATTCCTTGCTTGTCAGCTATTTGGGAGATTTGAGCACAAGATAGAGATAGACAATTTCGTGGCATGGTGTCAAAACAACAAAATCTCCCTTAATATCAACAAAATGAAGGAGCTGGTCATTGACTTCAGGAAGTGAAGTGGAGGACATGCCCCTGTCTGTATCATTGGTACTGAGGTGGAGATGGTCAAGAGCTTCAAGTTCCTAGGAGTAAATATCATCAACATTCTGTCCTGGTCCATCTATATTGATGCAATAGTCAAGAAAGTAGACCAACACCTCTACACCCTCAGAAGGCTACGGAAATTCATCATGTCCACAATGTCTCATATCAATTTTATAGATGCGCCATAGAAAGCATCCTATGTCGAGGCATCACAGCTTGGTATGGCAACTGCTCTGTCCAAGACCACAAGAAATGACAGAGAGATATGAATGCAGCTGAGTCCATCATAAAAACCAGCCTTCCTTCCATTGACTCCATCTATATTTCCCACTGCCTCAGGAAGGAAGCCAACATCATCACAGACCCCTCCCATCTTAGTTATACCCTCTTCCATTCTCTTCCTTTGGACAGAAGATACAAAACTTTGAAAACACTTACTAACACAACTCGTCCCCGCTGTTATCAGACTTTTGAATGGACTTCTCCTATGTTAGAGTTGATCTTTCTCTGCACCTTCTCTGTAGCTTTAACAGTATATTGTGCATTCTGTTCTCTCATCCTGATGTACTTATATAAGATATGGTTTACCTGAATTGCATGCAAAACAATACTTTTACTGTATCTCCGTACGTGACAATAATGTATCAAATCGAACCAAAGATTTTCAGGTCTTAATGGATTTTAGGGTCTGCACTGGGCAACCTCTCCATTCAGAAAATAAATGGCCAACTTTCTGTGGCTGATATACTTACGATGCTTGTTCCCACCTGCCCTATGTCAGTGCGGTAACCTTTCACTGACTTCAAGATTATCAGCTGAAACAAACTGGGGGTCAGGCTTGGTGTCAACAGAGATTTCAACAGGACCCAATCTCCTTGTCACTCTCTAGCTGCAGTTTCCTTATAATGACTGCTGACTGACTTTCTTTTCCCAATCCAGGATACATGAGGCTGCTCAGAGAAGATCTACTGCACCTCCCCCACCACCCGCCCCCGGCTATGAACCAATGACCCCGCAACCTTCTTGGTTAAAGTGGCTCTGTTCCATCCTCACCAACAAAGCTGTTAGGAGATAAACGATTTTTCAATGGCTTGGGCAATGTTGATTCTGTGCTCAGTGATTAGGTAAGATAGAAGTAAAAGGTGATTAAACATGTATATGGAACATGTTGAGAAGTTAACAATTCAACTCAAATAAAGGAATTAGCTTCTAAGAATGTAATTAATTCTGTTATACTCAGATTAGGCTATCAGGCTGATAAAATGTTAAGATGTCAGACCCTTTCTCTACTAAAGTAGTTGCTACAATGAATGATGCATGCGATAGTCATTTTCCATAGGGTATCCTTAACACTCAGATTGATGGGTGATAAAGCCATCAGCTGCTCAGTTTAGTCAATGCATCGTTCACGTAATGTTATGTCATTCAACTTTAATGAAATTGAATCTGATGAATCTTTATTTGAGAGAAAATGAAAGTCTATAACCTTGTGCTTACATGCAATTGAGTCAACAATATTTCTGGAACTTGAAAATCAAAACACTAATCTCTATGAATTTTCTGGTAGAGCCTCACCTCTGGAAAATCACTCATTTCACACCTTTTTGTTCTTGGTCTCAGAATTTTAGCGCAGGTCACATTTAATCTTCCCATCATGGCCCAATTCTAGCTCCTGGTTAGAGGGCTGTGGCTTCGAGTCCTGCGCACACAGTCTCATTGACACTCAGGAGAAATTGATGATTGCAGATGCTGGAGATCAAAGTCGAAAGTGTGGTGCTGGAAAAGCACAGCAGGTCAGGCAGTGTCCGAGGAGCAAGCGAATTGATGTTTCGGGCAAAAGTCTGATGAAGGGCTTTTGCCGGAAATGTCGATTCTCCTGCTCCTCAGATGCTGCCTGACCTGCTATGCTTTCCCAGCACCACACTGTCATTGACACTCAGTAGAGTTAATGTCTTTCAGATCAGATACCAAAGTAAGGTTCCATCTACTCTCTGATGGATGGTAAGGATTTCATCGCACTGTTTTCAGAATGGTTAGGGGAGATCTCCCCAGAGTCCTGATTAACATTTAATACCATGACCAATATTGCCAAAAACAGATTTTCCAATCATTTATATCCCTGCACTTAGTCGGAGCTTACCTCATGAAACTTTTCCGCCACATTTCTTCCAAGAATGACTGAAGGTTGAAAACACTTTATTAATTGAGGAGAGTTTTGGGAACTCGTGAAAGTTGCCACATAAATGCAACTTCCCCTTCTTACTTCCCCTTAGTCCAGACTATAAGACCCTAGGAAATATCAGCAGCATACCGTCGAGTCTACTGTACCATCTAACAGGACTGTGTCTGATCCAATATTCCTCATGCCCACTTTCCTGCCCTTTCTCTGAAACCTTTGATTCCCCAACTGATTAAAAATCTATCCATTTCAGTCTTGAACAAACACAAGTTCTCTGTGTTCCAAAGATTTCTCTGAAGGAAGAAATTCCTCCTTATCTCAGTCTTAAATTGGTCTTTATTCCACAACTATGCTCTCTGGTCCTAGAGTCCCCCAAGGGGGCAAACATTTGCCCCTTAAGAATCCTATATGCTTCAATAAGATCACCCAAATTCTTCTGAACTGTGTAGAGTCCCGACTTGTTCAACCTTTGCTCATAAGACAATCCTTCCATACCAGGGAAGAAAAGGCTGATTTGATGAATTAGCACCAGATTGAGTTGCAAACTGCCAGATGCTGGTACAGCCACACTTCCAGTGCATTAGACTGAAGTCAGAACATAAAACTCTATTGTCACTCCATTACACACTGCTGTGAGATCTGCAATAGGAATCAATGTGCAATTTTATAAATACATTATCCATGAAATGAGATTCCGATTTCTAATTATTTCCACCACTTACAGCTTCAAATCGGTCACGAAATGAAAAAAGATTGGACTTATATGAACAGCACTAATAAATGCTGAGATTTGGTTAACTTCAAACTTCTAGAATTTGATGGTGTCAGTCTGAAATAAATATAAATATTTTGTGTCCACCGCTTATTTCCCAAAATCAATGACATCCGTCACAAATTCACCTGCACCTCCACACACATCATTTACTGCATCCGCTGCACCCGATGTGGCCTCCTCTACATTGGGGAGACAGGCCGCCTACTTGCAGAATGTTTCCGAGAACACCTCTGGAACACCCGCACCAACCAACCCAACCGCCCTGTGGCTGAACACTTCAACTCCCCCTCCCATTCCGCCAAGGATATGCAGGTCCTTCGCCTCCTCCATCGCCAGACCATGGCAACATGATGCCTGGAGGAAGAGCACCTCATCTTCCGCCTAGGAACCCTCCAACCACAAGGGATGAATGCAGATTTCTCCAACTTCCTCATTTCCCCTCCCCCCACCTTATCTCAGTCCCAACCCTCGGACTCAGCACCACCTTCTTGACCTGCAATCTTCTTCTTAACTCTCCGCCCCCACTCCCTCTCCGGCCTATCACCCTCACTTTAACCTCCTTCCACCTATAGCATTCCCAACACCCCTCCCCCAAGTCCCTCCTCCCTACCTTTTATCTTAGCCTGCTTGGCACACCCTCCTCATTCCTGAAGAAGGGCTCATGCCCAAAACGTCGATTCTCCTGCTGCTTGGATGCTGCCTGACCTGCTGCACTTTTCCAGCAACACATTTTTCAGCTCTGATCTCCAGCATCTGCAGTCCCCACTTTCTCCTAGACATCAGGATGGTGTCAATGACTTGCTAGTGGTCACCATTCTCAAGGATTGAGATTATGCAGAGTTGGTTTGGATAGAAGGTATCCCCATTCCCCGAAATATTCTTCCTTTGAGTCACACAGACTTTAATTTCTTCCTGCTGGGTTATGCCTCAGAGATATGCGCAAATGACACAATTTTATATATTTGAACAGAAGCTTTATTTACTGTAATTTTAAATGGTCGGCAGGTACAAATTTGCAGTTTGTTTTTATTTCTTTTACTCTAACCACACCCAATGGCTGGGGGGAGGGGGGGGGGGGGAATTTCTCTTTCTCCTGAAGGCTCTTTGTGAATTTTTTCAAGGAGCTTTTGTTTGGTCTTCCCAGGCTCCTATTTCATTCTCACCATTCCTTTGTGAGGTGACACACTCAGATCATAGCTTTACTTTCTGTATTTGAGTTAACACTAGGATTTTCTTCCATAGAAAGGTAACATAATCCAAATCTCAAAGAGTGCACATTAATTTTTTTTGTAGTAGACAGACTGGAGGCTGGAAGACCCACAGCATCAGGAGGTGGAGAAGTCAATGTTTCGGGTGTAACACTTCTTCAGGAAGGGTTAATACCTGAAACGTCGACTTCACCTTTTGATGCTGCCTGGTTTGCTGTGGACTTCCAGCCTCCTGTCTGTCTACTTTGGATTCCAGCATCTATAATTTTTTTTGTTTCTAATACATCTTTTCACATGAAACCTATAAATGAAATGTTTTTCTGTTAACTGATTGTTTGTAAATCTCCCATATACCATTTCCAAAATGAAAATTCGAACTGCTTGGTACAAGTTAACTGAGTGAGGATATCCATCTTCAGCCCTTAATAAGAAATAATTGAACTCTCCAACATTCTTTGGTTTTGTTCAGCTAATTTTAAAGCTGGGTAATCCAAGGTGGAGGATGGGAAAAAATTCTGGCTGCAACAGCGGCTCCTTTTTTGAGGTATTTTAGGTGCTGAAGGTGATTACCTCGAATTCCAAGAGCAGCAATTTCTGTTTTATATGCTGTTGCATTGTTTTGGAACTTTGGGAAAAAAAAGTCAAACCAACAGCAGTTTTAAAAGGGAGAAGAGCAGACAAAGGAAGCACATGGTGAGGACTGGCTATTGAGGGAGTGCAGCGTAGGTTCACGAGGTCAATTCCTGGAATGGCAGGATTGCCTTACACGGAAAGACTGAAGCGATTGGGCTTGTATACCCTTGAGTTTAGAAGACTGAGAGGGGATCTGATTGAAACGTATAGGATTATGAAAGGACTGGACACTCTGGCAGGAGGGAACATATTTCTGTTGATGGGGGAGTGCCGAACCAGAGGACACAACTTAAAAATACGGGGTAGACCATTTAGGACAGAGATGAGGAGAAACTACTTCACCCAGAGAGTGGTGGCTGTGTGGAATGCTCTGCCCCAGAGGGCAGTGGAGGCCCAGTCTCTGGATTCATTTAAGAAAGAATTGGATAGAGCTCTTAAAGATAGTGGAGTCAAGGGGTATGGAGATAAGGCTGGAACAGGATACTGATTAGGAATGATCAGCCATGATCATATTGAATGGCGGTGCAGGCTCGAAGGGCAGAATGGCCTACTCCTGCATCTATTGTCTATTGTCTATTGACAGTGCAGGAGAGAGAGAGAGAGAGAGAGAACCTGCACAGTTACTGCCTTTGCTGTTTGAATTCATGTATCGCAGGACATTGGAGTGGGACTGGGAAAATGAACAAACAGTGAAATTCACTACTAATCTTGGAGGAACTGTTTGGGAGAGGTCACAGCACAGAAACAGAAGTGAATATTTAAGCGTGGCCTTACAGTAAATCTGCAGTAGTGAGTAGAGTGGTTCTTTCTTGATTATATGTTTATTGAGATACATCTCTTGATTAAACTTAAAATATAAGCCATAACTATTAATTTAAGCTGGACCAGTGTTTTGTAAAGGAATAAGGCAGTGCTATTTTCTGGGTCTGTAGATTGTGAAGGAGCAAAAATGGCCTTCAGCAGAGTGATATGCTCTTCTTGTCGGATGTGGGATGTGGTTACTGAGGATTATATCTGCAATAAATGCTGTTGGTTGCGAATCCTATCAGATCAAATGGATCGGTTGGAGAGACAGTTAGAAGCAATGAAGAATTTATAAGAGCAAAGGGGTGTATGGATGGCAGTTATAGGAAGGGAGAAAAGTTGCAGATACAGTCACATAGATGGGTTAACTCCATGAAGGGTAAGAGAGGTAGGCAGTTAGTGCAGGAGTTTTCTGTGGATACCCCCATTTTAAACAAGTATGCTGTTTTGGCAAAAGTAGAGGGTGATGGATTCTCAGGGGAATGTAGCACGAACAGCCAAGTTTCTGGTATTGAGACTAGCTCTAATGCAATGAGGGGCACATTGGGTTCCAAGTGATCGATTGTGTTAGGGGACTCTTTAGTCCGAGGAACAGACAGACATTCCTGTGGCTGGCAGCGATAAATCAGAATGGTGTGTTGCTTCCCTGGTGCCAGGATAAAGGATGTCTCAGAGAGAGTGCAGAATGTTCTCACGGGGGAGAGGAGCCAGCTGGAGGTTATTGTACACATTGGAACCAACGACATAGGAAGAGAAAAGGTTGAGATTCTGAAGGGAGATTATAAAGAATTAGGCAGGACTTTAAAAAGGAGGCCCTTGAGAGTAGTAATATCTGGATTACTCCTGGTGATATGAGCTAGTGAGGGCAGGAATAGGAGGATGGAGCAGATGAATGCATGGCTGAGGAGCTGGCATATCGGAGGAGTCAACATTTTTGGATCATTGGAATCTCTTCTGGGGTAGAAAGTGACCTGTACAAGAAGCACAGATTGGAAGGAGACTAAATTGGAGAAAGGCCAATTTTGATGATATTAGGCAAGAATTTTCAAAAACTGATTGAGGGCAGATGTTCGCAGGTAAAGTGATGGCTGGAAAATGGGCAGCATTCAGAAATGAGATAACAAGAATCCAGAGAAAGTGTGTTCCTGTCAGGGTGAAAGGGAAGGCTGGTAGGTATAGAGAATGCTGGATGACTAAAGAAATTGAGGGTTTGGTTAAGAAAAAGAAGGAGGCATATGTCAGTTATAGACAGGATAGATCGAATGAATCCTTAGAAGTGTATAAAGGAAGTAGGAGTACACTTAAGAGGGAAATCAGGAGGGCAAAAAGGTGACATGAGATAGCTTTGCCAAATAGAATTAAGGAGAATCCAAAGAGTATTTACAACTATATTAAGAACAAAGGGTAACTAGGGAGAGAATAGGGCCCCTCAAAGATCAGCAAAGCAGCCTTTGTGTGGAGCCACAGAAAATGGGAGAGATATTAAATGAGTATTTTGTATCAGTATTTACTGTGGAAAAGGATGTGGAAGATATAGACTGAAGGGAAATAGATGGTGACATCTTGCAAAATGTCCATATTACAGAGGAGGAAGTGCTGGATGTCTTGAAATGCGTAAAGGTGGATAAATCCCCAGGACCTGATCAGGTGTACCCGAGAACTCAGTGGGAAGCTAGAGAAGTGATTGCTGGGCCTCTTGCTGAGATATTTGTATCAGTGATAGTCACAGGTGAGGTGCCTGAAGACTGGAGGTTGTCTAACGTGGTGCCACTGTTTAAGAAGGGTGGTAAGGACAAGCCAGGGAACTATAGACCAGTGAGCCTGACCTCAGTGGTGGGAAAGTTGTTGGAGGGAATCCTGAGGGATAGGATGTACATGTATTTGGAAAAAACAATGACTGCAGATGCTGGAAACCAGATTCTGGATTAGTGGTGCTGGAAGAGCACAGCAATTCAGGCAGCATCCAAGGAGCTTCGAAATCGACGTTTCGGGCAAAAGCCCTTCATCAGGAATAAAGGTAGTGAGCCTGAAGCGTGGAGAGATAAGCTAGAGGAGGATGGGGGTGGGGAGAAAGTAGCATAGTGTACAATGGGTGAGTGGGGGAGGGGATGAAGGTGATAGGTCAGGGAGGAGAGGGTGGAGTGGATAGGTGGAAAAGGAGATAGGCAGGTAGGACAAGTCCGGACAAGTCATGGGGACAGTGCTGAGCTGGAAGTTTGGAACTAGGGTGAAGTGGGGGAAGGGGAAATGAGGAAACTGTTGAAGTCCACATTGATGCCCTGGGGTTGAAGTGTTCCGAGGCGGAAGATGAGGCGTTCTTCCTCCAGGCGTCTGGTGGTGAGGGGAGCGACGGTGAAGGAGGCCCAGGACCTCCATGTCCTCGGCAGAGTGGGAGGGGGAGTTGAAATGTTGGGCCACGGGGCGGTTTGGTTGATTGGTGCGGGTGTCCTGGAGATGTTCCCTAAAGCGCTCTGCTAGGAGGCGCCCAGTCTCCCCAATGTAGAGGAGACCACATCGGGAGCAACGGATACAATAAATGACATTAGTGGATGTGCAAGTAAAACTTTGATGGATGTGGAAGGCTCCTTTAGGGTCTTGCATAGAGGTGAGGGAGGAGGTGTGGGTGGAGGTTTTACAGTTCCTGCGGTGGCAGGGGAAAGTGCCAGGATGGGAGGGTGGGTTGTAGGGGGGGCGTGGACCTGACCAGGTAGTCACAGAGGGAACGGTCTTTGCGGAAGGCGGAAAGGGGTGGGGAGGGAAAGAGGTGGTGGTGGGGTCTGTTTGGAGGTGGCGGAAATGTCGGCGGATGATTTGGTTTATGCGAAGGTTTGTAGGGTGGAAGGTGAGCACCAGGGGCGTTCTGTTCTTGTTACGGTTGGAGGGGTGGGGTCTGAGGGTGGAGGTGCGGGATGTAGACGAGATGCGTTGGAGGGCATCTTTAACCACGTGGGAAGGGAAATTGCGGTCTCTAAAGAAGGAGGCCATCTGGTGTGTTCTGTGGTGGAACTGGTCCTCCTGGGAGCAGATACGGCGGAGACGGAGGAATTGGGAATACGTGATGGCATTTTTGCAAGAGGTAGGGTGGGAAGAGGTGTAATCCAGGTAACTGTGGGAGTCGGTGGGTTTGTAAAAAATGTCAGTGTCAAGTCGGTCGTCATTAATGGAGATGGAGAGTCCAGGAAAGGGAGGGAGGTGTCAGAGATGGTCCAGGTAAATTTAAGATCAGGGTGGAATGTGTTGGTGAAGTTGGTGAATTGCTCAACCTCCTCGTGGGAGCACGAGGTGGCGCCAATGCAGTCATCAATGTAGCGGAGGAAGAGGTGGGGAGTGGTGCCGAGACAATGGGTCGGCCAGGGTGGTCAGGCTTGTGGATCTTGGCAAGGAGGTAGAACTGGGCAGTGCGGGATTCCTGGATTATGAGGTTGGAAGCTGTGGGTGGGAGATCTCCTGAGGTGATGAGGTTCTGTATGGTCTGGGAGATGAGGCAAAGACTGATTAGGAATAGTCAACATGGCTTTTGCGTGGGAAATCATGTCTCACAAACTTGATTGAGTTTTTTGAGAAAGTAACAAAGAGGATTGATGAGAGCATAGCTGTAGATGTGATCTTATGCACTTCACTAAGGCGTTGGACAAGGTTCCCCATGGGAGACTGATTAGCAAGGTTAGATCTCATGGAATAAAGAGAGAATTAGCCATTTGGATACAGAACTGGCTCAAAGGTAGAAAACAGAGGGTGGTAGTGGAGGGTTGTTTTTCAGATTGGAGGCCTGTGACCTCGGTGTTGATTCTCTACTTTTTGTTATTTACATAAATGATTTGGATGCGAGCATAAGAGATACAGTTAGTAAGTTTGCAGGTGACACCAAAATTGGAGGTGTAATGGACAGCAAAGAGGGTTACCTCAGATTACAACAGATTCTTGACCAGATGGGCCAATGGACTGAGAAATGGCAGATGGAGTTTAATTCAGATAAATGCTTGGTGTTGCATTTTGGGAAAGCAACTGTTAGCAGGACTTATACACTTAATGGTAAGGTCCTAGGGAGTGTTGCTGAACAAAGAGACCTTGGAGTGCAGGTTCATAGCTCCCTGAAAGGGGAGTCGCTCGTAGATAGGAAATTCAAGAAGGCGTTTGAACAAGAACATAGAACAGTACAGCACAGAACAGGCCCTTCAGCCCACGATGTTGTGCAGACAACTGATCCTCATGTATGCACCCTCAAATTTCTGTGACCATATGCATGTCCAGTAGTCTCTTAAATGACCCCAATGACCCTGCCTCCACAACTGCTGCTGGCAACGCATTCCATGCTCTCACAACTCTCTGTGTAAAGAACCCGCCTCTGACATCCCCTCTATACTTTCCTCCAACCAGCTTAAAACTATGACCCCTCGTGTTAGTCATTTCTGCCCTGGGAAATAGTCTCTGGCTATCGACTCTATCTATGCCTCTCATTATCTTGTATACCTCAATTAGGTCCCCTCTCCTCCTCCTTTTCTCCAATGACAAAAGTCCAAGCTCAGTCAACCTCTCTTCATAAGATAAGCCCTCCAGTCCAGGCAGCGTCCTGGTAAACCTCCTCTGAACCCTCTCCAAAACATCCACATCTTTCCTATAATAGGGCAACCAGAACTGGACGCAGTATTCCAAGTGTGGTCTAACCAAAGTTTTATAGAGCTGCAACAAGATCTCACGATGTTTAAACTCAATCCCCCTGTTAATGAAAGCCAAAACACCATATGCTTTCTTAACAATCCTGTCCACTTGGGTGGCCATTTTAAGGGATCTATGTACCTGCACACCAAGATCCTTCTGTTCCTCCACACTGCCAAGAATCCTATCCTTAATCTTGTACTCAGCTTTCAAATTCGACCTTCCAAAATGCATCACCTCGCATTTATCCAGGTTGAACTCCATCTGCCACCTCTCAGCCCATCTCTGCATCCTGTCAGTGTCCCGCTGCAGCCTACAACAGCCCTTTCTACTGTCAACGACACGTCCAAACTTTGTGTCATCTGCAAACTTGCTGACCCATCCTTCAATCCCCTCATCCAAGTTATTAATAAAAATTACAAACAGTAGAGGCCCAAGGACAGAGCCCTGTAGAACACCACTCACCACGGACTTCCAGGCAGAATATTTTCCTTTTGGTATGCTTTCTTTAATTGGTCAGAGTATTGAGTACAGGAGTTGGGAGGTCATGTTGTGGCTGTACAGGACATGAGTTAGGCTACTGTTGGAATATTGTGTGCAATTCTGGTCTCCTTCTTATCGGAAAGATGTTGTGAAACTTGAAAGGGTTCAGAAAAGATTTACAAGGATGTTGCCAAGGTTGGAGGATTTGAGCTATAGGGAGAGGCTGAACAGACTGGACTGTTTTCCCTGGAGTGTCAGAGGCTGTGGGGCCACGTTATAGAGGTTTACAAAATTATGAGGGGCATGGGTAGGGTAAATAGGCAAAGTTTTTCCCTGGGGTCGGGGAGTCCAGAACTAGGGGGTATTGGTTTAGGGTGAGAGGGGAAAGATATAAAAGAGACCTAAGGGGCAACTTTTTCACACAGAGGATGGTACATGTATGGAATGAGCTGCCAGAGGAAGTGGTGGAGGCTGGTACAATTGCAACATTTAAAGGCATTTGGATGGGTATATGAATAGGAAGGGTTTGGAGGAATATGGGCCGGGTGCTGGCAGGTGGGACTAGATTTGGTTGCGACATCTGGTCGGCATGGACGGGTTGGACTGAGGATCTGTTTCCACGCTGTACATCTCTATGACTCTATGACTGATAAATTAAACTGCATTTATTTCAATGCAAGGGACCTAACAGGGAAAGCAGATGAACTCAGGGCATGGTTAGGAACATGGGACTGGGATATCATAGCAATTACAGAGACATGGCTCAGGCAATGGGCAGGACTGGAAGCTTAATGTTCCACGATACAAGTGCTACAGGAAGGATAGAAAGGGAGGCAAGAGAGGAGGGGGAGTGGCATTTTTGATAAGGGGTAGCATTACAGCTGTGCTGAGGGAGGATATTCCCAGAAAGACATCCAGGGAAGTTATTTGGGCAGAACTGAGAAATAAGAAAGGGATGATCACCTTATTGGGATTGGTATTATAGACCCTCTAATAGTCAGAGGGAAATTGAGAAACAAACTTGTAAGAAGATCTCAGTTACCTGTAAGAATAATAGGGTGGTAATGGTAGGGGATTTTAACTTTCCAAACATAGACTGGAACTGCCTTAGTGTTAAGGGTTTAGATGGAGTGGAATTTGTTAAGTGCGTGCAAGAAAATTTTCTGATTTAGTATGTGGATGTACCTACTACAGAAGGTGCAAAACTTGACCTACTTTTGGGAAATAAGCCAGGGCGTGTCAGTGGGGGAGGACTTTAGGGCCAGCGACTATAATTCTAATAATTTTAAAATAGTGATGGAAAAAGATAGACCAGATCTAAAAGTTGAATTTCTAAATTGGAAAAAGGCCAATTTTGTTGGTATTATGGAAGAACTTTCAAAAGCTGATTGGAGGCAGATGTTCACAGGTAAAGGGACGGCTGGAAAATGGGAACCCTTCAGAAATGAGATAACAAGAATCCAGAGAAAGTATATTCCTGTCAGGGTGAAAGGGAAGGCTGGTAGTTCTAGGGAGTGCTGGATGATGGGAAAAATTGAGGGTTTGGTTAAGAAAAAGAAGGTATTGACAGGACAGATCGAGTAAATCCTTAGAAGAGTATAAAGGCAATAGGAGTATACTTAAGAGGGAACTCAGGAGGGCAAAAAGGGGACATGAGATAGCTATGGCAAATAGAATTAGGGAGAATCCAAAGGGTTCTTACAAATATATTAAGGATAAAAGGGTAACGAGGGAGAGAATAGGTCCCCTCAAAGATCAGCAAGGCGGCCTTTGTGTGGAGCCGCAGAAAATGGGGAAGATACTAAGCTAGTATTTTGCATCAGTATATACTGTGGAAAAGGACATGGAAGATATAGAATGTAGGGAAATAGATGATGACATCTTGAAAAATGTCCATACTCCAGAGGAGGAAGTGCTGGATGTCTTGAAATGCATAAAGATGGATAAATCACCAGGATCTGATCAGGTGTACCCTAGAACTTTGAGGGAAGCTAGAGGAGTGATTGCTGGGCCCTTTACTGAAGTTTTTGTATCATCGATAGTCACAGGTGAGGTGCTGGAAGACTGGAAGTTGGCTAATGTGGTGCCACTGTTTATGAAAGGTGGTAAGGACAAGCCAGGGAACTATAGAATGTTGAGCCTGACCTCGGTGGTGGGTAAGTTGTTGGAGGGAATCCTGAGGGACAGGATGTACATGTATTTGGAAAGGCAAAGACTGATTAGGGATAGTCAACATGGCTTTGTGCGTGGGAAATCATGTCTCACAAACTTGATTGAGTTTTTTGAAGAAGTAACAAAGATTATTGATGAGGGCAGAGCAGTGGATGTGATCTATATGGACTTCAATAAGGTGTTCGACAAGATTCCCCATGGGAAACTGATTAGCAAGGTTAGATCTCATGGAATACAGGGAGAACTAGCCATTTGGATACAGAACTGGCTCAAAAGTAGAAGACAGAGGGTGGTGGTGGAGGGTTGTTTTTCAGACTGGAGGCCTGTGACCAGTGGAGTGCCACAAAAATCAGTGCTGGATCCACGTCTTTTCGTCATTTATATAAATGATTTGGATGTGAGCTTAAGAGGTACAGTTAGTAAGTCTGCAGATGACCCCAAAATTGGAGGTGTAGTGGACAGCAAGCAGAGTTACCTCAGATTACAACAGGATCTTGATCAGATGGGCCAATGGGCTGAGGAGTGGTAGGTGGAGTTTAATTCAGATAAATGCGAGGTGCTGCATTTTAGGAAAGCAAATCTTAGCATGACTTATACACTTAATGGTAAGGTGCTCGGGAGTGTTGCTGAACAAAGAGACCTTGGAGTGGAGGTTCATAGCTCCTTGAAAGTAGAGTTGCAGGTATATAGGATAGTGAAGAAGGCGTTTGGTCTGCTTTCCTTTATTGGTCAGAGTATTGAGTACAGAAGTTGAGGAATCATGTTGCGGCTGTACAGGACATTGGTTAGGCCACTGTTGGAATATTGTGTGCAATTCTGATCTCTTTTCTATCGGAAAGATGTTGTGAAACTTGAAAGAGTTCAGAAAAGATTTCCAAGGAAGTTGCCTGGGTTGGAGGATTTGAGCTTCAGGGAGAGGCTGAACAGGCTGCTTACCCTGGAGCGTCGGAGGCTGAGGGGTGACCTTAGAGATGTTTAAAAAATCATGAGGGGCATGGATAGGATAAATAGACAAAGTATTTTCCCTGGGTTGGGGGAGTACTGAACTAGAAGTCATAGGTTTAGGGTGGGAGGGGAAAGATATAAAAGAGACCTAAGGGGCAACTTTTTCACACAGAGGGTGGTACGTGTATGGAATAAGCTGCCAGAGGAAGTGGTGGAGGCTGATGCAACATTTAAAAGGCATTTGGATGGGTACATGAATAGGAAGGGTTTGGAGGGATATGGGCCGGGTGCTGGCAGTTGAGACTAGATTGGATTGGGATATCTAGTCAGCATGGACAGGTTGGACCGAAGGTAAAAACAATGACTGCAGATGCTGAAAATCAAATACTGGATTAGTGGTGCTGGAAGAGCACAGCAGTTCAGGCAGCATCCAACGAGCAGCGAAATCAACGTTTCGGGCAAAAGCCCTTCATCAGGAATAAAGGCAGTGAGCCTGAAGCATGGAGAGATAAGCTAGAGGAGGGTGGGGGTGGGGAGAGAGTAGCATAGAGTTGGACCGAAGGGTCTGTTTCCGTGCTGTACGTCTCTATGACTCGATAAGTTTCTCTCCCCTCAATACTTCTGTGTAAAGGGAGTGCTGACAAACAAGTTAGGATACTGACTTCTGAACAGCCAATTGTGTAACAAACAGAATACATAGAAATCAATTCTTTAGCATCAGATTGATCCACAGATAATAAAAGGTTTAAATCACATCTACTTCATAAGATCATCTATACTTTAATGAGACCTAAATTGGTCAGACTGAAGTAGCACGAATTGAGGTTCTTTCTAGCTATGTTAAAATTGAACTACATTCTTGGGATTTTTCTTCATAATATATAACCTTCTGTTGTCAGGTCTAACGATCCAATGTTTGAGTTAGATGTTGGGATTATTAAAAACAATAAGATGTAGGAGCAAAAGTTAGCCATTCAGCTCCACCATTCAATGAGATCACGGCTGATTTCATACATCTTAATTCCACTTTCCTACCTTGCTCCATAACCCTTGACTCCTTCACTTATTAAAACTTTGTCTACCTCAGCCTTGAATATATTTAAGGAAGAATTTGAATTGACACAACTGAGGTTGAAAGATTCAACATTAGAGACAGGTAAGTTCTTGATTGCCTTGAGGATCAAATGTTATGGGGAGAAAGTGGGAAAACAGCGTTGAAAAGCTTATCAGCCATGATCGAATGGGGAAGCAGACTTGATGGGCCAAATGGCCTAATTTCTGCTCCTATGTCTTATTAGTAGGTGATGAACTGGGACAGGAATTGCCAATTTAAAATTCAATGCATTTTTTCAATCAACATGTTCACAGATGTTATTACACATTTCAGGTGTAGGTGGAATTTGAACTGTGGGACTTGACAGTACTACTGCATCACCAGACCCTAACATTTTATCAAATAACATTATTATTTTAACTTCAGAGCCACAAGCACATTATAATCAACCCTTTTTCCCAGCCACAGCCACGTGCCTATCTTTCTAATTCCCTCTCTCACAAACTCCCTCAGCAGCCTTGATTAGATTACTTACAGTGAGGAAACAGGCCCTTCGGCCCAACTGACCCGCCGAAGTGCAACCCACCCAGACCCATTCCCCTATATTTATCCCTTCACCTAACACTACGGGCAATTTAGCATGGCCAATTCACCTGACCTGCACATTTTTGGACTGTGGGAGGAAACCGGAGCACCCGGAGGAAACCCACGCAGACACGGGGAGAATGCGCAAACTCCACACAGACAGTCGCAAGAGGCGGGAATTAAACCCGGGTCTCTGGCGCAGTGAGACAGCAGTGCTACCCACTGTGCCACCGTACCGCCCACTGTTCCACTGTTGTGCTTCTCCGGCTGAGATTTGACCCTAACAAGTTCATCCCAGGCTGAAACTCAGGGCAAAACAGGATACCATTTCTCTGGCCATACCACATTTCACAGAACATCATGGGACACATGCACTAAACAACCTCACCGAAGTGTGGCCGAACATTTTAACTCCCCCTTCCAATTTGTCAAAGATATGCAAGTTCTGGACTTCCTCTACTGCCAGATTCTAGCCACCTGATGCCTGGAGGAGGAACACCTCATCTTCCGCCTTGGAACCCTCAAACCACACTGGAATAATGTTGATTTCCCCAGTTTCCTCATTTCCTCTCCCCCCATCTTATCCCAGATCCAACCCTCCCAATTTGGTGCCACCCTCTTGAACTCTCCTACCTGTCTATCTTCCTTCCCACCTATCTGCTCCACCCAGCGCTCCGATCTGTTACCATCACCCCCAAGCGCCCCACCCACCCCACCGCCCCCACCTGTATTCCTGGCTACCTTCCCCCCAGCCCCATCCCCCTGCCATTTAGCTCTCAGTCCCCTTGGGCCACCGCACATTCCTGATGAAGAGCTTATGCTCGAAACATTGACTCTCCTGCTCCTCAATGCTGCCGGACTGGCTGTGCTTTTCCAGTACCACATCTTTTGACTCTGATCTCCAGCATCTGCAGTCCTCACTTTCTCCACATGCCCATCTAGTACATTCCAAACCCTGCAACTAAGCCTCAAGAGAAGCTAGCAACTCCACTCCCAGCTGGGACAGGCCCAGCCAACAAACCCCGGCTGAGACTTGGGGGCCCAGTTAGCACCTGCGCGTCAGCCAGAATTTGGCTAATGGGACTTCACCTCACAATGCTGGCGTTTCTGGGATTTACATTCACCTTTCTATTGGTAAAGGCTCTGTCCTTTGCTTCCTTTTTCCACTTCATCTCATTAATCTCCCTTCCAGAGGATTACAAGAGACACACAGTGAAGACGCAGGCAAAATTCTCCTACGCAAACAGCCAGAACAAATCTTCCAGCTTCTCTCATCACAGGTTCCCTCCCTCCTGCTCCTCCAATCATGAATTGTGTTTCTAGAACAGCAGCAAAAGCAATGGGGGGGCCAATGATTGGAATATCTGTTACCGTTAGCTTCAGAGAACATGTGATTGGTGTAGGTCCTCATATTTAGTCTCTCCCACATGCAGAGGCTGCCTCACTGGTTGCTCAGATCTTTTGGGAGCCTTCAAGAGCAAATGTGTTCACTGGGCCTGTGTATTTTAACTCCTGCCTCAGGCTTGACTAACATCACATAGAACTGTCAATACTCAAACACGATCAAACACTGAACAATTGATTCACTCCTCTACCTCCAAGCCCAGCTCGCATTCAGGAAATTCTCCCACTTTACAATTTAAATCCTGAGCCAAATTTGCAGATGGGTTGCAAAAGTAAGAAACGAAAGGTTGAGGAGATTTTTTTTTAGACCGTATTTGAAATAACCTTTAGATCAATGTAATGTGCTGATTACAGTGCATGGTTATAATTAATTTCATTGACAAACATTTCCCAGTCAAGGTTAAGGAGCTCAAAACAAGTATGAGAAAATCAGCAGCAAATCGATATAATATGATTCATTACTCCATCAGTCTCTTCCATTATTTCTCTGTAATGTAGAGGGACCATCCCAATTGCAAAAAAAAGGAAGTGTTAGAGGAACTCAACTCTTGTTTCTCTCTCCATAGATGCTGTCAGATCTGCTGAGTTTCTCCAGAACTTCCTGTTTTGTTTAAAATCTCAAACATGGAGTCAGAGAGTCATACAGCACGAAACAGACACTTTAGTCCAACATGTTCAGGCTGAGCAGGTTTCCCAAACTAAACTTACCTCATCTGCCTGCATTTGGCTGAAATAAATCTTTCCAATCCATGTAGCAGTCCAAATGTCTTTCAAATGTTGTAACTGTACCTGCATCTACCACTTCCCTTTAAATCTTTCTCCTCTCACCTTAAAATTATGCCCCTTAGTTTTGAACTCACCCACCCTAGGGAAATGCCTTTGCCATTCACCTTATCTGTGCCCCTCATGATTTTATAAATCTCTATAAGGTCACCCTTCAGCCTCCTACTCTCCAGGGAAAAATGTCCCAGCCAATCCAGCCTGTCCTTAAAACTCAAGTCTGCATCCGCTGTTATCGAGTCATAGAGCTGTACAGCACAGAAACAGACCCCTCAGTCCAACTTATCCATGCTGGCCCGATACCCTAACCTAATCTAGTCCCATTTGCCAGCATTTGGCCCTATTCATATACCCATCCAGTTGACTTTTAAATGTTGTAATTGTACCAGCCTCCACCTTTTCGTCCGGCAGCTCATTCCATACATGCAACACTCCTTTGTTTTATTTTCAAATGTCCCAAATTTATTTTGTCATGTTTTGCTTGCAAGCACAGTGGCTCAGTGGTTAGCACTGCTGCCTCACAGAGCCAGGGACAAGTTTGCACATTCTCCCTGTGTCTGTGTGGGTTTCCTCCGGGTGCTCCGGCTTCCTTCCACAATCCAAAGGTGTGCAGGTCAGGTGGATTGGCCATGCTAAATTGCCCCAGAGTGTTCAGGGATGTGTAGGTTAGGTGCATTAGTCAGAGATAAATGTAGAGTAATAGAGTAGGGGAATGGGTCGGTGTGCACTTGTTGGGCCGAAGGGCTTGTTTCCACACTGAAGGGATTCGATGCTTCAATGATTCTATTCAAGTTTACAATGTTCTATGACAGCTACAGTGACAATGTTGTGAAAATTGCTGCATGTCTGTGAATTCTGGGCTGTCTGTTTGATCAATCAGTAGATATCAGTTTGGAATAAACATCTACAGCAATCCAGCTGGCAGCGCTTCCTGTAAAAAGTACTCAGCTCTCTCCCCCCATCCTGACATGGGAGTCTTCATAGTGACTCCTGAGACTGCTCTTTCACTGCATGCTCAGTGCCCTTACACTCACTCCCATATGAAGGGGTGCAAACATGCATTCCCCCACTCGTGGCACACAATGTTAGCACTGCTGCCTCACAGCGTCAGGGACCTAGATTCGATTCTAACCTTGGGTGATTGTTGGTGTAGACTTTGTATGTTCTCCCCATGTCTGTGTGGGCTTCCTCCTGGTGCTCTGGTTTCCTCCTGAGGTCCAAACATGTGTAGGTTAGGTGGATTGGCCATGCTTAATCACCCATGGGTGGATTTAGCCCTGGTGGCTACGGGTTACAGGGATTGGAGGGGAGGGTTCTGAATGGGATGATCTTTGGGAGGGATGGGAGTGGTTGCAGATTCTGTGGTCTCTATCTGCGCTGTGGGGCTACTATGAGGAATCATTGATTCACGGAGCAGAAACACTGCTAGTTTCTCTCTCCTCAAGCCCTCCCTTGTCAGGGTTGCCCTGTTCCACATCAAATATTAGAAGAGGGAATGAGTGCAGCATCAGACACAACGTGGAACAAGCACCCACTCAGTCTCCTGAGATGGGACTAGGAGTTGCTACCGATGAGGTCTGACAGGTTCTGCTGGTTCTTCAGCTGTTGGGTAAAGTGACACTGTTTCCTTACTCCCCAGGATCGCACAGCGCTACTTATAGCCTGATGTTATCTTGTTCCCCCTGACCTCTGAGCAGTAAACACAGGAAACAATGCTTTATTTCCCCGCAGGAAATACTAGAGATTCCGAGTACATTAGTTTGCGATTGAAACATGATATTGTCCCTCCAGCCTGCAATTCTATCTGCGATACTGAGTTTCTTCCTGGATTAGATTACACTGTTGTATGTGTTAATTCCACAGGCCTGCTTAAAGAGACTGTCTGCAGTGCTCAGGAAACACTGAAGGGAGATCAGCAAATTCAGGAACCAAATCTGTTTCCATTGTTACAACAGCTGAAATCAGTTGATTGTGCACAGCCTGATATTAAAGGAGGAGCCTGATCTTTATTGGAAAACAAATCCCAAGATGTATTTACCCAGCAGTGGGAGAGGGGTTTTCAGCTCGTGCCCTCAGAGGAGAGAGCTCTCATGTGCAACATTGATATGGCGTTTCCGGTGCTGGACTGGGTTGAACAGTGTCAAAAGTCACACGACACCGGGTTCTAGCCCCCAGGTTTATGTGAGAACACTAGCTTTCAGAGCGCTGCTTCTTCATCAGGTGCTAGTCATAGAGCCATAGAGCTATACAGCATGGAAACAGACCTTCAGTCCAATCCCTCCATTATGCTAAATTAATAAAACATAGACCGTAGAACATTACAGCGCAGTACAGGCCCTTCGGCCCTTGATGTTGCCCCATTTGCCAGCATTTGGCCTATATTCCTCTAAATTCTACCTACTTATGTACCCATCCAGATGCCTTTTAAATGTTGCAATTATACCAGCGTCCACCACTTCCTCTGGCATTCATTCCATACGTGCACCATCCTCAGAGAGAAAAAGTTGCCCCTCAGGTCCATTTTAAATCTTTCCCCTCTTACCTTAAAACTATGCCCTCTAGTTTTTTAGACTCCCCCACCTCAGAGAAAAGACCTTGATTATTTATCCTATCTATGCCCCTCGTGATTTTATAAACCTCTAAAGAGTCACCTCTCAGCCTCCAACGCTCCTGCGAAAACAGTCCCAGCCTATTCAGCCTCTCCCTGTTGCTCAAATCCTCCAACCCTGGCAACATCCTTGTAAATCCTTTCTGAATCCTTTCAAGTTTAACAACATATTTTGTACAGCAGGGAGACCAGAATTGAATGCAGTATTCCAACACTGGCCGAAACAATGTCCTATGCAACTCCAGCTTATTCAGCCATGACTTACTAAATTACAAGTGTTAGCACATAAGTAAATATGCAAAGAGGCTATGTGCGTTCTTTACGGTATATTAAAGGGTAAAACAGGATGGAGAGCCGCTGAGAGATATCCAAACTCTTAATTGTAGTTTACAATGGGTGAATAAACGACCTGAATCACTGAGATCATGATGTATGTAACACTCCTGCCAGTGACAGAATGGCTGACTCCAGGATAGGGACACACTGATGCAAGGTGTTAGCAATGGAATAACAATCTGCAGCTGCTGTTCCAGGAAGATGGCTATCATCCGAGCTTCATCACAGCAAACACTTGCCAAGAAGGCAAAGGAAACACTTCAAAGGCTCTCTTAAAGTTTCCCTGATTAAAAATGCAACATCTTCACCCAAGATGGCCCAAACTGGAGAAGAGGCACCCATGAAGATGTCAACAATTTTGAGCATCTCCGAGAGGCCCAGATACAAACTCTGGAAAGAGGGTGAGTAAACCCTAGCATCCAAGCAATCCAGCTCCTCAAACATTACCTACTGCACATGCAGCAGAGTCTGAGGAACCAGCATTTGACTGTTTCGTTAGCTCAGGACCCACAACATGCTGGAGTGAAGAAAGGCAACCAGATGAAGAAGATGGTGAGCAACATTTCTGACTAATTCCTTATCCCTGACATTCTGAAGAAGGACCCTGAAACCTTAATTCTGTTTCTCTTTCCACAGACACTGCCACAGCTTTGGGTTTCTCCACTGATTTCAGCTTTCATTCTAACATCTGCAGTATTTTGCTTCTGTAAACACAAGAGGTATGGTTAGTAAGTTCGCAGATGACACCAAAATTAGAGGTGTAATGGACAGTGAAGAAGGTTACCTCAGACTACAACAGGATCTTGATCAGATAGGCCAATGGGATGAGGAGTGGCAGATGGATTTTAATTTAGATAAATGTGACATGCTGCATTTTGGAAAAGCAGGAGTTATATCCTAAATGGTAAAGTCCTGAGGAGTGTTGCTGAACAAAGAGACCTTGGAGTGCAGGTTCATAGTTCCTTGAAAGTGGAGTCTCAGGTAGTTAGGATAGTGAAGAAGGCATTTGGTATGCTTTCCTTTATTGGTCAGAGCATTGAATATAGGAGTTGGGAGGTCACGTTGAGGACATAGGTTAAGCCACTGTTGTAATATTGTATGCAGTTCTGGTCTCCTTCCAGTCAGGGGGATGTTGTGAATCTTGAAAGGGTTCAGAAAAGATTTACAAGGATGTTGCCAGGGTTGGAGGATCTGAGCTACAGGGAGAAGTTGAATAGGCTGGGACTGTTTTCCCTGGAGCGTCGGAGGCTAAGGGGTGACCGTATAGAGGTTTATAAAATCATGAGGGGCATAGATAGGATAAATAATCAAGGTCTTTTCCCTGAGGTGGGGGAGTCCAGAACTAGAGGGCATAGGTTTCAGATGAGAGGGGCAAGATTTAAAAGGGACCAAGGGGCAACGTTTTCACGTAGAGAGTGGTACGTGTATGGAATGAGCTGCCAGAGGAAGTGGTGGAGGCTGGTACAAAAGCAGCACTGAAAAGGATCTTGTTGGGTCTATGAATAGGAGAAAGTGAGAACTGCGAATACTGGAGATCAGAGTCGAAGAGTGTGGTGTTGGAAAAGCACAGCCAGTCAAGCAGCATCTGAGGCACAGGAGAGTCGACGCTTCATGCATAAGCTCTTCATCAGGAATGAGGGGCTGGCTCAAGGGGGCTGAGAGATAAATGGGAGGGGGGTGGAGCTGGGGCAAAGGTGGCTAGGAATTGTGATAGGTAGATGAAGGTGGGGGATGATGGTGATAGGTCGGAGAGGAGGGTGGAGCTGATAGGTGGGAAGGAAGGTGGACAGTTCAAGAAGGCGGTGCTGAGTTGGAAGGTTGAATTTGGGACAAGGTGGGGGGAGGGGAAATGAGGAAACTGGTGAAGTCCATATTGATCCCGTGTGAACAGAAAGCTCCTGCAACAAACATTGGCCAATAATATTCTTTTGCGATGTTGGTTTGGGAATAATTATGGGATGGAACACTGGGGATAACTTCTCTGTTCTTCCTCAAAATAATACCACCAGAAACGTTTACATTTACCCAAGCAAGCAGACAGCTTAACGTCTCACCCAGAGATAGCTGCTCTGATAGAGCTGTGCTCCCTTAGCACTGGATGGTTAGTCTTGATATTTGGGCTCAATCCCTGGAGTGGAATTTGAACCCAGAAACTTGTGCTGTAGGGGTAAGAGCCACACCTAACAAGTGCAAGTGTCAGTTCTCGCCCCACCATAGCTGAATGTCTGACTCAGTAAAACCACTCGAACTTGAACAAACCATGTTTCTGCTAAGTATTAACTAGCTACTCACAGGGTATGGCAAGAAAGCAAGAATATCACATTGAGACAGAAGATCAGCCACGATCATCTTGTATAGCAGACCAGATGCTATTCAAAAGCCTTTCTCTCCATTCACAATCTTCCCAGTGCCTTAAATCTCCACTTTGCATTTAACTCCCCATCTCATTACATGCAAGTGCATTTCTTGTGCATGTTTCATATTAAAGCCATTCAATTCAGATTCTGAGACTGCAATTCACTTGTTGTCCCACTCCCAACACTTGGCCATCCTGCCTGCCAACTTGCCCACTGCCTCCCTCCCGCTCATCACCCTAGCCTCTTGCTGTTTGCCATGAGCAAGGGGACAGGGTGGCAAGAAGAATGGAGGCTACTAAGGACTGAGGAGTGGGAAGGCCAGGAGATAGCAAACAGGGCAGTGAATGTGGCTGAGTTACATCAAGTCACCATAGTAATGTTGATGCTGACTTCCTGTCCCAATGCACTGACAGGGGCTATCTTGAAATGGGGTACACAGACAGATTCTACATATATGAATACAATTAAACATCTAATTGATATAAAATTAACAAACGATATCAGGGATCTTCTTTGAAATAAATCCATGTAAGCTTTGTGTTCCCAAGGGAAATAAGTTGCGATATATGGAACCTCCAACAATGGACCACTCCCTTCCTAATGTATTGAAGTACCAGTTAATTATGGGGTTAAATCGCTGGAATCCCCATTTTCTGGTTCAGAAACAGGAATGCAGCCAAACTCAGGAAATAATGGTGGCAATATTGAAGAAGGTAACTGTTAACAGCTCCTTCCCTGAGCAAGGTCTGGCACCGAAGGGAACTTCATTTATAAAATGTCTAATGATCGTAATTAATTTTTTGGGGGGGAGAACTAACAAATGTGTTGGCTAAGAAAGTGACCTTTAGATGTATCGTGTGCCTCTGATCTTGAAGTGAGGTGTCAGCCTTGTGGTATTAGCACTGTACTGTTAATCAAAGATCCAGGTAATGTTCTGGGGACCTGGGACCAAACCCCTCACGGCAGTTGGTGAAATTTGAATTCAATTTAAAAGAATTTGGAATTAAGAGTTTAATCATGGCTATGAATCCATTGTTGATTTTTGGAAAAACTCATCTGGTTCACTAATGTCCTTCAGGGAAGGAAATTTGCCATCTTTACCTTGTCTGACTGCAGACCCACAGCAATGTGGGTGACTCTGAAGTGCTCTCTGGGTAATTAGGGATGGGTATTAAATGCTGGCCGCATCCCATGAATGAATAATTTTAAAAAAAAGACCTCCAGAATTTATTTGACAAGGTTGCAGATGAGAGAATTTCAAGATGAAGTTGTGGAATCAGAGGCTGCGAGTGACAGGAGTTGGGGAATTGGTTTCTGGTAGGAGACAGTGAGTAGTTCCAATGGACATTACGCCCAACTGGTAGGATTTTTAATTGCCTAGGGAGGGTTGTGGCAGGGGAGGAGTAGGAAATGGCAATTAATTCACTAATGAGCTTTTAAAGATCTTGCTCATGGGCTGGGAGGGAAGCGAATGACATTTTCCAAAGTAGCAATGGAAAAGTAAATGTTCTGGGACTTGCTGGTGTACAGCAGGAAGCTGTTCCAAAGGGCAATGCCAATTCAAAATCTTGAAAGCATAATCAAAACTGAGGTGCTCATACAGTAACACATAGCGACTATTGTTTGAACAGAGTGGATCAAGCAGCTGTCTCTGGTTTAGACAATGAGGCTGCTAGCCTTCAGCTCTCCTGCTGTTCTGATCTTCAACCAATGGCCTCCATCTGCCTTTTGGAATCATTCTCTGGAAACAACACCAGCCTCAGGCAGCCCCTCATTGAATTTACCCCTTATCCAGTTCAGGCCTGTTGCTTATCACGGCTTCCAGACTGTCAGGGTAAGAGCC
The DNA here is from genome assembly GCF_047496795.1 of Chiloscyllium punctatum. Lineage (NCBI taxonomy): Eukaryota > Metazoa > Chordata > Chondrichthyes > Orectolobiformes > Hemiscylliidae > Chiloscyllium > Chiloscyllium punctatum. The sequence continues at coordinate 54,517,017 of NC_092777.1, forward strand.
TTAAGTCAGATTCCCCACTCTGGTTTGAAAACTCAGCCCCATTGGCGTCCCCAGGAACTTAGACCAGGACCTCATTTCTCACTCCGCTTTAGAAACAGCTTAGAGAAAGGAGAAGATACTTACTGACAAGAGCAAATTCGGTGAAAACGGTAACTGGGAACAGAAAGTAACAAAGAGAAATTTGATGGGAGTCAGTGAATGAGGTGGACAGAGTTCAATGTGGGAAAGTGTAATGTTTTCTCCTTTGGAACCAGGAAAGATACATCGGATTGTTTAAAAAAGCCCCCTGACTGCAACTTTCTTCAATACTGTTACTCATTGTTCCCAAGCCATCACTTTCTCTGATACTATGACTCCTTATTTCTGACTTCCTTTCCATTGTCTACAATCACTCTTTCAGCTGTTAGATCTCTGCCTCCTGGAACCTGTCAAGGGATTTCCGATTTTAAAAAGGCTCTTGAAATCTCCTCTTTTCTTTTAACCCTGCCATTCTTGTTCCAATATTAACACCTTTCTCTATTTGAGCCCTACTTAACATTTGCTTTTACTCCCCTGTCCCATAAAGACATCATTTGATACTAGGAGCAGTACAGACACTCGCTATTGTTGTTCAAGAAGTTTTGTGAAAGAAACAAACGACTGGAGCACGCAATATAAAGAAGAGTTTATTTTTAACAGGAAAAAAAATGTAGCATTAAAATAGCAACATCCCCTCTGGTATAACACAGTCAACACAATTATCTAGATGTCTTGGATTTACCTTAGCATTTGTGTTTGGACACCTTTGTTGTCTGAGTAAATCCTAATTCATTTCATAACATTCGTGAAATGACTTCCTTTCAGAAACAAACTAGGATAACAGCTGAAAAATATATATTGCGGCTAGTCAAAACAATGACAGCAAAGGAATCCTCATGCATTCCCAGGAAAAAAAGATTAAATAACTCAGATACTCTGAACTTCACTCATCGTTGGATAAGGCTGCATTTCCATTATGGTCAGATAGACATAATGTGCAATCAGATCCACAATTCAAAAATGGAGTTTGCTGGAAGTAGCCAAAATGCTAAATTTAAAACGCAGTGATTCTATAGTACTATGCAAGACAAATATGGAGTCAGAGGCCAACTGGACTTTTTACAATTTGTTGGATTTTCAATCAGAAGTCTGAATTTGGGAGGGGAGACCTTTAATGTCATGGGATTGGGATTTGCTCCTCTTTATTTTCCTTACGATGGGGACAGAAGAGAAAAGATCCCTCAAGAATCAGGTTCTCAGCTGTTGAGTGATGGACTGCCATGTTTTACCTTTCTAATCATACCCAACATCAATAAGTACTGGTCAGGACACATGAGGGATAGGAGGGTGTGCTGAAAGTTATACCAAATAAGGTGGAAGGAAGCTCATGTAGAGCCAGTATCAATCAGTTGGGCCAAATGACCTTTCTCTGCGCTGTAACCCTTTGTAACTGCAAAGTCTATTCTAAGGGGAAGGGGCAATAGACAACTACTTTCATAACAATACAACATGGTGAAAGTAGAAATATATATGAATGTTACATTCTTACAAATACTCATACAGGATTACTGATCATGAGTTCAAAGATGAATGCAAGCTTGGAACTTCAGCGTGTGAGTGTGATCAGTCTACTGTGTGTAAACTTAACTGTAGGTTAACTGTGTAAAAATAAATACAAAAAGAAATCCAAAATCTGTTACACATCTTTCACATCCTCTAATTATCAGAAATGATTTACATATCCATCTGAATCTAAGCAATCTACATGAAAAACAGGGGGTGACCTTTACACTGATGCAACTTATTCCCCAGATTTTAACAGCAAAACATGCAATTAACATACCATTATTAAAATGTAACAAAATCTAATTATAAAACATGTAAAAAGCATAAGCACTAAATGCCACAGAACATATATCCACTGCTTAGAAAGTGTATTCTTTGGCTAACAGAGTAATATAAGGACTTAAATTGTTACAAACTGTTTCTACTCAACCAACTTCCATCAAATAAACCAACTTTTGAATTCACCAAAAAAAAAGAAAAATTATTGCTAAGCTCAAGTTATTTAAAAAATATAACCCGGTGAAAGGGCCATATTTCCCTCTTTTGCAGAGAATAGTAACGTCACAAAAACAGCAATTGGACAACTCTGTCATCAAAGTTAATTTACTCGATCAGGGATTGAAGGCAAGTTGCTAATCACAACATACCTATTTTGCTCCTATTTACATAATATGCAAACGTGCAAATCTCGAAAGCTTTTATTAGGAACTCACTCATGGGATGTGGGCATCGCTAACTAGGCCAGCATTTATTGCCCAACCCTAATTCCATACAGTAGCTAAGAGTCAACCACATTGGTCAAAATGACACAGCCAACATGGACCAGGCTAGGTTTCACTCTTGGCACACGCTAGGAGTGGATCTGATGCCCAGAGACAGGAATAGCACCAGTTGCTGCCTTACTGCTTACAAAAGTGTGAAGGCCGTGGTAAGTATACCAACAAAGCAGTGAGATATTTTTAGTTCTCTTCAGGCAGTGAATGACCTACGAGGAGAAGATCTTTGGAAGCAGGCAATGACAAACATATACTGGACACAGAGATTACAGCAGCAGGTCAGCATCACCAGTAATGACTGATTTATTGACCTCATGATAAATAAGATTTGGGAATATCCCTGTAACAGGTCCCATGATTTGAAAAAGCACAAAGAAAGGAGTACCATGATCAGCATAAAGGTCGAGATAAGGTTTAACAGTTACTTTTAACTGTGAAAGTCTCAAGATTGGATGCATTTTAGAATTCAGCCAAAGATTGGGAAAATAATGCGAGAGAGTTCATTGCCAGGGACATAGAAGCTGATGGTAAAAGCTTCTAAAATATACAAAGAGAAAAAGAGCAAAAATAAATGTGGGTCCTTCACTGGGGAATTATAAGGCAAGCAAAAAATTGCAAAACACATGCTTTGGTCGGGTTTCACAAATAATCTACCAGAAATCTTAGGGAAGCAGAGGTCCAGTGAGAGGGTGGAATGGAAGGAAATCAGTATTAATAAGAAAATGGTGCTGGGGAAATTAATATGGTTAAAGGCTGACAAGTCCCTACAGTCTGAGTACTGAAGGAAGTGGCCTTCGAAATTTGGATGCTTTGGTGGTCATCTTCCTTCCAAATTTCAATATACTTTGGAGCAGTTGCTACAGACTGGATGGGGACAAATGGAACCCCACAATTGGAAGGGGGAAGGGGAAAGAGGAAATAAAACACAGATTAGGTATAATACAGGCCATGTTGTAGTGAGAAAGTACATGCAGTGGTGGGGAAATGCTAGAGTCTATCATGATGTGGAGGTGTTAGACTAGGGTGGACAAAGTTAAAAATCACACAACAGCAGGTTATAATCCAACAGGTTTTTTTTTGGAACTACTAGCTTTCAGAGCACTGCTCCTTCATCAGATAGCTGTGGAGCAGGATCATAAAACACAGAATTTACAGCAAAAGCTCACAGTAGTGACACAAAACTAAGGAGGATTTTGAGGTGAGGAGGATGCAAGAAGGCCACATGGTAATGTAGACAAAACTTGTGAGTGGGCAAACGCATTACTGATGCATTACAACATAGCTAAATGTTACAAAGTACACCTCGGTGTGAAAAACAGAAAGGAAGAGTATTATTTAAATGGTGATATGTTGGGAAGTGTGATTGGAGAGTCCTTGTCAATGAAAGTAAACGGGCAGGTGCAACAAAACAATTAGGAAGGTAAATGGTACAGTGGCCTTCATCGTAAGAGTACATGTGTTCAGAAGTAAGGATGTCTTACTATAGTTGTACAGAGCTTTGATGAGACCACATCTGGAATTATGCACAGAGTTTTGAACTCCCTTCATAAGAAAGGATATACTTGCCATAGAGAAAGAGCAGGGAAGGTTTACTAAGCTTATACTAGGAATGGCAGGACTTTTGTGAGAGCAGAGATTTGTTCAACTCAGCCTGTAGTCACTCGAGTTTAGAAGGATGAGAGGGAGATCTGATTGAAATTCTAACAGGGCTGGACAGACTGGATGCAGGGAGGATGTCTTCACTGGCTGGGGAATGAAGGACCATCGGTTGCAGTCTCAGGATATGGAGATGACTTTTTAGGACTGAGATGAGGAAACATTTCTTCACTGAAAAGGTAGTGAACTGGTGAAATTCTGTACCACAGAAGGCTGTGGAGACCAAGTCACTGAGTATATTCAAGGAAGAGACAGACATGTTTAGATTTTAAAAGCATCAAGGGATACGGAGAAAAAGCCGGAAAATGGCATTGAGATAGAGCTTAGCCATGATCATATTAAAACAGCAAAGCTGGCTCGAAGGGCTCAATCATCTGCTCCCACTCCTAGTTTCCATGTTAATGCAGTAAAATTGGTTGTTAAATAAATAACTGCAATGACAGATGGCACACTGACTTAATGTGATATGCAAGAAAAACATAAGTGTCCAAATGATTAATAGATAAATGATCTATCATACAATACCCAAATGGAGGATTGCATTTAGACGCTAATAATGTCTTGCCATCTTCATGATAAAGGAAGAACCTGCTTGTTAGGGACCACATCTGTCACAGCAGCAACTATGACTCCTGTAATTCCTGCCTCGCTACAGGCATCTTTCTGATTGTGTTGCCCATGTGCAAGGACTCACTGATCAGGAGCTCAAGTCTGAAATCCTGAATGGAGCGTTTACCAGCTGACACACACAGCCCAGCATGTCCACAATTCAGATCAAGGAAGAAGTCAGCCCCAGTTATCAGTACTCAAGGTTTCCCTTTAAGGCTAACCATTTAAATTCATTTTAGCTTGGAAGCAAGATGCAGAATCAAAACAGAAGAGGAAATTGATATCTTCCTCTGCCCCGCTTTCACTCTACTATGATCTCACATAGCATTCCATTTTTATGTCTTACAGCCAGAGGAAAATATGGTCCTGAGAAGAGTCTAGAATCTCACAATTGTGTCTTCAATGATAGATTTTGCCTTTGAAGGCTATCCTCGTGTAACAGTACTGTTATAGCCTATTCTCATAGATAGTAGAGTAAAGCAGCATAGACAGTATCATCTTGTCACACATCCACATGATGCAAAGATGCTTACACTAATGAAAGATGTAATATGGTTTGCTAACAAAAATGAAGATATGTGTTTCAGACAGCGGGACTGTGCATTGAAACACATGCTTGTTTTTGGTTTGGTTCACTTTGATTGTTTCATGACCTACTTCTACATTTCTGTTACAGGCTTGGAGCCGTCACTGCAGAAATACGATGATTAATTCTCTACTAGTCTATAAAACGTAAGGAATAGCAATCCAAGTCTTGACACAGCGTGAGTTCAACCTGAAGCGACAAAGCCAATTCCTAAATGTGTGTTATATTCCTTCAGGTGGTCCATACGAAATAGATCATTTCAGTTTTATATCACAGGAATGAACAGTAGTCTGATTACAGAGCACACACATAACATTAAACCCATCTCCCTTTTACATGGTGAGAAACTGGTTTTCTTTTCAATCATAGCTTGTACCTCTTTATTGCGGTTTTCAAGGACAGCATATACTGCATCTCCCTCAACATCATTCAGGAGGCAGACAGCAGTACAGAGGTTGATGTAAGCAAATTTACAAGGCATTGCACTGCAGAGAAAATTAATATCCATCATGCTATCTACCTTTTAAAAAAAAATCACTTCTGGGATGTTGTTGTAGTAGCATTTATTGCTTTCATCTGTTATTGCCCAGGAGGATGTGGTAGTGAGCTGCCTTCTTGAATCACTGCAGTCTATGTGGTGCAGGGTCAAAGCTGTAAGAAATCTATCCAGCAGAGTTCAGAAAGACTTTAAAAGGCAATGCTTAAAGTAGACAGAGAACAAGTAGTGACAATGCAGTCTCCACCTTGCCTTGTATGGTCACCCACTCACTGGGGCTTGACTCAGTTGCTAAGCAGAATGCCTAAACCCAGTTGCATTCAGAAAACAATCCTTTTCATTTCCAGCTTAAATGCCACATCAACAGGACTTTCCTCCCACTGATCCAGTGTCACTCAGAGAATGGAAAACAATCTCAGCAAGTTGCAGTTTTTAAAAAGAAATTTGCAAACTGTTGGCAGAGAGACTCCTTTCACCACAGAGATCTTCCATATTGGGAGCTCACCTGTTTATATGAAGAGAAAAGATAGGTTATTAGGATTGGTATGATCGAAAATTAGGTGGAAAATCAACCATCCTCACTTTGCTAGAAGTGTTTTATAAAAGTAATCATTCATGTTAGTAACATGTTGCCATTTTCCCTATATTAGTTCAGAATGATCACTAGACAGAAAAAGTGAGAAATAATCTGTATAATATACACATATATTGCACAAAGTCTCTAGGTTAAGAATTCCTCAGATGTCTATTTGGTGTGGATCATTAGCTGCATTGTGAAGACTCTGCTCATTTCTCATAATGACATTCTAACGAAAGGAAGGGAAAATATTCACGAGTTTGTCAGCAGCAAGATCACACCAATCCCTTACATGTGTATTTATCTTAAACTTCTGATGAAACAGGAAAATATATCACTTAATCTTCACAAGCTCATTTATATTCTTTCCAACTATTACCAAAGGTTTCACACTGACTAACACCAATGCCAATGGCTTGCACGTTAGAAGCTTTAATAAGAAGATTTGAAAGTTTATGAGTTTGCAAAGTGGCACTGATCCTTATCTATCAGCTGTACAGTGTTCAAGTTTAGGGTAGTTAAACCCCCAACCCACACGGAGAGATGGATTGTTAAGTCCAGGGGATATGAAATGAAAAAAAATCCATAATTTTACCAGAAAAGTGTTCTATAAAATTAATTATTCATGTTAACAACATGTTGGAAAATAGATCACTGTGTCAACAAAGAGCTTTCATTTGAAACTTGTCATTCAATTTTTAACTGGGGGCAGTGGGGTGGAATCTGAATGTATGTTTTGGAAAACAGTCAATGGCCGAGTGGAAAACCAAGCCAACATCAATACAGGGACCCATTGGAAGTGTTACAGTTGCAGTTCAGAATACTAATTGAGCTGATAGTACAGTCCAAAATAAAACTGAGAATTTGAACTGAAATGTTCCATTTTACATAGAAATTGTAAAGAGTTGGTATCTGTGACTGGTAAATTGATTGTTTGTTGTCAGGTGGTTATGTACTTCTTGGAGTTTAAAAAACCTTCCAGAATCTATGACTCTATAAAACATGATCAGAGTATCACATAAACAGCATAAGGTACTCGGTAAAACTGGGAATGGGACGTTACGTGTAGTAACCCTTTTATAGTGATGACTGTCTCCTGCACGCTGTGAGCTGAACAACAGTTACAACACCATGTATTTTATTTTATCACGGATTGTGGCTGTCACTATGAGATCACCACTTATTGCCTATCCCCAAATGCCTATGAAATCTGTGCAGGGGCTTTAGAAGCATGAACATAGCTGGATTTTTGCCTGAAAAGTTTGATTCAGATCCACAAACGGGTCACGAGAGGAAATTGGGAAAAAAAAAGGACTGGAAAAAAATCCAAAGTCTTTAATTGATTGCAGATTTTCCAAAGATCCCACTCAGGTACAGTTAAATAATTTTAAAAAAACAAACTGTCTTAAGGTGCGGAGGCTTGGGGGGCCCCGCTTGGGTTTGCAAAAGTTTGATACACAGCCTGTGCTGCTCCTACTTCAACAAATTTGCAACACGTTGACAAAACAATGGAAGCCAGAATCGAACCCCTGTTTGTTTGGAGTGAGGCCTAAACTGTTTGCTGCAGGCTAGGTGCAGGCATCAGTGCTTTTGTATTAACTTATGGATATAGGTATCGCTGGCTCGGTCAGGATTTATTGCATGGCCCAATAATTTTCAAGAAGGTGGCAACAGTAACCTGCCTTCTCTAACTGTGAAGTCCATGTGGTGTGCATACAGTCACAAAGCTGTTGGAGTGGATACGACACAGGATAGTCGTGACATGGAAGCAAACTTCCAGGAGGTGATCCATGCATGCTTCTGTCATTCTAAGTGGCAGAGCTTGCAGGTTTGGAAGGTTCTGCCATTGGATTCTTGGTGAATTATTGCAGTACATCTTTGTAGTTGGTACCATTGATGCGTCAGTGGTAGGGACAGTAGACTCTTAAGGTGGTGAATGGGTTGACCATCAGGCTTTATCCTGGCTTGGGTATTACTGGAGCCCAACACATCCAGGCAAGTGGAGAGTTGTCCTGGTCATCCTTTGTAGATGTGGACAGGCTTTGGGACAATGGGAGGTGAGTTACTCATTACAACATTTCAGCCTCCAACCTGCCTGTGTTTCCACAGTGCTAATGTGGCTGGTCCAGGTTACATGAGAGAAACTGTGATGTGATCAGATGACACATAGAGCTTAGGTATTAGAAGCTTGCACGTTAGATTAGATTCCCTACAGTGTGGAAACAGGCCCCTTGGCCCAACCAGTCCACACAGACTCTCTGAAGAGTAATCCACCCAGACCCATTTTCCTCTGACTAATGCACCCAACACTACGGGCAATTTAGCATGGCCAATTCACCTGACCTGCGCATCTTTGGAGGAAACCGGAGAACCTGGAGGAAACCCACGCAGACACGGGGAGAATATGCAAACTCCACACAGTCAGTGGCCTGAGGCTGGAATCGAATCTGGGACCCTGGTGCTGTGAGGCAGCAGTGCTAACCGCTGAGTCACTGTGCCGCCATTGTTGGGGGAGGGGCAGTTTAAGGAATCCCAGATTTATTAATCTTGGAGGGAACAAGCTAACTTTTGAGTTGAAAAAAAAAAGTAGCTTGCCCTCAAAGAGAAAAACATAGCCAAGGAACAAGATATTCTTAGACCAAAAGCAAAGCATTGCATTTAAAGTGTTCGTGCCCAATGATGTACCCAGTGGCCTCCTCCATCTTGTCGTTTCTTGTCTGGCCATTATCAACAAGCATCGCTGGTACTACTTGACTAATTGTACATTGTCTAGGGCATCTCTAGGACAATTACAAACACATACACACATGGATTGAAAGCCATACATTTTGTCGGTGTTCTCTCTGCAGCCATGCAAGGTGTTAAAATGTCGGTCCATTGCTGCCATCTTGTTGGGCAGTCTGCCTGCTCTCAGCTGTAAATGCATCCTCTGCACGGAGGGTGGAGGCGTTACTGGAAAATGCCGACTGGTTAATGGTGACCCTCGGGATATAATGCTCATAGGGATTTTCTAACGACTTGAAGAACAAAACAAAAGCAGTGAGTAAAGACCGATTGATTAAGGAAAAGTTAAGAACATGCTGAGGTTACAGTGCAAAGGGAGTTGAGAGAAAATAAAACAATTTTGTAAACTGTTGGTTGTAAATAATTAATGCAAAACAATTATCCATGCACAAATTAAGCCTGCATTTTGTAAAACAATTGAAATTAAAACTATTTCAGCATACCTGTTATTTGTGATTTCTCTGTAAATCTGCATAGTTTAGTTACAGGTATTAAGCTGCCATTTTCTTCCTATGTTTACTTGTCAATTGATTCTCCTTAGAATGTAATGATTCCTTGCTGGCACAGACATCAAGAGATCTCACTTGGTTATTGCCCTGGTCTAATGCTGGACAGTTAGTAATCGCAGACATTCCATTGTAGAGAGTGGGAGGCTGAGATTCATCACAGCTAAGTGTCATCCTGCCCTTACCTGCTGTCCAAACTTGATCACTGCCAGCAGAGTTGGAACTCCGGTGTTTTATTCCTCTCCCTGAGACACTTGAGGAAACCCTCCCACCTCCACGGCAGGGGTGGTAGACACTGGCTGAAAACCAGATGTACACACAGCTACAAATGGGATTTTAAGGTGTACTGAACTATATGCTCCTTGAAACAGCACGGTGACTCAGTGGTCAGTGCTGCTGCCTCACAACAACGGGGAGCCAGGTTTGAATCCACCCTCAGGTGACTGTGTGGCATTTGCAGATTCTCCCCGTGTCTGCCGGGTTTCCTCCGGATGCTCCGGTTTCCTCCCAAGTACAAAGATGTGCAGGTTAGGCGGATTGGCCGTGCTAAATCACCCATTGTGTCCAGGGATGTGCAGGCTACCTAGGTTAGCCATGGGAAATGCAGGGATAGGGTAGTGGGATTGGTCTGAGTGGGACGCCCTTTGGAGGGTCAGTGTGGACTCGATGGGCCAAATGGACTGCCTCCATCCTGTAGGTGGAGAATTTCTACAGTTCTGACCCCGGCTTCAAAGAACGTAGGCTGTTGTTGCTGCTAAAGCCCTTTTACTGCTTACCCTCCCAGTCCAGACTGTGATTGGCACCATCTCTACACTGCACTCCCCACCACCAAATTGGTAGTGTCAATGCCTCCCTTACGCAAAGGCACATTCAATGTCAGCTGATCCTACACCTGTTGGTGTCACCACCTGGCCAACCTGATGACCAATACTGGTTGCCTCTCACTCACTGAGAACGCTTCCTGCTGCTGCATCGTCAAAATCCCAGCACCCAAATCTCCAGATTGGAACATCTGCTTGTCACACAAGGCACCAGTCTGCGCCCATCAAGTGTGAGATCAGAGCCCACTAATCCATCAGGCCTCTTTCAAGTCCTTCTCAGACAGGAAATCTAAACTTGTTTAAAAAAATAATCAAGACCAGTTTACTTCCAAACTGGTTACCATGGATAAACTACCCATACATTTGTAGTTAATAAATCGATTCAATTTATAAACAGTTGTGCACTTAAGCCAGCATGCACATTTATTCCAATATCCATTGAAAATGTAAAAAAAACTTACACTTTTTGTCTTTACTATGAAATGAAAAGGTGAACAATTGGCAGGGCCCCCATCTTTTGGGTCAACTAGAGCTACTGCTATTAACTGAAAACTGTGTTGGATGTAACTCTTGCTGCAGTGCTTAACATCAGATATAATCTGCTAGGTCAGAATCTCGGTGTACTAAGGTGAAACAGAGAGGAATACCTGAAAAAGCTGACATTAAGATTTTTTTAAGAATGGAAGCACTTGTTTTTTTGAGGTCGGATATCCGACACTAAATATTGAGACACGTTTGGGCTTCACTTTAACAGTATTTTTTTGTTCCTTGCTGGCAGGAGTGACATGGGGATGAAGGGTGAACAGAAAGGCAAAGAAACAACAGCCCAAATCAGGAAGAGTAACTCAAGCCTTTGTCAAAATAAGCAGGAAACATACAATTATCATTCTGCTGCATTAAAAAAAATCCTTGCAGAAATCTCAAACTGAGTTCTACACTGTCGCATAACACAAGCAAGAGCTCCCAGTGTGCCCATATGTTGATGCAGGCTTCTCCACTTTGTGCCTAGTTGTTGCTCTGTAGAATTTATCGTGAGATGCATACCCAAGATTCTGGTCAATGACAAAATGCTGTGCTACATCAACGCGCCTTTGGTCTTCAGCAGGTACATGGCCATCCTCAAAAGACAATGGTAGTATTTCAGGCTGAAGTGTCAACGTAAATAGTTACCACGACCTTCCCTCACTGCAAAGGTACATCAAACCCAAGGCTGGTCAAATAAACACAGCAAATAAGCACTTACCCAAGGTCATGTAAACCCTTCCAGCTCACAGCTATTCTATCAGTAGTACACCTGACTAAATATCTAATCCCACTGATGTTATATGCTTCGTTTAAAACAGCAGGGGAAAAAAAATGACAGACAAGTTTTTTGCTAAAAAGTTCTTTCCCTTGATAGAATAAATTCTAAGAAATTTCTGCAGGTGTACAAAATCTTGTAGCAGTTACATCTCAAGAGGGTGCAACATTGTAGCAGGGATACTTTTGGAGACTCATACTTGTATAGCTGTTCATGTTCTTGTTTGTTGCATAGCATTGCATTAAATATTGAATAGCAAGACAGAGAAACCTGCTCAATGTAATTGGTTAGATTACGAACTGTTCCCTTTATTGCTTTTTAATAGTGCTCCACCTCCAAATGTAAATAGCTTTGTGGGACTGCCTTTGGTTCCACTTCTATTGATTGAATTGTCATTCTTCTTCCTTCCTTCACTCTTCCTCACCTTCAAGAAACACTTTGGTGACAGTGTCAGCGATCAATGAATTGTGACTCACACATTTACATTGCCAGTGGCCAGTTCTATCTTCAATCCATCTTCTATCTTCTCTCATTACCCCTTCGCTGCCACAATCAGTCTCGTCCAAAAGCCACGTTTGGACAAGTTGAGACTACCTCCTGTTAAACGTCAAGAAGTCTCCAGCCAACTGCCTTTACTGCTAGCCAGGTACCTCCCACCATTTTCTTTTGGAAGACCTCTATCATATTTTACCATTTCTTTACTTGGCCTCAAGACAAGAAAACAGCCCCTCATCCTGCCCACACAAAGGCTGCTTAGACTGCAGTGCAATATCCCTTACCTTCCCACTTACCTCAGCTCACCAGCTACAATAACAGTCATCCACTCCTTTATCACTTCCAGGCTTAACCATTCCTGCCCACCTCTGTTTCCTTCAGCTCATCCAAACTCTTCCTGCCCACATTCTGCCTCCATCAAGACTTGGTCACCAATGACCAAGGGATGGTACGGTGGCTCCGGAGTTAGCACTGCTGCCTCACAGCACCAGGGACCTGGGTTGTATTCCAGCCTTGGGTGACTGTGTGGAGTTTGCACATTCTCCCCTTGTCTGCATGGGTTTCCTCCCGGGTGCTCCGGTTTCCTCCCACAATCCGAAGAAATGCAGGTTAGGTGGATTTGGCTATATTAAATTGACCATACAGCTTAGGGAGGTGTAGGTTGGGGGTAAATGTGGAGTATTAGGGTGAGTTACTCTTCAGAGAGTTGGTGTGGACTTGTTGGGCCAGATGGCCTGTTTCCACACTGTAGAGATTCTATGAATGACATATGACCTTACTGACGTGGACTGGCTTCAGTGCAAAAGCTCTCAGATTTCTTCACAGTCATACTAATGTCCTTTAGGGAAGGAAACTGCTACGATTACCTGGTCTGGGCGTACACGTAACTCCAGACCCACAGCAATGTGTTTGACTCTTAACTGCCCTTTGGGCAATTGGGATGGGCAATAAATGCTGGCTTAGCAAGCAATGCCCTCATTCTGTACATGAATTAAAAAAAATTCCTCTTCCCTACCTCAAGTCCTACAACTCTCCAACTCTCCAATCCTCTTGTGGCCTTTGTGGTTCACCTCATCCCTTCTGGTAAAACTCACCACTGACAGGTGCACCATTGTTCCTATAATCCCCATTCTGCTCACATTTCTGTTCTCATCCTCAATCCTTTCTCCTATAAGCTATTCATAAATCCCATCTCTTTAACCAAATATCAGGTCATCCCTCCCAATATCATCTGCTTCATCTTGGGGTCCATTTTCTCCTATCATTCACTTGTAACACATCTGTCTTTACAATGCTACCCAAGGAATAAATATTGATTATGGATAATTTCCCTGTTCTTCATTGAAATACAGCAAGTCAGCAGGTTCTTTCATATTGGCTCCCATAGGTGGATAGGGCTTTGATTTAAAGTCCATAACCAAGAGGCAATATTTCTGACAATGCATCATTGAAGTAAGACTGTGATGATTGTGCTCAGACTCTGGAGTAAGGATTAAACCAGGAATCTGACGCAAGTGTGTTATCTACTGAACCACAACAGACACTTAGGGGAGTGTCAGATGTTATTGACTTTTTCTTGTTTAGTGCCATTAAATTGAATTACTTCAAAAAAACTACAAAAATGAAACACAGCTGGAAACATTTCAAATTGTGATGACAGCATGACAGAGGATGCTATTTACAGAGGACAGTGCCGTTCCAAGACAACTTCAGAGGAAAGGAATTGCATCAATGAACCGACTACAGCTTCAAGATTAGAAGACAAAAGTCTCATCTTCCTACACACACCAGGTCAAACTTAACAACAAACCTCTGCAGCAAAGGTTCCTGACAAGTGCTGACAGATGATAAAGACACAGGAGTATCACAAGATGACAACAGCAGCTAGATGCCAACATTGATAATGTGGGGAGAGAAATAGATGAAAAAAAGCATAATTCTTGTGAACCATTAGAGTAAGTACAACTCATTGAAAAAGCATCAGTCTTCAACATTAACTCAAACACTGTCAAAGCCTGGCTCTTTCTGAAACAGTTAATTAAAGTCTGTAACTGGACTCTAAATTTGTTCAATCCCACAGATAATATACTGACATCATGCAAATTTCCTGTGTTTATGACAAAGACTCATTTTGTGGACACTATAAATATTTCAGTGAATGTTTTGATACAGATTTTGTTCCTAATTGAGAAAGTTTACTATGAATGTGGAGTTCTGTTCCAACATCAACCTGGTGTGCTGAACCGACCTGCTGCCAAATACAATTTATGAACCACAGTTGATGTTTGCTGTGACGCATTAATGGTTACATGCAGACAAACCTCCACCCCTCAATCATTTTATCTGTGAAATCCCATACATTCTCTGTTAATATATTTGGAACATTGAGGTGAATTGTCAGTGCTTTACAGATCTAGAGTATTTTAATGCTTACCCATAAAATTCTTTAAAATTAATTTTTAGAAAGTTAATTGATTTAATGGCATTTTGTCACAAGTGTGCACTTCATCATCAGTCATAAGTAGCACTAAATATCCGTTTTCACTTCAAAAAGCACAATTAGTAGCTCAGAGGTTCCTGAACATGGCAGAACAGAAAAGAAATACAGCCAATAGTCAGCCATTAATTATCTGAGGCAGTTTGTCAGTTATATGACTTCAGGGAGTCAGTTAGCTCAATTGGCTGGATGCCTGGTTTGCACCCAGCCAATTCTTGCACCAGCTGAGGTCAACATTGAAGGTCGTGGCCTTCTCAAACCTGCCCCTCACCTGAGATTAAACTCACCACACACTAATGAGTGAGCAGCCCCCTGGGTCTACGGTGGCTATAGCTCTGCCTAAATGGTGAACAAGGACCTGGTTGGGGGGGGGGGGGGGAGAATTTGCATTTCAACAGTGCCCTCATCACCTCAGAATCTCCCAAACCTCACTGAAAGTTAAAAAAAAATTAAAGGACCAGTCAGAGGAGGTGCAGAAAGAATGTTTTCCCTGGACTAGAACCATGGGGCACCATCTCAGAGTAAGGATCCAGCCATCTGGGTCTGAGGTGAGAACACAGAACAGTACAGAATAGGAACGGGCCCTTCAGCTAAACATGTTGTGCCAAACAGGACGCCAAATTAAACTAATCCCTTCTGCAAGCCATTGGCCCATATCCCTCCATCCCTTACATATTCATGTGCTTATCTAAAAGTCCCATAAATGTTCCTATCATAACTGCCTCCACCTCCACCCCCGGCAGCATGTTCCACACTCCTACCACTCTCTGTGTAGAACAATTTGCCCCTCACACCACCTTTTATCTTTTCCCCTCTCACCTTAAATGCATGCCCCCTAGTATTAGACATTTCAACTCTGGGAGAAAGATTCTGACCATCACCCTGTAATGATGCTGCTCCTTTAACAAGGTAATGTTGTCCTTGTTTTTTTTTTTCAGTGCAGTCATAAAGACACAAGTTCTGGGGTGACTCATTCTGATGGGTTTTAGGGCCATTTTGATTATTGCTAACAGATACTGCCTCAGGAAAAAGGCTTTCAAGTTTTAAAAAAACTGTTGTCCTATAAAAGGAGAGTGGCCAGTTCTGCCAGCTCAGCTTTTCTCTGGTTTGTTTTTTTGGCTTTTGGTCTGGCTGTTCAGAGCAAGCAGTCCATTTTGAGGCTTCTGGTCAAAGAAACAGCTAGATGGAAAAAGGTGTTCTATGCTGAATCTCTCTGCCATCTCTCTCTCTCCTGTAAGACCCCATGTTTGATTTTACCTTTTTTGCCAAGGGATGTTTATGGAGATTGTTGCAGGAATTTGAAACAGCATCATTAAGTTGGGATAGTCTGTTGGGTTTTCAGATGGATTAAGATATTCAGTATTCTGTTCTCTTTTGTTTGTGTTTCATTCAGTAATCTTCAAATAAATTCTGTTTTGTTTAAAATTTAAGGGTTGGGCCAACTGCATCACTCCTGGAAAATCTGCTGTACACCTGCTTAAAACAACTCGCAAAGTAAGGGTCTGGGCTACTTCCCCAAAATGTTTTGAGGGGGTCTAGTCTGGTCCATAACAAGCTCTACCTATTTCATCATACAAAGGGTGGTGAGTCTTTGGAATGCTTGTCCGAGCAGTGTGTGGAAGCTCAGTCATTCAGTACATACAGAACAGAAATAGATGGATTTCTGTGGCACGGTGGCTCAGTTGTTGGCACTGCTGCCTCACAGCACTAGGGACCCAGGTTCGATTCCCCCCTCGGGTGACTGTCTGTGTGGAGTTTGCACATTCTCCTCGTGTGTGTGGGTTTCCTCCGGGTGCTCCGGTTTCCTCCCACAGTCCAAAGATGTGCAGCTCATGTGAATTGGCCATGCTAAATTGCCCATAGTATTAGGTGCATTAGTCAGAGGGAAATGGATCTGGATGAGTTACCCTTCGGAGGGTCGGTGGGAACTTGATGGGCTGAAGGGCCTGTTTCCAAACTGTAGGTAATCTAATCTAATCTAAATATTAATGACTTCCAGGGAAATGGAGATATTGGGAATACTTCACTAACAGGATGATCAACTGTGAGCTGGATTGGCAGAGTGGACAGGAGGGGTTGAATGATCCATTTCTTTTATGTTCCTTTGTTCAAAATGTTTCATAGCCAGTTAAATATCTTAGAAGTCACTACTGATAATTAGGAATTTGCTGCAGCCAATTTGTGCAAAGCAAACCCCTGCAAACAGCAGTAAGATTACAAGGTAAAAATAATCAATTTTGGTGATATGATTGTGGGACTTCCCTGCAATTCTTCTGTTGTGATCTTATTGAGGTTTATGAAATCATGAGGGGCGTAGATAAGGTAAATGACAAGGGTCTTTTCGCCACGTTGGGAGAGTTCTAAACTAAGGGGCATATTTTTAAGGTGAGAGGAAAAAGATTTAAAAAAGACCTTGGGATAGGTTTTCTAAAAAAAAGAGAGTGGTTTGTGTGTGGAACGAACTGCCAGAGAAAGCGATGGATGCAGTTAACATTTAAAAGACATTTGGATCAGAACATGAAGAGGAAATGTTTGGAGGGATAAGGGCCAAGTGCAGGCAGGTGGGACTCGTGGACTGTTTGAACCAAAAGGGCTGTTTCCATGCTGTACGACTCTGTGCCAATGTGGTGAGATCTTTTACATTCACCAGAAAAAGATCTTGTTTTAAATCTCTTCCAACGGCACCTCAGTGCAGCACTTTATTAATTGGCAGAATGCGGTCTCTTCCAGTTTCTATTGTATGCTGATCATGTTGTGGTAATTTTAAATAGAATAGGCAGGTTGGGAGTTGCTAATTGTAATCAGTCATTAACTAACGTGCAGCTTTCTGCAAATTTAATCTTTCTATTTTATTTAAGCACTCACTCATTTTGATATAATACAAAGGCACCAAGTCAATCTTAGATGTTGCTCTGTCTTTTGAAGGCATTAAGGTACAAACTCTGATGGGGAGGTCCGTGCTATGTTCACTTAATGGGTCTTTTTTTCAATACAGGAAAGCATTAAACATTCATATGAAAAATTTGCCAATAACAGCTTCTACTTTCTAACTGGAATACTACTCCTAGATGACCTCTGGCATGAGTCAAGACTGAATCTGGACAGCAAGGGCATTATTTAACAACTGAGGCCAAATTCAACGAAACTCAAACTGATTCTCTCTCAACATTCAGAAACGATTTGCATTGCAGCAGTTTACTTTGGATAAAAATCAGGACCAAGACCGTGGACTTCCTGACTTCCTCTAGCCTAGAGCAGGGTCTAACTGGAACATGGCTAAACTGGAATAAGTTGAATAGCAGATTTTAGAGAGAGAGAGAGAGAAAAAAAAATCAAAAGAACTGTGGATGCTGGAAGTCAGAAATTGCTGGAAAAATTTAGCAAGTTTGGCAGTATCTGTGGAGAAAAATCAGGGTTAACAGTTTGGGTTCAGTGACCCTTCTACAGAACACCAAATGTCAAACATTACTGATTTCTGAATTAACTGGGATTATTTTTGTGTGTATGCATGGCCCAACAGAAACTCCAGATGTGATGGGTTCAAACATGTCACTTTTATGAATATAGCATATCTACCAGTAGAAAGGAGTATTAGCACTTTTGACCCTATACATCAGAGAACGGTGCTACAGAATGAACATGAGCTACAGTGTGATGGAAGTAAAAGAAAAGGCATATTTTCTGCTGCTCGATTTTCTTAGATTTGCTTTTTAAAAGCAATACAAGTAGACTCTAGCTCTCCAGTTGCAGCCAACAAACTCTCTAAACTTTCAGCTAATGATTAACATGTTAATTTTTATTTAAGTGCGCAAGTTCTGGTAAATCCACAATGGGACCATATCAATAATAAATTCAAAGGCAGTCTTGTATAGAAATAGCTTGTGACTCACATTAACCAATCACACCTCTTTTGACCATTGTTCTGTTACGGTACATTGTATAACGAGCATCCAGACACAGGGGAAGAAACCTTGTGGTTGATGTTTTCAAAATGCCAATAAATTGAGATAACTTACGTTGGTTTTGTTCATCAATGCCATTTCAGTCGGCTGGTATACACTGTTCCGAAGCTGTCCATTGTAACCAGTATAACCTGTGTAAGGGGATTTGGGCTTGTTTGCTGGGAAAATAAATAGACAAAGTCACACTGTATTTTTCTGAGAAAAACAATCGCCCACTTTATTTTAGAAGTCATTTGGCTCTTAGTAATTTTATCTCAAGTAATTTAATCATTACAAGTTCAATTCCCAAAATGTGCCAAGTGTGTTGAACTCAGTCTGAAGTAAGAGTGACAGGCATGCTGCAATTGACCCTGGTATCTTTCAAGTCTGAAAACTGCCCAGACTTTCCATGGGATAGTAATCCATCAGCCCCTGCTGAATGCTGGGGTCAGGGTTAGTTGTGATCCCTCTGCCCTTTGCCAGCACACCAGTATTCATGACAGCAGCTTTGAAGTAGATAACGACCACTTGGGTCGGTTATCAGAGAATACCCAACATTTTTGCTTTCATTAGGAAGTGTCAGCAACGCTGAAAAAGCCATTCTTAATTGTCCACAGAAGACAGTGATGGGTTTTCCTCTTCAAATAACTTAGTGGCTTACAAGGCCACTTCACAGGGCAGTTAAGAGCCAACTGTGTGGGACAGGAATCACAGATGGTGCTGGTTTCCTCCCCTTAAGGAAATCAGTGCACTAGCTGGCTTTTTGCAATTATTCCAGCAAGGATTCGCTATCACTTTTAGGGAAGCTAGCTTTTAACTTCCAAATTTTAAAGAAATTTGAAAAATGCCACGCAACCTGAATTTTTGAATTAGGTTGAGTTAGGACAATCAGACTAACAATGTATAAACCAGCAGAGTTAGAGGTGGGTTTTGTCATTACCTGCTCACTTTGGGTTAATCTTTTCTGGTATTAATCATTTAGTTTAAAGTATGGTTGAAGTGTTCTGTTTTTTGATACAGGAGTCCTGACCTTTGCTGAGGGGCAGGGGAGCAGCTAGAGGAATTGGTAAAAGCAAATGAGAAATCTTTTGCAGTTAGAATATTTTAAGGTTAAGATGTGGTCTGCTCTCATTTCCACTAGTGCTATTTAACTTGCTAATTTCAGCACTGAATGAATTACTAGCCGTATTTAAAAAACAAATCCAAATAGACAAAAGTCCTGACTTGGCTTTGCTTTCTAGATTTTATCCCCTCCCCAACTTTCCCTCGCTTGCTCCTTCCACAAATTTTGCAGATGGGAAGTCAGAGCTGTGTCCACATTTCTAAATTCCTTAAAAAAGACCACCTTGGGGGTTACATTTCCAAAAACTGGATCGTTCACCTCCTTTTAAAGATGGAACACTTTACTCCATCCTGCAGCTCAGTGTAAAGCTTATCTATACATGTTTGCACAGCAAGAAACTCTGGGACTTGAACTTGTAAAGTTAGAGTTGGAAAACATTATTCAATAATGTGAGACATTAGGTTACTACTTATTGATTAAAAGATAAATGAATAAAACGCTTGAATACATTTCTTGTTCATTCTGAATCCCCAAAGACCCACTTCTCAGGGGAGGTGGCAGGGTAGTGGTAATATCACTAGACCAGTAAGATAGAACCCCTGGCGAATGACCTGGGATTGTGAGTTGGAATCCTGCCATAGTAGATGGTGAAATATGAGCTTAATGAATAAAATCTACAGTTAAGAACCAGCTAACCATTGTCAAGTACTTTAAAAGTTCATCTGGGTTCCTTAACGTCCTTTAAGGAAGGAAATATGTCACCCATATATGGTCTGGCTTACACATGACTACTAACCCATGGCAACCTATTTACCTGCAACTTAGTTTGTTGCTGTGTAGACATTGGAGATCCTTGCATGGAGTGGCTTTTGGAGGTGGAGCCCATTCATTGGCATGCATGGAGCTTCCTCATGATTGCACAGCAATGTGATTGGCTCTAAACTACCCTATGGAAAGGCTCTACTACACCACTCAGATCAAGGGGCAATTTGGGATTGGCATAAATGCTTGCTCAGCCAGCAACATTCACAGTCCATGAACATATAAACAAAGCAATCTGTGCCCTCTTGGTCCTGGACAATGTTCAAATCCATTGCACAGCAGAAGCTACAATTGACAAAAAGTATAAGGCAAGTTTCTGCCACTTTTCACTTTTAAAGCTGCTGTTCATCATCATTATCCACTCTCTTTGCTAACCCAACCTTGTGAATAGTGTCGACTCAATTACCTGTAACAATATTGCTAAATGTGATCGCTGCCAAATGCTAGTGTGATTACTGAGACTGGTAATAATTCTGCTGGGAATGTGGTGAAACTGCTTGAGACTGCCTGAAAAATCAAACCTTCCATCTGCTAAAGCCAAAAGAAGTTCAGTTAATTCATAATAAAGCTGCTTGGTGCCAAATTCCTAATAGGGACAGTTCTTGTCAACTGAAGAAAAGTAAGCATTTATATCTCTAAACTTCAAATGACTCAGAACATAATTGATCTAACCTGAATTGGGTTCATCCATTGAGAATGCTTTGTTTTCTATGTACATGTGTTGAGCTTGCTGCTCCTTTAAGATGGTCTCATAACCCACTCCTCTTGTTGGATACACCTCTTCGACATAATGCTGCTCCGTACTAGCTTTTGTCAGATGGCAGATCTCAGGGATGATGTACATAAAGACAAACACCCAGGCATTGGCAACCAGTGCAATAGAGAGTGTTGGATCATTCCAGGTTTGATTTCCGACTTTCTTATTTCCATAAACATACATTACAATCCACACAATCCAGATGGCGATGGAGAAACTAACTGTGACAAGGATAAATACACCATGTTTCTTCCAATGTTTAAAATGACCCCACTGAGTGGACACAGCAAGACCAAATGTAACTACGATAAGAAACATAACGTAAATTAAAGCCATGGCAAAATCCATATTAGCAATATTGCAAGGATCTCCAAGAAATGCAGAACTGGTGCCATTATTCCTTACAATGGTGATTATTAACCATTCAGTATTTATTATTACTTCCACAAGGGTGAGAGAAAATGCCAGGATAAAAATGTGCCAGGCTTTAGGACCATTGTTTTTTCTGACAAGCAAGTTCAGTCTGAAAGAGTGTGCCAACATGCAGGAAAAGCAGATTGCAAACAGAACGCCAAACAAGAACCTTCTGGAAGCGCAGGTTGCGAAGTCCTTATTGATAATGAAATCAAAAACCAGGCAAAAGAGCCCGAATGTGCCAAAAATGAAAAAAACCTGAATTCCAATGGTACTCTTCCTCTTGCTGTCTTGGACAAAGGGTATGCTCGCTAATAAAACCAGTGTCAGCACAAAGCAACTTAGAATGCCAGCACTGGCTAGAGCTTGTAACACAATCCCCCAGACAGCTGATAAATCACAAAGGTTGAAGTAAAGTGAGTCGAGGCTAGCAGCACAACCCACTGGAGCGACGGCTGCAGCCACAGGGAGGAGACTGATCCACAAAGGAAGCTGCAATGTGCTCAGCCTCATCTTTAACTCAAGTTGGTCGATCTGAAAATGGATTTCGTCACGTGCCTAGAAGAGGAAAAAGCAATGGGTACAGGTTATCAAATTACACTGCACTCTATCATCGGAAGATTGCTGGATTCAGTCTAACATCAGTGGTCAGTGAGAAAGTGTGCCATTGTTTAGAACATCAATGTCAAGTGACATTTTTGACAATTTTAAAATAAAACACATCACAACAATTCAATCTGGACAACAGGATAAAACAACTTATTGCACACTCAGGAATGCTTTCTTGTTACTTTTAAAAGAAGAATTTTTGCCATGTCAGGTTCATTTTGAATGAAAGTACTTTTGAAAACCGAGATTCCCTGTACACAAGGTTTCATGCACAGGAGTATAATAAGGTTATCAAAAGAGTATACTGCTGGCCTTTTGTTCTTTGTTTACTCCCCTGCTATATTTCCCATGCTTCTTTTCTGAGGGCTGGTGACTACACGTGATTATGGGCTTTTGCCCGAAACGTCGATTTTTCTGCTCCTCGGATGCTGCCTGACCTGCTGTGCTTTTCCAGCACCACTCTGATCTAAGCTCTGGTTTCTAGCATCTGCAGTCCTCACTTTTGCCTGATTACAAAACCAGTCTACATTCAATGGATCAAACATGAAACTAATATTCTACAGAAATTTGAGCTGGCTGCACCAGTGCTCAAATTCTGATTGTTCAAAATGAGATGTTGATCTTGCAGTAATTTACAAACTTTTTTTTCCCCGTGCAAAACATTTTACCAAAGGACAGTGCATCTTCTGGGAAATCCAACGAAGGAAAATCTCCCTCACTGTGTCCCGCTGCTGGGATTTTTGAAATTCCAGCTTGGTTATTAGAATCTCCAAGAATGAAAACAAAAACAAATGTTTATATATTTATAGTGCTCATCCCAGTCTGTTACTTACTCATGAGGTTTGCTTGATTTCCCAGTCGCTTGACAGGAGAGAATGTTGTTTATAATCATAGTTACAGTATCCTAGTGAGTGAAATCCCTTCCTGAGTGACCATCTCCAGATCAACCAGCAGCCTCAGTGAGTGGTGTTACAACCATCAACCGTAGCACTCTGAAGGCTGAAATTTGTGCTGCTTCTTTCATCTAATCAATTCTAAAATCAAAACGTAACCAAGTTGCAGTGTTCAAAATATAGAGCGGATTTTGACATTGAGAAAGTTGATAGCCCATTATATACCTTACCAAGATCAAGGCAAATAAAATGCATGAAGAAACATAACCTGGCTACCAATCTAACAGAACAGAGTCAAGATCTACCTTGCACAATCTAGCAGCCCAGAAGTAGGCCATTCACCAATCGTACCTGTGCTGTTTCTTCGAAACAGCTAACCAATCAGCTGCATTCCTCGGCGCCACTCCATAGCCTGGATTACATTTCCCCCTTATGTTTATATCTAATTTCCTTCTCAAAAACAATTCAGAGTTGCACACTTCCAATTTGTCTCCAATAGCCCGTGTGTTAAATGCACTAAGTCTGAAGCTTTTAAATACTTTTTTTGGCAAGTTCGAAATTTGAATTATTCCATCATTCTGAGCATTTTACAAGTCAGTAAAACAAATCCTAATGTCATGACATTAGCACAGCACAGTCTATGAGATTGCACATATACCACAGAAAACAAGGACACGGAAAAAAAAGACAAAAAACATTCAGACCTCAGTACATCACACACATTCACTGAAAAGGTGTTGTATTGTATAACTCACAACTGAATAAAACTGATGGACATCTTGTTCCCAGCTTTAAGCTAGTTACAGAATCTGTGCTTATGTGATACATCGACATCTTGTTCTACACTTCATTAACACTTTTGCTTGTTGATCAATGAAAAGGAAGATGAAATAAAAATATCAAATGTCAGTAAAACAGTACATGACTGAACAAAAACAATGAAAATTTTGTTTTCCTAGACTTCATTGAATCATAGAATCCCTACAGTGTGGAAACAGGCCCTTCAGCCCAACAAGTCCACACTGACCCACTGAAGAGTAATCCACCCAGACCCATTCCCCTACTCTTATTATCCTTATTTACCCTTCACTAAAGCACCTACTCTGTACATCCCTGAAGACACTTATGATATATTAGACAAAATGTTAACTTAAACTAGTGAAAATCAATACCTGCAGCAAGTATATAACAAATGGCCTCAATGCACAAGGATTCAGTAAAGGAAAAATTATTCACAAACAGACTGGTGACTTGTATTCAGTCACAGTCACAATCATTGATTAAAAGGTATGCATATGTAAATAGTGAAGAACAGGGTGAAGCTTTGGTGTACTTGCCTAATAGTGCAGTAAGAGTTGAAAAATGTGGTGCTGGAAAACACAGCAGGTCAGGCAGCATCCGAGAAGCAGGAGAATTCTCCTGCTCCTCGGATGCTGCCTGGCCTGCTGCGTTTTTCCAGCACCACATTTTTCAACTCTGGTCTCCAGCATCTGCAGTCCTCACTTTCTCCTAATAGTGAGGTAAGAGAAGCACAGCAGATCAGGCAGCATCAGAAAAATCAGCATTTCTGGCAAAAGCCTTTCATCAGGAATTTTTGCTCAAAATGTCAATTTTCCTGCTCCTCGGATGCTGCCTGACCTGCTGTGCTTTTCCAGCACCACTCTAATCTAGACTCTGATCTCCAGCATCTGCAGTCCTCACTTTTGCCTAATATTGAGGTAACTCAGTTTGTCTTAAGTTTCACTGATGATGAATCATTATTCCTAGGAACAGAAGGCCATTCAACCCATTGAGCCTGTTCTGACATTCAATGAGATCAAGCAGATCTGTGGCCTGCCTTGGCTCAAACCCCCAAAACGCTTGCTTAACAAAAAAAACTTTCTACCTTACTGTTAAAACTAACAGATGACCCAACGTCAACTGCCATTTGTGGATGAGATTCCAAACCTCTACCATCCTGTACGTTTAAAGTCCTTCCTTACATCTCTTCTGAATGGTCTGGCCCTAATTTTTAGACAATGTCCCCTATTTCTAGAATCCAGAACTAGTGTTTATTTTTATCTACTCTTGTCTTTTTCTGTTAGAATCTTGCATATTCAAGATCACCATCCAGAACAAAGCAGCCCGCTTGATTGGCACTTCATCCACAAACATTCATTCCCTCCACCACCGATGCTCAGTAGCAGCAACGTGTACTATCTACAAGATGCATTGCAGTAGTTCACTGAAGATCCTCAGACTGCACCTTCTAAACCCACGGCCACTTCATCTGGAAGAACAAGGGCAGCAGATATATGGGAATACTCTCACCTTCAGGTTTCCCTCCAAGCCACTCACTATCCTGACTTGGAAATATAGTGCCTTTCCCTCACTGTTGTTGTGTCAAAATCCTGGACTTCCCTTCCTAAGGACATTGTGGGTCAACTCAGAGCATGTGGACTGCAGCGGTTCAAGAAAGCAGCTCACCACCACCTTCTCAAGGGCAGCTAAGGATGGGCTACTAATGCCGGAGAGCATAAGATTTTTATCAGCTCACCCCCTAACTTTCTAAATTCTAGAGAAAACATAGAAACTAAGCACTGGATTGGTACATCAGTCATTCTCTTGCTTCAGAGCTGGAAGGGTTTGAGTTCAAGCTCCACTGTGGGATTTCAGCACCAAATCATGGTGCACTTCAGTGCCGGACTGAGGCAACACGGCATCTTTCAAACTGAGGCTCTCTCTGTCTATTCAGGTGGATGTAAAAGCTCTCATTGTGCTGCTGAAGAGAAGTAGGAACTTCTCCCAGTGGTCTCAGCACTTATTACTTTGGCATGTATCTCTCTTTGTTGGACATTGCTGTGCACAAATTGGCATGTTTGCCTACAAAGCAATTACCAATGTATTTCACAAGAAATTCACTGTTTGTAAAGCACTCTGGGATGTTCTGAGGTTATTAAAAGCATGACAAACATTCAAATACTTTCTCGTTTCGAAGAGTTGTAAAAACAGCAGGAAGGTTTCCTTCCTGAACTGGCAACACCAACGTCTGTTTATAAAGGGCTTTTAACGCAATATTCCAAGGTGCTGCACAGGAATATTGCTTTAAAAAGAATGACACCGAACTACAAAAGTAGATAGGCCAAAGGCTTTGTCTGAGAGGTAGGTGTTAAGGAGCAAGTTAAGGGATGACTGAAGAGGGACATGATTGAGGTGCATTAAATTAGGAGGGGCACAGGTGTGATACATAGGAAGGAACCTTTCCCTTGGTGGAGGGATCAGTGACTGAGGGCGTCATATACAGGCAGGAGATTTAGAGGGGATGTGAGGAAAAAAAAGTCCTTTTACCTAGGAGGAGGTAGGAATCTGGAAATCACTGCCTTGTAAGAGTGTTGGAGACAGAAAGCCTCATAACATTGAAGAAGTATTTAAGTATGCAACCATGATGCCAAGGCATACAAGGCTATGGGCCAAGTTCTGGAAAATGAGATTCAAATAGTTGGGTGCTTGTTTTTGACTGGCATAGACTTGATGGGCTGAAGGGCTACATGAGAGCCAGAGGTTTTGAGAGGGAAATGCAGAGTTTGGTGGGTTGGAAGCTGAAGGTACAGACTCCAGTGGCAGTGCGGAATGCCTAAGGGAGCTGAGAGCTGGGGTGCAGGTAACTGGGAAATTTGTCAGACTGGTGTGGATTTCAGAGATGGGGAGGTGGGGGGGGGGGGAAGGGGAAACTGCCCCTGAAAATACCTGAGAGAGGCCCTCAATACCCACAAGGCAGGAATGAGAAAGCTGGACTAATGCAGCAGGAAGCAACCCAGGGGAAGTGGAGAACCGGCTGGGAGGAATGCACGTTAAAGGCGTGCTGAGCCCCTCACTCTCCCTGTTCCTTTGAGATCCTTGTCTGTGTGTGGACTGTCTACAGCGAGAGAGAGGCACCCACACAACCTTAAGACTTTCGAAACTCCCAGCGTGAGCACAAACTCATACCTTACTCCCAGAAGGGTAGACTCTACAAAATAAAACGAAGCCGCTGCATCTTTGACCCTGAGTCCCTGATCGGAGCACATTGCGATTTGACAAAAATTAATCCCATCTGGAAAATGTACACCGCGGGGTTCGTTCAGGCTGGGGGGGGGGGAGGGGGGCATTCCTTACTGCTACACACACAAATACAGAGACACAGACTGAGCCCGGGCTGAGTTGGAGCACCCCTCGGCTCTTACCTTCGCCTTGTCTCGCCGCAGTCCCAGAGCGTTCCTTCCAAATACAACGAGCCAGGAGTCTGAGTGGGAACTGAGAGCTTGCAACAGACTGAAAGCCCCGCTTCAGTGCACTCCCTGGATTACAGTGCACTCAGCTATTAGCCCAACGCACTGGCTGGCTCTACTCTGCTGCTTGTGTGTGTGTGAGTGAGAGAGAGAGAGAGAGATCTGATTTGTTGTTGATGTGGGAAGGATTTTGAAGAGTTAAGGTAAATCTCCCAGCCACAGAGTGGGAGTGACTCTCTGCAAACTAACCCTGTGTATTGACCTCAGCATGACGTGTCCCTCCACTCGATTGCTCATCCCCCTGTTTCAAATAAACACTTATCACCACACACTGGCCGGGAACTTCCTTCAGAGCCATGTCCCGGGACTGTCTCTCATTCACGATCCTTCGGCAATCTACCGACTGCTGAAAACAATGTGAGTTTGAAACAGTGGGAAAGTAATGGTGTGGTGACAATGTCCCCGGACTAGTCATTCGTGTATCCCCAGGTTAATGTTCCAGGGGCATGAGTTTGAACCCACCATGTTAGTTGGTGACATTTGCATTGAATACAAGCCCCCAGTTGCACCTATGAAATGCACTCGGTTGTTGGTACAAGCCTAAAACAAAAATAGAAAAGCTCAGCAAGTCTGGCAGTATCTGTGGAGAGAAATCAGAGTTAACGTTTTGGGTCGAGTTCCTCAGACCTGCTGAGCTTTTCCAGCGATTTCTGTTTTTCTTTCTGATTTGCAGCATCCGCAGTTCTTTCGGTTGTTAAAAGTCTGTCTGGTTCACTAGTGCCTGTTAGGGAAGTAATACTGGATTAGTGGTGCTGGAAGAGCACAGCAGTTCAGGCAGCATCCAACGAGCAGCGAATTCGACGTTTCGGGCAGTTTCCAGCATCTGCAGTTATTGTTTTTACCTGTTAGGGAAGTAAGTCTACCCTCCATGATGTGACTCCAGATCAATGTCAACGTAGTTGACCTTTAACTGCCCTCTGGGCAATTGGGATGGCTAATAAATGTTGGCTGATTCCAGTGATGTTCACAGCCTGTGAATGAACTATAAAAATATACTTAGGGTCATCAGCAACGCTAAGTTCAGTTGTGGTTTGAATTGGACTTTTTCTTCAGTTCAAAAGCAACATGCAGCGAAAGTGGCACGCACTTTACCCTCAGAGTTCACCTACAATGTTTTCCCCCCTCTCCAACTTTCCTGGAAGGTTCTGATGCCCTACTGGGCTTTAGGTTCTTTGATTGTGTCTGAGCGAACACACCTTGTCCAATTGTTCAGCAAAGTGCCAGCAGACTATAGTGAGTGTCGGAGATGTTAAAACACAACTACTACTGTCATCAACTCAAAAGCAAGACCCTGCCAAGTGCTACAATTCTGAAATCAAAATGAGAAATTACTCAGCCGATCAGGCAGCCTCTGTGGAGAGAAACACCACTAACATTTCATATTTGATAAAACATCAATCTGAAGCATTGACACTAGTCCTCTATCACCTGACTTTCACATACACGTGTTTGCAGTAGGGATTAACTGCATACCAGTTAGGCATACTCGACCAGATGAAATTGGAGAAGAAGTAGACCATTTGGCCCCTTGAGCCTGCTCTGCCATTCAATAAGATCATCAGGAGACTGGAAGACCACAGTGAGCCAGGCAGCATCAGGAGGTGGAGAAGTCAATGTTTTGGGTGTGTAACCCCCCTTCAGGCCCAGGACCAGAGTCCTGAAGAAGGGTTACACACCCGAAACGTTGACTTCTCCACCAGCCTGATGCTGCCTGGCTCACTGTGTTTTTCCAGCCTCCTACATGTCTACCTTGGATTCCATCTGCAGTCATTTTTGTCTCTAATTAAATAAGATCTTGGCTAATCTGTTTGTGTTGTGAATTCCACATTCCCATCTATCCCCAATATCTTTGCATTCCCAATCTAACATGAATTTGTCCACCAAATTGAAAGGTGAATTTATTTCTGTTTTCTGCCAGTCAGCCAATTTTCTATCGATGCAAATATGTTCACCCCACCTCCTGAGCTTTTATGGTCTGCAAATCAAATGGAGTAGCCTTGGCATTCCATTCTCCAACACTAGGGGAGCTAAAGCCAATTGTAGCTTCCTAATTGAGATTATTAATTCATAGGATATGGGTGTCAGTGGCTCAGTCTGCATTGATTGGTTATCACTAATTGCTTGGGCAAGGTGTTAGTGTGTCACCTTCTTGACCCTCTCCAGTCTATGAGGTGACAGTCTCCCACAGTACTGTAAGGTACGGAATTCTGGAATTTTGATTCAGTGATAATGAAGGAACGGTAATGTATTTCCAAGTCAGGATGGTTCTAATGGCACAGTGGTCATATGCCTTCCTCAGAGTCAGGAAGGCCAGATTCAAGTCCCACCTGCCTCAGAAGTGTGTAATAGTATCTGTGTGAGCTGGATGGGAATTTGGAGGTGATGGTGTTCTCACATGCCTGAAGCTTTGTTCTTTCCCGGTGGAAGAAGGTACAGTTTTTGGAGGCTCTGTTGAATGAGTCATGGTGAGTTTGAAGATTAGAACATACCTCTTATTACTGTTTATTTTTCAAGCATAACACTGAATTACATTTTGACAATGATAATTCTTTCTTATTGTATATTTTTCTTTAAAAAAAAGACATATTTTGGGACCTGTAAAGGCATAGATGGTGCAACGTCTTTCCAATATAAATCCAACTCAAGCTAACACTTCTGTCTTGGCTGGGCGTGAGAAACTCTAAATGCATCTGGAGAATCTGCTAGTGGATGTTGGACTCACAGTATAATGCTACCTCTAATGCAGAACTCGGCTTGTTCACTCAGAGAAGTCAACAGCTCACACAATAAATCCAACAATTTGAGTAGGAATGGAAGGTGCTACTTTAATGATGTGAGGCCCATTATTCTCAGAGAGTTCTGAATGGGGCTTTGATGGTAGTGCATTGCAGCTCACTCAAGGAATCTGAATTATTGTGGCAATGTGCACTTTTATATACAGGTTGTACATTGGAGCTATGGATAGTGATGTTAGAGGCTGCAATTTTCTTCCCATCATTTAGCTGACCAGGATGACTTTTCTCGTTCTTACTACTTAACATTGGTGTGTGTTGGATGGATTTGAAGATTAGTGCTCAGCCTTCATCAGTCACAGCTTCCTTAAGAGGTAAATGTCCTCCACATCTAACTGATCTGAAAGTGTTCAGTGCTGATATTGAATGGAATTGTGGTGTTACTTATGCAGCACTAAAATTCTTCACTGTGTTAGCATAAATGCACACATTAATTTTAAAAAAAGCTGGAAATCCACATTACAAAAGAATAAACCTCACGATAGAAATTTCTGCTTCACACAGGAAGCAATATAGCGAAAGGAAAGCATAAATATGGAGCCTGTTCTCCTAAATCCGTGTACAGACTCTCAGGAGAGGGCTACACTATTTCTTCAAAACCTACGGAATCATATATCTGAATTCAGAATTCACAGTGGTCATGGAAAGACTAACAAACATAAAATATAATGCGATAAACAATTACAACTGAAATAAATGTTTCAGGTACTCGCAGAATCTGTGAAGTGAGGGTGATAAGATTAATCTTGAAACAGAAAATTTACTAAAACATAAACCTTTCTCAAGATTTCCAGGTTTTGCAATATTTCGCTTTTTGTTTTATTAATAGTAACATCCTGGGGGTTACCATTGCGCAGAAATTGATCTGGACGATTCATATAAATATTGTGGGGACAGAAGGTAGTCTGAGGCTAGGAATCCTGGAATGAATAATTCACCTCCTGACTCCCCAAAGTCTGTCCATCATCTACAAGGTATAAGTTAGGATTGTGATAGAATGCTCCTGTCTTGCTTGGATGAGTGCAGCTCCAACAATGCTCAAGAACCTTGACACCATTCAGAACAAAGCAACCTGCTTGATTAAAACCCCAGCGATAAAAATCACTCCCTTTAACTCCAAAACATAATGATAGCAGGATATACCATCAATGAGATGCACTGCAGTAACTCACCCAAGCTTCTTCACAACTCCTTCTAAACCTGTTATCTCCATTACCCAGAAAGACAAAGGAAGCAGATGCAAGGAAACACCATCACCTACAAATTCCCCTGCAAGCCACACACTACTCTGACTTCAAAATATATCAGTGTTTCTTCACTGTCACTAGATCAAAATGTTGGAACTCCTTCCCTAATAGCACTTTGAGTGTACATACAGTACATAGACTGCAATGTTTCAAATGTGTGGCTTACCACTGACCTACAAGCACGATTAAGGATAAGCAATAACTTCTGGCTGCAACTTGGCAAGAATGGATAAACTTTAAAAAAAGGCACAAGTTAATAAGCTGACTTGAAAAAACTTAACTGTTTCTAAGCTTTATAAACAGAGGAATAGAGTACAAGAGCAAGAAAGTTATAATTAAATTTTAAAACACCGATTTGGCCACAACTGCACTACTATGTCCAGTTTCTGGATTAGTGGTGCTGGAAGAGCACAGCAGCTCAGGCAGCATCCAAGTAGCTTCGAAATCGACGTTTCGGGCAAAAGCCCTTCATCAGGAATAAAGGCAGTGAGCCTGAAGCGTGGAGAGATAAGCTAGAGGAGGGTGGGGGTGGGGAGAAAGTAGCATAGAGTACAATGGGTGAGTGGGGGAGGGGATGAAGGTGATAGGTCAAGGAGGAGAGGGTGGAGTGGATAGGTGGAAAAGAAGATAGGCAGGTCGGACAAGTCCGGACAAGTTATGGGGACAGTTACTGAGCTGGGAGTTTAGAACTAGGGTGAGGTGGGGGAAGGGGAAATGAGGAAACTGTTGAAATCCACATTGATGCCCTGGGGTTGAAGTGTTCCGAGGCGGAAGATGAGGCGTTCTTTCTCCAGGCGTCTAGTGATGAGGGAGCGGCGGTGAAGGAGGCCCAGGACCTCCATGTCCTCGGCAGAGTGGGAGGGGGAGTTGAAATGTTGGGCCACGGGGCGGTTTGGTTGATTGGTGCGGGTGTCCCGGAGATGTTCCCTAAAGCGCTCTGCTAGGAGGTGCCCAGTCTCCCCAATGTAGAGGAGACCGCATCGGGAGCAACGGATACAATAAATGATATTAGTGGATGTGCAAGTAAAACTTTGATGGATGTGGAAGGCTCGTTGAGGGCCTTGGATAGAGGTGAGGGAGGAGGTGTTGGTGCAGGTTTTACAGTTCCTGCGGTGGCAGGGGAAAGTGCCAGGATGGGAGGGTGGGTTGTAGGGGGGGCGTGGACCTGACCAGGTAGTCACAGAGGGAACGGTCTTTGCGGAAGGCGGAAAGGGGTGGGGAGGGAAAGAGGTGGTGGTGGGGTCTGTTTGGAGGTGGCGGAAATGTCAGCAGATGATTTGGTTGATGCGAAGATTTGTAGGGTGGAAGGTGAGCACCAGGGGCGTTCTGTTCTTGTTACGGTTGGAGGGGTGGGGTCTGAGGGCAGAGGTGCGGGATGTAGACGAGATGCATTGGAGGGCATCTTTAACCACGTGGGAAGGGAAATTGCGGTCTCTAAAGAAGGAGGCCATCTGGTGTGTTCTGTGGTGGAACTGGTCCTCCTGGGAGCAGATCCGGCGGAGACGGAGGAATTGGGAATACAGGATGGCATTTTTGCAAGAGGTAGGGTGGGAAGAGGTGTAATCCAGGTAGCTGTGGGAGTCGGTGGGTTTGTACAAAATGTCAGTGTCAAGTTGGTCGTCATTAATGGAGATGGAGAGGTCCAGGAAGGGGAGGGAGGTGTCAGAGATGGTCCAGGTAAATTTAAGGTCAGGGTGGAATGTGTTGGTGAAGTTGGTGAATTGCTCAACCTCCTCGCGGGAGCACGAGGTGGTGCCAATGCAGTATTCAATGTAGCAGAGGAAGAGGTGGGGAGTGGTGCCGGTGTAATTACGGAAGATCAACTGCTCTACGTAGCCAATAAAGAGACAGGCATAGCTGGGGCCCATACGTGTGCCCATGACTACCCCTTTGGTCTGGAGGAAGTGGGAGGATTCGAAGGAGAAATTGTTAAGGGTGAGGACCAGTTCGGCCAAACGAAGGAGAGTGTCAGTGGAAGGGTACTGTTAGGGATGTCTGGACCATCTCTGATACCTCCCTCCCCTTCCTGGACCTCTCCATCTCCATTAACGATGACCGACTTGACACTGACATTTTGTACAAACCCACCGACTCCCACAGCTACCTGGATTACACCTCTTCCCACCCTACCTCTTGCAAAGATGCCATCCTGTATTCCCAATTCCTCCGCCTCCGCCGGATCTGCTCCCAGGAGGACCAGTTCCACCACAGAACACACCAGATGGCCTCCTTCTTTAGAGACCGCAATTTCCCTTCCCACGTGGTTAAAGATGCCCTCCAACGCATCTCGTCCACATCCCGCACGTCCGCCCTCAGACCCCACCCCTCCAACCGTAACAAGGACAGAACACCCTGGTGCTCACCTTCCACCCTACCAACCTTCGCATAAACCAAATCATCCGCCGACATTTCTGCCACCTCCAAACAGACCCCACCACCAGGGATATATTTCCCTCCCCACCCCTTTCCGCCTTCCGCAAAGACCGTTCCCTCCACGACTACCTGGTCAGGTCCATGCCCCCAAACAATCCACCCTCCAATCCTGGCACTTTCCCATGCCACCGCAGGAACTGTAAAACCTGCGCCCACACCTCCTCCCTCACCTCTATCCAAGGCCCTAAAGGAGCCTTCCACATCCATCAAAGTTTTACTTGCACATCCACTAATATCATTTATTGTATCCGTTGCTCCCGATGCGGTCTCCTCTACATTGGGGAGACTGGGCACCTCCTAGCAGAGCGCTTTAGGGAACATCTCCGGGACACCCGCACCAATCAACCACAACGCCCCGTGGCCCAACATTTCAACTCCCCCTCCCATTCTGTCGAGGACATGGAGGTCCTGGGCCTCCTTTACCACCGCTCCCTCACCACCAGACGCCTGGAGAAAGAACGCCTCATCTTCTGCCTCAGAACACTTCAACCCCAGGGCATCAATGTGGACTTCAACAGTTTCCTCATTTCCCCTTCCCCCACCTCACCCTAGTTCTAAACTTCCAGCTCAGTAACTGTCCCCATAACTTGTCCGGACTTGTCCTACCTGCCTATCTCCTTTTCCACCTATCCACTCCACCCTCTCCTCCTTGACCTATCACCTTCATCCCCTCCCCCACTCACCCATTGTTCTCTATGCTACTTTCTCCCCACCCCCACCCTCCTCTAGCTTATCTCTCCACGCTTCAGGCTCACTGCCTTTATTCCTGATGATGGGCTTTTGCCCGAAACGTCGATTTCGCAGCTACTTGGATGCTGCCTGAACTGCTGTGCTCTTCCAGCACCACTAATCCAGAATCTGGTTTCCAGCATCTGCAGTCATTGTTTTTACCTCTACTATGTCCACTTCTAGATTCCAGACTTTGGGAAACATGTGAAGGTGTTAGAGAGAGTACGGAAAATGTTAGCAGAATGGTTCTGGGGTGATGGACATTATTAAGAAGAATAGAGAGAATTGGAGGGTTGGGTTTTTTTAGGGTTTTTTTGGAGAGTTGGATTGTTCTCCTTAGAGGAGGGAAGGGATTTGAGAAAGGTATTGAGAATAAGAGGTGTCTGGACAGAGTAGTTCAAAAGAAACTGTCTTCATTGTGAAAAAGGTCAAGGAACAGAGGACATAGCTTTAAAGCGATTGGCAAGAGAATCAAAGACTACCTGAGAATAAAAACTTTATAATGCAGTGAGTGGTTCAGATCTGGAATGCTCTGTCAGCGGTTAGCACTGTTGCCTCACAGCGTCAGGGAGCCGGGTTCGATTCCATCTTCGGGCTTCTGTCTATGTGGAGTTTGCACATTCTCCCTGTGTCTGTGTGGGTTTATTCCTGGTGCTCCGGTTTCCTCTCACAGTCCAAAAATTTGCAGGTTGGGTGGATTGGCCACGCTAAATTATCCATAGTGCCCAGGGATGTGCAGGCGAGGTGGATTGGCCATGGGGTTACAGGAATAGGGTAAAGGGGTGGGTCTTGATAGGATGCTGTTTTGAGGGTTGATATGGACTCAATGGGCCAAATGATCTGCTTCTACATTGTGAGGATTCTATGCTTCTATTACAAAGTGGAGAAAATTGATTAAATAACGGTGTTCAAAAAGGAAGTTGGATATACACCTGAAGAGGAATGTGCTTACCCGACTACAGAGAAAGGGCAAGGGACTAAGGCTATCTGAGTGGTTTCAGCAGAGAGCTTGATAGATCAAATAGTCTTGTTTTTGCCCTGTAACCATTATGCCATTCTGTCCTATAATCTATGATGCTCATTAGTTGAATCTATTATAATTAGCTTGTTATTTCAACATTTTCAGTATTTTTTTTCCCAGGATGAATCAGATATTTCTATTTAAACTGGTTGTATATTTGGACAAACAAACACGGAGGGATGGCCTATGAGATTACAGATAATGATAAGAAACTCTTTTGGTTGATTTTGCACACTGATAGAATGAGGTTTCACTTTGCAGACATTACTTCTTCATTAATGCTGCTGGGAATCTAAGAGTCCTGAAAACTTTAAGACTATAGCTGAAATTATAAGGCTATCCCTATGAGGTAACTGTGACTGATAGTAAGAGTCAATATTAAAGAATAGAAAAATAATTCTCACACACTGGAATTTAAAAATACACATATTAAAGTATTCCAAACATTCACCAGAAATAGTCAGGCAAAGGTTGACAAAGTTAATCAGTTAAAAATGATTCAACACCAGGTTATAGTCCAACAGATTTATTTGGAAGCACAAGCTTTCACAGCACTGCTGCCTGGAACACAACCACCTGATGAAGGGGCAGTGCTCCAAAGCTAGTGTTCCAAATTAACCTGTTGGACTATAACCTGGTGTTGTGTAATTTTTAACTTTGTCCACCCCAGTCCAACACCAGCATCTCCAATCAAAGTTAATCAGAATCTTCATACCTGATTTTTTAAAAATAAAAGATAATGAAAGAGGCTGCCTCATTAGATGCTTTCCCCAAAGCCCAAATTACATCATTTGCTGCAGCAGCAGCAATTTCATTTGTTTCTAAAACGTGTTCCCTTACAAGTAATTAACTCCAAACGTACCCTGCGGAGAACACAGCACAATGATGACTTCTACCTATTAAACAACAAAAGGAATTGCAAATATTGCAGTTTAAACAATTCATATAGAATATAGAAAAAGTCTTAAAATGAGAACCATACCCTTGGGAAAGTACATGCCATTGTATTTCTAGAATAGTTTTTATAATAACAAATGTATTTTAATATTACGCTTTTTGAATAATAGCGCAATACTATAGAGGCGTCATGGATTTGTATCCCTACCAGTAAATTTTTTTGAATGAAACAAAGTTATGCCGTTGTGTTCATATCATAGAATTTGATGGTTTGACTCTTACGAGTTAGATTAACATGATACACCAACATAGTACACTGTCACACTGAAATATGAAAGTATCTACAATGTATGGAGTGATGTAGCTTATAGTCTGGGCTTTTTTGATGTAATATTACATTTTAATGAATTAGAGTGATCGGAGGTGCAGTGTAGTGTAAAGAGCTCAAAATATACCAAGGGGAGTTTATATGGAACAGGGAAGAAGAACAATCATAATCTCTTCTTTAGCAGATTATCCCCATCTCTTCCTCCCACTACGGTTGCATCTATAGCCTTGACATTTCACTAATTAATTGTGTGACAACCTCAACACATCAGAATAGAATTTTTCTATTGCAGCAATGAAATAAACATAGGCTCAACATCTTATAAGAAGATAACACTCCTTCACAATAGCCAATGTTCCAATCTCAAGCACTTCTGGACACAATATTCGCACCCCCCTAAGCGAGAGAGGTAGTGAGAAGGGGAAATATAGTATCGCTAAATATTCTTATTTTAAGCCAAGGAGGTTTTACTTGGCCTATTTGCACAAACTGATTTCTGAGTCTACCATAAGTTTTGTAAGCCACTTCAATAGTTTTATTGTGGGATAGTACAATATTCCATCTAACACTTCCTACTCAAATTACTGGATGGTCAATGTTTGACCCTTCAACTTCTGATTCATTCTCAAATTGTTCTGAAATCATATTTTACTCCCTATAACTTTTACCACTGTAAAGATACATTTGTTCTGACTAACCTCCCTGACATTATATCTCTTTAATACAGATGGTAGGGGAAAGATTTAAAAGGAACCTAAGGGGCAACATTTTCACACAGAGATTGGTGCGTGGAAAGGAATGAGCTACCAGAGGAAGTAATGGAGGCTGGTACAGTTACAACATTTAAAAGGCATCTGAATGGGTATATGAATAGGAAGGATTCAGAGGGAAATGGGCCAAATACTGGCAAATGGGACTAGATTAATTTAAAATATCTGGTTGGCATGGATGAGTTGGACTGAAGGGTCTGTTTCTGTGCTACACAATTCTATGACTTGCTGGTTTTCCCTCCTGTCTAGAAACTTGACAACATAATTTATATGATTGAGGTCCTTTTTGATTTAATAAGGTCCAGTTACTTTTAGTGGTTCCCTAAAGACAAGGAATGCCTTATCTTCAGCAAACTTCTGAGCTTTGGCCTTTGTATCTGTATATCGAGCACTTTTCTTGGTGAACTCACACACTGTAGTTTGTTGTTACAGAGATGTGGCATATAGGTTGGAAGCGCAATCTCTGAGCATTGGTTTATAAATTCTTTATAAGTTAATTTAAGAGATCCATGTCCATATATCAAAAATCAGGTCAAAAGAGCTGAATTCTGTGGACTCATTAGGGGCATCCCTAATGGCAAACAGTAACAAGGAAATCCCTTTATCCCAATCATAAGGACATGCCTGACAATCATGCTTTTTAAACTTTGATTCCATCCTTCCAATGGTTCTTGAAATTGTAGGTGATAAACTGAAAATGTATGTATTGTTTTGTTTACAACCCATCATTCTTCCTCAAATACTTGTGATGTAAAATCATAGAATCCCTACAGTGCGGAAACAGATCATTTGGCCTAACAAGATCACACCAACCTTCTGAAGAGTAACCCAGCCAGACCCATTACTCTACACTTACCCCTGACCAATGTACCTAACCTAGACACCCCTGAACACTATGGGCAATTTAGCATGTCTAATTCACCTAACCTGCACATCGTTGGATTGTGGGACGAAACCGGCGCACTCAGAGGAAACCCACACAGACACGGGGAGAATATACAAACTCCACACAGACAGTCACCTGAGTTTAAAACCTTGATCAGAATATTTTGCTTTGTGTAATCCATATCTTGTTGAACTAACATTTGGCTATTATTTATTACCTTTCCTTTCCCCAAAGATTCTGTTCTGGAAATCTTGCTGAAACATCAATAATTATTAAGAGACAGTGATTTGTATTCCTTCTTTTAGGTAGGAATCTTTCACAATCGATTAGGACTCCGGTAAATGGTTCATTGAATGCAGATCTCAGATTGAAGACACAAGGTAAGTTGATGTTTGGGGGTTCCCCACTTCCTGACATGTATGTCTGGCAAAATTTAACTGCATTCTTGCATAATCTTGGTCGATAAAAATGTGTTTTTGCATTTTAATCTGCATTTTCCTAATATGTAAGTAGCCTGCTATTGGAATTTCTTATGACCCACTTGTAAGATTTCATTCCGATACCCAAAACGGAATTATCACCTGATGGGGCCCATTTTCCGTACCTAGTTGCCCTTAAGAAGATGATAGAAAGCTAGAGTCTGTGTGCTGCAGGTTGACCCACAATGCTTTGGGAGGAAGTACCAAGATTTTTAACCAGCGACGGTGAAAGCAGGGCATTTTATTTCTAAGTCAGGACGGTGAGTGGCTTGGAGGGAAGCTTGCAGCTGGTAGTGATCCCATGTATCCACTTCCCTTGTCCTTCTAGATGAGGTCACGGGATTGGAAGGTGCTGCCTAAGGAGGAAAGGGCAGTCAAAGGTTTTGAGTACTCATGTACAGTTGAAGAACCAACCAGTAGTCACCCCTGCATTGCAGGTGAAAGAACTCCTTATTATAAGTGCTGGAAGCCAGCAAGCTAATAAACCAGTCAAAAGGAAACAGAGGAACAGAAGGGTTCTCTTGTTTTGAGTGCTACCAGTGAACCAATGTCAAAAGAAACAGCATAAAATGATTTCAACCAACTTACAAAGCCAAGAATCCCGAAATTGACTGTTCAACTATTAACATTCTACTATCATTTCTTCATGAGCGACCTTCATGAGAGAGAATAATCCATATACTTTTTTCACCTTTGACTTGTTGTGGACTCCTTCCTAATCTGTGTATGATGCATTATTATTTCTTTTTGTGTTTAGTAACTAATAAACTCATACTGGATGTAGGTTTGCTCGGTGAGCTGGAAGGTTCGTTTTCAGATGTTTCGCCACCATATTAGGTAACATCTTCAGTGAGCCTCCGAATGAAGCTCTGGTGGTGTAGCCTGCTTCCTATTTATATGTTTGGGTTTCCTAGGATTGGTTGTGTCATTTCCTGTGGTGACACAATTTCCTGTGGTGACATCATTTCCTGTTCTTTTTCTCGGGGGTGGTAAATGGGATCAGGGATCCAAGTCAACGTGTTTGTTGATAGAGTTTCAGTTGGAATGTGATGCTTCAAGGAATTCTCATGCATGTCTCTGTTTGGCCTGTCCTAGGATGGACATGTTGTCCCAGTCTACACCACCAGTGCTTCCTTGGCAGGCTCACTGAAGATGTTACCTAATATGGTGATGAAATGTCTGAAAACAAGCCTTCCAGCTCAGCGAGCACACCTACATCCAGAACCTCAACCTGAGCTACATATCTTCTCAAAACTTGCTAATGGACTCATTCTTTCGTCAACTAGAGAAAGTCTAGTTAAATTGACTCTTTTTTAAAGCAAAGGTTCATTTGATTTAAGAGAGATGCATCCACAAGGGAGGGATCCTTAGTAAATTAACCATGTTAAAAACAATTGAGAGGAGGTGAGTGAATAAAGAAGAGAAGCCCATTCATCTTCCTAGCTGTGCACTTGGTAACTTTTGATGTCCAAATGTGGAACTGTGATAACCTCACTGGAGTCGGGCCTTGATAAATTGGGGGTCAAACCACCATTTGAGCCCACAGGTGAAACAAAAGAATGAGAATGAAACTCAATTTTAAACTAAAAACGGTAAAAGGCATCCTCAAATTTGCACTGCCCCAGTATCGAAAGTTGATGCCAGCCCATCCCTGGCAGAATTAGGCAAAGTTACATTTGAAGATTTTGAAGTTCTGTACTTGGGATTAGAATTCTTCTCGCAACCTGAAATTTTAACAGGGTGTGACCAACAGTTTACAGGTGGAATCTGAAGACAATGAAACAGATAAAGTTATGGTAGAGGGACTAAAATCAGAGCAGCAACAGTTAAGAAAAAAAAATGAGAAGGACAGAGAGTGAGGAAAAGGAAATAGAAGGAGAGAAAGAAAAGGAAAAAGAAAGGGACGGAGGGAAAAAAAATGGGAAAAGGAGGAATGAGCGTGGTGAGATGAGAAAATATTACAGGAAAAAGGCAGGAAAAGGAGTTTGAACTAAAGACAGCTTCAGCTGAGGAGCAGGAACCCCACTGTGTCTCACGAAGATAACTCTGGCTCAGACCTGAGAGTGGAGATAGTTCAGCTTGCTCATTTAATTCTGAAGGAGGGAAAAAGTAAAAACTTTCCTTATTATTGGAGAATAAGCTTTCAGGGAAAGCATATGAAGTTTCCTCCCCCTTGATTGAGGAAAACACCACTGGGGTGAGGCAGGAAAATAGGCAGCGGTCATCAAAAAATCCCTACCATCCGGAGACCACGTGACCAGACACACCTGGAAATTGAAAAACCTCATGAGCTTTCTTTTAAGCAGTGAGGGGAGGCACTTAAAACAGAAACCCATCATAAAAAACCTCCATGAGATAATTCTCCTTGAGGAGTTCAAAACTCTATCCCCTTCTCAACAAGAATATGCTTTGAGGCATCATTTAAATGCATGTAAAAACATTTCGGAACACACCAACACCCACTTACAAAACACAGAAACTGAAACTAAATCCTTCTCTTCTTAGCGTATACAATGTAGAAGTAGAAACCAACCTTAAAGCTCTGCATAGTTTTCTCCACCACTCGACAACCCAAAGTCCCAAATGATAATATGAAGAACCTTTGCTGTAGTTGCTGTAATCAGTTGACGGAGTCTGGCATCAAGGAGCTCTAACAAAATTGGAATCGATGGGAACCAGGGAAAAACTCTTCTCTGTTTGGAGTCAGACCTGGCTTCAAGGAAGGCGGTGTGA
Source organism: Chiloscyllium punctatum (assembly GCF_047496795.1). Lineage (NCBI taxonomy): Eukaryota > Metazoa > Chordata > Chondrichthyes > Orectolobiformes > Hemiscylliidae > Chiloscyllium > Chiloscyllium punctatum. Next base: position 54,558,825 of record NC_092777.1, read on the forward strand.
TTGTTGGAAGTCAGTCATCCCGTCCACAGGATATCTCTACAGGAGTTCCACAGGATATGTCCAGAGTCTAAAAATCTTCAATTGCTTCATTAAAGACCTTCCGCCAACATAAGATCAAAAGTGGGGGATATTCATGATAACTGCATAATGGTCAGCATCATTCACAACTCCTCAGATCTTGAATCAGTCCATGTTCCAAATGCAGCAAGACCTGGACAATATCCAGGCTGACAACTGGTAGATGTTGCAATGAACATCTCCAACAAAAGAGAATGTAACCATTGTCCTTTGAAATTCAGTGTTATTACTGTCACTGAATCTCCCATTATCAACGACCTTACCATTGACTAGAAACTGAATTGGACTAGACATATAAATACTATTGACTATAAGAGCCAGTCACAGGCTAGAACTCCTGCAGTGAGTAACTCAACTCCTGACTCTCCAAAGCCTGTGCACCATCTGCAAGGCACAAGTCAGGACTGTGAGGAAATAATGAATGAGTGTAGCTCCAAAAAACACTCAAGAAACTTGACGTCATCCAGAACAAAGCAGTTTGCTTCATAGACACCACATCCAAAAGCATTCACTCTCTCACCATTGGTGCATAGTAACAGCAGCATGTACCAAGATACATAGCAGAAATTCTCCAAGACTCTTTATATAGCACCTTCCAAACATTACCAGTACAATCTAGAAGGACAAGGACAGAAAGTACATGGGATCACCACATTTACAAATTCCCCTCCGAGCCACTCACCATCTACTTGGACATATATCATTGTGCCTTCATTGTCACTGGGTCAAAATCCTTGAACTGCCTCTCTAACAGCCTTGAGGGTCTACCTGCAGCAGTTCATGAGGGTGGCTCACCACCACCTTTTCGAGGGCAACTGGAGACAGGCAATAAATGCTGGCCTAGTCCGTGATGCTTACATTCCATGAGCACATAATAAAAAAAAGTTACAACGATTGTGCCTTCTCTTTATGTGTATTCTGAAATTAATGTCAACTATGTTGATTTTACTTTGTTTGTTACAATAAAAGTCTTAAGATGTTTCTAGCCTATACAGGAATCATCATGTAATCTCCCAGGAGAAGTACTGAACATAGTGCAATATCTGCTGTGCCCTATACAACTTTGACATGACAGATAGTATAAAAACGCTAAACAATGGGAACCAGAGTTGAGGGACTTGAATGTCCCAAGATACATTGCTTTGAGCAGATAAGGAAGTCTTTGTGTGATTTTCATGCTCATCGTTATCCATTGCTCAGGCAGCTCTGCAGAAGTGGCAACTCAACCAAGCTCTCTTTACCCTCAACAGTGTTTTCTTACAGGAATCTTTCAAATCTTATAAGACCGAATTATTATGAAACCATCCCATTGATGATTGAAAAGTTTAAGCTATTCTTAGGATTTCCAAACTTGCTTAAAAGCTAGAAATGTTTCTTATGTTTCAAACTTGAACATTCATAAGTCCACTTTTGATCAGCAATAATAAACACTACAACTCAAGCTCCAACAATGTAAAACTTTGAAAATATTTTATAATTGTCACAACCTAAGACTTACACAAACATTTAACTCATTGAAAATCTGAAATTTCTTCTGGCAATGAAATATTGTGATATTGTGGTATCGGGAAAATACTGACAATGAAGGACACCGATCCAGCTGGAGCAACATTCCGATACTGGGACAGGTTAAAGAAGGATAAGCTCGGGAAGTACTGGAGGCCTGGTATTCATCCACTGGTTCGATAAACAAGTACATTGAAATAGACCCCATTTACAGCCCACTTCAGTACGAAAACAGAAATCGAACCACCCGCCCCCTAGAGATAGCACCGTAAACATTCAAGGCAGATCACAACAACGGTACTTCATCAGGAGGCTAAGCTTCACTGAAGGTGTCACGTAGGAGGGAGACAAAACGTTTGCAAGAAAACTGACCAGCTCAGTGAACCAACCAACAGCTTTAACCACAACTCGAACTACAGACCTTCACTAAAACCAGCTAATAACCGGGGATTTTTCACTCTGCCTTGCTTATCTCAAATCTGTCACAACTTTGGAGACTTCTGTTGAACGATTATTAGGTGAGAGGATTTTGTAAACAAAGATTTGCTGTTGCTTTTGTACAAATGTGTTTGGCAGGACACAGACCCTGACAAAGTGAACTCAACCGTACCGTAGTTCGACCATGTCTCTGTGCTTGTTGCCAAACCAGTTTTATTTAAGAATTTATGTCACTGGAGCCCTTCCAATGACAAAGTACAAAGTACAACTTCTGGTATTTCAGTGCCAGTGTTAAAGATAACGAAAAGAGAAAGTGCTGGGGAGACTTGGGAGGTCTGGCAGTAACTTGTGAGGGGGGAATGCTTCAAGTCCAGTATGACTCTTCTTCAGAACTGACAGACACTGGAAATGAATGTTAATTCCAGGGCAGGAGAAAGATACAGAATAAGTCTTAATGCTAGGTGTGAATAGTAGAAAATACTCAGCTCTGCTAAAAGCAATCCCATGCAAACATGACACTGCAGGGATGAACAAACAATTGAGGAAAGTATTGGTTATAAGGATGTTACTGTCAAACCCAGTCAATGTCAAAGTTGGGATCCCTTGGTGCTGTTTTAAAAAAGAGTAGGAGTGTTATCCCAAGTACATATATCCCTCAACATTACAAAAACACAGAATTGACCACAGGTTTATGGAGTTTGCTGTGTGCAAGCTTACAACCATATTTCCTAAATTACTTCATTAGGTTTAGTGCTTTGGGACAATCTGCAGTCACAAGAGGTCCTGTAGAAATGCAAGTTGATTTGTTTTATTTTGGAAGTTTTCATCATTTCAATTGTGGTGCCAAGTAACAATACCGTCATGTTGTTTTGTAGTGATAGACACTGAGGAATATCAGGGAAGAAATGTCAGCTGTGCTATCCCAACCAATGATTAAGCACTACGATACTGTGGCTTTAAGAGGTGTATTTTGTCCTGTTTTTTTTTCACCTCATAATACTCCCAGATACCTCCTCTGATAGTGATGCATATACCTCACCAGCTCTATCTCCCAACTTCATCTGGATCAACAATACCTACATGGTCACTGGCCATTTCATTTGTTTAGCCACTTTCTGAAATGAATTGAAAAAAGGCTTCTACATCTTTCCTGTCGAACTTTGGCAACAACATTTAAGCAGATGCGTTTGGCAATTGTGGGATTGCTCTCCATCACTGTCCTCATCATTACTTCTACCTTTCCTCTCTACCTCCTTCATTTTAAGTCAACTTTGAGGCTTCAGTTCTAACCTCTGAAGTTCAAAAGCTCTTTCTTTCTCCTGTTAGGGCCATCCTTTCTACTTCTTTCTCCTAATTAAAACTGTTTCATTTAGATTAGCTTCCCTACAGTGTGGAAACAGGCCCTTCAGTCCAACTAGTCCACACCAACCCTCTGCAGAGTAACCCTCCCAGACCCATTTCCCTCTGACTAGTGCACCGAACACAAAGGGCAATTTAGCATGGCCAATTCACCCGACCTACACATCTTTGGACTGTGGGAGGAAACCGGGGAAATCCACGCAGACACGGGGAGAATGGGCAAACTCTACACAGAGTGTCACGGGATTCGAACCTGGGACTCTGGTGCTGTGAGGCAACAGTGCTAACCACTGAGCCAAGCTGCTTTATTTGCAATCAAAGTTTAGCCATTTCCAATTATTCCGATGGAATTCCTGGCAATTTTAAATGCTGCATAAGTGCCTAAGGCAAATCTAACTCCAGTTTGTTTGCCAAAATTTTGCCTTTCTCACTTTCAGTAAAACTTCCGAAGTGACTTCTTCCACTATCTACCCCCCCCCCCGCCCCAGGAAACTCTTAGTGACTGATACAGCCATTATTACAGAAGGTACACTCTATGTAAACCAACTGAATGCAACACCCAAAATTAAAACAAAAAATCAACAATGTTGTGAAACTTGAAAGGGTTCAGAAAAGATTTACAAGGACGTTGCCAGGGTTGGAGGATTTGAGCTATAGGGAGAGGCTGAACAGAATGGGGCTGTTTTCCCTGGAGCGTCAGAGGCTGAGGGGGTGACCTTATAGAGGTTTACAAAATTATGAGGGGCATGGATAAGATAAATAGACAAAGTATTTTCCCTGGGGTGGGGGAGTCCAGAATTAGAGGGCATAGGTTTTGGGTGAGAGGGGGAAGATATGCAAGAGACCTTTTCACGCAGAGGGTGGTACATGTATGGAGTGAGCTGCCAGAGGATGTGGTGGAGCCTAGTACAATTGCAACATTTAAAAGGCATTTGGATGGGTGTATGAATAGGAAGGGTTTGGAGGGATATGGGCCGGGTGCTGGCAAGTGGGACTAGATTGGGGTTGGGATACCTGGTTGGCATGGACGGGTTGGACCGAAGGGTTTGTTTCCATGCTGTACATCTCTATGATTCTATGACTCATGACTTGCTGCGTTGGAGTCCAATAACCCTAAACCCAACCTGGAATGAGAGATTTTGATCCCAGGCGAATCCCCGGTTTGTTATGGACCAGAGAGAACCCCTTCAATATATATTTAGAAGATATCTTAGACCCTAACTTTTGCTTATTTTAAAGGCAAATGCCATGTGTTGCATTCTGGATGGAATTTGATTGGTTGAACTACAGTCTTGAAATAAAACACACTCTATTCATACATTATAGTTAAAAGACAACAAATGAAAGACGAGATCAGAATAACTTAACTATATTAGAAAGCTGAACAGAACAGATTATTCAGGTCCCTCACAGCACCAGGGAGTGTCAGGCGACCATCTGTGTGGAGTTTGCACATTCTCCCTGTATCTGTGTGTGTTTCCTCTGGCTTCCTCCCTCGGTCCAAAGATGTTCAGGCTAGGTGAATTGGCCATGTTAAACTTCCCATCGTGTTCAGGGATGTCTAGGCTAGGTACATTAGTCATTGGAAATGTAGAGTTATAGGGTAGGGGAATGCGTCTGAGTGGGATACTCTTCGGAAGGTTGGTTGGGCCAAATGGTCTGTTTCCATGCTGTAGGGACTCTGTGTTATGCTGTGGTATTTCTGTACAGGGCAAGCTCAATTAACCGAATGACACAGGCAGGGAGTATTTTGTTTGGATAATCAAATGTTCGGGTAACACAGTTTACCCAAGCATTGGGACCTTGAAATCTTGTTTGGATAATCTGAAATTCGGATAATCCATGTTTGTATAATCGAAGTTGTACTGTATATTCATTTCCAGCAGAATCATCAGCGGAGACTTCAATGAACAACAGTATTAAACACCATTCAATTAGCATCTCTCGCCACCCAGTGGCAGTTTCTGGAAATGAGGAAAAAGCTCTGAAAGAGCTGGCTCTATGCCAATTCTAAACAATTACCCTTTCAGTTCCTTCCAAAATTCTAACATCCTCTATCAAAATGCCTCTTAAACTTCTAAATTCCAGGATACACAGACCTTGTTTCTGTAACTTCTCATTATCTAAGTTTTGGAGGTCTTGTCTGTACTGCAGTCCTTTCACTGCCAATATATCTTTTCTAAGATGTGGTGTTCAGGATTATACATAATGGTTCAGTGCTTTGAATAGCTGTAGAAGGTAAACATCCTCACATTCATATTCCAGACCTCAATTTATAAAGGCCAGCATTCCATTAACCTTTCTGACCATTTTAATTATTTGTGTATAAGGACCCGTAAATCTCTTTTAATCTCTATTGGTCAGAGCATTTCACCACCGATAAAGTATTTAGATTTATATTGTTTGGTCTAAAGTGTATGAACAGACACTTGCATCAGGCACAGTTCAGCTATTCACCTCATTGATCAGCTTCTTGAATATTATTCTTCAGGTTACGCCATCTGTTATATCACTGACCTTTGTATCATCAGGAAACTTGGATATATTAATTCTTTAAAACTATATAAAATATAAAAATATATTAAAACTAAATTCTTTTTTACAAAATCTGCCTGCTGTTCCACTGTAGTTTTAGCAGAAACTAGTTTTGACCAGTTTGCTGTTATCAGGCACTGTCTCAATCTGTTATGGTTAACTTTACCAAAATCTAGAATTTATAGCATTAATTTAAATTATTCATATAGGACTGGTAATCATATTGTAAAGGTCCTGCTAATCACATGATTTGTGACCTTAAACCTAATCCTAACATTAATCCTAATCCTAATTTATTAAAAATAATTCTTGGATACTTTAGTACTTTCTCTAAACAAGAACATTTTAATGGAATCTTTTAAACAATTGCAATTATCTTTATTGTCCAGCAGGTGACCCCACAACATACCTATTGTAACATCAAAGGCTATTGTAAATACATTTACAACCAAGTTCCTGATGAGGTTCTCTAATTTGTTCAGGTTCTGGACAGGATACCCCAAACCATCCAGCTCCTGAATGAGGTGGGATATACTGGCTCCCCTTGGTTATTAACCTACCTGCTGGAGGACAGGAAAAAATTCTGGCTGTAAGAGCTGCTCCCTGTTTTGAGGTATTTTAGGTGCTGGAAGTGATTTCTTCAAATTCCAGGAGCAGCAATTATTGTTTTATATGCTGTTGCATTGTTTTTGAACTTTGGAAAAAAAAGTCAAAACAACAAGCAGTTTTAAAAGGGAGAAGAGCAGACAAAGGAAGCACATGGTGAGGACAGTGCAGGAGAGAGAGAGAGAGAGAGAACCTGCACAGTTACTGCCTTTGCTGTTTTCGAATTCATGTGTCGCTGGACATCGGAGTGCATCTGGGAAAATTAACTCTATGACTCTATGTTGGGATAGTTACAGTAACATTAATTTAAAAAGGATCCCTTCCTTTGTAAATACCTTCCCCCAGACCTAAATGAACAAAGGAGCCAATTTAACCAGACTTCCTTGAATTAACAGAAAGGGTGAATGAATTAGTGAAGAAATGAAATTTTTTAAAAAACACAACGCCTTTACACACAAATTAGAAATAAGATATACCTCCAAAAAGAGCAAAGTAATGGAATTATCAGTTTCTGAATTCTTCATGAAAAACAGATAAGGTGATGTTGCAGTCCTGATTAATTGGCAACAGTAGTGATGATATTAGCAGTTGAGTAGTTGATTTTGAGATTCTTGGTTTTGATGAAAAATCTGTTGCTCTGAGTTCTTTTGATAGTAACTGAATTCTACCATTCAGAGTGAGAGAGAATCTTTTGTTTTAGAGGTGTTTAAAAATGTGTCCTTAAAGCAGTGGCTCTCGTAGCACTCTGACCTCCCACACTTGAATGTCCAGCCAACAACACACACAGACTAGTGACACAGTCGGTTTTTAAGCCTTTTCCTTCATACACTCCCAGAGGGTAAAGCAGCAGATTCTGAGGGAAATGGCTGTCTGCTGAGAGAGGGGATGACCAGCTCCCTCGGTATCACTTCTGATTTAGCTCCTCCCTGTTTGAGGTTTTCCTGTCACTTCATAGAGACTAACTTTCCTTGGAATTCACATAGGACTTTACTGAATAATCACTGAATTTTCATCCACAGTTTTTATTTCCCTACTGTAGTCCTTTTGTTTTTAAAAGAAGCACATTTAGGAATTGAATGTAACTAAATGCCTGTGAATTCTCCACGGTTCTGACCAAAAAGTATTTTTGATTTTCATGAAATGATGTCATTGGTAAATCCCTAAAATCAAACAAAGAGTGGTGGAAATCTGAAACACACAAAAACAGAATTGCTGAAGAAACTCAGGAGGTCTGGCTGCATCTGTGGAGAGGAAGCAGAGTCAGCATTTTCAGTGCAGTTCTGAAGGGTCGTTGAACTTGAAATATTAACTGTTTTCTCTCCTGAAATGCTGCCAGGCATGCTGAATTTCTCCAGCAATCTGTTTTTGTGTGTTTTGGAAAATCCTGAAGCATTTTACAGCCAATTAAGTAAATTTGAAGTGTAGCTACTGTTATATCAATGACAATGTGATAATTACTAGATAAGCTATTTCAGTGATGTTGATTGGGAATGAATATTGGTTGGATACCAAAGGTGAACTCCCTTTTCCCTGATAAGAATGCGACGGGATCCAGAAGCACTCATTTACATATCTTGATTAAAAGATGGATTCCATTCAGATTGCACAGCATTGCCTCAGTGCTGTAGTAAAGAACCAGCCCAGATTTTGTGGTCATGTCTTTTCAAAGGGACACAAAATTCTTGTTTAACACCTCTTGAATATTGCTGAGAAAATAACTACAATATATAATTTGTAGATCGCAAAGAGGATATCCCTTTGCATGTTTGCAACAGGCAAGACACTAACTATATCAAACCAGCAAAACACAGTGTGCAATATTAGATGTGAGTCTGCAATTTTAACAGCATTTGTTAAATAAACCCGAGTACATTAAAAATTATGCTGACAGCTAATTTAAGATTGTCAGTCTGGCTCGCAGTGTGACCCACTTATATGTATAGTTCAGGGTCAATTTAGCTCTGTTGACTAATGCAAAGTGATGATGTCAGCAGCGTGGGTTCAATTCTCACACTGGCTGAGGTGAGCATGGTGCATTCTCCTTCTCAATCTCTCCCCTTGCATGATTGATTTTTTCTCATCAATCATTTCATAACCATCATCTTTTGATTCCATATGTTTATTGAATTCAAATTCCACGATGACAGGATTTAAATTGTGGTGCTCAGAACATCACTGGGTCTCTGGATTAATAGTCTAACGATAATGTCACTAGGCCATTAACTCCCCTCATGAAGCTGAATGAATGCTTTATGGATTAGATCCTTCATCAAAATACTTTGGTAAATTCTAATGAAATTTTAATGTCAAGTATACTTATCTCACTTGAAGGTACTAATGGAGCACCTCGACCTTTCCACAATGTTCTAATTTTCTTTATCACACTCTAGTATGTAACAGCTGTAGAAAACAGTGTGTTGCCACCAGAACAGGATATAATATACAGCAGCTACCTTTCACTCACCCTTTATTCACAGCTTTGATTTCCATTCAAATTGGTTCAAGTTTCTGTTACTTACAGGAAAAATGCACAAGGCCGTATGTACAGATGGGATTTTGTGATAAGCCCTTTGTGTTAGCAGAACGAGTGGAAGATCTTCAATGTGACAAAAGTTTTATCTGAGCACTCAGTTATGTTATTCATTCAGATAAAATTGGAAGATTTCTCCAAGGGATTTTATTCTGAAAGACTAAAAGAATTACATTAAGTGTGTCGAAAGGAAGATGTAAGAGAAATGGTTGTCAACCAAAATTGCAAGAGTTGAGAATCTGGGATAATCTAGCATTTTAAATTCATTCAAAGAATGTGAGCCTCATTGATTGTGCCACCATTTGTTGCCCATCCTAGCAGCTCTTGAGAAGATGGTGGTCAGCTGCCTTCTTGAATCACTGCAGTCTACTCCTTGGAACAACAAAGGCTATTTCCTGCACTTCTGTTCCCCACCTTCTCATTAAATCCTGAGTAACCTCCTTCCTCTGAAAATTGTTTGTGAAAAGCGAGACAGTACCATTCATTACAGTTACCTAGTGGATAGCTGTGTCCCCACTATCCTTTAACCTATGGGATGAACCAAATAAATGGGGTGAATCCTGGCACAAAATGGACTCTCTGATGAACCTGTTTGCTCCATCTATGTCCCTGTCGAGTGACGGTAGAAAACTCGGTTGTGAATGGTACAATTGGAATGCCTCCATTTACAATCATTTAAACCTCTGTGGTGACGGATAAATAGGACTTCACTGAACTGACAGGAATTTTCTAATATCAGAGACCCTTTCGTCATTTGGAAATACTACTTTAGAGATAACAAACACCTCACCACAAATTATGTGTTTTATTTCCATAAATGACCAGACATGATAAATAGTAGAGGAGAAAGTGAGGACTGCAGATGCTGGAGATCAGAGCTGAAAATGTGTGGCTGGAAAAGCGCAGCAGGTCAGGCAGCATCCAAGGAGCAGGAGAATCAACATTTCGGGCATGAGCCCTTCTTCAGGCTCATTCCTGAAGAAGGGTTTATGCCTGAAACGTCGATTCTCCTGTTCCTTGGATGATAAAGAGTAGCGCAGGATTTGATTATTTCTGAAAAAAAACACATATTTTGTTGAAGCTTTTTATTTTCCATTCATTGGGACATTTCTAAGAATGCCATTGTAAAGGAGAACTATATTTCCTTACCAAATGAGTAAAGAGTGTTGATTGGTTGGTTGGTAAGAGGCCTCCAATTGGTAGAGGCTTTGTCACGGTGAATGCACCAATTGGGTGATGACTGACAGTTAATTGGAAAATTTTGTTCAAAATTAAACCAGGAAAGTTAACTTGGATTGGCCAAGGCATTACCTGAGAAATTAACTGGAGAATGGCTGTCACCTATTTGAATAAGTTGAAACAGGCACAGCATTGGTGCATGTTCTTTCTGCCTGTGAAGAGCAGGGCCTGTGTATTAATACGTGTAGTTTCCAATAAAGGTATAGAATCCCAAAGTGCAGAAAGAGACCAGTCAGCCTATTAAGTCTTTACCAATCCCTCGAAGAGCATCCACCCACTCTACCATGATGCATTTCCCAAGCTAATCCATCTATCCTGCACATCCCTGGACAAGATTGGGCAATTAGTATAGCCAATCCACTTAGGCTGCACATTTTTGGATTGTGGGAGGAAATCAGAGCACCCGGAGAAGACCCACGCAGACAAGGGGAGAATGTACAGACTCTACACAGGCAGTTGCCCAAGGCTGAGAATTGAATCCAGGTCCCTTAAAGGCAACAACGTTAGCCACTGAGCCACCATGCTGCTCATAGTTGCCATAGATAAAGTCGCCATAGTCTTACCAGACCATAAGGCTGCTCTCTCATTAGAGAGAGATGACTAATGCTGGTTTAAATAGACGGGTTCACTAGTGTCCTTTCAGGATGGAACTATGGTTGACTCTTAACTGCTGTCTGGGCAATTAGGGATGGGCAATAAATGCTGGCCTGGCTAGTGATACCCACATCCCTTGAATGAATAAAGAAACGACACTGCTTTATACAGATGCTGACAAACCTAGTATGTATTCCAAGCATTGTGCAATTTTATTTCCTTTAGTACATTATTGTGAGTTCTTGTGAGTATTTTATTTAGATTACAATTTTATACCAATTACTGCTATTATCTTAAAGTGAGCTGTGGGAACTATTGCAGAAGTATTTGCGAAACTATTTTGAATAACTTTTGTGTGTACAATTAGAAATTGTCAGCACAGCTTTGGGGCAACGGTAAAACCAATTTTTTTCACCCTCAGCACTTTCTTGTTCTGTATCAGTTTACTGCCACTTCCTGCTTCAAAGATTGAGTTCTATTGTATTTGTTTGATTTTGTTTTCTTCCTCGCCAACTTTATCCTTTCCTTCCCTCCTCAAGCTGTTGACCTGCTGTTCCATCACCCCTTGGGCGGCATGGTGGCACAGTGGTTAGCACTTCTGCCTCACAGCGCCAGAGACCCAGATTCAATTCCCACCTCAGGCAACTGTCTGTGTGGAGTTTGCACGTTCTCCCCGTGTCTGCGTGGGTTTCCTCCGGGTGCTCCGGTTTCCTCCCACAGTCCAAAAATGTGCAGGTCAGGTGAATTTGCCATGCTAAATTGCCTGTAATGTTAGGTGAAGGGGTAAATATAGGGGAATGGGTCTGGGTGGGTTGCTCTTCGGAGGGTCGGTGTGGACTTGTTGGGCCGAAGGGCCTGTTTCCACACTGTAAGTAATCTAGTAATCTAACCCTCCTCCAGAACGCGTCATTTCTCCAGGGACTCTATGATAGGCCGATCAACCAGAGAGACACTGCAAACTGCTCCAAAACTGCCTTCCCTTGGAACCCAGGTTTGGCCAATGATTGATTTGACAGACTATTCAATGATTCCAGAGATTTGAGCAAATCATCAGTGCAGTACTGAGGGAGTGCTGGACTGCCAGAAATGCCCTTTCTCAGAGGAAGTATTAAGGACAAAATTCCCTCTCCTCTGTCACATAGACCTAAAAAGATCCCATGCCAAAATTTGGAAGAAGAAGACCAGGGTTCAGAAAAGAATTGCAAGGAGGCTGCTGGGAATGGAGGGTTTGAGTTATAAGGAGAGGCTGGCTAGGCTGGGACTGTTTTCACTGGAGCATAGGAGGCTGAGGGGTGACCTTATAGAGATTTTTAAGATCATGAGGGACATAGATAAGGTGAATGGCAGGTGTCTTTTCCCTGGGTTGAGGGATTCCAAGACTGGGAGGAGGGCATATTTTTAAGGTGAGGGGGAAAGATTTAAAAAGGACACAAGATGCAACGTTTTTACACAATGAGTGGTTTATGTGTGGATTGGGCTTCCAGGGGAAGTGATAGGTGCAGGATCAGTTGCAGTGTTTAAAAGTTATTTGGAGAAGTACATGAATAAGGAATGTTTGAGGGATTTGGGCCAACAGCAGGCAGGTGGGACTTGTTTAGTTTGGAATTATGGTCAGCACGGACTGATTGGACTGAAGGGTTTGATTCTGTGTTCTACAACTCTACTCCTCATATTTTCCAGTGTCTATTAAATTTATGGGATCTTGCTCTTTGCAAAATGGGCGTCAGCAACATTGACCACATTTGGAAAGCTTTGCTGTTAAGTTTTTTGGGACATTCTGGGATATAGCAAAGTGCCTTACAATTGTGAATCTTTTTTTGATCGGCTTCTCTCTGTATTGTTAAAATTTCAAAGATGTATTGACCACAGGAGCAAGCCTAAACTCAGTGCAGGAATGACAAGATGATGAATGAAGGGAGAAACATAACAAGAGGTCTGTTGAAGAAGGTCAGGAACATAAAATCATTAAAAAAGGACTGGAATTGTTCTTCATCAGTGACAGGGTGAATGTGAAAACCAATGTTTGTGCACCTTAGAAAATTAAATAGCAAGAGAATAATAGTATATGAAACGAAGGATTTGAATGTAATGTGTAAGGATGAAATGATGCAAAAATAAATTTGGCAGAACAAGTAATAAGTTATTAACGGGAAACCATTTCTCTTTATTGTCTTGACATATTTTTTATGTTACAGTTTACTCAGATACTATCTCTGTGTGGGAGGTAATGATTATTTCCGGCTACTAAGACAACAGGTGAACTGTAAAATAAATAACATAAGGTTCGATCTAACAAAACAGAGAGCAAACTGGGATTTGCACATTTTCTCGTTGAATGGAAAATTAAATTTTGGTCATCAGTCACATTGGTGTGGATACCTGCCCTACATTCGGCAACAATCCACATGAAGATGTGCAACAGAGTAGAATCATAGAAATGAATCTCTACAGTGCAGATAGAGGCCATTTGGCCCATCAAGTCTGCACTGACCCAACGAACAGTATGCCACCCAGACATACGCTTGCATGCTATGGGGCAATTTAGCATCTTTGGACTGTGGGAGGAAACCGGAACACCCAGAGGAAACCCACACAGACACGGTGAGCAAACTCCGCTCCAAGAGTGGAATCAAGCCCAGGTACCTGATGCCACGATGCAGTCATGCTAACCACTGCCTTAGTATTGTGGGGTTACCTCTCCACTCCTATTATGCAAAATAAAAATCTAGTTTCAAAAGGTTAACCTTACAACAGAGGAGGTATGAAGAACTGAAGGGTTGAAGTCGAGTAAATCAAGGAAAAATGTTTCAAATGACTTTAAGTTCCATATCCAGTGTGCAACATTTTCAGGTGACTGGCAAAAGAACCATTGGAGGAAAGAATTCTTTCCATGAGGTGACATTAATGCACTTTCTAATCCGATGATGGTTTTTGATTCAACAGTTGTCCAGAAAAGTAAATTGGACAAATTTTTGAAGGAGAAAGATTTGCAGTGAAATAGAAAAGGCATTGCCAAGGAGTTTCACCAAGCTCTTTGAAAGGGCTGGCACAGGTTTGATGGGCTGAATGTCTATATTTTGTGAATTTGAATTTGGTGCCGGTGAAGTGAACGAAGTGGGTAAGAGGACAGAAAAGTCAGCCGGCACATTGAAACCAATGTAGGAAGAACAATCGTGGCCAATTTCCACAGATTCTTTCAGGTGGGAAATGGATGAATGACAAAAGTAAAATTACAAAGCGAAATGACAAATTGCACACAAGCAAAGATGAAATAGTACAGATGCTGGCGATTTGGAATAAAAACAGCCCACTCTTGTTCCTTGTATGTTCATAAAATCAAAAAGTGCCAGAGAAACTCAGTAGGTCTGGCAGCATTTGAGGTGGGAGAATCAGAGTTAACTTTTGAGTCGGTTATAACTTCTCTTTGGAAATCCACTTTGGAATTGCCTATTGTACCTACCAGTGGCTGACAGTCATACTGCAGCAACCTCCTGTTACTCATCATTTTGACAGATGCTTCATTTGTTTAAGATCACTGTGTACAAAAAAAAAGTTAAAATCACACAACACCGGGTTATAATCCGACAGGTTTATTTGGAGACAATAGCTTTCGGAGCGCTGCTCCTTCATCAGGTGATATGTCACAACCACCTAATGAAGGAGCAGTGCTCCAAAAGCTAGTGCTTCCAAATAAACTTGTTGGACTATAGCCTGGTGTTGGGTGATTTTTAACTTTGTACACCCCAGTCCAACACCGGCATCTCCAACTCATTACGAAAAAAAATGAAGAGCTAAAGCTCAAACATGGCATTACTTAACCACGACTTCCCAACTCAACATGCACTGACTTTCACGGAATGAAAGGATGAAATATGATTCAAAATTTCTTCTTGCCTCTTGGTTCTCGGACATTCTGAAGTACTCTAGAGTCAATCAGTTAGTTTTGAAATGTATTCAGTGTTACATTTTGGGTAATGTGTAAAGTTTGTATACTGAAAGATCCCTTGAACAGCAGTGAAATGAAAGACATTTTAATCTGTTTTTACTTGAGACACAAGTATTGATCAGATTGACAGAACAGTTGCCCTTCTCTATTGCAATTTATGACATGGAATAATTGAAATGTTTCTGTTTCTTTTCTCCTTTGGTTTGTTATGGTTTTCTCCTGGTGAATTGTGTCTCACTAACTTGATGGAATTTTTTGAAGAGGTGACAAAGACGCTTGCTGAAGGCAGAACAGCAGACATTGTCCATATGGACTTCAGCAAAACATTCAACAAGGTTCCGCAGGGTCGACTGGTTAGTGAGGTTAGATCACATGGGATCCAGGGGGAGCTAGCCAATTGAATACAAAACTGACTTGAAGGTAGCAGACAGAGGGTGGTAGTGGAGGGGTTTTTTTTGGACTAGAAGCATATGACCACCAGTGTAACACAAGAATTGGTGCTCAGTCCATTGTTTTATGTAGTTAATATAAATGATTTGAATGTGAATATAGGAGGCATGGATAGTAGGTTTGCGGATGACACCAAAATCAGTGGTGTAGTAGACAGTGAAGAAGATTATCTCAGAGTATAACAGAACTTTGATCAGATAGGCCAATAGACTGAGGATTGGCACATGGAGTTTAATTTAGATAAATGTGCAGTGTTGCATTTTGGTAAGGCAAATCACGGCAGGACTTATACACTTAAGGGTAAGGTCTTGGGGAATGTTACCAAGCAAAGAGACTTAGGGGTGCAGGTGCCTAGTTCCTTGAAAGCAGAGTCACAGTAGACAGGGTGGTGAAGAAGGCATTTGGCACACTAACCTTCATTGGTCAGAACATTGAGTATAGGAGTTGTGGCTGTACAGGACATCGGTGAGGCCACTTTTAGAATACTATGTACAATTCTGGTCACTCTTCTATAAAAATGATGCTGTTAAATGTGAGAGGGTGCTGAAAAGAATAACAAGAATGTTAGCGGGACTAGAGGGTTTGAGTTAAAGGAAGAGGCTGAATAGGCTGGAGCTTTTTTGGCTGGACCTTTGGAGTCTGAAGGGTGATCTTATAGAGATTTAGAAAATCATGAGGGGCATGGATAGGGTAAATAGACAAGATCTTTTCCCTAGGGTGGCATAGTCCAAAATTAGAGGGCATGGGTTTAAAGTGAAAGGGGAAAGATTTAAAAGAAATCTAAGGGGTAACTTTTTCATGTAGAGGGTATTGCATGAATGGAATGAGCTGCCAGAGGAACTGGTGGAGGCTGGTACAATTACAGCATTTAAAAGGCATCTGGAAGGGTATATGAATAGGAGGAGTTTAGAGGGAAATGGACCAAATGCTGGCAAATGGGCCCAGGTCAGATTAGGATATCTGGTCTGCACAGACAAGTTGGACCAAAGGGTCTGCTTCTGTGCTGTATGACTGTATGACGATGTAGCAAGTTTTAATGTTTTAAAAGAATTTTCTTTAAGATTTCTCTGGTTGATATGTGCTTCTTTGAGAGAGAAGATAAATTTACAGCATTGCACCATTTTTACTTTTACATATGTTTTTATCTTTGAATATCTTGACTGACATAATCTTATTTTATTTTTATTTATTTTCTGATCATGATTTTAGATTTCCTTTCCACTTTTCCTGATTCAAAGATATATTTCCTAGTTACTGAAATTGTATTGAGTAAAAAATGCGGCCATTTTAACTTTACTCTCCATATCAACCCAAGTCCATTGTCTTTGTATTAAGGTTCAGAAACCAATCTCAGCTGGAAGCAAACACCAGGAAAATTGAGTTACCTCAAGTTCCCATCAAATATGAGATCGGATTGCAGTGGGAGTCAATATCAGTAATTTGCAAAATCTCCATTGAGCCATTATTCAAAAGCTGTGTGAGGACATTTTTGTTGCTATTATCAAATTATGTGTCAATTGGATATTAAAGAATGGTGAAAACAACATTACTTCATATATGTCTCAATTAGGTGATGCATATTTGTTCATATTACAGCATTTATAGTCTTAAAAAGACATTAAAATAAAGTTGCCTCTTTATCTATCAAGAAAGTGAAATATCTTTCTTGCTGAAATGTGAGTAGGTGAGACTAGGTTTGCTTTGTGGATTGGCTAGTGACCTACAGTTCAATCCCAAGAAAGGTTTCTGATTCACGGCCTACGCCTCTCAGTAAACATGACTTTCTTCAGTGAAATTTAAATCAGTTTTACTGATTTACTTTATTAAATTACTGAGCGTTGTTGAAATGTGTGAAGTTTGAAATTGCACACACACGCACATATAAAGAGTATGAAAGGATTATAATGAAATAATTTATCATTGGGCCACTTTCAATTCATATCCCTACGAAGTTCAAAGGTATAGAGGTGACAGCAGGTGATAAATTTTGTGTGCATACCTGCAGAAATGATAGCTGGATATGAAGAATGATGCAATGTTTAATGTAAAAAAATAGTGATACAGTTGAAGGAATTTTAAGAAATTGGCATTACAATATAATCAATCAATGTACAATTAGCTGGTTTAGAGATGCTGATATTTGTTCGAAAGATCCTTTCTATTAATACAAGAAAGTGAAGAACTGTTTGCAATCGCATTGTTTGTTATTATATAAATTATTTGAACTTTTCTGCATGTTTCCTTTCGACAGACACTAAAGCTTTGTTTTACTCAAAATGATGCTTAAAACATGCATGCACTTTGCTGAGCTGTGTTCATCCATTTTTTAGAATCTGTCTTTGATTCTATCACTGGGTCACTGGTGGTTTCAGTGAGATTGTAAAGATTCTTCAGCAGATTATGGTGAAGGTTATTAATCTATTATTGTTGTATGGGAGTTTGGGTTCTAAACTAGAAAAACAATGTATCGCTTAAAGTTGAAATTATGTCATTATTTTGTGTATTATGCAGGGGTGACTGTTTTTAGAAAGAAAAACAGAAATTGCTGGAAAATCTCAACATGGTCTGACAATATCTGTGGAGAGAAATCAGAGTTAACATCCAGTGACCCTTATTCAGAACTGTTTGTAGCTTCACTTTAGATTTGTTCTGTAAGTGACACATGGTGTCTGGAGAAGTGTTCACTTGTATTTAAATGAGGTCTTTAAATGCTTGAGGTTAATAGTTCAGTGTTTTAGGAAAGAAAGAGTCACGGAGTGGTTAAAATAAAACTGCTATTGCAAAACAATAAGAGTTCAGTTCCACAGAGTGTCAGTACAACCCAGAAGAAGTCAGGCAGTGTAATGGTCATTCAGAGAGAAGAAGTCTCTAACAGAAGAAGTATTCACTGTCTCGATACAGTCTGGACAGAGAGCTGTCCTGGCTAACTGAGAAATCATTAAGGCAAAAGTACTAGAAACAGAAGAAGGGGGCATCCTTCAAGCTCTTAAAGGCATGAGTTTAAGGAACACATGTTAAGCTGTAAGTGAGTTGAGTTTCCATCTTGTTTATGGGTCTCAGGAAGATATACCAACCAAAATGGAAACCAATTCCAGTTGTGCCAACTGAGCAGAGGGCTTTAGTGTGGAGACAGAAGTAACACTTCACTGGGGGTGAGGTGTCCATAAAGTCCCTCTGATAGTCATAAGTGTTAAATTTTCCTTTCTGATATATGTATTAAGACCATTTGAAATAGTTCTTATTTGGTGCAATTAATATTCCCTCTAATTTTTTTGGTGACTGTGCGGAACCCTCAGTAATCTGGGTGGAGCAGAAGTGAAATGACAATTTTTTTCACCATGTTAATTAACCATTAAGCATACATATTTATATTGTTTTGCAGTTGCAGGCATTCCATCTGCTAAAGTAAACATATTTGGTGGTGGGGCTCAGAGGTCTGAAGACCTGTTTTGTGGTGATGCTATATACACCATATGTTATACACAATCAAAAGATGATGCTAACAATTTCTTCATTCTTTTGTTGTCACCTTCTTGTACCTGTCTTTGTTTGCTCTCTATTGGTCATATACTGCATCCAGGTTGATATCTAGTCTAATGGCTAGATATTGCTTCCAGGTTGATATCTTGTCCAGATGAAATGTATGAGTTAATTCCAAGTGATCCATCTCTAACCGCTTTCTAGATTTAGAGTTAATCGAGTTCATGAGGCCAAATGCTCACAGTCAAACCTTCATGCCTGAAATATTGCACAAATGTTCAGAAAAATGGATATTGCAAGAAACTGGTCGCTTTGTGGGCCGATCTTCAACCAGATCACTCAATGTCTGAATGGGAACAGACTTGACCTTTCCCACAACCATAACTTTGAAATCACAATATACCTCACACATCTTTGAGGCCACACTCTCATCACCATTTAATACACGAGTGGAATATTTCAATATCTATCGCAAAACACTGTCTTTTCCAAATATATGTACTGATACAATCCATGCCACTTCCATAATTTCTCTTCTGGAGATCTGCCGTCCAGGTGGTCACATAATAGTTGTGATGTGATTATAGCAATGTCAACATCACAGTGTGGAGCAACCCAAATCTTCTTAACCTTCACACTCCAATAAACACGTTCACTCAGGTCCTGAGGCTTAAATTTATTAAACTTGGACTTTGCAAAACGCAAAACTTCTATTGTTGTCAACCAAGTCCTCCGAAAGAAGATTCCAGTGTGACTCCAGTTCACCCAGAACCTTGTTCAGAGCTGTCGATGCGATGTGATATTGTGGCTTTGTGAGAAATGTCAGGCAACATTCGTTTATTGGATCATTTTATTCATTCCTTTGTGTTTGCACATCAGCTGTAAAGTGCTTTGACAGCCAGCTCACTTCATTGGAAGGTTGAAATGCATCACATTCTGTGACTTTGACAAATTCTTCAAACTGTCCTTTCTTCCCAGATGGTCTGCTGAGCATTGTACACAGTGTTCCTAGAATAACTTCAATATTTTGCATTACTGAGACCTGCTTCTAAGTGTCAACTATTTCCAGACTTTTTTTTTGTCAGAAACGCAATGCTGTTCCAATAAATGTTTGAGTTCACATTGTAACACTGTGGTACTCCATTTTTCTTTCTCAGAATCTCCATCTGATGTGAACATCACCATCTTCTATTGCCACAAAACTGCTGGATCAAAAATGGATACCCTGTCACAATCAGTCAGGATTAAAATTCCTGCAGATGGCCTTGTAAACAAGTTCAGATTCTGGTCAAAACAAAGTCAACATTTCTTGCACCAAAGTGTTTGCACTTTCATCCTCTAGCAATGTATGAAATCTTTCTAGCTATTGTGCCTATCTGATGAAGCTGATAACACTCTACAAATTCTAAAGTGCAATTTTGGCTGTACTATTGTCAGTAATCGTTGTGTACTTCACCCCACAATTATCAATCACTTACACAGAAAGTATCACATCACATTCATCTTTACTGCAAGTATGATATAATCAATGTGACCTTATACCCGAAACAAAAACAGAAATTGCTGGAAAAGCTCAGCAGGGTCTGTGAAGAGAAATCAGAGTTAGCATTTTGGGCACAACGACCCTTCCTCAGAACTCATCAGATTTGGAATAATCTTTCTGTGCTCTGTGCCCAACTCATAATCTCCTGGTGTTTAGATTAGATTAGATTAGATTCCCTACAGTGTGGAAACAGGCCCTTCGGTCCAACAAGTCCACACTGACCCTCCGAAGAGTAACCCACCCAGACCCCTTTCCCTCTGACTAATGCACCTAACACTATAGGGCAATTTAGCACGTCCAGTTCACCGGACCTGCACATCTTTGGACTGTGGAAGTAACCCGGAGGAAACCCACGCAGACACGGGGAGAATGTGCAAACTCCACACAGACAGTCACCTGAGGCTGGAATCGAACCTGGATCCCTGGTGCTGTAAGGCAGCAGTGCTAACCACTGAGTCTCCATTCCATCCAAAGTGGAGATGCTGGGGATTGAACCCGGGGCCTTCTGGCAAGCATTTATGAAATTCCACTTTTCGTTTGGCTTTGTAAAACCATGTGCTCCCATGTGCATCTTTTGCCCCAAATACCTTTTTAGGTAGCCCAGTTTCCAAACCTACCATTTTTACCCTGAGATGAGCTCAACTCCAGCATTTGCTTTAGAGCAAATAGCACATAGGACATCATTTGTTTCATGATAAGTGAGCATTTCACCCATGTGTATTGTCTATTTCAGTGTTGAAGATGGCATTTTGGTTTGGATGGTCTCAGAAAAGACATTTTTTTTTAAAATGTGCACGGAATTTCTTTCTTTTACTTTTCTTTCAGACACATTTCATCAACAAAGCACCTTATCAAGAAAGTAAAGTTTAAAAATACAAAGGAAACAGTAACCTTGATACTGGATGTTACATGTTACATCCTTCTGGACAGCCATTGGTTTCCTGGACCGCACGCTTCCTGGTCCTGCTGGTTACTGTCTGTAAACTCTCTAGGCACGGTGTCCCATTCCTACAACTTTCAGTTGGAGCTGACATGGCCTAGCCTCTTCCTGAACCGACCTCCAACAAACCCAAGACCACCACCACCTCAAGTACAAAGGATTGTGGAAGCACCAACATTTACAAGTTCCCCTACAGGCCACGTATTATCCCAATTTAGGTCTATATTGCCATTCCTTCAATGTTGTTGAGTCAAAATCCTGGAACTCCCTTTCTCACAACAGTGCGGGGTGTCCTTACACCTGAAGGACTTCAGAGGTTCAAGAAAACCACCTTCTGCGGAGTAGTTAGGGATGAGCAATAAATGCTGGCCTGGTCATTGATGCCCACATCCCATGACCAAATAATTTTAAAAATATTATGGAAAAATCCCAAAATCATATTCTAGAAACCCTTAAGACTTACAAGGGTCAGCAGCAAGCCTCAAAGATTGAGAAATGGCATTTTGGTTGGATATTAGTGATATCCCATCCAGCAAGTTACAAGTGGGAAAATAATGACATTGAATCAGCACAGCAGTTGGAGGATTAAAACGTCTGTGGAAGAAAGAATATAACATAGTTATGTTTTTCTCATGTGTGTAATAAAGCTTTGTGGTCTTAAAAGTGCATTTAGTTAAAAGTACCGTCTCAGAATCATAGAGACATACAGCAAGTAAACATAACCTCCTCTAGTCCCGCCTGTCAGCACTTGGCCCATATCCCTCCAGACCCTTCCTATTCATGCCCCCATCCAGCTGCCTTTTAAATGCTGTAATTGTACCAGCCTCCACCACTTCCTCTGGCAGCTCGTTCCATAGATGCTCCACCTTCTGTGTGAAAGAGTTGCCCCTTAGGTCTCTTTAATATCTTTGCTCAATGACTGACCTCCATGATAAAGACACAGACCATTCTTGGTTTTTAAGTGCGATTTCACTCCGGGATCTGACTTGTCCTGTATTACTAACAGTTGGATTTATAACAGGATTGAGAAAGCATGGTGATTTTAAACAAACGTGTGTATGCACATTGGGAAGATGAGAACAGTGCAATTTACTGTGGAAAAGATTGAGGCAGCTGCCAGGCACTTTTACATACTTAAATTGATAGTAGCAACAAGGTGTTAATTATGCTTTAAGATACAATCATATTTTGTAATTGATGTTTACCAGTTAGTGGCCATTACCCTTTGGTATCTGCCCTCCCCTTCCTGCATTGCTTCTGGGAATAGACAATATTAATGTATGAGCATAGTGTCATTGTGTTTTTCACTGAAATGTCAGTTAGCAGGAAATATGCACTCATTATCTAACTTGTTTGTATGAAGTGTTGGTAATCTCACAATTTAAACCATTATTTAAAGTATCAGAAGGCACTGATGGAGCCCAAGAAGTGTGTAAATAAGGAAAACTGTTCCTATTCACGAAAGGATCAGGAATGAACATACACAGGTAAAAGGTGGTTTGCATAACAAGTGAATGTAATGTGAGAAAAACTTGTTGCCATTCAGCCGGTATGTGGGGAAACAGCAGCAGAATGGAATAATAGAATCTCTACAGTGTGGAAACAGGCCCTTCAGCCCAAAAGTCCACACCAACCCTCTGAAGAGTGACCCACCCAGACCCATTCCCCTATTACTCTACATTTATCCCTGACTAATGCACCTAACCTAGTTAAAAATCACACAAAACCAGGTTATAATCCAACAGGTTTGATTGGAAGCACTAGCTTTCGGAGCGCTGCTCCTTCATCAGGTGGTTGAAAGAGCGGTGCTGCAAAAACTAGTGTGCTTCCAATTAACCCTGTTGGACTATAACCTGGTGTTGTGTGATTTTTAACTTTGTGCACCCCAGTCCAACACCAGCATCTCCAAATCGCACCTGACCTACACATCCTTGAACACTATGGGCAATTTAACATGGCCAATTCACCTAACCTGCACAATTTTGGACTGTGGGAGGAAACCAGAGCACCCAGAGGAAACCCATGCAGTTATGGGGAGAATGAGCAAACTCCACACAGACAGTCACCCAAGGCTGGAATTGAACCTGGGTGCCTAGTACTGTGAGGCAGCAGTGCTTGCCATTGAGCCACTGTGCCACCCCATAAAACAATATGGAACGCTTCACAAATTTGCGTGTCATCCTTGCGCAGGGGCCATGCTAATCTTCTCTGTATAGTTCCAATTTTAGTATATGTACTGCCGAAGCGAGTCTTAACTCACAACACTCATTCAGAGAGCCAGTGCAGACACAATAGAGTGAATGTTTTTCTTCTTCGTTATAACAATTCTGTAACTCTAATATAGCAGGAAATAGCTGGGTCCTCTTTCTGCTGTAGATGTTAGGACACATCTTGTTATTCTCTCAAACTACTTGCAGGACCTTATTGTTGTATTGGACTCTGGGCACCAAGTACTGGCAGCTGCTGGCTGGGGGTGGTTTACTGTCACCAATCATCCTTTTTACCCTTTTAATACAAAAGGAACATCAGGTTAAACAGCCCACTATCCTCTTTTCAATGTTGCATCTAACTAACAGTGGAAGAGGATAGTCCAGTAAAGAGTCTTAAGAAGAGGTACTTGTCTTATAAATCAAGATCTTGTTTATTTCATAATAGCATAGATACAGTTAATATCAACTATTTAGGTGTATTTACAAACATCAGCTATCTGTTATGTCAAATCCTCATGCAAGATTAACAGTTTCTTCACCCAAAGACTGTGTGACATCAATGGAGCAAATGCAACTCCAATGTTAACTCTTTAAGAAACATTACTTTATACAACATCCCTCATAATTAACAATCTAATATTCACGAGTATAATTCTTTTCACATTTGCAACTATAAAAATCGCATGACAAGTCTTCACAAATATTGGTAATCTGGAAGTGCATAATTCTTTCAGGATGCATTCCCTTATGACTTGAAAGATTGGTAAGTCTTCAGTTTGAGCACTGTTGACTTTGGTTCTGATTCTCTGCAAATCACTTCTCTTCCAGAGGATTTTCGATCTTCTGGATGTCCTTCCCGGAGACTGTTATTCCTGCTGAACCTGGCTTTCACCCATTACCTTCTCTGGAGGATCCTTAATCTCCTGAATTTCCTGCACAGATGAACTCTTCACTACTCACCCAGGTTATTGTTCCATGACATCAATTGTGGATCTTTAATGAATGTTCATCAGAGAGTACTGTCCCTCTATTGAAATAATTTTTTCTTCCCTGTAGTTGCCTATTTTCTCAATCAGGCAAGGTTTTTTGATTTGAAGGGGTTTGTTTTATAATATCTTGAATATTCAGGCCAGACAAATTCTTCTTCTTGACCAGTTCTGAATCAATAAGTGTTAGTCTAGCTTCAATGGATTCATGTGCAGCTCCCCTCCATTTTATTCAATGAAATCATGTCCTTCTGTCTGCTGATATGTCTTAGTGAAGTCTACAAGCTCTTTGCTTCACATTGTTGATGAGTTTGAATCTTTTCAGTGGATGTCTTTCTGGTGAACTAGAAATTTCCCATTTTTGTCACTGCTATCATTTTCCCTGGCACTGAGCATTCTTCTCTGAGTGACAATGGATTACAGTGTTCATCAGTAAAGATAGGAATGGAAAACATTTCCACTAATCTTGTAAAATTGGTGATTTCCTTCTTTTTGACAGTGGGAAACAATCCTCTCAATGTTGGTGAGCTCACTAGATGCTATATTCTCTTTGGGTGCTGGATCACTCTAGGAAGTCCAGTAAAAATCTTCTCCTAATTGTTCCTTGACTGGTTAGTTGCCAATGGTTTATTTCTGAGCCAGTGATTCTTGGTGAACTGGAATAAATCCTTCTGCAATTACCTAGATGGTGAGGCCATGACCTGTGTGCAAACTGAAAAGTGAGGAGCTCTGATTTTGAGCCAAATGCACATTTCCAATTCTTGTACTCTTGTACTGTTTGAGTTGCTGTGCTAAAATATTAAAAGTTGCATACCTAAAATATTAAAAGTAATTGTACTTGGATCATGTTGTTTTTTCTTTGTAAGTTGTAACTTCTGTTTCTTTACCATGGTGTCTGACCAGGCAAGATGGTGGTACTTGAAATAACTCCACAGAGGCTGGTATCCCATCACCAAGACAGCCTTTATTTAGCTCTTATTGGGGAGAGTCATCAATACTGCTCCAGTTCCTTCAGAGCCAACTCACAGAATGAACAGAACCTCTGACACTCTTGCTCTTACATGTCAGTCGGGGCTCCCTAATTGGAGCAGATTAATAGCCCCAGTCAGGGAACTCATATTCTATGAGCTCCATGTAGCTGACCTTGTTACAATCACTATAGTTCTTATTCCTATAACAAGTTTAAAATTCACAAGATATCTATTGACTTAAATAAACCTTCACTTGGTTGAATCAGTGAATTATTTTGATGCCCTACTCTCCCCAAGGCATACCTCCAATGTCTCCTTTCATAATCTTCTACATAAAGTAACCTTCTAATTGGATTTGCTCTACTATATTCATTTTCTTGTGTGGCGAGTCACTTGCAAATTTGTGAATCTATAACCGTGTCCTACATCTATACATCTTCTGAGAGTGACCCTTAGTTTTACAAAGGGAGAGCATTCTTTTGTCAAGGTTGGACATTTCCCATGAAGCTTTGTTGTTCCATGACACTGACCTGACTCTCAGTATCTGCTATTTGCAGTACTCTCTGTGTAGACATGTCACGTGTCTGTTTCAAATGTCCATGTATTGAAAGGGAATTTTTGCTCTCCCGAGCTAGGATCCTGTCAGAATCTGTCTGTGAGCCTTTCTGCTTTCTGCTTCCAGCATAAATAGAAAAGCCTTCTTCAAAGTTAAATGTTTCTTAGGCTGTAAGAGATCTGAAACACTCATCAATAATTTCAACAACAATTCTGTTTCTTATGAAATCTGATCTCAAAGCTCCACAGTCACTGTTTCCTACATATCTGGAATAGTCACTAAGTAAATTACAACAGATTTCTCTAGCAGCTGAACTCTTCTGTTAAATCTTGCTTGTTTAGGATTTTGTTTTTTTTCAGATTAAAATAATTATCAAAAGATTTTAAAACATGAAAAATATCTGTACCTTCTTCAATATTTTCATAACTTATGATTAAACTGAGATTTATATATGCATTAATATCAGTTTAAGAGCTTGGGTTTCAAAATAGTGGCATATAGGTATTGGCTATTTTCATGTAGGTATTTGAAAAAAAGAACTAGGTCACACAGTCCTTCCGGAACAGTGACCAAAACCAGAATGTGTCAGAGAGCAGATGACTGTGAAATCCTGGTGTGTTAATGGAATAAAATGTTTACACTGTAGGGTTATGACATGTAAGGTGAACATTGAAGGCTATTAGTTTGTTTTCAGTCCATAATAATCAAGGATTCATTTAAGCTTAGAAAAGAAACAAAAGTTGACAGGTCATTGAAAACATAATTACCTCAGTAGGAAAGTTTATTTTCTGAAACTTTCTTGCCAGAGTGTTTGGTTGCATATCTCCATGTGACTAAAAGCTGAAAGAATTTAAGTTCCCAATTTTATGAATATTTGTGTAAGAAATCAAAGCTAACAGAAACTGAGGAGAATCAGTACAAGTAACATTTGGTAATGAGGTAGTAATATTTTTGGATTTGAGTCTCTGTAACAAATAGTGTTGGGAAGCACTTTGAAACTTTGTTTTGCTGTGTGTTTTAAGACCTTTCTAATGGTGGTGTATATACTTAGGTAGTTTGCTTTTAATTTCTTTTTTTGTGTAATAACCTACTGTTCTGTTGTTCAAGAAATGCTGTAAAATCAATGAGGTAAAAACAATGACTGCAGATGCTGGAAAGCAAATACTGGATTAGTGGTGCTGGAAGAGCACAGCAGTTCAGGCAGCATCCAACGAGCAGCGAAATCGACGTTTCGGGCAAAAGCCCTTCATCAGGAATAAAGGCAGTGAGCCTGAAGCGTGGAGAGATAAGCTAGAGGAGGGTGGGGGTGGGGAGAGAGTAGCATAGAGTACAATGGGTGAGTGGGGGAGGAGATGAAGGTGATAGGTCAAGGAGGAGAGGGTGGAGTGGATAGGTGGAAAAGGAGATAGGCAGGTCGGACAAGTCCGGACAAGTCAAGGAGACAGTGCTGAGCTGGAAGTTTGAAACTAGGATGAGGTGGGGGAAATGAGGAAGCTGTTGAAGTCCACATTGATGCCCTGGGGTTGAAGTGTTCCGAGGCGGAAGATGAGGCGTTCTTCCTCCAGGCGTCTGGTGGTGAGGGAGAGTGTGGCCCTCAGCTGAGGCAGGGCTGACTGTAGAGAGGTTAGGTGCCGGCGCATTGCTGCAAGCGTGGAGTAGACGATCTTGAAGGAGAACTGTTGCTGGTGTTTTTGAATCTGTAGTCTGTACTGTTTGTCCTGTTCGGGTCCGAACTCTGCTGGTTTAAAGGTGGTCCGGAGTCCGTGTGGGATGAATTGGTTACAGAGGCAGGCACTAAGGAAGCAAATGTGGCTGTGGTAGTGAGTTTGTTTCACGACATGGTTGAAGACCCCTCTCCCCACCCCCACCATCCTCTAGCTTATCTCTCCATGCTTCAGGCTCACTGCCTTTATTCCTGATGAAGGGCTTTTGTCCGAAACGTCGATTTCGCTGCTCGTTGGATGCTGCCTGAACTGCTGTGCTCTTCCAGCACCACTAATCCAGTATTTGCTTTCCAGCATCTGCAGTCATTGTTTTTACCTTGTTGATTTTAACCCAACTGCGAATCCTCTTGCAAGGATGCCTGCCTTGAAGAAGTTTTCCTCCTCTCTCTACAAGAATCTCAGGGAGTCCCTCTCCCACTGCAACTCCCAGGTCATTTCCTCTGCTCTGAAGCTCTTCAACCATGTCGTGAAACAAACTCGCTACCACAGCCACATTTGCTGCCTCAGTGCCTGCCTCCGTAACCAACTCATCCCACACAGACTCCGGACCACCTTTAAACCAGCAGAGTTCGGACCCGAACAGGACAAACAGTACAGACTACAGATTCAAAAACACCAGCAACAGTTCTCCTTTAAGATCCTCTACTCCACGCTTGCAGCAATGCGCCGGCACCTAACCTCTCTACAGTCAGCCCTGCCTCAGCTGAGGGCCACACTCTCTCTCACCACCAGACGCCTGGAGGAAGAACGCCTCATCTTCCGCCTCGGAACACTTCAACCCCAGGGCATCAATGTGAACTTCAACAGCTTCCTCATTTCCCCTTCCCCCACCTCATCCTAGTTTCAAACTTCCAGCTCAGCACTGTCTCCTTGACTTGTCCGGACTTGTCCGACCTGCCTATCTCCTTTTCCACCTATCCACTCCACCCTCTCCTCCTTAACCATCACCTTCATCTCCCTCCCTCACTCACCCATTGTACTCTATGCTACTCTCTCCCCACCCCCACCTTCCTCTAGCTTATCTCTCCACGCTTCAGGCTCACTGCCTTTATTCCTGATGAAGGGCTTTTGCCCGAAACATCAATTTCGCTGCTCGTTGGATGCTGCCTGAATGCTGTGTTCTTCCAGCACCACTAATCCAGTAGAAGAAATGCTGTAGCCTAGTGTGATCATGTTTGAGTGACTTACCATCACATTAATTAAACTAAAGGAAACATAATGCTTTAAAAAGTTAATCTCCATTCTGAGATCCAACTTATTCAGTAGCACCGTCAGCTGAAATCATAACAAAGTTTTGATGGAATCTATCAATATGTCTCAACTTGTTCAACTACAGACCTAATATATAATCTTGAAGCAATTCTGTATCTTAATTATTGTTTCCTTAAGATGCACAATCCTCAGTTATGTTTGGCCTATTAATGACATGAAGTACTTTTGGAAGTATTATTTCTGTTAATTTCTTCTGAATGTGTGTATTTATTCTTATTCTTTTAGAGCTGTTTTAAATCTGTAGCATCTCAACATTAATCTGCTGGTTTTAAACTTGTATCCTTGCAGTACATCAGTGCTGTTTTAAATTTCATTGCCTTCATTCAAACTTTTAAACTCTGTGTTCAGAGTTTTAAACTTTGTTATTGAGGAATATCATTTGTTGTTCTTACAGAAAATCTTTAAATTCTGTTAATCAGCTTCTTTTAAAGTTTTAAGTCTGTTAAATATCAATAATGTATCTCTATGCTGCTTACCCGCCTTTATATGATCAAAATGGTAATGGCCACCTTCTGGGATATTTTCCCACCTTCTGAAGCTAAGATGGAGGTTTTTCCAGGTAAAACCAATTCGAACCCCTTATTGAAGATCTAAATGTAAAGTGAGTCTCAATGTACAATTCTGTAGATAAGTTTCTATGACCGCTGCCCTCATAACTTTACACAACAAAATCATGCTTTAAATACTGAGTGCCCCAATATTCTAAAAGATTTACTTTTCTACTCATTTTTTCTTCTACTAGATTCTTGCCTCAAATTGTTTACATTTGGGGAGGCAGTAACACACTGAACATCCTAGAAACACAGGTTAATGTTCTGTGCAGGACCATTAGCTTATACATCACTTAAGCATGTTGTTGAGGATCTGCTCACTCACTGATAACAAAACCAGTGAAAAAAAATCAAGGAACTGACTTCGCTAGATCTGTTAATTTCTATGAAGATGCTGGGTAACAATAATTTACATTATTATTGTATACTTAACATAGTAACATCCAGAACTCCCAGCCTCCAACTATGGCAACGTCCGACCTTACAGCGTATGATCCTCCCAGCCTCTGACCTTAAGACTTCCAACCCTCGTGGTGTCTGACCTTACAGCCTCTGAACTCCTAGCTTCCGACCCCACAGCCACAGAACTCCTGGCCCCCCACTCACACCTAATGAAGTGTCCTCTCAGCCTAGCATAGCGGCCTGGCATGGAGGCCCATCGTGGCGGTCACTCAGTTTGGTGTGGATGTCCAATCTCAAGGTGATTCCAGAATGATCTCCCAGTCTCGAGAACCCTGAGGTGAAGCCTGACACAGTCTAGAATGAAGAGTTGGTTCAGAAGGGAGGCCTTGTCCCAGCATGGACTGTGTTGGAAGACCATTGCACTGAGAATTGTTTTTCTACATTTAATAACAAATTCCTAAGATCTGCAATGCTGGAATTTTTACTTCTCTATTTTTCTAAGAACTGTAGCTGAAGAAGCTGTACCTAGTACCTTGTACCGAAGATGGTGCCGTTAAGTGGTGACTTGTCTACTTTTCCCTGTACATAGATCATTGTGAGATGCTGCATTTTGGAATGACAGGTCAGGGCAGGACTTAATGGAAAGATCCTGGGGAGTGTTGCTGAACAGAGACCTTGGAGTGTATGTTCGTAGTTCCTTGAAAGTGGAGTGGCAGGCAGATAGGATAGTAAAGAAGGTGTTTGGTATGCTTTCCTTTATTGGTCAGAGCACTGAGTAAAGGAGTTGGGAGGTCATTTTGCGACTGTACTCGACATTGGTTAGGCCACTTTTGGAATATTGTGTGCAATTCTGGTCTCCCTCCTTTTGGAAGGATGTTGTGAAACTTGAAAGGGTTCAGAAAAGATTTACAAGAATGATTCCAGGGTTGGAGGATTTGACCTACAGGGAGAGGCTGAATAGGCTGGGGCTGTTTTCCCTGGAGTGTCGGAGACTGAGGGGTGACCTTAATAGAGGTTTATAAAATCATGAGGGGCATGGATAGGAACAATAGACAAGGTCCCTTCCCAAGTGGATAAGTGGGGTTGGGGAGTCCAGAACTAGAGGGCATACATTTAGGGTGAGGGAGGAAGATTTAAAAGGGACCTAAGGGACAACTTTTTCATACAGTGGGTGGTGCATGTGTGGAAGGAGCTGCCAGAGGAAGTGGTGGAGGCTGGTACAATTACAATATTTAAAAGGCATCTGGATGGGTATATGAATAGGAGGGTTTGGAGGGATATAGAGTCATAAAGTCATAGAGATGTACAGCATGGAAACATACCCCTCGGTCCAACCCGTCCATGCCGACCAGATATCCCAACCCAATCTAGTCCCACCTGCCAGCACCCAGTTCATATCCCTCCAAACCATTCATAGACCCATCTAAATGCCTCTTAAATGTTACGTGAAAAGGTTACCCTGTAGGTCTCTTTTATATCTTTCCCCTCTCAGCCTAAACCTATGTCCTCTAGTTCCGGACTCCCTGACCCCAGGGAAAAGACTTTGTCTATTTATCTTATCCATGCCCCACATAATTTTGTAAACCTCTATAAGGTCACCCCGCAGCCTCCGACGCTCCAAGGAAAACAGCCCCAGCCTGTTCAGCCTCTCCCTTTAGCTCAAATCCTCCAACCTTAGCAACATCCTTGTAAATCTTTTCTGAACCTTTCAAGTTTCACAACATCTTTAGGAAGGAGACCAGAATTGCACACAATATTCCAACAGTGGCCTAACCAATGTCCTGTACAGCTGCAACATGACCTCCCAACTCCTGTACTCAATACTCTGACCAATAAAGGAAAGCATACCAAACACCTTCTTCACTATCCTATCTACCTGTGACTCCACTTTCAAGGAGCTATGAACCTGCATCCCAAGGTCTCTTTGTTCAGCAACACTCCTTAGGACCTTACCATTAAGTGTATAAGTCCTGCTACAATTTGCTTTCCCGAAATGCAGCACCTCACATTTATCTGAATTAAACTGCCACTTCTCAGCCCATTGGCCCATCTGGTCCAGATCCTGTTGTAATCTGAGGTAACCCTCTTTGCTGTCCACAATTCCTCCAATTTTGGTGTTATCTGCAAACTTACTGACTGTCCCACTTATGCTCGCATCCAAATCATTTATGTAAATGACAAAGAGTAGAGGACCCAGCACCGATTCTTGTGTCACTCCACTGGTCACAGGCCTCCAGTCTGAAAAAAGACCCTCCACCAGCACCCTCTGTCTTCTACTTTTGAGCCAGTTCTGTATCCAAATGGCTAGTTCTCCCTGTATTCCATGAGATCTAACCTTGCTAATCAGTCTTCCACGGGGAACCTTGTTGAACGCCTTACTCAAATCCATATAGATCACATCTACCACTCTGCCCTCATCAATCCTCTTTGTTACTTCCTCAAAAAACTCAGTCGAGTTTGTGAGACATGATTTCCCTCACACAAAACCATGTTGAAGATCCCTAATCAGTCCTTGCTTTTCCAAATATATGTACATCTTGTCCCTCAGGATTCCCTTCAACAACTTGTCCATCACTGAGGTCAGACTCACTGGTCTATAGTTCCCTGGCTTGTCCTTACCACCCTTCTTAAACAGTGGCACCATGTTAGCCAACCTCCAGTCTTCTAGCACCTCACCTGTGACTATCGATGATACAAAAATTTCAGTAAAAGGCCCAGTAATCACTTCTCTAGCTTCCCACAGAGTTCTAGGGTACACCTGATCAGGTCCTGGGGATTTATCCACTTTTATGCATTTCAAGACATCCAGCACTTCCTCCTTTATAATTTTGTAAGATGTCACCATCTATTTTCCTATAGTCTATATCTTCCATATCCTTTTCCACAGTAAATACTGATGCAAAATGCTCATTTAGTATCTCCCCCATTTTCTGTGGCTCCACGCAAAGGCTGCCTTGCTGATCTTTGAGGGGTCGTTTTCTCTCCCTAGTGACCCTTTTGACCTTAATGTATTTGTAAAAACTCATTAGATTCTCTTTAATTCCATTTGCCAAAGCTATCTCATGTCCCTTTTTGCCCTCCTGATTTCCCTCTTAAGTATACTCCTATTTCCTTTATACTCTTTTAAGGATTCACTCGATCTATCCTGTCTGTGCTTCCTTCTTTTTCTTCACCAAACCCTCAATTTCTTTAGTCATCCAGCGTTCCCTATACCTACCAGCCTTTCCTTTCACCCTGACAGGAATATACTTTCTCTGGATTCTTGTTATCTCATTTCTGAAGGCTTCCCATTTTCCAGTCATGCCTTTACCTGTGAACATCTGCCCCCAATCAGCTTTCGAATGTTCTTCCCTAATACCGTCAAAAGTGGTCTTTCTCCAATTTAGAAATTCAACTTTTAGATCTGGTCTATCCTTTTCCATCATTATTTTAAATCTAATAGAATGAAGGTCGCTGGCCTTATTTCCCAAGAGTAATTCAAGTAGGTACTACCACATATTGAATCAGAAAATTGTCTTGTACACAGTGAACAAATTCCTCTCCATCTAAACCCTTAACACTAAGGTAGTCCCACTCTATGTTTGGAAAGTTAAAATCCCCTACCATAACCACTCTATGTTTCTTACAGTTGGCTGAGAGCTCCTTACAAGTTTGTTTCTCAATTTCCCTCTGACTATTGGGGGGTGTATAATACAATCCCAATGAGGTGATCATCCCTTTCTTATTTCTCAGTTCCACCCAAATAACTTCCCTGAATGTATTTCAAGGAATATCCTCCCTCAGCACAGCTGTAAAGCTATCCCTTATCAAAAATGCCACTCTCCCTCCTCTCTTGCCTCCCCTTCTACCTTTGCTGTAGCATTTGTATCCTGGAACATTAAGCTGCCAGTTCGGCCCATCCCTGAGCCATGTTTCTGTAATTGCTGTGATATCCCAGTCCCATGTTCCTAGTCATGCCTTGAGTTCATCTGTCTTCCCTGTTAGGCCCCTTGCATTGAAATAAATGCAGTTTAATTTATTTGTCCTACTTTGTCCCTGCCTACCCTGACTGTTTGACTCGCTTCTGTTCTCAACTGTACCAGTCTCAGATTGATCTCTTTCCTCAATATCTCCGTGGGTCTCACCTCCCCCCCAAACGTCACTTGTTTAAATCCTCCCGAGCAACTCTAGCAAATCTCCCTGATAGTATATTTGTCCCCTTCCAATTTAAGTGCAATCTGTCCTTCTTGTACAGGTCACTTCTACCCCAAAAGAGATTCCAATGATCCAAAACTATGACTCCTTCTCCCATACACCAGCTCCTCAGCCATGCATTCATCTGCTCTATCCTCCTATTCCTGCCCTCACTAGCTTATAGCACTGGGAGTAATCCAGGTATTACTACTCTTGAGGACCTCCTTTTTAAATTTCTGCCTTACTCTCTGTAATATCCCTTCAGATTCTCAACCTTTTCCCTTCCTATGTCGTTGTTTCCAATGTGGACAATAACCTCTTGCTGACCCCTCTCCCCCGTAAGAACATTCTGCACCCTCTCTGAGACATCCTTGATCCTGGCACCAGGGAAGCAACACACCATTCTGCTTTTTTGCTGCTGGCCACAGAAACGTCTGTCTCACTACAGAATCCTGTAACACAATTGATCTCTTGGAAGCCGACGTACCCCTCATTGCATTAGAGCCTGTCTCAATACCAGAAACTTGGCTGTTCGTGCTATGTTCCCCTGAGAATCCATCACCCCCTCCATTTTCCAAAACAGCTTACCTGTTTGAAATGAGTATATCCACAAAAGACTCCTGCCCTAGGTGCCGACCTCTCTTACTCTTCCTGGAGTTAACTCATCTATGTGACTGTATCTAAGACTTTCCACCCTTCCTATAACTGCCATCCATCACATACTGTTGCTGTTGCAAATTCCTCATTGCTTCTAATTGTCTCTCCAAACGATCCACTCGATCTGATAAGATTCACAGCCAAAAGCATTTATGGCAGATATAATCCGCAGTAACACTTAAACTCTCTTTAAACTTGCACATTTGACAAGAAGTACATATCACTGCAAAGGTCATTTTTGTGCCTTCACAATCTACAGACCCAGAAAATAACACCGTCTTATTCCTCTACAAACATTGTCCCAGGTTAAATTAATAGTTATGGCTTATATTTTAAGTTTAATCAAGAGACATATCTCCAAAAACATATAATCAACAAAGAACCCACCCTACTCACTGCTGCAGATTCTCTGTAGGCCTCATGTAAAACAACAATTAACTTATCTGATTCTGTGCTGTGAACTTTGCCCAACAGTTCCTCCAAGATTAGTTGTGAATTTAACTGTTTGATAATTTTCCCAGATGCATTCCGATGTCCAGCGATACATGAATTCAAACAGCAAAGGCAGTAACTGTGCAGGTTTTCTCTCTCTCTCTCTCTCTCTCTCTCTCTCCTGCAATGACCTCAGCATGTCCAAGTGCTGGCAAATGGGACTAGATTAGATTAGGATATCTGGTTGGCATGGACTGGTTGGAGCGAAAGGTCTGTTTCCACGCTGTACATCAATATGACTGTATGACTATGACTCATTTGAATACATATAACTTTAATTCTAATTCTAATTTAAAACATCCCAAGGTACATTATCCAAATGTGATCAAAGGGACATTTTAAATGAGCTAAAGGAGATATTAGAAGGCGTGTCTAAAAGCTTGGTCAATGAAGCAGACTTTAAGAATGCGGTTATTGGTGGAGTAAAGGATTGAGAAGTGATGTGATTATGGACCTGAATGATAGCCAATTGCGGGACCAAAGAAACGTGTGCAGAACAATAGAAGAAAACACAATTATTTCATATGAGGACCAAAGTTAAGCCAAATTCATTCTCCTGAGATGTGTTTCTTTATCAGTGAGAAATTTGTCAAAATGGATTATCTTTAATCACATTTTATTTAAAACAGGTGGGTGGGTCTCATACTGAATGGCTGATGTCTAAGTCATAAATATTGTTACAAAGTGTGCACGAACCTTACTTGTATCTTATTGAAATTCCACCATTTTACAATGTCCACACACAGGTTAGCCGATCAGCTTCCTATGTCATGACAATTGACAGACAGTACATTCTGAAAGCTGAGAAGTCCATCAGTTGATGGCATTCACAAACACACAAGATGATGTTATATCTTGTGGTATATCTGTAACTCTTATTGGATAACCTAAGAAGTCACATCTTTCTCTGGTTCCATTCCTTTCCTTTGAAAGAAGCAGTCATTTGACTCCTCAACAAGTGTGGGTTGCAGATTTTTATGCTTTATATTCATTTTAAAATATGTTTACACATTGTAGTTGGAAATATGAGTAATACCTGATTTAAATGGGATGCCCTATCAGGAGAGTACAACCAGTGACCAATAGTCACAAGGAAATTGGCACATGATATTAAATCTGATGGTTTCGGGGAGTGTACACCGATGATAAACCCATCAGAATATTATACTATTACTTTCTCCTTCATGCACTCATCTAGCTTTTCCTTAAATGCATTTTTGCTATTAACCTCAAGTATTCCCGGACAATCCTGGAGGATTGGATTGCAGTTGGAAAGTTACTGATTTTGGAGGCCCTACTGTTCACTGTAACAACTCTCTATCGGTGATTGATGCCTACTGTTGCATCATTACCTCAAAGGTCTAGGTAGAAACACTGCCCAATTTAGATTCTCAGGTGAGCAAAGCAGCCTTGCATTAGGAACTGCTAATTAAGAGCGATGTCGGAAGCTATAATTCATTTTAAATTGAAATAGACCCTATTTTGGGTACTATTGGTGTACTTCTACTTACACCCTAAGTTGATGAAGAGTTTGTTTGTCAATGAAGGGATCCTGGGACTTCTTTTCTCACTGCAATATGGGTTTGCCCCCACCCCATCAACTGTACCAGTTTCAGAAAGCTGCTTATCACCATCTTCTTAAGAGTAATTAGAGATGGGCAATAAATTCTGTCCACACCACATAAGAAATACAAAAATGTTCTTTGTAATATTTCAATTGAAGTCTGATTCCTTTATTCTCCAATATTCACACATTCAGTCTGCATTACCTATTCAAATTGAACTACTTAATGCTAAAATGGGCTCCTGTGTTAATGGGGTGACTGGCCATTTGATTTCTTGATTTACATCTTGTTGACTTGTGCACAAGAGCGTGCAAATCAGTGAGCAGTTCACACCTGTACATTCAACATTTTAGAGAACATTAAAGAACATGACATCATTACAATCCATTTACAAAAGAGATATAATGCTGTCAGGCAAATCATTCTATTGCATTAAGATATACACAGATTGAGTCAAATGTACTTTAAATCTATCCATTCAACATTAAACAACTGGAAGAACATCATGTCCAATGTCAAGTAGATAACAGTGGTTATGACATTGCAGTTTTCAGAATGAAACAAATCATATCATGACAGCCCCCAAGTTATAATAACATTAATTTGATAGTGTCCTTAGCTCCAGTTTACATCAGAGAACTGTTGGTTGATGCCTGACTTCCAATCTATTACAATGCTCCTGTAAAGGCTTTGCATTTACTACAATCACTGATCAAGTGTTCAGGGCAGCTCACTCTTCATTTAATATAATGATATTTGAAGTACAGCCAATGATGTTTTGTAGCACAGACTGCTGTATTCTTTGATAGTTAAGATGAAACTCATACTCTTGAAGTGATAATAAGAGTTCTGTATTGTAAAAAATTAACAATAATGCAAAGTTCAAAGAAGGGTTCAGGTCATAGTCATGTTGCTCAAGTGAATCAGGACTCAATGTTAGGGACCAGAAATGATCCAGTTTGTAACATTTTTATTCAATTAAATTAATTAAAGGTATTCAGATGAAGTAAGAGTGACAGCTGTTGTAATCAAGGCTACATTCAACACAACACCTGGGACTGTGGTCCAATAGGTTTATTTGAAATCACAAGCTTTCGGAGTCCTGCTTCTTTGTCAAGTGATGTGATTTTCGACCGAGTGTGGCATCAAGGAGCCCTAACAAAACTGGAATCAATGAGTATCAGTGGGCAAACTCATACCTGGCACATAGAAAGCTGGTTGTGGTTGTTAGAGATCAGTCATCTCAGCTCTAGGGCAACTCTGCAGGAGTTCCTCAGGGAAGGGTCCTAGACCCAACCATCATCAGCTGCTTCATCAATGACTATCCCTCCACCATACGATCAAGAGAGTGGGGATGTTCACCAATGATTGCACAATGTTCAGCACTATTCACAACTCCTCAGATACTGAAGCAGTCCATTTCAAGTGGACAAATGACGAGTAACATTTGCACCAAAGAAATGCCAAGCAATGGCCATCTCCAATAAGAGATAATCTAACCACTGCCCCTTGACATTCAGTGGTGTTACCATCACTGACCCCCCCCAACTATCAACATCCTTGAGGCTACCATTGATCAGAAACTCAACTGACTTGCCACATAAACACAATGGCTACAAGAGCAGGTCGGAGGTAAGGAATATGTAAAGATGTCCAGGTTAGGTGAATTGGCCATGCTAAGTTGTCCCATAGTGCCCAGGCATGTACAGGCTAGGTGGGTGAGCCATGGGAAATGCAGAGTTACAAGGATAGGGTAGGGGAATGGGTCTGGGTGGGATGCTGTTTGGAGGATTGGTGTGGACTTGATGGACTGAATGGCCTGTTTCCACATTGTGGGGAGTCTATAAAGAATACTGCAGTGAGTAACTCAGCTCCTGACTCCCCAAAACCATTCCATCATCAACAACACACAAGCCAGGAGTGTGATGGAATGCTCCCCACTTGTCTGAATGTGTGCAGCTCAATCAACACTCAAAAGGTTTCAACTAATCCAAGACAAAGCAGCCTGCTTGATTGAGAACTGCATCCACAAGCTTCCATTCCCTCCACCATCGACGGTCAATAGCAGCAGTGTGTACTGTCTACAAGATACACGCAGAAATTCACCAAAGGTCCTTAGACAGCACCCTCCATTCTCGTGACCACTTCCATCTAGAAGGACAAGGGGTAGCAGATTCATGGGAGCACTACCACCTGCAAGTTCCCCTCTAAGCCAACCACCATCTTGACTTGGAAATACATTGCCTTTCCTTCACTGTTGCTGGGTCAAAATTGCCTGAAATTCTCTTCCTAGGGGCATTGTGGGTGGACCCAGAACAAATGGACTGCAGCGGTTCAAGAAGGCAGCTCATAACCACATTCTCCAGGTCAACTAGGGACAACCAATAAATACTGGCCAGCCAGCAATACCACATCTCATGAATGAATGAATCAAAAAAAAAGTTAGTGTTAAAAATGTTGGGAACGGATGCAAATGTTTTCATTTCAGTTTTGCAGAAGCTGCAGCATTTTGCTTTTGAGTTGTCTTTCACTATTTTTGACCACAATGGAGGAAAGTAAATTATTGGAGTAGAAAAGCCTGTTTTTAAATGTGTAATTGGTGTTGCTGATTGTCACAGCACAGCAAGGATGAATGGGAAATAAGAGAGAAGCTCCTCAGTGCATGGGACTTGCAAGAAGATCTATTTGCCACTGATAACATTTAGTCTCCATATTGTTTGAAAAACTGAAATTAAATAGTATGTGAAAAAATTCTGATTAACTTTCCTAATTTGTAAACAATCATCAAATCTTCAGAAGTTATTAAGTTACTGTGAGGAATGGGACGGAGAAAAGATTTTAATAATTGAGGAGGCACATACAACTTTTGAACACATTTGGATCAAGATGGAGAACTCAAAGAATTTAGGGTTAATTGTGCCATTTAAATCCACTTTTAAATAACTTTGTTCAACCAAAGTGTTCTCCAGGCAATGTAAGTTCGTTCATTGTAAATATATATTGAACAAATAAAAAATAAAAGCTAGTGAGAGAGGCATGGAACTAATGGCTAAGGATTGCTTTTTTAATGCAGAAATAGTGTCTGAAAAGCAAAATGTCTCTAATGAAGCAATCTTTCACTCAGAGAGGAACCCAAGAGATAAAGAGACTTAACAAGTGAAATTACAATTCTGCATCAGTTCAAGCACAGGGAAAGTCATATTACCAGTAAGTTAAAATATCAAACATTACTAAAATAAAACATTTTAATCAAATTTTAATCACATTAAACCTTATTAAGGTGTCAAAGAATATAGTATAGCATGTAAGCTCGATGAGTCTTATCATCTGATCCCATGGCTTAACTCGATATTTGTGCTATACTGCCTGAATGAAAGGAGATGTGTTCTTAGTTGTTAGCTCAGTTGGCTGGACAGCTGGTTTGTCAATGCAGAGTGAAGCCAACAGTGTGGGTTTAATTCCTGCTACTGGCTGAGGTTAGTATGAGGATTTCCCCTTCTCTACCTCACCCCTCACCTGAAGTGTGGTCACCCTCAAGTTAAAGCACTACCAGTCAGCTCTCTCTGATGGGAGAGCAGCCCTATAGTCTGGTAAGACTGTGATGATTTTGCCTTACCTTTATATCACGCAGTCCTCAGCAAATGTTTGGTCTTAGAAGCCAAGCAGCCTGAAGGCTGGTTAGTGTTTGAATGGAAGACCACCTGAAAATAACAGGTGCAGTAAGCTCTCGGATTATGTGGTGCAGTGGTATCTCTGTGTCACCAAATTTATGTGCAAGTCCCATGGTCTTGAATCTGTGTCACCATAAGTTCAGGCAGGTTGATTAAAAATAATTATTAATAGGTATTTGAGGATATATTGATTTTTTTCATCAACATTAATGGGAGAAAAGCATGGACACCAGATTTGAAAGCAAGTCTTGCAATTGGGAGTTTAGTGCGACTTTGCATTAAGCTATCTCAAATTTCTCAGGCATCCGACTAGTCCAGAAATACAGCAGTAGTCAGCTTTTGAGAGTTAGCTAAACATGTAGTTGTGTGCATGTGTACTCTGCATGCGCTAATGACGTTAAAATGTAAAAGCTAGTGAAGGTGCAGATTGAGTGCCTAATGATACATTAGCACAGATACAGGGGATGGAGGAGCCTCTGAGCAGTGAACAAACTAGACAGCCAACAGCCAATAAGTAAGAACTGTCCATGAAGCCATGCACGAGCTGTCATTCTTTCAGTCCATTTAATTAATGGGTCCACTAATTGACTGATTAGTCAATGGAATGATAAGATAGGCAACTTCAGTAAAACACCGTGATGTTTGTGACAGCTACATTTCATTGTTCTAAAGTATACTGTATGTCTTAGCTATGGTTCAGTGCTTGAGGCTGAGATGTGTTATATAGTTAATCAAACAGGCGATAACTGATCAGATAACTGAGTTTGCTAGTAAAATCTTTTCACAACCATTCTTGCAAGGCCACTAACAACCTTTTAATGATATTGCTCCATGTGAAGCCCCTCTATCTGTAAGGTCCCTTTTCTTGTTACTTCTCCTGACAGTGACTGAATCACGTTTCAGTGTTTCCGCAAGAGCAGCAAGCCTCCAGTCTGTCATCCATCTGGCTAGTGTTCACACATACGCCATCAGAGTGAGTGCTGGAGGGTTCATTGCTTGCAGAGCTGGGGTCCCGACCTCCTCACTCTGCACCTAACCAATGCGATCCACACAGATGGTAATCCAGTGTAGCTTGGGGTGGCACAATGGCTCAGTGGTTAGCACTGCCGCCTCATGCACCAGGGACCCGGGTTTGATTCCAGCCGGGGTGACTGTCTGTGTGGAGTTTGTATATTTTCCCTGTGTCTGTGTGGGTTTCCTCTGGGTGCTCTGATTTTCTTCCGTTGTCCAATAACGTGCAGGTTAGGTGGATTGGCCATGATAAATGTGGGGTTACAGGGATTGGGATAGTGTGGAGGTCTGGGTGGGATGCTCTTTGGTGGGTTGGTGCAGACTTGATGAGCGTAACAGCCTTTTTCCACACTGTAGGGATTCTATGATTCTCTGAATGCTAACCCTGATGTGTTATCTCTTCCCAAGCCCTTAATTCAACTACCTCAGAGAGAGAATCAGACTTGGTTGGTGAGAAATTAGAAATTATGCACCAATTTTTTTTGTCATGTTAAAGCTCCAGAAGGGTGATTTTGACACGCACTTGTATAGAACACCATACTGTATGCCACCTTCATGAGGATGTTAGCAGGTAATAAGTTGATGCAGAGCAGATCATGATGCTAATTAATGTGCAACGATGTCTTGAGAACAAAATGTCAGCTGACAGCCCAGTGCTCTATTTGACACCCTCCCACAACATCCAAGTCTGAAAATATGTTCAGCAGCAGGAAGTAACAGACAGAATGTCAGAATGTTTCAAGGGAGCATCAAGTCCTTGCTGATTAGTTGCTGTTTGATTTCCTCTGGCTGTTGCTTTGATTGGACATATGTTTGCAGCTTTCGGTAAAGATACAAAAACTTCAGAATTGTGTGGTAGGAGCTGAAGGAGTTTCTGCTGACTTCGGCACAAACTAGTGACTCCCAACCATGGTTGCATTAGCAGCCATTCCCCTGGGACTACACATACTTTCTAATCAACTTGGTCAGGGATTTTATTGCATGCCTCCTGAGTAGGGTGGGACTTTAACCCAGAGCTCCTGACTCAGAGGCAGGGACATTGTCACCCCACCACAACAGCATGACTTGGAGATGAACAGGTATGATGCAGGTCAGGACAAGGGAGGGAGGAAGAGCAGGGGTCACATTGGGTCAGATTATTCAATTTCTCCAATGTAAACTT
This sequence comes from Chiloscyllium punctatum, assembly GCF_047496795.1. Taxonomy (NCBI): domain Eukaryota; kingdom Metazoa; phylum Chordata; class Chondrichthyes; order Orectolobiformes; family Hemiscylliidae; genus Chiloscyllium; species Chiloscyllium punctatum. The sequence goes on from NC_092777.1 coordinate 54,601,472, forward strand.
GAGCTCAGTGAAGAACAGTGTTACACATTGCCTATGATCCAGTAAAATCATCCACACCTAAACCTACCATCCACTGGTGCCACATTGTAAACCCAAGGTAGACAAGCAAGAAGCTGGAAAAACACAGCAAGCCAAATTGTCTATCTTGGATTCCAGCATCTGTAGTTTTTGTTTGTCTCCAGCACTGTAAGCCCAGAGCAGGGTGAGGTGCTAATGGTTGTGAAGGTGCTAATTGCCACCCTAGCTGCAAAATTGCACACTGTACACTGTGTCAATGTGCAATAGGTAGGAAACCCTGGCAGCAAATCACAAGGGTCATCATGATCCATGATGCCAGTGTTTAAGGCACCCTGCTGTGCAACCTGCCTTTGAGTCACCAAAACAAAGCTTGGGGTGCTGCAGGGCAACAAGGACTATCCAATGATGACAGGATAATGGTGGTGGGATGTGTCACAGGGGATTCAGCACCAATGGCTTCAGCCCCAGCCACTAGGCTTGGCCTTAGCAATAGCTGCACCAATTATGGCCACCACCATCTTTACCGTGGAGATCAGAATATGCAGACAGGCCTGCTCCCCTCCAAATGGCTTCTGTTTGCACAAATCCTTACCCCGCTTCTCCTGGAAGGGAGAGGATTGTCCCTTGGGCTGTGGCACTTTTGGTTCAAGGGACTGCTTTGTAGTCTAAGGAGTGGCCACCACCCCAGCATAAATCCAGAATCAGACCTCCTGGCCAATCAAATTGGCCAGTTGATCTCAGAGGCTGGAATCTCCTGTCCAGCGAGGAGCGGGAATCTTATCTCCAAAGACTGTGAGGCAAGTGGCACTGTTGGGACTGCATTCCCAAATGTGTGCAGGTGTACTGCAGATCCTAGTTGTACCGTGCGATGTTCACACAGACATTCAGACCATTAATCGCAATGGTAATGCCGAGCTGTCTTAAAAGGCGAGCAGATCATGCCAGAGCTTTGAACGATAAAGAGTTACTCACCAAGGAAAAGACATTCAGTTTTTAGAACTTTTGTCTTTTATTCATCTTTGTTGACCAGGAGGACTCTCGAAGAGATGTTGCATAAACTACAACAAATGTACAGAACAGAAATCGGACATCAGGTTAAATGGTCTATGTCAGTGCTTATGCTTCACACAAAGCTCCTCCCATTCTCCTTCAACTAACCCTATGAACATAACTTCCTCCAGCTTTCTCTCTTCCGGGCTTATCTTGCTTCCTTGGAAACACACCAAAAAACTTTGCAGCCAATCTGTTTGCTAAATGTAATTCAGTTCAGTTTTTGTCCTACTTTACCAAGAAGCTATGACACTGCCAACTGTGTGATTGTTAATTAAGTGCCTCGGGAGATGGTTTGACATGCAAAGACTCATGCAAGCTTCTTTTGAAGAACTGGGATTTCTCAACTTTCAGTTTTATTAGCAATGGCACTTCAATAAAGTGAGGGAAACCATTAAAATTCTGATTAGGTTGATGTAAATTATTCCATTAGTTAAACATCTGCCAAAATATATTGGTTGCATGCAAGCTGACAGTCAGTTACAAAATAGGATGTGGGAAAATTCAATTCCTGATGAAGGGCTTATGCCCAAAACATTGATTCTCCTGCTCCTCGGATGCTGCCTGACCTTCTGTGCTTTTCCAGCACCACTCTCTTGACCCTGATCTCCAGCATCTGCGATGCTCACTTTCTCCCTGTGCGAAAATTCACTCAGCTTCCCCATCTCCTTTGTTAGGGAGGTTGCTAAAATTCAGAGTTGCAAATGCATTCTGTTTCAATCTCACTGTACTAACTCCCAGAAGGCATATAGCATTGGAGAAGTTTTAAAATGTAACAGTGATTTTTGTTTTGATTAACATGCAACCATCCACTTGTTACAATATTTTATCTTAAAGCATCGTTTATCAGTTTAAATACACCTTCATCATCTTTTGTAAAGTCTTCAATTTCAAGGTAAGTCATCTTCCCAAATTTGCTCATGGATTACAATTGTGACAGAAGGGTTGTGACAGAAGGGCTGTGTGCCCCTCACTGTTTACAGAACGACTGGATGACCTCTTTCACTGTGGTGCGAAATCGCTTGCTCACAAAGCAGTACAGAAAAAAGTTGACTGCAGTGCTCATCAGTGCCAACATGTTGGCCAAATCCAGCATCAGATGAACCTTCCAGTTCTTGTTGACAGATGCAACATACAGATGGTAAATAATGACAATAGTCCGAGGTGCCCATAGGATGACAAAGACGGTAGTAACTGCGAGAAGAATGGCTGTGGTTTTACCTGAACGACTTGTCAGTGCTCTCTTCTTTTTCAGTTTGTAGATGATCAGTGAATTGACAATCAGAAATACTGTGCATGGAATAAAGTATATAATGAAACAATGCATCCATATTAGTACTTGATCGAGAACGGTGGGTGGGTTACTCACTCGCCAAAGATCAGACCACCAGTAAAATGGCACACCTGTGATTAAGGACAGGACAAAAACAGTTGCTATTATTTTTTGAGTGCGTTCAGGGTATGACACCATACGATATTTCAGTGGGTGGCACAGAGCAAAATAACGGTCAATTGTCATCGGCACTGTGATCCAGATGGAGGCATGGTTGGCGGCAAACTCCAGGATGCTGACGGTATGCACCATTGTAGCTGGGATCTCTCGGTGAAGAATGGCTGTCTCCAAAATGAAGCCGACAAATATGATGAAAAATTGAGTGAGGATGTCTGAAGCTGAGAGGGCCAGGAGGTAGCAATAAGAGGATTTCTGTGTCTTGTTGGCCAGACGTGAGAGGACGATTACATTCAGGATGTTTACTGAAAGCAAAAACAACATGTTAGCAAATGATTCTGCACTTTGTGTAATAGGGCAGATGATGCCATTGGTATGTAATAAGCTGGCATTTTATCACCTTGGAATAGACATTAAAGGGTCATGGGCAATCACCCAGAAAACTCCAGGCATTACCAAACTGCAAGGGCAACAGATTTTAAGTAAGGGATTTAAAACTTCAATATTGTCACTTATTCAGTTCCATTCAACTCCAATTGCGTATTTACCAACTGCAAACTGCTCTCAGTACCAACCAGTTGCCATTTTCATTCAAAATTTATGAGCTTTCATCCTTTTCACAATGGGCTTTCCAGCCTCATCACTTCTAATGTACGTTTTTCTTCCCTTGCAGTCACTTTCTGCCCTTTCTGATGTTCATCCTCCATAATTTACAACCTGCACCAATACCATCTAAGTCATCTATTACATCTGCTGTGCTGAGGTGTGCAATTAATTCAGTCAGTGACTGTCACTAGGCATCTGATAAATGTCTCCACTGTGGAAGTGCTCCTGCAGCCCATTATCAATGCCTGGCTGAAGATTAATTCTACCCCTCTAAGCAGAGCTGCTTGAGTGAGTTACTAGCTTCAGAATAATTACCTTGTAGTCAATGTCTTGGTATTACAGCTTGAAATGCAAGAATTTTCGTGATTGCAAAACAAACCCAAAGTAGCTGTTGGAAGAAAGGAGGTGACTTTATTCCATTCAAAATGTGACTTGGTTCTTCGATAAGTTAAGATGCACATCTATTCTGTGAATCTGAATTGACAAAATATTTTCTACTACTAACTGGAAATATACAACAGTATTTATTTCAAATAAAAAATAAGAGTGCACTCAATAAGCATTTTATTCTATTAGTTCTGCTCTTTCCCCAATCACCGCTTTGTGTACACTGCCAGTGACTTTATTCCATTCCTTTTATCTTCAAAGGGAAAGTTGCTTACAAATGATTATTGCTTCTCCTAAGGATATTGAGAAAGTCACCAACCTCACTCTTCCACCATTAATTCCTGCACCATTTCTCTTTACAGGCAATGGATTTTTCCCTCCATGCCTACCTTAGATAAACTTAGTTTTTAAAAAAATTCATTCATGGAATGAGGATGGTCACTAGCTGGACCAGCATTCATTGCCTATCCCCAATTGCCCAGATGGCAGTTAAGAGTCAACCACATCACTGTGGGTTTGGAGTTACATGGAGAAAGTGAGGACTGCAGTTGCTTGAGATCAGAGTCGAGAGAGTGGTGCTGGTAAAGCACAGCAGATCAGGCAGCATCCGAGGAGCAGGGGAATCGACGTTTTAAGCATAAGCTCTTCGTCAGGAATGAGGCTTGTGGGCAAAGGGGGGCCCAGAGATAAATGGGAGGGGGTGCAGCTGGGAGTGCAATAGGTAGATGAGGATGGAGGTGAAGGTGATAGGTGGATGAGGAGGGTGGAGTGGGTAGGTCTAGTAAGGATGACAGTTTCCTTCCCCAAAGGACATTAGTGAATTTTTCCCTCCCCCCCCCCCCCTCCCCCCGAGAATCAACACATGGTCATCATTAGACTCTTAATTGCAGATATTTATTGAATTCATATTTGACCATCTGCTGTGGTAGGATTTGAACCTGCGTCCCCAGATTATTACCTGGATTAACAGTCCAGCAGTAATATCACTAGTCTGTTGCCTCCCTGTAGTAGCACCATTCTAAACATTAAGACTGATGACTTTATGATAAGAAATAAACAAAATGATTATTCACGTGTTGGGCTTAAAGTCAATCCTCATGTAACTATCCATTTGGAAAGAAAAATATGCCGGATTATTATGTACATGAGCAAGTGGTTAGGACTAAATAGCTATTTCAGGAGCTAGCACAATTATAATGGACCAAGTGGCCTCCTTTTATACAATTCAAATTCCTCTACAGTCATAAAAAATCAGGATTTAGTGGATTGTACGAATCAAATAGCTTGCAGTTGCTTAAAAAGTATTAAAATGTCATTGTGTTAGGTGCATGATGATTAATTGATTGTTTCCATTTAGTTAACTGTAGCAAATTTCACTTAAAAATGTCCAGTTTTCACATCTTTTTGTAAAAAGAAGCAAATGATAAGCTGTAAAGATTAGCATTTCCAAGTCTTTCACTGAAAGATTGGAGCGACTGGACTTGTATACCCTTGAGTTTAGAAGACTGAGAGAGGATCTGATTGAGACATATAAGATTATGAAAGGATTGGACACTCTGGCAGCAGGAAACATGTTTCCGCTGATGGGTGAGTGCCGAACCAGAGGACACAGCTTAAAAATACGGGGTAGACCATTTAGGACAGAGATGAGGAGAAACTTCTTCACCCAGAGAGTGGTGGGTGTGTGGAATGCTCTGCCCCAGAGGGCAGTGGAGGCCCAGTCTCTGGATTCATTTAAGAAAGAGTTGGATAGAGCTCTCAAAGATAGTGGAATCAAGGGGTATGGAGATAAGGCTGGAAGAGGATAGTGATAAGGAATGATCAGCCATGATCAATATTGAATGGTGGTGCAGGCTCGAAGGGCTGAATGGCCTACTCCTGCACCTATTGCCTATTGTCTATTGTATATTGTGTGTGATGGAGAGAACCAAACCCTTAAAAAAAATATTTTTCTATTGCATTGCAGACTTGGCAGATCTGCGCTCCAGTGGATTTGGGGGAATGAATGGACAAGAAAAAGATCAACACAGGAACAAGAAGCACAGGGCAGTTCCAACAGAAGCTTCAAGTGCTGCAAGTGGCACCATGCCATATTATCACCTGTAAGCCACACAGGGGCTGAAATTGCACGACACCAACCATGTGAAGAACCGGGCTTGAAGGGAATTGTCAGTCAATTCTTTTCACTGTCCTGACCTCCTTCTCATTGGAGTTTGCAAAAACAAGTCTTTTTGGGGATTTGTTTCCTCATCTCACCTTTATGTGGGTCGCAGTTAAAAATCTTGACAATACCTTCCATGTGAATGTAAAACAGAAAAGAGCATGTGAAAGATTGGCTGTTTTGCCAGTTTAACCCCCTTGATCTGTCTTAATATAGAATTGTTGTAGAAATCAATGGCGCTCTTCATCCAGTTCTTGCCTCTTTCACAGTCCCAATTGCCATTTTGGCTCCAGTGCCATCTAGACCCCAAACCAGGAATCCCTAAAGTGGGGGGATGGGGGAGATGGTGGATAGGGCCCTGAATGCATTCACAAGCTAAAATTTAGGGGTCGTGGGTTCTGAGGATGCAATAGCTTCAGTCAGAGCTGCGAATGAATTATAACAGCTCCTCTCCCCAAACAGGCCCTCACTCTCACAGCCCCCTCACCACATCCCCAGCTGGGCTCATAGATCTCACTGATAAATTCCAAGGCTTGAAATGATGTGACAGTATGATAAGATTTGGGAAGTACTGCCCTAAACTCTGGAATTCTCTTCCTTAATGGCAGTGCCTTTTACTCCTCCTAGATATTCCTTAAAGCTTCTGATCAAACCTTTGGTCAGCTGTCTTTATTTCCTTCTGTGTGATTCGATGTCAAGATTTGTCTGACAATTTTGTCTGAAGCTCTTTGGAAGGTTTGCTATGTTGAAGATATCATGTAAATGGAAATAATTGTTCTTGATATTAATGTCAGACAGCATTTTGTTTGAAATTTAGGTCTGCTGGAATTTCCATAGCCGTGTACATCTATATAGATTTAAAAATCTAGTCATTTCCCTGTCACACTGACATCTCACTTCAAGCTGTCAAACGTGGTACAATTACAGTAAGACAGTTGGACATGTCTGCTGACTGACCCAATGGTATTGGTCTGGCATCTCTTCAAATTCTGGAACCTAAGATCACATATGTTTAGTGAATCTCAGAAAGTACCCAGTGTAGACCCCATTGTGCAAGTAGAGGTGAAGTTAAGACCTGTTGAGTTTCTCCAGCACTTTCTTATTCAATTTCAGCATCTACAGTATTTTTCATGGAACTCCCACAGTGTAGAAACAGGCCATTAGGCCTAACAAGTCCATACCAACCCTCCCCAGAGCCATTGTCCTCCCCTATTCCTCTACATTTACCCCTAATGCACCTAACCTACATATCCCTGAACACTATGGGCAATTTAGCATGGCCAGTTCACCTAACCTGCACATCTTTGGATTGTGGGAGGAAACCAGAGCACCCAGAGGAAATCCATGCAGACACGGGGAGGATGTGCAAACTCCACACAGACAGTTGTCCAAGGCTGGAATCGAACCCAGGTCCCTGGTGCTGTGAGGCAGCAGTGCTAACCAGTGTGCCATCTTTATTTAATTTCAGTCCAACATAGTATTTTCTTTTAACTCACTTACAACTTAAGTTTCCTTTCTTTTTCAATTCTTAAAGAGCAGGGATTTAAAAAAAAATCTTATATAGAGTTAGAGAGTAATACAGCAGAGAAGAGGTTCTTTGGCCCATCGAGTCTGCACTGACCTATCCATACTAATCCCACTTTCCAGCACTTGACCCTTGGCTTTGAATGCTATGACATCTTAAGTGCTCATCCATATCTTAAGACTGTGTGGTTTCCTGCCTCCCAGGAAGTGCATTCCTCATCCCACCACCCTCTTGGTCACCCTGGTATAGAAAGGATGTTGCTAAACTTGAAAGAGTGTTTTCCTCTAAACGTCCTGGCCCTCATTATTGACCCTTTCAATTATAGGGATAAGCTGCTTCCTATCCACCTTGTGTGTGCCCTTTGGAAGCTTTGTAGACCTCAGTCAGGCTCCCCCTTCAGCCCTTCAGTGAAGGGGTAAATGTACGGGAATGGGTCTCGGTGGGTTGCGCTTCAGCGGGTCGGTGTGGACTTGTTGGGCCGAAGGGCCTGTTTCCATGCTGTAAGTAATCTAATCTAATCTAAAAATTCTCTGCGTTAAAAATAGCAATGCGAGCCTATCTAGACTCTCTTCATAGCTAATATGCTCCAAACCCAGGCAATATCCTGGTAAATCTCTGAGCCCACTCCTCCAAAGGTCTGGCCTTAAGTTTGTGCAAACTAAGCTACAGTTGCAACTTTCACTCTTGAACACAAGCCCATCCCCACCTGACTATCACAAGCATGTGGTTCCCAAACCAGAAAGCAGATAGATCAGGGAGGCTGAGGCCAGCTGTACTGCCACAGCCCTACACCATATCAGCTACTACACAGAGTGTGGAATTAGCTTGTACTTTCCTGGAACGAAAACAAAAATCACTGGAGAGACTCAGCAGGTCTGCAGAGATAAAAACTATGAACATTTCAACACTAGTGAGGTCTTTGAGCCTTTCTGGCTTGAGTGTCTTGGTGGAGCATTGTAAACAGCAGGAATTCAACAAGTCATTTAGACAGCTTAAAAAACTAAGGTGGTGAGAACATAAAACTAAACATTGTCATCTGTGAAAGAGGGCAAGTGGAGAAATATTCCTTTCTCAGAATAAAACTCCTTTCACCATATATAGCCTGAAGATATTGCAGCAGAAGCTAAATGTGTGGAAATTGCCATGTGATTTCTGACTATTTCCTTGGTTTTATGGCTCTCTCACTGATGTTGCAACAGCACAAGACATTGGTGAGGCCAATACTGCATAGAATACTGCATACAATTCTGGTTGCCCTGGTATAGAAAGGATGTTGCTAAACTTGAAAGGTTACAAAAAAGAAATTACTAGGATGCATCCAGGACTAAAAGTTTGAGTTATAAGGAGAGGCTGGATAGGCTGGGACTGTTTTACCTGGAGTGTTGGAGGCTGAGGTGTGACCTTATAAAGATTTATGATATCATGAGGGGCACGGAAAGGATGAATAGCCAAGGTCTTTTTTCAAGGATAGGGAGTCCAAAACTACAGGGCACAGGTTTGAGGTAAGAATGGGAAGATTTAAAAGGGACCTGAGGGGCAACATTTCCATATAGAGGGTGGTGCATGTATGGAACAAGCTGCCAAATGAAGTGGTACAGACGGGTACGATTACAGCATTTAAAAGGCATTTGGGCAAGTACATAAATAGGAAAGGTTTAGAGGGATATGGATGTAATGCAGGCAAATGGGACTAGTTTCATTTAGGAAACCTGGTCAGCATGGACAGAAAGGTTTGTTTTTGTGCTGTAAGACTCTATGGCTCTATGTGGACTCAACAGCAAAGAATGAAGATCAGTCTCATGCAGACACAAGCCAACAAGACCAAACTTGACACTCTGATGCACTAATGTGACCACTATTGATGTTGAATTCCGTAAGAACATAACTCAGATGCCTTTAGTTCCTCATCGGAAATGCAATTTTCGGCTGACAGTGGAACTTAAAATCAGCAGCATGGCTTCACCATTTCGTAAATAGGCCTAATATACTCATTGTAATGGCCTATCTCATCAAGAACCGACTCCTGACCTTTGGTCCTAGATTCTGTAGCTTTCCATACAAAAATTATTGTGTATAAAAATTAATTTCACTCCCCTTTTACTCCAAATCCTTCACTTTCCATGTACGTTTTACGGTGAATATGACTCTTCATCACAATTGCTCATTTCTTTTTAACCTACAGAAATAATGGAAAAAAGACTGGAACAGCCATTCCCTGTTGAATTCCAAACCACGGCCAGTAATCAATGTCAGTGTCATTGTTGGTGGTTCAGCAATTCCAAAGACTCAACGTGGGCGTCAGTGCCTATGCCAATATTATTGTAAAGGCTGACCTCCCCTACTTCATGGTTAAAAGTTTGGTCTCAAAAATTCAATTTGTGCAAAAGTTTACAGAGTGGAACCAAAGAATAGAAGTTACTTAGGAAATATTTCCCTGAGTATTAGCTGATGCTTTATACACTGTTCCTAATCATTTCTACAAATGCTGGCCACTTTGTTGAGATGACTTTCCTCTGCATTTTGGTTTGTAAACTGCGAACTCATAAAGGACACTCTTTGGAAATATTATTGCCCTTTTAAATTGCCCTTTTCAGGCAGCACCTTATTCTGTACTGCCTGAAATTTAACATTAACCAATGAAATATATGTCATCCTGCAAAGGTCATTTAGAAATCTTCTGTTTGTTTGAGTCAGAAGTTCCATTGGTCCAGAGTGCAATTTGAACAAACAACAACTGATTTGTTTAAACATACAAGAGATAGATCTAAATTTAGTTGAGCAATATCGAGACTAGTACATCTTGAGGAATAGTAGTTTCATCCAATGTCATTCAGCATCTGTAATTCTACTGGGGACTCGCTGTCAAACTGTAATGTAACTTTTTTTGTACCTTAAAGAGACAGGGCGGAACCATACATTTTTTACAGAAATCACTCTTTGGTGTCAACATTATCTCCATTTCAATGCTATTGAGCATAATAGAGAGGGGGAGAGAGAGAGAGAAAAAGGAAAATGCTTGTTTGTCTTTGTATACTTGTAAAAACAATGACTGCAGATGCTGGAAACTAGATTCTGGATTAGTGGTGCTGGAAGAGCACAGCAGTTCAGGCAGCATCCAGGTATACTTGTGTTTTAGCTATATTCCCAGGACTGAATATGAATGAAGGAAAACACGACAAATTGACCATCATCTGGAAAATGAATGAGGCAAATTGCTTAAACTCTTTCAAAAGAAAATGAGCACAGCAGTATATACAATAGAACCAAAGAAATAGGAGTTGCTCACTTCCACAATGCAAAGATGTGCAGTTAGGGTGAATTGGCCATGCTAAATTGCCTACAGGGTTCAGGGATATGTGGGTTAGGTGCATTAGTCCGGGGTAAATTAGAGTGGTTGGGATCTGGGTGGGTTACTCTTCAGAGAGTCTGTGTAGATTTGTTGGGCCAAATGGCCTGTTTTCACACTGTCGGGATTCTCGGAGTATCTATGAAAAAGGACAGGGAACAGAACAATATCACCAAAAGACTGGGATAAAGTTGATGTAATGAGCAGGGATTACATTGAGTACAAACTTGTTTGGCTGACTGTTTCTGTGAGTATATGTAATTTTAAAGCTGATTGTTCACTAACCAAGCTGATGCCTTGTTCTGCAGTTTACAGACATTATGTTGGCAACAGAAATGGGGAGTCTCTTCACTGTTTCTGAGTTAACAGTGAGTCTGATCAGTGTTTTCTGCCGAAAGATTCTATCAACTCAGATGGACTCCAGGCCAGGCAGAGGAAGTGCCACAATGTACACATCAATGTCTTGCTATCTGTGTCTTAATTTTTTATTGTCACCTCTTGGGTCCTTGCCAACCAGCTTTGACTGGTTGATGATTGATTTGTTACTGTATAGATCCCAGACCAGGTAGGCAGTGTACCTTTAATCAGTTACATGACATCCCGACATGTGATATTTTGGTATAAAGGTAACCATCCTCACCCTCAGTCACTGTTCCAAAGCATTGGGTTCAGTGCAATGTGTTTATTCAGTTAATTGTGTGTATGTTATGTACAACACTATCAGTAAGCACAGAACCTGGACAATGTGCAATTCTGTGATATTATCGCAATATGTGTTATTAATGTTGTTAAAATGAATTCCAAGACATTTATCTAATCAAGAACCCAGTCTTGGTGGTAAATCTTACATGGGCTAACAGATAGGACTGCATTCACTCCATTTCAAACTGTCAGGGATGTTTAACCCAAGACAGCATGTCATAATCACAGCCAGAGGACATTAAAAGCTCATGATCACAGCTAGATCGTTGCAGCCAGTGGGTACTTAAAGGCTGAAAAAGTGACAGTTGTTTCTCATCATTGACCTGATTTTGGAGTTGAAGTGAACAAAGACCAAAGTGTTATAATCTGGAGAAGAAACATTTGTGAGCACTCACTCTCTTGTTGAAAAAAAAGAGAGGTCACAGCTGTGTTAGAATCAATCTTTAAGAGATTTTGGCTTAGAAAATCTCACAGTAGTTGGAAAGAGTTATTAACATGGTTTCTTCAAAGGGAAATCATGTTTAACCAATTTTTTGGAATTCTTTCATGGATTAATATGCGCTGTGAGTAGAATAACAATAATAAAATAGAATAGCAATTTATTGTCATGTGTAGTTTTGCAAAAATACAGTGAAAAGTTTTATATGTCACCACACCATGGTCCCTGAATTGATGACAGAAATCAGAAATAAGAAGGAAAAAAAAAGTAAAAGCTCATTGCAGTTTAATTAACAGCTCCTGCAGTCAGGGTACACTGGCAAACAGGGCCTGGCCGCACCGAGACCACCATGCCGGGCTGGGCCGGACCGAGACAACAACGCTGAGCCGAGCTGGGCCAAGACCATCATACCGAGCTGAGCTGGGCCTTGCCAGGACCACCACACTGGGACGGGCCAGTGTGGGCTGAGACCACCACGCTGGGTTGGACCAGGCTGAGACCACCACACCTGGTTGAGCTGAGACTACCCTGCCACACTGAGGTGAGACCTCTATGCTGGGACTAGAACATTACACTGCAACAACACCACCACATCAGGCCAACACCAACCCTCCTGGATAACGCCGTCACACCGGGAGACTGCCACACTGAGACACAGCTACACCAAGAGACCGACATACTGGGAGACTGCCACACCGAGGGACTGAGACACTGCTACACCAAGAGACTGACACACTGGGAGACCACCACACCGAGAGACTGACACACTGAGAGACCACCACACCAGGTACCAAGCCTATACTGCCATTCTGGGCCTTTGGAAGCCACGTTATTGCTGAGCCTGGGTCGGGAGAAGACGCTTTCCACTGAAGTTATTAAAAGAAGGTAAGGTACCATAATAAATGGAAACATTAAGAAAAAGCATAGAAAGAAAACAAAATAAAATGGGCAGAGTAGATGAGCTCCAAGCTCTTGGGCTAAAGAACCCGGACATTGTGCTTTAACTCAGCTGCCATCTTGATAAAGGATAAAGGGAAACCTGTAGACCTTCTATACTTGGATTTCCTGAAGACCATTTGATGAGATAGAACACTGTTGTGGAAAATACAAGTGTATGATATAAAGGGAACACTTGGCATGGGTAGAAGATTGGCTCGCTGGCTTTGGGTTTTTGCCTGATTTGGCAGGGGGTAATAAGTTGCATCCCACAGCTGTCTGTGTTGAGGCATAACTTTTTACAATTTACGTCAGTGGCCGGGAGGAGGGGAGTGAAAGCATGGCAGCTAAATGCACAGAAAACACCAAGGTGGGGAGGAAAGTAAAAGTTCTGAAGAAGTATCATTGGACTCGAAACATTAACTCTGTTTCTCTCGCCACAGATGCTGCCAGAACTGCTGAGTTTCTCCAACACTTGCAGTTTTTATTAGAGGTAGGAAGATATGTTGAAAAGAAGGCACAAGGAGTTTGCAGATGGAGATAGATAGGTTGAGTGAGTGGGCAGTTGAAATATAATGAGAGAAAGTGTGAAATTTACTTTGGCAGGAAGAATAGAAAAAAGCAAAGTATTACTTTAATGAAGAACGACTTCTGAGTGGGATTTAGATATTCTGGTTCATGAGTTACCATGAGTTAGTATGCAGGTGCAGCATGTAATCAAGGGATCTGGGAGTGCTAGTCGAGGATTCTCTAAAGGTAAACATGCAGGTTGAATCCGTGATTAAGAAAGCGAATGCAATGTTGTCATTTATCTCAAGAGGGTTGGAATATAAAAGCACCGTTGTGCTACTGAGACTTTATAAAGCTCTGGTTAGGCCCCATTTGGAGTGCTGTGTCCAGTTTTGGTCCCCACACCTCAGGAAGGACATACTGGCACTGGAGCGTGTCCAGCGGAGATTCACACGGATGATCCCTGGAATGGTAGGTCTAACATACGAGGAATGGCTGAGGATCCTGGGATTGTATTCATTGGAGTTTAGAAAATTAAGGGGAGATCTAATAGAAACTTACAAGATAATGCATGGCTTGGAAAGGGTGGACGCTAGGAAATTGTTTCCGTTTGGCGAGGAGACTAGGACCCGTGAACACAACCTTAGAATTAGAGGGGGTAAATTCAGAACAGAAATGCGGAGACATTTCTTCAGCCAGAGAGTGGTGGATCTATGGAATTCATTACCGCGGAGTGCAGTGGAGGCCGGGACGCTAAATGTCTTCAAGGCAGAGATTGATAAATTCTTGATGTCACAAGGAATTAAGGGCTACAGGGAGAATGTGGGTAAGTGGAGTTGAAATGCCCATCAACCATGATTGAGTGGCGGAGTGGACTCGATGGGCCGAATGGCCTTACTTGCACTCCTATGTCTTATGGCCTTATGGTCTAATGGTATTCTATTCTTTAGTATGAGAGGGATTGAACATGAAAGTAGTATAAAAGCAAAGTATTGCAGCTGCTACAAATCTGAAATAAAAATAGAAATTAGTGTAGAAACTCAGCATCTGTGGAGAGAGAAACAGAGTTAGTATTTGGAGTCCAGTTTGGCTCTTCTTCAGAACCAAAAATGATGGCTTTCATGCTGTTGACCGAGGGGGAGGAGGAGTGAGTGAAAGAGACTGTGCGAGTATCCGAACAAAAGAGAAAGGAGTTGCTATTTATGGTGAAAGAGAGATGGGAATGTGAAATGGGCCAGTTGCTCCACTTCTCCCTCTGTCAATAAAAGATTAAGGATGTAATGTTACAAGGGAATCTCAAATGCATGGGGGAAGGTGCAAGCTAAGAGAAAGCTTGGGGGTTAGGGCTCCAGAAACCTAGACTGTGTCAGCAAGTCAGGATGGGCTTTCACTCCATGGTTTAAAGAAAAATCTCAAAAAGTCCCATTGGACATTTTGGATTAAAGAAGACAATCAGAAAATAATTTAACGACCAAAGTCGACCCCAAGAATGAACTGAAAAACGATTGAAAAAAGGGCACATGTTGCTTCAGCCAGAGGGAAGTTAGCTATCTCAGCAAGAAAGGATTAAATTGGAAATGAATTGATCAGTTAAATAGTTGTACATATATTATCTTATTGTATAGTCTATATTATAATCTTGAATTGCAACACAATTGATGTTTGCTCCGGCTGTAGATTGGAATCTATTATAATACAGTGAATCATTAAATGGAGCTCATTCTTCATTAATCTTGGTTGGGTCTGAGATCTTACACCGGTGAGCTGCTAATATAAATTGAATTATAGATTAAGTAAAGGAAATTAACAATGTATCTGTCCGAATCTGGAACATAATGTGATTCTTGGATCCATTATACATGTTCCGTGCTTTGGGACACCTTAGCACTTATCCACCAAGTCAAAGACATCTCGGTAAGGTCTCAAATCTAATTTCATGAACGTTAGGACTGGTTGTTCCAACAAGATGTTTGTTGATAAGTATGCCTCAACAATTATGGCTTTTAACAGCCTGAAGAAAAAATAAAGTTTTAGAAAGAATTGGAGTGTTCATTGTTTTATCCATTTGTCTGAAGGCTGAGATTGCTGCCTTGATTTATTTTATTGCTTCACATCATCTGTGACCTATTTCAAATGGCTGATACTTGGCAAGCTATCGATTTGGCTTCACCGCATGTGCTGCCATTGGCTCAGTGGAGCACTTGCAATAAATTGGATTTACAGACAAATTTAATATTCCAGCACACGTGAGTCCAGTACTTAAATGATGCATTAACGTCCATCAGTTTAAAAAGTCATCAGCAAACAAATGCTACCATGCCTTAGAGGAACACAGAACATCATTGCCTCACTGTTGATGCACTAATGTGATATTTTTAATAAGAATGCTGCAGATTCATTGGACAGAATAAGGCACAAATCTTATAATTATATACCCCTTCCCAGCAAAAGATTCCACATGCTGAGAAGCAATTCTTTTCTAAATCTCCCTTTTAATGCTGATGTGATGATTTGAATTTATGTTTTCCTCTTACTGTTCAGTAGAAGCAATTTTATACTTAAGATACAAGGAAGCATCTTTCTTTATAAGTTTAAAAATATCCAACATCATCTCATGTCCAACTCCCCAGCTTGTTCCTTTAACCCTTGACTCTCTTGCCAGTCAATCTGATTAATTTGCCCCCATATGTCTTTTGACTGTTTCTTCTAATTTTACTTCATTAAAGAATCTTGGAAGATGTCTCTATATTGCAGAGGCTACATAAATGCAAGTCTTTGTTGCTGAACAGCCTATCCTCTCTTTAACGGAACCAGTGACACTGCTAAATTGCAGTTGCGAATGTTCATTTGAACGAGAATAAATTCTCAATACTGCAGGAATGATTGATGTGAAAGAGATGATGTTTTCACTCACCAGGTAACCCCAGACAGAGCAGGACACTGTAGTAAATGACTGGGACAACTCCCAGAACACATGGTGATCTCTCAGCACTTGCTTCACCCAATTCCTGCCAAGGATCTGAGAATGTTCTATTGTGCTCTTCAATCATGTTCTTTGTCAGGAAGCGCATCAGAAGATCTGCAAAGTAAAGAATATTCGGTATTGCCTTTCCATTCTAACTTGTGCAGATGGGAGAGTCTATTGGTGCATTTAATGACTGTTGCAATTTGTAAACATGAAACCATCCAGGTCTCTGGAGCCCCTCTGCTAAGTTGCACCAAGTCCCATTCACCCATCCCTCCTGTGCTTGCTGACCTGCAATGACACTTTTTAAAGAAATGCCTCCATTTTAAAATTCAGAACCCTTCATGTTCTCATCCTTCCCTATCACTTCTTCCTGTCTCTTTCTCTCGAATCACCTTGTGCTCCTTTGAGGTATCTACTTTTCTCATGTTCTTTTTTCTTGATGTAATATTCCCAGTGTGCATTCCCAGATGTCAATTGCTTCATCACTGACAGCCAAGGTCTGATACTCTGGAACTTGGAGTACTGGGAGCAGATCTGAGCATCACACTTCAGGAAGGATATATTGACCTTGGAGGGTGCACAACATAGTTTTACGAAAATGATTATTGGACTTCAGGAGTAAAGTGAGAAGGAGAGATCATACAAATTATGCCTGTCTTCCCTCACATTTAGAAGGTTAAGGGATGATCTGATCAAAGTCTTCTAGATATTAACAGGAAAAGGCAGGGTAGATAAGCTAGATCCTCTGGTTGGGAACAAGGGCAGAGCCTAACCATTAGGGCCAGACAGTTAAAGAGACATGTTTGGAAGCATTTCTACACACAGAGGATGGTAGATGTTTGGAACTCTCTTCCACAAATGACAGTTGATGCTCGATTTGCTGTGGATTTTAAATCTGAGATGGATAAGTTTTTGTTACTAAAGGCATTAAGGGATATGGCCAGGGCAGGTAGATGGAGTTAGGTGACATATCAGCCTTGATTTGAATGGTGGGGGCCGAATGACCTAGTCTTGTTAATATACTTCTATGTTCCTATAAAATCCTCTACCTCTCCGACCTTTCCCCGCTTATGAAAAACTCCCTAGAACCTACACCTTTAATTCATTTTAGTCATTTACTGTTGGACCTCCTTGTATAGCTGGCTGTCACACTTTGCTCTATAACTGTCCTGTGAAGTGTCTTGTAATGTTGCACCACGTTAAAGGGGCTAAATAAATGTAAGGTATTATTGTATTGTTATTGTAGTGGGTGGCACGGTGGCACAGTGGCACAGTGGTTAGCACTGCTGCCTCACAGCGCCAGAGACCCGGGTTCAATTCCCGCCTCAGGCGACTGACTGTGTGGAGTTTGCACATTCTCCCCGTGTCTGCGTGGGTTTCCTCCGGGTGCTCCGGTTTCCTCCCACAGTCCAAAGATATGCAGGTCAGGTGAATTGGCCATGCTAAATTGCCCGTAGTGTTAGGTAAGGGGTAGATGTAGGGGTATGGGTGGGTTGCGCTTCAGCGGGGTGGTGTGGACTTGTTGGGCCGAAGGGCCTGTTTCCACACTGTAAGTAATCTAATCTATCTAATCAGATGACATTAATTAATAAAATTCTCCACAAGGTTTTACTACTGAAGTTCGTCCACTCAATATTGCAGGAGCTATTCTTAAAATGCATTAAGTCAGAATAATAATTTCAAAGCTCACTCAGTGAAGACTGCACATTAGGAAATGAGGAAATGCCCTATTTTTCCTGCATCATTACACGATGTGTATTAAATGGCTGCATCTCCAGAATCTCTCACTGGTAATCTACTTAGACAGGTACATTCGCTCAATCAAATTCCACATGTATTTAGGACAATGATGTTCTTTGAGCAGAATCTTTTTCATATTAATCGCTTAATATTATGAATTGCCAAGCTCAGTCACAAAAGTAAGGCTCATTTTTTTTAATATCAGTCAGGAATCCATATATTGGAATGATATTAATTTTCAGGCATTCAGCAGAACAGCAACAGAGACAGTTTTCTCAGCAATTGTGAATGTTGGTATGAATCCAAGTCCCTGGGAATTAGACATCTCCTCATTATTGTCACCAATGGGGCAATTAGCTCCTAGATTTCAATGTTTGTCACAATTGCACTAAATTTGCGGTAGAAATGTTGATGCCTTACACTAGTCGGAAGTGAAAGCTGCAAATCTCTGTTGTAAGCTTTGGTGACAGTAATACAGTAAAATGTCTGCAAGAGATAAAGTCATCTTATCGACAATGGAATGGATCCCCATTTAAGGAGCAAGAGATGACAGTCAGAATTTGAAAGTCAAAATTTCAGCGAAACGACTAAGTAACAAAATATCTAGAATGATTAAGATAATACAAAAGAGGAATTCTGAGGAATAGTTAATGCTGTACATCTGAAAATGATCAAAATTTCCCCAGATGGTGAGGGTCAGATATCATTTTCTAGGTTATTCTAATGCAGGCTGTTACCATTGAGTCACATTCAATTTTACAATTTAGTTGTCCAGGCACACTGATTTTTGTTTGTAGTGCATGGTATAAAGGGAGATGGCACCGTGATAATGTCCCTGGACTAGTACGTGAAAGGTCCAGCTCTAATGGTTAGAGGAAATGGGTGCAAGTCCTTACACAGCAGCTGTTATATTACAATTCCATCAATAAATCTGGAATATTAAACTAACCTCAGTGACGGTGACCATGACAACTATCATTGATTGTTGTAAAAGCCCATTTTGACATCTGGTTCCGGATGCAAATCTCCCATCCCTACTTGATCTACATGTGACTCCAGACCAATAGCAATGTGGTTGACTCTTCGCTGCCATCTGAAATGGCTTTGTAAGCCACTCTATTTTGTCAAACTGCTACGGAATCTAAACCAAGCCAAACCAACCTGACATTGACCTAGTTTCCTGGCATGATAATGGCAAACACCACCTTGTTGATCCTGCAAAGTTCTCCTTACTAATATAGAATCATAGAGTCATAGAGATGTACAGTATGGAAACAGACCCTTCGGTCCAACCCGTCCATACTGACCAGATATCCCAACCCAATCTAGTTCCACCTGCCAGCGCCCGGCCCATATCCCTCCAAACCCTTCCTATTCATATACCCATCCAAATGCCTCTTAAATGTTGCAATTGTACCAGCCTCCACTACATCCTCTGGCAGCTCATTCCATACACGTACCACCCTCTGCGTGAAAAAGTTGCCCCTTAGGTCTCTTTTATATCTTTCCCCTCTCACCCTAAACCTATGCCCTCTACTTCTGGACTCCCCGACCCCAGGGAAAAGACTTGGTCGATTTATCCTATCCATGCTCCTCATAATTATGTAAACCTCTATAAGATTACCCCTCAGCCTCGACGCTCCAGGGAAAACAGCCCCAGCCTGTTCAGCCTCTCCCTGTAGCTCAGATCCTCCAACCCTGGCAACATCCTTGTAAATCTTTTCTGAACCCTTTCAAGTTTCACAACATCTTTCCGATAGGAAGGAGACCAGAATTGCATGCAATATTTCAACAGTGGCCTAACCAATGTCCTGTACAGCCGCAACATGACCTCCCAACTCCTGTACTCAATACTCTGACCAATAAAGGAAAGCATACCAAACACCTTCTTTACTATCCTATCTACCTGCGACTCCACTTTCAAGGAGCTATAAACCTGCACTCCAAGGTCTCTTTGTTCAGCAACACTCCCTAGGACCTTACCATTAAGTGTGTAAGTCCTGCTAAGATTTGCTTTCCCAAAATGCAGTACCTCGCATTTATCTGAATTAAACTCTATCTGCCACTTCTCAGCCCATTGGCCCATCTGGTCCAGATCCTGTTGTAATCTGAGGTAACCCTCTTCGCTGTCCACTACACCTCCAATTTTGGTGTCATCTGCAAGCTTACTAACTGTCCCTCTTATGCTCGCATCCAAATAATTTATGTAAATGACAAAAAGTAGAGGGCCCAGCACCGATCCTTGTGGCACTCCACTGGTCACAGGCCTCCAGTTTGAAAAACAACCCTCCACCACCACCCTCTGTCTTCTACCTTTGAGCCAGTTCTGTATCCAAATGGCTAGTTCTCCCTGTATTCCATGAGATCTAACCTTGCTAATCAGTCTCCCATGGGGAATCTTGTCGAATGCCTTACTGAAATCCATATAGATCACATCTACTGCTCTGCCCTCATCAATCTTTTTTCTACTTCTTCAAAAAACTCAATCAAGTTTGTGAGACATGATTTCCCACGCACAAACCCATGTTGACTATCCCGAATCAGTCCTTGCCTTTCCAAATACATGGACATCCTGTCCCTCAGGATTCCCTCCAACAACTTATCCACCACTGAGGTCAGGCTCACCATTCAATAGTTCTCTGGCTTGTCTTTACCACCCTTCTTAAACAGTGGCACCACATTTGCCAACCTCCAGTCTTCCAGCACCTCACCTGTGACTATCGATGATACAAATACCTCAGCAAGAGGCCCAGCAATCACTTCTCTAGCTTCCCACAGAGTTCTCGGGTGCACCTTAACATTGACTCTGGGCCAATGAATTCTCATGGCATCAGGTCAAACAAGGGCATGGAGACCTCCTACTGAATCCCACATACAATTCTCCCTTGACTGATGAACCCGTGCTTCCCTATGTTGAACAGCACTTGGATGAGGCACTGAAGGTGGCAAGAGCGCAGAATGCAGTCTGAGTGGGGGACTTAAATGTTCACAAACCAGAGTGGCTCAGCAGCACAACTACGGACTGAGTTGTTCAAATTTTAAAGGGCGTAGCTGCTGGACTAGTCTGCGGCAAGTGGGCGAGCGAACCAACAAAAAGGAAAAGCCAACTTGTCTTTATGCTCACCAATCTGCCCGTTGCAGATGTATCCATCCATTGCGGTATTGGTAAGAGTGATCACCAGACAATTCACACTGGGGATAACCTCCATTATGTTGTATGGCACTATCTTTATGCCAATGGCTCAGACCTTGAACAGATCTTGCAAGTCAAGGCTGGGCGTCTGTGAGGCACTGTGGGCTATCAACAGCAGCAGAATTGTACTCCCAACACAATCTGCAACGTCATGACCCAATATATATCCCCGTACCATCAAGTCAGGGGATCAACTTTGATTCAGGATTGAGTGCAGGGGGGTATGCCAGGAGCAACACCAGGTGTAGTGAAAAATGAGGTGTCAACCTGATGAAGATACAATGCTGCACAACTTGCACGTCAAATAGACAGGGCTATTGCACAGCAAAAGAGAAGGTACAGATACCAGACTTCAACCAATTTGATTCACTCCAAGTGATATGAAGAAATGGCTGAAGGCACTCAATTCCACAAAGTCTATGGATGCTGACAACATTCCAGGGATAGTACTGAAGACTGGTGCTCCAGAATTTGCTGCTCCCCTGGCTAAGCTCTCCCAAGTACAGTTACAACACTGGCATCTCCCCGACAATGTGAGGAATTGCCTAGGTATGTCCTGAACACAAAAAAACAGGACAAACTTAATCCAGCCAATTACCACTCCTTTGATCTACTTTAGACCATCAGTAGAGATGGAAGGTGTCATTAACCATGCTATCAAGCAACTCCAGCTCAGAAATAACCTGCTCAGTGACACCTCGTTGGAGACCACCAAGGCCAGCTTTTGGTCTCATTGCAGCCTTGATCCAAACATGGAGAAAGGATCTGAATTGCATGAGAAGACATGAGGTGAGAGGGACTGTTCTCGACATCAAGACAGTATTTATCAAAGTAATATATCGCATCAATGACCCTTAGCAAAACTGGAATGAATGGGAAGGAGGGGAAAAGCTCTCTGAAAGTTGGAGTCATACCTGACACATAGGGAGATGGTTGTGGTTGTTGGAGATCATTCATCTCAGCTCCAGGACATCCCTGCAGGAGTCCTTCAGGGTAGTGTCCTAGGCCTAACCACCTTCAGCTGTTTCATCAATGACCTTCCCTCTGTCATAAAGTAGGGATGTTTGCCGATGACTTACACAATGTTCAGCAGCGTTCATGATTCTTCAGATACTGAAGCAGTCCATGTTCAAGTGCAACAAGACATTGACAATATCTAGGGTTTGAACTGGTAAATAATGAGTAATAATCATGTCATATAAATGCATAAATTAGGATTTGGGTAGCACTCTGTCCACTTCTCTGAATGAGTGTTGCTCCAACAACACTCATGAAGCTCAACACTATCTGGGACAAAGCAGCTCAATTGATTGGCACATTCTCCATCACCTTCCACCTTACTCCCTTCACAGTCATACACAGTGGCAGCATGGGTACTGTCTACAAGATGCATTGAAGCAACTCACTAAGGTTCCTTTGACACCTCTACCACCTCAGAGGACAGGTTCAGCAGATACAGGGGTACAACACTACCTATAAATTCCCTTCCAAGTCATCCATTCTGGCTTGGAAACAAATGACGGCTCCTTCACAGTCACTGAGTCAAAGTCTAGGAACTCCTTTTCTAACAGCTGTGTGGGTGTCCCTATACCCAAGGACTGTCAAGGACTGCAGCAGTTCCAGAAATCACCACAATGCCACCTTCTCCAGGCCAATTAGGAACGGACAATAAATGCTGGCCCAGCCAGCAGTGCACACATCCCATTTGCAAAGTAAAGAATGATGTATTCTGAATAAAATTAGATTTGTAAATAGATGTTGTTCATGCAAACTAAACCAAGATGTTTATTAAACCTTTCATTGTTCTCAGCCACCATCAGGCCTAATTCTAACTCTCTCAAGACCTTGTCAAGTTTACGTGGTTAGCTCAGTTGGCTGGATAGCTGGTTTACTCTGCACAATGATACCAAAAACATGGGTTCAATTATTGCACTGGCTGAGGTACCTATGAAGCTTTGCTTTTCTCAACCTCTCCCCTCACCTGAGGTGTGGTGACCCTCAGGTTAAAGCACAGCTATCTGTGTGTCTATAATGAGAGAGCAGGACTATGGTAACATTACTTTTATACACAGTTAGAATCAGGTCCCATGGTTTTCCTATGAATGTTTCTCAACTCACAATTTATCACAAATACTGGTTACACAGCTCAAGTATATACATTCACTAACGCATTCCTACTTACCAAGCAGCAGTAGTTTTGGATCCACTGGAAAGAGCATGTTAATAAAACTCATCACCCTGTGCTCCCCTCAGTGCTCTATGTTGTCAATTTAGAAGATTATGATGCTAAATTGTAGGGGTGAGTGTTGTTACAGAAACAGGGATCCCCATCAACAGCATGTAAAAGCAGTTCTCTGGTCAGGATGGAATATTGTGGGAGTATGGTAAAGTACTCATGAAGAAATGGAGCATAATGAGATACAGGAGAGAGAAAAGGTTAACAATGAAGAGGAGAGGTAAGGAGATGGAGATGGGGAATGATGTCTTGGAGGGTGGGGTGAGTGCTGTTTCATTTCGTGAGATACTGATGCTTTACTTATGCTGCTGCATAAGCAAGTAACAAAGACCAAGATTCTGTGAAGTGCATGATTTAGAAACTGGTCTTGCCTCACACATCTGTGATCAACTAACAATGGAAAAGCTCTCTTGATAAGTGTTGGGCTGAAACTTAATACTTCCACAAAGTGTCATTTTTGTCAGTATCATGGAGAACTTCTCTCTGCAAGGTCTGGCAAGTTTTGTCTCACTAAGGTTCCAAACGCGCCTCATTAACAACCCAGCACATCCTATGGTGTCCCTCTTGACCAGTGCTAGCCCAGATCTACCATCCGCCATGGCTGTTATATCCGTGATATCCCAGATTGGACCTTCATTTTTCCTGACAGCCCCACCTCTACTGAGCATGTCTGACATTGGGAAGCTCAAGTTCCCTTTGAGTTGTGATATGGAGGAGCCAGTGTTGGACTGGGTGGACAAAGTCAAAAATCACACAACACGAGGTTATAGTCCAACAGGTTTATTTGTAAGCACTAGCTTTCAGAGCGCTGTTCCTTTGTCAGGTAGCAGTGATCTGAAAGTTTGTGCTTCCAAATAAACCAGTTGGACTATAACTTGGTGTTGTGTGATTTTTAACTTGGTCTACCTTTGAGCTGTCAGACCTGAATTGCAAACTTCCATCCTGATTTCAGGATTCTGATATTGGCCTCCCGCACAATTAAGATCCCCTACTCATTTTTTTCTGACATCTGGGAACAGCACAAGATTTCACCTGCAATCTCCAATGCTAACATCAGCATTTTATTGCATTTCTTTTGGATTCTTTGTAGAATTTGAATTCACATCTCATGCATAGCTTAGGATTGTCCGACCCATAACAACAGTAATGATACCTGTAACAGGTTTACCTCATTATAAATAGGTTACTACTTTTGACCATTTTAACCCATTATCAAATTTGCACCAGTAAAACTGCAAAGGGTTTGAATCCAAACTGATGGTACATCACAAAGTAGTTAAACTAAATTCTTTCACAAACATTCAAAAGCTGACATAACGAAGAATACCGGTGAAGAATTCCCCTCTGGGCAGCAACGTTGAAAACCTTGCTCTTGATAATCATTTGCACATGAGACATTTTCCTTGTGTAGTGTAAATAACTTCTTTATTGCATAACACAAAGTACAGGACAAACTATGAGTGCCAATGGAGGCAGTCTGCAATCTGTAGACTCTCCAAATGATAAACTTGGCTCCGCAAAAAGAACAGTACGAATTGTTGCAATGCAGAAATGCCCAGAAACAACCGTTCATGAACACTGAAACTATGTAAGTAGCCCATTTCAGTGTGGACTACGAAATGCTCTTGCTGTCTTTCAGCAAGAAGCTAACCTATTACTATGGAAATGAGTTCCCTCGCCGGCTACAGGAATGGGATTTTGAGACACGTCAACAGATGTAGGTTAAAACGAGCAGAATATAATTGCACTGATGTGCCGTTTTTCCGAATCATTTGGCATGAACATTAGTCCACTCCCCCCCACCACCTGCACCATTCCCACTGGGAGAGAGGCATTCAGCAACATTCCCATCCCATCATCAATACTAATAATTCAGGGTGTAGTAATGTAGAGACAAGAAGAATAGGCTATTCAGCCCCTCTGCCCTGTTCTGCTATTTTATTAGAAACATACCCAGTTCCATTACACTGACCAATATCACAAGTGCCAAGATGGTAATTTAAGCTGCTGATTTGGGTGAGCCACATGATGGATTTTCAGTATGGATCTCCCAATATTTGGACTATTTTCTTATCATTCAAATTTTGCTAATTGAAAGCTCAAAATTTGTTTTACATTTTTTTTTGTTCATTCACATTTATTGCCCACCAGGCAGTTAAGAGTCAATCACATTGCTCTGGGTCTGGAGTCCCATGTAGGACAGGTCAAGATGGCAGTTTTCTTTCCTAAAGGATGTTAATGAACTACAAACTAGCTCACCTGACACTATTAGATTCCTAATTTCAGATGTTCATTGAATTCAAGTTGCACCATATGCTGTGGTGGGATTGTGAACGCCATTCCTCAGAATATGATCCGGGTCTCCGGAGTAACAGGCTAGTGATAATACCACTAGGCCATCTCCTCTCCTTACACAGCCTGAATCAAGAATTCGTGCTCTTCACTTTTTCATTAACCAGATAGAGATCCTCCTGAAATCGATTGTGTCATGTGAAGTGAAGACATATTGCTGCAGCCCACAATAGTATGCTCACTTCAACAACATTTACATGGCACCTTTGATACATCAAAATTTACAGGAGCACCTTTCAGAAAAATTGCGACTCTGAACCGCGTAAAACATCAGGTCAAATTTTCACTCCCTGAGTCAGGAGGGCTGAGTTGTGCAAATTCCCAATGCAGGATGAGTGCCCTAAGTGGTAGTGGCTGGAGGGTGTGGACAGGAGTCCAGCTCACTGACATGGGAATGAATTGAAGGCAGCCACCTGCACCATTCCCACTGGGAGAAAGGCATTCAGCATCATTCCCATCCCATCATCAATACTAATAATTCAGGATGTAGTAATGTAGAGACATGAAGAATAGACCATTCAGCCCTTCTGCCCTGTTCTGCTATTTTGTTAGAAACATACCTTGGTTCCATTATGCTGACCAACATCACCAGTGCCGAGATGGTAATTTAACCTGCTGATCCTTAATCACAGACTCTGTAACCCAAACCCAAATGTTGGTGTAAGCTTCCATGGAGCAGCAGTGGAGGCCTGAACTCCTGCCCAGACCCTTCTCCCATCCCAGTGGATTTTATCCTGCCCATTTGTGTTGGTGTCATTCCCACTTCTTCAGCCTATGTTAGTGACATTGTGTCATCCCTCAAGCATCACATGCCAAGTAGAGGTGAGGTGGTTTGCTCCCCATTTTGACCCTCCACACACCCTCAGGTCCCATCCTGATTGGAAATCAAGACTCCTGAAACTCTGCAGTACTAAGTTTCTTATGTTCATTTAGAATATTACTTGCTAATAGAACTGCTTGAAGAAACTTGTAGTTATTGCTTGTGGAAAGGACTAACAAGGCAAGGGAGTATAGGCTGAGAGGCCAGACACTGGGGACAGAGGGGACTTGGTGTGTATATCCATAGATCCTTGAAGGGAGTAGGGTTGGTAGATATGGTGCTTAAGAAGGCATACATGATGTTTACTTTTATTAGTCAAAGCATCGAATACAAGAGCAGGGAGGTTGTGGTGGAGCTGTATACGATCTGGATATAGATTTGCTTGATGAGCTGGGAGGTTCATTTTCAGACGTTTCATCACCATACTAGGTAACATCACCAGAGAGCCTCCAGATGAAGCACTGATGGCATGGCACACTTTCTATTTATGTGTTTATGTTTCCTTGGGTTGCTGATGTCATTTCATGTAGTGATGCCATTTCCTGTGGTGACATCATTTCCTGTTTTTTTACCCATGGAGTGGTAAATGGGATCCAAATCAACCCAAGGAAATCTAAACGCATAAATAGAAATCAGGCCATGCCACCAGCACTTCATCCGGAGGCTCACAATGATGTTACCCAGTATGGTGACGAAATGTCTGAAAATGAGCCTTCCAGCTCAGCGAGCAAACCTACATTCAGAAACTCAACCTGAGCTACAAATCTTCTCAAAACTCACTAGTTGTGCACAATGTTAGTTAGGCCACATTTGGCATACTGAGTACAATTCTGGTCACCTCACTCTAGGAAGAATATAATTGCACTGAAGGGCATGTAGAGGGGATTCACCAGGATGTTGCCTGGACTGGAGTAACTCACCTATGATAAGTGACTACATAGGCTAAAGTTTTCCTTACAACAGAGAAGGATGAGGGAAGATCTGATTGAAATGTATAAAGTTCTGAGGGACATGGAAAAGATATATAGGGATTCTATGTAGAGTGGTCAGTAACCCAGTCTTAACTGTGTCAGAGGCACAGTTTTAACGGAAGGAGTTGTACAGCAAGGAAACAGACCCTTCGGTCCAACCCGTCCTCACCAACCAGCTAGCCTAACCTAATCTAGTCCCATTTGCCAGTACTTGGCCTATATCCCTATGAGGTAAAAACAATGACTGCAGATGCTGGAAACCAGATTCTGGATTAGTGGTGCTGGAAGAGCACAGCAGTTCAGGCAGCATCCAAATAGCTTCGAAATCGACGTTTCAGTGGAGTGGATAGGTGGAAAAGAAGATAGGCAGGTAGGACAAGTCCGGGACACCCGCACCAATCAACCACACCGCCCCTTGGCCCAACATTTCAACTCCCCCTCCCACTCTGCCGAGGACATGGAGGTCCTGGGCCTCCTTCACTGCCTCTCCCTCACCACCAAACACCTGGAGGAAGAACGCCTCATCTTCTGCCTCGGAACACTTCAACCCCAGGGCATCAATGTAGACTTCAACAGTTTCCTCATTTCCCCTTCCCCCACCTCACCCTAGCTCTAAACTTCCAGCTCAGTAACTGTCCCCTTGACTTGCCCGGACTTGTCCTACCTGCCTATCTCCTTTTCCACCTATCCACTCCACCCTCTCCTCCTTGACCTATCACCTTCATCCCCTCCCCCACTCACCCATTGTACTCTATGCTGCTTTCTCCCCACCCTCACCCTCCTCTAGCTTATCTCTCCACGCTTCAGGCTCACTGCCTTTATTCCTGATGAAGGGCTTTTGCCCAAAACGTCGATTTCGAAGCTATTTGGATGCTGCCTGAACTGCTGTGCTCTTCCAGCACCACCAGTCCTATATCCCTATGAATCCTTCCTATTCATATACCCATCAAGATGCCTTTTAAATGTTGTAATTGTACCAGCCTCCACCATTTCCTTTGGAAACTCATTCCATACGTGCACCACCCTCTGCATGAAAAAATTGCCCCTAAGATCACTTTTAAATCTTTTCCCTATCACCTTAAACCAATATCCTCTAGTTTTGTCGTCCCTTACCCCGGGGAAAAGACCTTGGCTCCTCATGATTTCAAATGCCTCTATAGGGTTATCCCTCAGTGTCTGATGCTCCAGGGAAAACAACTCCAGCCTGTCCAGCCTCTCCCTAAAGCTCAAAGCCTCCAACCCTGGCAACATCCTTGTAAATCTTTTCTGCACCATCTCAAGTTTACTGAAACATCAACCCTCCTACTCCTCGGATGCTGCCTGACCTGCTGTGCTTTTCCAGTGCCACACTTTTTTTGACTCTGATCTCCAGCATCTGCAGTCCTCACTTTCTCCTTCCAAGTGTTGCAAAGGGTATTTGAGGAAACACTTTTTCACCCAGAGGGTAGTGGGTATCTGGAATCCACTACCTAAAAAGGTAGTGGGGGTGCGAACCCTCAAGACATTTAAGAAGTATTTCTTTATAATTGTTAATAATTGACTATAGGGCAAATTCTGGAAAATGGGATTAGAATAGATAGATGCTTGATGCCTAGCATGAATACAATGGGCCAAAGGGCCTTTTTCCTGGCTGTAAAAAAAATCTATGACTCTGTGAGGTGAGTGAAATCTTCACTCAAATCAAACCAAGAAACCTTAATGTGGAAATGAGTATTACACAGGGAGGAGAAAATTCCCTCTGTTTTCAGTGTCTTATTACCTTGTGGAAAGACACAGTAATTCACACAAACTGCTGAAGTGAGATACAAGAGTCGAGCTAACATGACACAACCTGATGGGAAGGGAAGCGTAAACATGTTATGATGAGAAAGAAATCCGGATCAATAAATACTCTGGTGAGTGGGAACTTGAAAAATAACAAAGTGCAAAGGACAGACAGACACAGTGTGTTAAAAGGGACAACAGGCTCAGTAGATTTTGAGAGAAATGCAGACATCATGTTGAAACGAAAAGTAGACATAGCAAAATAAGAGTAAATGGTAAACCTAACTAGCTGCGAATGCAGAGTGCACACAAGAGCTTTCAACTGTATTCTGTGTTTTGAAAAATAATGATTAAACTGCCTTCAGAGACCTGAAAATGATATCATCTCACTTTGCCTGATGTTCAATTGCCACAAGTTATTTTGTTAAATTGCAGTAAAATCTGCTGGAAATTGGTAAATTTACCTGTTGCTCTGGATGTGCTTCATGTTTGTACACCAACTTCTCCCCACAAGCTAATCAGAAGCAAGCCACTAATTTGAAATTCTGATTATAGCCTGTAGGTGAATTTCTAAGAAATGCACCATTTCACACTTAATAGCTGAAAAAAAGAGACTCAAAGAGACAGGTTTGATGTTTCTCATACATACTTCTACATCACAACAGTGAAAATCCATATTTGAGAGGGCTATAACATTTCATAATTAACCAGAGTTGAAGACATGGTACTCAGACCCACTATTTCCCAAGTGGTCTCCCTTTCTTCTTTCAACAGTGTCTGTAGAAAAGGCACGCTCTCAATAAAAGACGATCTATTAAAGACGTGGAAGCCACCTACCTCTGCTGCTCGCCAGTGGTAATCTTTTGTTAAGTTTCTGTGGCTCATAGTTTTTCTCGTTAACTAACAGCTTCGCTGCAGCAATCTTTTCAAGGAGCTGTGCATCTCAGCTTTAACGTCTGAGGTGGAAGGGAAAGTTGAAAGCTCCGTGGGTTTTGAAAGGTTTCCGTTGTGGGGCAATCAAGTGCTGCTGCAATTGTAGCTGGCAGCTGAGGTATGGATGGTTGGGTGCTGTACAAAATTAGTGTGGGAGACACTGAGCTAAATCAGCACAGCAACTCTCTCTCTCTCTGCTGTCTTCGTCACTAGCCTGTAATGATGATAAGCGAAAGGAGGGTGAAAAGATGCAGGCAATTAAACGTTAAAAAGGTGAGAGTCCACACAGTACCATAAATGAGGCTGAATGCAATTTGCAGCATGAATACATGCTGTCACCAAGGGACAGGTCAATCAAGCAGAGGGTTCATGTTAGTTTAGCCCCTGAGCATGGATCAGCAAATGTGAAACAAGCTGAAATTTCATAAATCAGAAAAGGCTGTCATCATTGGCCATTAAGGGACAATTAAAACTTGACACTGTATGCCACAAAAATAAAACAAATTTAAGAAAGTGAGAGTCTATTTCCCATATTTAAAGTGTCTGTAAATTTGCAATTTAAATTACGTATAATTTGATAGTGCTTTCATCCACATGGCATTATTGATATGTAAATTGAGTTTTGTGATTTATAATTGTTTTTACACACTTATAGAGTCGTGCTTTACAGAACTGAGAAAAATTGTTTTGTTTCTTAGTGGCAAGTGTCATTTACAGTCATAGAGTTATCAGCACAGAAGAAGTCTTCAGTCCATCACACTCCACAAATCCATTCCATTATTTTGATATGTTCTTTTTATTCTTTTGATCTGTGCTTTTTATTCTTTTCCATCTTCAAGTATTGTCTAATCTGCTCTCATGATAGAATCCCGACAGTGTGGAAACAGGCCATTTGGCCCAACAAGTCAACACCAAACCTCTGAAGAGTAACCCACCCAGACCCATTTCCCATTACTCTGCATTTACCCCTAACTAATGCATCTAACCTAGACATCCCTGGACACTATAGGCAGTTTACCATGGCCAATCCATCTGACCTGCACATCTTTGGACTGTGGGAGGAAACCCACACAGACACAGGAAGAATGTGCAAACTCCACGTGAGGCTGGACTCGAACTCGGGTCCTTGGTGCTGTGAGGTAGCCGGGCTAACAACTCAGCCACTGTGCCACAGATTATATAGTGTCTGAGTGGGACAGGATACTGAGTTGGTTGGTCAGCTTTGATCATAGTGAATGGCAGAGCAGGCCTGATGGGCTGAATGGCCTCGTCCATCACCTATTTTACATGTTGCTATCTTTAGACAACAGTTCACCCAAAGGTCTTCATTGTATCAAGAAAAGCATGGAAACCAGTTATTATCTATTCTTTAAAAGTTGCACATATTCCTCAACCCATTTAATAATTTAAGCAACTTTCCTTCTCCAGTTCTTCTTCCAGTTGGAGGTCAATTGATTTGTGACACAACTCATGAATGGAAATCACATTGCCCAAAGGACTTCTAAAATTGTATCTTGAAACAATGTGCCAATTTATTTTGATGCACAAACCAAGAAATTCTAATCAGAAACATACGTTATCAGCCATTGCTCAGTTTGCAGCACTCTTGTCCCTGAGTCGTTGTCAGTTCAAGATCTAGTCCTGGGCTTAAACCCAACAATCCAGCTGGACA
Source organism: Chiloscyllium punctatum (assembly GCF_047496795.1). Classification (NCBI taxonomy): domain Eukaryota; kingdom Metazoa; phylum Chordata; class Chondrichthyes; order Orectolobiformes; family Hemiscylliidae; genus Chiloscyllium; species Chiloscyllium punctatum. The sequence goes on from NC_092777.1 coordinate 54,633,251, forward strand.
CTCCAGTGCAATACTAAGGGAGTGCTGCACTGTCAGAGATCCCATCCGCTGAATGCAATGTTAAACCGAGGCTTCATTTGACCTTGCAGATGCACATGAAAGAATTCGAGAGTTAACTAGAACGCTCTGGCCAATATTTAACCAATAACACAGAAACACATGACCTGGCAATTATAACATTGCTTTTATGGGTGCTCACTGTGTGTCACCTTGTTGCCACATTGCAACAGTGACTACACGTTAGAAGTGCCTCATTGGCCAGAAAGTGTTTTGGGAATTAGGGAAAGGCACTACATTAATGCATGTCTGTTTTTTTTTCAATGTTATTTGCAAGGATGGAAAATTACTATTCCGAAAGTGAACAGAGTGCTGAAGATCATGCACAGCTGAGGATGTCAGAAAGACACAAAGCCTGGATCTTCCTTGATTAACAAAATAAAATCTGATATTGAGATGCAGACTAACAATGAAAATGGTGTGGATAGGCTTCTTGGTGAAACACCATTTTGGAAAATGATCCATAATCCCTCCCCATCTCAATTTACTTAGAAGCACCACCGATATAAAGGTCACAGGGGATCCAAATGAAGTAGAAAGTAATCCTAAGGCAAGCATTATAATTTGCAGGGAATTTAAAGGGAGTTTGATTGAGGCGAACAAATTTGACAAGTTCTTTATTAGCTATGAAGTGCATTGGTGTATTCTGAGAGTATAGGACAGCATTAGTCCCCTATGGAAGCTCAGGACATCCTTAGCTTTAGCTAACTTGATAAAGCTACAGGAAATGCCAGAACGTGCCAGCAAAATTAATGAGGATGTGGGGATTAAAGTCTCACCCCACCACAGGGTATATTTTATATAAGTGGCATATTTTTGGTATGACACTGCTGTGGTCAACATCAGAATATTTCACAGGAGCAATGCTGGCTACAAAACAACGGAAATTTCACACCCACTCTGATTTAGATTTAGAGTTTTATTCTCACGTGTATGCAAGTGCAGGAATACAGGAATATAATAAAAAGGATTTTGGTTTTATTGTTTAAAACTTGATCATAGATAATCTTTTTGCATATATAAAGTAATTGAAATTGATTTGGAGAAGTTGTGTAGCAATTAGAGTAATTAGGAACTACAAGGTAAAAACAATGACTGCAGATGCTGAAAACCAAATACTGGATTAGTGATGCTGGAAGAGCACAGCAGTTCAGGCAGCATCCAACGAGCAGCGAAATCGACATTTCGGGCAAAAGCCCTTCATCAGGAATAATTCCTGATGAAGGGCTTTTGCCCGAAATGTCGATTTCGCTGCTCGTTGGATGCTGCCTGAACTGCTGTGCTCTTCCAGCACCACTAATCCAGTAATTAGGAACTACGGCAATTCTTGACAATGCAGTCAATGGACACATGTACCTGATAATCTCGCATTCTTGCCACCCAATATGTGTCTGTTTCCCTTGACAATGTTGGATTTATGTCACTGAAGGTAACTTGTGAAGTTTTGACCATCTGAACCAAATTCTGAAAATCAAACTAGAAAATTTGACTGGAACTTTATTAGTGCTTTGGATGGTTTTCTACAGTCAGATATATTAGATAGAACCAATAAATATTAATTATTTATAGATAGAATGAAACTACACAGAAGGAGATTATTCAGCCCATCAAGCCTTTACCTGCTCTTGGAAAAAACTCTCAATATTGACCTTCCCTTGGCCTTTTCCCATGGCTCTATATTTTTTCTATTTCTCAAGAACATACCCCAACCCACTTTGAAAGTTAGCATTGAGTCTAAGTCCACAACCTTTCAGACAATGCATTCTATATCACAACTCATTCCCTCTTTGCTTTTGTTTTACAATCACCTTAAATATGTCCCTTTGGTCAGCAAATGAACTCTTGAACATTATTGTTCCTTGTCGTTATTTTGTTCCTTCAGTGTTGCTTGGGCAAAATTCTGGAGCTGCCATCCTAACAGTCCTGTGTGTGTCTCTACACTCCAGGAACTGCAGTGGTTCAAGAAGGCAGCTCACTACTATCTCCTCAAGAAGGCAGCTCACTACTATCTCCTCAAGAAGGCAGCTCACAACCATCTCCTCAAGAAGGCAGCTCACTACTATCTCCTCAAGAAGGCAGCTCACAACCATCTCCTCAAGAAGGCAGCTCACAACCATCTCCTCAAGAAGGCAGCTCACAACCATCTCCTCAAGAAGGCAGCTCACTACTATCTCCTCAAGAAGGCAGCTCACAACCATCTCCTCAAGAAGGCAGCTCACTACCATCTCCTCAAGAAGGCAGCTCACAACCATCTCCTCAAGAAGGCAGCTCACAACCATCTCCTCAAGAAGGCAGCTCACTACTATCTCCTCAAGAAGGCAGCTCACAACCATCTCCTCAAGAAGGCAGCTCACAACCATCTCCTCAAGAAGGCAGCTCACAACCATCTCCTCAAGAAGGCAGCTCACTACCATCTCCTCAAGAAGGCAGCTCACAACCATTTCCTCAAGAAGACAGCTCACAACCATCTCCTCAAGAAGGCAGCTCACTACTATCTTCTCAAGAAGGCAGCTCACAACCATCTCCTAAAGAAGGCAGCTCACTACTATCTTCTCAAGAAGGCAGCTCACAACCATCTCCCCAAGGAGACAGCTCACTACCATCTCCTCAAGAAGGCAGCTCACAACCATCTCCTCAAGAAGGCAGCTCACTACCATCTCCTCAAGGAGACAGCTCACAACCATCTCCTCAAGAAGGCAGCTCACAACCATCTCCTCAAGAAGGCAGCTCACTACCATCTCCTCAAGGAGACAGCTCACAACCATCTCCTCAAGAAGGCAGCTCACAACCATCTCCTCAAGAAGGCAGCTCACTACCATCTCCTCAAGAAGGCAGCTCACTACCATCTCCTCAAGAAGGCAGCTCACTACTATCTCCTCAAGAAGGCAGCTCACAACCATCTCCTCAAGAAGGCAGCTCACTACCATCTCCTCAAGAAGGCAGCTCACAACCATCTCCTCAAGAAGGCAGCTCACTACCATCTCCTCAAGAAGGCAGCTCACAACCATCTCCTCAAGGAGACAGCTCTCAACCATCTCCTCAAGGAGGCAGCTCTCAACCATCTCCTCAAGAAGGCAGCTCACTACCATCTCCTCAAGAAGGCAGCTCACAACCATCTCCTCAAGAAGACAGCTCACAACCATCTCCTCAAGAAGGCAGCTCACTACCATCTTCTCAAGAAGGCAGCTCACTACCATCTCCTCAAGAAGGCAGCTCACTACCATCTCCTCAAGGAGACAGCTCACTACCATCTCCTCAAGAAGGCAGCTCACTACCATCTCCTCAAGAAGGCAGCTCACTACTATCTCCTCAAGAAGGCAGCTCACAACCATCTCCTCAAGAAGGCAGCTCACTACCATCTCCTCAAGAAGGCAGCTCACAACCATCTCCTCAAGAAGGCAGCTCACTACCATCTCCTCAAGAAGGCAGCTCACAACCATCTCCTCAAGGAGACAGCTCTCAACCATCTCCTCAAGGAGACAGCTCTCAACCATCTCCTCAAGAAGGCAGCTCACAACCATCTCCTCAAGAAGGCAGCTCACTACCATCTCCTCAAGAAGGCAGCTCACAACCATTCCTCAAGAAGGCAGCTCACTACTATCTCCTCAAGAAGGCAGCTCACTACTATTTTCTCAAGAAGGCAGCTCACAACCATCTCCCCAAGAAGGCAGCTCACAACCATCTCCTCAAGGAGACAGCTCTCAACCATCTCCTCAAGGAGACAGCTCTCAACCATCTCCTCAAGAAGGCAGCTCACTACCATCTCCTCAAGTTTCTTGTAATTGAGAACCCTTTTGTCAAATGTCCCATTAACTGTTCTTGCCTGAAGCCGAACCAACTCAGCTGTCGATCTAACTGAATCCATCAAGCCTGTACCAATTTGATAAATCTCATCCACTCTGTACCCTCAGCACTTGTCTTGATCTTTTGTAAAGTTGGCTCCACAGAACTGGATATAATACACTGGTTGAGGACGAAAAAATCATTTCTTATGCAATTTCGATCAGGATGCAAGGAAGTGAGTGAATAAGGGAAATCGTAATCCCTGTCTGTTTAGATTCCACACTACGACAAGTTGGATTGAAGGATCTGTTTCCGTGCTGTATTACATCTACTTAATGCTTAGCTGCAATTTATTTTTTAAATTCTGAATTTCATCAAGGCTTAAGCAAGAATGTACAAATTCCACATCCCCCACCCCGCTCCCCCCCCCCCCCCCCCCCCGCCCCCAGAGAACAGCTGGTTAATTAATTAAGACAACTAGCTCACAATCTTTTTGTTCATCTCAGCAAAATGTAGCACTAAGTGTGACTTTCAACCAAGTGCTGGGAGTTAAATGAGGTCAAGGAAAATGTGTAGGGTGTTCCTTTTTTTTTTCACTTCTCTATTCTGTAGGAATTGCCTTTATGCTCCTTACAGGAAAGAAGGAAGCTATTTGGTGAATACCTTAAAAGTAAAGTTCTCTTTGATTTCTAAGGTTTAAAACAGTACAGAAGCTGACATTTAGTGTAAAAAACAATTCAAAAGATGGAATAATATAAATTTAATTAAATTGCATTAAAGGTGCAGAAAACATCATGTCGCAAGGCTGCAGTGGGTGGGATCTCCTGGATGCCTGTGAAGTCCAGGGCAAACGTGTCTGCAGTAGAGGTTTGCAGTTCAAAGAGCTTTGGCTGGGAGTCATTGAGCTGGAGGCCACTGCGCCACATCAGAGAGCGAGTGGGGTACATGGATATTTTATACCAGGATGGAACTGTGCCTTTAAGAAGGCTTGGTTCTGTGCTGTTTCTCTTGCAGAGAGATATTGTTACAATGGCGACAGAATCTCTGCTTTTGAAGCAGTGGGTAAACAGCTTTGAGCTCCCTGAGTTTTTAAAAAAATTAGCCCAAAGCAGCATGAGTGGGTGGAATCAGGCTCTCACAGAGCCAGGTTTTAAGTGTTGCCTTCAGTTGGGGTTTGGAATTAACTGTTGAAGCTGATGGATATCACTCTCAAAAACAGAAATTGCTGGGAAAGCTCAGCAGGTCAGGCAGCATCTGCCTCAGAACACACCCTTCTGTTCTTAGGAGGGGTCTCCAGACCCAAAGCATTAACTCTGATTTCTCTTCATAGATGCTGCCTCACCTGCTGAGTTTTTCCAGCAATTTCTGTTTGTGTTTCTGACTTAGACAGCAGCCGTAGTTCTTTCAGTTTTCAGATAGAGCTCTCTCTCTTTCTCTCTCTCTGGTGCAGTCAAGTGCGTGCGATCTCTCGCTGCTGCTAGATTGTTTCTTTTGGTGTTTCTGTCCCCTGGACAAGAAAGTGAGCCAGCACACGAGGTAAATCTGGCTTTGCTGAATTTGCCTTTGCCAACGGTGTGTCTTTGGCACACTGCTATATTGGAACAGTTGATGATTAATATTTAAATTATATATTATTTTGTTAAGTATTTCAATAGGATTGAAATTATGCCAATTCGTTTTGTGTTTTTATGTTAACTGTGTGTAAGAATAAAAAGTGTAAAGCTGAGTAGTTTGACCAATCGAATTATATCTGGAAGACAGTGTCTCACACCTTTAAATAAGATAAAAGTTAGAATCTAGGCTATCTTTTTGATATATTTTAAAGGGATTTGGTCAGATCCAAGGCATCACACCACTTAGGACAGAGTCTTCTGATGTGATCAGTTGTTGGGAAAAGGGGATTGCAGCTGAGGTAGGTAGTGGACTCAACAACCCTGAGTGTAGCAGCATCCGCTCTTGCTATCATCTGACTGCTTTGAGATTCATTCAGCTTGTTTCGCTGAGAATGGGGGCTGCAGAGTGGCTGAGTGAACCTAACACCGTGCTGTGGTACAGGACACTATTCAAGGTGGAGGAGAGAAAAGGGATCTGGTGGTGGGAGGGGAAAGTATAGAGAATGGGATTGACACTGCTGTTCTCCACATTGAGGCTTCAGGAGGCTGCATCGCCTGCTTGATGCCAGGCTTTGGAACAAATTTTTTTTTTAGATTACTTAGATTACTTACAGTGTGGAAACAGGCCCTTCGGCCCAACAAGTCCACACCGCCCCGCCGAAGCGCAACTCACCCATACCCCTACATTTACCCCTTACCTAACACTACGGACAATTTAGCATGGCCAATTCACCTGACCTGCACATCTTTGTGACTGTGGGAGGAAACCGGAGCACCCGGAGGAAACCCACGCAGACACGGGGAGAATGTGCAAACTCCACACAGTCAGTCGCCTGAGGCGGGAATTGAACCCAGGTCTCTGGTGCTGTGAGGCAGCAGTGCTAACCACTGTGCCACCGTGCCGCACCGTGCTCAGGTCTGGAGAAGAGCTTAGAAATGGAGAGGAACGATTCAGTCATTTTGGTCCAAATAGGTAAGAAACAGGACAATATAACTGATTCTGCATTGGCAGCTTGAGGAACAAGGCACCAAAGGAAAAAGCAGAACTTCAAAGGTAATAAGCTCAGGATGAAGTGGATTCTTGACCTTTTACTTCCTCTGTCCTCACTGTGCAAATCCCCAAACATTCCTTCTAGGTGATTTACTTGTGTGTCTTTCAGTCGATTCTACAGCACTCACTGCTCACAGCAGGCGATTCTACAGCACTCACTGCTCACAGCGGGCGATTCTCTACAATGGAGACTGGGTGACTGATCTGTGCAGCCTCTGCCTCAGTCCAGTAGCTTGGTCCTCAGCTTCTGGTTGCTTGTCAATGTAAACACCATCTTGCTCCATCCAGTGAAGCTGAACACAAGCAGGAGGAAAAACTCTTCAGTTTCCACTGAAGCACTTTACTACCTTCAGCATCCAACATTAAGGTCAACAATTTCAGTCCATGAACATTGTCTCCCAATGTTGTTCCATGTGTCTGGTTTTCTTGGTTTTGCTTTTGGCAGACCTGATGAATATCTTGCCATTAACACCTAATCCAGACCCATCTCATGCCTCTACAGCCATCAGTACACCTAGTCTCCTCTATGATCTTTAATCTATCTCAGTCTGTACAATGCCCTGACCTTCTCATCCGTTCCACCTGATCCTTCCACCACCTCACCATCTCCCCCTACTTTCTCTACAGTATAAAGGCCATCACCTTTCTAGCTCTGTCATCAGTTCTGAAGAAAAGACTTAGAATCATAGAATCCCTATAGTGTGGGAATAGGCCATTCAGCGTATCAAGTTCACACCACCCCTACAAAGACCATCACCCAACACTATGTTTCCCATTGGCATGCCTGGACACAATAGTATGGCCAATCCACCTAACCTGCACATCTTTGGACTGTGGGCGGAAACCCACACATGAGATGGGGAGAATGTGCAAACTCCACACAGACAGTCACCCAAGGTTGGAATTGCATCTGGGTCCCTGGCGCTGTGAGACAACAGCGCTAACCACCAAGCCACCCTGCTACCCACTTAATAGGCTTGAAATATTACCACTATTCTTCCCCCCATTAACTGCTGAGTTTCTCCAGCACTTAGTGTTTTCATTTCAGATTTCCAGCATCTGCAGTATTTTACCTTTGTTGTAGGAAAGGAATTCTGACTTGAGGGTCTATGTCAGTAATGACCTTGCTTCTCTTCAAATGAATTGATGAATAGCCATTAAAACTCCAAAATGTCAATATTGAGATCAAGGATTGTTCCTGCTCATTTCTATCTCTGATACAATGAACTCATCTCTTTACTTCATACTGACAGAACACGATAAGAAAAAAGGTGCTGTGGACACATCTCACGATGTATTTCAAATCCTACATTGGTATTACACAGACACACTATAATATATGGCTACCATTCACTTGGAAGCATTTTCCAGTCTGCTTTGCTCACCAATCCCAAATGAATTCTCAAGGAGAGAGAGAGAGAGAGAGAGAGAGGGTGTCAAGGAGAGAGAGAGAGAGAGAGAGAGAGAGAGACAGAGAGGGAGTCAAGGGGGGAGAGAGAGAGAGAGAGAGAGAGGGTCAAGGAGAGAGAGAGAGGGTCAAGGAGAGGGCCAAAGCAAACACACAAACATCTATATTCCACCTTTAACAGATTGAAGCATTCCAAGTCTTTCAAAGGTATTCTAGCAAAGAAATTTGGCGCTAATTAGGTAAGGAGATATTAGGACAGATGTCCAAAAACTTGGTCAAAGAGTTACTGTTTAAGGAGTCTCCTAAAGGAGCAGAAAGATTTGGAGATTTGGGAAGGTTTAGGAAGGGTTCCAAATCCTAGAGGCATAGGTAACTAAAGATAAATCAATACAAATTAGGGTTGTGCGAATGGCCAGAGGGAGAAAAGTGCAGAGACTCTGTGGGGTTTTACAGAATCACAGGAATAGAGAGGAACAAAAATGAAAATTTAAAGAGTGTTGCATTGCCAGACTAGGAATCAAAGTAATCCAGGGCTGATGGGGCAACAGAGCAGGACTCTTAGGATAAAAGCAGCAGAGGTTTGGATAAGCTCGTGTTTTGAGGAGGCGCAAACCAGGGGGGTCAGAGGAAATAAAGACAGTGAATGAGGGGAGGGGCAGCAGGTGAGACGGGACTGATGGTTAGCTGGGGCTGATGGTGAGCTGGATCTGATGGTGAGCTGGGGCATCAGGGGTGCTGGGACTGATGGTGAGCTGGAACTAATGTTGAGCAGGGCCTGATGGTGAGCTGTGTCTGATGGTTAGCTGGGGCTGGTGGAGAGCTGGGACTGATGGTGAGCTGGGTCTGATGGTGTAATGGGTCTGATGGTGGGCTGGGACAGATGGTGGGCTAGGTCTGATGATGGGATGGGGCTGACGGTGAGCTGGGACTGATGGTGAACTGGGTCTGATGGTTAGCTGGGACTGATGGTGAGCTAGGTCTGATGGTTAGCTGGGTCTGATGGTGAACTGGGGCTGATGGTGAGCTAGGTCTGATGGTTAGCTGGGACTGATGGTGAGCTAGGTCTGATGGTTAGCTGGGACTGATGGTGAACTGGGGCTGATGGTTAGCTAGGTCTGATGGTTAGCTGGGACTGATGGTGAGCTGGGACTGATGGTTAGTTGGGGCTGATGGTGAGCTGGGGCTGATGATGAGCTGGGACTGATGGTGAGCTGGGACTGATGGTGAGTTGGGGCTGATGGTGAGCTGGGGCTGATGGTGTGATGGGACTGATGGTCAGCCAGGACTGTTGGTGAGCTGGGTTAAATGGTGAGCTGGTCTAATGATGATCTGGGACTGATGATGAATGGGTCTGATGGTGGGCTGGGACTTATAGTGAGTTGGGACTGATGGTGAGTTGGGACTGATGGTGAACTGGGAATGATAGTAAGTTGGAGCTGATGGTGAGCTGGACCAGCAGATGAGCTGGGACTGTTGGTGAGCTGGGACAGATGGTGAACTGGAAATGATGGTGAGCTGGTCTGATAGTGAGATGGGTCTGATGGTTAGCTGGAACCTTTGGTGAGCTGGACCAGCAGGAGAGCTGGGACTGATGGTGAGCTTGGACAGATGGTGAGCTGTAACTGATGTTGAGCTGGGTCTGATGGCGAGCTGGTCTGATGGTTAGCTGGGGTTGATGGTGAGCTGGATCTGATGGTGAGCTGGAACTAATGTTGAGCAGGGCCTGATGGTGAGCTGGGTCTGATGGTGAGCTGGGGCTAATGGTGAGCTGGGACTGATTGTGAGCTGGGGCGGATGGTGAGCTGGGGCTGATAGTGGGCTGGGGCTGATGGTGAGCTGGGTCTGATGGTGAGCTGGGACTGATAATGAGTTGGGTCTCTTGGTGAGCTGGGACTGATGGTGAGCTGGAACCGATGATGAGTTGAGGCTGATGGTGAGATGGGTCTAATGGTGAGCTGATCTGGTGATGTGCTGGGTCTGATGGTGAGCTGGGTCTGATGATGAGCTGGGACTAATGGTGAGTTGGGACTAATGGTGAGTTGGGGCTGTTGGTTAGCTGGGACTGATGGTGAGCTGGGACTGATTGTGAGCTGGGGCTGATGGTGAGCTGGGGCTGATGGTGAGTTGGGGCTGATAGTGAGCTGGGACTGATGGTGAATTGGGACTGATGTTGAGCTGGGACTGATTGTAGGCTGGGGCTGATGGTGAGCTGAAACTGATGGTGAGCTGGGGCTAATGGTGAGCTGGGTCTGATGGTTAGCTGGTCTGATGATTAGCTGGGGCTGATGGTGAGCTGGATCTGATGGTGGGCTGGGGCTGATGGTGAGATTGGTTTGATGGTGAGCTGGGATCAATGATGAACTGGTCTGATGATAAGCTGGGGCTAATGGTGAGTTGGGACTGATAGTGAGCTGCGCCTGATGGTGAGCTCCAACTGATGGTGGGGTGGGAATGATGGTGGGCTGGATCTGATGGTTAGGTGGACAGATTGTGAGCTGGGATTGATTGTGAGCTGTGGCTGATGGTGAGCTGGGGCTGATGGTAGGTTGCGGCTGATGGTGAGCTGGGACCAATGGTGAACTGGGACTGATTGTGAGCAGGGACCAAATATGAGCTGGGACTGATGTTGAGCTGGTCTGATGATGAGCTGGGTCTGTTGGTGAGTTGGGGCTGATGGTGGGCTGGGACTGATGGTGAGCTGGGTCTGTTCGTGAGCTGGGGCTGATGGTGAGCTGGGTCTGGTGGCGAGCTGGTCTGATGATTAGCTGGGGCTGATGGTGAGCTGGGATTGATGGTGAGCTGGGACTGATGGTGAGCTGGGACTGATGATGAGCTGGTGCAGCAGGTGAGCAGGGGCAGCAGGTGTGCTGGGACTGATGGTGAGCTGGAACTAATGTTGACCCGAGCCTGATTGTGAGCTGGGTCTGATGGCTAGCTGGGACTGATGGTGAGCTGGAACTGATGGTGAGCAGGGTCTGTTGGTGAGCCGGGGCTGATGGTGATCTGGGACTGATGGCGAGTTGGTCTGATGATGAGCTGGGGCTGATGGTGAGCTGGGACTGATGGTGATCTGGGTCTGTGGGTGTTCTGGGGCTGATAGTGAGTTGGGACTGATGGTGAGCTGGGACTGATGGTGAGCTGGGTCTGTTGGTGAGCTAAGGCTGATGGTGATCTGGGTCTGATGGCAAGCTGGTCTGATGATTAGCTGGCGTTGATGGTGAGCTGGATCTGATGGTGAGCTGGGTCTGATGATGAGCTGGGAATGATAGTGAGTTGGGACTGATGGTGAGCTGGAACTAATGTTGAGCAAAGCCTGATGGTGAGCTGGGTCTGATGGTTAGCTGTGACTGATGGTGAGTTGGGACTGATGGTGATCTGGGTCTGATGGTTAGCTGTGACTGATAGTGAGTTGGGACTGATGGTGATCTGGGACCGATGGTGAGCTGAGGCTGATGATGAGCTGGAACTGATGGTGAGATGGGGCTCGTGGTGAGCTGGGAGTGATGGAAACCTGGTCTGATGATGTGCTGGGTCTAATGGTGAGCTGGGTCTGATGGTGAGCTGGGTCTAATGGTGAGATCAGTTTGATGGTGAGCTGGGATCAATGATGAGCTAGTCTGATGATAAGCTGGGGCTAATGGTGAGTTGGGACTGATAGTGAGCTGCGCCTGATGGAGAGCTCCAACTGATGGTGGGGTGGGAATGATGGTGGGCTGGATCTGATGGTTAGGTGGGACTGATTGTGAGCTGGAATTGATTGTGAGCTGTGGCTGATGGTGAGTTGGGACTGATGGTGATCTGGGTCTGATGGTTAGCTGTGACTGATAGTGAGTTGGGACTGATGGTGATCTGGGACCGATGGTGAGCTGAGGCTGATGATGAGCTGGAACTGATGGTGAGATGGGGCTCGTGGTGAGCTGGGAGTGATGGAAACCTGGTCTGATGATGTGCTGGGTCTAATGGTGAGCTGGGTCTGATGGTGAGCTGGGTCTAATGGTGAGATCAGTTTGATGGTGAGCTGGGATCAATGATGAGCTAGTCTGATGATAAGCTGGGGCTAATGGTGAGTTGGGACTGATAGTGAGCTGCGCCTGATGGAGAGCTCCAACTGATGGTGGGGTGGGAATGATGGTGGGCTGGATCTGATGGTTAGGTGGGACTGATTGTGAGCTGGAATTGATTGTGAGCTGTGGCTGATGGTGAGCTGGGGCTGATGGTAGGTTGCGGCTGATGGTGAGCTGGGACCGATGGTGAACTGGGACTGATGGTGAGCAGGGACCGAATATGAGCTGGGACTGATGTTGAGCTGGTCTGATGATGAGCTGGGTCTGTTGGTGAGTTGGGGCTGATGGTGGGCTGGGACTGATGGTGAGCTGGGTCTGTTGGTGAGCTGGTCTGATGATTAGCTGGGGCTGATGGTGAGCTGGGATTGATGGTGAGCTGGGACTGATGGTGAGCTGGGACTGATGATGAGCTGGTGCAGCAGGTGAGCAGGGGCAGCAGGTGTGCTGGGACTGATGGTGAGCTGGAACTAATGTTGACCCGAGCCTGATGGTGAGCTGGGTCTGATGGCTAGCTGGGACTGATGGTGAGCTGGAACTGATGGTGAGCAGGGTCTGTTGGTGAGCCGGGGCTGATGGTGATCTGGGACTGATGGCGAGTTGGTCTGATGATGAGCTGGGGCTGATGGTGAGCTGGGACTGATGGTGAGTTGGGACTGATGGTGAGCTGGGTCTGATGGTGAGCTGGGTCTGTGGGTGTTCTGGGGCTGATAGTGAGATGGGACTGATGGTGAGCTGGGTCTGTTGGTGAGCTAAGGCTGATGGTGATCTGGGTCTGATGGCAAGCTGGTCTGATGATTAGCTGGCGTTGATGGTGAGCTGGGTCTGATGATGAGCTGGGAATGATAGTGAGTTGGGACTGATGGTGAGCTGGAACTAATGTTGAGCAAACCCTGATGGTGAGCTGGGTCTGATGGTTAGCTGTGACTGATGGTGAGCTGGGTCTGATGGTTAGCTGTGACTGATAGTGAGTTGGGACTGATGGTGATCTGGGACCAATGGTGAGCTGAGGCTGATGATGAGCTGGGACTGATAGTGAGTTGGGACTGATGGTGATCTGGGACCGATGGTGAGCTGAGGCTGATGATGAGCTGGGACTGATGGTGAGATGGGGCTCGTGGTGAGCTGGGACTGATGGAAACCTGGTCTGATGATGAGCTGGGACTGATGATGAGTTGAGGCTGATGGTGAGATGGGTCTAATGGTGAGTTGGGAGTGACGGTGAGCTAGTCTGATGATGTGCTGGGTCTAATGGTGAGCTGGGTCTGATGGTGAGATCGGTTTGATGGTGAGCTGGGATCAATGATGAGCTGGTCTGATGATAAGCTGGGGCTAATGGTGAGTTGGGACTGATAGTGAGCTGCGCCTGATGGTGAGCTCCAACTGATGGTGGGGTGGGAATGATGGTGGGCTGGATCTGATGGTTAGGTGGGACTGATTGTGAGCTGGAATTGATTGTGAGCTGTGGCTGATGGTGAGCTGAGGCTGATGGTGAGCTGGGTCTGATGGCGAGCTGGTCTGATGATTCGCTGGGGTTGATGGTGAGCTGGGTCTGATGATGAGCTGGGACTGATAGTGAGTTGGGGCTAATGGTGAGCTGGGATTGATGGTGAGCTGGAACTTATGTTGAGCAGGGCCTGATGGTGAGCTGGGTCTGATGGTTATCTGTGACTGATGGTGAGCTGGGCCTGATGGTGAACTGAGTCTGATGGTGAGCTGGGACTGATAGTGAGTTGGGACTGATGGTCAGATGGGGCTCATGGTGAGCTGCAAGTGATGGAAACCTGGTCTGATGGTGATCTGGGACTGATGATGAGTTGAGGCTGATGGTGAGATGGGTGTAATGGTGAGCTGGGAGTGATGGTGAGCTGGTCTGATGATGTGCTGGGTCTGATGGTGAGCTGGGTCTGATGATGAGCTGGGACTAATTGTGAGTTTAGATTAGATTAGATTAGATTAGATTACTTACAGTGTGGAAACAGGCCCTTCGGCCCAACAAGTCCACACCGCCCCGCCGAAGCGTAACCCACCCATACCCCTACATCTACATTTACCCCTTACCTAACACTATGGGCAATTTAGCATGGCCAATTCACCTGATCTGCACATCTTTGGACTGTGGGAGGAAACCGGAGCACCCGGAGGAAACCCACGCAGACACAGGGAGAACGTGCAAACTCCACACAGTCAGTTGCCTGAGGCGGGAATTGAACCCGGGTCTCAGGCGCTGTGAGGCAGCAGTGCTAACCACTGTGCCACCGTGCCGCCCACCATCAGTGATGGTGAGTTGGGGCTGATGGTGAGATGGGTGTAATGGTGAGCTGGGAGTGATGGTGAGCTGGTCTGATGATGTGCTGGGTCTGATGGTGAGCTGGGTCTGATGATGAGCTGGGACTGATGGTGAGTTAGGACTGATGGTGAGTTGGGACTGATGGTTAGCTGGGGCTGATGATGAGTTGGGACTGATGGTGAGGTGGGTCTGATGGTTAGCTGGGACTGATGGTGGGCTTGGTCTGTTGGTGAGATGGGTATGATGGTGGGTTGGTACAGATGATGAGCTGGGACTGATGGTGAGCTGGGTCTGATGGTGAGCTGGGTCTGATGGTGAGCTGGGTCTGATGATGGGCTGGGACTGATAGTGAGTTGGGACTAATGTTGAGCTGGGACTGATGGTGTGCTGGGTCTGATTGTGAGATCGGTTTGATGGTGAGCTGGGACCAATGTTGAGCTGGTCTGATGATAAGCTGGGGCTAATGGTGAGTTGGGACTGATAGTGAGCTGCGCCTGATGGTGAGCTGTGCCTGATGGTGAGCTGGGACTGATGTGACCTGGGAGTGATATTGAACTGGGACTGATGGTGAGCTGTGACTGATGGTTAGGTGGGACTGATTGTGAGCTGGGATTGATTGTGAGCTGTGGCTGATGGTGAGCTGAGGCGGATAGTGAGTAGTGGCTGATGGTGAGCTGGAACCGATGGTGAGCTAGGACTGATGGTGAGCTGGGGCTGATGGTGAGCTGGAACTAATGTTGAGCAGGGCCTGATGGCGAGCTGGGACTGATGGTTAGCTGGGACTGATGGTGAGCTGGGACTGATGGTGTGTTGGGTCTGATGATGAGCTGGGGCTGATATTGAGTTGGGACTGATAGTGAGCTGGGACCGATAGTGAGCTGGTCTGATGATGAGCTGAGGCTGATGGTGAGCTAGGACTGATGGTGAGCTGGGTCTGATGGTGGGCTGGGACTGATAGTGAGTTGGGACTGATGATTAGCTGGGACCGATGGTGAGCTGGTCTGATGAAGAGCTGGGGCTGATGGTGGGCTTTGTCTGATGGTGAGATGGGTCTGATGGTGGGTTGGTACAGATGGTGAGCTGGGACTGATGGTGAGCTGCGTCTGATGGTGGGCTGGGACTGATAGTGAGCTGGGACTAATGTTGAGCTGGGAATGATGGTGTACTGGGTCTGATGGTGAGCTGGTCTGGTGATAAGCTGGGGCTAATGGGGAGTTGGGACTGATAGTGAGCTGCGCCTGATGGTGAGCTCCAACTGATGGTGGCGTGGGAATGATGGTGAGCTGGGTCTGATGGTTAGATGGGACAGATTGTGAGCTGGGATTGATTGTGAGCTGTGGCTGATGGTGAGTGAGGACCGAATGTGAGCTGGAAGTGATGTTGAGCTGGTCTGATGATGAGCTGGGTCTGATGGTGAGCTGGGTCTGTTGGTGAGCTGGGGCTGATGGTGTGCAGGGGCTGATGGTGAGCTGGGATTGATGATGAGCTGGAACTGATGGTGAGCTGGGACTGATGGTGAGCTGGGTCTGATGATGAGCCGGAACTAATGTTGAGCAGGGCCTGATGGTGAGCTGGGTCTGATGGTGAGCTGGGTCTGATGATGAGTTGGGACTGATAGTGAGTTCGCACTGATAGTGGGTTGGGACCGATGGTGAGCTGGTCTGATGATGGTGAGCTGGGACTGATGGTGAGCTGGGTCTGATAGTGGGCTGGGAATGATAGTGAGTTGGGACTGGGTGAGCTGGGACCGATGGTGAGCTGGTCTGATGATGAGCTGGGGCTGATGGTGAGCTGGGGCTGATGGTGGGCTGGGTCTGTTGGTGAGCTGGATCTGATGGTGGGCGGGGGCTGATGGCAAGTTGGGATTGATGGTGAGCTGGGACTGATGTTGATCTGGTTCTGATGGTGAGATGGGTCTGATGGTGGGTTGGTACAGATGGTGAGCTGGGACTGATGGTGAGCTGGGTCTGATGTTGGGCTGGGACTGATAGCGAGTTGGGACTAATGTTGAGCTTGGACTGATGGTGCGCTGGGTCTAATGGTGAGATCAGTTTGATGGTGAGCTGGGACCAATGATGAGCTGGTCTGATGATAAGCTGGGGCTAATGGTGAGTTGGGACTGATAGTGAGCTGCGCCTGATGGAGAGCTCCAACTGATGGTGGGGTGGGAATGATGGTGGGCTGGATCTGATGGTTAGGTGGGACTGATTGTGAGCTGGAATTGATTGTGAGCTGTGGCTGATGGTGAGCTGGGGCTGATGATGAACTGGGACTGATAGTGAGTTGGGACTGATGGTGAGCTGGGACAGATGGTGAGCTTGGTCTGATGGTGGGCTGGGACTGATAGTGAGTTGCAACTGATGATGAGCTGTGGCTGATGGTGAACTGGGGCAGATAGTGGGCTGGGACTGATGGTGAGTTGGGTCCGTTGGTTAGCTGGGGCTGATGGTGAGCTGGGTCTGATGGTTAGCTGGGGCTGATGGTGAGCTGGGTCTGGTGGCGAGCTGGTCTGATGATTAGCTGGGGCTGATGATGAGCTGGGGCCTATGGTGAGCTGGGGCTGATGATGAGCTGGGGCTTATGGTGAGCTGGGGCTGATGGTGGGCTGGGACTCATGGTGAGCTGGGTCTGTTGGTGAGCTGGGTCTGTTGGTGAGCTGTGGCTGATGGTGAGGTGGTATTGATGGTGAGCTAGGACTGATGGTGAGCTGGTCTGATGATGAGCTGGGGCTGATGGTGAGCTGGGTCTGATGGTGAGCTGGGACTGATGGTGAGCTGGGACTGATAGTGAGCTGAGTCTGATGGCACACTGGACTGATGATTAGTTGGGCCTGATGGTGAGCTGGATCTGATGGTGGGCTGGGTCTGATGGTTAGCTGGGAATGATGGTGAGCTGGGACTGATAGTGAGTTGGGACTGATGGTGAGCTGTAACCGATGGTGAGCTGGTCTGTTGATGAGCTGGGGCTGATGGTGAGCTGGGACTGATGGTGAGCTGGGTCTGATGGTGAGCTGGGACTGATGGTGAGCTGGATCTGATGGTGGGCTGGGGCTAATGGTGAGCTGGGATTGATGATGAGCTGGAACTGAAGGTGAGCTGGGACTGATGGTGAGCTGGTACTAATGTTGAGCAGGGCCTGCTGGTGCGCTGGGTCTGATGGTTAGCTGGGAATGATGGTGAGCTGAAACTGATGGTGAGCTGGGGTTGATGGTGAGCTGGGGCTGATGGTGAGCTGGGGCTGATGCTTAGCTGGGACTGATGATGAGCTGGAACTGATAGAGAGTTGGGACTGATGGTGAGCTGGGACCGATGGTGAGCTGGTCTGTTGATGAGCTGGGGCTGATGGTGAGCTGGGTCTGATGGTGGGCTGGCACTGATGGTGAGCTGGGTCTGATGGTGATTCGGGGCTGATGGTGAGCTGGGACTGATGGTGGGCTGGGGCTGATGGTGAGTTGCGACAGCAGGTGTGCTGGGTCTGATGGTGAGCTGAAACTAATGGTGAGCTGGGGTTGATGGTGAGTTGGGGCTGATGGTGAGCTGGGGCTGATGGTGAGTTGGGACAGATGGTGAGCTGGAACTGATGGTGAGCTGGGTCTGATGGTGATTCGGGGCTGATGGTGAGTTGGGACAGCAGGTGTGCTGGGTCTGATGGTGAGCTGAAACTGATGGTGAGCTGGGGTTTATGGTGAGTTGGGGCTGATGGTGAGTTGGGACAGATGGTGAGCTGGAACTAATGGTGAGGTGGGGCTAATTGTGAGCTGGGGCTAATGGTGAGCTGGGTCTGATGGTGAGCTGGGGCTGAAGGTTGGCTGGGACTGATGTTGAGCTGGGTCCATTGGTGAGCTGGGGCTGATGGTGAGCTGGAATTGATGGTGAGCTGGGACTGATGTTGAGCTGGTTCTGATGGTGAGACGGGTCTGATGGTGGGTTGGTAGAGATGGTGAGCTGGGACTGATGGTTAGCTGGGTCTGATGGTGAGATCGGTTTGATGGTGAGCTGGGACTAATGATGAGCTGGTCTGGTGATAAGCTGGGGCTAATGGTGAGTTGGGACTGATACTGAGCTGCGCCTGATGGTGAGCTCCAACTGATGGTGGGGTGGGAATGATGGTGGGCTGGATCTGATGGTTAGGTGGGACAGATTGTGAGCTGTGGCTGATGGTGAGCTGTGGCTGATAATAAGTTGTGGCTGATGATGAGCTGGGACTGATGGTGAACTGGGACTAATGGTGAGCAGGGACCGAATGTTAGCTGGGAGTGATGTTGAGCAGGTCTGATGATGAGCTGGGGCTGATGGTGAGCTGGATCTGATGGTGGGCAGGGGCTGATGGTGAGCTGGGTCTGATGATTAGCTGGGACTGAAGGTGAGCTGGGTCTGATGGTGAGCTGGGTCTGATGATGAGCTGGGACTGATGGTGAGCTGGGTCTGATGGTGAGCTGGGTCTGATGATGAGCTGGGACTGATGGTGAGCTGGGTCTAATGGTGGGCTGGGACTGATAGTGAGTTCGGACTGATGGTGAGCTGAGACCAATGGTGAGCTGGTCTGATGATGAGCTGGGGCTGATGGTGAGCTGGGGCTGATGGTGGGCTGGGACTGATGGTGAGCTGGGTCTGTTGGTG
Organism: Chiloscyllium punctatum; assembly: GCF_047496795.1. Lineage (NCBI taxonomy): Eukaryota > Metazoa > Chordata > Chondrichthyes > Orectolobiformes > Hemiscylliidae > Chiloscyllium > Chiloscyllium punctatum. The sequence continues at coordinate 54,652,133 of NC_092777.1, forward strand.
AGCTGTGGCTGATGGTGAGTTGGGACAGATGGCGAGCTGGTCTGATGATTAGCTGGGGCTGATGGTGAGCTGGATCTGATGGTGGGCTGGGGCTGATGGTGAGCTGGGATTGATGATCAGCTGGAACTGATGGTGAGCTGGGACTGATGGTGAGCTGGAACTAATGTTGAGCAGTGCCTGATGGTGAGTCCCAGCTCACCAGCAGGCCCAGTTCACCATCAGTTCCAGCTCTCCTGCTGCCCCAACTCACCATCCGTCCGAGCTCACCCTCAGTCCGAGCTCACTATCGATTCTAGCTCACCATCAGTCCCAGCTCACCATCAGTCCCAGCTCATCAACAGACCAGCTCGCCATCTGTCCCAACTCACCATCCGTCCCACCTCACCATCAGTCTGAGCTCACCCTCAGTCCGAGCTCACCATCAGACCATTGGCACCATCAGACCCAGCTCATCAACAGTCCCAACTAACCATCAGACCATTCTCACTAACAGATCCAGTTCACCATCAGTTCCAGTTCTCTATCAGTCCCAGCTCACCATCAGTCCTAGCTAACCATCAGAACCAGCTAACCATCAGTCACAGCTCACCATCAGTCCCAGTTCAATATCACTCCCAGGTCACATCAGTCCCAGCTCACCATCAGGCACAGCTCACCATCATGCGCAGCTAACTATCAGTCCCAGCTCACCATCAGCCCCAACTCACCATCGGTCCCAGCTCACCATCAGACCCATCTCACCATCAGTCCCAGCTCACCGTCATATCCAGCTCACCATCAGTCCTACTTCACCATCAGACCCAGCTCACAATCATTCCCAGCTCACAATCATTCCCAGCTCACCATCACCCCAGCTCACCATGAGTCCCAGCTCACTATCAGCCCCAGCTCACAATAACACCCAGCTCACCTCTTGCCACAGCTCACCATCAGCCCAAGGCCTCCATCATTTCCAGCCCTCCATTAGTCCCAGCTTACCATCAAACCCAGCTCACCATCAGACCCAGCCCACCATCAGTCCCAGCTCACCATCACACCCAGCTCACCATCAGACCTACCACCATTAGTTCCAGCTCACCATCAGCCCCAGCTCACCATCAGACCCAGCCCACCATCAGTCCCAGCTCACCATCACACCCAGCTCGCTATCAGACCTACCACCATTAGTTCCAGCTCACCATTAGCCCCAGCTCACTATCAATCCCAGCTCACCATCAGCACCAGCTCATCATCATACCCAGCTAACCATCAGTCCCAGTTCACCATCACAACCAGCTCACCATCAATCCCAGCTCACCATCAGTCCCAGCTCGCCATCAGACCCAGCTCACCATCAGCCCCAGCTCACCATCAGCCCCAGGTCATTATCAATCCCAGCTCATCATCAGCACCAGCTCATCATCAGTCCCAGCTAACCATCAAACCCCGCTCACCGTCAGTCCCAGCTCACCATCAGACCCAGCTCACCATCAGTCCAAGTTCACCGTAAGACTCATCTCACCATCAGTCCCAGCCCTCCATCAGACCAATTTCACCATCAGTCCCACCTTACCATTAGTCCCAACTCACCATCAGTCCCAACCCACCATCAATCCTGACTCACCATCAGCCCCAGCTCACCATCAGTCCCAGCTCACCATCAGTCCTAACTCACCATCAGTCCCAGCCCACCATCAGTCCCAGCTCACCATCTGTCCCTGCTCACCATCAGTCCCAGCTCACCATCAGGCCCAGTTCACTATGAGTTCCAGCTCACCTGCTGCCCCAACTCACCATCCGTCCCACCTCACCATCAGTCCGAGCCCACCATCAGTCCGAGCTCACTATCAGTTCTAGCTCACCATCAGTCCCAGCTCACCATCAATCCCAGCTCACCATCAGTCCCAGCTCACTATCAGCCCCAGCTCACAATCACACCCAGCTCACCTGTTGCCACAGCTCACCATCAGCCCCAGCCCTCCATCAGTTCCAGCCCTCCATTAGTCCCAGCTTTCCATCAGACCCAGCTCACCATCAGACCCAGCTCACCATCAGATATACCACCATTAGTCCCAGCTCACCATCAGCCCCAGCTCACCATCAGCCCCAGCTCACTATCAATCCCAGCTCACCATCAGCACCAGCCCATCATCACACCCAGCTAACCATCAATCCAGCTCACCATCAGTCCCAGCTCACAATCAGACCCAGCTCACCATCAGTCCCAGCTCACCATCAGACCCAGCTCACCATCAGTCCCAGCCCACCAGCAGACCCATCTCACCATCAGTCCAAGCTCACCATCAGACCCAGCTCACCAACAGTCCAAGCTCACCCCATCACCCCCAGCTCACCATCATAGAACATAGAACAATACAGCACAGAACAGGCCCTTCGGCCCACGATGTTGTGCCGAACTTCTATCCTAGATTAAGCACCCATCCATGTACCTATCCAAATGCCGCTTAAAGGTCGCCAATGAATCTGACTCTACCACTCCCACGGGCAGCGCATTCCATGCCCCCACCACTCTCTGGGTAAAGAACCCACCCCTGACATCTCCCCTATACCTTCCACCCTTCACCTTAAATTTATGTCCCCTTGTAACACTCTGTTGTACCCGGGGAAAAAGTTTCTGACTGTCTACTCTATCTATTCCTCTGATCATCTTATAAACCTCTATCAAGTCACCCCTCATCCTTCGCCATTCCAACGAGAAAAGGCCGAGAACTCTCAACCTATCCTCGTACGACCTACTCTCCATTCCAGGCAACATCCTGGTAAATCTTCTCTGCACCCTCTCCAAAGCTTCCACATCTTTCCTAAAGTGAGGCGACCAGAACTGCACACAGTACTCCAACTGTGGCCTAACCAAAGTCCTGTACAGCTGCAACATCACTTCACGACTCTTGAATTCAATCCCTCTGCTAATGAACGATAATACTCCATAGGCCTTCTTACAAACTCTATCCACCTGAGTGGCAACCTTCAAAGATCTATGTCCATAGACCCCAAGATCCCTCTGTTCCTCCACCTGACCAAGAACCCTACCATTAACCCTGTATTCCGCATTCTTATTTGTTCTTCCAAAATGGACAACCTCACACTTGGCAGGGTTGAACTCCATCTGCCACTCCTCAGCCCAGCTCTGCATCATATCTAAGTCCCTCTGCAGCCGACTACAGCCCTCCTCACTGTCCACAACTCCACCTATCTTTGTATCATCTGCAAATTTACTGACCCACCCTTCGACTCCCTCATCTAAGTCATTAATAAAAATTACAAACAGCAGAGGACCCAGAACTGATCCCTGCGGAACTCCACTGGTAACTGGACTCCATGCTGAATATTTACCATCTACCACCACTCTCTGACTTCGACCGGTTAGCCAGTTTTCTATCCAATTGGCCAAATTTCCCTCTATCCCATGCCTCCTGACTTTCCGCATAAGCCTACCATGGGGAACCTTATCAAATGCCTTACTAAAATCCATGTACACTACATCCACTGCTCTACCCTCATCCACATGCTTGGTCACCTCCTCGAAGAATTCAATAAGACTTGTAAGGCAAGACCTACCCTTCACAAATCCGTGCTGGCTGTCCCTAATCAAGCAGTGTCTTTCCAGATACTCGTAAATCCTATCCCTCAGTACCCTTTCCATTACTTTGCCTACCAAAGAAGTAAGACTAACTGGCCTGTAATTCCCGGGGTTATCCCTATTCCCTTTTTTGAACAGGGGCACAACATTCGCTACTCTCCAGTCCCCTGGTACCACCCCCGTTGCCAGTGAAGACAAGAAGATCATTGCCAACGGTACTGCAATTTCCTCTCTTGCTTCCCACATAATCCTAGGATATATCCCGTCAGGCCCGGGGGACTTGTCTATCCTCAGGTTGTTCAAAATGTCCAACACATCTTCCTTCCTAACAGGTATCTCTTCTAGCTTATCAGTCCGTTTCACACTCTCCTCTTCAACAATACGGTCCCTCTCGTTCATAAATACTGAAGAGAAGTACTTGTTCAAGACCTCTCCTATCTCTTCCGACTCAATACACAGTCTCCCACCACTGTCCTTGATCGGACCTACCCTCGTTCTCGTCATTCTCAGGTTTCTCACATACGCATAGGATGCCTTGGGGTTATCCTTGATCCTACCCGCCAAGGATTTTTCATGCCCTCTCTTAGCTCTCCTAATCCCTTTCTTCAGGTCCCTTCTGGCTATCCTGTATCCCTCCACTGCTCTGTCTGAACCTTGTTTCCTCAACCTTATGTAAGCCTCCTTCTTCCTCTTTACTAGACATTCAACCTCCCTCGTCAACCAAGGCTCCCTCACACGACCATTTCTTTCCTGCCTGATCGGTACATACATATCAAGGACACGTCGTATCTGCTCCTTGAAAAAGTTCCACATTTCCACCACATCCTTCCCTGACAGCCTATGCTCCCAACGTATGCTCCTCAAATCCTGTCTTACAGCATCGTAATTTCCCTTCCCCCAATTGTAAAAACTTCCTTGTTGTGCGCACCTATCTCTCTCCATAACCAAGGTGAAAGTCACAGAATTGTGGTCGCCATCACCAAAATGTTCACCCACTAACAAGCCCACCACTTGTCCCGGTTCATTACCGAGTACCAAATCCAATATGGCGTCCCCTCTGGTTGGACAATCTACATACTGCGTTAGAAAAGCTTCCTGGACACACTGCACAAACACCGCCCCATCCAATCTACTTGATCTAAAGAGCTTCCAATCAATATTTGGGAAGTTGAAGTCGCCCATGACTACGACCCTGTGGCTTCTGCACCTTTCCAAAATCTGTTTCCCAATCTGTTTCTCCACATCTCTGCTGCTATTGGGGGGCCTATAATAAACACCCAACAAGGTGACTGCACCTTTCCTATTTCTGACTTCAGCCCATACTACCTCCAGAGGCAGATCCCCCTCAAACTTCCTTTCTGCAGCCGTTATACCATTTCTAATTAGCAATGCCACCCCCCTCCTTTTTTACCACCCTCCCTAATCTTACTGAAACATCTGTAACCAGGAACCTCCCAGGAATCAGTCCCAGCTAACCATCAGACCCAGCTCTCCATCAGTCCCACCTCATCATCAGACCCAGCTCATCATCACACTCAGCTTACCATTAGCCCCAGCTCACCATCAGTCCCTGCTCACAATCACGCCCAGCTCACCATCAATCCCAGCTCACCATCAATCCCAGCCCTCTATCAATCCCAGTCCTCCATCAGTCCCAGCTAACCATCAGTCTCAGCTCACCACCAGTCCCAGCTCACCATTACCCCCAGCTCATCATCACACCCAGCTCACCATCAGCTCCAGCTCATCATCAAACCAGCTCATCATCAGACCCAGCTCACCATTGGTCCCAGCTCACCATCAGATCTAGCTCACCATCTGTCCCAGCTCACCAACAGGCCCAGTTCACGATCAGGCCCAGCTAACCATCAGTCCCAGCCCATTATCCGACCCAGCTCACCATCTATCCCAGCTCACCATCAGGCCAGCTCACCATCAGTCTGAGCTCACTATCAGTTCTAGCTTACCATCAGTCCCAGCTAACCATCACACCCAGCTCACCATCAGACCCAGCTCACCATCAGTTCCAGCTCACCATCAGACCCAGCTCACCATTAGTTCCAGCTCACCATCAGACCCAGTCCTCATCAGTCCCAGCTCACCATCTGTCCAGCTCACCATTAGCCCCAGCTCATCATCAGAAAAGCTCACCATCGGTCCCAGCACACCATCAATCCCAGCTCACCATCAGTTCTAGCTTACCATCAGACCCAGCTCACCATCTGTCCAGCTCACCATCAGACCCAGCTCACCATCTGTCCAGCTCACCATTAGCCCCAGCTAATCATCAGACCAGCTCGCCACCAGCTCACTATCAATCCCACCTCACCATCAGCACCAGCCCATCATCGCACCCAGCTAACCATCAGTCCCAGCTCACCATCACACCCAGCTCACCATCAATCCCAGCTCACCATCAGTCCCAGCTCACCATTAGACCTAGCTCACCATCAGTCCCAGTCCACCATCAGACCCAGCTTCGCATCAGTCCCAGCTCACCATCAGTATCAGCACCAGCTCATCATCAGCCCCAGCTCATCAACAGACCAGCTCACCATCAGTCCCAGCCGCCATCAGTCCTAGCTCACCATCAGTCCCACCTCACATCAGGCGTAGCTCACTATCAGTCCCAGCTCACCATCAGCCCCAACTCACCATCAGTGCCAGCTCACTATCAGCCCCAGCTCAACATCCGACCAGCTCACCATTGGTCCCAGCTCAGCATCAGACCCATCTCACCATAAGTCCCAGCCCAACATCAGTTCCAGCTCACCATCAGGCCCATCTCCCCATCATTTCCAGCTCACCATCAGTCCCAGCACACCATCAGACCCATCTCACCATTGGCCCCAGCTCACCATCAGCCCCAGCTCACCATCGCACCCAGCCCACTATCAGTCCCAGCCCACCATGTCCAAACTTACCATCAATCCCAGCTCACCATCAGCCCCAGCTCACCATCAGACCCAGCACATCATCAATCCCAGCTCACCATCAGCCCCAGCACACCTTCAGACCCAGCTCATCATCAATCCCAGCTCACCATCATCCCCAGCTCATCATTGCACCGAGCTAACCATCAGTCCCAGCTCACCATCAGTCCCAGCTCACGTTCAATCCCAGCTCAACATCAATCCCAGCCCACCATCAGTCCCAGCTCACCATTACACCCAGCTCACCATTAACACCCAGCTCACCATCAGTCCAGATTTACCATCAATCCCAGCTCACCGTCAATCCCAGCTCACCATGAGTCCCAGCTCATCATCAGCCCAGCTCACCATTAATCCCTGCTCACCATCAGCACCAGCTCATCATCACACACAGTTAACCATCAGTTCCAGCTCACTATCTGTCCCAGCTCATCATCAGAGCCGCTCGCCAACAGTCCCAGCTCACCATCAGCCCCAGCTCACAATCAGATCCAGCTCACCATCACACCCAGCTCCCCATCAATCCCAACTCACCATCAGTCCTAGCCCACCATCAGTCCAAACTTACCATAAATCCCAGCTCACCAACAGTCCCAGCTCACGATCAGCCCTAGCTCACCATCAATTCCACCTCACCATCAGCATCAGCTGATCATCACACCCAGCTAACCATCAGTCCCACCTCAACATCACAACCAGCTCACCATCAATCCCAGCTCATCATCAGTCCCAGCCCCCTATTAGACCCAGCTCACCATCAGTCCCAGCTCACTATTAGACCCAGCTCACCATCAGTTCCAGCTCACCATCAGTTCCAGCGTACCATCAGTCCCAGCTCATCATTAGACCAGCTCACCATCAGTCCCAGCTCACCATCAGTTCCAGCTAACCATCAGACCATCCTCACCAGCAGACCCAGCTCACCATCAGTTCCAGCTCACTATCAATCCCAGCTCACCATCAGCCCCAACTCATCATCAGTGCCAGCTCACTATCAGCCCCGGCTCATCATCCAACCAGCTCACCAACGGTCCCAGATCAGCATCAGACCCATCTCACTATCAGTCCCAGCCCAACATCAGTTCCAGCTCACCATCAGGCCCAGCACACCATCAGACCCAGCTCACCATTGGCCCCAGCTCACCATCAGCCCCAGCTTACCATCACACCCCGCTCATTATCACACCCAGCCCACTATCAGTCCCAGCCCACCATGTCCAAACTTACCATCAATCCCAGCTCACCATCAGTCCCAGCTCACCATCAGTCCCAGCTCTCCATCAGACCCAGCTCACTATCAGTCTCAGCTCACCATCAGCCCCTGCTCACCATCAGACCCAGCACATCATCAAACCCAGCTCACCATCATCCCCGGCTCATCATTGCACCAAGCTAACCATCAGTCCCAGCTCACCATCAATCCCAGCTCAGCATCAATCCCAGCCCACCATCAGTCCCAGCTCACCATCACACCCAGCTCACCATTAACACCCAGCTCACCATCAGTCCCAGCCCACCATCAGTCCAAACTTACCATCAATCCCAGCTCACCGTCAATCCCAGCTCACCATCAGTCCCACCTCACCATCAGCCCCAGCTCACCATTAATCCCAGCTCACCATCAGCCCCTGCTCACCATCAGACCTAGCACCATCACTCCCAGCTCACCATCAGCCCCAGCTCACTATCAGACCCATCTCACTATCAATCCCAGCTCACCATCAGTTCCATCTCACCATCAGTTCCAGCACACCATCAGTTCCAGCACATCATCAGTCCCAGCTCACCATCAGCCCCTGCTCACCATCAGACCTAGCACCATCACTCCCAGCTCACCATCAGCCCCAGCTCACTATCAGACCCATCTCACTATCAATCCCAGCTCACCATCAGTTCCATCTCACCATCAGTTCCAGCACACCATCAGTTCCAGCACATCATCAGTCCCAGCTCACCATCAGCCCCTGCTCACCATCAGACCTAGCACCATCACTCCCAGCTCACCATCAGCCCCAGCTCACTATCAGACCCATCTCACTATCAATCCCAGCTCACCATCAGTTCCATCTCACCATCAGTTCCAGCACACCATCAGTTCCAGCACATCATCAGTCCCAGCTCACCATCGCACCCAGCTCACCATCAATCCCAGCTCACCATCAGCCCCTGCTCACCATCAGACCTAGCACCATCACTCCCAGCTCACCATCAGCCCCAGCTCACTATCAGACCCATCTCACTATCAATCCCAGCTCACCATCAGTTCCATCTCACCATCAGTTCCAGCACACCATCAGTTCCAGCACATCATCAGTCCCAGCTCACCATCAGCCCCTGCTCACCATCAGACCTAGCACCATCACTCCCAGCTCACCATCAGCCCCAGCTCACTATCAGACCCATCTCACTATCAATCCCAGCTCACCATCAGTTCCATCTCACCATCAGTTCCAGCACACCATCAGTTCCAGCACATCATCAGTCCCAGCTCACCATCACACCCAGCTCACCATCAATCCCAGCTCACCATCAGCCCCTGCTCACCATCAGACCTAGCACCATCACTCCCAGCTCACCATCAGCCCCAGCTCACTATCAGACCCATCTCACTATCAATCCCAGCTCACCATCAGTTCCATCTCACCATCAGTTCCAGCACACCATCAGTTCCAGCACATCATCAGTCCCAGCTCACCATCAGCCCCTGCTCACCATCAGACCTAGCACCATCACTCCCAGCTCACCATCAGCCCCAGCTCACTATCAGACCCATCTCACTATCAATCCCAGCTCACCATCAGTTCCATCTCACCATCAGTTCCAGCACACCATCAGTTCCAGCACATCATCAGTCCCAGCTCACCATCAGCCCCTGCTCACCATCAGACCTAGCACCATCACTCCCAGCTCACCATCAGCCCCAGCTCACTATCAGACCCATCTCACTATCAATCCCAGCTCACCATCAGTTCCATCTCACCATCAGTTCCAGCACACCATCAGTTCCAGCACATCATCAGTCCCAGCTCACCATCGCACCCAGCTCACCATCAATCCCAGCTCACCATCAGCCCCTGCTCACCATCAGACCTAGCACCATCACTCCCAGCTCACCATCAGCCCCAGCTCACTATCAGACCCATCTCACTATCAATCCCAGCTCACCATCAGTTCCATCTCACCATCAGTTCCAGCACACCATCAGTTGCAGCACATCATCAGTCCCAGCTCACCATCAGCCCCTGCTCACCATCAGACCTAGCACCATCACTCCCAGCTCACCATCAGCCCCAGCTCACTATCAGACCCATCTCACTATCAATCCCAGCTCACCATCAGTTCCATCTCACCATCAGTTCCAGCACACCATCAGTTCCAGCACATCATCAGTCCCAGCTCACCGTCAGCCCCTGCTCACCATCAGACCTAGCACCATCACTCCCAGCTCACCATCAGCCCCAGCTCACTATCAGACCCATCTCACTATCAATCCCAGCTCACCATCAGTTCCATCTCACCATCAGTTCCAGCACATCATCAGTCCCAGCTCACCATCACACCCAGCTCACCATCAATCCCAGCTCACCATCAATCCCAGCTCACCATCACACCCAGCTCACCATCAATCCCAGCTCACCATCACACCCAGCTCACCATCAATCCCAGCTCACCATCACACCCAGCTCACCATCAACCCCAGCTTAACATCGGTCCCAGCTCACCATCATTTCCAGCAAACGATTGGTTCCAGCTCACCATCAGTCCGAGCTCACCATCACACCCAGCTCACCATCACACCCAGCTCACCATCAGTCCGAGCTCACCATCACACCCAGCTCACCATCACACCCAGCTCACCATCAGTCCGAGCTCACCATCAGCCACAGCTCACCATCACACCCAGCTCACCATCAGTCCCAGCTCACCATCAGTCCCAGCTCACCATCACACCCAGCTCACCATCAGTCCCAGCTCACCATCAGTCCCAGCTCACCATCAGTTCCAGCTCACCATCAGTCCCAGCTCACCATCAGTTCCAGCTCACCATCAGGCCCAGCTCACCTGCTGTGCCAGCTCACCAGCTGCCCCAGTTCAACATTAGTTCCAGCACACCATCAGTCCCAGCTCACCTGCTGCTCCAGCTCACGATCAGCCCCAGCTCACCATCAGTCCCAGACGCATCAATCTCAGCTCTCCATCAGTCCCAGCCCCATCAGTCCCAGCCCACCATCAGCCCCAGCTCACCCATAGTCCCAACCCACGATCAGTCCGAGCTCACTCTCAGTTCTTGCTCACACTCTGCCCCAGCCCACATCTGTCCCAGCTCACCATCAGTCCCAGCTCATAATCAGAGTAGCTCACTGTCAATCCATGCCCACCATCAGACCCAGCTCACTATCAGTCCCAGCCCACAATCAGACTCATCTCACCATCAGTACCTGCTCACCATCAGTCCTATCTCTCCATCAGTCCCAGCTCAACATTAGTCCCAGTTCACCATCAGTCCCAACTCACCATTGGTCCCGCTCAACTGCTGTCCCAGCTAACCTGCTGCTCCAGCTCACCATCAGAACCAGCTCATCATCACACTCAGCTAACCATCAGGCCCAGCTCACCATCAGACCCAGCACATCATCAAACCCAGCTCACCATCATCCCCGGCTCATCATTGCACCAAGCTAACCATCAGTCCCAGCTCACCATCAATCCCAGCTCAGCATCAATCCCAGCCCACCATCAGTCCCAGCTCACCATCACACCCAGCTCACCATTAACACCCAGCTCACCATCAGTCCCAGCCCACCATCAGTTCCATCTCACCATCAGTTCCAGCTCACCGTCAATCCCAGCTCACCATCAGTCCCACCTCACCATCAGCCCCAGCTCACCATTAATCCCAGCTCACCATCAGCCCCTGCTCACCATCAGACCTAGCACCATCACTCCCAGCTCACCATCAGCCCCAGCTCACTATCAGACCCATCTCACTATCAATCCCAGCTCACCATCAGTTCCATCTCACCATCAGTTCCAGCACACCATCAGTTCCAGCACATCATCAGTCCCAGCTCACCATCACACCCAGCTCACCATCAATCCCAGCTCACCATCAGCCCCTGCTCACCATCAGACCTAGCACCATCACTCCCAGCTCACCATCAGCCCCAGCTCACTATCAGACCCATCTCACTATCAATCCCAGCTCACCATCAGTTCCATCTCACCATCAGTTCCAGCACACCATCAGTTCCAGCACATCATCAGTCCCAGCTCACCATCACACCCAGCTCACCATCAATCCCAGATCACCATCAGCCCCTGCTCACCATCAGACCTAGCACCATCACTCCCAGCTCACCATCAGCCCCAGCTCACTATCAGACCCATCTCACTATCAATCCCAGCTCACCATCAGTTCCATCTCACCATCAGTTCCAGCACACCATCAGTTCCAGCACATCATCAGTCCCAGCTCACCATCAGCCCCTGCTCACCATCAGACCTAGCACCATCACTCCCAGCTCACCATCAGCCCCAGCTCACTATCAGACCCATCTCACTATCAATCCCAGCTCACCATCAGTTCCATCTCACCATCAGTTCCAGCACACCATCAGTTCCAGCACATCATCAGTCCCAGCTCACCATCAGCCCCTGCTCACCATCAGACCTAGCACCATCACTCCCAGCTCACCATCAGCCCCAGCTCACTATCAGACCCATCTCACTATCAATCCCAGCTCACCATCAGTTCCATCTCACCATCAGTTCCAGCACACCATCAGTTCCAGCACATCATCAGTCCCAGCTCACCATCGCACCCAGCTCACCATCAATCCCAGCTCACCATCAGCCCCTGCTCACCATCAGACCTAGCACCATCACTCCCAGCTCACCATCAGCCCCAGCTCACTATCAGACCCATCTCACTATCAATCCCAGCTCACCATCAGTTCCATCTCACCATCAGTTCCAGCACACCATCAGTTCCAGCACATCATCAGTCCCAGCTCACCATCAGCCCCTGCTCACCATCAGACCTAGCACCATCACTCCCAGCTCACCATCAGCCCCAGCTCACTATCAGACCCATCTCACTATCAATCCCAGCTCACCATCAGTTCCATCTCACCATCAGTTCCAGCACACCATCAGTTCCAGCACATCATCAGTCCCAGCTCACCATCACACCCAGCTCACCATCAATCCCAGCTCACCATCAATCCAAGCTCACCATCACACCCAGCTCACCATCAATCCCAGCTCACCATCACACCCAGCTCACCATCAATCCCAGCTCACCATCACACCCAGCTCACCATCAACCCCAGCTTAACATCGGTCCCAGCTCACCATCATTTCCAGCAAACGATTGGTTCCAGCTCACCATCAGTCCGAGCTCACCATCACACCCAGCTCACCATCACACCCAGCTCACCATCAGTCCGAGCTCACCATCACACCCAGCTCACCATCACACCCAGCTCACCATCAGTCCGAGCTCACCATCAGCCACAGCTCACCATCACACCCAGCTCACCATCAGTCCCAGCTCACCATCAGTCCCAGCTCACCATCACACCCAGCTCACCATCAGTCCCAGCTCACCATCAGTCCCAGCTCACCATCAGTTCCAGCTCACCATCAGTCCCAGCTCACCATCAGTTCCAGCTCACCATCAGGCCCAGCTCACCTGCTGTGCCAGCTCACCAGCTGCCCCAGTTCAACATTAGTTCCAGCACACCATCAGTCCCAGCTCACCTGCTGCTCCAGCTCACGATCAGCCCCAGCTCACCATCAGTCCCAGACGCATCAATCTCAGCTCTCCATCAGTCCCAGCCCACCATCAGCCCCAGCTCACCCATAGTCCCAACCCACGATCAGTCCGAGCTCACTCTCAGTTCTTGCTCACACTCTGCCCCAGCCCACATCTGTCCCAGCTCACCATCAGTCCCAGCTCATAATCAGAGTAGCTCACTGTCAATCCATGCCCACCATCAGACCCAGCTCACTATCAGTCCCAGCCCACAATCAGACTCATCTCACCATCAGTACCTGCTCACCATCAGTCCTATCTCTCCATCAGTCCCAGCTCAACATTAGTCCCAGTTCACCATCAGTCCCAACTCACCATTGGTCCCGCTCAACTGCTGTCCCAGCTAACCTGCTGCTCCAGCTCACCATCAGAACCAGCTCATCATCACACTCAGCTAACCATCAGGCCCAGCTCACCATCAATCCCAGCTCACCAAACACCCAACTAACCATCAGTCCCAGCTCACCATCAATCCCAGCTCACCAAACACCCAACTAACCATCAGTCCCAGCTCACCATCAATCCCAGCTCACCAAACACCCAACTAACCATCAGTTCCAGCTCACCTTTAGCCCCAACACCACATCAGTCCCAACTCACCATTAGCCCCAGCTCATGATCCAACCAGCTCACCATTGGTCCCTGCTCACCATCAGACCCAGCTCACCATAAGTCCCAATCCACCATCAATCGCGGCTCACCATCAGCTACAGCTCACCATCCATCTCAGCTCACCATCAGACCCAGCTCACCATCAGTCCCACCTCATCATCAGACCCAGCTCATCATCACACTCAGCTAACCATCAGTCCCAGCTCACCATCAGTTGGAGCTCACCATCAGGCGCAGCTCACTATCAATCCCAGCTAACCATCAGACCCAGCTCATCATCACACTCAGCTAACCATCAGGCCCAGCTCACCATCAGTCCCCGCTCACAATCACGCCCAGCTCACCATCAATCCCAGCTCACCATCACTCCCAGCCCTCCATCTGTCCCAGCTCACCATCAGTCCCAGCTCACCATCAGTTGGAGCTCACCATCATGCGCAGCTCACTATCAGTCCCAGCTCACCATCAGCCCCAACTCACCATCAGCCCCAACTCACCATCAGTCCCAGCTCTCCATTTGCCCCAGCTCATCATCCAACAAGCTCACCATCAGATCCACCTCACCATCAGTCCCAGCCCACCATCAGACCCAGCTCACCATCAGTCCCAGCTCACCATCAGTCGCAGCACACCATCTGTCCCAGCTCACCATCAGTCCCAGCTCACCATCAGTTGCAGCATACCATCTGTCCCAGCTCACCATCAGTCCCAGCTCACCATCAAGCCCAGCTAAATCAGGCTCAGTTTACCATCAGTTCCAGCTCACCTGCTGCCCCAACTCACCATCAGTCCCAGCTCACCATCAGTCCCAGCTCACCATCAGATCCATCTCACCATCAGTCCCAGCCCACCATCAGGCCCAGCTCACCATCAGTCCCAGCCCACCATCAGGCCCAGCTCACCATCAGTCCCAGCTCACCATCAAGCCCAGCTAACCATCAGGCCCAGTTCACCATCTGTTCCAGCTCACCTGCTGCCCCAACTCACCATCAGTCCCATCTCACCATCAGTCCCATCTCATCATCAGACCAGCTCACCATCGGTCCCAGCTAACCATCAGACCCAGCTCACCATCAGACCCAGCTCACCATCAGACCCAGCTCACCATCAATTCCGGCGCACCATCAGTCCCAGCCCTCATCAGTCCCAGCTCACCATCTGTCCAGCTCACCATTAGCCCCAGCTCACCATCAGGCCCAGCTCACCATCTGTGCAGCTCACCATTAGCCCCAGCTCACCATCAGGCCCAGCTCACCATCAGTTCTAGCTCACCTGCTTCTCCAGCTCACCTGCTGCCCCAGCTCACCATCAGTCTGAGCTCACTATCAGACCCAGCTCACCAACAGTCCCAGCTCACCATCAGTTCCAGCTCACCATCAGGCACATTGCACCATCAGTCCCAGCTCACCATCAGTTGCAGCTCATCATCAGACCCTATTCACCATCAGTCCTAGCTCACCATCTGGCCCATCTCACCATCAGCCCCAGCCCACCATCAGTCGCAGCTCACTATCAGCCCAGCTCATTATCACACCAGCTCGCCATCTGTCCATGCCCACCATTAGACCCATCTCACCGTCAGTCCCAGCTCACCATCAGTCCCAGCTCACCATCAGTCCCATCTCACAATCAAACCCATCTCACCATCAGTCCCAGCTCACCATCTGTTCCAGCCCATCACCGATGGTGGCCTGGGACTGATGTTGAGCTGGGGCTGATGGTGACCTGCGACTGAAGGTGAGCTGGAACCGATGGTGATCTGGGGCAGCTGGTGAGCTGGGACTGAGGGTGCGCTGGGACCGATAGTGAGCTGGGTCTGATGTGTGATTGGGTCTGATGGTGGGCTGGGACTGATGGTGAGCTGGGTCTGATGGGGAGATGGGTCTGATGGTGGGCTGGGACTGATGGTGAGCTGGGTCTGATGGTGAGCTGGGTCTGATGGTGAGCTGGGTCTGATGGTGTGCTGGGACTGATGGTGTGCTGAGTCTGGTGGGGGTTGGGTCTGATGGTGGGCTGGGTCTGATGGGGAGATGGGTCTGATGGTGGGCTGGGACTGATGGTGTGCTGGGTCTGATGGTGAGCTGGGTCTGATGGTGAGCTGGGTCTGATGGTGTGCTGAGTCTGGTGGGGGTTGGGTCTGATGGTGGGCTGGGTCTGATGGGGAGATGGGTCTGATGGTGGGCTGGGACTGATGGCGAGCTGGTCTGATGATGAGCTGGGCTGATGTGAGCTGGGACTGATGGTGAGCTGGGATTGGTGGTATGCTAGGATTGATGGTGAGCTGGGATTGATGGTGAGCTGGGGCTGATGGTGGGCTGGGGCAGCAGGTGTGCTGGGACTGATGGTGAGCTGGAACTGATGGAGAGCTGTGCCTGATGGTGAGCTGGGTCTGATGGTGAGCTGGGACTGATGGTCAGCTAGGAGATATGTGAAGCTGGGCCTGATGGCGGGCTGGGACTGATAGTGAGTTGGGACTGAGGTGAGCTGCGATTGATGGTGAGCTGGGTCTGATGGTGAGCTGGATCTGATGGTTAGCTGGGTACGATGATGAGCTGTGGCTGATGGTGAGCTGGGATTGATGGTGAGCTGGGTCTAATGGTGAGCTGGGACTAATGGTGAGCTGGGTCTGATGGTGAACTGGGGCAGCAGGTGTGCTGGGTCTGATGGGGAGCTGGGACTGATGGTCAGCTGGGACAGATGCGAAGCTGGGTCTGATGGTTGGCTGGGACTGATGGTGAGCTGAGATTGATGGTGGGCTGGGACAGATGGTGCGATGGGACTTATGGTGAGGTGGGATTGATGGTAAGCTTGGTCTGATGGTGGGCAGGGACTGATGGTGCGATGGGTCTGATGGTGAGCTGGGACCAATGGTGAGCTGGTCTCATGATGAGCTGGGGCTGATGGTGAGCTGCGCCTGATGGTGAGCTGGGACTGATGGTGATCTTGGTGTGATGGTGAGCTGGGACTGATGGTGAACTGGGTCTGATAGCGAGCCGGGGCTGATGGTGACCTGGGGCAGTAGGTGAGCTGGGACTGATGGTGAGCTGGCACAGATGGTGAGCTGGAACTGATGGTGAATTGAGACTGATGGTGAGCTGGAACTGATGGTGAGCTGGGCCTGAAGGTGAGCTGGGTCAGATGGTGAGCTGGGTATCATGGTGAACTGGGATTGATTGTGAGCTGGGTCTGATGGTGAGCTGGGACTGATGGTGAGCTGGGTCTGATGGTGAGCTGGGACTGATGGTGAGCTGGGTCTGATAGTGAGCTGGGTCTGATGGTGAGCTGGGTCTGATAGTGAGCTGGGTCTGATGGTGAGCTAGGGCTGATAATGAGCTGGGTCTAATGGTGAGCTGGAACTGATGATGAGCTGGTTTGATTATGAGCTGGAGCTGATGGTGAGCTGGGATTGATGGTGAGCTGGGATTGATGGTGAGCTGGGTCTGATGGTGAGCTGGAACTGATGGTGAGCTGGGTCTGATGGTGAGCTGAGTCTGATGGTGAGCTAGGGCTGATAGTGAGCTGGGTCTGATGGTGAGCTAGGTGTGATACTGAGCTGGGTGTGATGGTGAGGTGGAACTGATGCTGGGCAGGGACTGATAGTGAACTGGGATTGATGGTGAGCTGGGAATGATGGTGGGCTGGGACTGATGGTGATCTGGGACTGGTGGTTAGCTGCGTGTAATGATGAGCTGGGTCTGATGGTGAGCTGGGACTGATGGTGAGCTTGGACTGATGGTGAGTTGAGTCTGATGGCGAGCCAGGGCTGATGGTGATCTGGGGCAGTAGGTGAGCTGGGTCTGATGGTGAGCTGGCACAGATGGTGAGCTGGAACTGATGGTGAGCTGGGTCTGATGGTGAGCTGTGATTGATGGAGGGCTGGGACTGATGGTGAGCTGGGACTGATGGTGAGCTGGGACTGATGATTAGCTCAGTGTGATGATGAGTTGGGGCTGATGGTGGGCTGGGACTGATGGTGAGCTGGGACTGATGGTGTGCTGGATGTGATGGTGAGCAGGGACTGATGGTGAGCTAGGACTGGTGGTGAGCTGGGTCTGATGTTGAGCTGGGACTAATGATGAACTGGTTGTGATGATGACCAGGAACAGATGGTGAGCTGGGTGTGATGGTGAGCTGGGATTGATGGTGAGCTGGGTCTGATGGTGAGCTGGAACTGATGGTGAGCAGGGACTGATGGTGAGCTAGGACTGGTGGTGAGCTGGGTCTGATGTTGAGCTGGGACTAATGATGAACTGGTTGTGATGATGACCAGGGACAGATGGTGAGCTGGGTGTGATGGTGAGCTGGGATTGATGTTGAGCTGGGACTGATGGTGAGCTGGGTCTGATGGTGAGCTAGGGCTGATAGTGAACTAGGTCTGATGGTGAGCTAGGTGTGATGATGAGCTGGGTGTGATGGCAAGCTGGGACTGATGGTTGGCTGGGATTGATGGTGGGCTTGGACCGATGGTGGGCTGGGATTGATGGTGGGCTGGGACTGATGGTGTGCTGGGACTGATGGCGGACTGGGACCGATAGTGGGCTGGGACCGATGGTGGGCTGGGACTGATGGTGGGCTGGGACTGATGGTGAGCTTGGACTGATGGTGAGCTGTGGCTGATGGTGAGCTGGGATTGATGGTGAGCTGGGACTGATGGTGAGCTGGGACTGATGGTGAGCTGGGTCTGATGGTGAGCTAGGGCTGATAGTGAACTAGGTCTGATGGTGAGCTAGGTGTGATGATGAGCTGGGTGTGATGGCAAGCTGGGACTGATGGTTGGCTGGGATTGATGGTGGGCTGGGACCGATGGTGGGCTGGGATTGATGGTGGGCTGGGACTGATGGTGGGCTGGGATTGATGGTGGGCTGGGATTGATGGTGTACTGGGACTGATGGTGGACTGGGACCGATAGTGGGCTGGGACCGATGGTGGGCTGGGACTGATGGTGGGCTGGGATTGATGGTGGGCTGGGATTGATGGTGAGCTGGGACCGATAGTGGGCTGGGACTGATGGTGGGCTGGGATTGATGGTGGGCTGGGATTGATGGTGAGCTGGGTGTGATGTTGAGTTGGGGCTGATGGGGAGTTGGGGCTGGTGGTGAATTGATGCATGCTTTTGTTCTTGAGTTCACCTGATATTTCTTATCCTGAATCCCCCCTTAAAAATACAGAAGCTTTACCATCCGAGGAAAACTGACAGAAATGTTCTTGCATTTTTAGAGAAATGTTAGCCTTTAAAACACTGAAAGGTTTAGGTGTTGCAATGCCTGCGATAATTGTAACTGAGACATCAGTGGAAAGTTGATAAGCCTTGTGGAAGCTCAAGATTAGAAAACCTTTCATCGGCAATTAACGCTATACAAACTCCATTCAAATTAACCTGGATAAATATCTGGTTAGTGAAAGGATTGACTTTTTAAATGATGAGAAACATGAATGGTTAGGACCATGGAGTGTTCTCTGGATCCTTACCTGGGGACTGAGTGACACAACTGATACGATGACATTCCACTGTCGATCATAAAATGTCTTAATGGGTTTTCAATTTAAAGTAAATATTGTTAATATAGTAAACATAATTAACATTTAAACACAAATAAATATTAATTTCCTTTCAAACTTGTCTTTTGTTGTTATTTTTCTGCAATAATGTAAATAGCCAGGTTTATTCTTTTTCTTGCCATAGAACAATGGAAACGAAGTGAAGACTATTTTCAGAGCAACATCTTTCAAGATGAATATGTTACCTTGGTCATTCTTCCCTCCTTAGTTCAAACAATTACTGTGTCTAATCTTATTACACCGATAACTGGGGTCGGAGGACTAACTATTGCAGCATTGAGATGCCATCCTCATCGATATAAAAACGAATAAAGTCTTCTTTTCCAGTAGCTTGAGCCCTATGAATGGTGCAAAACTGCTAGACTCAGTTATATCAGAGAGGAATATGGGTGCAACTCCGATAAAATTAGAAGGATCAAGGAAAGGAAGTGAAAGGGTGGTATCTCAGATACCTCAAGCTGCCTGGATACAGAAGCACATCCATTTCCAGCTGCACTCTGTGATTTAAAATGATGCATTTCTGAAAGGACTTTTGTGTACCTACTGGAAAGGCTTTGGGTAAATAATTGATTAAAGACATAGTGGAAATTTTAAAAAAGATTAAGATAAGCATGTATGATTAATTCCCATAAATGATGTTTGCATCTTTTCATCAGAGTTTTAGTTTTCAATGAAAGCTAGTATGTTACAGTGTCGGACAATGTGTTACATATAGCAAAGTGAATTGCCCAAAGTTTTAGATAGAATGGTTTCCCAATAGATTCTCCCATTGAAGTGTCCAGCAAGATTCAGGCCTAAACTTAGAATAAAACAGACCAATTTACCAATGCCATTCAGAGTTGGTCCCAGTGTTAAATTTCTGGGTTCTATTTTTTAGATATCCTTTAAATCTGGTATTAATAAAATATTATACATTTGCAAAACTATTTTTTCCAAGGACAAATAAACACTGACAACACACACGTTCTGAGAATGATGTAGAAGTTAATAGAATTCCAAGGCTTTGCGGTACTGGAAAGAATACTTTATAAGAAATGATGAGCATTGAACTCACCACCTTGGGGCCAAGGCTTGCCTATGGTTTTTTGGAAGCTCTCCTGCCTTTGAGTCTGAGCAGTATGGTCACAACCCTCCTGCAGACAATTCTTCTTCTCAACTCAGTGTCGACTCAAGCCAGAAATTCATGTCCATTGGCGATGAGGAGCTTCTCCTTCTGATGTAGGTTACTGGAGATCATCTTCTTGCCGTTCAGGATTCAACACTGTATTGGTTGGCAGAACGATGATCAAAGCCAAGAGTTCAAGCTGTTGCCTGTCAGAGAGTTGATCTTACACCACTCCACATGCAAAGGTGTGAGAAACAAAACAGCATTGAAACTTCATAGAGTACTAAATACAAGAACACACAAGGAAACATTCTCATCTTTACTCACCTTGTTGAAAGAAAATTGGCATTGCCATCATTCCCCAATCTGTGAGCATATTCACAACTGTCTCAAACTGGCAAACAAATTACAGCAACTGACTACTTAGATTTTGCTGTACTTGATAATTGAAGATGGACATTTTATATTGGGCATTCATCACTTTCTGTGTATATATCCATATGCTCATTACAATATTTGTGTCAATCACACTGGACATAATGTTGCATTGCAAACTATAAGCTATTCAAATTGCATTTCGTATGATGAGGAATATGATGAGCTACTTCTGAAAATGTAATAACATCCCATTATCTATCCTGCAGTCACAGCGTGAAAACCTTTCTCGCTTGGTGAAATCAGCTTTTCCAGGACAAGCTATCGTCATTTCAAGATTGTTTTTGTGACATGGTTTCCTGTTTTTGAATTTCAGTGCTTTTAAAAAGAGTCAATTCAACCCTCCATCAGTGAACAAACAGGTGTAAGTGCTCATTCACTGACCCCACCATTTTCATTAATGTTCAGACATACTCCCCTCCAGCTTTGCGAGGTAAACAGCTGAAGATTACCATTCAGACCTTAACCACTGCAGGCAGTAATTCAACTGTGACAGTGACATTTCATTTAGTGGTAAATTCAATACGGTATAACCACCACATCTATGTAGACAGGATAATGATGGTCAAAATATATGACACTCACTTGTAATTAAGTGACTAGCAGTATGTAGATTAGTACTTTCATTTTGAGGTCCCTCATTCAGTTTTACAGCACTTGTAATTAAATTATGCTGAACAATGATGGGTGTTAGTCCAAAAGAATGGAATGCTTTCCATCTTACGCCAACTCCTAGATTAGCTCCCTCTCACCTTCCATGAAATAACACATCAACCTCCAAACTTGGAAGGGTACACATCCTTCTCTGCTGTCTCCTTTTTCCCAGAGACTTTGTCACAATTCCCGAGAGCTGGACTGAGATTGATTTCATTCATTATACAGAAAAATCTTATATTTCTGTTGCATTGTCATTCTCTATCTGAAATAGCCAAGGCCAAGTTCTGTGACTCCTTTTCATTCTGAGCAGCCAATTCCAAAGGATAGCTTGAATTATTTCAATTCTGGATCATCTTCATGAAGTAGGTCTCTAAAAGAAACCAGTGTGGCCAACCAGGTCACCCACCTCAAACACAACGATCCGTGGTCTTTCCTGAACCAGTGAAGGAGGAAGAAGTCAGTGAGGAGGAGAAACATGAGGATGAGAAGAGCAGAGCTCACTAAAATCCAATTTTGTAATGCAGTTGCAGAAACGAATTGCAGCTTTGGAAACAAGTAATTTTGGCGAAACTAAGGAAGCTCTTCTATATTCACTCCAAATGAACCTCAATCAAGTTGTTTGGTGAATGCACAAAACACTTCTTAATAACCTGAAAGTGCACATTTCTGTTTGGAAATATAAATTTTTAGTGAAAAAGTAACCGCAGCAGGTCTCGTTTGTGTTTGCCCAGGCAAAACCTTGACCAATCAGAATATATCTACCTGTTAGGCAATTAAGATTGACAGTTAACTGTTCTTGCTGCATCTCCATGCCAATAATGGCCCAACCAATCAGCATTGTCCTCTCATGCTGTATAACACGGTGCCCCTTTTTTTGGATCTGTTTCTTACATCCTAGTTCTGGTGAGACCAAGATGAAAGACTTCAGTTTCTTGTCTCCTTTTAGCAATGTCTAAGTTTACATTTACCAGTCATTATCCACTTGAATTCATTCACCTCAACTGAATTTATTTCCAAGTCACGCTGATTTTCTAGGAGTGATTTGCATTCATTTGCAGCTCATTTCTGGACCTCAGGATGTCTCTAAGTACTCAAGCCAGTGAAATGCTTTTTGCCGTGTGCGTACACTTGTACTCTTGAGTGCAGCTGGGAGAAAGTGAGGATTGCAGATGCTGGAGATCAGAGTTGTAGAGTACGGTGCTGGAAAAGCACAGCTGGTCAGGCAGCATCTGAGGAGCAGGAGAGTAGATGTTTCAGGCATAAGTCCTTCATCAGAAAATCCTGATGATCTTCGGAAACTTCAGCTGTCAATTTACACACAGTAAGCTCCTGCAAACAGCAATATGATCTTGAACAATGCAGGCCATTAACTGCACATGAGCATGACCATAGGGCAGCTTGGGAGAAATTGTGCAGGTCTTCATGAGATTAAGCATTAACCACACAAGAAAATGTAAAGATGTGACATTTAAAAAAACTGTCTGTGCAACAAAATTTTACAGGGAACATTGATACTGACCTGCTTTATTTACATTAATTGAGGGATAAATATTGGCCAGGAAGCCAGAGAGAATCATATAAACACACGGAAACATGGTCCCATGTACTGTCAACTCACAACCTTTAGCGGCAAAATCATTACACATGAGCGTATAAAAAAGGAGCTGAAGGAGGCCATTCAATAAGATAATGACAGATCTATTTGTGTTTCAAATTATACACTACTGCTTATTTCTAATATCTTTTGATTCCTCTGCATAACAAAAGTCTACCTGCATCTACCTTAAAAATATTCAATAGCCTTTGATAAGATTCTACATGGCAGGCTGATGTGGAAGGTTAGATCCCCCAGGGAATCTAAGGGGAGCTAGCAAATTGGATACACAGTTGGCTTGATGGTGGGAAGCAGAGGGTAATAGTGGAAGGATGCTTGTTGGACTGGAGGCCTGTGACTAGTGGAGTGCCTCAGGGGTCAGTGCTGAGCCCATTGCTGCTTGTTATCTATATCAATGATTTGGATGAGCATGTACAAGACATGATTTGTAAATTTGCAAATGACACTAAAATAGGCAGTATTATGGACAGTGAGGACGGTTATTAGAAATTGCAGCAGGATCTTGATCAGCTGGGGAAGTAGGCCAAGAAATAGCAAATGGAGTTTAATATAGGTAAGTGTGAGGTTTTGAATATTGGAAAGTCAAATCAAGGCAAGAGTTTTATGGTGAATGGTAGGGCCTTAAGGAGTGATGTGGAACAGAGGGACCTTGGGGTTCAGGTTCACAGTTCTCTGAAAGTGGAGTCACAGGTAGACAATGCAGTGAAGAAGACTTTTGGCACACTGGCCTTCATCAGTCAGGGCATTGAGTATAGAAATTTGGAAATTATGTTGCAGTTGTACAGGACTTTGGTGAAGCCGCACTTGGAGTATTGTGTTCAGCTTGGTCACCTTGTTATAGGAGGGATGTTATTAAACTGGAAAGAGTGCAGTCTGAGTTATAGGGAGAGGTTGGACAAGGTAGGACTTGTTTCTGTAGACCGTAGGAGACTGAGGGGGAATCTTATAGAGGTGTATAAGATCATGAGAGGCATGGATAAGCTGAATGCAGTCAGTCTTTTTCCCAGATTGGGGAACTGAGGACTAGAGGGCATCAATTTAACGTTAGAGGAGAAAGAATAAAAGGAAACCTGTGAGGCAACTTTTTTTACACAGAGTGGTACGCATATGAATGAAGTGCCATTGGAAGTAGTTGAGGCAGGTACATTAACAACATTTAAAAGACATTTGTACAAACACATGGATAGGGAAGGTCTAGAAGAATATGGGCCAAGTGCAGGGAAATGGGATTAGCATGGACGGATATCTTGATTGGCATGGACCAGTTTGGGCCAAAGGGCCTATTTCCATGCTGTAAGACTCTATGACTCTATAACCCTGTCTCCATCACCTTTTGAACCAGAGAACTCCAAAGTTGAGCAATTCTCTGAGACAGGCAAATTCTCCTCATCTCTGTTCAAATTGGGTGACTCCTACATTTAAAACAATGCCCCCCCCCAATCTGTTTCTATCCACAAGAGGAAACATAATTTCCATATCCACCATATCAAGGTTGATCAGGATTTTGCATGCTTCAATCCAGTCACTCTTCATTTTTCTAAACTCCTATGGAAACAGACCCACCCTATCTGATGTTTAGCCATTAGGCAATCTGTTAATTCTAGGTATTAATCAGATAAACCTCCTCTGAACCATCTCCAATGTATTTACATCATTCCTTAAATAAGGAGATAAAAACCTACACACAGTTTCCAAGATATAGTCTCACCAATGCCCTGTGTAACTGAAACACACAATCCTTACTCTTATTTGCAAACCATCGCATAACAAAGAATAGCATTCCATTAGGCTTCTCAAATCTTAGCTGTATCTGCCTACTAACCTTTCAGGTCTCATGAACTCAAACAACTAGATTCTCTTTGCCTCAAAATTCCATCGTCATCTCTGTTTAGGTGATATTCTGCTTTATCATTTGTTTTCCTCCAAAATGACTAGCGATACAATTTTGTAATTTTCCCACAATATTATCCATCTGCAAGATTTTTTGCCTACTCATCCAACCTATCTATACTTTGTCTGCAACCTCCTTGTGTCCTCTTCACATCGTATTTTCCTACCTCTCTTTGTGTTATCCAAAAACTTAGCTATCATGTCTTTATTCCCCTTATCTAAGTCATTTATGTAAATTGTAAAAGGGGAAAGTCTTACTATAGAAGGTTGCAAGACTCCACTCATCACATCCTGCCAATCAGAATAAGATCCACTCTCTGTTTTCTTATATTCTTGCGAGAACATTACCCATGCCCCCTTCACAATGTGCTTCTATTTTGCATAATCACCTTTGAGGTGGCACCTTTTAAATGACTCTGAAAATTTGAATATATTACATTAACAGTCTCCCCTTTATCACCTCATGAAGAGCTTATGCTCAGAACGTCGAGTCTCTTGCTACTCGGTTGCTGCCTGACCTGCTATGCTTTTCCAGCACCACACTTTTCGACTCCCCTTTATTCACTGCTCATGTTACTTCTTCAAAGAACTATTAATTAACTATCGTATACTTGGTGCCAAACTTTGGAGAGGGTTTGACAAGAACAGTCTAGTGTGTTTTCACGATACTTCTTTCTCTTTTAAACTTTCTGAAATGGATAATAGGTCCCTGTTAAATTCAGGACCATGGTCAGCAGCTGCTGAGATGCCTCATGATTGACAGTCCTGAAGAACAGGCCTGAGGAGCTACCCCTCCAAAATATCACCTGCATATAAGTCAACTCCTCTCTTTCTGCTTTAAAATTTTGTTTCAAAACTCAATTCCTCTGCTCTTCTTTAAAATAATGTTAGGTGATATTTCAGGTACAATTGAGAAAGCCAAACTGAACTTGGTTTAGCATCTTCTCTGAAAGACTCTGAGTATCCCTGAGTACAGCAGTATCAATCTAAATCTTTGTGGTTACCTTCTTGGAACAGGACTCCGCAGCAATAGTTCTATCCACTGAGACATGATACCCTTACTAACAGTGCTGCTAACATTCATATCTAACTCTAGTTTAATAGCATTCAAGGTACAGAAACTAAAGAAAATGTTCTTCATTATTTCTATGGGTATTTACTATGCAGAGAGGTCATGGCTGGAGTCCATTCTGATGGTAAAGTGGATGAAGAATGACAGTGCTGTATTTGAAAGTATCATTGAACTAAGCAGCAAAGAGAGGTGGAAAGGTAGAAGCATCTACAGGGAAACAGTCGTATTGACAGAGTTGCCTTCTGTGGTTTCAGTTACCCATGATTTACTGCAGCATGAACATATTACAGGGAACATTCCAGAACCAGGAACCAAGGGGCTGCTGGGAAGGTAAATGTCCCATTTAAATGAATTGGGTTGCACCTATCCATGGTTTCGAACTTCTGCAGTAGGTCTTGGAACATATACCCAGCAGGTTCGGGTGGATTACTGTATTTGTTTTTATGTCTTGCTGATTCTTAGAATCTATTATTGCTGTGAGTTGCTTTAAATGCACAGAGAATTAATCATACAGTAAAGTCATTAATAAATCTTCTGAGTGCAAGCATGTGGGCCATTGTTGTCTTGAGAATATTTTAAAGTGGTTACCAATTTAATTAAACTCAGGAATTGTTCAGTTCTCCACCATAAGTAATAAGCAATTCATGAACAATGTGGTAGGAAGCTGAAGATAATCTTTAGGTTTGATGAAGCAAAGTTTGCTAAAATGCTCAAGATGATGGAAGCAGTGACAGTTAATAGACAGAAGTATTATATATATATATATAAAAGAAGCTGCAAAATATGAATCTTTTTGAAAGTGAAAAAATAACTTGGTCCCATGTTGACAGTCTGGTGAATAAATAAGACCCAGTTTTCCTGTCCTCATTCTGATAAATTAAAAACCACGCGAAGTAGAATCTAAAATTATATGTCAGTGTATAGACTAATTCACATACTTTTATAATTAAAAGATGCATTTTGAAAATATCTTTTTACTTATTATAAGTAAAACATGTGAATTCAAAGCAGTTGTCATGCACCCACACTATTATTTATTTAGAAATGCCTTTTGCACCCTGTCATCGGCTAATCTATCCACTAATTCCCCTAGTTTTCCATTGTTCCTTTTCATCTTTCCTGATATCATTTTCCATATTGACATGGTTTCGATGCCAAATTGCTTAATTTGTTTGTCTCTTGTTTTTCACTTTATCCCAGTTATAGAGAAGAGTGTGTTCAATCCATCATTTTACTTTTCTATTGTATTTATTTGAAGGAAAACAATGTCACATGGTTTTGATGAATAAAAATTCATATTGAAGTATTGACTTCTCTACTTTGGAGCTGTCCTTTACAGTTCTCAGTGAACTATTGACATTTTCTCTACAAAGATGGTTTCCTTGCTTTTAAGCTATTTCTTTTTGTTGTTATGGAAACGGTAAAGGAGCAGACAGAAGTAACACATCCTCATTGTCTTGTTTCCTATTGTTTCTGACCTGAACAAATGAAGTTGCCTCTATCATTTCCCTTTATATTTCCCCTGAGTGTCACCTGAACTGTACTGCAGAGGTCCAATTACTCAAGAGACTTCCAGTGGGTGAATTCCCCCAGTTTGCTGGAATCTGGTTATTTTCCTCAAGCCTTATCTTTCTGGGTCTTTAAAATTATTGGAAATAGCAGTGACTAGACCAAACTTACTAATGGAGCTGAGGGTGCACTAAGTCCCCAGTCACCTTGTTCAAACCAGTTTTATGTTGCTATGTTGGTGAGGCAATGGCCCAGCGGCGTTACCATTAGAGCATTAATTTGGAAACTTAGCTAATGCTCTGAAGTCCTGAGTTGGAAGTCCACCGCGGAATTTGAATGCAATTAAAAAAAAGGTCTGGAATTAATAATCTATTGATGACCATGAATCAATTGTTATTAAAAACCCATATGGTTCACTAATGTCCTTCAGGGAAGGAAATCTGCCATCCTCACCAGGTCTGGCCTACAGCTGACCCAGACTCCAGGCACACAGCAATGGGTTGACTCTCAATGGCCTGATGGACAATGATTGCTGGCCTGGCCAGTGTGGCCTACGTTCCTGTGAGTGAATTTTTTAAAAAACAACTTCATTGTAGAATCCCAGAATGTCTGTGAGATTTCTCAAAAGTGGATCAACTATCTCACCAGGAGAAACCAATAAAAATGATCACCCTATGTGGAGGAGCTGGTGTTGGACTGGGGTGAACACAGTTAAAAATCACACAACACCAGGTTATACTCCAACAGGTTTATTTGGAAGTACTAGCTTTCTGAGCATCATTCATTCACAACTACCTGGCAAAGGAGCAGTACTCCGAAAGCTAGTGCTTCCAAATAAACCTGTTGGCCTATAACCTGGTGTGGTGTGATTTTTAACTTTGTCCACTCTATTGAAGTTATTTCACGATTCTAAAACAATATTTCTCGTTTGTCCAGTCATCCAAAAGTAGCAGGGAAAACGTGAAGCATGCAGTGACTCTCTGAATAGTCCAGTTTTGATCTTGGTATTCAACTGATCGTTGCATTCACTCCTTTTACTTCTGAGCGGAGTCTTCTGTCATTCAGACCCAACAGAATTGGCATTTTGTCAATGTTGTGAAGCCTGATCTGATATTTTAATGTGACAGTTTGCTCACAGGACAGTGGCTATGGTGCCTCTGCAAAAGTAAATAACAGTAATGAATGTTTACAGACAGTAATTATCAGAACAGATACTGGCCTGACTTCCTGTGTCCATAATATAACAGAAGATTTGGCAATTCTGTTTGACAAAAACAGTTATCAGAATATTGCCACAATATGATTGCCATTGAGTGCTGTGGTCCTGCTTAACTTTGGATTGAATTTTAAATCAAGACAAATGTGCAACCATTGCTTAAACCTTCTAAACAGGGATAAGTGTTGTTAAATAGATGAATAATATAGAATTTAAAAATTGCCATTCTAATACCAGCAAGTATGACCTTTAGTTAAATTGCAATTTCAAATTCTTCTTTACTTTTTACCCTCTGCCTGCAATCTTTGTCAGGCTATTTAGCCTGGCTCCCCCTTTCATTCTCCACTTTGTCCTGGACGTTTTATTTTCAGAGCAAAATATTTAAAAAGTGAAAATGGTTCAAAGTAGACTAATAACTGGAACCTGGACTTTGATCAGTGAGCCAGGGGAGACTTAAGCATTTCCTCAGAAGGAGGGGAAGACTTAGAGCGGATGAGACATTCAGTTCTCTGCATTATTAAAAGAATGAGTAGGTCAGGAGAGAATTGTGTTGAACTACAAGAGCACCACAAAGGAGAAATGAGGTAAAGTAAACCACAGAAATACAGGTAAAGAGAATTATCCCCACTTCACATAGGGAGCTGTGGAAGTGCTGGAAACAGATGATCAGCCGGAGTAGTGATGCAAGCTCTGTTTGAAACGATTGAATAAACTTGTTTCTTCACCAAATGGAGAGCAGAGATTGTCAAAACAATGATGGCTCAGATGGAAAAGTGAAGTGCTGAAAACTAATTGAACATTGAGGAGCTGTTTAGATGGACAGTCTTTTAAATTTCTACATTTTCCAAGTGTTAATGGGCCACTTAGTCTCAAATGAGACAGAGTCTCTGTGATATTAGCAGAAGTTCTGGGTGTAGGTTTGCTCACTGAGCTGGAAGGTGCATTTCCAGACATTTTGTCACCATACTAGGTCACCATCTTCAGTGGGCCTCCGGGCGAAGCACTGCTGATGATTTCTGCTTTCTATTTATATGTTAGGGTTTCTTTGGGATGGTGATGGCATTTCCTGTGGTGATGTCATTTC
Source organism: Chiloscyllium punctatum (assembly GCF_047496795.1). Lineage (NCBI taxonomy): Eukaryota > Metazoa > Chordata > Chondrichthyes > Orectolobiformes > Hemiscylliidae > Chiloscyllium > Chiloscyllium punctatum. The sequence continues at coordinate 54,682,217 of NC_092777.1, forward strand.
CTGTGACGATGTCATTTCCGGTGGTGACATCATTTCCGTTTCTTTTTCTCAGGGAGTGGTAGATGGGATCTAACTTGATGTGTTTGTTGACAGAGTTCTGGTTGGAATGCCATGCTGCTAGGAATTCTCATGCATGTCTCCGTTTGGCTTGTCCTAAGATGGATGTGATGTCCCAGTCGCAATGGTGTAAGGATACTAGTGAGAGAGGGTAATGTCGTTTTGTGGCTAGTTGATGTTCAAAACGACATGAGCCACATTCTAGGACAAGCCAAATAGAGACACGCACGAGAATTCCTAGAAGCATGGCATTCCAACCGGAACTCGATCAGCAAACGCATCGAGTGAGACCCCATCTACCACCCCCTGACAAAACAAACCGGAAATGACATCACCACAGGAAATGGCATCACCACAGGAAATGACATCACCAACCCAAAGAAACCCAAACCTATAAATAGAAAGCAGAAATTATCAGCATGTTTCGCCCGGAGGTCCATTGAAGGTGTTACCTAGTATGGTGGCAAAACGTCTGGAAATGAACCTTCCAGCTCATCAAGCAAACCTACATCCAGAACCTCAAACTGAGCTACAAATCTTCTCAAAACTCATTAGCAGAAGTGTGTACGCATGTATTACTGTATCGCACAAAGATGGGAAGATAGGTAACAGGCTGCTTTTTAAAAATTATGTTGCTGTCTTACCCAATTGCCTTGAGAAGGTGGTGTTGCCACATCTTCGTGAGCCACTACAGTTCGTGTGTTGTGAGGTAAGGATTTCCAAGTTTTTGACCCATTGACAAGGGAGATATTGGAAGAAATCATGTGGCGGGTTACAAAAAAGATTTCAGGAACGTTTGCATTCTTTACTGCATGTTAGCCTCCACTAGTCAGCTTTATCAGGAAGAAACTGAGGTGGCAAGCCTCCCTCCTGCCTCATTCTGCAGATCATGTTGGCATTTTGTAAGCACTCCAGAGGGGGATCACTGCAAACACTCCAAGCCCCACAATCAAAATACTCTGTCTCACTCTTCAAATAGAACACTTGTGTATTAAAAACTGGTTACACTATTAACCCTTCTCCCTTCATTTAATCCCTCCTTCCTTCCACGTTATCATGGATGCAGCCTTTTGTTCAATCCTCTCTGTCACCTTTCTCCTCTGTCTTTGCACAAACTTAAAACCTATTACATCTTTAATGGTTTTCAATTCTGATGATACTGAAGCTGAAGTCTTAACCCAGTTGTTTCTGACACCACTTTAAAGACATTCTGCTCTTCTCTTTGATGTATCCATTGGAGTTTGGAAAAACAAGAGGTGACCTTATTGAAACATGTAAGATTCTTAGGTACCTTGACAGGTTAGGTGCTGAAAGGTCATTTCTCTTGTAGGAGAGACTTGGACCAGAATGCACAATCTCCGAGTAAGAAGTTATGTATTTAAGGCAGAAGTGAGAAGAAATTTCTTCTCCACAGGTGTTGAATCAGTTGGAATTCTTTACCAGACAGGATTGTCAAGACTGGGTTTTTAATTGTACTCAAGATAGGGGCAGCATAGTGGCTCAGTGGTTAGCACTGCTGCCTCACAGCACCAGGGTCCCAGGTTCGATTCCAGCCTCGGGTGACTGTCTGTGCGGAGTTTGCACATTCTCCCTGTGTCTGTGTGGGTTTGCTCCGGTTTCCTCCCACAGTCCAAAGATGTGCAGGTCAGGTGAATTGGCCATTCTAAATTGTCCATAGTGTTAGGTGCATTAGTCAAAGGGAAATGGGTCTGGGTGGGTTGCTCTTCAGAGGTTCAGTGTGGAGTGGTTGGGCCGAAGGGCCTGTTTCCATACTGTAGGGAATCTAATCAAAGAAATTGGGATAGGTAGTGAGGGAACGAAGGGTTATAGGGTTATGGCAGGAAAGTGAAGTTGAGTATTATCACTGAACAGCAGAGCAAGTTTGATGGGCTGAATGGTCTATGTCTGCTTCTATGCCTTATGATTTAATAAGATTTTGGATTGCCCCTTTTGTCTTATTCATCTTCTTTCCTTTTCTCTCCTCATATTTGAGCGGGTGTCTACTAAAACTCACTTCCATAGTCACATCTCTTTCCTCAGGAACTGTCTGCAGTTATGAACTATTGCATGAATTGAAATCCCATCTTCACATTTCAGATAGTACAATCACTAATATCTTGTTGGATGCTTATCCCTCTCCGGGGTCAACATTGAGTTCAACAATTTCAGATCATAAAGTTCTACTTCCTCTGTGTTTTGTTTTCAGAAAGTAGCCACTGGCAATGATTCTGCTGTGCCCACTTATAACTCCTCTGGACCCATCTTTTGGTCTCATTGCCAGCTTTCTTTGACCCCTTTTGTCATTTAATCATACCTAAAATCATCGTATCAGAGACCATTCACTTCTGTCTTTTCCTCCCCTCCACTGAACCTCTAGTTTCTGAGTTCTGATGAAAGGGTCAACTTGAAGTACAGAGAAACCTCGATTATCCAGCATTTGATTAGCCGAATATCGGAATATCCGGCAAGATCGCAAGGTCCCGATGCTTGGCTAAATTTATCCAGCCTTCAATTATCCAGAATTCAATTAACCAAATGAAATACCCCCCACCCATGCCCTTTGGATAATCGAGGTTCCTCTATATTAACTGTTTCTTCTCCACGGATACTGCTACATATGCCAAGTCTTTCCAGCATTTTCTGCTTCTAATTCATAGTTCTACAACTTTATATGCAAAAAAGTAGCATTTAACCAGCAGACTCACTGTGGGCTGCCTACCAAACTCTTCAGCTTGATCTTTCTGAAATCAATGCACGATTCCTTCAGCAGGTAGTGGTAGAATTATTTGAACTTTTCCAATGTGCTGTTTACAAAGAAGGCTATAATATTTTGCATGATGACATACTGTTACAGTAAAAAAAGTCATACTACCTTATTAGCAAGAAAAAGCTATTATCATTTCTTTATCTAAATGGAGGAAAGCAGACAATCTGTATACCTCATAAACTGCAATTTACATTAAAAATGTGTCAGATATAGCAATCTGAATTAGATTCCAATAGTACTTTGTAAATTGAATGAAATTTAGCAGGAATTGGTTCCAATGAAAAATGAGAATGTTTTTTTAAATGGTTATGACTTGTGGAGCCACTTAGTGGATTAATGAAGCTATTTCTAAGATGACATTTCACAGCTGTGCCATAGCAAATCTAGCTTTTGTTTCTACGGGGTTGGAAAAGGCGAATAATTTAATAACTTCATTCTTTTCTCATTGACCTGATTCAAGTCATCTCACTTCTCAGGAAATACTGTAACTCAAATCAGGCAAGTTGGCTCTGATTGATCAGGGCATTGCCATCATTACACATCAGGGATTAACTGTCCCCATAGCCCCTTGCTCATGGAAAAATATGCAATGCACGGACATATTTGTTTTGCCATGTCGAACAGGGCCTTGTGTGTGAACAAAAATTTCTTCGAGAAGCTGCAAATGAACTACAGTGCAAGCCCAACTAGTCTTAAGTTGGTGTCACAGCAGTCTAAACTATTTAATAAGCATTGGCCAACAGCAGGATTATACTGGATACCACATTCTGAGATTTGGAAACACAACCTCAGTCAGCACATTGTCCACTGTGGACAATCAAAGGGAAGGGTTGTTTTATGCAATTCACAATCATTGGAATATATATGTGGCAACACATCAGCACTGAAACTCACATATCACATTTGTGTGTTGGGCAGAATGTTTTCTTGGCATGATGGCACTATCCTGGTAGTGGACAATATCACTTGTGTTTGCTGGAAAGTACTAATCTGAGATATCTAGCCTTAACCATTGCTGAAAGTTATGAGACACCTTCCCTTTGCAGGTAATGTGAGGTAGACTGGGCACCTTTCAGGACCAAAGGTGGCAGCTTTAGAGCCTTCCATGATATACAGTAATGTAAAAACTTGGGAAATAGTAAACTGACTGGACTATCATTCTTTGGTAAACCACATTTTCTATTTCCCTTCTTAAAAAACAGGTCTAACATTAGCATTCACCAATGCTCTGGCACTACACTGTCTCCAGGTAAATTATTAAATTTATGTAAGTGTACCTCTGCTTCCTCTTCCATAGGTACTTTTGGGTTGTGCAAATGAGATCCTTCTGGACAAGTGTTTCAGTTGAATATGTTTATTTAATATTTGTCATCTTCTTTTAGTAGGAAAGAATAATTTAAAAATTATACCATAACAATCTTTGCTTATAACTTATTTGGAATCAAGAAAATATGTTTTTTTTAAAAAAATGCCTTTCCAAAATAGCTCCCAAACCTTAGATGGATTTGGGTTTTAATGAAACATTGAAGGTTTTCATTCGGCATAAAATTCCAAACATCAAATTCTTGGAGACAGTTTGAAAAATTAGAAAGAAGTGGATATTCTTTCAGGGTCAAGAAATATAGTGAGGCAAATAGTAGGAAGAATTTATCACCAGAAGCTATAAAGGTTTTTTTTATATCTTGTAGCAATAGCATGACTTCTGTTTCATTCCAGCCTTATAAAAGCAAAACAGTTTACATTGCCTATCTGGAAATCTTTATATAATGATGTTTTATACTCCAGAGTTCAAAGTCTATATCCAATAAGATGAACTTATATGTGATTTTCTGTGAGGTGTAGTGCCCAACATGTAATGAAATATGATTATTCATGGGAGTTCTGGCTTTGCTTGAAAGTAGTGTATTCAGAAACAGTAGCCTTGGATTAAAGAAGCTGAAATATACTTATTGACTTTTCTATATAAACAAATTGGGAAGAAGCTTTCAGTAACTAAAGAGTACACAAGGAGAACGTGATATTGAATCTCCAGTAACTGAGTTAACTGAGCTCAGTATTACTGGGCCCAATATGACTAGGACTTGGTGCACCTTGACTGTCGAAGGCAATCTCAGCAAGGTTTTCCACTTTAGATTGAAATAGTGGAAAGGCATAAGAACTTTATGCATGATTCACTCTTCCTTGCATTCCTTTCTCTGTTTTGTGTTTTGCTGTGCTTGTACCTTTCAGGGGGTGTATATTTATGCTTCTGTCAATCTTTGTCTACTTTGACAGAAATGCAGTAGTTTATGAGTTGTATTCAATCTGTCGATACCATGAGAAAAATAAGACATTTGCAAAATATTCTCCCAGTGAACATTGTCTTATTCAAATAAGACAAGTTATCCTGTGTATGATTAGCACATTTACATCTAACAAATGATTAATGTAACAGCTTATGCACAGAACAAGAACCAGCTCCCGTTGATACACCCATGCTTCCTTTGAGTGAGAGTTAGAATCTGCACATAAATTAATGTGGGCACTATGTGCCCTGTACAAATAAGGGAATAACTTGCTGTGTCAGGATTTACAGTTAGGATTTTCCTTATACACACTCACTTCTTCACATGATCAATAATACCATCAGACCAGGTATTCTCCTAATGAACTAAATTAAGATTATAACATACAGGGACTGATTATAAAATTAAAACTGTTCAAAATATTAAATTTATAGCTGTGGAAATCTTAATTCCCTTTCCTAAGATTGTGGATACTGGGTCAATTGACACTTCCAACATAGGTGTTTGTTAGATAAATGTGTTAAGGCCTATGGATCAAAGGCAGGTAATTGGAATTGGAATTTCCATTTTGCCTGGATTCTCAATAGACATGTCTTTGGGTATTGATTGGCCATGCGGTTTAGTGTTTGCAGCGTTTGTCAGTCTAAGACAGACCAAAAGAAATCAAACATGTTGTTTCGCTTCTTTCAATGGATTAATGGCATATAAAAAGTTATTAAATTATATCAGTTTACAAACTATTTAAAATTTCTCTAGTGTACCTTTTAAATTGGACAATTTCACATTGCTGCAGAATAAATCTACTGGCTATGATTAATGGCCAATATATTATACTTACTTTCTCCTGGAACTATGTGCCATTGTACTCTATCTCTTTTTCTGCCTTTTCCTGTACAATTATGATTAAAATTCCAAGTACTTATATTCAATTTAGCAGCTGTGAAACCTTCCCCTGGTGAAAGCTGGCAGTGCTACATCTATGGGCAGCTTGGTCAAACAGGGAGACTGTGCATCATGACCACAGTTTTCCTGTCCAACTCTGTGGCCATTAAAAGCAAAGGTGAGAGCACGAAGCTGGCATGGTGTTTCACAGCATTAAAATTCTCTTGTAAGTTATTTCACTTTACATTGGTTTCACCATATTCACCTGTGAATCATCATTATCTATTGAGACTAGGTTGATCAGAGAGTTCAATGGATTAGTATGCCTTATTGTTAGCGCACATTGAAGGTTAAAGGCCAGTGTAAGACATCTTCTTTATTGTGGGAGAAACAATATTAGTTTGTGCATTCACTCTTTATTGAATGTTCATATTAATGTCCGTTAATGAACTCACAACTCTGTGGGACAAGTTTGGACTTGCAGATGACTCTCCCAATGGTAATTGTCAGAGGTCACTCTCAGAAAGAGCCAACAAAATATTGTAGTTGATCATGAAGCCCTCTAAGGTCTCTGCCAATCAACACCCTGAGATAGAACAAAGAACAATATAGCACAAGAAGCCCCCTTGGTCCCCAAGCCTGCGCCGACACATTTTGCCCTTCCATACTAAAACTGTCTTCAGTTCAGATCCATATTCCCTTCCTATTCATGTATTCTAGAATGATGCTATTGTGTCTGCTTCCATCATCTCCCCTGGCAGCATGTTCCCGGCATGCACATTTTGTGGGAAAAACACACATTTGGATAGTGCTAACACTGGCCATTAGGTACGTGTATTTTTTACCTTGACTGATATTCCCCACGACACCCAAGACACCAGGCTCTTCTGACTTTTACACTTTGGGACCAGTGACCATAATTCTATTAGTTTTAAAATAGTGATCAAAATGGATGAACCAGATCTAAAAGATAAGGATCTAAATTGGAGCAAGGGTAATTTTGACAGTATTTCAAATGATGATTGGGAGCGGATATTTGCAGGTGAAGAAATGACTGGAAAATGGGAAGCCTTTAACAATGAGAAAACAAGTATCCAGAGACAGTATGCTCCTGTTAAGGGAAAGGGCAAAGGCAGTAGGTGTAGGGAATACTGGATACTAGAGAAATTGAGGTTTTAGGTCAAGAAAAAAAATGAAGCATATATCAGGTATAGACATCAGGGATTGAGTGAATCCTTAGAAGAGTATAAAGGCAGTAGAAGTATATTTAAAAGGGAAATCAGGAGGGCAAAAAAGGAATAAGATAGATTTGGCAAATAGGGTTAAGGAGAATCCAAAGGGTTTCTACAAATATATTAGATTAGATTAGGTAACCTACAGTATGGAAAATGAGTAACTTAAGGACAAACAAGTAACTAGAAAGAGAATAAGGTCTCTTAAAGATCAGGAAGGCTGCCTATGTGTGAACCACAGGAGATGGGTGAGATACGAAACACGTATTTTGTATCAGTGTTTGTTGTGGAGAAGGATGTGGAAGATAAAGAACTTGTGGAAATATATAATGACATTTTGAAAACTGTACAGGGAAGGAGGTGCTGGACGTCTTAAAACACAAAAAGGTGGGTAAATCCTCAGGACCTGATCAGGTGTACCCTAGAAATCTGTGGAAGCGAGGGAAGTGATTGCTGGGCCCTTTGCTACGATATTTGTATTATTGATAGCCACAGGTGAGGTGCCAGAAGACAGGCTGATGGAACTGGCAAATAAATTAGATGTGGAGTTGCCTGTAAAATTGTAATTATAAATGTACCCAATTTTTGAAATAATTTTTACTTTTAACTTTACAAACGAAGCAAAGTTAATGTTCTGAAGTCAGGTCCTTAAAAGCAGACATCCCCACCAGTTCAAGTCACAATAACTCATTCAAGTACTTAGAGATATTTTCACTTTTTCCCTTTGTGCTAACATGAAATGTGAGCGATATTGTTCTCTTAGCCACAGGCAGTTTGAATTAATCTTTTTCTCCTCTATATTGGCTCTATCGATTGGGCGCAGCAATAAATTGGGTGCAGCAAATTAAATTATTGACAGTGAACTTTGAAAGGAACTCTATGTTAAATGTGGCTTTTATTGCTTCAGAGACTAGTGACAGTATTTTGTGTGAATTCAACTAAATAGGGAATAGGAGTCTCAACCAAATCACTCATCAACACACTTATTTCACTGCATTTTTCTTTTCTTGCATTTTTAGTTATTTGAATATATATAAAAAAGTAAAAGTTTAAACATGAGAAGCAGTTTTTGCATAGAAATAATTTAGTACCAAATTTCAACGTTTTCTCCATAACACTGTAAATTAGACCCCTTTGAGCACTTGTCCAACTACTTTTTGAAAGTTCCTCCATAACCTGACTCCACCACTGGTTATTCTTCAAGATCACAACAATCCTCTACCTGAATTTTTAAATCTTGTGGTAAACAGAGTCTTCTAAATGTTGACTTGCCCCAAATTAAGAATTGCTAATATATCTTTTAAGGTTTGATTTGATAAGACGTCAATAATTGTTTTTGTGATGAAAGCTGTATAATCTCTGTGAATTCAAATCAGTTTTGGAATTTGAATTCCAAAATAGAGGCAGATAAGTGTTATATAATTTTTTGAAGGGTTTTCTTTTATTAAAAAAAAATCACGGTCAGAGAGCCCTTCTGGGACAGTGGATGTCAAAATTTGTCATAAAGTGAATCCTTATGATGCTGAAGGGAAAATGCTTATACTATTAAGTATAGCATTCATCTCTTAAATGTTGGAATTGCAAGTTCAATATGTTCTTAGACAATTCATGGTTTTGATTCATGGTTATGATACAGGACACATTAATAGTGCAGGCTGAGAGATTATGGCATACTTAGCGGAGGCCTTGAATGCAAAAACAAGGAATTATGCTAAATTTTGCAAGTCAGTCATTAAGCCTCAGTTGAAGTTCATTGTACAAGTCTATACATGACATTTTATCAATTATGAGAAAATGAGGACTGCAGATGCTGGAGATCAGAGCTGAAAAATGTGTTGCTGGAAAAGCGCAGCAGGTCAGGCAGCATCAAAGGAGCAGGAGAATCAACATTTCGGGCATAAGCCCTTCTTCCTGTTCCTTTGATGCTGCCTGACCTGCTGCACTTTTCCAACAACACATTTTTCAGATTTTATCAATTATATCAAGACTTCGATAGCATCCAAAGCAGGTTTAACAGAATGTTACTAGGTATGTAGAATTTTAGTTTTGTATAGAGATTAGAAACATTAGCGTTCTTAATCTAAAATCAGAGAAAAGCAAGGGGAGACTTTAAAAGAGAAATTCTTTCTTCTTGTCAAGTAGTTATCGACTGGAGGTCACAGATTAAAAATCATTGGCAAAATAACTTTTTTTAAAAATTCAGGTAGAGGATTGTTGTGATCTTGAAAAATAACCAGTGGTGGAGTCAGGTTATGGAGGAACTTTCAAAAAGTAGTTGGACAAGTGCTCAAAGGGGTCTAATTTACAGTGTTACGGAGAAAACGTTGAAATTTGGTACTAAATTATGCAGCTCTTTAAAAGAATCATCTCAGGCACAATGAGCAAAACGATCTCCCTTGTGCTGAATGATTCCATGATATCTGCTGCACATTTCACCTTGAAGTACAGATGAATGCACAAGTGAGGATCACAAGTAGGCCATTTTGTCCCTCTGGCCTGTTCTATCACTCAATAAGGTCATAGCTGATCTGATTGTAACCTCAATTCAGCATTGCCAGCTAAGTCCCATAACCTTTCAACCCCATTCTTAACAAGAATATGTATACCTCTGCCTTAAAAATAAATAATGTCTCCGAGTTGTAGATTCTCCCCACTTAAGAGAATCTCATTCTGTCTACATCTAACCTGCTCAGACTGTTCAGAATTGAATATATTTCGATCAACTTACCTCTCACTCTTCTGAACTCCAGCAGATACAAGCCAAGCCTGTCCAACCTTTCCTCATAAGACAACGGACATAATCCAGGTATTAGTCCAATGAACCATTTCTGAATTGTCTCTGATGCATTATATCTTTCCTTAAATAGTGACCAATACTGTACACAGGAGTCCAGGTGCAGTCTCACAAGTACTCAGTATAACTGAAGAATAAAGTAAAAACAATGACTGCAGATGCTGAAAACCAAATACTGGATTAGTGGTGCTGGAAGAGCACAGCAGTTCAGGCAGCATCCAACGAGCAGAAAAATCGACGTTTCGGGCAAGGCTTTTGCCCGAAACGTCAATTTCTCTGCTCGTTGGATGCTGCCTGAACTGCTGTGCTCTTCCAGCACCACTAATCCAGTATAACTGAAGAATAGCCTCCCTAATATTGTCACGGAGTCATAGAGTCATACAGCAGGGAAACAGACCCTTCAGTCCAACCAGCCCATGCCAACCATAATCCCAAACTAAACTAGTCTCACCTGCCTGTGCTTGGCCTGTGTCCCTCCAAACATTTTTTTATGCATATGCTTATCTGAATATTTTTTAAATGTTGTAACATACCCGCATCCACCACTTCCTCTGGAAGTTCATTCCACACACAAACAACTCTGTGCAAGACAATTAGTCTCTCATGTCTTTTTAAAATCTTTCTCCTCTCATCTTAAAAATATGCCCCCTAGTCTTGAAACCTCCCATCCGAGGGAAGACATCTGCCATTCACTATATGTGCAGCCCTCAAGATGTTATCAATCTATAAGGTCGCCCCTCAACCTCATACGCTCCAGTGAAAAAGAGTCCCAGCTTTTCGTGTTTCTCCCCATAACTCCAACCCTCCATTCCCAGTAACATCTTGGTAAAACTCTTCTGAACCCTCTCCAGTTTAATAATATCCTTAACAATTGCATTTGATTGATCTTGTAATAAATGAAAACAAATAATCATGATGACAATTGTTGTAAATGGGAATCAGACCAATCAATTAGGACTTATGAATTATACATATGATTATATAATGGTGAGGTCCTAATCAGCTTAATATGTACCATTAAAGTACCGAAAGAAAGTGTCCCACAAAAGTTTTTTTATTAGGAAAGATCAATTACATCTTAGAATTTATCTGCCAGAAATTATTCTTACTAACAGGGGATTGCTAAGTTATAATATAACATTTCGACAGAAAGGATTAACTAATATACTAAGATTTAATCTTCATTTGAAGATGGGCAAGAAAATGTCTATAGTGTATATATGTATTTAGATATAAATTATACCAAAATAATACTATATGTAATGTATATATTTGCTGCACATAGCAAAACAATACTTCTTACAAGGACATATGTGACGTCTGACAATGCTGTCACTGTAAGAGGTTATTTTGTCCTTTTTTTTTGAAGAGGGGCTATAAGGCAGAGATACAGAACTGGCTACAGAAGACACCTTGTGGAGGCCTTGGGTTTTTATTTAAACAGCCTGAATAGGTGTGGCCAGCTCTTGCAGATTCAGATTTCTGGATATTGCTTTTTTCAGTAACATCAGAAGTTCTTGGGTTCTCAGAAGAATTGGAGTAGTGCATGCCTCCTGGCTGCTACATTCTCTGAATTTTCTTTTGATTTTTTTTCCTCCTGGATTGGAGAACTGCATGTAGAATATGGGTCTGAATTTGCCTTTTTGCTGAGGGGAGTGTTTATGGGATGTTATTATATTGGTACAGTTAATTCGTAATGGGTTCTGTATCTATTATTCAGTTAAGTTTTCCAATAGTTAAGTTATTCTAAATTTCTCTTTATTTTATTTGTATTTTAACTAAGTGTTTAAATGAATTGCATTTTTTTAGATTAGATTAGATTCCCTACAGTGTGGAAATAGGCCCTTCAGCCCAACCAGTTCACACTGACCCTCTGAAGATTAACCCACACAGACCTACCTCCCTCTGACTAATGCACCTAACACCATGGGCAATTTGCCTGACCTGCACATCTTTGGACTGTGGGAGGAAACTGGAGCACCCAGAAGGAACCCATGCAGACACGGGGAGAATGTGCAAACTCCACACAGATAGTTGCCCGAGGCTGGAATCGAACCTGGGCCCCTGGTGCTGTGAGGCAGCAGTGCTAACCACTGAGCCGTGTCGCCCCACTTAAAGCTCACGAATCCAACCCCTGCACCCCTGAACAATGCAGAAATGGAAATACAACAGGCAACGTATTCAACACAACATCTTGTACCATGCAATGTTTTGCTTAACATTGAGTACTTTGACCAGTTGCATCACATCTGGAACACCCACTTCACATCTGCCTTTAAAATAAGAAAAAGTTAGGGTCTAGGCTACCTTTTTAAAATATTTTGTGAGGGGGGGGCGTTCTAGTCCATCACAAAAGTCATTACATGAGGAATTTTATAGTCAATTGAATACTTTTGGAATGTAGTCATGCCTGGAGCAGAGGTGGCCGAGGAGTGACCTTATCGAGATTTATAAAATAATGAGGAGCATGGATAGGGCGAGTATTCTGGGGTGGGGGAGTCCAGTACTAGATGACATTGGTTTAGTGTGAGAGTGGAAAGATATAAAAGAGACCTAAGGGTAAACTTTTTCATGCAGAGGGTGGTGCGTGTATGTAATGAACTATCAGAGTAAGTGGTAAAGGTTGGTACAATTACAACATTTAAAAGGTATCTGGATGGGTATATGAATAGGAAGGGTTTAGGGGGATATGGGCCAAGTACTGGCAAATGAGATTAGGTTAGGTTAGGATATCTGGTCGGTATGGATGAGTTGGACTGAGAGTCTGTTTCCATGCTGTATATTTCTATGACTCTAGGCTGTAGGAATTAATGAAATCATTAAGGAGAATCGCTTAGGATTCTTCAAGAATCAACTCAGCACTCCATTGACAGTGTAATGTAATAATACAGGCAGTCACCTGGTTGCAAATGAATTCCATATTGGAGTTCATTTGCAAATCAATCTGTACGCAAGTCAGAACACAGTGCAGAACAATATAGAGCAGCTGTTCTTAAGTACAGGAAATGTTTATATGTTGGGTCTTCAAAATTACATCCCCAAATGGGATTGCATTCATGAGTACAAGTGTTCGTAAGTCAAGCATTTGAAAATATGCTTGCATTCACAATCATCACAGAAACAAATCATATCATTTCCCATCATCCAATAAACAACCTGAAGACAAAGTCATGACATGAAAATATCAAGGAAAGATGCTTGTAACAGGAGTTAAGCTCTTATCAGTTGAAGTTTGACAATTTTGATGAAGTGCCACTTCTTACAGACAGCAAAATTGTCTTTCTTACAAGAGCCAAAAACTAAGCTATTTTTATTGGAATAGAAAATTTGTAAAACAAATTACATTTTCCTATTTGTAACATAACTGAATTTATTAAACGTTAATAACACAATTGTTATAGAAATTGTGGCCACAGGGCAAATGAGTAGACAGTGGAATAGAGGTACTGTAAGGGCAAGATGAACCTAATGATATTGTAAAAGGAAATAAGAGCACTCAGTTAGGATTTATTCAATACACATATGATTGCATAATGGTCAGATCTTAAACACTTCAAAATAATATATTTAAGTACAGAAAGAAAGCATCAAATAAAGGTTGAATTCTTAGGACAGGTCAATTAATACCAGAATTTATAGGCCAGAAGTTACTGCTGTAAAGATGTAATTAACACATTCATATTTTATAGTATTATCAGTGGTATTAACTTATTTGTAATAAACTGAAGTAGAGTCATAGAGTCATACAGCACAGAAATAGACCCGCCGGTCCAATTTGTCTATGTTGACAACGTTTCTCAGACTAAACTCATCCTACTTGACTGTGTTGGTCCATATTCCCCGAAACCTTTCCTGTTCCTGGAGCTGTCCAAATGTCTTTTAACTGTAACTGTATCTATCACTTTCTCTGACAGTTCCTTCCACATAGGAACCACTCTGTATGAAAAAGTTACCTCTCAGGACCCATTTTAAATCTTTCTGCTCTCATCTTAAAAATAATTCAATTGAGTCCACAAGAAAAGGAAGTAATTCTTCCATGGCCTGTGGACCAATTATTATTTAATGCAACCATTTGTTTCAGGTATATATTGTTAACAGGCAAATAGGCTTGTAATAATGTTAAAAAATTGCCTGAAGAAAGAGTTAAACTCTGTAATAAATATCTACAGTTATTTTATAATGTTACGATAGTAGAATTAGCTGAGAAAATATGGGATGAGACCTGAATGGAATGTAAACCTCAACATGAACTGTTTGGACTAAATGGCCTATATTTTGGATCATGTATCCTATGTAATCCCATATAATCCTATGGCTGGATTTAGTGGGAAATTCGTTGGATCCGTTCCTGTCTGTCAAAGTATGGGAAGATATGTGGTATCAGCGTGCAAATGAAGGTGATAGATTGCCAACAATATGGCAAGATTCTGAAGGGACTTTGAGACGTGTGAGCCTCTGAATGGGTTTGAGGGGTAAACAATAAAATTGTTATTGTGATTGAGGATCAGGGACACAGGGGCATAGTTTCAAGATGTGAGGTCAATCATTTAGGATTAAAATGAAGATAGATCTTTCCATGGAAAAGGTTTTGGTTCTTTGAGTTCTCTGCCCTAGTATATATAGATATGTTTATTGCTGAAAGCGACAGATTTTGATCTCCTAACTAATCAATAGATACGGGGAGTTGGTGTGAAAGTAGAGTTGCAGCAGGAGGTCAGTTATGATTGTATTGATTGTCGGGGCCAGATGGCCCACTCCTGCTCCCATTTCTGATTCTGAGGTGATTCCAAAGTGAGCTGGATTTGGAGGTGAACTATCCCTTAATCAGAGCCTAACTAGTTTTGGTAATTTAAAGTAGCTAATTCTTACTTTATTTTCTACAGTAGTGTTTTTCCCTTGTACAGTTTGGACCTTAACTACTGAGTATTTTGGATACAGTGCTAGCTAATTTGGTGTAGCCATTGTTCTGGCTAACAACAGGACAAAGCAACATTTCAAATGAACAATTACATTTACTTTTTTAACCCAGTGACCTTTACTGCCACACCAACAGCCGAGATGTTGTGTAAATTTATTTAAGTGTTGAACTGAACTGCCTGGTTCTGTACTGTACATTCTTCATAATTCTGTACAATTACTGAACACACTGTGCTTTATTTAACAGGTGCATTTCTGAGCCAATGTTTGGAAGAAGTAGAATAACAGAGAACCTCTGCTGCCAGGCTGCTACTTGTGGCCTGCTTCATATTGAAGACACACTTCTGTACAGTGCACACTTGATGCATAACCAACAATGTTTTCCTGATGGTTACAACCCCAATCAATCCCTGATGTCTTTCAGATAGCTAAGACTTCTCAGAGTGAAAGCCACTGATATTTGAAACTATGAACTTCCTGCATCTTTCAATTTTAAAAGAAAATCAAATGCTCTGTAAAATAGGGCTGCTGATTTGTTACGAGTACATTGCATGCAAGATGCTTTTATCTTCAGTAAAGGTTGTCAAATGTTTAATTTTATAGACTGTGCTGCTTTAAATATAACGCCACGCATTCAATCATAAGTTTTGAAGAAGTTACTCTCTTTTAATAAGGAACCAAAAGAAAACTGCTTCCATAAAGCATTTCACAACCACAAATGTCCCAAAGCATTGTACAGTCAATTAAATACTTTTGAAATATTGTCACTGCTGTAATGGGGAACTGATGTAATCATCAAAGAGAATTACTGAGGAGTGTGACGGTCGGCAATTGATTTTCTTAAAGAATCAATAATGCAATCCTCAGACAGTGTAATGTGCAAATATTTATATGCATTGAATTTTTAAAAAGTCAACATATTTACTATCCCTTCCTTAATCCTAATTCTGATGCATTATCGTGCAAAAGGCACTTGGGCTGAGCCTGCGATGCAAGATGTCAAAACCTGTAAGACTATGGACCAAAACTGGAAGGTGCTCTTATGATTAATAGCTCTTTTGCAACCGATCTAGGCACAAGTTGAATATCCTTCTTCTGGACCATAACTGTCTTTGAGTATCTCATTCCAAATGTATAACAATTATCATTCACAGCTGAAAGTCAAAAGTTCATACAAAATACCAAAATGAAAATCTGTTCTGCTCATATTTCTTTCCTTTATTCCACGAATTGCAGAGCTCACGTATTGCTGGTTCATTGTATTTATTCAACTGTAATCCTACTTCTCAATAGATGCCAGAGCACGTAGCATGGTGTGAAAGGATTTCTATGATTTTATTATCATTAGAATCTCAGAGGAGACCACCAAATTATGTGACAATCTGATTAGAGAAAATAAAAATATTCTTTTGTTCATAAGTTTTAGATCCCAAGTACTTAATGTCACAAAGCTTATCCCTTTTTTGAAAAGCTGTTCCTTTTCTCAAGGATACTGTATTCTTGGGTTTTTTTTCCAGAAGGATCATAAGCGGGCCAGGCTCCGATTAGACTGGTTTGGTACAGAGGTTAAAGGTTATTGAGAGGCCTTTTTGTTTATATGAAAATAGCTGAGACTTAAAGCCAAAGAGTCATGTTTAGAAGTGATCTGTGTAATGGAAGGGGAGTGGTCAGCTCTCTAGTCGAGCAGTTCAGAACTAGTTGGGAGTTCAGCTGTGGATTGTGTGAACAGGCTCTCTCTCCTTCTCCCCTTCTAACTTCAACCTTTAAGCATTTGTTCCCTATGTACTGTGTTGTAATGGGGGTTTGCTCATTGGGACTGTTGTAAATATTCATAACAGCGTAATTAAGTCAGGTTGAGAGAGACTGATTTCTGTAAGGATTCTTTATTCTGTTCTTTGTGTTTCATTGTGTAATTTTGTGAATAGATTTTTGTCCGCTTTAAAACCTGGTAGTCACTTTGCTAACTTACTCCAGGTAATTTTATGGACTAGGCCAGGCCAACAAAACATTATTAAGCAGGCAGCCCCAACCATAACTTTGCAATTTGTTTCGGTAAGTGTACAGTGAAGATTACCCGAGAGTAAGTTAGCGAGGTTGACTACCAGGTTTAAAACAGACAAAACATTTATCCACAAAATTACACAAAGAAACATGAAGAACAGAACAAGGAACCTCTACAGAACTCAGTCTATCCAAACTAGACTTAAGCAAGCTGTTCCAAATATACACAACAGTCTCAATAAGCAAACTCCCTTTAAAGCACATTACAAATATGCTCAGGTGCTTGCAGGTTGAAGTTTGAAGGACAGAAAAGAGAGTTTCCACACAACTCACTGTTGAACTCCCAACCAGTACTGGACTGAACTAAACTGCTCAGCTAGAGAGCTGACCACTCCCCTTTCATTCTACAGATCACTTCTAAAACATGACCACTTTGGCCTGAAGTCTTATCTGTTTACATATGAACAAAAGGCCTCTCAAAAATATTTTTATCTCTGTACCAAACCAGTCTGAGCAGAGCCTGGCCTGGTTTATTACCCCTCTTTAAAAAATCAAGGACAGAATATGCTTGAGTCAAGGAACAGCTTTTAGAAAAAACAAGACTAGCTTTGTGACAAATGTATATTTACTGAAACAAATTGCAAAGTTATGGTCTGGGCTGCCTGCTTACAAATGTTTTGAGTGGTCTGGCCTAGTCCATAACAGATTGGAGGCTCTTTGTGGGATTTTAAACAGCGAGTGGTAGGTGCTAGTGTCTTTATTTTGGGTGGTGGTTTGATTGGATAGACAAAGCTTAGGACAGTCACGGCTCTTTCAGCCACCACAAGTTTTCTGGAAGTGGATGCGGTGACTTTGCAAGTTTCGCAAAAGGTGAATAAAACCAAGCTGCAGGAATTAGCAGGCCAGCTGGGATTGGACCTGCCTGCTTCTGTGAGGAAAGGAGAGGTAATGATAGCAGTAGTTCAGCAATTAAACTTGATGGAGAATCCATCAGAATCTGTGGAGATGGCAAGAATTCAATTGCAAATGAAGCAGCTTGAGTTGGAGGCAAGAGATAAGGAAAGGGGCAGCAGAAATGAAACAGTTTGAGTTATGGTTAAAAGCAGAAGAAAGGGAAAAAGAGAGAGATTTTGAACTTCAGAAATTGACACTTAAAAACTCTGGGTTCCAGAATCTTCCATCGGCCTCCAAAATCACTCCAGCACCATTAACCACGCAACCGCCGTGAACCATGCCGTCACTTCCGCCCCCACCGACCTCGCAGCCTCCGCGATCGCCACCCAGACAACCGCCTCCACGATCACCAGGAAGACCATCGCCGACAGATTCGCGGCCTTCATGGCTATCGGGAATAACACCGTTTCTGTTGTCGCCACAGCCACTTCCGCCCCCTGGGTTGCCGTCGCCGCAGCCACTTCCGACCCCAGTGACATCACTATCCTGCACAATCACCATGCCGCATGCGTCTCCGCCCCCACACCAATCTCCGTCACCATGCCTAACTCCGCCCCCACGCCGATCTCCGTCACCATGCCTAACTCCGCCCCCACGCTGATTTCCGTCACCATTCCCAACCCCGCCCCCACGCTGATCTCCATCACCACGCCTAACCCCGCCCCCACGCCGATCTCCGTCCCAACCCCCACGCCCAGCTCCAGCCCCACACCAGGTCCTAGCTCCCGGTGCTGCCGTATTTTCACCATCCCTCCAGAACTACCCCTCTCTGAGGATGAAAGATCAGTCCTCAGCAGAGGCCTCCCCTTCATTCCCCTGCGCTCCTGGATTAACAAGTTCAACACGCGGCGTGACATCGAACAATTCTTCCGCCGCCTTCGCCTCCGTGCCTACTTCTTCAACCAGGATTCCCGCCTACCCTCCGACGACCCCTTCTCCCACCTCCAACACACCCCATCCACCTGAACACCCCGTGCTGGCCTCTTACCTGCCTTCGATCTCTTCATAGCCAACTGCCGCCGTGACATTAACCGCCTCAATTTCTCCACCCCTCTCACCCACTCCAACCTCTCACCCTCGGAACGTGCAGCCCTCCACTCCCTCCGTTCCAACCCCAACCTCACTATCAAACCGGCAGACAAGGGAGGCACGGTGGTAGTTTGGCGCACCGACCTTTACACCGCTGAGGCTAAATGCCAGCTCGCGGACACCTCCTCCTACTGCCCCCTTGACCTTGACCCCACCTCCCACCACCAAACCATCATCTCCCAGACCATCCATAACCTCATCACCTCAGGGGATCTCCCATCCACCGCCTCCAACCTCACAGTCCCACAACCCCGCACTGCCCGTTTCTACCTCCTGCCCAAAATCCACAAACCTGACTGCCCCGGCCGACCCATTGTCTCAGCCTGCTCCTGTCCCACCGAACCCATCTCTGCATACCTTGACACGGTCCTGTCCTCCTTAGTCCAAGAACTCCCCACCTACGTTCAGGACACCACCCATGCCCTCCACCTCCTCCATGATTTTCGCTTCCCCAGTCCCCAATGCCTTATCTTCACCATGGACATCCAATCCCTGTACAACTCCATCCCCCATCACGAAGGATTCAAAGCCCTCCGCTTCTTCCTTTCCCGCAGTACCAACCAGTACCCTTCCACCGACACCCTCCTTCGACTGACTGAACTGGTCCTCACCCTGAACAATTTCTCTTTCCAATCCTCCCACTTCCTCCAAACCAAAGGAGTAGCCATGGGCACCCACATGGGCCCCAGCTATGCCTGCCTCTTCGTAGGATATGTGGAACAGTCCATCTTCCGCAGCTACACTGGCACCACCCTCCACCTTTTCCTCCACTACATCTATGACTGTATCGGCGCTGCCTCGTGCTCCCACAAGGAGGTTGAACAGTTCATCCACTTTACCAACACCTTCCACCCCAACCTCAAATTCACCTAGACCGTCTCAGACTCCTCCCTCCCCTTCCTAGACCTTTCCATTTCTATTTCGGGCGACTGAATCAACATGGACATTTACTACAAACCGACCGACTCCCACAGCTACCTAGTCTACACCTCCTCCCACCCTGCCCCCTGTAAAAACGCCATCCCATATTCCCAATTCCTTCGTCTCTGCCGCATCTGCTCCCAGGAGGACCAGTTCCAATACCGTACAACCCAGATGGCCTCCTTCTTCAAAGACCGCAATTTCCCCCCAGACGTGATCGACGACGCCCTCCACCGCATCTCCTCCACTTCCCACTCCTCCGCCCTTGAGCCCCGCCCTTCCAATCACCACCAGGACAGAACCCCACTGGTCCTCATCTACCACCCCACCAACCTCCATATACAGCGTATCATCCGTCGTCATTTCTGCCCCCTCCAAATGGACCCCACCACCAGGGATATATTTCCTTCCCCTCCCCTATCAGCGTTCTGAAAAGATCACTCCCTCCGTGACTCCCTCGTCAGGTCCACACCCCCCACCAACCCAACCTCCACTCCCGGCACCTTCCCCTGCAACCGCAAGAAATGCAAAACTTGCGCCCACACCTCCCCCCTTACTTCCCTCCAAGGCCCCAAGGGATCCTTCCATATCTGCCACAAATTCACCTGCACCTCCACACACATCATCTATTGCATCCGCTGCACCCGATGTGGCCTCCTCCATATTGGGGAGACTGGCCGCCTACTTGCGGAACGTTTCAGAGAACACCTTTGGGACACCCGGACCAACCAACCCAACCACCCCGTGGCTCAACACTTCAACTCCCCCTCCCACTCCACCAAGGACATGCAGGTCCTTGGACTCCTCCATCGCCAGACCATAGCAACACAACAGTTGGAGGAAGAGCACCTCATCTTCCACCTAGGAACCCTCCAACCACAAGGGATGAACACAGATTTCTCCAGTTTCCTCATTTCCCCTCCCCCCACCTTGTCTCAGTCAAACCCCTCGAACTCAGCACCGCCTTCCTAACCTGCAATCTTCTTCCTGACCTCTCCGTCCCCACCCCCACTCCTGCCTATCACCCTCACCTTGACCTCCTTCCACCTATCGCATTTCCAACGCCCCTCCCCCAAGTCCCTCCTCCCTACCTTTTATCTTAGCCTGCTGGACACACTTTCGTCATTCCTGAAGAAGGGCTCATGCCCGAAACGTCAATTTTCCTGTTCCTTGGATGCTGACTGACCTGCTGCGCTTTTCCAGCAACACATTTTCAGCTCTGATCTCCAGCATCTGCAGTCCTCACTTTCTCCACTTAAAAACGAAAGTCAGCTGAAAAAGATGGAGATGAAGGCTGGTGGCAAGTCTAGTGAGGAAGAGAATGGGGATTAAAATCACCACGTTGGGCGCAAGCCTGATGAGAAACTAAGTGTGTTCAAGCATTGCCTAAATTTGCTGAGAAGGATGTCGAAGCCTTTTTCACCTCATTTGAAAAAAATTGGCTAAGCTGATGCAGTGGCCAGTGGCAATGTGGGTTTTGTTGATCCAAACGAAACTTGTAGGTAGGGCTAGTGAGGTATTCGCATCACTGTCAGAGGAGGGAATCTAAGGAGGCATCCAGGTCAAACCTACACTGAGTTTGAAAGAATCCAAAAGAGTAATTTCAATAAATGGATAAGAGCTTTAAAAATCGAGCAAACTTTAGAGAGGTCATTATTTTGGAGGAATTCAAAAATTCATTGCCTGAAGTAGTGCAAACTCATATGGAAGAGCAGAAAGTTAAAACAGCAAGGTTAGCAGCTATAGTGGCTGCTGATTATGAGCTGTTACATAAAACATGGTTTGGCTTCCAGAATCAATTTTAGTCCCTGAGGGATAGAAATTGGGGCAAAGAGAAATTCTCATGTGGAAAGGGAAAGGTAGATCTCAGTGAAGATCATAAGGAGAACTTACCACAGGGTAAAAAAGAAACCCTTGAGGGGGAAAAAGAAGTTTAAAAAGCTCCGGTGTTTTCATTGTAATAGAGCCAGGAGAAAGCCAGATGTAGGAAAACCGGACAAGCCTGGGAGTTTTGTTGGATGAGAAACAAAAAGCACAAGGGAAGTTAGAAACTATCTCAGAGTATTCAAGATGGTCAGAGATTGATTAAGGAGGAAGTGTTGGATCTGCTTAAAAAAAAATACACGCAACGGTAACGTTTATTCACATAGGCCAGGAGTACCAGGTGAAGAGGTTACAACATTAAGGGACACAGGATCCTCTCAGTCTGTAATGCTGAAGGATGAGGAGATGTGTACTCCTGTGGGACTATTGCCAGAAAAGATAATGGTAACAGGAACTCATGGTGAGACAAAAAGTGCCCAATTATGTAAAGTGAGGCTAGAGAGTCCAGAAAAGAGTGGAGAATTTGTGGTAGGAGTACAGACAAACTCTCAGCTCCAGGAATACGATTTGTCCTTGCAAATGTTATAGCTGGTAGGCGTGCTGCCTAATCTAGTTGAAAAGCCAGTGGCGATGCAGGCAACTGAAGAAATTAAGGATGTTTATCCAGGAATTTCCCCAGATTGTGTGATCACAAGATCACAGAGGCACAAGCTGAAGCAGGAGAGATCATAAGGTACAGAGAAGGAAGCTGACATAGCTTTATCCAAAACTTTTTTTGATCAGGTAAGTGGGACAGAGCAGGACAACTAGGTAAACATTCAAGTATCCTTAGCTCTGCTACACTTACTGAGTCACTGCAGAAAGATGAGAAGTTAAAACAGTTGGATCAAAACACATATACAGAGAAGGGCAGTGAATGCATCCCTGTGAATTAACAAATGATGTCTTAATGAGGAAATGGAGACCATCACATACTCAAGCAGATGAGAAATGGGCAGAGATTTATCAAATTGTTTTGCCAGTAGGGTAAAGAACTGAGGTACTGGAAGTGGCACATGAGCTACCACATGAAGGTCATTTAGGAGTGAGGAAAACACAGGCTAAAATAATAAGACATTTTTACTGGCCTGGACAACACAAGGATGTCGTTGAACTTTGCTAGGTGTGTCACATGTCAGCTAATTGGAAAACCACAGGCAGTAATAAAACCTGCACCTTTAATACCTGTTTCAGCATTTGAGGAACCTTTCACAAGAGACTTGATTGATTGCATAGGTCCCCTATCTCAAACAAAAACTGGGAATAAATATTTATTAACAATAATAGATGGGTAGACTACATTTCCAGAGGCAACATCACAGCCAAAAGGGTTATAGAAGAATTACTTAAATCTTTTACTAGGTACGGACTACCAATAGAGATCCAGTCAGATCAAGGATCAAACCTCACATCCAAACTATTCAAGGAGAGTATGGATAACTTGGGAATAAAGCAATTCAAATCTACTGCATACCGTCTAGAATCACAGAGAGAGCATGTTCATCGCCAGACCATAGCAACATGACGGCTGGAGGAAGAGCGCCTCATCTTCCGCCTAGGAGCCCTCCAACCACAAGGGATGAACCACTGCCCCTGTATTAGCCACACGGGATTACAGAAAGCCTTTCAAGGTGGCTATCGATGCTAGTGATGTGGGTGTCGTTGTGGTGTTCCTGCAAGAGGATGATGAGGGAATAGAAAGACCCACTGGGTATTTTTCCAGGAAGGTGAATGTTCATCAACAGAAATATTCAACAGTGGAGGAAGCAACTTTAAGCTTGGTGTTGGTTATCACAACATTTCAGTGTTTATATTACCATATAATGCATCTGAGACAATTGTATACACTGGCCATGACCCATTGACATTTGTAAAGAAATTGAAGGACAAAAATACCAGACTGTTTAGATGGAGCTTGCTGTTGCAGCCATTCATTTGACAATTGTGTATGAGGCAGGTTGCAAAACCTGATGGCCGATGCGTTATTGAGACTCGAATGAGATACGGAGGTGTTCGGTGGCGGGTGTGCCACGGTCTGATGTGGATGTGGTTGTGCATGTTTGCATGTTTATAGTTAGTATAGCATATATGTGTGTTTAGACTACTAACTGGGTTTTTGATGGGTTTTAAAAATGAAACAATCTTTTGAATTTGATGGTTCTTTTTTTTTAAGGGGGGAGGTGTCACAAAGCTTATTCCTTTTTTCTCAAGGATACTGTGTCCTTGTTTTTTTTCAGAGGGGTTGTAAATGGGCCGAGCTCCAAGTAGACTGGTCTTGTACTGAGACTAAAGGGTATTGAGAGGTCATTTTGTTTATATGTAAACAGCTGAGACTTCAGGCCAAAGGGTCATGTTTTAGAAGTGGCTTGTATAATGGAAGGGGAGTGGTCAGCTCTCTAGCTGAGCAGCTCAGTCCAATACTAGTTGGGAGTTCAGCTGTGGATTGTGTGAACAGGCTGTCTCTCCTTCTCTCCTTCTAACTTCAACCTGTAAGCAATTGTTCCCTGTGTTTTAAAGGGAGTTTGCTTGTTGGGACTGTTGTATATATTAGGAACAGCGTAATCAAGTCTAGTTTCATAGACTGAGTTGTGTAGGGGTTCTTTATTCTGTTCTTTGCATTTCATTGTGTAATTTTGTGAATAAATGTTTGTCTGTTTTAAACCTGGTAGTCAACCTCGTTAACTTACTCCAGGTAATTTTCACTGTACACTTACCGAAACAAAATGCAAAGTTATGATCAGGGCTGCCTGATTAAGAATATTTTGAGTGGTCTGGCCTAGTCCATAACACTGACAAAGAGAATAAAGTTGCCAGACCCGATAGTTTTGAACAAAGTAACAACCTAAATTTTACTATACATTGTTAGCAAAGTAAAACAATCTAAAATTTATGTAATATGTGGATTAACAAGAGATGAATCTGAGTTTATAAACTGTTTGAGCACCACTTAGACTGCACTTTAAATGGCTGATGGAGTCCAGACAGATCCCACTCAGACCTTAGTGATACAGTAGGTTACCAATCTCATTAAAACTCTCCAAAAGTTTTTCATTAAAGCTCTGTTTCTTTAATAGAAATTCTAATTCTTCACTTTCAATGATTTAGTCTCAGAATTCTCTCAAAACTGCATTGGCACTGACTGCCTCAACAACTGCTGATGTCCTAATATTTTTTTTTGCCTGAAACTGTGTTCCACTTAATTCTCAAAACTGTATTCCAACGCCATTTCATAGGCACATTTTGTGTCCTTTAGCACACCTTACCAAGCTGACACTACCAGTAGGGGTTTCTCTGAACTCCAATATTTCTCAGCTAAACCAAGCAAATGTTGCTTGTGGGTTTCATTCACCCGCATTCTCAGCTACATGAACTGCCAATAGCTTTCAAGGATACCTTGTGTTTTAACTGCCTGGAGTTTACTAGCAGCATTCCCTGTGCTTTCTGAAGCCAATTCTTTGCTTCAGCAGTCTCTCAGCTTCAAAATCCAACTAATGTCTCAGAGTCCCAAACTGTTAATATCCTTTCTTCCAAAATAAAAGAACCTTCTCACGCACCACCCTTCTTCCTATTAATGCAGCCTGCTATGAGCTATCATCAGTCTGGGATTTTGATACATATCTCTCATTTACAATTTCTACCTTGATGTCCTGAGTAAATAGATTTTACAGTGTTTCAGAGATCCCTGTATGCTTTTAATATAATTTAACTCTAACTACCAACTTAAACATCACCGTGAACTGCACTTCTTTGCAAGCAATGTAAATAGCATTACTCCCATTTCTCAGTTCAACAAATTCACCTGCTGTTTTATAATCCTGTATTTCAAGCTGTTAAACCCTTATAGAAACATGACCCTAATCTTTTAATGTTATAGACTTCAAGTTGCTTTGGTTACATTGTCCCATTGCTTAAACTGAACTTTAATTCCTTAAACTACAAATAATTTCTGAAGTACATGAACCTTGAAGCAGAAATTAGCAACCTGATGTAAAAATGAAGTGTAAATACTGGCTGAATTAGCTGGGCCCATCACATGTTCCAACAACATAATTTGTGAAACATTTATCAAAATTGCAAAGTGATATCAGGTCACTTGTCTCTCATTGGTAACCATTCTGTACTATATGTTGGGAAAGATAGTACATTTCGCTCAAATAACTGTAAATTGATATTTTCTATTACATTTTCAAAAAAGGTTGTTCTCAGGATGTGTCCTTTCTCTACAATGTATTTATTGTGTAATTGCAGTCTGAAGGTGATGGTGGTCTTACTCGGATTGATGCAATACTTACAGTGATGGTCATTTTGGAATTTCAGGATTAGTGTTAGTGATGGCCAATGGTACTGATCTATTTCATTGACTTGTACAGGAGTGATAGTATTTTGTTTGGCGTTTGTCTCTACACACTCCTCGTAGACTCTCCATCATAGGTGATGGACAATGCTGTTAAGATAACCTTGATAAATTATCACACTTCATTGAACATATTGCAGCCTCAATTCGCTAGTGTTGGGGGGGTACCCATTGAGCCTAGTGACAGGGATGCCAATCAAGTATTCTTCTCTGTCCTGAATGATAATGAGCTTTTTGTGCACCCTGTGTCCAGATGGGCGATGAGCATTTCAGAACTTTTCTGACTAAAGTCTTGGAGATGCTGAATGAGGCAGGAGGTGAGGCAGTTATCCCAGTGTCCAGTGTGCTGCCCTTGTGGCCATGATATCAGATTGAGTAATCCTGTTTAGCTTCTGACTCGCAATATGCCAATGGCGATGGCTCTGTAGTGGAAAGGTAAGTTATCAGATTTATTCTTTCAGTTTTGTTGCAGTTTTCTCTCAGCTTCATACAGTTGTCCCCCCGTACCCATGTGGGATGCATTCCTAAACTTACCGCGGAAGCCTGAAACCACGAATAGGAGCAAACTCATTCATTTCAATGGGAAATTTATCTTCCCGGCAGCCCCCAGTCTCTGGTTCTTGAAGGTTCCCAATAATATGTTCGGGACGCGGTAAACAGCAGGTAACTGAAGCCACGAAAATGATTCCGCAGATACAGATATTGCCCTGAACTAAAAGAAAAATTAAACAATAAATGATGATAAGATGAGAATTAGCAGTACATAAATAAAGTCTGTTTGATACACAATGTTGCCTTCAGTAGAACTGACAACTGTTCAATAGTTGAATTATCCATCTCAAACATGGATTGGATAAACCTGCCAAAAGAAATTATTTTGAAGTGGACAGTTAGTCAATAACCAAGAGCACATGTCCCTGTGTTAAATCAACTCTATGTGTTAATAACCTGATTTATATTGATTTGTACCCATGGAGCTCATGACTTTTTAGAAGGATTTATTCTATGATTCTTGAAAACAATGTTGACAGAAAAGTACAACATATTATCAGTTCACATTCGCATTCGTTCAACAATGGTTTCGCGTCCAAAAAAAAGGAAAGACTTGAATTTGTAAAGTGTCTTTCATGTCTACTCACCCTATCCATGTCCCTCATGATTTTATAAGCATTTTCTTCACCCTTACACCTGATCTTGCCCAATCTCCTTCCCCGAAAATCTGAATCAGTAATCGGCCTGTAGGCTTCTTCATCTGTTAGTTATTCATGAGCTGAATCTAGCTTTAAGGTGAAGGATTATTTTACTTCATAGAATCCCTACAGTGTGGAAACAGGCCCTTCGGCCCAACAAGTCCATAGCAACCCTGCGAAGAGTAACCTATCCAGACATATTTCCCTACATTTATTCCTGACTAATGCACTTAACCTACACATCCCTGAACACCACGGACAATTTAACACAGCCAATTCACCTAACCTGCATGCCTTTGGGCTGTGGGAGGAAACCCACGCGGAGAATGTGCAAACTCCACACAGACAGATGCCCAAGGCTGGAATTGAACCCGGGTCCCTGGCGCTGTGAGGCAGCAGTGCTAACTCCACTTCCTATCTTTTTATAGCTGTTGACGTAAGTGGAAATATTGTGGAAATTCTCCTGTATCTGCACGGACTTATTTGAGTTTGTGATTCAAGTGTAGGATTACTTGATTAGTCTCATCATAAGTAAGTTTCATAATTATTAATATAATCAGGAATCCATGTGCTGTTTCTGGCGAAAAATAAATGCATATTATCGGCAAGCTAGGCACAGGACCTTTAAGATAACCAAGGAATTAAATCACATGCTTAACTCATTCAATTTTAACTTGCTCTAAAGAAATTGAACGGGAATCTCATGTTACATTGGACTACGTAAACACGTCACTTAACATTACCCATTGTTTTTATCAGGATTATTGATCAGTTATTACCAAGTTGGGGTGTCCCATTACCCATCATACACTAACTGAAATCAAAAATTAGAGTTAATAGACCCTGTTGACGTGAAAGGAAAGCTGGTCATTCTGCTTCAATAGTCTTTCTATGAACAATGAATGTCACTGTTTGCTCCATCGTTTCTCAGGACGGTCTTTTCTCCGTGGTTGTAATATCCAACTATGTCTCAGGCTTATCTCATCATTGGGATTATTGCTGAAAACAATACTTACAAAAAATTCCAAATCTTCATATGAACTCATATTTTTATCTACATTGCCATCACATGAAATTAAATGATCATGTTTTTGAGTGAAAATAGAAGCATTGAACCCACATGGAAAAATCAACTGTTTAGAATATGTTCTCTCTCCAGAAACTGGGTGCTCTGGTTTCCTCCCACAGTCCAAAGATGTGCAAGCTAGATAGATTGACCATGTTAACTTGCCCATAGTTTCACAGGGATGTGTCGGTTGGTGGGGGGGGGGGGGGGTTAGCCATTAGATAGGTCAGCTCATAGGATGGGGATGGCAGGGGGGGAGGGGGGGTTCTGTGTGGGATGCTCTTCAGAGGGCCGGTGTGAACTCGATGGAGTGAATGGTACTGTAGGAATTGTACAACTCTATCAAACATCTATAAGGTCACCCCTCAGCCTCTGTCATTCCAGGGAGAATAGTCTGAGTCTATTCAGCTTCTCCCTTTAACTCAAACCCTCCAACTTCAGCAACATCCTTGTAAATCTTTTCTGAACACTTTCAGGTTTCACAACCTCATTCCTATAGCAAAAAGAATAGAATTTAACACAGTATTCCAAATGTGGCCTTATCGCAACATGACTTCTCAACTCCTATATTCAATGCACTGACCAATAAAGGCAAGCGTACCAAACACTTCCTCACTATCCTGTCTATCTGTGACTCCACCTCCAAGGAACGATGAGCCTGCACTCCAAGGTCTCTTTGTTCAGCAACACTCCCCAGAGCCTGACCATAAAGTGAATAAGTTCCGTCCTAATTTGATTTGACAAAACATGACACCTTACACTTATTTAAATTAAACTGCATCTGCCATTCCTCAGCCCAGCGGCCCTTCTGATCAAGATCTTTGACATAGTGCCAACGGAGCCTTTTACAACAATTTAAAAGTGTAGATGTGACTTCCACTTAATGCCTCATTCAAAAGACCTGCAATTGGAGACCACTACCACTGTTTTTTTGTGCTTAAGTCCTGGAGTAAGAATTAAACCCAGAGCCTTCTTATTCAGAGCCAAATGTGGAACCCGCTCAGCCACATCCATAGGGGGCACACTCACCACCCTTGCAGTTGCATGTCTGTGACATCAACATTTAAGAAACATTTGGACAGATACATGAAAAGGAGAGCGTTAGTAGGATATGGGAAAGACACAGGCAAATAGGACTCTAGTTCAGTTTAGGCTGCCTGGTCATCCATGCTGTATGACTCAATGACTCCATCAAAGAATAGGATCATCCAGAACATTAAGCAATGCAAAATGATTTTAAACATTGCAGCATCAATAAAATGTATTTTGCAAATGTTTAATATGAATTCAAATCAACTTAATCAAATTCAAACTCTGGGATCATTGCCCAACTCCCAAAACTTGGCCATCCCATTCCTCACTCCCTCCTTCCTGTCACTGCTCTGTTCCCTAGCTGTTTGCTATTCTACACCAGCATGGGAAAGGGCTGGAAAGGGGGATGGTGTCATTGTAGGCTCCAATGCTGAATGACCAGGGAGATAATGAATGAAGTTATGAGCAAAGTTGCAAGTGGAGCATGAAGAGGGGCCTGGATATAGGGTGGTGCATGACACTAGGAGGGGTGGACTGTGGGATGGCAAGAGGAACATTGATTGCCATGGTATGGCATAGTAAATGGGGGAGTAGGTAGAGTGATGATGTGGAGTGGCATGTTGGGCAGCATTAAGGCTGAGTGTTCGTCAGTCCTTTGTAGCCTAGACTTCCTGTCACACAATGGTAAAAGGACATACGCCAGAAACACGAAGGACATGATAGCAGTGAATTTCCCTGCTTTTCCCCTTCCTCTGGTAGGTACTTGACAAACACAGCACTTGCAAGATGCATTGCATCTATCCTGACCTAGCAGTACATGTGCTATAATGAGATTTAGTTTAATTATGATGATCCACTGATCATGTGACACTGATACCAGTAAGTGAGAAGGCAGCGGTCCAAAATGTGAAGGGAAAGGTCTTGAGCATTATACTAGGGAACTGTATTTGATAACCTACTACATACAGATGTAAATAAATGTGTCACAGTGCTATATGAATAGGAAGGGTTTGGAAGGATATGGGTTGGGTGCTGGCAGGTGGAACTAGATTGGGTTGGGATATCTGGTCAGCATGGATGGGTTGGACCGAAGGGTCTGTTTCCATGCTGTACAGCTCTATGACTCTATAATTGCCTTGCTTAGAAGTGAGGAGCAAACTGCCACAGGGAGAGTTTATATGCAGTCATCTGTGGCCCAAGATATTCCAGACAGGTGTCTCAATGTATAGGTAGTAACATTGGTTTAAAGCACAAGGTGAAGCAATATGGTGTATATTGTGCCATTAGCCTTGTACAGTTCTGCCTCTTGATACAAGTTTGTCTTCTGATCAGACCTTGTTCTAGAAACAGCAACAGAAAGTGAAGTGAACATGCTTCATGACCGAGGGACCTGCTAGTTACTGTTGGTGGTGAGTGACCAGGTAGGCTTCAAAGCTAAAGATAAGTTCAAGGTCAAATTGCAAATTCAGTATTGAAAATGCTTACACCAGTATACTAAGGTAATGGACAGAACGGAGAGATGATGGAAAGGACAGGGTGAAAGGTTGTCCTTTCCTCCCCTCAGAATTGGACATACACTTGGTTTGATCTCCTGAAGCTTCTCTCTGTGATTCTTATTTCATGCATTTTGTGTCTTTATGATATTCTGTTCAAAACAGGGTCCATTACAAAGGTTAAAAGTAATTATGCTAATGTTAAATATAATTGGCTGCCAAAGTGTCTACTGATATTCCTTTACATGGAGCACAAACACGATGAAATTCAACATCACTGCACCTTTTGTTTTGGGTGCTAAGTCACATGCAGGAGGCAGATTTCAGGCTGTGATGTTCTGCTCCAGATTTCTCTTGGAAATGCTGTGCTGCTGTTATTGGCATTTAGCTGTAGAGTGAAACAGCAGGCAGGTGTCGCACAGGTTCAGGCCCAAACACAGCATCGACTGACATTGATGAACAGATGGGCGGAGATTGAACCCTTGTGCTCTCTCCACTTATTCCAAGTTTTGAACAGTGGATAAAGTGATTCCCAAAGACCACACAAACAATAACAAAGAAACTTCTCAAATAGAAATTCTCCCCCTTAGCTTATAGAGGATTTATTTCCCTGACCATTACTCTGAGGAATTTCCAGTATCCCAATTAGGATCCAGAAAACAGATTAGCATAATAATAGATCCTTTTACATGGTCCCAGGTTTCCTGAGGGATATCCCAAAGCACAGAGCAAAATCTGAACTGATGAGATGGCCATGGGGGCATTTGTGATCGGCACTTCACTTCAATTTCACTGAAATTTCCCACTTAAATTGCACTTACCAGACACCCATTACAATGGTGGCCCTTCATTATGAACAATGTACCAGGATCCCCTCAGTCTCATAGGCCATTGGAAAGTTGCCTTCTGACAGTTCATTTCCAACAGTAGCCATAAGGCTCTGGGTCACTGAATATGTTCACTCCTCTTTCTGCCTGAAAGGTTCTACCAGAAGACATGCCTGTGTCAAGGGGGTGGGACTGGACCAGGCAAATACCTCAAATCGCCATATTGTTTAGCCTGGGCAGATGTGGTGCACTTGTGAATGTTATGACTTGGAGGTGCCAGTGTTGGACTGGGATGTACAAAGTTAAAAATTACACAACACCAGGTTATATTCAGGGGAAATTCATGGACAGGTAATCACCAATTTATCCTGCTTGGATTAAAGTTTACCCCATTTAATACTGTCAATGGTAGCCATGATGTGGAGGAGCAGGTGTTGGACTGGGGTCTACAAAGTTAAAAATCACACAACATTGGGCTATAGTGCAACAGGTTTATTTGGAAGCACTAGCTATCAGAGTGCTGCTCCTTCATCAGGTGGTTGTGGAGTATAAGATCGTAGGACACAGAATTTATAGCAAAAGTTTGCAGTATGAAATAACTGAAATTATATATTGAAAAAGACCCGAATTGTTTGTTAAGTCTCTCATCTTTTAGAATGGGCATGTTGGTTTCTGTTCTTTCATATGTAAATTTTAGAACTTTCTTAAAGTTACATTCTCAAGTGAACTTTAACAGTGGATGTCATGTCAGCTCAGATAATGCATTGAAGGTGTGAGGTGCCCTGTGTGAGGCTGTCTGTGCCCCAATGTTCAGACTGATTCTAATCTAAAAAAGGGATTTACAGAATCTTAAATGGATTTAAGCAGTTTCTGAGCAAAATAAAATGTAATTCTGCAAGTATAAGTTCACCCCACAAACTTATATGTGTTTGTGTGTGTGTGCATGTGGATATGTATGTGGGGTGGGGAGTGGGGTGTGGTATGAGTGTCTGTGAGAGAGTGTGTGTATGTGTATGTGTGTAAGTGTCAGTGTATGGGGTATAAGTCTGTGGGAGGGTGTTTGTCTGAAAGAACAGAAACCAACATGTCCATTCTAAAAGATGAGAGCCTTAACAAGCAATCCAGATCTTTTTCATTATATAATTTCAGTTACATCACATGGAAACCTTTGCTATAAATTCTGTGTCCTTCGATCTTATACTCCGCAACCACCTGATGAAGGAGCAGCGCTCTGAAAACTAGTGCTTCCAAATAAACCTGTTGGGCTGGTCTTGTGTGATTTTTAACTTGTTGCATCTCTCCAGTCTCGAAGTAATGTTGAACTTTTGTTTTCAACAAATGCTTAACTTTTTTTTTAGAAAACTGAAATGCAATTTTTCTGCCTCTGCCTTTCCAAAGACAAAAGGCTGTCTTTTTCTCTTGTACAAAATTGGTGGAACACTTAGTTGGATCTCCTCACCCTTCTCTGTGATTCTTATTTAGTGCATTCCAAAGGCATAAACGTTCTCCATCATTATATTCTTTACATGTCAAGTTTTCTAAAATAAAAATTAAACATTTGTTTTTAAAATAGTTCAAGATTTGGATGCGAGCATAAGAGGTAAAGTTAGTAAGTTTGCAGATGACACCAAAATTGGAGGTGTAGTGGACAGCAAGTTGGGTTACCTCAGATTATATCAGGATCTTGATCAGATGGGCCAATGGGCTGAGAAGTGGCAGATGGAGTTTAATTCAGATAAATGCAAGGTGCTGCATTTTGGGAAAGCAAATCTTAGCAGGACTTATACACTTAATGGTAAGGTCCCAGGGAGCGTTACTGAACAAAGAGACCTTGGAGTGCAGATTCATAGCTCCTTGAAAGTGGAGTCGCAGGTAGATAGGATAGTGAAGGCAGCGTTTGGTATTCTTTCTTTTATTGGTCCGAGTATTGATTTCTGATGAAGGGCTTTTACCCGAAACGTTGATTTTACTGCTCCTCGGATGCTGCCTGAACTGCTGTGCTTTTCCATCTAATCTAGACTCTGGTTTCCAGCATCTGCAGTCATTGTTTTTACCTGGTCAGAGTATTGAGTACAGGGGTTGGGCGGTCATGTTGCGGCTGTACCGGACATTGGTTAGGCCTCTGTTGAAATATTGTGTGCAATTCTGGTCTCCTTCCAGAAACAAAAACTGGGCGGCATGGTGGCACAGTGGTTAGCACTGCTGCCTCACACCGCCAGAGACCTGGGTTCAATTCCCACCTCAGGCAACTGTCTGTGTGGAGTTTGAACATTCTCCCCGTGTCTGTGCGGGTTTCCTCCGGGTGCTCCGGTTTCCTCCCATGGTCCAAAAATGTGCAGGTCAGGTTAATTGGCCATGCTAAATTGCCCGTAGTGTTAGGTGAAGGGGTAAATGTAGGGAAATGGGTCTGGACTTGTTGGGCCGAAGGGCCTGTTTCCACACTGTAAGTAATCTTAAATCCTATCGGAAAGATGTGAAACTTGAAAGGGTTCAGAAAAGGTTTACGAGGCTGTTGCCAGGGTTGGAGGATCTGAACTATAGGAAGAGGCTGGGGCTGTTTTCCCTGGAGTGTCGGAGGCTGTGGGGTGACCTTATAGAGGTTTACAAAATTATGAGGGGCATGGATAGGGTAAATAGGCAAAATCTTTTCCCTGGGGTTGGGAGTCCAGAACTAGAGGGCATAGGTTTAGGGTGAGAGGGGAAAGATATAAAAGAGACCTAAGGGGCAACCTTTTCACACAGAGGGTGGTACATGTATGGAATGAGCTGCCAGAGGATGAGGTGGAGGCTGGTACAATTGTAACATTTAAGAGGCATTTGGATGGGTACATGAATAGGAAGGGTTTGGAGGGATATGGGCCAGGTGCTGGCAGGTGGGACTAGATTGGGTTGGGATATCTGGTTGGCATGGACAGGTTGGACTGCAGGGTCTGTTTCCATGCTGTACATCTCTTTGACCCTATTACTTCGAAACAGGGATGGAAGATCGAATGCCTTTCCCAAATTTCAGTGAGTGCAGACTTGCAACCCTCTGATTGGAGCTGCACAAATGCAGATATTTGCCCGTGATGTTTTGATGTGTAGATTGGTGTCCAGTTACTCTGATGCAGTATTAATGCACCAATGCAAGTTGTATAAGGGCATTCTGTTTCGGGTCTCCCTCATTTCTAGTTTTCCTTTAGCAGCCAAATTCTACGATGTGCATTGGTTGACATCAGTACAATGATCAAAATGCTGTAGGTAGACAGCACAGCTGTAGGTGGGCTGTTCTTGAGCATGCTTAAAAACTGCCTGAATTCGCATGTAAGATTATTTTGACATTAGAAACTTACAAAGCTTTATAGAGGCACAGAGTTTACAGCATAGAAAGAGGCCCTTTGGCCCAGTTGTCTGTACTGGTAACTTTGACAACTATAAAACAAATCAGGTACGCAAGGGTGAAGTATTCCCTGTCAAAAATAAGCTAATTAACCTGTATAGTAATGTATTAAAATCCAAATGTTGGCAAAAAAATAATTTTTAACAGGAGTACCATTCCAAATTTATGTGAAAATTTGCAGGAATGTCAATATCAGTAATGGTGTGCCCAGCCTACAGTAGCCAGTGATGAGTATTTTCTCTGTTTCGCCAGCTGAATATTTAAATATAAGTATAGCACTTATCCTTTGTGCTAATTTACATTCAGCTTTTCTCCTCTCATTTTGTTTTTCTCACCTATTAATTTGTCAAACTTTGAAAACAGAGAAAATTATCATTTCGGTACACTCTGAATGTATTCAGATTTTTAAACTCTCTTCCACATTCCTTTGTGCAGATTCATCCAACACAAGGGAACGATGAACAGACATCAGAATCGAACCAGTTGCCATGGCAGCAAAGGCCAGATTCCACCAATAAAAGAAGCCATTTAAGCGAGGGGCAGCTGAAAAGAAGCTGTGTCCTACTTAAGTGTCCAGTGATCCAGATGGATTCTGTGTGAGGTTTTATTCTGCCAGAACATTGGACGAAACTTTCAGTGACAATGTTCTCCAGTAAAAGTCTGAGCAAAATGGGCTGTCTTCTTCCCTTTGCAACTTTGATTTTACTGATTGCAATCGCTAAAAGGGGTAAGGATGATGTTTGGAGATATTCTGCTCTAGTTTGAGTCATTCTTTTGTTGCTTTGTAGAGTACTCTGAAGAGGATTGTACATCTAGCCTTGTTCATGGCACTGCAATGTTCAGCATATGGTTTCAGTGTTGCAACAACAAAATAGGATTTAAATCAATATTTTCTTTTTGGGAGAAAGCTTAGAGCCATTGATTTGTTTGTTGAAAAAAAATGATGGAAGTTTGAAAGACTTTAAGAGTACCTGAGAAAGTGAGAGCTCTAAACTTTAACAACCAACTTCAAAGTCATGACAATAGACAAGATGCTACTTGAATGTGCAACACTTCCTTGAACCAATTCAATGATAATGATTAATTTTGCAGGGCTAAAGTTTCAAAATGTTGTTTAACTCCTGTTACGTTTTGTCTGCTTAGAAGCTCCTTCTGCATGATCAAGTCTTAGTTTGTGTAAAACTGTGACAGTATTCACATGTTGTACGATTTGTAGTTAATTTATATTTGGCTAAAGATATCAGGTCACTCCTGATAAAACTGCACTTAGGTTGTGGTCTTGTTAATTCAGTAAATTTGTTCTTGTGTTTCAATGTACCTCATTATGTAATGAGATTGTCAATCTAACAGTTGATATTACTGTCCCAATTGCAGTATACTATTAATATTTTCACCTAGTTTGAAACTTTCAAACTGACAATTTTCAAAATTTCAGTGCAAACATATGAGCTCAACATTAACTGTCCTTTACGTCCAATTAAAACAGCACCATATTGATGACAACATTTTAAACCAAAGAAATTTGACCTATTTCATAGCAATAAAATGGATATAGTGCATTTCAAATCCAGAGACTAATGTCTAGCACCCTTTGGACAATTCAAAGAAATGTATGAAACTGGATTGTATGATTTTCCAGGCAATTCTGACAACCACTAAAATAAATATTGGCCCTTTTCCTCTTGGTACCTGAGGCTACAATCATAGATAGACTGAATCCCTACAGTGTGGAAACAAATCCATACCAACCCTCCGAAGAAGGTCCATACTCATTCCTACCTTATAGTTACCACTGACCAATGCACCTAACATACACATCTCTGAACACTATGGGCAATTTAGCATAACCAATCTACCTGGCCTGCAGGAGGAAAACCACACAGATACAGGGAGAATGTACAAACTCCACACAGTCACCCAAGGCTGGAATTGAATCTGGGTTCCTGGCACTGTGAGATAGCAGTGCTAACCACTGCGCCACCACAATTGGAGTTAATCACAGTTTCCAACATAAGTTAATGGCTGCATTTTAACATAGTTCCAGCCTCAAATATCCATGTTGCAGTTGTTATTTCCTAATGTGTTTGTAACAGAAGCAGGAACTGCTTCTGCAAAGAACTTGGCAGCAGCAACTTTTAAAGTATCAGTCCTAAAGATTGACAACCTGGCAGTCTAGTATTGTATAAACTCTAATCTGCTTTGAAACAAATAACAATGCTAATGGCCTCTTTCTCTACTGTATTCAATGTCAGTATTACCACAATGGAATTTTAGAATAGTAGTCGGCTAGCAGAAGGCCACAATTTTAAGAACATATATTGAACATAGATGCTGGGAAAAGGTGGAAAATCCCAGCAGTTCAAGAAGCATCTGAAGAGAGAAGCAGAGTTAACATTTCATGTGAATGCTCCTTTATAAACAATGACTCGAGCTATGTACTCTCTTTCACTTGAATGTACAATTTTGTACCAACTGCTGAAGATTATTTGTTTACATAAGGCTACTTGACATTTGTCCCATTATTCCGTTGTATTCTTTTCTGCTGTGGTCTGAACAAAGTAGGGCATATCTACCCAAATTTGAAAACCAACTCGAGAAATGGTCTTCTTTTGATGAGGCATTGAGATCACTCTCTCCATTTGTTATACCTTTCAAAGATTAGATTCCGGTTATTTTGAAGTGTATCCTTTAAAACTAACTCAAGAAACTAATAACGGTTTGAGTAAAAGTTGTGAATTGTACCCAGAAATGTCCACGAGGACGAAGATGGCTGGATGTCAGAAATGGGCCTTTCCTAGCAACGAAAGGAGGGTAAACTGTTAAAATGGTTCCTATGAATATACAAAGATTTGCTTTTCTTGAGACACAATGAAAGAAAGAAAAGGTCTGACAGCAAGAAGCATCCATTCAAACTCGTCAATGTAGAAGTTTGGAAGCCAGTTAGAAGACCATAAAGGAACTTGCCTATAAAGGAATGGCAGCTATGAACTGATGTAAGAGTGTGAGCAAGTTCCTGACACTGCTCAAGGCATTGGTGAACAGTTACAACAGACTAAGGGGATACCATCCTAACTGATGACTGAAGGAATCACATTTCAAATGGGATATAATGAAGTGGGTGGAACTCTTGAAAGTAAGTCTACGTTATTATCTGATGTCATCTTCAATTGAGATTGTTTGCTTGATTTGTTTATGAGCTATCACAAATGTTGATATCTTCAAAGGCTCGTAATTGTAAATGGCGTACAATGAGAAAAGATGCATGGTTTTTAACCCAATCCACTAAAGTATTGACTTGAAATGTGCACATGAGCCCTATCCAGTTTCATTGTAAGGCAGCCAAAGGCAGAAATCAAACTCCTATATGAATTTGCATCTCCTATATGAATTTGCAACTGTAAAGATAAGTTCTCAACTCAAACCTACATCATCTTTTCTTGTAAGTCATTGAATATTACTGCCAGAAATCGGAGTTCACTTTTCAAAATGTTCCTCATGTTTTCTGTAGGTTCCAGCAAGCCATCAGGAGTATTCCCTTCCCATTTAGAAACCAACAGTGCAATTCCTGAACAGAACAATAGCATTGGCATCACAGTGACGCCAGAGGATGCAACTGTATGGGCATCGCCTTTGACTGAGGAGGAAAAGAATGCCAAAGGGACAAAAGAAATGAGGGACTATGATGATGGTGATGAAAGTCATAGCGGCCCTTCCAGTATCTCCTCCCCAGAGGTGACTCTTTGGAATAAATTGAGACGCAAAGTGACAGTCAGACAATCGCCTTACTGGGCTAGAAGTGAGTTTACCCCAGGAATGGGTTCTAACCTAGGTTTGGGAGTCCAATAGGGAGAAGTTTCTGATTTTGGGGAAGGAGGTAAACTTCAATTGCCCATTGGAGTAATCTCTGAAGTAGTGCATGGGTGGCACATGCCAGTTGAAGAGCTTTATGGGCAATGATGAACAGCACATCAATGAAAAGATGGAGCTGTGGATATCGGAGGTATGAAATATAAACAGAAAGCACTGAATACAGTGAGGCAGACAGTGTGTGAGGAGAGAAAAAAAGCGGAGTCAGCGGGAAGAGTGTTCACCCAAAACAAACCAGCAAATTTGGGATCAGGTCACATTAGGTAAAAGAAACACCTATGATTTGGAGCATTCTAACAGATGAGAGTCTTATCAAACAATCCAAGTCATTTTCAATATATAATTTCAGTTACATCACGCTGTAAATGTTTGCTATAAATTCTGTGTCCTACGATCTTATACTCCATAACCACTTGATAAAGGAGCAGTGCTGTGAAAGCTAGTGCTTCCAGTTAAACCTGTTGCACTATAACCTGGTGTTGTGTGATTTTTAACTTCAAACATTCACCTACTTCTCTTTGTTTTGGAGGATGAATGGGAGGGGCAAGACAACCAGCCCAACCCCAGGTAGAGCGCGGGGGATATTTAAATGTTTGAATAATTTTGGGAACCTTGTATTGAAACTGTTTTACAGGTTGAAGGCTGTTGCCTGGGTTACTTGAGCTCAAGAGAGACTGAGAAGCTGAGGAAAACAAAATGTGCACAGCACTGGTTCATTCCGGACCTCCTCTCAGCCCCCAACCCCCAACAACTTCACTTACTTCCCGTGAAACTGACCCTTAACCCAACTAGATCACCCCCATCCTGGATCTTCTCAGTCCAGATTGGATCACCAACCATCGTGTAGAGGTTAGACCAAGCCTGGATCAGAGATTGGATTCCTCTGTCCACAGCTTGCTGCTAAGTGTTTTTCCCCAATGCAGGTTCAAGCCTATCAGTCAGATCGGGCCCAAGATAGGATCCTGTCAGAGAGGAATGTTGTCTGTAAGAAAGTTCTAAAGTCCCATTTTAATCCTTCCCTGTTTACAAATGCTCCCCTTACAGTATCAGGGCCAACAATACAGGCTGATAATTTTGTTTCTCTTTCTATCAACGCGGTTTGAACTGCTGAACATTTCTCGCAGAACATTTTTTGCTTATTTATATATAAAACATAGCTGATAATCAGTCAGTGTGAATCAAATTTAAAACAATGCTGCAGGTATAGACTTATCAATAGGTCAGTGTAGAGAATGACACATAATAGCACAATCTTCCTGTACATATAACAGAACCCTCACAGCTGTACACAGAGCCCTTACAGCTGTACATAGAGCCCTTACAGCTGTACTTAGGGCCCTTACAGCTGTACACAGAGCCCTTACTGTTGTACATACAACCCTTACTGCTGTACACAGATCCCTTACAGCTGTACATAGAGCCCTTACAGCTGTACATAGGGCCCTTACAGCTGTACACAGAACCTTTACAGCTGTACACAGAGCCTTTACAGCTGTACACAGATCCCTTACAGCTGTACATAGAGCCCTTACAGCTGTACATAGGGCCCTTACAGCTGTACACAGAGCCTTTACAGCTGTACACAGAGCCCTTACAGCTGTACATAGGGCCCTTACAGCTGTACACAGAGCCTTTACTGCTGTACATAGAGCCCTTACTGCTGTACACAGAGCCCT
The DNA here is from genome assembly GCF_047496795.1 of Chiloscyllium punctatum. NCBI lineage: Eukaryota > Metazoa > Chordata > Chondrichthyes > Orectolobiformes > Hemiscylliidae > Chiloscyllium > Chiloscyllium punctatum. The sequence continues at coordinate 54,722,863 of NC_092777.1, forward strand.
TACAACTGTACATAGGGCCCTTACAGCTGTACACAGAGCCCTTACAGCTGTACACAGAGCCTTTACTGCTGTACATAGAGCCCTTACAGCTGTACACAGAGCCCTTACTGCTGTACACAGAGCCCTTACTGCTGTACACAGAGCCCTTACAACTGTACATAGAGCCCTTACAGCTGTACACAGAGCCCTTACTGCTGTACACAGAGCCCTTACAACTGTACACAGAGCCCTTACTGCTGTACACAGAGCCCTTACAACTGTACATAGATCCCTTACTGCTGTACATAGAGCCCTTACAGCTGAAAAACAGTGCCCTTACTGCTGTACACAGAGCCCTTATTGCTGTATATAGAGCTTTTACAACTGTACATACAACCCTTACTGCTGTACATAGAGCCCTCACAGCTGTACATAGATCCCTTACTGCTGTACACAGATCCCTTACAGCTGTACATAGAGCCTTTACAGCTGTACACAGAGCCCTTACAGCTGTACATAGAGCCTTTACAGCTGTACACAGAGCCCTTACAGCTGTACATAGATCCCTTACAACTTTACACAGAGGCCTTACAGCTGTACATAGATCCCTTACTGCTGTACACAGAGCCCTTATTGCTGTATATAGAGCCCTTACAGCTGTACACAGAGCCCTTACAGCTGTACATAGATCCCTTACAACTTTACACAGAGGCCTTACAGCTGTACACAGAGCCCTTACTGCTGTACACAGAGCCCTTATTGCTGTATATAGAGCCCTTACTGCTGTACACAGAGCCCTTACAGCTGTACATAGAGCCCTTAGGAGTCAGGTCCAGGGTCTTCCTCCCATCCTCCCCGTGTACTAATTGAAGGATTCTCTAGTCATTCATTACATAAACATGCCTCCTTCAATCAAATTTTGGACATGAATAGGTGGGGTTTGGAGGGATATGGGCCAGGAACTGGCAGGTGGGACTCGATTTGGTTGGGATATCTGGTCAGCATGGATGGGTTGGATCGAAGGGTCTGTTTCCATGCTGTACATCTCTATGACTCTAAATCATGAGTCTAAATTCAGGCTTGAAAAACATCTATAATTAACATAGTTATGAACACCAAATAAAGTAGCAATTGTTACCATTATTTTGTTTAGTGTCTTCTTTTAACATCACAAATATGCTGCATATAGAATTTTTCCTACAACATGCATCCACCATTTTGGATATCCCAGTTCCTTCTTTGATTATCTCACAGGTGCTGAGAGCAGGAGAAAGAGAATCTCAGCTGCATACAGATCTATAGAAACATAATGTAGAAGGAAGTCCAGATGCGACTTGAGAGAGTATTGCATGCAGGAATTGTTCAGAGTTCTGGGCACTGGTGCTCCAACTAGATTATGTTTTGATTAGATTCCCTACAGTGTGGAAACAGGCCCTTCCACCCAACAAGTCCACACCCACCCTCCGAAGTGTAACCCATCCCGACTAGTGCACCTAACACTATGGACAATTTAGCATGGTCAATTCACTTAACCTACACATCTTTGGAATGTGGGAGGAAACCAGAATACCCAGAGGAAACCCACGCAGACATGAGGAGAACATGCAAACACCACACAGTCACCCAAGGCTGGAATTGAACTGGAGACCCTGGTGCTATAAGGCAGCAGTGCTAACCACTGAGCCACCGTGCCACCCTTGGTTGGATGGGTAGGGTTTACAGGGATATGGAGCAAATGCAGGAAATTAGAACTAGGTAAGTGGACACTATAGTCAGCATGGACCAGTTTGGGCCGAAGGCCCTGTTTCCATGCTATATTAATCTATGACTGTACCAGCTCAGAGAGATGAACTGGATCTTGCTGATCCTGGTAAGTCATAAGCAATAGAATCTTGTTGAGGTATCAAGGGTCTTGACTTCCAGCTGGAGAGCTGTCAAAAGACTTGTGCTGCAAGTCCCAGCCAAAGTCCACCAAGCCATGCAGTGAGGCTATGAGTGGGCCTTAAGACCCCGTGGTGGGGGCAGAAATCTGTCCTACTATGAGCTGTCATCCAAGCAGATGCTTGCAGCTCTTGCACTCAGCAATGCCACAGAGGAAGCTGTGGCCCCAGTTCTGACAGTAACCCCAGAGTCCCAAACAATCATTGAGTGTCAGGGATGGAGGCAGAAAGGTGGTGTTTCTAGGATTGGGGTTCAGGGACAGAGGAACGAGGAGGTTGGACAAAGGAAAAGAAGTGGTTTCCACCGGGCAAGCTCTGCCCGATGTCCAGTCCCTTGATCCAGCAGCTACGATGAATGCCAAGTGGCAACAAGCTCACCCCCACAGCTGGGTTAATCACAATGACAGTAGGCCACTTGTGGTCTTTAACTGGCTATTTAAGGGTTTCAGTTGGTGCTGAGGCAGGTACGTACATTATGGGCTTCCCCCCTGCAAGGGAGAGGCTGGAAGGTGATGGGGTCCTACCTGATTAAATGCCCTTCCCACCTCCAAACTCACCACCTCCCGGTTAGGCAGAAGAACCTTCATGTTATTTTGGTTCTTCAACCTGATGTATAACGATTGAAAACTGAAGTGTGAGCAGCAAAGAAATGAGAAACAAGTCACATGAAAGTCAGTCCAAACCTTTCTATTTTGCATCTCAAAAGTTAAAAAGGATTTAAATTGTTCTTTTCTTGCAGCTTATTAAGTACCTACGTTGCCAAGCGCACTGCGACTGATCACAATAAAAAATCTCAGTGGCAATGTTGCTTTGTGTAAATGGCATTTCTCAGCTATATGTGGGCTGATGTGTAAATCAGTTTTCAGCACAAATGAGGTTGACGCTATTCAGGTTTGTGGTCTGCAAGCATAAGGGTTTCTTTGGATATTCAAATCAGCATGACATTCCTGATTCAACACTCATTGCGGCGAGACCAACACAAATGAGCCAGATTTTCTGAAATAGACCAAAAGCTAAAAGATTCTGTCAGAAAGGACTGAAAGACCTGAAGTATTCACTATTTAAATTCCCAGCTGCTCAGACTTACATAGATTCAAAGATATTCCTTCAGATCAATGAATATTTAACAGCTCAGCTCTAAATAAAATTTAAACTCAGTGTCAACAGCATGTAATGCCTTCTCACCCATTTGGGGCCTGTCTGAATTAAACCATTATTTTCCCTGACACATTGTGCTTTTTTCCTTCTTGCTCAATAATAACACCAAGAATCTCAGGTTGATTGGGACTTGGGAGAGCTGATTTGTATTTTCACATTTCATTAATCATAATTCATATCCCTCGTCCATTTTCTACATTCAGGGTAGAATCCTGAAACAAAGAATGCTAATCTCTTTGAAGGAGACATTTAAAAGGTCCTACTTGTTAAACGTTGCCCCAAATACTTCATTGTCAACCCATTATTTACCTGTGGACAAGATTCCTTAATTGCTGCTCTTTTACAATTTTGTACAATTAAATTGGACCTTTTTAAAAGTCATTTAATCATTACAAGTCATTTATGGGACTTGGGCATTGCTGGATGGGTCAGCATTTATTGTCTACTTCTAATTGTCCAGAGGACAGTTAAGAATCAACCACTTTGCTGTGGGTCTGGAATCACATGTAGGCCAGACCAGGCAAGAATGGCAGATTCCTTCCTGAAAGAACATTAGTGAACCAGATGGGTTTTTCCCAATTATCAACAATGGGCTCATGGTCATTGTTAGGATCTTATTTCCAGATCTTTAAAAAATTGAATTCAAATTCCATCTGCCATAGCAGGATTTGTATTCAGGTCTCCAGAACATTATCAGGGTTTCTGGATGAACAGTTTAGCAATAATATCACTCGGCCATTGCCTCCACTGCTATGTGTTGAGTTTAAAACCCTCAAACACATTCTTCTGTAAAATCCGTGAGGAGGAAGCCTTTCAATTTGATTTGACCATGGATCAATTTCAAATAAAAAAGTCAAATGGTAGCTTTTCTAAACTTATTTTCCTCTTGTAGTTTAATGGACTGAAAATGCAGTAAGACCCATTGAATTCTGTGCTCAAAAGTACACCAGGAGCATAGATGGTTTAACTTTACAGGGTGAGGTTGTTGTAAAATAAACTTAATTCTTTTAAAAATATATGATTAGGTGGTTGAAGTTAGGCCAGCAGGAACAGACCAATAGCACACAAGAGGATCAAGTGGCCTTACTCTGATCAAATATTATTACTCTAGGAAAGGTTATATGTATAAATTTACCCATCAAAATCATTTTTTTTGTATTTCTGATGTAAAAGTCAAAAAGACTTCCAGTAACAATTCGGAGAAATTATTAAAAGAGATCAAAACACATTTGGACTAATTTGGCATATTGACCACTCACAGCTATCACTAAGGGCATTGTGTTTGGTTTGTGTCTGTGGCTTGCCTCCTCCATTACTCATAAGTTGAATTAAACAGCATCATGATAAAATCAATGTTGCAGAATCTGTTTGTTTTTCAAAAATAATTTATTTTCCATTGTTGTTCTTTCCTCCTTAGCTCAGACAATAGATCTAAATGAAAACTCCATGGCAACAATCAATCATTCATTGATGCTTATCAATCACCTCCAGGATTTGCTGTTTAACTCCAACTCGAGTGACATAATGCTGAAAGTGTACACAGGGAACTCAGATGAAGTGAAAGTGTTCCACACTCATCATCTCCTTCTCATCCTGCAAAGCGATGTCTTTGAGGACCTCTTGCTGAATCACAGTGTTACTACACTCGTTTTACGGGAAACTGCTGAATGTGCCGCACTTTTCGAGACGTTGATCAGGTAGTTAACTCATGTAGCAGTGTCCTTGTGATGCTGGACTGAAATAAAAAAACAGAATGCGCAAACATTTTATCCACTGTAATTGTTCTCATGAAATTCAGACTGGCCAGAACTAACTGACTGAAATGTTGAAAGTTACATGCTTATAAATACTGCAATTGATTGATGTTGTATTTTGGGTACTAAGTGCTTGCAATATGGTGGGTAAAGAAGCTTGCAGTATTTCCTAGTTGTAGCTGAACCACTTGGGGCATTGAGCGTGCACATTGGAAATAACCTAGGTGTGGGGTAATTTATTTAAACAGGGACTTAAGATACTTTTAGGGCCCAGTGTAGATTTTTGAACAAAACTCCTGATTGCAGTCACCATGTATTGAGCTCTTCTGCATAGCATGATACTGTCTGTCAGCAAAACCCCATACATAGCTGAATGTGGAACAGAAATGTTGCTGCTGAACCAATATTAAAAATACATGGACGCTTTCCCTTCCCAATCATTGATTTTTACCCCTATCCCACCAATAATGCTGCCTTGCATCACCAATCCACTGACTTCATTTTGTTTCCTAATCAACTTGCTCAGAGATATTGTTATGCACCTCCTGGCTCAGAGGTAGGGGCACTACCAATGCACTACTAAAACCCTTTCTACTGACTTCAGGCATTTTCCAGTCAAACCATTCAGAGATATTATAGCACACCTTTGGAGCAGGTGGGTCTAGAAGCTAGGCCTTCTCAGAGGTAGGGATACTACCACCCTGCCACAAGACTTCATGCTGTTTCATATTATCTGAGACCCTTGATCAATCAATCATTAACAGCTTCACAATATAAATGCTTCCTCGAGCAAATCACTAAACTTAGCAAAATGAAAGCTGGATCAGTTTATTATGTAGTAAATAGTCACTTGGTGATACAGAAATCAAGTAGGAGCATGGTGGCTCAGTGGTTAGAACTGCTGCCTCACAAGGTCCCAAGTTTGATTCCAGCCTTGGGTGACTGTCTGTATGGAGTTTGCGTATTGTCCCCGTTTCTGCGTGGGTTTTCTCCAGGTGCTCCAGTTTCCTCCCCCAGAGCAAAGATGTGCAGGTTAGGTGGATTAGCCATTGGAAAAACAGGGATAGGCTTGGGAGGTGGGTCTGAGTGGAGTCCTCTTCAGAGGATTGTTGTGAACTCAATGGGCTAAATAGCCAGCTAGCCCACTGTAGAGATTCTACAAGTATAACTGAAACATGTTCGGTCAATGTTTTTTGTTTTGCATTCATCAGGTCAGAATTGCAAGAAAACCCAATCTAAAAGGAGCAACAGTTTATACTGCGTGAGAAGAAAGAGCTGATTAGTTGACAAATGGACTCTGATTGGTAGAGGCACTGCCATGGAGAATACACTGGGGAACAATTAACTGCCATCTTTTAGTTAAATTCAAACGAAATCAAATCTGATAGGTCAAGGCATTGCCATGGGGAATGCAATAGAGAATGATCATCCTCCAAAATTTGGTTTAAAAAGTTGCAATGCTTGGACTAGTTATTTTTCTTTGCAAAGGATAGATCCTGGGTGTGAATATATGTGGCTTCTCGTAGGTGTAAGAAATCCACATTGTGAGCGTGACTAATAATCTTAAATTTGTTGTTAGTATAAGTCGTTGTTAAACAATCCTGATTTTGCTCTCATGGAATCACATCTAATATTAGACGCTTTGATCTTTCCAACACCAGCTGTTTGGGTACAGTAAGTACTTGGCCATGCTAAATTGCCCATAGTGTTAGGTAAGGGGTAAATGTAGGTGTAGGGGTATGGGTGGGTTACGCTTCGGCGGGGCGGTGTGGACTTGTTGGGCCGAAGGGCCTGTTTCCACACTGTAAGTAATCTAATCTAATCTAATCTAATCTAATCTAATCTAATCTAATCTAACAGCCAAAGGGTCAGAGCTGAATATTAAAGACATTTACAACATTGAAATCATGAAAGGAAGCCAGAACTTTGAAATTATTCACCAAAATGATTATTTTTCAGTTCATGTGTATGTTGATTGTATGAAAGACTAACAGAAACATTAAAATGTTGTTTCTCTTCAAATGAAAATCTATTTCATGGCAATACAGTTTAGCGAAAATAAACAGAAACAAACATACTATGTGAAAACTCTGTTTTGTTTTCCAGATACCTGTACTGTGGCAAAATAACCATCCTTTTGAGTCAAGTTGTCCCTCTACATAAATTAGCCAGCAAGTACCATGTCACTGCCCTACAGCATGGCATTATTGAGTATATGAGCCAACAACTTGCCAGTGCATCTCCCCGGGGGCACGTGGTCAGCTGGTACCACTATTCACTCAGAATAGGAGACAAAAACCTGCAGGAGAGTTGCATGCGGTTCCTGGCTTGGAATATGTCCACTGTCATTCACAGCAAAGAATGGCAAACCATTAGCGATGACTTGATGATCTCATTGCTTCAACGCTCTGATCTGGTTGTGGAGAACGAACTAGAGATTTACTATGGAGTTGAAGAGTGGATTAAGAAAAATCAGCCCGATATCCTGGTGACAGAAACAGTCCTTAAGTTGATTCGTTATACTATGATCAGCCCCCAAAGCCTGTTCCAAATTCAGAAGCAGTCCTCCATCATGAATGAACATTACAATTCAGTCCACAATTTGTTTTTCCTTGCTTTCCAGTTTCATTCTACTAGCCCCCTGGTGTTTATCAAATATTTTAATGTCAATTGTAGCCTATTTATACCAAGAAACTATTTGTCAAGTTCCTGGGGTTCTCAGTGGGTGATCAATAACCCAGCTCGAGATGATCGCAGCACTAGCTTCCAAACTCAGCTGGCGCCTAGTAATTATGATCCGAGCAAAAAAGTGACCTGGAATGCTCTCTTTTCACCAAGATGGCTGCCAGTTAGCCTGAGGCCTTCTTACTCTTACTCAGGCAACGGAGCTGTCCAGGCTTTCAACCCTGAAGAAACAAGGCCAAGGATAATAATCACTCCAGCTATGAACAGTGCAAATTTTGCAGGAGTCACTTTTCAGAAAACAATCCTAGTAAGAGTGAAGAAGGACAGCAGGTCATATGTGAAACACATATATGATTTCCATCAAAGTACCGAGGAAACAGGTGACTTCCTCCTCCAGGCTGACTTCCAGAAACATCCCTCAGAATACCTGATTGATAACTCCCTATATCTTCATATTATTATTAAGCCGATTTACCAATCATTGATCAAAGCCATAAAATGAATCAGTTCTCTGCTATAGTATGTCTAAGACAACCTCAGTAGGTCATGTCTAGTGCATATAACAAAGTACAAAGCTGTGCTATGAAAAGGGAATCCCATGTTTCCTGAACAGCTCTCTTAATGTACAAGGCTCTATCCCACAGTGATCACTGATGTTCTAAATATTCCAGATTAATTAGTACATATTTAACATTGATGTATAACCCTAGTAGTTCTTTTTCTAAAGCAAGTTATTGGTTCACAATCAAATATGGGCCATAACTTTATTATGTAATGTAACAAGTTGGGGATGGGTCAATTGACTGCAATTTTTTCCATCTCCATTTGGCCATGCAAGTATTTAAAGTTGCTTTTAGCATGCAGCCATACATCTCTCCAATTGAAATATAGTTTATCTGTTTTACTGTAGGAGTAAGAAACCAAACTTAAGGTTTTCTTGAATGAAAGACAGAGCAATTTTATTATTTGCTTGACCTGATTAAAAATAAAAAGACAGACATCAAATACGTACACATTGATACAAAGCTAAAGAGAAAGTGTTCAGTATAAAAAACATACAATTTTAAACACCCTAAGATGTCCTTGAGCTATAAGCTATAACCTGAGACCAAAGTTAATTAGTGGTGACCTGGAATAACAATAGTAGCGGATATTGCAATTATCTTTAAGATATTTCTCTCCAGTTTGTGTTCTCACTGAGCGTTTTCTCTCCTGAGAAACAAGAGAGAGACAATTTCTCAAATTTCTGTTCTGCAGTCATAAATCCATCTCCCCTGCTCTGGCAAAAGCAGTTCCTTGGATTACAAGTTGTTTTGTATATGCTGTCTGTGAAAATTAACATTCTTTATGGTTGCTAATTGTAAGCAAGGATCCTTTTCCAATATGTGAAAATTGCCATTAAAAAGTGTAAATCAAAATAGGAGGAGATATAGGCCTTTTCAAACTGACTTGTTTCATGCCTTTTGATGAAATGCTAATTTTGTTTCAGATTGTCTATGTTTATTCCACCTTGTTTTCATTAAGATTGGCCAACCTATGGTCAGGTGATTACTGTGGCCACTTTAAGTCAGTGTTTTTCCCTTTTTAAAACCATTTCAGTTCATGACGGTCCCAAGTATTAAAATGAGATGATGGAATTCAAAAGTAGAGAGGTGCTACAAAATCATAATAGGTCAGGCAGCATCCGAGAAGCAGGAAAATTGACGTTTCGGGCAAAAGCCCTTCAAAAAAGCTTTTGCCCGAAACATCGATTTTTCCTGCTCCTCGGATGCTGCCTGACCTCTGTGCTTTTCCAGCACCACTCCAATCTTGACTCTAATCTCCAGCATCTGTAGTACCCACTTCCACCCTGATGGAATTCAAAAGTCAAGAGTTCACATTTTACCATCATTGTGACAATAAAGAAAAGAGATTGGTGGGAGGGATTGCAAAAATTCGGAATCAGTGATATAGAACTTGAATGGTAAAATCACATTCTACTTCCACTCACATGTATAATGTAAAGGAGGTGTGCAAATAAAATCTGTGATCACTTGTGGACTACCATGAATAGCAGTGTTTTTTTTTAATTTAGTGTTTCCATGATGGTATCATTCTCCAAGTACTTCCCTCAACTAACGTACACCATCCAAACTTTTTAACCAAGTAATGGTATTAAAACGTTACCAAAATGTAACCTTCAATGAGTTGCAGAGACAAGGCAACAGATTTTTGCAGAGTCAAGGAATTCCAGGCACCTTTGAAATTGGAAGGTGGGATGCACAACCAAAAATCACTCTTCTGTTTGCAACAGTTTCCATTTTTCTTGAGGGGTGGAGTGGAAGAATGGTACAGGACCTTATTCATAAATGTGGGAAACCTTTTCTCAGCAAAGTTATTTCAATACACTGCTGAAAGTCTTATCCCACAGTGTAGGAGTCTATAAATGCTTTTGAAGGCCAGTTAAGGTCCATATCTTGGAATTCCTACAGTGTGGAAGCAGGTCTTTCAGCTCATTGAGTCTGCACTGACTGTCCGAAGACAATCCCACCCTGACCCATCCCTCTCCCTGTAAACCTGCATTTCCAATGGCTAACCCATCTAGCCTGCACACCCATGTACACGATGGGCAACTTAGCATGGCCAATCCACCTAACTTGCACATCTTTGGACTCTGGGAGGATTTTGGAGCATCTGGAGGAAACCCACGCAGACACAGGGAGAATATGCAAATTCCATACAGACAGTCACCCAAGGCTGGAATCGAATCCAGGTCCCCAAGGCAGCAGTGCTAACCACTGAGTCACCATGCTACCATAAGAACTGTCAAGCTGTCAAGATACCTAACAATGGAAGAAAGAACTACATGCCTGTGCTAGAGAGAGAAGAGGAAAAAAAGTCCTGCAAATGCTATCATTATACCAGTTTTCCACAACTGATCATCATTACATTGTAAGCTCACTGTTTGATTGACAGTTCAAAAATGTTATTAAAGAGTTAGCTGTCTATGCTATGGAATTATAAATGCCCGTTAGTTTCTATTTGAGTTGAGGAGCTTTTAAATGCATTGAAAGGGCTTTCATGGTTGAGAGTGCTTTTATGTAGTGAGCTTTGTAATAGACATTTACGATTTCATTTTATTTTGTCTTAACGTGGCTCGTGAGGTTCTGGCTATGGGGGTTATTAAGTGAATTGGTATTGAGGATGTATGGGTGAAATGTTGTGGCTGCACTAGGTGGAAAGAGTTGGCATAAGGCCTGTAAGGGGCTATGAATTGGTGGAGTTATGGATTGGTATGAGTTGGCATGGACATGCATGGGGGTTGGTCAGGAGGTTCATAGGTAGACATGCTATGTCAAGATATTTTCTGACTCAGGCAAATATCTGACCCGTAATCCAAAAAGGGCTTTCAGATGTTAATGACAATTAAATTTTAAATAACATGCAAAATTTTGTTTTCAATTAAAAGTTATATCTAACATACAGATCTGAATAGGACATTCATAATGGTGTGGCTTGGGTTAATAATTCAGCAGTTAGTTTGGCACTAAATAATATATGGATTAGCTTGTGTGTTTATGTCCAAACTCAGTTTGTATAATTGGGAGCCGGAGCCTCATAGAGGGCTGTGTTCCTTTCATGACATTTTTTAAGAATAGCTTCTTCAAGGTTGTACTTAAGATTGAAATGCAAGAAACGTGAGAATATCAGGGGAAGGATTTTTTAAAAATAATTTGCCAAACACCATTTGCTTTGCAGTTAGTGAAGCACCAACTACGTTAACAAAGTTTCTGACAACTGTAATTAGGAAGTTTTAACCAAGATTTTTGTCACAATCGTTTAGATCTTTCTAACATAACATTTCTAATATTGGACATACAAAAATTGTCATCTAACTGGACTGAGTTTCAACCATTATGTGAGCAGGGAGCTATCGTTAGACTATCAATTTGTATGACTTAGGTGGCATGGTGGCTCAGTGGTTAGCACTGCTGCTTCCACTGCTGAGTCCACCTTCGGGCGATTGTGTGGAGTTTGCACATTCTCCCCGTGACTGCGTAGGTTTCCTCCCATAGTGCAGAGATGTGCAGGTTAGGTGGATTGGCCATGAGAAACAAGGGATTACAGGGATAGGATAGATTAGATTAGATTACTTACAGTGTGGAAACAGGCCCTTCTGCCCAACAAGTCCACACCGCCCCGCCGAAGCGTAACCCACCCATACCCCTACATCTACATCTACCCCTTACCTAACACTACGGGCAATTTAGCATGGCCAATTCACCTGACCTGCACATCTTTGGACTGTGGGAGGAAACCGGAGCACCCGGAGTGGATCTGGGTGGGATGATCTATGTAAGGTTGGTGTGGACTTGATGGGCAGAATGTCCTGTTTCCACACTGTAGGCTTCCACGACCACTGGTGTGGAGGAAGCAGAGCCCTATGTTCTCAAATGGACGGAGATAGCAACTTCCTATAGCCATACTTTGGACAAAACTTCTGCTTATTACCTCCTTCTGATGCAGGGGTTCCCAAACCATTGGTCACAGGATGAGATTTTAGGGTCACAAGTTCAAATTCAGTGATGGTCAAACATGGAGACGAGTTTCTGTCAGGAAAGTCCTGAGACCAGCTCCATACGTTATACGATGCATGCCCCGATGTTGATTTTTCCCCAGTTTAGGCTTTGCTGGGAGGGAAGGGGGTGAAGTGGCTCTTCAAGCCATCCCATGTATGACAGGCTCACATTAATCCACAGCATCATTGATCGGAAAATCAGTACATCTGGGAGGGATCTGGAGTCACACATAGGCCAGACCAGGTAAGGATGATGATTTACTTCCTTAAAGGGCATTAGTGAACCAGGTTCTTTCCCCCCAACAATCAACATGATTTCATGGTCATCATTAGACTTTTAATTCTGTTTTTTTTTAGTTCAAATTCCACCATCTGCCATGGCAGGATACAAACCCAGGTCCCCTGAACACTACCTGGGTCTCTGGATTAATAGTCTACTGATAATACCAATAGGCCATTGCCTGCCTCACATTGCACCAAGATTCTAAACTCTTCACAGGTATTATTGTACTTCAGTAACTCTGGAGCTCAACAGGCTGACAGCCAATTTGATAAATATCAATAAATCATTGCTCACAGCATGGACATATTTTATGCAGACTTTCTACTTGCCTATGTGTCTCATTAGGCCTAGTGAGTAAGTGATCTTTTCACAAAATAGCTTTAATTTTAAAAAGCGTAGACTTTTAAATCTATGTACTTTAGTGAAGGTTACAATCCTGCTATTATGTTTTATTTTGGGATATTTCTGCGCATACTCAACAAAGGGGAGTGACCAACTCCCACTTCCCCCATCCCCATTCCACTGCCCTCCCCATCAAACTGTCAGCCTGTAGCCACTTGAAGCCCGAGGCATTAAAATGGAAGCACACCTGAAAAGTTTTAAACAGCCCTGTTTTAGGTTTGTCCTTTGTAACATCTTCATCGGCATTCTTCACATTCAACAGAAGTACATTGTCAGTTGTCTCCAGATGGAAATGCTTGAAGAATTTCACATAAAATGTATCAAACTGCAAGGAATCCAGTATAAATTGTACTGTGTCCCATGCTGATATCCAGTGCTGTGCCATTACAGTCAGTAATCAAGTAAAGGATTTTGTGCAGAGTAGCAATTCACCTGGTGATATTTCCATATGTATAAGTAGCAAAAATATTTAAGGGTCAAAGTTTGTTTATGACAAAAGCACTCAGTGACCTTCACAGCAGAGTGCATCTGGTTACGCACCCCTTCTGACATTCACACCCATTCACTTCAATGGAGTTGAAAAACCAATGAGCCATTCACATTCTGATGTGACATTGCTAACATCCAAGAAAGTTTCCATCCATTAATTTGACTATTATACTCATTAATCCATGAGGAAATATTTGACTGAAAGGTTAATTAGCTCTGCTCATCCTTCTCTTAATAATTCCTGTTGCTAATGTAAAAAATTGACATATAGAGTCACAGAGATGTACAGCATGGAACCAGACCCTTCGGTCCAACCTGTCCATGGCAGAACTTAGAAAGCTAAGTCAAAGTAAAGTAACGAGTAGTTGAAGTTGTGTACATGACCAGCACAGATTTCAAAATTTTTGGAACTATTTTGGTTGGAATGGAAGAATATTGTAGGTACAGGTCCTGTGTTGGTAGAAAATGTTGTGTTGTTTAATAAATAGCCTACTTTGGTAGAAATGATCTGTTTTCACCTATTTGAACATTGGTACAGTTTTATTTTTATAGACTTATCAATGGAACCAATGATTTATTTTTATTCAGATTCACCCAGAGTCTCGTGTTTTCCACTATTTCCCAATATTCTATTCAAAATGATAGTATTCAGTCAATAAATCATATTACAAAAACAAAAATTGCTGGAAAAACTCAGCTAGTCTCACGGCACCTGTTGAGAGAATCAGAGTTAATGTTTCTGGTCTGATGACCCTTCTTCGGAACTTCAGTTCTGAAGAGAGGTCACTAGACCAGAAACATTAACTCTGCTTTCTCTCCAAAGATGCTGCCAAACCTGATGAGATTTTCCAGCAATTTTTGTGTTTGTTTCTGATTTCCATCATCTGCAGTTCTTTGTGTTCTTTTTCTCAATGAATCATATTACATGCAGTAAGAATAGAAGTTTGCTGTATTTGAATTATTTTTCGCATTCTGTTTGGTGGGAAACGATAGTGCGTGAGAATGGACTGTTTACATTAGCTTGTACTTGACCAAACAACCTTGCAGCATTTTTACGACATTATAACAGTGTTGCCCAAAGTGGGTGCTGAGATCAGGCCATGATCTCAAACTTGGGATGGTGATCTCTGAGGCAGCAATAGCAGACATGGCCCTTCCCCTGAGATCTTTTCCTGCCCCAGCACAAATAACACGCACCGAGAAATAGCAACAATTTTTAAGCCTTGAAACGGGATGACAGTAGGAAAAGAAAATCAGGAAGCATTCAGTCATACTATGATATTCACTCTACAGCATTCTAATTCAGCATGTCAAATGCTCTCTGGACACAGGAGAGGAACCAGAGGACTGGAGGATAGTTAGTGTCATACCGTTATTCAAGGACAGTGTTAGGATTAAACCAGGAACCTACAGGCCAGTGAGCCTAATGTCAGTGTTAAGGAACCTATTGGGGAAAAAAAACCGATTGGGACACAAACAATTGCCATTTCAAATGACAAACGTGAATTCAGGACAGTTAACATGGATTTGTCAGATGGAGATTATGCCTGACAGGCTTGATTGAGTTTTTGCGAGGATCTTGAGAGTGTGTTGCTGGAAAAGCGCAGCAGGTCAGACAGCATCCAAGGAGCAGGAAAATCAATGTTTCAGGCCGGACCCCTTTATCAGGAATTCCTAATGAAGGGCTCCAGCCCAAACGCCGATTTTCCTGCTCCTCGGATGCTGTCTGACCTGCTGTGCTTTTCCAGCAATGATCTCCATCTGACAAATGCGGATATTCCAGTAGAGATGCAGCTAGTCCAGCCCCTTAGTATTAAATAAACTGAATTTATTTACAAAATTATCGAATGAGACACAAACAAAGGGGAACAGAATACTGGATAACTTAGGTAAAAACAATGACTGCAGATGCTGGTAACCAGAATCTGGATTAGTGGTGTTGGAAGAGCACAGCAGTTCAGGCAGCATCCGAGGAGCAGTAAAATCAACGTTTCGGGCAAAAGCCCTTCATCAGGAATACAGGCAGAGAACCTGATGCGTGGAGAGATAAGCTTGAGGAGAGTGGGGGTGGGGAGAAAGTAGCGTAGAGTACAATAGGTGAGTGGGGGAGGGGATGAAGGTGATAGGTCAGAGAGGAGTGTAGAGTGGATAGGTGGAAAAGAAGATAGGCAGGTAGGACAAGTCATGGGGACGGTGTTGAGCTGGAAGTTTGGAACTAGGGTGAGGTGGGGGAAGGGGAAATGAGGAAACTGTTGAAGTCCACATTGATGCCCTGGGGTTGAAGTGTTCCGAGGCGGAAGATGAGGCGTTCTTCCTCCTGGCGTCTGGTGGTGAGGGAGCGATGGTGAAGGAGGCCCAGGACCTCCATGTCCTCGGCAGAGTGGGAGGGGGAGTTGAAATGTTGGGCCACAGGGCGGTGGTGGTTGATTGATGCAGGTGCCCCGGAGATGTTCCCTAAAGCGGTCTGCTAGGAGGCGTCCAGTCTCCCCAATGTAGAGGAGACCGCATCTGGAGCAACGGATACAATAAATGATATTAGTGGATGTGCAGGTAAAACTTTGATGGATGTGGAAGGCTCCTTTAGGGCCTTGGATGGAAGTGAGGGAGGAGGTGTGGGCGCAGGTTTTGCAGTTCCTGCGGTGGCAGGGGAAAGTGCCAGGATAGGAGAGTGGGTTGTAGGGGGGCATGGACCTGATCAGGTAGTCACGGAGGGAATGGTCTTTGCAGAAGGCGGAAAGGGGTGGGAAGGGAAATATATCCCTGGTGGTGGGGTCTTTTTGGAGGTGGCGGAAATGTCGGTGGATGATTTGGTTTATGTGAAGGTTGGTAGGGTGGAAGGTGAGAACCAGGGGCGTTCTGTCCTTGTTACGGTTGGAGGGGTGGGGTCTGAAGGTGGAGGTGTAGGATGTGGACAAGATGCGTTAGAAGGCATCTTTAACCATGTGGGAAGGGAAATTGCGGTCTCTAAAGAAGGAGGCCATCTGGTGTGTTCTATGGTGGAACTGGTCCTCCTGGGAGCACATACAGCAGAGGCGGAGGAATTGGGAATATGGGATGGCATTTTTGCAAGCAGTAGGGTGGGAAGAGGTGTAATCCAGGTAGCTGTGGGAGTCGGTGGGTTTGTAAAAAATGTCAGTGTCAAGTCGGTCATCATTAACAGAGATGGAGAGGTCCAGGAAGGGGAGGGAGGTGTCAGAGATGGTCCAGGTAAATTTAAGGTCAGGGTGGAATGTGTTGGTGAAGTTGATGAATTGCTCAACCTTCTCGCGGGAGCACGAGGTGGCGCCAATGCAGTCATCAGTGTAGCGGAGGAAGAGGTGGTGAGTGGTACCGGTGTAACTATGGAAGATCAACTGTTCTACGTAGCCAACAAAGAGACAGGCATAGCTGGGGCCCATACGTGTGCCCATGGCTACCCCTTTGGTCTGGAGGAGGTGGGAGGATTCGGAGGAGAAATTGTTAAGGGTGAGGACCAGTCGGCCAAACGAATGAGAGTGTCGGTGGATGGGTATTGTTGGGGACGTAGGGAGAGGAAAAAACGGAGGGCTTGGAGGCCCTCGTCATGGCAGATTGAGGTGTAGAGGGATTGGATATCCATGGTGAAGATGGGGCAGGGGAAACGGAAGTCTTGGAGGAGGTGGAGGGCGTGGGTAGTGTCTCGAATATATGTGGGGGGTTCCTGGACTAGGGGGGATAGGACAGTTTCAAGGTAGGTAGAGATGAGTTCAGTGGGGCAGGAGCATGTTGAGACAATGGGTCGGCCAGGGTAGTCAGGCTTGTGGATCTTGGGAAGGAGGTAGAACCGGGCAGTGCGGGGTTCCCGGACTATGAGGTTGGAAGCTGTGGATGGGAGATCTCCTGAGGTGATGAGGTTCTGTATGGTCTGGGAGATGATAGTTTGGTGATGGGGGGTGAGGTCATGGTCGAGGGAGCGGTAGGAAGAGGTGTCCTCGAGTTGGCGTTTGGCTTCAGCGGTGTAGAGGTCAGTGTGCCAGACTACCACTGCGCCCCCTTTATCTGCTGCTTGATGGTGAGATCAGGATTGGAGCAGAGGGATTGGAGGGCTGTGCGTAGTGAGGGTGAGAGGTTGGAGTGGGGGAGGGGGGTAGACAGGTTGAGGCGGTTAATGTCCCGATGGCAGTTGGAAATGAAGAGGTTGAGGGCAGGTAATAGGCCAGCGCGGGATGTCCAGGTGGATGCAGTGTGTTGGAGGCGGGGAACGGTGTCCTCGGAAGTGGGCGGGAGTCCTGATTGTGAAAGTAAGCTCAGAGGTGGAGGCGGCAGAACAAGTGTTCGACGTCACGGCGTGTGTTAAATTCATTGATGTGTGGACGGAGGGGGTTGAAGGTGAGTCCTTTACTGAGGTCTGATCGTTCGTCCTCAGTGAGGTGAAGGTCTGGAGGGATGGTGAAAACTCGGCAGGGCTGGGAGCTGGGATCTGGTGTGGGTGTGGAGCTGGGAGTGGGGGTAGAGCCAGTAACTTGGAGTGGGTGTGATGGTGGGGGGAATGGGGGTGGAGTCATGAGCAGGGGTGGTGTTCCCCTCAGGGTTCTGGGGGGCCAGGAATGGTGACAGTGGGATATGTGGGGGGGCGTGTCAGCAGAATGCAGTTGAGTGGTGTTGGTGGAGGCGGAAGTGGTGGCAGACACGGCAGTAGGGGTGGCGAAAGTCACTGAGCGTGTGAGATCAGCGATGATGTGAGGGGCAGAAGTGATGTCACATGTGATGCATCAGGAATTGTGAGGGGCAGAAGTGGTTGTAGGAGTGGCCATGATTGGGGTGGAAGTGACATAATCAATCAGAGTGGGGGTGGCAGCTGCACCAGCCGCATGGCTAATGGCGTCCAACTAGTTCCAGAGGCCGGGGGAATCTTCTGGAATGTTTGAGGAGTGCTGGTTATGGAGGTGGGTAGATAAAAGTTTGTTGTACTTACAGTTTATGATGTTTGAGATGGAGTTGAAATACTGTTTGTTGAGAGTATGAATTCTCCTGAGGATGTAGTACAGAGTGGGTCCTTTGCAATTCTGAGAGAGTGTGGCCCTCAGCTGAGGCAGGGCTGACTGCAGAGAGGTTAGGTGCCGGCGCATTGCTGCAAGCGTGGAGCGGAGGATCTTAAAGGAGAACTATCGCTGGTGTTTTTGAATCTGTAGTCTGTACTGTTTGTCCTGTTCGGGTCCAAACTCTGCTGGTTTAAAGGTGGTCCGGAGTCCGTGTGGGATGAGTTGGTTACGGAGGCAGGCACTGAGGAAGCAAATGTGGCTGTGGTAGTGAGTTTGTTTCAGGACATGGTTGAAGAGCTTCAGGGCAGAGGAAATGACCTGGGAGTTGCAGTGGGAGAGGGACTCCCTGAGATTCTTGTAGAGAGAGGAGGAAAACTTCTTCAAGGCCGGCATCCTTGCAAGAGGATTCGCAGTAGGGTTAAAATCAACTAGGTAAAAACAATGACTGCAGATGCTGGAAACCAGATTCTGGATTAGTGGTGCTGGAAGAGCACAGCAGTTCAGACAGCATCCGAGGAGCAGTAAAATCGACGTTTCGGGCAAAAGCCCTTCATCAGGAATAAAGACAGAGAGCCTGAAGCATGGAGAGATAAGGTAGAGGAGGGTGGGGGTGGGGAGAAAGTGGCATAGAGTACAATAGGTGAGTGGGGGAGGGGATGAAGGTGATAGGTCAGGGAGGAGGGTGAAGTGGATAGGTGAAAAAGGAGATAGGCAGGTAGGACAAGTCATGGGGACAGTGCTGATCTGGAAGTTTGGAACTAGGGTGAACTTAACCTATCCAACAGATCATCCCAACTTAATGACGCTGTTCCAAATACTTGCAACAATCCCCATGAACACCCCTTGACACAAAAAGGTAAAATCAAACATAGGATCTTATAGGAGAGAAGGAAGGTCAGTGTGGATCTGCTTCTCTTGGGTCTCTCCACCCCTGAGGCTTTGAAGGGCTCTGGCCCGAAACATCGATTTTCTGACAACCTTTTCATGCAGAAGGTTGTGCATGTATGGAATGAGCTGCCAGAGGAAGTGGTGGAGGCTGGTACAATTGCTGCATTTAAAATGCATCTGGACCGGTATATGAATAGGAAGGGTCTGAGGGACATAGACTAAGTGATAGCAAATAGGACGAGGTTAGGTTAGGATATCTGATCGGTATTGATAAGTTGGAGCGAAGGGTCTGCTTCCGTGCTGTACATCTCTATGACTGTAAATGCTGAGCTTGGAGAACTGTCCATTCCCCTTCCATTGTACAAGTTTTTGTTAAAATTTAAAACCCTTTGCCTGAAGCAGTGTCTGTTAGCTACATCAACCATCCAAGGAGAAAGTGAGGACCACAGATGCTGGAGATCAGAGTTGAAAAGTGTGGTGATTGAAAAGCAAAGCAAGTCAGGCAGCGTCCAAGGAGCAGGAAAGTCGACACTTCAAGCATAAGATCTTCATCCAATCCCAGATGTTTTACAAACTCCCGAAAAAAAACTACGGACAACATAACCTTGCTAAAGGAACATCATCATCATCACAACATTAATGATCTTGGCATGTATATAGGTAGTTTTATCAATAAAATTGCAGGTGACACAAAAATTGGTGGTGAAGTTTAGAGTGTACAGATCATTAGACAAAAGGCCAGGTTGATAAGGTAGCTAAGATGGCAAAAAGGATACGTGCCTTTATTAGTTGAATACAAGTGCAGGAAGGTTTGAGCTGTATAAGACATTAGTTAGGCCACAGCTGGGGTATTGTGTGCAGTTCTAATTGTCATACTATGGGAAGGGTATAAGTTCACTAGAAGCTACCTGGGATGGAGTGTCTCAGCTATGAAGACAGACTAGATAGGCTGAAGTTGTTAACCATAGAGCAGAGAAAGCTGAGAGGGGACCTGATGGAGGCGTATAATGTTTGAGGGCCATAAATAGGGAAGAAACACTTCCTCTTAGTAGATAGGCCGAAACATCTCTTTACTGCTGTGAGACCCAGTGGACTGAATTCTACATTTCTTTTGACTAATTAAAGGTTATGCAGCATCCAAGGAGCAGGAGAATTGATGTTGGTGGGGTGGAGTCAGTGAGTTTTCCCATCACTTCTTACCTAACACACATCATTAACTACTTCCCCCTCACCCTATGGTGTTTCTCATGTCTAATTCTAGCCCCATCTTACCAAGTGCTGTTCCCATGACAGCACGTTGCTCATCAGATATCCACCAAAAGATTTGAATACTTTGTGCCTGTGCCAACTTTAAAAGCCCTCTGTGTATTCGATGAACACTGTTAGTCTTGGGTAACCCTCCATGCCCTTAGTGCTGCTTAGTCACTTGGGATACCTGTAACAACTGTGTCACCCACTTGCACTATACCTGTCTCCCTATCTCTGTCTTTCATTCCAAGAGGAAAACGGCCTACAAGAGGGTAGAAAGATTGAAGACAGCTAGTGGGTTCCTTGACACTGGGCCCTCACCCCTCATATGAAGTGCATCCTCTTGGATCTATTAGCCACTTCATTAGAGTTAAGCATCTGTACATCTTGGAAAATATCTTTCTTAGTTATCTTTCCTCTCTTACTAAAGGAGGTATCCATGAACACCTGGCAGCAGTGGATTTCAGGAGGCAGATAAAAAGTTTCTATGTTCATTCACAAGCAGTTTGAGAGGCCTCAGAATTGATAAAGGATGTACATGATTAATGGGAATTATCATCTGTATTTTTATTCAAGGAATACGTCTTAAGAGCGCAATGCAACTGATAGGCTAGTTAAGTAACAAAGAAGAACATTTGCTTCTAGTTTGGTGGTTTAGGTGACTTGAAACGTGAAGAAGGGGAAATAGTAAATAATCCTCCATTAGCTAATGGAAAGGGTTAAATTGGATTATATATCATATGGCATTGAAAAGTCTAGAATTAAGGATAAGGTGGTGAGCACTGCTGCCTCACAACACCAGGGATCTGGATTCAATTCCAGCCTTGGGCTACTGTCTTTGTGGAGTTTGTACATTCTCCCTGTGTCTGTGTGGGTTTCCTCCAGGGTTCTGGCTTCCTCCCACAGACCAAAGATGTGCAGGTTAGGTGGATTGGCCATGCTAAATGGCTCATAGTATCTAGGAATGCAGGCTAGGCAGATTACTATGGGGAATGCAGGGTTACAGGGATAGGGTAGGAGGTGGGTCTGGGTGGAATGTTCTTTGGAGGATTGGTGTTGACTCGAATGGGCCAAATGGCCTGCTTCCTGTAGGAATTCTATGCTTCTATGACCTTTTTTAAAGACTGTGGACGAAAAATGGGAGAAGATATTGTTTGAATTAAGGAAACTGTGTACGATTGTGAGTATATCCGCAATGTTACCTTGTTTGAGCAGTGAGTGAGAATTCAGATAAATCACACATAGAACATAAAACATTACAGCAGTATAGATCTTCGGTCCTCAATATTGCGCCAACCTGCGGAACCAATCTGAAGCCCATCCAAGCTACACTTTTCCATTTTCATCCATATATTCAGCCAATGACCATTTAAATGCCCTTAAAGTTGGCTGCTCTACAACTGATGCAGGCAGGGCATTCCACACTCCTACTACTCTCTGAGTAAAGAAACTATCTCTGACATCTGTCATATATTTATCACTCCTAAATTTAAAGCTATGTCCTCTTGTGCTAGCCATCACCATTCGAGGAAAAAGACTCTCACTATCCACCCTATCTAACCCTCTGATTATCTTATACGTCTCAATTAAGTCACCTCTCAACCTTCTTCTAACGAAAACAGCCTCAATTTCCTCAGCCTTGCCTCATAAGAGCTTCCCTCCATACCAGGCAACATCCTAGCAAATCTCCTCTCAACCTTTTCCAAAGTTTCCACATCCTTCCTATAATGCGGTGACCAGAACTGTACGCCATACTCCAAGTGTGGTTGCACCAGAGTTTTGTACAGCTGCAACATGACCTCATGGCTCTGAAATTCAATCCCTCCACTAATTAAAGCGAATGCACTGTAGGCCTTCTTAACAACACTATCAACCTGGGTGGCAACTTTCAGGGATCTATGTACATGGACGCAGAGATCTCTCTCTGCTCATCTACACTACCAAGAATCCTCCCATTAGCCCAGTACTCGTATTCCTGTTGCTTCTTCCAAAGTGAATCACCTCACACTTTTCTGTATTAAACTCCATTTGCCACCTCTCAGCCCAGCTCTGCAGCTTATCTACCGTCCCTCTGTAACCTGCAACATCCTTCAGCACTACCCACAACTCCACTGACCTGAGTGACGTCAGCAAATTTACCAACCCATCCTTCTATGCCCTCATCCAGGTCATTTATAAAATGACAAATAGCAGTGGCCACAAAACAGATCCTTGCAGTACACCACTAGTAACTGAACTCCAGGATGAATATTTCCCATTAACCATCACCTTTGTCTTCTTTCAGGTAGCCAATTTCTGATCCAAATTGCTAAATCACTCTCAATCCCATGCCTCTGTTGTTTGTGCAATAGCCTACTATGGGAACCTTACCAAACGCCTTACTGAAATCCATATACACCACATCAACTGCTTTACCCTCAGCCACCTATTTGGTCACCTTCTCAATGAACTCAATAAGCTTTGTGAGTCATGACCTACCCTTCACAAAATCGTGTTGACTATCTCTAATCAACTTATTCCTTTCTAGATTATTATAAATCCTATTGCTTATCACCTTTTCCAACACTTTACCCACAACCAAAGTAAGGCCCTCTGGTCTATAATTACCAGGTTTGTCTCTACTCCCCTCCTTAAACAAGGTGAAAACAGTTGCTATCCTCCAGTCATTTGGCACTATTCCTGTAGACAATGATGACATAAAGATCAAAGCCAAAGGCTCTGTAATGTCCTCCCTGGCTTCCCAGAGAATCCTAGGATAAATCCCATTCAACCCAGGGGATTTATCTATTTCCACACGTTCCAGAATTGCTAACAGCTCCTCCTTGTGAACCTCAATCCCATCTAGTCTAATAGCCTGTACCTCAGTATTCTCCTCGACAATATTGTCTTTTTCTAGTGTGAATACTGATGAAAAATATTCATTTAGCATTTCTCCTATCTTCTCAGACTCCATGCACAACTTCCTACTACTGTCTTGAGTGTCCTTAATCTTACGAGTCATTCTTTTAATCCTGATGTACCTATAGAAAGCTTTAGGGTTTTCCTTGATCCTACCTACCAAAGACTTCTCATGTCCCCTCCTGGCTCTTTTTAGCTCTCTCTTCAGGTCCTTCCTGGCTAACTGGTAACTCTTAAGTGCCCTAACCGAGCCTTCACATCTCAACCTAACATAAACCTTCTTCTTCCTCTTGACAAGAGATTCAACATTTTTAGTAAACCATGGCTCCCTCACTCAACCACTTTCTCCCTGCCTGACAGGTACATACTTATCAAGGACACACATTAGCTGTTATTTAAATAACCTCCATATTTCAATTGTGCCCATCCCCTGCAATTTCCTTCCCCATCCTATGCATCCTAAATTTTGCCTTACTGCATTATAATTGCCTTTCCCTCAACTATAACTCTTGCCCTGAGGTATATATCTATCC
The DNA here is from genome assembly GCF_047496795.1 of Chiloscyllium punctatum. Lineage (NCBI taxonomy): Eukaryota > Metazoa > Chordata > Chondrichthyes > Orectolobiformes > Hemiscylliidae > Chiloscyllium > Chiloscyllium punctatum. Next base: position 54,746,678 of record NC_092777.1, read on the forward strand.
TTTTCCATCGCCAAAGTAAACATAACTGAATTGAAAATGTGTTGCTGGAAAAGCGCAGCAAGTCAGGCAGCATCCAAGGAACAGGAGAATCGACGTTTCAGGCATAAGCCTGAACACAGTTTGTGTATGTGCAAGGCAATTCTGCCCAATGACAGTCTTTTGGTTGGCTTTTCAACTGGCACCAGGATGAGGGCTCTGAAAAGCTTAGCATAGCAAGAATTAATTGATTGGTTCCTGAATTGGTGCAACCTCATGTCTGCATCAGCCATTCAGCCTGCATAGTGAAAACACTTTCGCTCGCTGCTGCATGTGAAATAAAAGGAAAGCCCTAGCAACTGGATATTCTGCCCCATCTTTCCTCTGTAAACTGCTCTGTCTGCAAATACCCTGTTAAAAGGAAAAAGGAAAACCACCTCTGCTCTGAAAGGGTGAATCTTCAACCCGTGAATGAAAGACTGGATATCGGTGTTTCTATGCATCATACCATCAGAAAGAACTTCAGTTGTAGAATCATATGTTAACAATTCATGCTTTTTTTGCCACTCATTTCCAGCTTAGTCCCAGAGAACCAATCATTGACACTGTTGTAATGTAAGCGATGTGGCATCCAACCTGCACACAGCAAGAATCCACATTCAACAATGATGTAATGGTAAAGCCATTGTGACAACTGACTGAGACATGAACTTTGGTCCGCACATAGAAATATTCTCATATTTGTCCGATGAATAATGCTCATGGGATTGTTTACATCTGGGTGAGAAAGCATTGCTTTCACAAAATAAACAAAGGTATCCAATGATAATATTCTTTAGATGGCCACAAGTGTTTCAAAGCATTTTGACAGCTAATAAAATACTTCATGAAGTGTAATAGTTGTTGTAATGTAAGAAACAGGACAACCAATTTGCACACTGTAAACTTCCACTAATAGTAGTGTCACAAAGCTGGTCCTTTCTTTCTAAAAGCTATTCCTTTTCTCAAGGATACTGTGTCCTTGTTTTTTTTTCTCACAGGAGTCATAAAACCTTCCCGGCTCTGAGGTGACTAGTTTGACACAGGGATGAGAAAGGATTTTGAGAGGCCTATTGTTTATATGTAAATAGATCAGACCTCAGGCCAAAGTGGTCATGTTTTAGAAGTGACCTGTATAATGAAAGGGGAGTGGTCAGCTCTCTAGCTGAGCAGTTCAGTCCAGAACTAGTTAGGTGTTCAGCTGTGTGGTAACAGGCTGCTAAACTCCCTCTCTCCTTCTACCCTTCTAACTTCAACCTGTAAGTATTCGTTCTGTTTTAACTATTGTTTTATGGGGAGTTGCTTATTGGAACTGTTGTGTATATTCGGAACAGAATAATTAAATCTAGTTTGGATAGACTGAGTTCTGTAGATGTTCCTTATTCTGTTCTTTGTGTTTCACTGTGTAATTTTGTGAATAAAGTTTTGTCTGTTTTAACAACTGGTACTCGACCTAGATAATTTACTCCAGGTAATTTTCACTGTACACTTACTGAAACAGATTGCAAAGTTATGGTCTGGGTTGCCCGCTTAAGAATGTTTTGAGTGGTCTGGCCTAGTCCACAGCAGTAGGGATGTTGACTGAGGAATGACTATTGATCAGGAAAATGGGAATAACTGCCCTGCTGTTCTCCAAAATTCATTGACATCCAGCTAGGCTGGCATCTGGGGACAAACAAAAACAGAAATTGCTGGAGAAACTCAGCAGATCAGACAATATCCATGAAGAAAAACCACAGCTAATGCTTTGAATCTGATAACCCTTCTTCAGAACACTGGACTCAAAACATGAACTCTGTTTGCTCTTCACAGATGCTGCCAGACCTGCTGAGTTTCTCCAGCAATGACTGTTTTTGTTTGCTTCAGATCTCCAGTATCCATAGTAACCTTGTTTTATTCAAGTATCTGGGGCTGCAGTTTATACTCCAGTGTTAACAGCAATGTTGTGCTTAAGTCTTTGATATTTCCAGATTTAGTCTTACAGTACTGAATTTATACCTGGTTTTGGTGCAGCTCAGGTCAACATAAATAGAATCCACAGCTTCAACGACTTTTGTGAAATAGTTTATTTAGGGTGTGACTCTGAGGAAACTTTTTTTTAATGTAACCATGAATGCTGACTCATCTCCAAAAAGAGAAGAGATTAGATCTTTTGAAACAAAGTCACAGTTCAGAGTTAATTACAAGAAATCAAGAGTTTCAATTTTCCAAATTGTTTCTTAGTTTCTTTACCTTTTTTTAAATGTTTGGAAAGTAGGTTGAGCAAGTTGACAGCAATGATGAAGGGAAACTTGAGCAATTTTCTAATTTTAGCAATGATTCAGTCTCCACAAGATTCCCACTCTCAAGTGATTTCTAGTTAATAAAAAATTAAAATTTCAGTCTTCAACTTATGAGTGCTTAACTAAATGTTCACTTCACTTGTCTGATAGGACCTTGGTGACTTTACCTATCGTTCACATCCATTTTGCACCTCAATCTCTCCTTTTCCATCATTAGTACTTCCTTTTTTGCTCTGGGCACCTTCAGTATCTCTCTCTCTCACTCCTTCTTCCCTTTGTTAACAGCATAAAAAGTATGTTTCAGTTCCTTTCAGTTCTGAAGAAGTCATCTAACTTGAAATCTTAACGCTCATTCTTTCCACAGATACCGCTGGTCCTGCTTTACCAGTTTCACCCACAGCATGGGATGCAGCAACTTCCCCAGTGACGAGACAGTAGGTAAATGGACATTAGGTCACTAGGTAATTCTGTAAAATTTCAAATTAGGTTTTAAAATTGCCAGCATTAATATAGTGTTAAATCCACTACACGATCATAGTATCATAATAATAGAAGCTAGAGTAGGTCATTTTGCCTGTCAAGCCTGCTCCACCATTCATTAAGATCATGGCTGATCTGTCCACCATCTCAGCTCCTCCTCCCTGCATTATACCCAGGACCCTTAATTCCCCTATCAAAAGCCATACAACTGTATCTTGAATATATTTAATGAAGCTACCTGTACTGTTTCCTTTGGCAAAGAATTAGATAGATTCACTACTTCCTTGGGGAGCGGGGGGGAGTGGGGGCAAGGAAACATGGAAGCTGAATGTGAAACCGTTGATCACAGAACATATTGAGGAGCTCATGAGGGATTATATAGTTTGGAGAATGCTCGTGCAAAACAGTCAAGGGGAATATCCAGAGGTTGTTTACCCTCAAAAGGTCCTTAGAAGGTGAGAGAGAGAGAGCACGAGAGAGAGGGAAAACAGTCCAAACTCCAGAAAACCATGCAGAACCTACATCTGCTGCATGCACTAGGGGTTGATGCGATTGAGCAACTCCAGAATGTGAAGAGCCAGCAAGCCTCATACTTTGCCTCAGAGGCCTGTAGGATAATCTTCCACACCCCCACAGTCTGCATTGTGGAGCTGGATGAGATGTGTTCCTGTTTAGAGGGAGAGCTCTGAGATCAGCAGTTTGCTGAAATCTATTGGTCTTCCAGAGCAGGGAGTTGACCTTGACCAGGTATTGTAGACTGGCACATTCCAAGGTCCAGGACCACATGCTGTGGAATGCATAAATGCTTGGGGCAGCTGCTGCAAAGGCACAGTGGAGAAAGACTACTGTCTAAGGTCTTTCAATCAAAGCACAAGGGTGGTCTTCAGTTAACAGACTTTCCCAATGCCTTCAATATATGCATATATATATATCCATCTTACAAAAGTAAAACAATACTTTGTGTTTTTTTGTTTTCTACATACATGAACTCTCCACTAATGTCAGCAAAATGAAGGAGCTGGTCATTGGTTTCAGGAAACAGAGTGGAGGGCATGTCCCTGTCTGCTTCAACTGTGCTGAAGCGGAGATGGTCAGGAGCATCAATTTCCTGGAAGTAATGATCAGCTGTCCTGATTCACCCACGTTGATGCTATATTCAAGAGAGCACAACAATGCCTCAATTCCTCAGAAGGCTGAGGAAATTCAGCAAGTCCATAAAGACTCTTAACAATTTTCATAAATGCACCATAGAAAGCATCCAATCTGGATATGTTAAGGTTTGGTATGGCAACTGCTCTGCCCAAGACCACAAAAAATTCCAGAGTTGCTCTGCCCAGACCATCATGCTGCTAAGATTTCTTAGCAGAATTAGAAACAACACTGAAAGACAACCCACTCACATAAGAAACCCAGCAGACCATCAGATGGGCAATCACACCAACATTAAGCAGGAAAAAGGAAGGAAACACACTCAATACACAGGAAAGGAATACACTAGAAAGACTAAAAAAAAGGTAAAAACATTATTATCCTACCTGCAGTCAAAGGATGCTTGACAGTCATTTTAAATGAAAGAGACTACATTGAGAAAACAAATGCACTACTTGCTGATACCAACACTTACCAACAAGTGGCGACAGACCCAACCCGCACTTAGAGAACCAAATCACAGCCCTACTCAAAACATTTCAGAAATCTGGAGAAATAAATAAGACCGACTTCCAAAAAATGAAACCAGATGGATCCAACACACAACACTTCTATGGATTACACAAAATTCACAAACCAGGAGCCCCCCTCAGACCCATAGTCTCACTACCTGGAACACCAACTTACATATTGGCCAAGGAGCTACACGAAAGACTACAACACTGAGTAGAAGACTCATGCCACTCTATCTACTCCACCCAAGAATTCCTGAAGACCAAAGACACCAAGATAGAAGAGGATGAATTAATGGTCTCCTTTGACATAACAGCCCAGTTCACATCCATCAACCTGGCCAAGGAAACTTTGAATACATTATTAGATGATGCAAAGACACATACACCAAACACCACCAACTTCATCAGCAAGGACAGTATCAGCAAGTTAGTGGACCAATGCCTTACCACCCACTTCGATTTCAACAACAAAACCTACAGACAAACCAACGGACCACCCATGGGATCGCAGATATCAGGGTTCTTAGCAGAGGCAGTAATGTAGAGACTCGAACAAACAGCTCTGCCAACCATCCAACCCAAACTTTAGGTCCGCTACATGGATGACATCTTTGTCATCACTAAACAAAACAAATAAGAGGGAACCTTCGAGGCCATCAATAATACCCATACTGGCATAACATTCACTAGAGGAAAACAACAACAAACTGCCATTCCTAGAAGCCGCAGTAGAGCGAACAGCCAATGGGGAACTTCAAACCAGCGTCCACAGGAAAACAACACATAAGGACCAAATATTGAACTACAGAAGCAATCATCCCAACATCCACCAACAAAGCTGCATTAGAACATTATTTCAATGAGCCATCACACACTGCAGCATAGAGGAACTACACAGAGCAGAGGAAAATCACCTCTACAGTGTATTCAAAAAGAACGGGTACCCAATGAACACAGTCCGCCGATTTCTGAGCAACAAACCCAAACAAGCAGAAAAAAAAGATCCAGAAAGCCTAGCCACTCTCCCCTACACCACAGGAAATGTCATCACCAACCCAAGGAAACCCAAACATATATATAGAAAGCGGGCTTCAGTCGGAGGCTCACTGAAGATGTTACCTAGTATAGTGATGAAACGTCTGAAAATAAACCTTTCAGCTCAGCGAGCAAACCTACATCCAGAACCTCAACCTGAGCCACAAATCTTCTCAAAATTCAGAAAAGATTTACAAGGATGTTGCCAGGGTTGGAGTGTTTATGCTATAGGGGTAGGCTGAATAGACAAGGGTTATTTTTGCTGAAGCATTAGACGCTGAGGGGTGACCTTACAGAGATTTATAAAACCATGAGGGGCATGGATAAGGTAAATAGACAAGGTTTTTTCCCCAGGGTGGGGGGATCCAAAATTGGATGGCAAAGGTGAGAGGAAATGATTTAAAAGGGACCAATGCAGCAATCTTTTCATGCAGAGAGTGATGAGTATATGGAATGGGCTGGCAGAGTAAGTGGCGGAGGCTGGTACAATTATAATATTTAAAAAGCATCTAGATGGACATATGAATAGGAAGCCTTTAGAGGGATATGGGTCCTTCTAAATGGGAAATGGGACTAAATTTATTTAGGATATCTGGTCAGCATGGATGAATTGGCCCTGACATGATAGAGTTATACAGCACAGAAACAGACTATGTCTCTAAAGCAGAGCTGAAAATGTGTTGCTGGAAAAGCGCAGCAGGTCAGGCAGCATCCAAGGAACAGGAGAATCGATGTTTCGGGCATCAGCCCTTCTTCAGGAATGAGGAAAGTGTGTCAAGCAGGCTAAGATAAAAGGTAGGGAGGAGGGACTTGGGGGAGGGGTGTTGGGAATGCGATAGGTGGAGGGAGGTCAAGGTGAGGGTGATAGGCCGGAGTGGGGTGGGGGCGGAGAGGTCAGGAAGAAGATTGCAGGTTAGGTAGGCGGTGCTGAGTTTGAGGGATTTGACTGAGACAAGGTGGGGGGAGGGGAAATGAGGAAACTGGAGAAATCTGATTTCATCCGATGTCTCTAAAGCAGCCAATATAATCAAAAACCTCTCCCACCTTGGATGTACTGTCTTCTATCTTCTTCCATCAGGAGGCTTGAACATACAACAATTTCAAGAACAGCTTCTTCCCCGCTATTATTAGGCTTTTGAATGGATCTCTCAAATTTTAATGTTGATCTCTCTGTGCACTATCTTTGCAGCTGCAACACTGTATTCTGCACTCTGTTCCATTACCCTGATGCATCTTGAATGGTAATGACCTGCCTGTACAGCACGCAAAACAATACTTTTCATTTTATCAAAGTACATGTGACAATATTGAATGAAATGTACATACATAAAGCTTTATTTTAATGAATAAAGTATATTATTGAATAAAAAGTTTCTCCAGCACTGTTTGTATTTCAGACTCCCACCATCTGCAATGTATTGCTTTTATCTTTTATCTTACTTCATTAGAGTTGATCAACCCACTTGACGAGTTTAGTAGTAATGTTACCAACAGACAACCTACTGAGAGATCGAATCATGTTTGACAGATTATGAGCAAATCTCGTCCCACATATACTTTGAGTGGAACCTCCAAATGTGGTCGAGTTAAATCGGTGGAATGGATGTGAATAAAAGCATACTGAAGAAGTGTCATTTTTTTAAAAATTGCAAAATTATACTCTATTCATAGAAGGAAATCTTTATGTAGATACACAGCTAACGAAGGTGTTCAGATCTTCTGCCTTTACTTGCAGAGCAGAAGATAAACAGTGGGGTTCAGCATTCTCTATATTTACAATTAAACTCTTGTCATTTAGCAGAGGCATCAGGGAGGGTCCAATTATTAGGTGGACCAATGTCTTTCTCCACTGCGCCTTAGCGGCAGCTGCTCCAGGATTTCATTTGTCCTTCAGCACATAGTCCTGGACCTTGGAGTGTGCCAGTCTGCAACACTTGGTTAGAGTCAACTCTTTTGACTGGAAGAGCAGCAGGTTTTGGGCAGACCAAAGAGCGTCTTTCACCGAGTCCTCCAGGTGCAGTGGATGTTTATTTTGGTGTGCGTCCCGGGGAACAGCCCTTAAAGCACAGAGTCCTGCATCATGGAACTGTTCAGGACGAACCTCAAGGAAAACCACTGCATTTCTCTCCAGACTTCCTTTGCAAAGGCACATCCCAGAAGGAGATGTGTGACAGTCTGGTCCCCTCTGCAGCATATGGAGAACAGTCATACTGGACTCAAAAGTTAACACTGTTTTTCATTCCAAAGAGGTCCCAGACTTTGAGTTTCTCCAGCACTTTTTGTTTCAGAATGTGTGTGACTTGTGCAACACATCTCTGAATGATCGTTCTAGTTCATAAGTATTGTGGACAGTGTACAGAATACATTTCTTGAAATCAAAACCCTGTCAGTGGCAGAGATGGAATTCCCCCCGTCTTTTCCCCTGGGAAGGTTGTCTTTAACAGGGACAAATAATCCTGTTTTGCTTTGCAGCTACGCCCGATTGATTTTCAGGAAGTGATGTTCGGAAAGTGCAAAATGAAAGTGAAATCGCCATTTACTGTTAAAACGAAACTTATCGAGTGATGCAGTCAGTCACTGAGCGGCCAGAGCTGCAGCGAGTGAGAAAAATGCGATCGGACTGGATGCGGGACGTGAGAGCTGCAACTTTGTCAAGTGGTTTGTAACAGGGACACTGGACTTCCAGCAGCCATGGGTAGGTCGAGGTTTTTTTTTCCCCTACCCCGTATAATGAAAATACAAACTGTTGGCGAAACTCAGCAACTCTGGCAGCATCTGCGGAAGGAAGGTTCCGTTTCGAGTCCGGTACGATGTTGTCACAGATGCTGCCGGACTTTCTCCAGAAACTTTTTCTAGATTTCAGATTATAGAACGCACAAAACGTGGAAGAAGGCCATTTGGCCCATCGAATCCACATCACTCCTCCGAAGAGCATCCCAACCAGACCCAACACCACCCCCCCCCCGCCCCCAAACTCTGCATTTCTCCGGGCTAATCCACCTCCCTGGACACCATGTGCAATTTAGCTTGGCCAACCATCCAGGTTAACCTGCACATCTTTGGACTTTGAGAGCTACCCCGGATCCTTGGTGCTGTGACGCAGCGCTGCTAACCATTGAGCCACCGAGACGCCCCCAGCATTTTGCTTTTATTTTAGATTCTTTAATGTGCTTTGCACGAACGACTTAGTCACAAAGTCAATCTGATAACGTCGGCACCTGCTGTGACCAGAACTCATCAGGGCTCCGCTTGCGCGCTCTCGGCTTCTGCTCCATGGCCACCCCCGCGCCTGCGCATGACGCCGACCCTGGGGAGGATCGACGACCGGATGGCTAACGGACTAGCGCGCATGCGTATCACTCTCCTCATCGCCGCGCGAGAGCCCTGCAGCTGTCGGGATGAGTGGTGCTGGAAGAGCACAGCAGTTCAGGCAGCATCCAAGGAGCTTCGACATCGACGTTTCGGGCAAAAGCCCTTCATCAGGAATAAAGGCAGTGAGCCTGAAGCGTGGAGAGATAAGCTAGAGGAGGAGGGCTACAGGCTCACTGCCTTTATTCCTGATGAAGGGCTTTTGCCCGAAAGTTCCTCGGATGCTGCCTGAACTGCTGTGCTCTTCCAGCACCACTCATCCAGAATCTGGTTTCCAGCATCTGCAGTCATTGTTTTTACCCTGCAGGTGTCGCCCAGCTACTCTGCGCCTGCGCTGTGCCCGCTCCTTTTGGGGAGAGGAATGCGCAGGTGTGTAGTCGGGGTAACGATGCGCCTGCGCGCCGTGGTGCGTGATCCGGAGGAGCTGGTGCGCGCGCGCGCGTGTGTGTGTGTGGGCGTGCGCGGGGGCGCGTGCTGTGTCTTCCGTTCCCTCCACCTGCTGGCGGCTCAGCATCTTTCCCGGCGCCGTCTTATTTGTCGTGGTTATTTGGGTGTGTCTGTCAGACAAGTTCCTCCGAGTTGATGTTCTCCCTCACCCCGGTGGCGAACTGAGGTGGGCGGTTGCTCCCGGCCTCAGGTTCGGTCTGACACTGGGCGGTTCCTGGCTGCAGTAGTTCTCGAAAGAGAGCAAGGCCCATTATCTCCCCCTCCAACTCCATCGTAAACACACACTTAGTTCATGCAAAGAGAGCGATCCTAGTAAATAAATAACGTATTCATTCAGGAAATCTTTGAAAGGGGAATCAGTGCTCGGCGAGTAGTGTGACTGTGTCAGGAGTTCTCCTGCTGACGGCCGGTGTTATTTCGGGATGAGGCTGGAGTTCTTGTTGGTTCTCACCCTTTGCTCTTGCGTCTAACAGAGGAGGAGATGGATACCGAACGGGTGAAGGTGAAATGTCACAGTTGTGGCCACATTACTAAAGAGAAAGCTCCCAAATTCTGCAGCCAGTGTGGAACCAGACTGGTAGAAAGCATTGTGGAGGCTGGTAAGGATCAAGATAGGGAGCAATTCGATTAAAAACTGTTGAAATTGATTGTTTTGGCCCAGTTATTGCTTGTTTCCAAATCCCTCCATACTGGTATCTGAAACCTCTGATCTCAATAAAGCTCTCCAATCAATCTCCTCCATTCAGAAATTCCTTAAGTGGTTTCCCAGATTGTGTTGTAATGTGTTAACATAGAAAACATGGAAAATAGGAGCAATTGTAGGCCATTCAGCTCTTGAGTCTGCTCTGCTATTCACTATTTTAAAAACTGATCATCCAACTCTACTCAATTCCTGCTTTCTCTGCCATACACTTTGATCCCTTAAGCCTTAGGAACTTATCTAACTCCTTCAAAACATTGAATGTTTAGCCTTGATTGCTTTCTGTGGCAGAGAATTCCACAGGATTACAGCTCTCTGGGTGAATAAATTTCTTCATCTCTTCCCTAAATGGCCTGTTCTTAGAATGTGACTCCTGGTCTGGATTTCCCAGTCAATGGGGACATCAGGTTAGAATTTTATAGGTTTCTATGAGATCCTCCCTTATTCATTTAAAGTTCAATGAATATAGTTCTAATCGGTCCAGTCTGTCTTCATATGCCCTGCTATCTCAGGATACCCATGTCAGTACGTTACCCTAAGCCCATGCACTTTAATTTTACATCTCTTACTCTTACTAGGGACCTTATCAAAAGCCTTCTTTTGCGATTTCAAATTTGTGTTCATAATCCCTGAGGCAGCAATGCTTAACTCTCGATCTGGTGTGATGGCACTTTCAAGTATCAGAGTTAGTTCGCAATGGGACGTATCTACCTTATTATTACCTTCTGTGTCCTTGTGGAAAATCTTGCTGTATAATATTCCAATGAAATGCCTTTGGAAGTGTAGTATTAAAGTTTTAATGTAAATTTTTGTTAATTGACCTCTTTGTGCCCTATAATCCTTCAGGATATCTGCACCTATTGCACATCCTTGACTTGAGCCACTGTACCATTAGTAATCATGCTTTCAGCTGCCCTCCCTTAACTTCTGGAAATGTATTCCATCCAAGACTTAAAATCTGCCTTTGACTAAGGTGCATAATACTATAATATTTGCCATATTATAGTATTATGCAGCTCGCTGTCAAAGATTGCTTTAAAAAGCATCTATGAAGTGCCTTGAGACATTTTTTAATACTAAAGGAGCTGAATAATTAAGTTATTGTTGACTTAGACATGCTTTTTTTTTACAGTGAAGAGGTTTAAAATGCTGCTTTGCTGAAACATAGCGACTGTAGTTTATTTTGAGATAATGTGTAAAGCTGTCCCATAGTAGAATTAACCCATTCATTTGGGACAAAAGCAAGATATTGCGCATTATGAAAATTGGGGAAAAATCTCAAAAATCCTGACATCATCTGTGGAGAGAGAAACAATTCACCTTTCAAGTCTGTGATCTTTCATCGTAATTGAGATAATTTAGAAATCTGTGGGGGTAGAATAAGGATGAGCAGTGATTTCTGGCCTTGCCGGTGACATTGATATCTCATGAAAGAAATTAGATAAAAAGTGTTTTGAGCAAGTGAAAGTAGGAGGTTGACAGAAAGAACAAAAGAGAAGTTGATAGTATGAAAACCGAGACCAGTGGAACAGAAAATTACTTCATAAGTGCCAGTCCGAAGGTAGTTATACTGGAACAGAGAAAATTCTTCTGAGAGTCATGTGGCATTTATGGAGAGAATGAGTTAACTTTTCAGGTTAGTGAAATTTTGATGAAAGCTCATTGACCTGAAATGTTAACATATACTCTGTCCTGCTGAATATTTCCTTTTTTGTTCTATTTCATATTTCTAGCATCTGTAGTATTTTTCTTTCTTAAATCTTTTGAGGTTGGGCTGAATCCATATTGGATCATTGGTTTTGCAATAACGCTTTGACAATGTACCCAGAGATTGAACAAGGAATGCACTTTGCATTACAGTCGGTTCTGTTGTAATACATGTTTCTTCAACACAAATTGGTTTTAACGTGATTGAAGAATTTAGCCTGTTATTTGTAGAACACAAAATTTCCTTACCTCTTGGCTATAACGTAGTTCCAGCCCCATTAACTTATCTTGGTTCTGATATAAGGTGACAGTCCTGTTTTCACGCTATGACGCAATACCATCCCATCTAAACAAATGGGGCCGAAATCACGTTATAGGTAAGGAAAATTTGCATTCTACAAATAACAGTCGAAATTCTTCAATCATGTTAAAACCAATTCGCGTTGAAGAAACGTGTTATAGCAGAAACAACTGTAATGCAAGAGGATTCTTTGTTCAATCTCTGGGTACATTGTCAGTTTAATTGGCTATTTGTGAAAACAGTTTGTGGACAATAAAGGATAGGTGTTCGTAATGACCGAGCTCTGAGCTGAGAGCTTTTCCCAAGTTTTAAAACAAAAAGTGAGAAAGTAATTTTTTTTAAAACAAATTGCCAAGATTGAAGAAGCATAAAAGAAAAGATTGTTTTTTGTTGATTAGTTACAAGTCAGAAGCTCATTTAGTTGATGCCATTATGGAATCTAATTATAGCGATTTCAATAAATAAACTACATAAAGAACAATGCAACTGTATCAACAGCTATCTATGTAAGATGGTAAGAAACAGGAATAGGAGTATGCCATCTGGCTCCTCAAGCCTGCCCTGCCATTTAACTAGACCATGGCTGATTTGCTTCTGGCTTCAACTGCTCTTGTGCCAGCTTCTCATTGCCCTTAACTCTCTGATCATTTTAAAATAAAATTACCTTCTACTTAAATACTTTCAATGATCAGGTGCACAAATGGTGTGAAATTCCAGATATTAATTACTCTCTAGAAGAAGAAATTCCTTCACATCTCAATTTTAACTGTGTCCCCTTATTCTGTAATTATGTCCCCTAGTTTGAGTTTAAAATATTTTTTCAAAACTTATCATGCAAGTTTCCTCACATCCTGTATGTTTAAATAAGGTTACCTCTCATTCTTAGGAAATCCAATTAACAAAGGCCTAACCTGTTTAGCCATTCTTGATAAGTCAGCCCTGGAATCATCTTAATGAATCTCTTTTTAACTATAGTCCACTCCTCCAATGTTGAATCTGGAAAAACTTTGGATCATCTGCTTTTTTAATAAGACTTACTCAAACTTATCACTTCCCCTTTACAATTCACTTTTTCCTATAGTCATAGAATCCCTATGGCATAGAAGCAGGCCATTTGGCACATCAAGTCCAAAACCGACCCTCTAAAGAGCATCCTATCCAGACCCTTCCTAACCCAGTTAATCCCCCCCCCCCTCTATTTCTCATGATTAATCCACCTAACCTACACATCTTTGGATTGTGGGAGGAAACCCATGCTGACACGGGAGATTGTGCAGACCCCATGCAGAAAGTTGACTAAGGGTGAAATCAAAATGGGGTCCCTGGCATGTGAGGCAGCAGTGCTAACCACTGTGCCACCCCAGTTCTTCTGAGTAACTATATTACCCCTATTTTGTGAACAAAAAGCAATCAATAGAATTAAGAAACAAGGTAACTGATCTTGTCCATAATCTACTTTTACTTCACAACAAATTCAGTGCAGTGAGAAAATGCAATATTGCTCTATTTTTGCCTAAGTTCTTTTTAACAGAATCTAGTTCAAATAGAAGAAATTAAACAAATCTTTCAAAACTTAATATCACAGGAAGCTAGTGTAAATGTCAAGGACAAGGACTAACTCTGGTTGACAGAAATGTCAAATATGTTTCCAGTAGTAATCAGCCATTTTAAAGTTAAGACTCTCCTAGCACAAATAAACCTTATTTTTTGTTGTAAAGATAGATTGAGTTTAGTTATTTAGCTGTTCAGTTAAACTTTGATGTCATTCTCATTTGCTGTGACAATATATCCCATTCAGCACTACTATTATTTATCACTCAGTATTCGAATACCAGCCACCAATTAGGTGGACTTTGTATAGCAAGTTAATAAATTTGTTGGCATTTTGAAAATCCTCCAAGTCATTGATTTATTGGATTAATGCCATGAACAGTTTGTTGATGTGTATTAAAAGTCTATTCTTACCTAATGTCTCCTTGATGTCATATTTTGTTCACAAGGCTCACGTGGACTCCCTTGACATTGCATCACATTAAAAGTGCTAGATGAAAACAAGATTTTGTTGTGTTGTGTATTAGCTTATTTCTTCTTATTGTCATTGTTGCTTCTGTCACTGTTTATTATGCCACACTTTTTATGTTGTCATAAATTTCTAACTCATTTATTGCCTGGTTCTGGTGTTCTCCGCAAGAGGGAGAAGCTGCATGGTTACCTTATCAAACTGTTTCATAATCTTAAAAGATCTTTATCAGGGCATCTCCCTGGGATGACTTTCTCCAGCAAAGAAATGACAGCCTATACAATATTCCCTAATAGGACAAACCTCCCGTTTTATGCACCATTCTAGATATTTTTTGTTTGCGCTTTGTCCAGTGCTGCTTTTTCTTTTCAATAGTAGGACCAGAGCTGCTCACATTACTCCCAAGAGTGATCAAATTAAAGTTCAATACAAATTGAATATAACTTAACTGATTTTCAATTCTATCTATTTAAAAATGAATCCTAATACATTTCTTGCTTTCTTGCATTTTCTTATTGGTGGTTGAGGTTGAAACTGCAAGTAATTGCAAGAAACTAGGATTGGTGGATGAAGGTATGTAGGAACCTGCGAGGTAATCTGCACTTGCATTTCCAGAGACCTCTGTCCATTTTATAGATTTATTTCTCAAAGAGTTTGTGATTTTATTATTCTTACCAAAATACACTGTATCCCACTTATTTATATTGAGGTTCATTTCTCAATTATATGTCCATTCTTATAAGTTTATTAATGTATTCTTTATGGCTACAATTCTTTGTATCAGTTACACCTCTGTAATTGTGGTGTGTTTAAATATGGGATTCGCACTTCTGATTCTGAGTTGAATGGTGAGCAACAGTGGTCCCAACATTGATCCTTGTGGGCCATAATTTGAACGTTTTTTTCCTCTCCAGATGTCCCCAACAGTACCCTTCCACTTCTCATTCGTTTGGCCGAACTGGTCCTCACCCTTAACAATTTCTCCTTTGAATCCTCCCACTTCCTCCAGACCAAAGGAGTAGCCATGGGCACACGTATGGGCCCCAGCTATGCCTGTCTCTTTGTTGGCTATGTAGAACAGTTGATCTTCCGTAATTACACCGGCACCACTCCCCACCTCTTCCTCCATTACATTGATGACTGCATTGGCGCCACCTCGTGCTCCCGCGAGGAGGTTGAGCAATTCATCAACTTCACCAACACATTCCACCCTGACCTTAAATTTACCTGGACCATCTCTGACACCTCGCTCCCCTTCCTGGACCTCTCCATCTCCATTAGTGACGACCGACTTGACACTGACATTTTTTACAAACCCACCAACTCCCACAGCTACCTGGATTACACCTCTTCCCACCCTATCCCTTGCAAAAATGCCATCCCTTATTCCCAATTTCTCCGCCTCCGCCGTATCTGCTCCCAGGAGGACCAGTTCCACCATAGAACACACCAGATGGGCTCCTTCTTTAGAGACCGCAATTTCCCTTCCCACGTGGTTAAAGGTGCCCTCCAACGCATCTCGTCCACATCCCGCACCTCTGCCCTCAAACCCCACCCTTCCAACCGTAACAAGGTCAGAACGCCCCTGGTTCTCACCTTCCACCTTACAAACCTTCGCATAAACCAAATCATCCGCCGACATTTCCGCCACCTCCAAAAAGACCCCACCACCAGGGATATATTTCCCTCCCCACCCCTTTCCGCCTTCCACAAAGACCGTTCCCTCTGTGACTACCTGGTCAGGTCCACACACCCCTACGACCCACCCTCCCATTCTGGCACTTTCCCCTGTCACCGCAGGAACTATAAAACCTGCGCCCACACCTCCTCCCTCACCTCTATCCAAGGCCCTAAAGGAGCCTTCCACATCCATCAAAGTTTTACCTGCACATCCACTAATATCATTTATTGTATCCGTTGCTCCCGATGTGGTCTCCTCTACATTGGGGAGACTGGGCGCCTCCTAGCAGAGCGCTTTAGGGAACATCTCCGAGACACCCGCACCAATCAACCAAACCACCCCGTGGCCCAACATTTCAACCCCCCCTCCCACTCAGCCGAGGACATGGAGGTCCTGGGCCTCCTTCACCGCCGCTCCCTCACCACCAGACGCCTGGAGGAAGAACGCCTCATCTTCCGCCTTGGAACACTTCAACCCCAGGGCAACAATGTGGACTTCAACAGTTTCCTCATTTCCCCTTCCCCTACCTCATCCTAGTTTCAAACTTCCAGCTCAGCACTGTCTCCTTGACTTGTCCGACCTGCCAATCTCCTTTTCCACCTATCCACTCCACCCTCTCCTCCTTGACCTATCACCTTCATCTCCTCCCCCACTCACCCATTGTACTCTATGCTACTCTCTCCCCACCCCCACCCTCCTCTAGCTTATCTCTCCATGCTTCAGGCTCACTGCCTTTATTCCTGATGAAGGGCTTTTGCCCGAAACGTCAATTTCGCTGCTTGTTGGATGCTGCCTGAACTGCTGTGCTCTTCCAGCACCACTAATCCGGTATTTGCTTTACAGCATCTGCAGTCATTGTTTTTACCCCTGCAATTCCCATGTCTAATCTACTTAGCCATACATGCCTGGATAATTAACATTGCCAATCCACCTATTTGCACATCTTTACACTGTGGAAGGAAACCCGAGTACCAGGAAAAACTCAGTCACAGGGAGAGGGTTGATGTGGGGTTTGCACAGTCGCCCGAGGCTGGAATTGAACTGAGCTCCTGGCATTGTGAGGAAGCAGTACTAGCCGTTGTGCGACTCTCATCTTTCAGCCAAATGTGATATCCATGCTAGTTTTTATGCTCCATGTAAGCCTTCTCCCAACTCTTCATCCTGCTCCGTCACACTAACTTTTTAGTTCTTTGTCTCACATGCACTTATCAAGTTTTCCTTTAAATGCGTTTAGACTATTTTCCTCAACTACTTCATAATTCCACGCCTGTCTAAGTAAATGAGTGTTCGTGGATTGTCTGTTGCTTATATTGTAAAACTAGCGAAACACTTTTTAGACGTTTCAAAAGGCAACATCTATACTTCAACCCTATCAAACTTCATCATTTTAAGATCTCATATCGGATCACTTCCCAGACTTTCCAAGAGACTATTTTCAGAGAGGGGTGGGGTGGTGGGGGTAAATGGATGTCAATGACCAAAGTTATTATACTGAGAAACTATTTTGGCACAACCTACAACAAAATTTTAAATCCTTAACATGAATACCTGAAATATAAGCACGAGTAGGCCATTCAGACTTTCGAGGGGGATGAGAGTGTGATGCTAGAAAAGCACAGCAGGTCAAGTAGCATCCTGAGGAGCAGGAGAGTCAATGTTTCAGGCATAAGCCTTTCATCATTCAGATTTTCTCGCCAGTTGTATCATTCGTCATGATCATGGCTGATCATCCAACTCAGAGTTGTACAGCACAGAAACAGACCTTTTGGTCTAACTCGTCTGTACCAATCAGATATTCTAAACTGATCTAGCCCCATATGCCAGCATTTGACCCACATCCCTCTAAAGCCTTCCCTAATCATATACCCATCCAAGTAGCTTTTAAATGTTGTAACTACCCAACTTCTCCACCACCTCCAGCAGGTTGTTCCATAAACACATCACCTATTGTGTGAAAACGTTGCCCCTGTAGTCCCTTTTATATCTTTCCCCTCTCACCTTAAATCTATGCCCTCTAGTTTTAGACCCCCCCTACCCTGAGGCAAGAAACCTTGGCTCTTTCCCCCATCCATGCCTCTCATGATTTTATAAACCTCTACAATAAGGTCACCCCTCAGCCTCAACTTAGTAGCCTGTCCTGTTTATCCCCCTTATCCTTTGATAACTAGTCCCAAGTGCTATAGCCAACTTCTTGAAATCAGATAATAGTTTGGCCTCGACTGCTTTTTCTGGTAGCGAATTCCATAAGCTCACTACTCTCTCAGTGAAGAAATTTCTCCTCGCCTCAATTCTAAATGGTTTATCCCATATCCTTAGACTGTAACCCCTGGTTCTGGATTCCTATGTCATCAGGAATATCCTTCCTACATCTACCCTGTCTAGTCCTCTTAGAATCTTATAGGTTTCTATGAGATCCCTTGTCATTCTTCTGTACTCCAGTAATATATTCCTAAATTGGAGAGGTAATGATCTAGTTATTGTGAGCCTATTAATCCAGAAACTCAGCTAATATTCTGGTGACCTGGGTTTGAATCCCACCACAGCGGGTGGTGGAATTTGAATTCATTAAATAAAAAATTGAAATTAAGTGTCTACTGATGACCATAAAACTTGCTGATTGTCAGAAAAACCCATCCTGTTAATTAATATCCTTAAGGGATGGAAATGTGCTATCTTCACCTGCATTGGCCTACAAGTGAGACCCACAGCAATATGATTGACTTTCAGCTGCCCACTGAAATGGCCTAATCAACCACTCCGTTCAAGGGCAGTTTGGGACAGACAACAAATGCTTGCCAGTGAGTGACATCCATGTCCCATGGATGAGTGCAAAACAACTGATGCAATCTTTCCTCATGTCAGCCCTACCACTCCAGGAATCTCTCTGGTAAATCTTTGCTACACTCCCTCAATAGCAAGAACATCTTCCATCAGATAAGGAGACCAAAACTGCACATGATATTCCAGATGTGGTCTTATCAAGGCACCATAATTGCAGCATGACAATCTTGTACCTGTACTCAAATCCTCTTGCTGTGAAGGCCAAAATGCTATTTGCCTCCTTTTATGTTTGCTGTACCTATACACTTACCTTTAGCAACTAGTGTACAAGGACACCCAGGTCTCTCTGCTCACACCCCTTTCTCAATTTGTAGCCATTCGCATAATCCTCCACCTTGCTTTTTGCTTCCAAAGTGGATAGCCTCACATTTTTCGATGTTAAATGACATCTGCCATGCATTTCCTCACACACTCAGCTTATCCAAATTACTTTGAAGCATCTCTGCTCACCCTCCTTCCAGTTTTGTGTCATCTGAAAATTTAGACATATTACATTTAGTTTCCTCATCTAAACCTGTATATATATTGTGAACAGCTGGGGTCCTACTACTAGTTTCTGCTGTATTCCACTGGTCACTTTCTGCCATTCAAGAAAATGATCTGTTTCTTTCTACCAAGATTCCTGCATGCCAGCCAGTTTTCTATCCATCTCAATACATTACCCGTATTCCATGAGCTTTTATTTTGCACACTAATCTCTTAACTAGGACTCTGTTGAATGTGTTCTGCAAGTGCAAGTAAACCGCATTCACTGGTTCCTTTTCATCTGCTCTGAGTTACGTCCTTGAAGAATTTCAGTCGATTTGTTAGGTGTGATTTCCCTTTTATAAATTGATGCTGACTCTGTCCAATCCTGCTGCTGAATAACAAATTATTGGGAAATTCAAGAAAAGTTTCAAATAGGTATAAACAAATAGGTTTATTACTGTAGCAAAGGTATGTTAAGAATTATCCTATCGTGGTAGCAAATTATTTTTGATTGTGAATATGGTTTTCAAGTCTAATGTAATTGAAAGTTAATCAACGTTTTTTGTTATGACTTCAAACAACCATGTTTGCATGTTCACTCTGTCTGGCAAACTGACACACAGTCGTTCTGCCTGATTTTATGGGCCCAGGTGATCTCTTGTTGGAGAGCATCATTTTGATTCTAGGCATACAGGTTAGCTAAAATCTTGAATTTCTAAAAGATCAATGACATATCTTGTGTCAGTGGAAGCAAATTCTTGTCATTGAGCTCCTATATTAAATTTTTTTATTGGAGCATTATTGATATTTAACTCTGAATGAGAGGTCTTCTTTTCTTTACGATTTGGGCTTATCTTGTTAATTATTTTTCATTATTCACCTAAAGCAATGCCCCTAATTAGTGGGAAGACTGAAGCTGAAGCTACAGATTTATCAATGCCTATGGATGTAGACCTGGAACTGTGTTCCACTTCCAACACGGCCACGGAAAGTGAAATGTCCTCGCTAGAACCAGAGGCTCCTCCTTGTAAGTTGCAGTGTGGCCAAAACTCTGACTTGATGGCCATTTCAGAAAAAGAAAGCAAAACGTCTGAGTGTTCACGAAAAGGGAGCTCAAATAAAAACGTAAGTCAGTTAAGTACACAACAATATTTGCAATTTCTGAAACAGTGTTGCAGTTAATGTTGTAGTCACTTGTAGGAATGCTTTGGCTGGGCCAGCATTTATTATCTATTTATTATTGCCCTTGAGAATATGGTGCGTTTTTGAGCACTGTAAATGGTGATGACCTACAATGCAGTTAGGAAGGAATTTCAGGGTTCTGATCTAATGACACTGGTGATATATTTCCAACACAGGGTGATGAGTGACTTGGGGATGAACTTGCAGGTAGTGGTGTTCCCATGTATCTGCTGTCCCTGTCCTCCTAGATGATAGTGTTCATGGGTTTTGTCTAAAGATCTTTAGTGAATTTCTACAGTGCATCTGTACTAAACTGTCCTGTTCACAAGACTTCTGAGAAGTGTTTCCCTTTTATATATGCCAGGCAAAATCAGAGTCCTCAATATAGCGTGTGAGACTTCAGATCATGGAATAGTCACAGCACAGAAGAAGACCATTTAGCCTGTTGTGTCTATGTTAAAGTGAGGAGTCTAGAAAAGTTAGATTGTTCTCTTCAGAGCAGTGTAAGAAATTTAATATTAATTCTAATGGTTTTGGTAGACTAGGTAAGAAGATGTTCCATTTGCATAAGTAGGTAACTCAGGTCTAAAGCAATTGCGAAAGAAAAGTTTTCTTTATCATAGAGGCTTATCTTTTAGGTTGTACTTGAAATTAAAGAACATTCTTTGATCAAATGCAGCTCATCTGCTTTCATCCAGGTTTTTGTTTTCTCAAAGTTGACCTTTCTAATGCCCTCCTGGCTAGCCTGTTATCCTCTCCCTTCATAAATGTGAACTCATCCAAAGCTCTGCTGTCTTAAACTTGACTTGCACCAAGTTGCCTAACCCACTTGCTTTATAACCTAAATTGGTTCATAGTTAAACAACACCTCAAACAAGGATGAACATATTAAATTCATATCTTAGCATGATATCACACTCAGTATTTTTTTTTTCACTTTCTGATACATCTGTGATAACCATTTGATGTTATACATTTGATGAGATGGAATCAATTTGGTTTGGGTCCACTCATTTTTTTTATAAAATGGTATGTACGTTCTTTTTGTCCCCAACTTGGGACACCACTTCATATTTTCTCTGTATACGGTCTCACCCCAGTCTATTCTGCCTCTGCAGCCTTGTCATTTGCTCCTGATCAAATTTTAATGCAATTTTACATGTACCCGATTTGACTGTGGAGCAAGACCATATTTAGTATAAGAATGACTAGGTACTTTTATGGAAATGACTGATAATTTGCTTTCATCATGCTGTTCACTTCAATTACTACCCCAGTTGAGTTTTCCAATTGAAATGCAAAGGTTCTAAAATAAAATATAAATTTGAATAACAAAAGAATAATAATGACTTGTGCTAAGACATTGATTAAAATCTCTCGTAAAAGGCTAGCAGCGTTATTCATGTGGAATATACAGAAGTTCAAACATACTTGTTTTCAAATTTAATTAGTTATGAGTTTATCTTGAAGCAAAGCAAGAGGTATTGGAATAAAGATTAGAAATGCTCAAAATGTTTAGGAGGTCAGAGAGCATCTGAGGAGAAAGAAACAAGTAACATTTCTGGTAATGGATTTTGCATTTAGAATGCAACAACAAATTCACCCAGCTTTCACTAACATCTGGAAAGTTCATGCCACACAATAGCCATGTGATCCCGGTGTATCCAGTTTAGGATACACCGGGATAAATGGGATAACATAGGAATAAATGGTCAGGTCAGGTGCAGTAAATCGCAGGTACAGTTAAAATAAATATCAAAGTTTGAGGAGTTAACTAATTTGTTTCTGTTCAAGTGAACAAAGATGCAATAAAGTGCTCAGCCACTTTGATGATGGTAACATTTCATCACTAAACAAGAGTGATTAATCTGGATGAAGGTTTGCTCGCTGAGCTGGAAGGTTCATTTTCAGGCGTTTCGTTACCATACTAGATAACAACATCAATGAGCCTCCGGTGAAGCACTGGTATTTGTGACCTGCTTTCCTTGGGTTGGTGGCATCATTTCCTGTCATTTCCAGTGGTGATGTCATCTCCTGTTCTTTTTTCTCAGAGGTTGGTAAATGGAGTCCGAGTCAACGTGTTTGTCGATAGAGTTCCAGTTGGAATGCCATGCTTCTAAGAGTAACTTTGTTACAGTTCTCGAACAAACGGCTCTGCCAAACATCCAACTCAAACTTTGGGTCCACTGCATGGATGACATCTTTGTCATCACTAAACGAAACAAATTAGAGGAAACCTTCAAGACTGTCAATAATATCCTTACTGGCATAAAATTCACTAAAGACAATCACAGAATCCCTACAGAGTGGAAAAAGGCCAACAAGTCCACACCAACCCTCCAAAGAGTATCCCACCCAAACCCATGTCCCATTACTCTACATTTACCCCTGAATAATGCACCTAACCTACATGTCCCTGAATATGATGGACAATTTAGCATGGTTAATTAACCTAACCTGCACATCTTTGGATTGTGGGAGGAATCTGGAGCAATTGAAGGAAACCCACGCAGACGTGGGGAGAATGTGCAAACTCCACACTGACAGTCACCCGAGGCTGGAATCGAATCCGGGACACTGGTGCTGTGAGGCAGCAGTTCTAACCACTGAGTCACTGAGGAAAACAACAACAAACTGCCATTCCTAAATGTCACAATAGAACGAACAGCCAATGGGGAACTTCAAACTAGCATTTACAGGAAAACAACACATATGGACCAAATACTGAACTTCAGAAGCAATCATCCCAACACCCACAAACAAAGCTGCATTAGAACATTATTTCAATGAGCCACCACACATTGCAGCACAGAGGAACTACAAAGAGCAGAGAAAAATCACCTATACAGCATATTCAAAAAGAACTGATGCCCAACGAACACATTCTGCAGATTACTCAGCAACGTACCCGAACCAGTGTACAAAATACGCCCAGGAACCCGAGCCACTCTCCCATACATCAACAATGTCTCTAAAATGACTGCCAGACGACTCAGACCTCTTGGCATCATGGTAGCCCACAAACCCACCAACGCACTAAAACAGCAGCTAATGAACTTGAAAGATCCTATACAGACAACAAGCAAAACTAATGTCATTTACAAGATACCTTGCAAGAATTGTAACAAACACTACATTGGACAAACAGGCAGAAAACTATCCATCAGGATACATGAACATCAACAAGCCACAAAAAGACATGACCCACTCTCAGTAGTATCCTTGCATACAGATGAGGAAGGACACTACTTCGATAAGGACAACACATCTATCCTAGGACAAGCCAAACAGAGTCATGCGTGAGAATTCCTAGAAGCTTGGCATTCCAACCAGAATTCTATCAACAAACATATTGACATGGACTCCATTTACCACCCTCTGAGAAAAAGAACAGGAACTGACATCACCAACGGAAATGATGCCACCAACCCAAGGAAACCTAAACACTTAAACAAAAAGAGGGTCACTAACACCAGCGCTTCACTAGAGTCTCACTGATGATGTTACCTAATATGGTGACGAAACGTCTGAAAATGAACCGTTTAGCTCAGCGAGCAAATTACATCCAGAACCTCAACCTGAGCTACAACTTTTCTGGAAAACAGGAGTGATTAATTTTGGTTAAGAAATGGTTTAGAAATGGCCTGTATATCTATGGAGCATTATATTTTAACAGTTGTTTGGCAAAAGTTGAATAATGATATTTATTGCTATTATTCATGTGGTCTAATTCTGATATGTTTTGTTAATGCAGAAAAAAAGGAAAAAGAAACCAAAAAAGTTGAATGCAGCTGAGATGGAGTCCTCTACTCCTCAGCTCAGGCACTTGAGCAAAAGTGAACAGAAGGACATTGAAACTGAACTACACAATAAAGTTGGTGATCAAACTGAACAATCCACTGTTGGTAATGAAACTAGTGGTTATGTTTGTAGCAATGATTTGATCAATGACCAAAACTCTTCTTGTGATATTATTAATCTGCAGGTTGCTCCAGCTGATGAACATCCTCCTAACTCAACAGGTATTGAGGAAGTTCCGGCTAGTTGTGATCCAGTTGGAAATCTGGTAAATCCAGACATTATTACATTCCAAAGTGACATTGTATCTGGTAAGAACAAGAATGGTGCAGTCCACTCTATTACTGAGAGTGATCTGCTTCACCCAAACAAGAGTGACAAATCAGCCAATGTAATGAATGAAGGATCATTAATCACTGAGAAATTGAGCAGCAGGAAAGATGGCACTCAACCTGAAAGAGGAAGTACTCCAGACAAAGCTGAATCAACATTGACTAGTGCTGTCAGTAAGCAACTTCATACAGCTGACAGTGACTTAAGTAATTCTGTTGAAGGAAATAATAATCAGTATGGCATGAAGAAAGAAAAGGACATTCTGCTTACTCAGGTTATAATTTATTCTTATTTTTATTTATGAAAATAAACTATTTTAAGACTCTTTTGAAATTAAAAAATAATTGTCATTTTAAATCAATAGTAATAACCTAAATGATCTTGGCATCCAAAACTGTTGAAAAGCCAGATATTTTGCATGATGTAATGCTCCCCATTGGCTAGTTGAGAAAGGAAATTCTTTGTATCCAAATCATTAAAAAAAATTGTCTTTAATACTTTATCCCCACTAACTCCTTTTAAGGCATGGTACTTGGACGCTGACGTGCATCTGAAGAAATCGGTTGGCTCCATAAGCATATTTGAGCTGAGGACCTTTCTACTGGAATTAGTTATGTTAAATAACACAAAATGCTGGTAACACTCAATAGGTCTGCAGCATCAATGGAGTGAGAAACTGAGTCCAGCTATCAGATCAAAGACTTCAAAAGAAAGCTGGCACTGATGCTAGCTGGTTCATTTGAACGATTTTGAATTTTAGATGGATCCAAATAGCTCCATGGATTATGTGTTGAAAATATGTTTAAAAATTTTTTTTTAACAAAGCTAGAAATTTGAAACAGCAAAGAAATTGACAGCAGGTCACTCAGCATCTGTGGAAAGTATTAGCTAAAATTTCAGAGTTAGTTAATACATCACATGTAACTTGTTAACAAAAATTAAAATAATAAAGCAATGAATAGATTCAGAACTCTCATTAGCCTTGAAACAAGGAGGAGGCTTGTCATAGACTTTGTGGAAATACCTTGTGCAGGGAGTTTTTTTTTAACATGGAGAGCTGTTGCATTGCAACTGTCACATATTTCCGGCTCGTGATTAAACTCTCCTACTCTGACCATCTGCCTTAGGCATTTCAGAAAGATTTATAGATTGGCAGTCAATCTGCTAGACCTTGCCATAAGCACACCTCTTATAGCCATTTAGTCCTGGAATGGTACTCTAACTTGGAACATCTGGATTAGAGAGAAATTCATTGCAACATATGCTAACCATGCTTTTTGTTTTGGGTTAAACTAAAGTGAATTCAAAGAAAATGATAACAGGAAGTAATAACCAAATCCTTTTGGTTTAATTGAGAAATGAGATACTTTGTTCAGAGATGGGAGATAAACGTATTTAATTTAGAAATCAGCATCCTGGGATTTTGGTATCTGAGTTTGAAAGCTGCATTTTTATTTTTAGAAAATCAGTTTCCTGTGAAGACTAACAGTAGTGAGCAACTGCAAAGAAAACAACCATTTTTTCTGGTGTGGATTCGTTGTCATTATTAGATTAGATTACTTACAGCGTGGAAACAGGCCCTTCGGCCTAACAAGTCCACACCGACCCGCTGAAGCGCACATACCCAGACCCATTGCACCTAACACCACGGGCAATTTAGAAGGCCAATTCACCTAACCTGTGCATTTTTGGACTGTGGGAGGAAACCCACGCAAACATGGGGAGATTGTGAAAACTCCACACAGTCAGTCGCCTGAGGCGGGAATTGAACCTGGGTCTCTGGCGCTGTGAGGCAGCAGTGCTAACCACTGTGCCACCCACAACCACTGTGCCACCATGCTGCCCACGTCCTTTGTTGCATAATTTCTCTATAGGATTATAGAACATTTTTAAGCTGTTTTGGGATGTGGATGTTGCTGACAAAGCTAATTTATTGCCCATTCTTGATTGAACTCATGTATGTGGAATTCCTGCAGCCCATGTCCCACAGTTTAGGATTTGTATCATTGGGTTCAGTTGACCAGATTGAGTGTTTACAGAAAAATGAGGTGGTGTGTCTAATTATCACAATTAATAAAGGTGACAGGAAAGAACTATGATAATACATTTTATATAAAACAGGACTGGATATTTAGGCAATCAAGTGGTCTTACTAATGTTTCCCCACTTGTTAAATTGGTTTATCTATATTATACCCAGCGGAGCGAAGTTAGCTTATCTAAGTTCAGAAAGCAATTAGAAGGGTCTTCTTGTGGTGCAGTGGTAGAATCCCTACCCCTGCCCCAAGAAGTCCGGGTTCAAGTCCCACCTGTTACAGAGGTGTGTAATAACATTTCTGAACAGGTTGATTAGCAAAATAGGTCAGACAATTAGGACTAACACTTGTTTTCATGCCTACAGTTATGGTGGGAACAGTAGTTGAGTTCCTTGGCTCCTAATTGCTTTCTAGGAATCCGTGCTACATATTTGGCTGCAGCAAGAGCAGAATCAACCTACACTGAAATATTTCTCAATGTTGAATTGTATGTCACCTCTCAATGTTGGGAATATATATATAGAAATGGGAAAAACTATTCTGGAGTTTGTGCAATTTTAAAATTTTCTTAGTTTTTAATACCGCGAATGAATCATTTTAACCCTAAATGTTTGGTTTGAGAGAATCACTTAGTGCAAATTAACAGAAATCAGATTGATTTTTGGGTACAGTGAACATGTATGATGGAAAGACCTACTTAATGTATTCCCCACCAATCTACTATTGCAGATGCATCTGTTCTTAACTAAGCCAGCCTCTTACCTGCTCATGTAACCAGTGTATTCATGAGCCGAGTCTAGTTGAGTTTCTGGTCAGTGGTAATCTTGAGGATGTTCATAGTGGGGATTCAGTAATGAAACAGGAAACATTAAAGAAACAGAGATTATTTTCTGTACAGTTCTGAATAATGAGGGCTGATCTCATTGAAGTATACAAAATTTCTATAGCGTTTGATAGCACAAATGCAAATATGATATTTTCCCATTTGGAAGACATAAAATAAATAGAAAAGATATAGAACAAGTTAGTAGTAGGACATTTAGGACAGAGCTGAACAAGGATTTCTTCACTCTGTTTTGGGCGGGGGGGGGGGGGGGGGGAGGTGTGTGGGGCAGAGTGGGAGCGAGTCTCTCCCCTAGAGTGCTGGGGAGGCTTAGTCATTGACTATATTCAATACACAGATTGGTAGATTTCTAAGTATTTATGATATCAAATGATACAAGGGGTTAGTGCAGAAAAATAGTGTGGAGTCAGGTCAGCCGTGATCTGGTTGAAGGGCAGAACTGACTTGATAGTCCAAATACCCAATTATCCTCCTATTTTCAGTGTTTGTGTTTTCAAAGATACAGTGAAGTGATGGATTGAAGATTACTTACAATATTGTTGGATTTTATAAGGCCCTTTTTGTGATGGCAACATTTCTGCAATAAACAGGAGCTATCCACATTTTATAAGTATCATTTAGCAATATGTTTTATTGCTCTGAAATGTTCTAAACTAAAAATATTTAACTTGAGAGGAAATTAAATCTTTGCAACTGTATGATCATTGAGAGATAGAGCTTTAAAATGTAAAGCATATGTATTTGCTTTGATATTGGTGTTCCTGTCTATCTTTCACATGGTCTGATTCTGATATCTTCTAATATTTACACAGAAAAATAAAAAAAGGCAGTCAAATAATTTGAGTGCAGCTGTTCAAAGTAAAGAGATTTCTTCTGCTCGAAAATCTGAAAATTTGTATTCAGGCGATGAACATGACGTAGAAGAATGCAACAAAGTTGGCATTGAGGCCAGGAGCTACTCTACCAGTGATGATTTGACTAGTGACCTAAACTCTGATAGTGATATTACTGATCTGCAGATTGCAGTAGGTGATAGACATTCTCCCAGTTCAACAAGTATGGTAAAATCTCTGCTCCGTCGTGATCCAATCAGCGATCAGGTAAATACAGGCCTTGCAGCATCCAAAGGTGTCATTATAACTTCAAAGAAGATGGATGGTGGCATCCAATCTGTGGCTGACAGTGACCTTTGCTCAAAGAACAGCAACAAATCAGCCTATTTAATAGATAATGGACTTTCCACAACTGAGAAACTGAGCAGTGGAAAAGATATTGAACTTGGAAGAGGAGATGAATTGGGTAAATCTGGAGCAGCAGTTGCTCATACTGATAGTGAGCTACTTGATTCAGCAGACAGCAACTTGAATAATTCTGTTAAAGAAGAAACTAAGGAGCAATACAGCATGACAAAGGAAGAGGACATCCCATACACAAAGGTTATAATTTTACTATAATATGTAGAAATAAGCAGCTTATGACTATTTAGTTTCTAAAACAAAATGAATGTTTTACATGTATTTGGAAAGGCAAGATTAGGAATAGTCGACATGGCTTTGTGTGTGGGAAATAGTGTCTCGCTAACTTGATGGAGTTGTTTGAAGAAGTAACAAAGGATTGATGAGGGGAGAGCGGTGGACGTGATCTGTATGGACTTTGGTAAGGTGTTCAACAGGTTTCTCATGGTTGATTGGTTAGCAAAGTTAGATCACATGGAATACAGGGAAAACAAGCTATTTGGATACAGAACTGGCTTGAAGATAGAAGACAGAGGGTGATGGGGAAGGATTGCTTTTCAGACTGGAAGCCTGTGCCCAGCGGTGTGCCACAAGGATTAGTGCTGGGTCCACTGCTTTTTTGTCATTTATATAAATGATTTAGATGTAAACACAGGAGGTGTGGTTAGTAACTTTGCAGATAGCACCAAAAATGGAGGTGTAGGCGACAGCGAAGAAGGTTACCTCAAAGTACAACGGGATCTTGATCAGATAAGCTGAGGACTGGTAGATGGAGTTTAATTTAGATAAATGTGAGGTGCTGCATTTTGGAAAGGCATATAGGGAAGGATTTATACACTTAATAGTAAGGTCCTGGGGAGCGTTGCTGAACAAAGATCTTGGAGTGCAGGTTCACAGTTCCTTGAAAGTGGATTCCCAGGTAGATAGGATAGTGAAGAAGGTGTTTTGTTTGCTTGCTTTTATCAGTCAGAGTATTGAGTACAGGAGTTGGGAGGTCATGTTGTGGCTGTACAGTACATCACTTAGGCCATTATTGGAATACTGCACGCAGTTCTGGTCTCCCTGGTACAGGGAGGATGTTGTGAAATTTGAAAGAGTTCAGAAAAGATTTACAAGGACATTGTCAGGATTGGAGGGTTTGAGCTGTAGGAAGAAGCTGAATAGATTGGGGCTATTTTCCATGGAGTATCAGAGGCCGAGGGGTGATCTTACAGAGAATCATGAAATCATGAGACGCATGGATTAGGTAAATAGAAAAGGGTTTTTCCCTGGGGTGGGAGAATCCAAAACTGGAGAGCATAGATTTAAGGTAAGAGGGGGAAGATTTAAAAGGGACCTAAGAGGCAACGTTTTCACAGAGGGTGGTGCATGTATGGAATGAGCTGTCAGAAGAAGTGATGGAGGTTGGAGAAGTGATTGCTGGACCTCTTGCTGAGATATGTGTATCATCGATAGTCACAGGTGAGGTGCCAGAAGACTGGAGGTTGGCAAGCGTGGTGCCACTATTTAAGAAGGGCGGTAAAGACAAGCCAGGGAGCTATAGACTGGTGAGCCTGACCTTAGTGGTGGGCAAGTTGTTGGAGGAAATCCTGAGGGACAGGATGTACATGTATTTGGAAAGGCAAGGACTGATTCGGGATAGTCAACATTGCTTTGTGTGTGGGAAATCATGTCTCACAAACTTGATTGAGTTCTTTGAAGAAGTAACAAAGAAGATTGATGAGGGCACAGCAGTGGATGTGATCTATATGGACGTTATTAAGGCGTTCGACAAGGTTCCCCATGGGGGAGACATTAGCAAGGTTAGATCTCATGGAATACAGGGAGAACTAGCCATTTGGATACAGAACTGGCTCAAAGGTAGAAGACAGAGGGCGGTGGTGGAGGGTTTTTTATTCAGACTGGAGGCCTGTGACCAGTGGAGTGCCACAGGGATCGGTGCTGGGTCCTGTACTTTTTGTCATTTACATAAATGATTTGGGTGGGAGCATAAGAGGTACAGTTAGTAAGTTTGCAGATGACACCAAAATTGGAGGTGTAGTGGACAGCGAAGAGGGTTACCTCAGATTACAACAGGATCTAGACCAGATGGGCCAATGGGCTGAGAAGTGGCAGATGGAATTTAATTCAGATAAATGTGAGGTGCTGCATTTTGGGAAAGCAAAACTTATCAGGACTTATACGCTTAATAGTAAGGACCTAGGGAGTGTTGCTGATCAAAGAGACCTTGGAGTTCAGGTTCATGGCTCCTTGAAAGTGGAGTCGCAGGTAGATAGGATAGTGAAGGTGGCATTTGGTATGCTTTCCTTTTTTGGTCAGAGTATTGAGTACAGGAGTTGGGAGGTCATGTTGCGGCTGTACAGGACATTGGTTCGGCCACTGTTGGAATATTGCATGTAATTCTGGTCTCCTTCCTATCGGAAGGATGTTGTGAAACTTGAAAGGGTTCAGAAAAGATTTACAAGGATGTTGCCAGGGTTGGAGGATCTGAGCTACAGGGAGAGGCTGAACAGGTTGGGGCTGTTTTCCCTGGAATGTCGGAGGCTGAGGGGTGATCTTATAGAAGTTTACTAAATGATGAGGGGCATGGATAGGATAAATAGACAAAGTCTTTTCCCTGGGGTCGGGGAGTCCAGAACTAGAGGGCATAGGTTTAGGATGAGAGGGGAAAGATATAAAAGAGACCTAAAGGACAACTTTGTCACGCAGAGGGTGGTACGTATATGGAATGAGCTGCCAGAGGAAGTGGTGGAGGCTGGTACAATTGCAACATTTAAGAGGTATTTGGATGGGTATATGAATAGGAAGGGTTTGGAGGGATATGGGCCGGGTGCTGGCAGGTGGGACTAGATTGGGTTGGGATATCTGATCGGCATGGACGAGTTGGACCGAAGGCTCTGTTTCCGTGTTGTACATCTCTATGACTCTAATTACAACATTTTAAAGGGCATCTGGTTGGGTGTATGAATTGGAAACATTTAGAGGGATATGGGCTAACTGTTGGGAAATGGGACTAGATTTATTTAGGATATCTGAGGGTCTGTTTGTGTGCCACATATCTCTATGACTCTTAGAGATAGGATTGATACTAATAAATATAGCTGGGCATACTAGAAAACATTTTGGAAAAGAAGATAATTCGGCATTTACTTTCATTTGTTTATTGGATGTGGACAATTGCCCATCCCTAATTTCCCTTGAGAAGGTGATGGTCAGATATGTTTTTGAACTGCCTCAGCCCTTGCATTGTAGGTACATCCACATTGCTGTTAGCAAAGGTACTGCATTATTTTGTGCAGCCTTAACCTTGTATGCCTCCCTCCGTTTAAACACCCTCTGAGTTGTCTGTCTTTATATGTTATGATCTGCCTGTACTGCATGCAAATCAAAACTTTTTGCTGTACTTAGGGACATGTGACAACAATAATTAAATCCAATTTTGACACAATAACAATGAGGGAATGGTGATATAGTTCCAAGACAGGAGGCGTTTTACTTGGAGGGTAACCTGCATGTTTTGGTTTTTCCATGCATTTGTTTGCTTCTATCCTTTTATGTGGTAAAAGTTGCTGATTTGGAAGGTGCTATCACTGCAGCCTGTGAGAATTGCTGCAGTACATGTTGTAGATGACTGACACAGCTGCCACTGTTTCAGTGGTGAAGGGGTGAATATTGAAGGTGGTGGATGAGGTGCCAATCATGTGAGCTACACTGCCTTGAATGGTGTCAAGATTCTTGAGAGTTATTGGAAGTGCACCCATTCAGGAAAATAGACAGTACCCCATCACACATCTGACATATACTTTGTAGATGGCAAAATTACTAGCCTCTGACCTGCTCTAGTAACCATTATTTAATTGGCTGTTTCAGTTCAGTTTTTGATCACTTGTCATCTCTAGGACTGGAGTGGGTGATTTGACGATGATAATGCCATTGAATGTAAATATGACATTGTGAGATCGTTAGTGCAAGTGGTCATTGCCTGTGTGGTGCAAATGTTATTTTCCACTTGGCAGACTAATCCTGGATGTTGTCCAGATCTTGCTGCATATGCATTGAGGCTGCTTCATTTTCTAAGTAGTGGAAAGCAATACAGAACATTGTACTATCATCGGGGGATATGCCCAATTCTAACCTTACAATGGAGGGAAGGTCATTAATAAAGCAGCTAAAGATGGTAGGGCCTGGGCCATGAATCTAAGGAACTGCTGCAGTGAGATCCTGAAAATGAGACAATTGACCTCTTCCAACAATAGGCATTTTCCTTTGTGCTAGGTATGACTCTATGATGTTAATCAGCTTATAGTCACCTCCTGTCCCCTTTTCCCCATTCCCATTGACTGCAGATTCGATTATGCTCCTTGATGTCACACTTTGTGAAATGCTGCCTTGGTGTCAAGGGCAACACTCATCTCACCTCTGGAATTCAACACTTTTTTTTTCAAAATGTAGATTATAGGTAAAAGTTCAAGTTACTGTAGTCCAGAGTACCATAAGTGTGCTCTCTGATTTGAGAGAGACGGCTGATGGTGAGTTTAACCTGAGAGTCAGCATGTCTCAGGTGAGGGATGAGATTGAGAAGACAGGACCTTAATGGCAACCTCAACCATTGTGGGAATTGAACCATGCATTTGGTGTCACTCTGCATTGCAAACCAGCCATCCAACCAAATGAGCTTACTGACACCATTCTTAGGCTGTAATGAGGTCAGGAGCTGAGTAGCCCTGATGGAACCCAAACTAGGCATCAGTAAGCAGATTATTTATAAGCAAGAGTCACTTGATAACATAGCTGACCAGCCCTGCCATCAATATATCTTTCTCAAAAGGAAACTCCTTTTGTAATTCACTTACAGACATAGAGTCATACAGCACAGAAACAGACTTTGCGATCCAACCAGTTCATGCTGACTAAAATCCTAAACTAGACTAGTTCCACCTGCCTGCACTTGGCACATATCCCTCCAAACATTTCTTATTCATATATTTCTCTAAATGTCTTTTAGACGTTGTAACTGTACCCATATCCACCACTTCCTCTGGAAGGTCATTCCACACACAAATCATTCTCTGTAAAAAAAACAAAATTGCCCCTCATGTCTTTTTAAAATTTTTCTCCTCTCACCTTAAAAATATGCCCCTAATCTTGAAATCCCTGACTCTAAGGAACGGATATCTGCCACTCATCTAATGATTTTATAAACCTCTATAAGGTTACCCCTCAACCTTCTACACTCCAGTGATAAACGTCCCAGCTTATTCAGCCCCTTCTTAGAACTCAAAACTCCATTCCCGACAATATCCTGGTAAATCTTTTCTGATCCCTCTCCAGCTTAATATTCTTACAACAGGGTGACCAGAACTGCACACAGTACTCTAGAAGTGGCCTCACCAATATCCTGTACAACCTCAACATGACATTCCAACTCCTGTATTCAAAGATCTAAACAATGGAGGCAAGTGTGGTAAATGCTTACTTAATCACAGTGTGCCTGGGACACAAACTCCGAAGAATTATGTGCCTGAAGTCCCAGGTCTTTCTGTTCTACAACATTACCTACCAACCCACTTTTAATTGTATAAGTGCTGCCTTTGTTTGTTTTACCAAAATGCAATACCTTGCATTTATCCAAATTAAACCCCATCTGTCACGTCTCAGTCCATTGGCCCAATTGATCAAGACCTCATTGTAATTTTGGATCACCACCTTCACTGTCCACTATACTACTAATTTTAGTGTCATCAGTAAACTTACTAACTATGCCTTCAAATTGTCATCTAAGTTATCTGTATGAATAACAAATAAAAGTGGACCCAGCACCATTCTCTGTGGAACACCACTGGTAACAGGTCTCCAGTATAATAAACAACCCTCCACCACCACTCCCTTGTCCACTATACACTCCCCACCAACTTCTCCACCACACCCGATACTTTACCACTGCAACTACAAGAGTTGCAACACCTGCACTTGCATCTCCTCTCACCTCCATCCAAGGTTCCAAACAATCCTTCCAGATCTGGCAGACATCCACCCTGGTCTATTGCATCTGTTGCTCCCGATGTGGTCTCATCTATATTGGGGAGACCAAACGTAGATCCAGGGACCAGTTGCCGAGCATATGTGCTGTCTCCACATCAATCAACCCGACCTACTGGTTGCCATCCATTGTAATTTCCCCTCCCACTCCCCCGGCAACATGTCCATCCTTGGCCTTTTCCACTGTCAGTGAGGCCAAACATAACCTGAAGGAACAACATCTGATATTTTGTCTGGGGAGCTTACAGCTCAATTGCCTCAATATTGACTGCACCAGCTTCAAAATCCCTCATCCTTCATCAGGAAGGGCTTTTGCCTGAAACATCAATTTTCCTGCTCCTTGGATGCTGTCTGACCTGCTGTGCTTTTCCAGCACCACTCTAATCTTAAACTGCCCATCATCGCACTCACCTATCTGCTCCACCCTTCCCACTGACCAATCACAATAATACATCCACCTATCACCATCCCACCTACCATTCCCCAGCCCCACACCCCTCCCTCTATTTACTTCTGGTCTCTCCTCCCCCTGCCCAGTCCTGAAGAAGAGGTTTGGCCCAAAATATTGACTTTCCTGATTCTCAGTGCTTTCTGACCTGCTGTGCTTTTCCAGCTTCATATCTATTGACTTTTGCTTCCAGCATCTGCACTCCTTACTTTCTCCTCCACCACCACTCTGTCTCCTGCTGTTAAGCTACTTTTGTATCCAATCGGCAAGCTTGACTAAGTCTTGTCAAAGACTTTACTAAAGTCCAAGTAAACAACTACAACCAGTCTGCCCTCATCAATCATCTTGGTTGCTTCCTCAAAAATCTCAATTTTGTGAGACATGATTTCCCTTGCAAAGGAAAAATGCTGATAATCCCTAATCATTTCTTGCCTCGACAACAGCATATAAATCCTATCTTTCAGAATCACCTCCAGCAACTTATCCACTACTGATGTCAGATTCGTAGGTCTATAATTCCTAGGCTTCACTTTATATCCCTTCTTAAACAAAGGGAAAAGGTTAGCCACTCTCCAGTCATGTGACACCTTACCCATTTTTGTAGATGATACAAATATTTCTGCAAGGGGGTCTGCAATTTCCTCCCTAGATACATTAGCTCAAGTCCTGGAGATTTATCCACCTTTATATTTTCTAAGACCTCTAGCACTTCCTCTTCCATGAAGTGATTGGTTTTAAAGCATCAATATTTATTTCCCTGCATTTTCCAGCCTCCATTTTTTTTTCTCCACAGTAAAAATTGATGTGAAATAGTCATTTAACATCTTTCCCATCTCCTGAAGGTCAACACAAAGATGACCTCTTTGGTCTTTAAGGGGGCCAATTCTGTCTAGTTGCTCCCTTGCTCTTAATGTACTTGTGGAATATCTTTGGATTATCATTAACCTTATGTGCCAAGACTATTTTCAACGATTTAGAGATATTCACAATTGGTCCATTTCCATCTACACCCATGTCCTTTAGTTAGCAGCTGCTTAGGCTCTGTGCAGCTAACCACTACCACTGGAATATGAGTACAAACATTTCTGTATTCCTTTTGAGAAAATATTTACGTTTTTAAATTTTAATTCTTTATGTTATTAGGCAGGGACAAGTCTAACTAAGTTTTCTCTCGAACCTTCAATTTGCTTAACATTCCAGTGTTGCTAGGTCAAAGTTCTAATTTCTTTATTAACATTACCAAGAACGACCTTTTTGTTGATGGAACTCTCGATTGATGAATTGGTGGACTTACTATCTTAAACTCAGCAACTGAGCAAGCTGTCAATTGCCCCTGGGAGTTTGCATTTACTAAATAAATTAATTAGAAAGTTTGCTTTATTGCAGTTATCATTTTATTGCTACCATTTTTAATCCTGTTGACTTCGAATTGTGAAAAGTTTTATTTTTTGTAAATTAATTTATTGTAGTTCCAACTGAGGATGTAATTGTGGCGCTCAGAAATTTCACTTCAGTGAGATTTCCAACCATTGAAACTGAGGCTGTCACCTCCTCAACCAATTTATGCTCAGTGTCAGATTGTCTAAGAACATATTTCTTTGCATGGCTGAGTCTGTTGCCGAAAATTTGAAGGTATGAATTGGAAAGGCGGTAGCTTAGAAACACTTCTCAGTTTTTTGTAATTCTGAAAAGGAAACCAAACATTTTGAAGGAATTGGAGGAGAGAACAAGAAGGGAGAGGGTAAAGGCAAATCACACAAGCAAGCAGAAACCTAACACATGATCAGTCCCACAATTCCTTTACACATTGTTTCTGTTTTGGATTTCTCTGAGAAATCTGGCATTTTAAAGATATGTGAATCTATAGCGTGTTAGAAGGAAGTTGCTGGAAATGGAGGGTTTGAGTTATAGGGAAAGGCTGAATAGGCAGGGGCATTTTTCCCCTGGAACATTGGAGGCTGAGAGATAACCTCATAGAGACTTATGAAATCATGAGGGGCATGGATAGGAAAATGACCAAAGTCTTTTTCCTAGATTGTTGGAGTCCGAAACTAGAGGGCACAGGTTTAAGGTGAGAGAGGAAAGATTGAAAAGGGACCTGAGGGGTAACTTTTTCACACTGATGGAATGAGCTGCCAAAGGAAGTCATGGAGTTGGATACAATTACAAATTTGAAAGGAATCTGGTTGGGTATATGATTTATTTGTTTATTTGATTTATTGTCACATGTGCTATACAGGCAGATTGTACTTTACAAGGTGCCTCATGGTAGCAACAGAGGACAGAATATACCATTACAGCTGCAGAGAGACAGAGATCGACACTAACATTTGAAAGATCCATTCAAAAGTCTGATATGAGCCAAATGCAAGTAGGACTAGATGAGATTGACATGTCTGGCCAGCACAAATGAGTTGGACTCCGTCATACACTTGTCCTATCCTTAAAATGGAATGTCTAACTTCTCTATTGGTAACTCTTTTAGAAACTTCAATTTGTTGTCATCAGTACAAATCAATATTTCATTTGGTATCGAGAATTTTGATGAAAGGATGGTTTGTGTGTAACAGAATTTCATCTTTTATTTTGATTGGTGGATGGCTGTGACAGCTGCAGAGAGATGACTGATACCAGGTGTGGAAAAAATACAAAATGTTACAGAATATGAGTTCCAATTGCAGGCTGAAAAAAATAGAGCATGAACTCCTAAATGGAGGCAAGTTTATTCACTTCATTTTTTTTTGGTGCCTTCCAGGTTAAATGTTATGGTAAAGAGAATCAAGCTCAAAAGAATGAGAATGAAATAGTTGATCGTGATTCTGAAGGTGGGGAAGAAAAATTGAATCAGGGTTTATTGGCCACGAAGAGGAGAAATAGTTCAGAGTTGTCTGCTACAACAATGGATGAGAAAAGTGATGCCAAAGGTACTGAATCTGAAGGTTTAAGCAGAAAGGAGAAAAAGAAGAAGAAAAAGCATTCAAGTGACACAACTGCTATGTTAAGGTGAGAAATGTGATGTTTGTTTTATAGCAAAAAGTCAAGTTATCTACTAATTGAATCCTAATTATCAGTTAAGTTTGGATCCTGTGATTTTAAAATATCTTGGCATCACATTTTGCTGCTTTATCTTGTATGATAGCAATGCACCAAATTTGTGATTTGCATTGTACATAAACTTGACTATTTTGTTATTTAAAAGAAAATTCTCTTCCAAAATATCAAAATGTCCAAATTTGCAGTTATAGACAGGAACAATAATTGCCATAGATTCTGGAGGCATTTGAATGAAAATTGAAGATTGTGACTTCAAATCGCATGACACAGATTTGAGCACAAATTCCAGCCACATATATCAGTTCAATATTGAGAAATTGTCAGAGGTGCTGACTCTCAGATAAAATATTAAGCAGCAAATTTGTATACCTATGATCCTGTTTAAAGAAGGACAGGGGAGTTTTAAGATGTGCTGAACAATACTGATTTCTCAACCAGAATCTTTAAAATAGGTGACTGGGTCATCTGAAAAAAGAGACTGAATTATATCAATTTGCTCAGGTCACTGTCATTACTCTGTATTTCACTGTTCATTTGAAGATTACACTTGACAGAAAATTGACTTCCAATAGATTGGAAATGTTGTATCACTTTATATAGATATTTTACTTTGAGATTTCCTGTGTCAAGTTGAGTTACCATGATTCATGTGCTTAGGTTAGCAGGTGGCGACTAGAAAGAAATCTTATTCACACTTCAGAACACCCTGTTTTCTTTTTTGATATCCAGTGTCTCTATGTGTTTTGATGATTTAATTTTAATGATCTACACCATGAAATACTGCCAGTTGTTTTCTCTACACAACACATTAAAAAAGTTATCACAGTCAGTTCTGCTGACCTGAAAAGTTGTCCTCACTATCTTAATATCTGGGATATTATGCTAACATGGTGAGAGCTGCCATAGTCCTACGCATGGATCTGTTCCTTACAGAATATTTCTTACAGTATCCAAGACACCAGCAATATCTTGTTCCACCAACAGGGCAGACCCACCAGAGGTGGCAGCATTATGGTATTTAGTCAGAAAGGAATTGCCCTTGGGGAACTCAACATTAACTCCCGACCCATGAACCTTTTTAGCATCAGATTACACAAAGGAAACAGGGTATTTCTTAATTGTTATTACACAGCTCTGGACTTGGTGATATTTGAACCCAGGTCTCCTTGGTCAGAGGTAGTGACATTACCACTGCACCACAAGAGCCCTTTGTACAGGAAACCTGCAAATGTTCCTCTGCAATGATTACCACTGTCTGTCTTTCCTGTTATCTGAGCAATCAGTATTCCTGCATGTTGAACGCCACTTGGAAGAAGCACTGAAGGAAGAAAATGCACAGAATATTCACCAGTTAGGGGACTTTAATATCTATCAAAAAGAATCTCTCAGGAGCTTCACTACTTACCAAGCTGGCAAAGTCCTAATGGACAAAATGCTGCATTTTGCAGCAAGTAATAAGGGAAACAACAAAAATAACCTACTCGAGCTCTTCCTCTCCAAAATACTCTTTCACGTGCATAAATCCATAGTATTATGGATAGGAGTGACCGCTGCACAGATCTTATGGAGACAGAGTTTTCTCCCATCACATTAAACACAGCTTCCATTATGTTTCGTGGCACCACCATAGCGCAAATGAACAAAGTTAAAAATTACACAACACCAGGTTATAGTCCAACAGGTTTATTTTGTAGTACAGGCTTTTAGAGCGATGCTTCTTCATCAGCTAACTTTGTCCATCCCATTCCAACACCGCATCTCCACATCATAGTGCAAATGAGACAAACTTCAAACAAATTTAATAACTCATCTGAGACCCATAGGCAGCAACAGAATTCTATTTATCCACAATCTGTAACTTCATGGTCTGGCAAAAAAATCAACGATCACCATTCCTGGAGTTGTCAAGTATGTGAAAATTTGATGAAACTACTGAATCGCCCAACTTTGTTTTACTGGATTCTTTAGGTTAAAAGAAAATGCACACCCAAGTTTTTTTCCATCACAAATAGAGAACTATTTATTGTAATCAAACCTTTTAAATTAATGGCAAAAAATACATATATTAAATTGCTAATCGAAAATTAAACTGTGCAGCTTTTGAAAATTCCCATATGCATATATACGGATATGCAAGACTAGACAAAGCAGTGCAAGTTATTGTAAGTATGGTGGGGAATAAAACAGAAGTGCAATTCTGGCACTCGTTCAGATCACAGGTGACAATGTCATTCTCTTCAGCTTTCTTTTGAATCCTGTGATTCTTTGCTCATGATCTGAGGCTGCAGTTATTCCAGTTCTCAGTCTTTGTCACTGATTGAGGTTTTGACACTTCAGTGCTTCTGAAGATGATTTTTCTCCTTTTTCTTTCAACTGGAGATTTGCAGCGACAGCAATTTACTGAGGAACTGTAGATAGCTACTAGGGAATTTCTTTTAATTCTCCACATAAAGAGAGGGTTACATGCTTTTTCTTCACCGTCTGGATGTTCTGAATTGTCCACATTCAAGGCCAAAGCCCACCTGCCCAGGAGCCAAAAAGTGGTTGTTACTATGGTGTTTCCTCTTGAACCCACAACAACTGTCCCAGTTAAAGCCAATTAAAGCATTATCCTATGGCAAAAGTGCCCTGAACACACACACACAGTGTAGAGACAGCGGGCCGTGGAAGGGGTCATTAGGGCTGACTGCCTGCCCCTCTTCTGCAGTTACGTTAGAGCCTGGGTGTCTCTGGAGAAGGAGCATGCTGTGTCCATCAACACCCTAGGGTTGTTCAGGGAGAGGTGGGTGCCGCAGGGAGTTGAGTGCATTATTTCCCTGTCCAACTATATTTTGATTTAACCCCTGCCCTTCACTGTTTGATCACACAGCATTGCCCTTTGATGAGAAGGGCACTGCTTGTCACTGGCCACTTGGGAGTTTCCTTTCTTCCTAGTGGTGGAAACTGAATAAAGATTCATGCACCTTGTGTGTCTCACTGTGTCTCACACCTGCACACACACAACATGGGTGCTGGGGGGAAAATAAGCACTAAAAAAAATTTTTAAAAAAGAGAAAAGAAAAAAAAAGAAATAGTGTAATTCCATATGGCATGCTCCCTCACTGCTTGAAAAAGTCACTATTGTAGATACTAGTCATAAATGTGTTACAGTAACTTGCTTTTAAAAGTGAAATGATTTTTTTGCAGTTTATTTATTCACTCATGGGATTTGGGTCTCGTTGTCTGGCCAGCATTTTTTATTACTCATCCGTCATTGCCCTTGAGAAGGTGGTGGTGAGCTGCCTCCTTGAACCAATGCCTTGAACATGCTATTGATTGGCACACAATGCTGTTAGGATTGGCTCAGCAAAAGTGAAAGAGCAGAGATAAATTTACAAGTCAAGACAGTGAGTACCTTAAAGGTGCTGGTGTTCCCATTTAGCTGCTGCCCTTGTTCTTCTAACTGGAAGTGATTGTGGGTCTGGAATGTGCTGTCTAAGGATCTTTGAATTTCTGCAGTGCATCTTGTAGATAGTACCCACTGTTGCTACAAAGTGTCAGTGGTGAAGGGAGCATTTGTTTGTCGATGTGGTGCTATCAAGCAGGTTGTTTTGTCTTAGATGGTGTCAAGGATCTTGAGTGTTGTTGAAGCTGCACCCTGTATGTAAATGAGAAGTACCCTATCTCAGTGTGGAAGCAGGCCATTCAGTCTATTGAGTCCAGACTGATCCACCGAAGAATATTCCACCCAGATCCATCCTTCCATCCTATTCCTGTAATCCTGCATTTCTCACAGCAAGTCTACTTAGTCCACATCCCTGGACACTACAGGCAATGTAGCATGGCCAATCCATCTAGTCTGCATATATTTGGACTATGGGAGGAAATTGGAGCAACTGGAAGAAATCCACACAGACACGGGGAAAATGTGCAAATTCCAGACAGCCTGAGGATGGAATTTAACCTGGGTTCCTAGCACAGTGAGGCAGCAGTGCTAGCCTCTGTGCTGCCCTAATGGTGGATAGACAGTGGACAGGCTTTGGGAGTTGGGATTTAAGTTACTTGCCAAAGTAGTCCTAGCCCCTGACCTACTTTTGTAACACTGTTTATGTGAGGAGTCCAGTTCAGTTTCTGGTCAATGGTAACCCCCAAGATGTTAATGTTGGGGGAACTTGGTGATGATAGCATCATTTAAGGTAAAAAGGCGATGGTTAGAGATTATCGGAGAAGGCCTTTGCCTGCCATTTGTGTGGCACGAATGTTGTTTACCACTTGTCAGCCCAAGCCTGGATGTTGTCCAATTCTTATTGCATTTGGACTGGACTACTTCAGTATCTGAGGAGTTGTGAATGGTGCTAAGCATTTTGCAATCATCAGTGAACATTCCTACTTCTGACCTTATGATGGAGGGAAGGTCATTGATGAAGCAACTGAAGATGATTGGGCCCTGAAGAGCTCCTGGAGAGATGTCCTGAAGCTGAGATTGCCAAAAACCAAGTATATGCCACATATGACACTGACCAGCAGAGAATTTGCCCCGATACCCATTGATTCCAGCTTTGCTAGTGCCACTTGGTCGAATGCAGCCTTGTTGTTGAGGGCTGTCACTCACCTCACATCCAGAATTTAGTTCTTTTATCTACGTTTGAATCAAAGCCGTTAAGAGGTCAGAAGCTGAGTGGCAGAAGCCAAATTGGGATCAATGAGCAGATGCTGCTTGAAAACACTACAGACGACACCTTCTATCACTTTACTAATGATTGAGATTAGACTGATAAAGCAGTTAGTGGCTGAGTATGATTTTTCTGTTTTTTATGTACATAACATATCTGGGTAATTTTCCAAATCGTCGGGTTGATGCCAGTGTTGTACGCAATTTCCCTTCCCACGTGTTTAAAGATGCCCTCCAACGCATCTCGTCCACATCCCGCACCTCCGCCCTCAGACCTCACCCCTCCAACCGTAACAAGGACAGAACGTCCCTGCTGCTCACCTTCCACCCTACCAACCTTCGCATAAACCAAATCATCCGCCGACATTTCAGCCACCTCCAAAAAGACCCCACCATGAGGGATATATTTCCCTCCCCACGCCTTTCCGCCTTCCGCAAAGACCGTTCCCTCCGTGACTACCTGGTCCACGCCTCCCTACAACCCACCCTCCCACCCTGGCACTTTCCCCTGCCACTGCAGGAACTGTAAAACCTGCGCCCACACCTCCTCCCTCACCTCTATCCAAGGCCCTAAAGGAGCCTTCCACATCCATCAAAGTTTTACTTGCATATCCACTAATATCATTTATTGTATCCATTGCTCCCGATGCGGTCTCCTCTACATTGGGGAGACTGGGCGCCTCCTAGCAGAGCGCTTTAGGGAACATCTCAGAGACACCCGCACCAATCAACCACACCCCCCTGTGGCCCAACATTTCAACTCCCCCTCCCACTCTGCCGAGGACATGGAGGTCTTGGGCCTCCTCCACCGTCGCTCCCTCACCACCAGATGCCTGGAGGAAGAACGCCTCATCTTCCGCCTCGGAACACTTCAACCCCAGGGCATCAATGTGGACTTCAACAGTTTCCTCATTTCCCTTCCCCCACCTCACCCTAGTTCCAAACTTCCAGCTCAGCACTGTCCCCATGACTTGTCCAGACTTGTCCTACCTGCCAATCTCCTTTTCCACCTATCCACTCCACCCTCTCTTCCCCGACCTATCACCTTCATCCCCTCCCCCACTCACCCATTGTACTCTATGCTACTCTCTCCCCACCCCCACCCTCCTCTAGCTTATCTCTCCATGCTTCAGGCTCTCTGCCTTTATTCCTGATGAAGGGCGTTTGCCCGAAACGTCGATTTCGCTGCTTGTTGGATGCTGCCTGAACTGCTGTGCTCTTCCAGCACCACTAATCCAGAAGCCAGTGTTCTAACTGTCAGGTTGGTTGAACAGGTTAGCTGGAGGAGCATCAGGTTCTGGAGCACAAGTTTTCAGTTCCATTGCCGGAATGTTGTCAGGGCC
This sequence comes from Chiloscyllium punctatum, assembly GCF_047496795.1. Lineage (NCBI taxonomy): Eukaryota > Metazoa > Chordata > Chondrichthyes > Orectolobiformes > Hemiscylliidae > Chiloscyllium > Chiloscyllium punctatum. The sequence goes on from NC_092777.1 coordinate 54,790,650, forward strand.
CATAGCCTTTGTAATATCCAATGTCTCCAACCATTTCTTGATATCATGTGGAGTGAATTGAATTGACTGAATACTGACATCTGTAACATTGGTGACCACTGGAGGAGCACGAGATAGATCATCCACTCAGCATTTCTGGCTGAAGATTACTGCTAATGATTCAACCTTATCTTTTGCACTTATCCATTGGGCCCTTCCATCATTGAGGAATGGGATATTTATGGAGCCGCCTCCTCCAGTGAGTTGTTTAATTGCCAACCACAATTCATGGCTGGACATAATAATCCTCCAAAGTTAAGTCTGATCCATAAGGGTTGTGGGATCACTTTTCTCTGGATATCACTTGCTGCCTATGCTGTTTAGCATGCAAGTAACTGTTCGTTACTTTCACCAGTTTCACCAAATGACACCTCATTTTTAGGTATGCCTGTTGGTGCCCCTGGTATTGTCCTCCTGCATGCTCCATTGAACCATTGTATTCATGGCCTGTCTTGGTGTTAATTGTTGAGTGGGATATGCCATGCCATGAATACAATTCTGCAGCTGTTGATGGCCCACAGTTGCTTGATGGATGCCTAGTTTTGGGTTGCTAGATATGCTCATAGTCTGAGCCATTTAGTATAGTGATATTAGCATGGTGGCTGAGTGGTTGAGGTGGTCAGTGGTTAGCATTGCAGCCTCACAGCGCCAGGGACCCTGGTTTGATTCCAACATCAGGCGACTGTCTGTGTGGAGTTTGCACATTTTCCTTGTGTCTGTGTGGGTTTCCTCTGGGTGCTCCGGTTTCCTCCCAAAGATGTGCAGGTCAGGTGAATTGGCCACAATAAATTGCCCATATTGTTCAAGGTTGTGTGGGTTAGGTGCATTAGTCAGGGAGAAATGTAGAATATTAGGATAGGGGAATGGGTCTGGATGGGATACTCTTTGGAGAGTCAGTGTGGACTTGTTGGGCCAAATGGCCTGTTTCCACACTCTAGGGATTCGATGATGATTCTAACATGATGGAGAGTATTCTCAATGTGAAGGTGGGACTTTATCTCCACAAGGACTGAGCAGTGGTCACTCTTACTAATACTGTCAGGAACAGATGCATTTGCAGCTGGCAGATTGGTGAGGATGAGGTTGTTTGTTTTTCCCTCTTGTTGGCTCCCTCACCACCTGCCACAGGCCCAGTCCAGCCACTAGCTCCTTTAGGACACAATCAACTCGATCAGAAGTTCTGTTACCAAGCCACTCTTGGTGGTAGATGTTGAAATCCCCCACCCAGATGACATTTTATGCCCTAGCCACCCTCCGAGCTTGTTTCAAGTGTTGTTCAACACAGAGGGATACAGATTCATCAGTTGAGGGAGGATGGTATGTGGTAATCAGCAGGAGGTTTCCTTACCCATGATTAACTTGAGGTCGTGAGACTTCATGGGACCTGGGGTCAGTGTGGGGGACTCCCAGCCTGACTACCTCCTGATTGTATACCATTGTGCTGCTACCTTTGCTGGCTGTGTCTTGCCAATGAGACAGGACGTATCCAGGAATGGTGGTGGTGGTGTCTGGGACATTGTCTGTAATTTATAATTCGTGAGTATGATTGTCTGTGAGACCCACTTTGTAGGGTCAAAAGACCATTTCTGATGTTGTCTTTTCAAGTGGCTAGGTTGATGCCGAGTGGTTGTTCTAATTTTATTCCTTTGTTGATACTTAATAGCAATTGATACAATTGAGTAGCTTGCTCAGCCATTTCAGAGGACAGTTGAGAGTCGACCACTTTGCTGTGGGTCTGGAGTCACATGTCAGTCAGACCAGGTGAGGGAGTCACATTTTCTTCCCTGAAGGTCATTAGTGAACCAGACTGCTTTTTCTGACATTTGGACAATGGTTCTTATTTAATTTATTTATTTAATTCAAATTCCACTATATATGTAGGGGATTCGAATCCAGGTCCCCAGAACACAAGTTAAGTTTTTGGATTAAATTAATCTAGCAGTAATACTAGGCCATCACTTTTTCTATGGACGAGATGTTTACTTAAACCTTTAATCTGCCTTAAACTTAGTTTAACGTATCTTATTATATTTTCAGCCAACAGTTTTAAAAAAAAGTAGCATTTAAATTGCTATTTAACCTGGGGATCAACCTGGTTGAATGAAAATTTGCTTAACCCGAGGTCAATACTAGGTCAGTGAAGAGTGCAGGAGAACATGTCAGGAGCAGCACCATGAATACCTAAAAATGAGTCGTCAATCTGGTGAAGCTACAAGAAAGGATGACTTGCATGCCAGAACGCAGAAGCAGCATGCAATAGCTAGAGCTAATTAATCCAATTATCAACTGTTCATGACTAAACTCTGAAGCCCAGCAGCACCCAGTCATGAATGGTAGGACACAATTTAACAAGTAACAAGAATTGAAGAATTCACAAATATCCCCATCTTCAAAAATGTGGAAGTCTAGCAACAGTGCAAAATCAATTGAATTCCATTCTTAAGGGCATTGTGGGTCTACCTTGAGCATGTGGGCTGCAGCGGTTCAAGAAGGTAGCCACCACCACCATCTCAAAGGCAATGAGGGATGAGAGATAAATGCTGGTCACCCAGGAAGGCCCATATCACGTGAGTGAGTTAAAAAACAGATCTGAAATATTTGCATGCATCTTCAGAAGTGCTTAGTGGATGTGTCTTTGGCTCCTCCTCGTCATCATAGATGCTGTTCTTCAGCCAATTTTATTGACGATATGATATCACGGAATAACTGGAGACAATAGGTACTGCAAAGGCAATCAGTTCTGGTAATGTTTTGGCAATAGTGCTAAATAGTTATGTTTCCGAACTGGCTGCATCCTAGGCTAAGCTGTTCTAGAACAACAAAACACTGACCTCTATCTGACAACATGGAAAATTGCCCTCGTATGTCTTTTGAAGAGTAGGACAAATCCACCCTGCCTGATAACCATCTCCTTAGTCTATGAATGATCATCAGCAAAGTGATAAAAGAGATTCGTGTCCCCTGCTCAGTGATGCTCACTTTGAACCATGATAGGGCCACTCAGCCTCTGGCCTCATTGAAGCTTTTGTCCAAACATGTAGAAAAGAGCTGAACTCCAGTGGCGAGATGAGAGCGACTGTGCTTGGTCCTGGTGCAACATTTGACTCTGTGTGGGTTAAAGAAGCTTTAGCAAAACTGGAATCAGAATCATGTGGAATACTGTCTGCTGGTGGGAGTCATGCCTCATACAAAAGAAGGAGATTGGCCTTCAACAGTCACAACCATCTCCATTCTAACTCATCACTGCAGGCATTTTTCAGGGTAGTATCTGAGGCCTTCACCAGTTTTATCAATGACGCTTTTTTTAATCCACCAATAGATCAGAAGTGGTATTATCGATCTCTGTGACTAGTATCAGCCTGTACACCATCTACAAAGTGCAGGTCAGGAGTGCGATGAAATACTCCTCAATTGTAAGGATGGGTCCAGCTTCAATGACATTGAGGAGCTCAACAAAATCCCGGACACAGCAGTTGCTTGATTGGCACTCGATCCACCACATTCAGCATTCACATTTTCCACCTCTGATACACAGATGACAGCAGTGGGAACTCACGGCAACTCGCCAAAGTTTCTTCATAGTACTTTCCAAGCCTGTGATCTTTACTACTTAGAAGGGCATGGGCAAAAGATGTATAAAAACATTACCACAAAATTTTCCCTCTGAGCCATGCATCATTTTGACTTCGAATTATATTGCTGTTTCTTCATTGTTGTCAGATCAAAATTCTGGGATTCCTTTCGTACAGCACTGTGAGTCCTCATAGGAAGTGTAATGGTCCATTAACCTTCTCAAGGGAAATTAGGAATGCACACTTAATGCTTTCCTAGTCAGTAATGCCCATATTCTCTGAAAGAATAATAAAAGACTTGTGGTCACTTGTGTTCCAAGGATGTCTCTACTTACGGACCCCCAGTTGTCAAAAGACTGTCACAGTAGTGATCAACTACATTGAGATGGTTGAGTTTGTAACTCCAGCATGAATATCAAGGTCATTGATGTAGTGATAATGCTCACCACTAACTTTGAAGAATGCTGCCCGCAAAGGTGTTGTGATCTCCTACTGGATTTCTCCTTTCCCAAAGCAAGTTGAATCTGGCACCAAATCAAAGAAATCTCAAGTTATTCAGCAACAATGATTTAATTTAACAGGGTAAACAGTCAACCTGACATGCAGGCTAGAAAGTAAAATTCACTGTTTATCCTGTCCTTTTCATTACATTTGACAGAGCTATGTAATTTATTGGAACTCTTAAAAATTCTTCAGGTGATATGGACTTCTCTGGCTGTATCAAGGTTTATTGCACATCCTAATTGTTCTTGAGAAGGTGATGAGTGACCTTCTTGAATCATTGCAGTCCATTTGATGTTGATACATTTACAATTGTGTTATGGAAGAATTAAAATATGGTTGAGACAGAAGGTGAAACAAAAGCTAACATTTTAAAATTACTTTTCTAATTATAATGCAGATGTTTAATATTTCACAAATTTAGTTAGTTTTTCAGGTCCTGAAAGGTTTTTCAGCCATAGTTATGAGCTTAGTACACTGTTAAACACCAAAATGCTTCTCATTCAACAATTTGTAACTTTTGTTTCCAAGAATATTAACAGTTACACTCATAAAAGGGATAAGATTTTCTCAGCTTAGTGATTTCTCTGTTGACTGCAGTCTGCCTGGACTTGAGCAGTACAACCAATGGCAAATCACTGGCAGAAACTTCTAGATTTCTGTTTTAAACTGAACATACGTGTTTGTTAGAAGTTGCTGTTAGTTTCAGAGGAGTAAAGGCAGTTGCTGTTGACAGTTTTGCTGTCATTGCTACTACAAACTCTGGACCAAAGTCGAGCAGGACACTAATTAAATTTCTTGCTGGTTTAAGTTGAATGTCATATAATATTCGAGTGTGGTGCTGGAAAAGCATAGCAGGTCAGGCAGCATCCAAGGAGCTGTAGAATCAATGCATCAGGCAAAAGCCCTTCATCAGGAACCTGCAAATTTAGTAAAATGGCATAACAAATATTTTGTGTTTTTCAATGATTAGAGGTTTTTAAAAAAAATGTATTTTAAACCAACAGGAGCATGCCTTTGCCACAGGAAGAAACTGTTGTCATTTGTTTTCATGCATTGTTATCGAAGGATTTTAAATTCAATCCGGAATCTGACACAGTAAATGTGAGGGGTCTTGGTACCGACTGGAACATAGATATGGTGGAGATGTCTGTAACCAAGTATGTAATTTCTTTACTTACTTTGCTGCTTGAATTCATTCAAAGTGTCGTTTTTTGTTTTAGTTTATCTTGATCTCAAGAAAAGTAAAATGTTTGCATTTTATGAAAATAACAACTTGTATTTATGTAACAGTTTTAATGAAATAAGATGAAGTAAAACAAGATTATTATCAGAAGGTAATGTTAGGGCAAGTTTTAAGGAGCAAAGAAAGGGAAAGAGGCAGAGAGATTTAAGAAAGAAATTCCAGAGCTTAAAGCAGCTTGATTAAAATTGTGATAGATTTGGAAGAAGTCAGAACTGAAGCAATGCAGACTATTGTCTGGAAGAGGTAATAACCATACAGGAATTAAAAAGCACCTTAAGAATTTTAAATTGAGCTCACATACATCAGTGAGCATGAGGATGATAGGTGACTGAGACCTGATATGAATTAGGGCACTTATGGCAATGTTTAAGATCAGCTCAAATTTACGGAGCATAAAGCACAGTAGAAGAGAGACAGGCCATGAGTGCTTTAAAAGAATAAAATCTTGAGTTAAAAATAGCTTAGATGAGGATTTCAGCAACAGCTAGTTGAGGCAATGGTGGAGTTAGTCAGGGTTGTAGAGATGAGAATAGAGAGTTGCTCAAAATACTGGAAGGAGCAACCTCTGTCCTCATTCATCTGTGTTATTGAACATCAAATTGTTTTTCATTTAGAAGCTGGTATCCTGATAACAATTAGTTAACTTGGATCCTGGATACCAATCAATTTAAAACCTTCCCGTTGTCAAATCAGATTGCCAAACTTGCAAGCCCTTTCTCTTCAGATATTGTAGATTAGAAAAACAAACTTATTCAATTTTATTCTCAACACTGAGGTCTTAAGTTTATAAAACGGTATCCATTAAACGTACTTGCAGTAGAGGGTTATTAGAAATTTATGAAGGACAAATAGATGATTGTTTTGTGGCTTTTTAACATCATGTAAACTGAAGTAGCAGACAGGGAAAGACTATAGATTAAATTTTTATGAACCTCTAGAAGACATATGGTAAAATCCCTCCTGTGAGATGTTAGAAGTTTGTGGAATTGAAGGAAACCTACTGATTTGGTGGAAACTTGTCTGAGGGGCAGAAGGCAAAACAGTAAAGTGGATCAGTATTCTAATGAGCAAACTCTGGCTGATCCCATTACAGTCTGCTTTGGGCATCACTTGTTCACTGAACTTGCATGAATCATACGGATGTTTGAGTTTGGAACGGGAGTAGTCTATTTGACCTGTTGAGTCTGCTCCATCATTCAACAAGCTCATGACTAACAAGGCAGAAAGCCACAAATCTGAATTTCATGCTAATACCAGTGTAGATATTGTAAACTTTGCAGATATAGTGGTAGATTTAGGAAATGGGCAAAACTGTATGAAAGGATTACATTGTATATAAATGTGAGGTCACCTACTTTGGGATCTAAAAAGGATTGAACAAGATCATTTCTAATTGGTGACCAATTGGAAACATTCTAGAGACTTGGAGGTTCAGCTACAGCTTTCCAAAGCCTTGAACAGTTGCAAAAAATAATCAGAAAAGCTATGGAAATGCTGGTCTATACTCCTACTGTAATAGAATACAGAAGTTTAGAAATCACAGATCTATAAAACTACAGATGTAGAGGACTGAGAGCAGTTCTGGACTTTGGTGGGGAGAGGAGGACGTGACGATTAGTGGAAAAATGCAGCATGTGCTTACTGGACTGACACCTAAAATCCCCAAGGAATAAATTGCAAGAGAAGATTACACAAGTTAGGATGTATTCCCCAGAATTTAGAGAGTTAAGGAATAATTAAACCACGTTTTCAAGATATTTGTTAGTGTTCAAGATATTTGAATTTCCTAAATGGAATCAGCTGACAAGATTTCAAGTTTTAAGAATTTTACTGTAACAAATTAAAAACATTAACTAAACCCTATTTCCGTAGACAACTTAAGTCCTGAAATGACCTTGCCCCCTTTACATTTAACATAGTTGAAAATCCCATACTGTGATTATATATAACGTTACACTTTCTGTGAAATTGCACTCATTAGAACTGCTATGATCCTGACTGATGTTATTAGGCAAATCAGATCCTAGGCAGACTTCTGGCTTGATAGCTTATATTTTGATTTGTTTTGTATTTTAGCAAAGTAATCTTTTGCTGAAACATAAGCATGCAATGCTGCAGGTTTTGCTTTTGCAATAAAACAGAGGTTTATTAACAAAAACAATAAAAACATTCTCCCATTAATCCAGAACACTCCTTTATATGTTGAAAAGAAAAAGGACACAGCCAGAAACACCCCTGTTTTAGACTGCAACTGTAATTTTTTTTCCCTGGAACTATTATATATATGAGCTTCAGTACACTCACTTTAATTAATCTCTTCAGGTTTTATGCTAATACTTCTGCTTTGGGACTAACACAATTTCTTCATCCTAAAGTTACCTTGTTCACTACACAGTGCTTCCCTTTTCAGGAGCACTGGTCCACACAGCCATCCTATTCCATTGACCTCCCAAGACTGCCCAAAACTCAAAGTAAAAGGGAAACTAAAAGGCTTCATTTCGGACCTATTAGTATTTCCCTTAAGCTTCATGAATTAAGTTCCAGAAGTCTGTAACAAACCATGAGGCCCCATTATTTACCATGTTGGATTGCAAAGTAATCTAAGATAAACAAAAATAAATCTATTATACTTGTTGTCAGATGGAATTCAGTACAGGTCACGTGATGGTCTTTATTCCTCCGTTTTAACCTAAGTTAAAGATACAATCTCAACACTTAAGTCGACCAAACATAATACCATAAACACTCATGTATAGATCGATTTCATGTATCTTGTACTTTCCATATATCTCGTGTATAAGTTGTCCCTACTATATCACATTATAAACCTCTTAGGAAGGAAACTGCATGTTCCCATTAATCACTTAAACATAATCACATTCTTTCATTCATACCGGTAACTCTACTCATAGCTTTTTCTTTACTATATTGCGTCTCTATTCATTCATTCATGACTCTACTTACCGGTCTTGGTTTACTACAACATGTTTTGATTCATTCATTCATTCAGACCGGTACTAATTCTGTCGGTACTTATGGTACTTTGTTCACTATACATCTAAAAATTAATGACAATATAAAGTTAATCATTTTAATTGTGCCATTATATCCGAATAAAAATGAGATATATTAGCTACACACTTTTCTCTTGCTTTTATCTGGTAATGACCTTTACTGTAATCACTGTGTTTTTCTACTTTACCCGGGATTAGTTGTGCGATCAAATTGACTTTTGCTAATAATACGTATTTTGAACTGCAGCATGAATTTCAGCCCCTCAAAACTTGTGCTGTGTATTAGTCAACCCCCTAATTTGAACCTTTAAAATAGTCTTAAAAATTTGTGTATACACAAGGATATACAGTGTTTGTAATTCCCTTCTTCCCCCCCCCCCTCCCCGTCCACCATAAAAAGGATCAAGAGTTTTCACTGACACACAACAGCTCCAGAAAAGTGAGAAACTATTTCCTTTGGACAATGAGTCCAGGCTGGGGGCAAGATCTCAAAGTTATAACCAGACTTTTTAAAATAGGAATTCAGAAACACCTTTACACACAAAAATGATAAAATTTAGAATTCCCTTTACTATATCTATTGTAGATTTTAAAATGGTGGTTGACAAATTTCTTTTGAATAATACTTTGGGGCAAAACATCTGGAGCTCTTGTATCATTCTGCAAACTTCTATGTAATACAACACTTTTACTCTCCAGGGTAAGATTCGATCACATTCCTTAACGTAGAATAATTACACTTCACTTAAGTGATCAATAGAGATCTACATAATTCATCTATATAAGGCTTGTTCAGATAAATGAATGATCTGTATTATTTGTTTCTTCTTTAACAGGAACTTGAAAGAACATGGTTACTTAATCGAAGGACGTCTGTTTGCTCCCAAAACTATAGTTGGAAAACAATTTCCTTATAAATATGCAGTCCGTAAAACACAGGGTGATAAAGTTGAATTTGAACTGATTTATAAGTGGGATGCACCTGATGGGTGTATCATTAATCGTTGTTTACATATTAAACCAGACTTGGTTTTTGAAGGAGGTACGTAGCTATGCACTACTGGCCTGTTTTACTGCTGGTTCCATAAACAGTTCAGATTTTAAATTGCCATTTTTATTTCCACGTAATATTGTAGTCATAACCAGCATGTGATTTTAGATTCAGATGAAAAACAGGAAGAAATGTTATTGTCAAAAGCATGTGTGCCATACGTTTTATTTAAATAGAATGAATATGTTCTGTTATTATAAAAATGAATAAATGCTTGAAATGCAGGTTTATAGTTCCTTGAAAGTGGAGTTACAGGTAGATAGGATAGTGAAGAGGGCATTTGGTATGCTTCCCTTTATTGGTCAGAGCAACAAGTATAGAAGTTGGGAATTCATGTTGCCACTGAACAGAACATTGGTTAGGGAATTTTTGGAATATTGTGTGTAATTCTAGTTTCCCTTCTAAAAGAAGGATGTTATATAGAATCCTTACAGTGTGGAAGCAGGCCATTTGGCTCAACAAGTCCAGACCACACCTCTGAAGAGTATCCCATCCAGACCCATTCCCCTACACTATTACTTTACATTTCTCCTGACTAATGCACTTTACCTCCACATCCCTGAACACTCTGGTCAATTTAGCATGGTCAATTCACCTAACCTGCACATCTTTGAATTGTGGGAGGAAAACTGAGCACATGGAGGAAGCACACGCATAAACGAGGAGAACATGCAAACTCCACACAGACAGTCACCCGATGCTGGAATTGAACCTGGGTCCCTGGTGTATGAGGTGGCAGTGTTAACCACTGAGCCACTGTACTGCTCCTTGTGAAACTTGAAAGGGTTCAGAAAAGATTTACAAGGATATTGTCAAGGTTGGAGGGTTTGAGCTAGAGGGAGAGGCTGAATAGGCTGTAGCTGTTTTCCCTGGAGCATTGGATGCTGACAGGTGACCTTTATAGAGGTTTGTAAAATCGCAAGAGGCATGCATAGGGTAAATAGACAAGTTATTTTCCCTGGGGTGGCAGTGTCCAAACTAGAGGGAATATGTTTAAGGTGAGAAAGGAAAGATTTAAAAGGGACCTAAGGGGCAACTTTGCATGCATTCCATACATGTGTGGAATGAGCTGTCAGAGGGAATGGTGGCGGCTGGTACGATTATAGCATTTAAAAAGCATCTGGATGGATGTATAAATAGGAAGGGTTTAGCGGGATATGGGCTAAGTGGGAAAATGGGACTATATTAGTTTAGGATCGACATGGATAAGTTGGACTGAAGGATCTGTTTCCATGCTGAACATTTCTATGACTCTATACATACTTGTTTTAGTGTGGGATATGTTTCAGCGTCAGCCAGATTGAGCACAATTGAGGGAATCTTACAAATATTCCAGTATTCAGCTTATCTCAACTTGTTGGATCTAATATGTTATCCCTGCAAGGGCAGAACACAAGCTGTATAAATAAGCCATCACTATGTCATTTACAATCAAGACTTTAATCTATAATTTAGTTGAATTATCAGTGCTGGAAGAATCATCTAAGGAAACAGACCTACTTAGTTTTCATCCATGTGACTAGACTGATGGCATACTTGCTAAAGTGTTACCAGAGTTAAAATATTTTGCTTGCATGCAGTGTCTCGATGCTAGAAAAACGTTTCATAGCAGAGAGATTAAAGGGAGATTTGGTAGAGGTATTCAAAATTGTAAACCATTTCAAGTCACAAATATTACTTAAATGTTGTGAAGATTCCCGTTCTCTACCACCCTTTCAGGTAGTGGATTCCAGATTCCCACCACCCTCTGTGTGAAAACATCTTCCCTTAAATCCTCTCTAAAGTCTCCTGTCCCTTACTGTAATTCTATGACCCCAGGTTACTAATCCCTCCAGTAAAGGAAAATGTTTCTTCGTATTCTATCTATCCCCCTCAAAATTCCCCTTAAAATTTTGCAGACCTAAATGAGGTTCCCCCTCAGCCTACTCAACTGTATGGAATACAGCCCCAGCCTATATAGCCTTCATAGCTGAAACATTCCAGTCTGGGAACATCTCTCCCATATGCTCTCCAGTGCAACTGCATCCTTCCTATAATGTGGGGACCAGAACTGCACCCAGTACTCCAGCTGTACCCGAACCGATGTCTTGTCCAGCTTCATCATGATCCCTGCTCTTGTAATTAATGCATCAACTAGTAAAGGTAAGTAGTTCATTAACCATTTTGTCCACCTGCTCAGTTGCCTTCATGGTTCTATGGACATGCACACCAAGATCTGTCTAATGTTCAGTAAATTCCTTATTCCTTCCATTCATTGTGTATTCCCTTGCCTTGTTACTCCTCCCAAAATGCATGACCTCATACTTTTCAGGATTAAACTACATTTATTACTGTTTTGCCCATCTGACTGGCACAGATCTTGAGATCACAAGATCACTACATAACTATGAACTTGCTGATCAAGCCTCCTATATTCATGGCTCGATCATTAATGTTAAAATTAGGTTCATTGTCATGTGTACTAAAGTACAGAGCAGTGAGACGTGTACAGTGTTGCCACTCAAATCGCCATCTTTGGTACAAAGTACCTAGGTACAATCTTAAGGTACAAAAATAGAGAAATAAAGAGAAAAGCTAAAAGTTCTACATTACAGTTCTTCATAGTAAAAATAAGGACCATAAAGAAATAAACTTAAAAGATAAACATTACAGTCCTTCTGTAGCCTGCAGTCTCTCCACACCATGGGCTTTCCACCCATGGTCTCGCTCTTCCCCCACTGCCGGGTTTGAGATCTGTGACGGGCTGACTGCACTCGTCCCCAGTTTGCTGGCCAACCCCTCCAGGTCCCAAACCTGCTGGCTTGTCTGCCCCTGTGACCACAGGCTGCTCTGCTCGGCTTGGGCCTACTGACCTCTGGCTGTCCCACTTGGCTCTGGCCCACCAACTGCTAGCTATCCCGCTCCATACTGGCCCTGCAACTGCTGGCTGCCTCGCTCAGCTCGGGCCTACCAACTGCTGGCTGTCCTGCTTGGCCCTGGTCTGCCAGCTGCTGGCTATTCTGCTCCGCTCCGGTCCTGTGACTGCTGACAATCCTGCTACACACCGGTCTGCTGGCTGTCCTGCTCAAGGCCCTTATCTCCACTCTCTCCATAAGCCAACGTAGATTTTAAAAAAAGACAAAAATAATTAGGAATGGAAAACAAAGAGAAGTGGACAGAAAGGATAACCCCTGGGCTGAGCCTGTAAGTTGCCTACCATGCCTTCACCTCTGTCATCTTGTATACTTTCATTTGATGTATACTACACACAGCAAGAAAGTGAGCATCGAATCCTGTGGTACACCTCTGGACACAGGCTTCCAGTGACAAAAACAATGTTTGACTGGCACCCTCTACCTCCTGCCACGAAGGAATTAATTAATGTAATTGTATGATTTCTTTAATAATTGTCAGTGAATGTCAGTAATGCTGACATCACAGCAATAAATAAAGATATATTTTAATTGAATTACATTAAAGGCTGACATTTACTTCCCTAATGCTTGCTGTGCCTGAATGCTAACTTTCATTGGTGCATAAGTTTAATCCCTTAGCTTTCCAACAGTCAAGGTTGTTGACTGGCTTGCTGAGCTGCTAAAGTTGCTCGCAGATGCTTTGTCACCATTTGAGGTAACATTGTCAGTGTGCCTTTGGTGAAGCTTTGGTGTTCTGACACGTTTCCTATTTATTTGTCTGGGTCTGCTGTGGTTGGTGGTGACATTTCCAGTTTTGTTGCTGATTCTGTTTCTAAGTGATTGATGTATGGAATCCAACTCTACACATTTGTTAATGGAGTTCCGGAATTCCTGTCGATATGTTTATTTTGGTGTTCTTGGGAGTGAAACTATGGAAACTACGTATCCATCTTAGGACAAGCCAAACAGAGACATGCGTGGGAATTCCTGGAAGCCTGGCACTCAACCTGGAACTCGATGAACAAACATGTAGGGTTGGATTCCATGTACCAACCACTAAGAAACAGAACCAGCAACAGAACTGGAAATGACACAACCCCAGCAGACCCAGACAAATGAATAGCAAGTGAGACAGATGCCAGTGCTTCAGTGGAGGTGCACTGATGGTGTTACCTAGAATGGTGATGAAGCGTCTGTGAACAATCTCACCAGCTCTGCGAGCAAGCAAACAACCTGAGCTAAAAATTTTCAGGAATACTGCATACCAACAGTTATTAGAATCCCTCAATTTTTAAACAAAATTTGGCCAAGTGGATAATTTCACATTCTCCACTTAATGTATCTGCTACTTTGTTGCCTACTCACTTAACCTGTCCTTGTCTGTGTGTAGTCTAAGTTTGCTTACCTCATTCTTAACTTTCCTACCTGGTTTTATGTTATGAGCAAACCTGACTGCATAATACTCTGTTTCTTCATCCAAGTCATTTTATACAGATTGCAAATGGCTGAGATCCCACCATCCTCTAACTGCAGCGCAAAGTTTGCTCATTTATTCCTGCTTTCTTTTCATTAACCAATACTTTAGCTTTTCTAAGTTAATCTCATAAATTTTGATTTTGTGTAACAATGTCTTGTGTGACACTTTATTGAATGCCAATTAGAAAAATCAAATATATGAAACCAGTTAATCTTCCCTGATCTGCTTTGCTAGTTACACCCTCACCTCACAATGGCATGGTGGCTCAGTAGTTAACATTGCCCCCTCACAGCGGCAGGAACATGGGTTCAATACCACCTTCAGGTGACAATGTGTGTGGAGTTTGTACATTTTCCCTGTGTCTGCGTGGGTTTCTTCCAGGTGCTGTGGTTTCTTTCCAGAGATGTGCAGGTTAGGTGGTTTGGCTTTGCTAAATTACCCATAACGTCCAGGGATGTTCAGGCTAAGTGGATTAGCCATGTTAAATTGCCCACAGTGTCCAGGGATGTGCAGGTTAGGTGGATTGCCATGGGAACTGTGGGGGAATAGGCAGGGGACTGGGTCTAGGTGGGATGCTCTTCAGAGTTGAATGGTCTGCTTCCACACTGTAGGGTTTCTATGAGTTCTATGAAAAATCCAAATAGATTTAGGCAAGGCATTGCATCATTTAACAAGAAAAATAGATAAACAGTTGAAGCTAAGGCCTGAGAGAACCTTTTGCATTTTTGGTACTTTTATGTATTTCACTTCTAAAATATTGTTTTTATATTTATTCAGAATGGCATCAGTATGATGATATCATCTGTGCAGCCCCTGAAGGAGGTATCAAAGCCTCTGTTCGGAATTGGTTGAACATTGGTAAAAAAACTGATGTAAGGAAAGGCAAACTAATAGCTGGGGAAGTCTTGCTGGAGTCAATGTTTGACATTCTTTCAATGTGGAATGAGAAAAATTTGAAGAGTTTTCTGAGTCAATTGCAGCAATTCTATGAAGTTTATGAGCATCCTATGGTCTTTCAAAACCGACCAGTTTTTTGGTCTGCCCTTTCGATTGGTGAGAAAGAAGTGAGTAGAATTATCAAGTGGTGTTGAAGATCTGTTTAATTCCGAATGTATACATTGTACATTTATACACAGAAATTAGTTTGTGTTTGAAACATTTTTTTTCAACATGAAATCTTAGCATGGAAACGTTTTCATTAAAAAAAGTTACCATTCTTTTAAAAAAAAATCACAGAATTTTGACCTCTTTTCTGACACATCCTTCTGAAGATAGCTAATTGTATTTGTATATGGCATGATACGTTGTTACGTTGTACTCTCAACGCTGTTTTTGTACTTTTTTTCCAGGCATTGGTATCACTTGGATGATCATTTAATTTCTTCATTTGTCTATTATACACTTGATAGAATGTTAGATTTAACTTGCTAAGTAGGAACAATTCTTATATCAAATAATCAAAACCAGGCACATTTTATAACATGTTAATTATAACATTTATAAACTACGGACCGAATCATAGCATAAATAGACTGTCAGTTTTGGCCCTTGAAGCAAGCCCTTAGATGTTGGTGATTGATGAAGGTCCAGACAAGCAAATGGTAACCTGGCATCCCTAGGTTACTGCTTTAATTTTAATATTGGGAATTGTCACTCTCTGGTTTCTATTTGGTGGATGGGAGAATGACAAACTGCTGATCAATGAACTGAAATATATTATAATGAGGACGTTAATGCATTTAAATAGGTCTCTCGACATTCAGCCTTTTTTGGAAAATGGGATTTTTTTACTCTCGACAGCAGTGTGAAGCTTCTCAGTACCGATCAATTCTCCCAACTTTCTTGTTAATGCCCACATCAGTTCAGGGCTGGGAAGATTCTGCCCAGTATGTTGTAGAAAAGAGTTGTGACTATAATACCATCAGGTTTAAGATACTCACGGATAGGGATAACAGCAGTCATCAGGTGAAGGTGTTAAATTGGGGGAAGGCGAACTACAACAATATTAGGCAGGAACTGGAAAATTTTGATTGGAGGTGGCTGTTGGAGGGTAAATTTACATCGGACATGTGGGAATATTTCAAACTGCAGTTGATAGTTCAGGATCGGCACATTCCTGCAATAATAAAGGATAGATTTTGCAAGTTATGTGAACCTTGTATGACCAGGGATGTTATGACCTCATCAGAAAAAAAAGGACGCATTTGTATCATCTAGGAAGATGGGAAGTGATGAAACCCTTGAAATATATAAAGAAAGTAGGAAATAACTTAAACAAGGAATTAGAAGGGCTAAAAGGGGTCATGAAGAGTCGTTAGCAAATTGGATTAAAGAGAATCCTAAGGCTTTTTACAAAAAGCAAGAGGGCAACCAGGGAAAAGGTTGGCCCACTCAAGGACAAAGGAAGGAATCTATGTGTGGAGCCAGAATAGGTAGGTGAGGTTCTTAGCAAATACTTTGAGTCCATATTCTGCAAAAAGAAGGAATTGGTGGAGGATGATCTCACGGAAAGGAATTTCGAGTTTCTAAGCCAAGTTACTCTTAAAAAAACGTAGCTGGTTTAATTAGTAAGTTTGCAGATGATACAAGGATTGGTGGAGTTGTGGATAGTGAGGAGGATTGTCAGAGGAAACAGCAGGATGTAGATCAGTTGGAGACATGGGCAGAAAAATGGCAGAAGGAGTTTAACTCAGGTAAATGTGAGGTGATGTATTTTGGAATGTTAAGTAGAGGTGGAAATTATACAGTGAATGGCAGAACCCTTAGGCGGATTGATATGCAGAGGGATCTTGGTGTGCAGGTCCACATTATCACTGAAGGTGGCAGCACAGGTAGTTAAGGTAGTCAGGCTTTATGGCATGTTTACCTTCATTGGAAGGGTTACTTAGTATAAAGATAGACAAGGTATGCTGCAACTTTACAAAACTTTAGTTAGGCCATGCTTGGGATATTGTGTACAGTTCTGGTCACCACACTACCAGAAGGATGTGGATGCTTTGGAGAGGGTCCAGGAAAGGTTTACCAAGATGTTGCCTGGTGTGTGGGATTTTAGCTATGAAGAAAGTTGGGGTTAAACTAGGTTTGTTTTCACTGGAACGCTGGAGGTTGAGGGTGACCTGATAGAAGTTTGTAAGATTGTGAATAGCTTGGACAGAGTGGAAAGTATGAGGCTTTTTCCCTGGATGGAGGGGTCAGTTAATAGAAGGCACAGGTTCAAGGTGTGAGGGGGAAAGTTTAAAAGAGATGTGTGAGGCATGTTTTTCACATAAATAGTGTGGAGTGCCTGGAACATGTTGTTAGAGGAGGTGATGGAAGCGGACACAGTAGCAGCATTCAAGAAGCACCTGGATGAATAATGAATAGGAAGGCATTAGAGAGATATGGTTTTAGTATAGAAGGGCAGATGTGTTAGAGGGCTGCAGGGCCTGTTCTTGTGCTGCACGGTGGCTCAGTGGTTAGCACTGCTGCCTCACAACACCAGGGTCCCAGGTTCAATTCTAGCCTCGGGTGACTGTCTGTGTGGAGTTTGCACATTCTCCACATGTCTGCGTGGGTTTCCTCCGGGTGCTCCGGTTTCCTCCCACAGTCCAAAGATGTGCAGGTCAGGTGAATTGGCCATGCTAAATTGTCCATAGTGATAGGTGCATTTGTCAAAGGGAAATGGGTCTGGGTGGATTGATCTTCGGAGGGTCAGTATGGACTGGTTGGGCCGAAGGGCCTGTTTCCACACTGTAGGGAATCTAATATATATCCTTTGATCTTTGACCCCTGGAAAGTCAGAATCTACCAATGAATCAAATGTCAGTTCTATCACCAATTCCCCTTTCCCAATTCCCCCTGGCAATACACAGGTTCCCTCTCAATAGTGATGCCAGATAAAAAAAAATCTGCAACTACCAAACTCTGTGTTGTTTACCAGAACCAAAACCATTCTCATGTCTTTTCAAATTAGAAGAATATTCCCAAATACAGGTCAAGCTCATTACTTTATGCTGCTGTTACATATTGCTTCTACTTCCAGTTGGTTAATCTCAAATGCCACCTTATTCCATATTTTCACCTTTAGGATGGGAAAAGAAAATAAGTTAAATATTTGACGTTACTCAAAGTTCAATCTCCAAAGCCTCAGCAAAAATCCCAGAATTATTTCAACAACAATGCTATTTGACTTACTTTCATCCTAAATCAATGAATTTATCTAATCCCTTGAAAGGCATAATCAGCCCCTGACTCACTCAACGGCAATATGGGTGGTTTATTTATGCCAGATGAATGTTTCACTTTGTTGTGTCTTTGTGTTATTTCCATATTACAAAAAGAAAATCAGACCATCCTTGAAGAAAAACAATAAGAGGATATTTTGGAAGTATGTAAAATACTTTTAAACTGAACCAAAAAAGAATGTCTGGTGCTTTAATTCAAATGGAATTGCTTCTATAGTATGACTCTGATGCTTATTCAAATGCATGTTTTTGTTTTCTATCCATACTGACGAGAGATGATGTTGAAAATTTAGATTCTGTTATGTTTGTTGTTTAGGTTAAGGGTCTCCTATTAAAGGTTTTGAAAGAAAGGATGAAGTGTCCAGAAAATCAAGCTTCAAAATCTGAGACAAGTTCTGTGCAAAACCGTCTACGAAAGGGAGTGCTATTCCTGTACCTGGCTGGCATCTATAAACTTGAAGTAGAAAGATCAGATTTATGTACCGTCTGTGATCTTCTCTGCGTTCAACAAAATTCAGCGAATACTCTTTCCAAGGAATTCAAGACACTTAAAGAAAGCTTCCATTTTGGGGAAAGGTAAGAACTGTGTAAATAGAACAAAAGTATTCAGTAATTTGCAAACATGTCTTTCCTGTGCCATGGTGGCACATAAAGGTTTGATTCTTTTTGGTCTGTTTAACATAATAGAGGATGTGCAATCCTTTGTTTCTGTAAGAAAACTATGCTATTTTTGCAGGTCACAAATTGAAAAGAAATATTTCATGAATATATTAGTTTTCCATGTTTCAAGTTCATATATTGTCTGAAGTGCACCAAAAGAGAATTCCTGTTCTTCAAGTGGTTTCATGGAATCTCTTACATAGGCATCACAGGTTAGGCCAGCATTTTATGCCCATCCAAAATTGCCTTGGAGAAGGTGGTGATAAGCTGCGTTTATGCTACAGGCCTCTGGGGTAGGAACAGAGCTGTTAGGGAGGGAGTTTTAGGATTTTGACCTCATGATAATGAAGGAGCTGCAATATAGTTCCAGGTCAGAGTGGCATATATGCTGAAGGGAACATTGTGGTGATGGTGTTCCCATGCTTCTGGTATTCTTGTCCTTCCAAGTGGTAGAGGTTGTGGATTTGGAAGGTGCTGAGAAAGGAACCTTGGTGAATTACTGCAGTGCTTCTTTTGATTGAACACACTACTGCTGCTGTGAATTACTGAAGGAGGAAGTGAATATTAAATTTTGCTGTTGGGATGCTAATGTTTTGTTCTGCATAGTGTCAAGCTTCTTGTGTGTTGGAGCTGCAGTCATCCAGGCAAGTGGATAGTACCATCACAATCCTATTTTGTGACATTAAGATTATGGACAGGTATTGGGGATCAGATGGTGAGCTAATTGTTGCAGAATTCCTCACCTGTGATCTGTTTTTGTAGCCATAACATTTATGTGTTTGGTCCAGCACAGTTCTGGTCAGGGGTTACATGCAGGTTGCTGATAGTGGGGTATTCAGCAATAGTAATGCCATTGGATATCAAAGGACAATGGGTAAATCTCTCTTATTAGAGATGATCATTGCCTGGCACTTGTGCAAATGTTAGTTGCCATTTGTCACCCCGTTCCTGGATGCTGTCTGGGTCTTGCTGCAAATGGACACAGGCTGCTTTATTATCTGAGGAATAGTACTGAACATTGTGCATTCATCAGTGAACCTGCGTACTTCTAATCATATGATGGAGGAAGGTAATTGAGGAAGCAGATGGTTCAGCCTAGAATATTCTCATAAGAAAATGTTACAGTGATATTCTGGCACTGACATGATTGACCTCCAACACTGACAAATATCTTCCTCTATGCTATTTGGAGTCCAGTCAGTAGGGAGTTTTCCTCTGATTCCCATTGATTCTAGTTTTGCTACAGTCCTTTGATGCCGTCGTTGTTTGAAAGCTACCTCAATATCAAAGGCAATCATTCTCATCTTAGCTATGCAATTCAGTTCTTTTGTCCAGTACTTCAGTACTATTGCCAGAATGTTGTTAGGGCCAATTATCTTTGCTGTTTTCAGAGCCTTTCAGAATTTCTTGATATAATTTGGAGTGAACTGGTTGAAAACCTAGCATTTATGATGCTGGTGACCTCAGGAAAAGGCAAGATGAATCATTCACTCTTCACTTCTGGCTGAAGATGACTGTAAAATTTTTATCCTGTTGTTTGTGTTGATGTGCTGGGCTCCCCGTCATTGAAGATGGGAATATCTGTGGAGCTGCCTCGGTAAGCTCTTTATTCATCCATCCATTCATGACCCATATGGCGCGACTTCAGACTTCAGATCTTGTCCCTTTATTGAGACTTGTTTAGTCCTGTCTATTGCATGCTGTTCCCGCTGTTTGGCATGCAAGTATAGATTAGAATAGAATCCATACAGTGTGGAAACAGGCCTTTCAGCCCAGCAAGTCACACTGACCCTCCAAAGAGTATCCACTCAGACCCATTCCTCTATTACTCTACATTTATCCCTGACTAATGCACCTAACCTACACATCCCTGAACAGTATGGGCCATTTAGCATGGCCAATTCACCTAACTTGCACATCTTTGGATTAGATTATATTACTTACAGTGTGGAAACAGGCCCTTCGGCCCAACAAGTCCACACCGACCTGCCGAAGCGCAACCCACCCAGACCCGTTTCCTACATTTACCCCTTCACCTAACACTACGGGCAATTTAGCATGGCCAGTTCACCTAACCTGCACATTTTTGGACTGTGGGAGGAAACCAGAGCACCTGGAGGAAACCCATGCAGACACGGGGAGAATGTGCCTGAGGCGGGAATTGAGCCCGGGTCTCTGGCGCTGTGAGGCAGCAAGCTAACCACAGAGCCACCGTGCCACCCAATTGTGGGAGGAAACCGGAGCATCCAGAGGAAACCCATGCAGACGTGGAGAATGTGCCTGAGGCTGGAATCGAACCCGGGTCCCTCGTGCTGTGAGGCAGCAGTGCTAACCATTGAGCCACTGCGCCGTAACGTCACCAAGTTGGCACCTCATTTTTAGGTGTGTACTCCTACACTGTTCATTGGACTCTAGTCTTAATACAAAAACAAACTACTGCAGATGCTGGAGATCTGAAAAAATACAAAACTGCTGGGATGCTCAGCAGATCAGGTGGCATCCTTGGAGAGAAAAAGTTTCAGTGACCTTTCACCAGAAATTTCTTCAACATGTGATCTTAATGTAGCCATTTTATATTAGCCCTCAAGTATCCAGAGCCAATTAAGCAAGTTCAGATGGTGATTTGTTCCTGTGGATGATCTGTAAGATGTTTTGCGGATACCTTGTATGTTTTCACCCACCTGATTTTACTCATCATATAAAACTTTATATTTACTGTTAATTTTACTTTTCCTGAAAAAGTATGACTTCGTTTTCTAACCCTCTGTAGTTAATATTATGGTACAAGTCAATGTAATAAGACAATGCACTGTGGCATGGAAAATGTTAAAGATATCTTCTGTGGTCCCTTATATCACAACAATGTATTAATCATAGTGCTATTTTAAGTGAATCTGAATTTCTATGTTTTAATTTTTTATATAGAATTGAAGCATTTCTGAAGCAGATGATGTTGAGTTGTATTGAAGAGGGAATCATGAAATGGGTGCAAACCATTCCTGTTCTCCACTTATTTGGTGTTTCACCTAATCAAGCAAACCCAGATCTTCAGGACACCAGCTTTAAAGAAGACTGCTGGGCTGGACTCGATGGACTTCCAATTGTCAGTTTCAGAAACAAAGTCAAATATTTGTTTACGAGGTAGGCCTTTATTTAAACCAACTATATGACAGTAGATCAATTGGTACGCAGTATCCCCATGGGCTGTGGACAAGACCATTTCATTGCCTGTGATGTTACATTGACTTGTTCAGTTAGTTGACAGTCGGGCCCCTAAGTAAGAAATTAGGTTCCCAGGCAGAATGGCATGCTTTTCTCTTCACCTGTCACTCTAACTCCTGTTATGAATCCTGTGTAAAGGAGGTATACATTATTTTCTTTTGTGGAGTAATGTTTGTATATTTGAAAGTGCAAGCATGAGTGTGTCTATCTTTGTGTGTATCAAAGTACATAGTATGCACACATGTTTGTTTGCCTGTTTGTGTGCATACCTGGTATGTAAAGTTATAAAAATATGAATTTATGTGTGTGTGTGAATGTAAGTATGTATAGAGTGTAGGTAGGAAATACAAAAGCAAAATACTTTGCTTGCTGGAACTTCGAAATAAAGACAGGTAATGCTAAAGTACCATCAGATTAGACTGTGTCTCTTGAGAGAAAGAGTTGATCTTGGTGTCACTGATCTGAAATATTAAATAGGAAACAGAAACACAAAATAGGCCATTCTTTCCCAGAGCCTGTCTGCCATTCAGTTAATTCTTAGTAATTTTGTGTGTCAACCCCATTTATCCTTATTTGCTCAACTGTATTTTTTTGCTGATATTTGGCAGTCCTTTTCTGTGACGTGTAGCCTTTAGGAAATGTTCAGCTTTCAAGATGTGGAACCCCTAACCTTTATACTTTTAATTTTGCATATCAGCTCTCTGCAGGGAAGTTCATGAAAAGCCTTCTGAAAATCTAGGTATGCCCGGTTGACCAATTCCCCTTTATCAATTTTCTCAGTGACATCCTCAAAAAACTGCAACAGGTTTGTCAAACACTGTTTCCCATTCACAGATTCATGCTGATTATGCTCCAGCAGATCATTATTAACCTAGTGTCCATTTATTCCATCGTTTGTAATAGCATCTTGCTATTTTCCCCACTATGGATATAAGGCTAACAAGTCTATGGTTCTCATTTTTCTCCATCCCTCCCTTTTTAAATAAGGGAGTAACAATTGATACCAAATAGGACCAAATTAGTGCAGATGCTGGAATCTGTGCTGAAAACAAAACATGTTGGAGATCACAGCAGGTCACAGGCAACATCTGTGGAGAGAGAGCAAGCTAACATTTCAGATCTAGATGACTCTTCATCAGAATAATTGTTCCCTTCCTGTCTGCAAGAGCTATTCCAGAATCTATAAAGGTTTGGAAGATGGTCACCAATGCTTCCGTTACCTCCATAGCTGCTACTTTCATTACTCCAAGATATGGAGTATCAGAAACAAGAGACATTTCAACTTTCAGTCCTATGAGTTTCTCCAATACGAATTTCTTATTAATTTTCTTCAATTCTTCATTCTTCCTAGTCCCTTGAATATCTAATTGTCAGAGAGAACTTCTGTCTCACTTAAGAAGATATAGAAGGAGTCATCGTTTAGCTTCTCTACTGTTTCTCTATTCCTCATTATAAATTCTCCTGATTCTCCTTGTAAATGACCTACATACGTTTTGGTCAGAAGTTCCCTTTTTATGTACCTATAGAAGTTTTTACAATTTGTTTTTATTTTTGCCAGTTTAATTTCATATTCTATTCTCCTTTATCTGTTCCTTGGTCCTAATTTGCTGTATTTAAATATCCTCCCAATCTTCATTTTTACTCCCAGTTCTGGCAATGTTACAGTTTCAATCCTATCAGAACCTTAACTTCCTTTAATAGCCATGGTTAACTGACATTTTGGGGATTGAGTGCCTTGAAGGAGTGTATTGTTGTTGTAAGCTATGATAATTTAAAAAAAATACATTTCCATTGTATTGTCATTTTTTAATGTAAATTTTCCCAATCCACCTCAGCCAGTTTGCCCCTCACCCTTCCACAGAAAAAATTCCTGCAGCTGCTGCATATTGTACTTGACCCTGGAACCAGGGAGGCGATGCATATAACAAAAATAGAAATTGCTGGAAAAGCTCAGCAGGTCTGGAAGCATCTGTGGAGAGAAATGAAGTTAATGTTTCAGCTCGAGTGGTCCTTGCTCAGTTCTAACTTTCTGGTTTCTCTCCACAGATGCTGTCAGACCTGCTCAGCTTTTCCAGCAATTTCTCTTTTTGTTTCTGATGTATAGCATCCACAGTTTTTTTTGGTTTTTACTCAGGCAATACATGGAGCTAGGTAAACCGCTGCAGAAATACCTGTATGATCCCTGACTATTGAATCCTCTACCACTATGCTGTTCCCTCATGTACAGCTGAGTTGCCTATGGTACCACAGACTTGGCTGTAGTTGCACTCTATTGAGGAACCATCGCTCTCATCAGAATCCAAGTGGAAAAGTGATTAACACACAGAATAGGCTAACTTCTGCATTGCCTACCAGGTTCCCCTCTCTGCTTGTACATTCCTAGTTTTCAGTGTGAGCATCTCCTTAACCATGCTATCCACACAGTTATCTACCTCCTGAATGCATAACAGTGCTTCAGCTGCTGCTCAAATTCAAGCATCTGCAGCTAGTGACATTTCCTGATATGGGGTATGGTGAGTCCATGACTTCTCACTTATCACAATATACACTTATCATTTGGCCAAGCTGACCTGCATACTTAACATATTAAGAACTATTGCTATTAGAATAATTCACACATTTTTCATCAGCTGCTTCTGCAGTGCTAGAATAAAAGTCAATTAAATCTTTGCAGTGCTGTCCATATTAACATCTGTAGTGGTAGTCAATTAAACAACTATCTGGAGGAGAAAGCTGCACAAATGTCTCAATCCTGAGTGAAGGGGAAACCCAGCACATCAATACAAAGGACAAAACTGAAGCATGTTCAAATGTTTTAAGCCATAAATGTGTGAATGCTCCAACCCAACATCCTCCTTGGGTCCCTAACATCACAAATATATATCTTCAACCGATTCAGTGACTCCCATGGATCGGGAAGCTGCTAAAACAAAGACCCAACCAATTCCAACTTTTTCATCAATGTCCCTTCATCGATCATAGGATCAAAAGTGGGAATGTTTGTTCGCGTGCTCAGTGTTTCCAATCATTTGCAATTCCTCAGATATGGAAGCAGCTGTGTTAAAATGAAACAACATTACGAGGCAATGTTAATGCATTTGTTCTGAAGAGAGAGTGCTACTTTCTCTCCACGGTTGCTGTCAGACCTTCTGAGATTTTCCTGTCATTTCTGAGTTTGCAATATTTATCCTTGGGCTGATATGTGACATATACCTTTCATGCCAAATAAATTTCGAGCCATAGTAATTTCTAACAACAGAGAATCCAACCATCTCCCCATGATTTTCAATGGCATTACTATAATTGGAACCCCCCCGCCACCATCCCCCCATCATCCTTCTAGGATTGACATTGACAAGAAGCTGAACTGTACTAGCCATTTGAATATTGTGGCAACAAGAGAAGATAAGAATATGGGAATTCTACCATAAATAACTCACTTTCTTGACTCCGCAAAACCTGTCCATCATCCAGAAGACATGATGGAAAAACCTGTATGTGTCTGGGTGTGTGACTCTAACAGCACTCGAGAAGCTGAACACAATCCAGCACAAATAAGCTCAGTCAAATCAACATCCCATACATTCGCTTTCTCCACCATTGACGCACAGTGGCAGCATTATGTACCATCTACAACATGTACTGCAGCACTTTCCAAACCCATGACCTCTTTCAATTCGACAAAAACAGCAGACTTGGAAACACAACCATTGCAAGTTCCCCTCTAAATCTCAACTATCCTTGCCTAGCAGCACACTGATCAGCCTACACCTAAACAAAACTGCAGCTGTTCTCAAAGGCAACTCATTCCCATTTGCTGAAGAGAAATTAGAGATGAACAGCTTATATTATGTGCTAACAGTATATAAAAATTTAAAATATCTCTCTGATTTGATCCCTGATGTAGAATCACCACAGTGCAAAATGAGGCCATTCAGCCCAGTGAGTCTCTCACTGACCTTCTAAAGAGCACGCACCCTGACCCATCCCCACCTTTTCCCCAAAACCCCATTTGGGGTTTTTAATATGTCTAACCCACCAAACCTACACATCCCTGGACACTACAGGACGACTTTTAGCATGGCCAGGTCCACCTAATCTGTACATCTTTGGACTTGCATTGAATTAGCTGATCTCAGAAATAGAAGACCATACTGCTGGCTTATTGTTTACAGACCATTATGCAATTAAGTCAAGGTTACTGATGTTCATCCCTATCCAAAGACCACTTCAGGAAAGTATGTGCTTATCAAAATGTTGGCAGGATTTTTATGATTGAATAGCTTGATAGTATTTACTGTCCAATTTCATACAATGAATGGACAGTTGGCAATGCATCAGATTATTGTTCACGCCTCTGTAAACCTAACTTAAATGGGGGAGGAGATTGCTTTAATATCTCTAGAAACAAAATTATTTGTTTTCTTGAATGTCTGAATTCTGATTCATATGTCAAAGTGTTTGAAATGTCAATATTTTTACACCTTCTCACCTTTCACAACATAAATTGTGTTTAATTTTTAATAAAATCTTCATATTTATAGGTGCTTTGAAAATATTTTGTGATTGTATATTTGTGTGCACAAAATTATATGTGATCTGTCTGACTCTGTGAATTATTTCAATAAGGGATTTGCTTGATCTGATGGACAAAAACAAGCATTTGGCAACAGTGGATAGGCTGTTACTTCGATCTTGGTTCAGCTTATTGCCTTTGGAAGTTTTGCCTGACTACTTAACTATGGTGGGACCTGATCTGTTTGATATTCTACAAGGAATCTTCCAGAGACTGAGAAGCATTAGTTGCATTTCAAGCATACATGAGGTTTGTGTTTAACAGCAGTGGCTTGCTTAATGCTCCCTTTGAGTAAACAGCCTTAAAGTTTATAAAAATTGCAGATTCCTATTTGTATTTGTTTTCAAAGAAAAGGGCCACAGTTGTTTGATCCCAGTTCTTACACAGGGACATGTTGGACTTGATAGTTTTCCAGTGCATGTTGCATTTAAGCACAAATATTCGTTATAAAATGTTTAAAATGTATACTTATGATAAGATCCAATGCAAATGTAATTCTTCCTTCTCCTATAACTAGTAACCAGAAACCAGTTGTAAATTTTCAAAGAAGTTGATGTCCAGTCCACCTCTCAATTAGCAGATATGTGTTAATCACATTATCTGCACCCGGTTTAGGGATTAAACAATTTAACTCCCTACGTATGCAATTGAGCATTCAGATTTTTTTCAAAGCACTTAACAATGTATGTATTTTCTTGATTTGGCAAATGGTTTATGATATGTCTTGGAATGGCAATGTTGACCGATATTGTAGACTTTACAAAATAAGTGGAGATTTTACTTAAACTTGATTACAAATATTTTTTGGCATTGTAATAATACATTTTAACTTAATTATATTGTATTTTATTTCTCATGCTTGTAGAATTTAGAAAAACTGTTGAAACATGTGAAAAAAAATGTGGACAGTCCTCAAAACAGGTACACTAGTTTTTAATAACAAAATATATCTATCTAATTTCTGTGTCAAGATTAATATGCAATTGTACATGCATTCCTAGACTAAAAAAGTGTCCTATAACGAGAGATTGATTAAGCGACATCTATGTTCCTGGTGTTTAGAAGAATGAGAATAATTGAAAGGTATCAAATTCCAAAGGGCCTAAATCAGGTTGGTACTGAGACAATGTTTCTCCTGTCTGAGAAGTTTTAACAGTCTCATCAGGAGTTGAGCATTTTAAGACTGAAATGAAAGGGATGGACCATCTGATGGACAAAAACAAACATTTGGCAACAGTGGATAGACTATTACTTCCATCTTGGTTCAGCTTATGGCCTTTAGAAGCTTCTGTAACCAGGAGAGCTTTACATGCTCTGTCGTTAAACATATTCAAGATGGGAATTGGTAGATTTTTGGATATTGAGGGCAGAATGGGTCATGCAACTAAATGAGGAGAGCTGATATTGAGGAAGAAGGTTAGCAATGATTAGATTACAGAGGAGATTAAAAGGACCATATTTCTTATTCTTCCTATTCCTGATGTTCTTATCAGTCTTTTTGATCTTAAATCTGTCACATTTTGATTGGTTTAATTTGGTATTGTCCATCACATTTGGCACTAGCCACATGTGGCTAATTATATTCCTTGTATGTGTTTTGATGCCCAGCAATTAAAGTAGGATGTGTCTGGCAGCAAAAATCATAGTGGAAATAAAAATCACAGTTTTATAACCTGAATTTGATGTATGTATAAATTACTTCTTTTTGCATATTTCTCAAATTTTAGTTCCCTTTCTGTCAGTTCTAATGTTACTTGGCGAACAAGCCTTTCAATGTATTAATAGCTTTACCATAACTTGAATTGAAAGTCTGCCAGATTGAAGAAAGGTATTGATGCTGAGAGCCATTACACAATGATGGATACCTGTTTGTTAGCTAAGTATGGAACAGAGTTAAGGAAAAACTTCTTCAGCCAAAGAGTGGTGAATCTATGGAATTCACTGCCACAGAAGGCTGTAGAGGCCTGGTCATTGATATGTTTAAGATGGAAATAAATAGGTTCTTGATTGTCAAGCGGATCAAGGTTTATGGGGAGGAAACAGGAGAATGGGATTGAGAAACTGATCAGCCATGATAGAATGGTGGAGCAGATTTGATGGGCTGAATGACTTAATTTCTGCTGCTATGTCTTATGGTCTTATATGGAACCTTGGGCTTCATAAATTGGGACACAGAGTAGTAAAAGCAGGAAGTTATGCTGTATTTGCATAAAAATACAATTAAGACCATTGAGAAATTGCAAAGGAGATTTGCTAGAACGGTTCCAGGGATTGGGTCAGGTGAAAGCGTACTGGTGGAGGTGGTTAGTTAGAAGTTTAAACTGGGCTGTTCTCTAGTAGTGAATTCAAAGAGATTACAAGAAGATTTAATTGTGGTGTGCAAGATTAAGTCAGACTAAGATAAAGAAATGCAGTTTCTTATTTTTAAATGTTTGGACACATCTAGGATTTGGGCAAAAAATGTAGGTGGAATGTGTGGAAGAATTGTACAGAAATCTGAATTTTGGTTTTAAAGAGAATATTTTCAGGCTGCAGTCCTTAGAAGAATTTCAATAATACAGATCTATTTAACATACGCATAAAATCAGTGGAGAAAATTGAATTTTTCAGAAAAATTTTGAAAGAATCACAAAGAAATGATTTGCTATTTTAGGAGGGAGTTTGGATGGGTCTGTAATTTTATGTATATGAATTGATTATTTTTAAATTAAACATGGATATATAAATCTGTACTTGCGAATGTGCACCTGCATTCCTTTAAGTATATCGTGGACAAAAGCATGGAATAAAATATAAACTTAATATGTCACCTCCCAAAGGTTTGGTCTGAAATGTGCATGTTTTGTGTTTCATTTTGTCCATTTCAAATTTAGTGATTATCTGAAAACCTGCAACTTAATACTTGCCCATACATTGTAAATTGTGGTCTACTTGTGTATCATAAGTTCTCTTTCGCTATTCTTCAATTTAAAAATATTTATCTGATTATTGGCAAACTGCATCACAAGTATTACAATCAATTCATCTTTCTAACTAGTTTTACTTTTGTAGTCTTTGTAAGTTGTTTTGTTTTGAGAAATAAAAACATATTTCTTTTTCCAGTGATCTTGGAGGTGAACGTATAGATGCGTGCATGAAGACCAGTTTGAAAATCCATGAAAAAATATGTAAATCTTGCAAAGATAAAAGCGATGTAGAAATCATTGCTACTTCTATTGCATTAACTAGCAAGCTTGATGAACTTAAAAAATCCTTGTTAAAGGTATCAGCAAAATAAAAGATACATTGAAATCTAACAATATATGTTTCATTTGCAAAATTATTTTCTTAGAATTATTTGTTTGAGGTGCTGAATTTTTGTTAGTCAAACGAGATGATGAGAAATATTTTTTAGTGTAATATATAAAAGATAACGTAGGGTGGAATGGCTACAGCACATTAAGGTGGTGATTTGACTTTCCATGCCTGTGCTGGCTCTCTGCAAGAGCAACTCTGCTCGTCTTACTTTCTTATCTTTTCACAGTAGCCCTCCAAATTCTGTTTCTCCATAATATTTTTCAGTTCAGTTTTGAAAGCTTTGATTGAAACCATCTTCACCACACTTTCAGGTTTTGCATTCCAGATCATAACTATTCACTGTGTTAAAAAGTTTACCCTCATCACTTTTGCTTCGTTTACCACCAACCTTAAATTGATCCAGTTTGCTTCTTGATTCTTCTATTAACTACTGAATAGATTCTCTATGATTTTGATCACCTCCCTGACAAAGCTGTTAATCTGAATATTTTCTTGTCTCCAGGCTGAAGAGCTTCAGCTCTTCCAGTCCATCCACCTAAAATGAAGTCCCTTGTTTTTAGAGTCATTGATGCAATTTTTGTTTCACAACCTATGTTAATGCCTTTACATCTTCCTAAGGTGTGGTGCCCAAACTGGGTTTAAAACTGGAAACAGGGAACATGGTGAAGTTTTAAATGAATACTTTGCATCTATCTCTACAAAAGAAGAGGATGCTGCCCAGGCCACGACGAGGAAACTCTTAATGCAAGAAGAGTTTCAAAATTAATAAGATGTTAGATAAAATGTTGGTACTTAAGACTGTCATGGCATCAGGACTGAATGAGATGCTTGCAAGAATTTTGAGGAAAGTGAGGGTAGAAATTGAGAGGGGACTGGTCATAATCTTTCAGTATTCCTTGGTCTTGGGAGGTGCCAGAAGACTGGAGAATGCAAATATTACAGCCTCCTTCAAGGGAGGTTTGAAAAGATAATCCCAACAATTATAGATAAGTCATTTTAACTTAATTGGAAACAATTATTTGGATCAGAATTATAGTCATATGGAAAAAAAGTATTTTTTTGAAGAGTCAGCATAGATTTCTAAGGGGGAAGTCATGTTAAACTAACTTACTGTCATTTTTTGAAGAGGTAATAAAGCCCATGAAGATGATTTCGCTGATGTGATCATATATGTGGATTTGCAGAAGCCATTTGGTTCAGTGTTGCACAACAGACTTGTGAGGAAATTTAAAGGGTCAGTAGCAATGTGGACACAAAATTGGCCATATGATAGGAAACAGAGAGTAATGGTTTGTGAGTATATTTTAGGCCGGAGGAATGTTTGTAGTGGAATCCCTCAGGGGTGTGCATTGGGACATTGCTTTCCTTGATGTATATTAATGCCTTTTGTCAATCTGGGAGCATTGGATTTATTTATCTTATCTTCATTGCTTGTGGTAATGTACCTCAATTGAACCAAGCTATCTTTTCATTGAAGGCAGACTGTTGTTCTGGTAGAGTCATGCCTTTCAATCATTGATTCCCAATAGGTTAGATCTGCTGTCTCCCAATAATTGTTTTTACTCTGGATTGCTCTTTATACTTTTCCTTAGCAAACATGAAATTTATGACCTTGTGTCCCTTAATTTTTTCCCTCCTGACTCCTAATTGATCCACCTCATTTTTGAACTAGATCCAGCAGAACTTCCATTCCTGTTCAGCCAGCAATTTGCCAATCTAGAAAACTCTCTTGAACACACTGAATAAAGATTTCCACCTTTCTGCTCTTCAAATTATTATCCTCATCTGTATTAGGATAATTTAAGCCCCTTTATAACCACTGTGCAGTTCTTGACCATGTAATTTCTATTCAAATTTGTTCCTCTACATCTTTCCTATAAGTTGGTGGCCTGTGGAGTACACAGAATATTGTAGAGTAAACTTTGCATTGTTTAAGTTCTAGCCAAATAAATTATTTCCTTGACATTACCAAGACATAATTTCTCTCCAGCACTATAATGTTTTTGTTAAGCAGTACTCCTAGATCTCCATTATTGCTTTGACGTCATATTGCCATGTGCCTACTTGTGCTTGCAGCTCACTGGTCATATGTTCCACACTGTACATTAATATCAATGCACTTTAAGTAATGTAATTTATATTAATAATGTGATAAAATTAGATTTCATGCATTTATTGCAATATGCTTTGCGATCCCTTAAGAGGAAATAACAATTAACATTTATTTTTAAAACTTAGATTGCAGATGAGAAATCTCAAAAGGAGGAAACCGTAATGATGGAAGATACTGAAGCGCTCTTAAAGATGGCTTTGTCATTTACAAGAAATTGGCTAAAAGATGTCCTGAAAACAGATTTGTTTTATGAAAACAAAATCAATAAGTCTGAACAGCAGGTAATTTGTGACGGACTCTCAGTTAATTAAACTCTTAAAATATGAGAGATTATGAATTGTGGGGTTTAATCTATTGACAGTAATTGAGCATAATTGCTAACATTTGTAAATTATTGTTTTTGTCTTGAATATGCTTTTATTTACCTGTTCAATGATAGCAGTTGTTTGTTTACTTGACATCTATTACTGGTTCAACCATTCACAGTAATTTAATTCATTAATTCAAATGAATTAATTCATTTAATTCATGAAGTAATTTCAGAGGAAGGGCTTGAATTAGTATCTCTGAAAGTAGTTACATTAACCTACAGGCAATAGTGATTTATACATTTATCCTGGTATCCTATACATTATCGACAGCAATTCAACTGAGGAATAATACAATAAAGAAGTTAAATGTATAAAGAACTGGTGTAAGAGGGAAGTGTTCAGATTCTTAGAATAGGTTCCATAGGCAGTAGAAATGTATATCTGTTTGAAAATCATTAGCTGAAAGAACGCTGAAACTGATGTTGAAGCTTGGATCATAGTACTATTCTGTGAGTTTAAAGTATAAATAGTTTTACCTCTTAAATTCAGAAATTAAGATTGATCATTAAGATTAGTGCAAGTCACCCCTAAATCCAATACATGTTGACAATTTTAAATGAGCAGGATCAGTTACCCCTCAGGTGGCCAATTTGAGTTGGTTGTTGATTAAAGTTGGCACAGTGGCTACTACGTAACAACCATCCATCTAGTTCTCTAATGTCCTTTAGGAAGAGAATCTACCATCCTTACCTAGTTTGGCCTACACATAATCCAGATTCACAGCAATGTGATTGAGCCTTAACTGCTCTTTTAGCAATTTGGTTTGGTTGTTAAATGCTGGTCTAGCCAGTGACACACTCATCCCATGAGTGAATTTAAAAAGAAATTGGTGATGTTTTGACTGGAATCTTCCATTAATATTCACTGGGACTCTGACCACTATTGTGTTTTGTCTGAATTGGGGCTCCTCTGGGATGTTTTACACACAGTTTATAGTTTGTGAAACAGCTCATGCATAATCGAAGAGTGTGGTACTGGAAAAGCACAGCAGGTCAGACAGCATCCAAGGAACAGGAGAATTGACATTTTGGGCATAAACCCTTCATCAGGAATAATCATGCATAATCATCTTCCAGGTACAACTTGGTTAGCTGTGAGCACAGTCAGCTGTTGGATGGTTTGCATGTTCCCAAATCGACCTGCATTGGCTTGGTCATGTAAGGTTTGATCATGGGCATTGCTGGCTGGGCCAGCATTTATTTCCCATCTCTAGTTGCCCTCAAGATGGTTTCTTGAACAGATGTAGTTCATGTGGTGTTGGCAGTTTGCTTTCCATCTTGCTGTGATTGTCTGGTTCCCATCACTTTGTTGTGATTAATTATTTTCTTTCAATTCATATTCGCCTGTTAAGTGTTAATTGCTCTCTTCCATTGCCTCTTCTATCAATGCACAACACCCATGCTATTTTCACATGATTCTGCTCTTGTAGCTAATCTGCTAACCCCTTCCTTATAAAAGTAATATAACAATAGTGAGGGGTGGGGGAGAAAGCAAAAGGTCAAGGATGACTGAAAGTTGAGAGAAAAAGTAATTGGAAGGGATGTTTATGAATCAGTTGCCAAATAAGGTTGGAAAAAGGTAGAGGAGCATTGTTCATTTGTGTGTAATAAAGTGCTTTGAACAAAATTATGAAGTATAGGCTCAAATATTTGATGGGGCAGGGTGGAGGGGAAGGTGGTTATGATTCAACAAGATTAACATAGGCATTATGTAGCTGTATTCCTCCTTGAGTATCAAATATCCAGAAATAAATAAACAAAGAGGAAGAGAAATAGCAATGTTAGTCAAGAATTTATTCTTGCACTAGAATTTAGGGAAGGTATAGAATAGTGCAAAAGTTGAAATTATTTGTTCTCGAATTTACAAATAGGGACACATTATTTTCCAATCTTACAATATAGTCAAACGTGGTGGTCACGTAGTAAGAGCTCTCAAACAGCAATGGGGTTAAAGCCAAGTGATGTCTGTCAACAATGCTGGTTGCAAGATAAATATGCAAGGAAACATCCCTACTGTTCTTCAAATGTTCCCATGTGATCCCTTAAGTTCAACTGAGAGCATAGACAGATATAGTGTTTCACATAAAGTTACTTATGTACAAACAGTGCAATGCTCCCTTACTATTACATTATAAGAATGACTAAACTTTAAGAAGGAATTCACTAACTCTAGCACATCAGATGGTTCATGAAAACTGCGAAATTAACTTGGTCTTCTGTCTTTTTATCACAATTCTGTAGTGTTAAATAGTATGTGCTTCAGTCTCTGGTGCTAGGTTTGTCTTGGAGTCAAGAATGTTGCCACTCATGTTGATTTAGATTCAAATGTAGCACCTTGACAGTCTTTTGAGCTCAACATTGAGTTCAACAACTTTGGGCTGCCATCTCTGCTCCCATTTTATTTCTGTTTTCTTTGTTGGTTTTGGTTTTAATCTTTTTTGGAAGCTGTTCATATCTCTGGGATTCAAACCTCCTCTAGATACATTCTTTGTTTTGTGACTTGCTCCAAAGATAGGCTGGGTGAATATAATAATGTAAGTGTCAGAGAAATGGAAGACTTCTGCAATGTGTGGGACGACTCCATACTTTGGTACATCCGACAAGAAAAGCAGCACGTTCTTGTAAATGGAACTAGATAGTGTGACTAGTTTCACTGGCACAATCCAGGTACTTCAGTAAGCTTCCCAGTGTCCTGATAATTTTCTTCAAATTGTTCAAATGTCTGAGTTTTTTTGGCTGTATTGAGGCCTTTCCCCTTTTCCCCTGCTCTATTCCATTTATTTAATTGTGGTTTTCCTTTCAGTGCCCTTGCTTGTCTATTCTTTCAAAACACTTTGGCCAATCCAGGTTTCAAAGGAGAAGGCCAGTGGGTTAAGTGGGGCGTGCTAAAGGAAGCAAGGGTGAACTAAGCAGATTTGAGTTCATTGTATGACATTTCTTGAAAATTAATGCTATTTGGTAAACTTACAAGAGCAAAAGAATGGCAACGTGGAATGTGAAAATGTCGCACTAATGTAACATAGAACTTCTTTACAAGTTAGAATGCCATATACAGAGGAACCTTGATTATCCAGGAGAGAGAGAGGACTGCACATGCTGGAGATCAGAGTCGAGAATGTGGTGCTGGAAAAGCACAGCAGGTCAGCAGCATCTGAGGAGCAGATTCATTCCCGATGAAGGGCTTATGCCCAAAATGTCGATTCTCCTGTTTCTCGGATACTGCCTGACCTGCTGTGCTGTTCCAAAACCACATTCTCAACCTTGATTATCTGAACGATATGAGTGGGGAGTATATTGTTTGGATAATCGAATGTTCAGATAACACAGTTTAGCCAAGCATCTGGTCTTTATGATCTTGTTCAGATAATCTGAAATTTGGATAATCTAGGTTCCTGTATAGTAGTGGGTCTGAGTAGAAGGCACCTTGTTCTTTCTTAACCTTGTTGCGCCTAATCTTTACCTTCAGTTCAGTTAGTGTACTTTGTAAATTTATTCCATGTAATTCTCAATGTTTTTTTAAAAAATTTTAAAAAAACAGGTTACATATGTATGCAATAATTTGTTTCAATCTGGGACAGAATGATGCATGGTAGCAGTGTGTTGCAAATTAATCTTTAATTTTTTCTTGTATTTCGCTAAAGCATCAAACTTCTGGTCCCAGTCAAGTAGGCCGAGGAAAATCCCTGGGTTGATATTTTGATTGTACCTGTGAACTTCCATATTTGTTATGAGGTTCTGAATTTTTACCTTATGTGTGTTAAGAAAGTTGTATTATTTACCAGTGTACTTGGTGTTCACTTGCTGTTGTATTGGTCAGTTGTGAGTTGAACATTCAGTTATTGCTAGCTTTTCCTGTTCACATAATTGAATAGACTAATTGATGGCTACATGGGTGCCAGTTGGACCTTAGAAAGGCCAGTTGGACCCACTGCTCTTTTCTCTCCTGCTGCTGGTGGGTTGTCTGTGTCTTCAATGAAGAGCATACTGATGCCCAGACAAATCCAAGCATGGGAGTCACATTGACTTGCATTACTAAATTCCCCAGTTTCATCCTGAATGATGATTTTTTTTTTCTCTAGAGGTCAGTAAGAATGAGCAAGCACCCAGTGGGTGCAAGCAGGAGACCAGTGGTGGAGGCGGTAAAGATAAAGTAACCAAGGTCCTACCAAACCACAGGGCTGCTCCCTCATTGGAGAGGGACAATTGGTGGTTTAACCTGAGGGTCATCACATCTCAGGTGAATGAAGAGTTTGAGAAAAAGAGTCTACATGGTCACCTCAACTAGTGCAGGAAGTGAGCCTATGCAGTTGTTGTCACTCTGCATCGCAAACCAAATAACTGAGTAACTGTCCTGCCCCCAGTGGAAACACTAATTCATAAGGATTACTAAATTTATGGAGGTAATTTGTGGAAGGTCATGGAAGTTATTGATTGCCTTGACCACCTAGAAATGGGAAATTAACAAAGAGGACTGTGTAAGAGCAAAGGATAAAGTTGAAACAGATAATTAACCTTCAGACTAGACAGATTCATGTAAGTAAGTAAAAGGAGTGCAGAAGAAGCTGGCTGTCACAAAATGAAATTTGAAATTGCTCTTAAAAGAGGTACCCCTGTATCTTCTCCATTTTTGTAACTTTGTGAAATGGTTTGGGCTGTTTTATATTGAAGGTGAAAATGAATGCAAATTGTTATTACTGGACCTGTTGATTATGCAGTTTATTGTCAGTGGTTTGTTTTGCAGTACTTTGTTTTCAGACATTTTCACATGCAGCTATATTGGAATAAAACATTCCATGTTTGTTTATAAAGGTGTGGGTCACACTAGTAACCTTAGACTTTGGATGTACAAAATGGGCTTCCATTTGGAAAGAAGGACTACTGAGCGACCTGGAAGGACGAATAAAAAAGGTGATGTATCAGCTATCCACATACATGTCACGTATATGAGTATTGATAATGTAGTCTGCTTAATGTGCAACTTTTCAATTATCTAACTTGTCATTTCTTACTGTAGTGACTAACATTAGGCCAAAATTTGATCAGTATCAACAGCTCCTTTGCCCAGGTGCAAACATGGTTTTGAGAATGCTTTTAAACAGTGTGTGGAGACAAGACAATGCAACTGTCCAGCACAAAAATGTTCTCATCTGATATTTCTCCAACACTTCCCAATAGCATCATTAAGTGAAAATTGGAATCAAAGTGCTGAGGCCAATCGTAGTGTTGCATTAGCAGGAACCAAATAACGCAATGCAAACCAAGGATATTGAGGCATTCCTGATTTGTATGTCTCTGTAGCATAGCACTTGGTAAATGTATCCACTGTCCATAGTTTTAAGAACTATGTGATTAAAACATTGCTGAAAAGGAAAATAATTTTCATGTTTACATTGTTTGTGGTGTAGTATTAGTTCCTGATGGATGATATTTGCATCAATCTTGTAGAAACGTTGTTGTGCTTAATCTATTAGAAGTAATTTGTAATGTTTAATTGTTTGAAAGAATACAATTTGTGAACTGCTTCTGAAAAATTAGCAAGAGCTCAGTTTTTCTTGCAGCATGAATTATTGATGTGCATTCAAAATGTTTTTTCTTTCGCAGAAAAGTGAAATATTGTCATTGTTATGCAGGGACTTGAATAGTGTTCTTGAATAGTGTTAATCTGTTTAATCTTAATGCATCTGGGATTCTGTTCCAGACTGAGATATCAAATTAATAACATTCCTTATCTCTTCATCAGAAAACTCCTGTGCATCAGATAGAAATTTATTGCTCCAATAGCGAGGAGTTAAGCAGTTTGCAGCCTTTGATTGCAAAATGTTTCGAGAATTGTGCACTTGATGCTGTCCATTCTATATGTCAGGTACCATCATTACAAAGCTATTTGCATATTTGTAATTTTCAAAGGATTGACTTATACTTTGTGTGCTACATTTATTTACATTTTACCCCTTCTAGGCCAAATCTGAGGGCAAACTTTTAGATAAGTTGTTACGTTATGATTTGAGCAAATTTGGAAAATTGTTGTCAACAATAATTGAAAAATCCTGGCTTAAAAACAGGGATGGAAAGTTTTTGGAAGATCCTGATTCTGTTGTCAAGCATTTACTTGATTGGTCAGCTGCACGAACTATCTTTAAATTGCAAGGTATGATAATGATTTTAGTATGTTTAGTTTACTGAGTAATAGTGATTGTTGATGGCCTTTATTCCGCCTGCTCCCAAAGTTAGTTCACCATACCTTGACTGCCATTTTCCTCCGTGTCTTGGCTGAAAGCCACCGGTCATTTGACAAAAGATATTTTTGATCCCGAGTCATGATTGCTTTGCAGAATTAGACCCGTTCCTCTCCACACTGTCAACAATTTCCTGTACTGTCTTCTTTCTCTTTTTATATTCTGAAGAAGATTCTTTTAAAATTTTCTGCTTTAGCTGATAGTACAGCAATGAAATAATACCCAGAGAGTCTAAATTACTTCATAAGTTGGCTTCAAGAATGCAAGAATTCTTATCTCTTAACTCTGATCCCAAGCTCCTGGCCTTTTCCAAATTACGCTCTACTGAAATTTACTCCATTACGTCTTCTCATTTGCCAGCTTTCTTATCATATTGTTCTTGAAAATAACTCAACTTCCTTGATCCAATTTGTTTGGCCATACTTCCATCATCCAATATTCCCTTCTTATTGGGAAATCATTGGTACAGGAGGCCACTTGACCAATCAGACAACCCCACTTACCCCAAAAGAAATCCTTGACTGTTGTGAATCAAAAGTCTGTCTGACTCGCCCTTGAATATATTTAATGTTGAAGTGTTTCAGTCCTTTCAGTAGCTATTCTGTTACGTTTCCTCAGAATCTTGTGTTTCTGCCCTGGGCAAAATGACCAAACCAGCTTTATCCTGTCACATCATCTTGATTTTTTTCAATTTGCTGTCAGCAGCATCACCTGAGAAACCGGCCTTAAACTTTTTCAGTTGATGAGCTGGAATTTTGCCCTTTTTGTGTTCTGGGTTACATTGTTTTGCTGTACTGTGCCTATGCCAACTACTGCTCTGAATAGCTGTAAATAGTTTTTGAAATGTGCATACCACAGACTCCTGTATTATGGTGATAACTCCCTTCTGTCCCTTTCACTCTGTATGTTTTACATTGACTAAGTATTGTCCAACAAAATCTCTTTTTACCATTTCCTTCACGCTTACATCAAAGATAACTAAATATCTCTATTAATAGATTCTCTTTTTTAGTTATCTCTGCATTGTTGAATGTTTCCCCTTGATGACAGCATCCACAGTACAATATTAAATACTCTGTGTGTTGCTGGTGACTTGTTCTTCTTTTCTTTTGTATTCTGAACAATTCAATATAAATCTGGCA
This sequence comes from Chiloscyllium punctatum, assembly GCF_047496795.1. Classification (NCBI taxonomy): domain Eukaryota; kingdom Metazoa; phylum Chordata; class Chondrichthyes; order Orectolobiformes; family Hemiscylliidae; genus Chiloscyllium; species Chiloscyllium punctatum. Next base: position 54,830,283 of record NC_092777.1, read on the forward strand.
TCAAGTCTTAAATGAATTAAGATTCTTCCAGTTTAGTGCTGGCAAAACCAAAGTTATCATTTTTTGGGGGCTTTCTTTCACTTTCTTTCGAAACTGGATCAATCAGTCTGCCAATTTAAACGAAGTCTACTGAGTCTGAGGTTTAGTTTCAGTCCTCACACCCTTTTTGTCACCAAGACTACCTTGCACTTTCAAAATATTGCCGACATCCATCTCTTCTGTGAAGACTCTTAACCTCCACTTTTATCATTGCCAATTATAACTTTCTTAATGTCCTCCAGTTCTGCTTCCACCTTTTCTAAACTGAAATGTAAGTAGGTATTTTTGACCTGCCCTTATTTACTCATAACCTTCACCAGATTCTCTCTGCATCTTGTAACACTTCTGAAATGCGAGATGTGGTAGCGATTCCTCAACCATACCAAGTATGCATAGATATTCAATTTGATTAAATTGTCAATTTAACATTACTATTATGAACTGAAATCAATCTTCATTATTGTCTTCAACTGGTGCAATTTAATATATATTTCTGAATAGGAACGGACAGTAAACTTATTGATACGCTGTCAGACGAGGCTCGTCATTTGATGGCAATAGCAGATTCAGTGTTCATGGATGTGATGAACAGACTTCTCGATGGCTCCATAAAAGTAAAATATTTGGACTTGATCTTAAAAAAGAAAACCAGCGTTATTGCTTTGCATAACACAAGTAGGTTGTTTTGGTGTAAATTGTTGTGCTTAAAAATATTTTTCATATGAAAAAATGTAAATGGTATTTCTGAAAAGTTTTGTAAGGCAAAATTATTGTTGCAGGTAAGAATGGATCTTTCACAGGACAAACCCTAGAACAGTTATTGACTTGGCGAAAAGAGGAATTTGATGCATTCAATGAGGAAAGTAATTGGATGGACAGTCTCTTGAAAATGTGTAGAAAAATCAATGAGTTTGTAAAAGGTAATTTCATTTTGCTTTCTTTTGCTTTAATCTTATAGCATTTTAGAGAACTGTGGTTCAGAGTTTGCAGTACAGGTGGAGGGCTATTTGCAGAGTCTAGAAATCATTAATGTGTCCATTAGACTGATCCTAACCTCTAGAAATTAAGAGTAGACTTCTTACTTTTCATGTACAACCCTTGAGGATCTGTACTTCCCTAAAATATAATTTGTCCCTTATTTTCTAAGTTGCAAATTTGCTACCAGTATTTTTATAATAAACCATTTTAAGATATGGCTTTGTAATTTATCTGCTGAACAAAGGAAAATATTTTTCACATAGTATGATTTTATATGGGAGGAGGCTGTGTTGTATTGCTGCAAACTATTAAATACTTATGTCTTTAATTGTAGTGGAAATTGAAGAACTTGAAAAACTGGTTGGAGCCAATGTTGAATCAAAGGCATTAAGTGAACTGGTGACCATAAAACAGATCAAAGATTTGAAACCATTTCCCACTCAAGTTACCTACTTCACCTTAAATGAAAAGGTGAAACAAATGGCAAAAAACATTCATACTTTCAAAGATAGCCATATTTTACAAATGTGCTGGGAAAAGGAGGCCAAAGCATTGGACAAGGAAGATGTATCTGATGAAGAAGCAGAAGCATCAGAGTTGGCTTCTTCAGTATCTCTTGAAGATGTTCATACTACGATATGGGAGCCATGTCTGGATAAGTATAAGGAAATATTTAAAAAGCTAAAGGAGGGGAGTCTTACATTTGAAGAGGTCAGTATCATTTTTAAAGACTTTGTTGATCGATATGAAGATCTAAGGAGTGATTTCAAGATTATGAGTGGCTTAGAGATGAGCACAAAGAGCAACTGGATAGAAAAACGAATCCAACAAATTCGGGAATACCACCAACTACATTTGGCTGTTGAATCTGCCCAAATAATCATGAAAGCACAGAATATATTGAACCTTACTGGAAATTTTAATGTTCTGCAAACATTGATACTTCTGGTGAGTTATTTGTTATTTCTTCCATGGGATTTGGACATTACTGTTGTTGTCTGTTAATTGTCTAGAAGGCAGTTGTGGTAAATTGTCACCTCGAAGCACTGCAGTCTATGTAGGGACTCTGCTTTGTTTTTAATTCATTCACAGAATGAGGATGTTGCTGGCTAAGCCAGTATTTATTGCCCACCCCTAATTGCCCCGAGAGCAATTAAGAGTCAACCATGTTGCTATGGGTCTGGAGTCACATGTTGGCCAGACGAGGTAAGGATGGTAGTTTCCTTCTTTAAAGGACATTAGTGACCCAGATGGATTTTTCCAACAAACAACAATGTAGTCACAGTCATCATTAGACTCTTTCTTCCAGATTTTACTGAGTTTAAATTACACTGTCTGCTGTGGTGGGATTCAAATGCAGATCCCCAGAACATTAGTTGGGTCTCTGGATTAACAGTCTAGCGATAATACCACAATACCATTACCTCCCACATTGCTGTCTTTGTCCTTCGAGGCGGTAGAGCTTGCATGTTTGGAAGGCGCTGTCAAAGGAGTCCGGGTGAATTGCTGCACAGCATCTTGTATATGGTATGCATGTAAGACCATAAGAAATTCCTCACACCCACTTTCCTGCCCTTTCCCATAACTCCTGATTCCCTACTGATCAGGAATCTCCATATCTCAGCCTTAAATATACATAAGGACTCTACCCTGACGGCTGTTTGTGACAAGGAGTTCCAAAGATTCCCAACCCCCTCAGAGATTGATGAGGGCAGAGCAGTGGATGTGATCTATATGGCATTCAACAATATGGCAATAAGGCATTTAACAAAATTCCTCCTGGTAGGTTGGTTAGCAAAGTTAGATCACATGGAATTGAGGGAGAACTCACTATTTTGATACAGAACTGGCTTCAAGGTAGAAGACAAAGGGTAGTAGTGGAAACCTGTAGGTCAGTGACAAGGGGTGTGCCACAAGGATTGGTGCTGGTTCCACTGAATGTTTCTCATCTTAAAATTGAATTCAAATTCCACCAACAATGGCAGGATTTGAACCTGGGTCCCCAGAACATTATCTGGGCCTGTGGACTAATAGGCTAGTGATAATACCACTAGGCCATCATCTTTCTCATCTTAAAATCGAATTCAAATTCCACCAACAATGACAGGATTTGAACCTGGGTCCCCAGAAGGGCTTATGCCTGAAACGTCGATTCTCCTGCTCCTTGGATGCTGCCTGACCTGCTGCGTTTTTCCAGCAACACATTTTTTCACCACTGAATTTTGTCATTTATATAAATGACTTGGATGTGAGCTTAGGAGGTATGGTTAGTAAGTTTGCAGATGACAGCAAAATTAGAGGTGTAGTGGGCAGTGAAGAAGGTTTATAAAATCAAGAGGGGCATAGATTAGGTAAACAGAGAAGGTCTTTTCCCTGGGGTGGGGAGTCCAGAACTAGAGACATAGGTTTAGGATAAGAGGGAAAAGATTTAAAAGGGAACTAAGGAGCAACGTTTCATACAGAGGGTAGTGTATGTATGGAATGAGCTGCCAGAAGAAGTGGTGGAAGCTCGGACCATTACAGCATTTAAAAGGCATCTGGATGGGTATATGAATAGGAAGGATTTAGAGGGATATGGGCCAAATGAAGGGAAATAGGACTAGATTTGTCTAGGATATCTGGTTGGCATGGGCAAGTTGGACTGAAGGATCTGTTTCCGTGCTGTGCATTTCTATGACTCTCAGGTTACCTCAGAGTACAATGGGATCTTGTTCAGATGGGCTGAGGAGTGGCAAACCAAGTTTAATTTAGATAAATGTGAGGTGCTGCATTTAGAAAAGGCAAATCAGGGCAGGACTTATCCACCTAATGGGAAGTGTTACTGATAACGTGACCTTGGAGTGCAGGTTCATAGTTCGTTGAAAGTGGAGTCCGAGGTAGACAGGATAGTGAAGAACGTGTTTGGCATGCTTGCCTTTATTGTTCAGTGCATTGAGTATAAGAGTTGGGAGGTTGTACAGACTATTGGTTAGGCCACTATTGAAATACTGCATGCGATTCTCGTCTCCCTCCTATGGGAAGGATGTTGTGAAACTTGAAAGTGTTCGGAAAATATTCACTTGGATGTTGTCAGAGTTGGAGGGTTTGAGCTATAGGGTGAGGCTGAATAGACTGTGGCTATTTTCCATGGAACACTGGAAATCAAGGAGTAACCCTGTAGAGGTTTATAAAATCATAAGGGTCAAGGATTGAATAAATAGACAAGGTTTTTTTCCCTGGGGTGTGAGAGTTCAAAACTAAAAGGCATAGGTTTTGGGTGAGAAGGAAAAATTTTAAAAGGGACCTAAGGGGCAATGTTTTCACACAGAAGGCGGTGCGTGTATGGAATGTGCTGCCAGAGGAAATGATGGAGGCTGGTACAATTACAACATTTAAAAGGCATCTGGATGGGTATATGAATAGGAAGGATTTAGAGGGATTTGGGCCAAATGCTGGAAAATGGGACTAGATTTATTTAGGATATCTGATCAGCATGGACAAGTTGAACTGAAGGGTCTTTTCCATCCTGTGTATCTCCATGACTTTAGAAACAATTGCTCCTCATCTCCATTTTAGATTGGACTGTGTCATCTGACCCAACACCCCCATGAACATGAACATGAACATGAACCTTGTCAAGCGCTTGAAGAATTTGCTATTGTATATGAGTAGTGGAGGGACTGATGATTTAAGATGTTGGATAAGGTGCTTATTAAGTGGATTACTTTGTCCTAGTTGGTGTCAGACATGTTGAGTGTTATTGGAACAGCGCTCCTCCAGGGAAATAGTATTCTATTACACTTTTGACTAGGATCTTGTGGATATGTACAGGCTTGAAATGTCAAGTGGAAATTTTTAGTTTCTGTCTTATTTGAAATGGTCATTAACCATTGCAAATGTAATTTGCTCATTATCAGCCCAAGAGTGAATGTTTAATGTTGCTTTTCATTTCAATTTCCTCTTCTCTCCTATTCAAAAGATTATAACCCATTGGATTATGGTTCCGTGCATCCAGACTTGAGTGGCTAATCCAAGTGGACTTGAACTTTGATGATATTAATTAGCCTATAAATCAAAAAGATTAAAGCCTGCAACTCAAACAAGAGTTGAATAAGTACATATTTACAGCAATTATTTAGAAGCCACATTTATCAGCTGCTGAACTTTGTGTGATGTGGTTGCATTATAACTAAACTTGAACCCATAATTTCCTACTGTCCACTGAAGCACAGTTGTGTCAGTCATTACACAGTAATGCACCAGGTGTCATACACCCAAGCCCAAATGCACTGACAGCCATAGCAACAGTATCAATTCTGCATTAAATCAATTATGAAACTTTCCAAAGAGTCATTACAACAACATGAACATTACTGTATATAAGTTATAGAAAAGATTTAAAACGTTGGACCTTCATAACACTTCAAATTATCCATTAAGGAGGCGATAACTTGTGGAAGGTAATGGCAGGAAGATTTTATTTAAACTAAATGGAAGTGAAATGAGATTAAACCTTTTCAAAAAAGACCACAATTATAGTAAAAAATAACTAACACAATACATTTGCCTGAGGAAATTGTTGTGCTGCTAAAGAGAGAATTGAGGAGGATGACCATAACTGTATCTAAGACCTCACAAAAAATTACTGGACAAACAACACTCATTTGTTCTAAGTATAGTTGTGTGCTACATGTTCATTTTAAATTTTGAAAAATATATGTTTCCATAAATTCTCACAAGCACATTAGTTTGAATCCTGATATCTTGCACAAAATTTTAATCAATGATCCTACTTATCAACAAAGCTTGAAATAGATCACAAAGTTTGAGGTTAAAATTGGATGATACATAATTTGATGTTTTATTTTAGACAAATGAATCCTATAAGGACCAAAGGTTGGACTGCATAAATGAGCAACTTATAAAAGCCAAAAACTTTCTTGTTGAAATTACACCCTCTCGCAGAAATTGTTTGGAAGAGCTTACTCGAAGGCAGCAATTTGTACACTGGGTGAAAGAAGCATTAGAAGGTAAATAACTTTAAAAGATTTTTTGGCTTTATGACATCTATAAATTTTAAGGTTTCTCTGTATTTTTTTCTGAAAGTTAGTTTGATCTTTGTCTCTGGTTTTGTTTGAGCTGATTCAATTTTACAGTGAAGACGCTGTGATGTTAATTGCATTTGTTTGTACTTCAGAACGGGACATGCCTGTATGCTAATCTTCTGAGAAGCACAGTTGAGTACATACATATATGTATGTAAATGGCCTAAAATTTCTGACTGTATTATTACCCCACATCTCAATCTCTAGATGAGGTTTTACTTCAGTTGTACTTTCCAAGAACAGAAATTGCAACAGGATCTAATAAATCACAGAAGGTTTCAATGAACTGCTCCAGAATGAATTGAGGCCATTCTCATTCTGTAACTAAAAGCAACCATTTTGACAATCAATTTTGGAAATAAAATGGCCACTTTTTCTGGATGTACTGCTATTTGCTATTTTAATGGAGGAAGAACATTGGAGGTCAGACAGTCAGGCACAAGGCCCATGTGTGAACATTATAAGGGAAGGGAGCAATACTCTCCAAACACGTAACCAGTCTGAAGAATGTATGCACTTTGTTTGACCCTGAGATGTAAAAGGGGCAAACTGATTTTAAGGTGTAGGTTCAAGTGCAGCAGCAAAACAATGGATCATCGATGATGAAGATTACCCCTTGCGGCCTTGTCTTATTACAGCATCCTGCTTTTCAGTCAAGTACATACATCCAGACGACAGGTGGTTGAGATTTCTATTAACATATGGAGAAGCAGCTTTAGACATTTGTGATGGCATTTGGTCTCCTACAGATCATAGATAAATTAGTCAACATGTTCTGTATCCTGCACAACTTCATAATCACAGAGTATGAGCCCCTAGTATACCAGATAGTTGGAACCAATGAGCAAAAATACCGCTTAACACAGGAGCTATTGTTTTGAGCAGGCAATTGTAATGTGTGCTTGGGCTGCAAACCATTATCCAATAAATTTAAATAGTTGAAAACGTGTTCATCAATGGCTTTAAAATGTGAAACTATTTGAAAGTTATTAGTTTTTAGGGGTTACTTCAACTAATTTTAATCCTTTATATATTTTATTCTCAAGTTTATGTTTGTAAATATGAAAGTGAAGCTTTACCCTATTCTTCATTTTTTTTTCCTTTCCAGACACAAATGAACTCAAAGTGTTTGTTGACCTGGCTTCAATATCAGCTGGTGAAAATGACCTTGATGTTGACCGAGTTGCTTGTTTTCATGATGCTGTGTTAGGCTTCTCATCGTTACTTTTTGAACTAAAGCCAAATGCTGGTTTTGCTGATTTTATGTCTTGTCTGCAGAAGTTATGGAATGCTTTAGACAATGATCCTGATCTTTCTAAGAAACTGGTAAATCAAATCCTAATTTTCAAGAATAATTCTTTACGGAAGAATTATCAATGTACTAACTTCTGTTGATTACTGAACTGCTTTGAATCAAGCTTTTACTTGCTCATAAACCTAATTCTATCATTATACTTGTATTGACATTAAGAGCTATCCCTCGGTTACAAGTTGTTATACATTGGCCCATTTAGAAATCATGGTTTCAGGAATACTGTAGCCAAAACTTAAAGGATATTTGAGTTGTGGAAAGGCACACCCTAAATACTTAAAGGGTGGGTGACTGTTATGGACCAGACCAGACTCCCCTCAAAATATTTCAAGAAGGTAGCCTAGACTCTAACTTTTATTTATTTTAAAAGCAGATGTGAAGGATATTCCAAGTGTAATGCAGTTGGTCAAACCACGCAAACTGAGCTTCACGCAAAACAGAATTAATTTGAACACGCACAAAAGAAAACAAAATTTAGAATAACAACTATTTGAAAACTCAACCGACTCAATACCTCACCTTAACTCAGGAGCTGATCTAATTCCCATAACATCCCTTAAGCACATCCCCTGGCAAAAGGTAAATTCAAGCACAGGTTCTTACAGGCAGGAGAGGTTTCAGGAATTAGGAATTTAGTCAGGAATCATCTACAGAAGCTTGGAACCTTTCCTCACTGCAACCTAGTAAAAGCTTTTTTAGGTATGTCCAAGGCAAAAAAATGGTTAGGACAAAAATTGGGCCCTTGAAGACAGAAGCAGGGGAATATATTACTGGGAACGAAGAAATGGCAGAGGAATTAAATGAGTACTTCAGATCTGTGTTCACTGGGGAAGACACAAGCAATCTCCCTGAGGTAACAGTGGCTGAAGGACCTGAACTTAAGGGAATTTCTATTTGCCAGGATTTGGTGTTGGAGAGACTGTTAGGTCTGAAGGTTGATAAGTCTCCGGGACCTGATGGCCTGCATCCCAGGGTACTGAAGGAGGTGGCTCGGGAAATCGTGGATGCGCTGGTGATTATTTTCCAGAGTTCAATAGAATCGGGGTTGATTCCTGAGGATTGGAGGGCGGCTAATGTTGTGCCACTTTTTAAGAAGGGTGGGCGGGAGAAAGCAGGAAATTATAGACCAGTTAGTCTGACCTCAGTGGTGGGAAAGATGCTGGAGTCTATTATAAAGGATGAAATTACGGCACATCTGGATAATAGTAACAGGATAGGACAGAGTCAGCATGGATTTATGAAGGGGAAATCATGCTTGACTAATCTTCTTGAATTTTTTGAGGATGTAACTCGGAAGATGGACGAGGGAGATCCAGTGGATGTAGTGTACCTGGACTTTCAGAAAGCTTTTGATAAAGTCCCACACAAGAGGTTAGTGAGTAAAATTAGGGCGCACGGGATTGGGGGCAAAGTACTAGATTGGATAGAGAATTGGTTGGCTAATAGGAAACAAAGGGTAGTGATTAACGGCTCCATTTCGAAATGGCAGGCAGTGACCAGTGGGGTACCGCAGGGATCCGTGCTGGGACCGCAGCTTTTTACAATATATGTAAATGATATAGAAGATGGTATCAGCAATAACATTAGCAAATTTGCTGATGACACAAAGCTAGGTGGTAGGGTAAAATGTGATGAGGATGTTAGGGGATTACAGGGTGACCTGGACAAGTTAGGTGAGTGGGCAGATGCATGGCAGATGCAGTTTAATGTGGATAAATGTCTGGTTATCCACTTTGGTGGCAAGAACAGGAAGGCAGATTACTACCTCAATGGTATCAAATTAGGTAAAGGGGCTGTTCAGAGAGATCTGGGTGTTCTTGTCCACCAGTCAATGAAGGCAAGCATGCAGGTACAGCAGGTCGTGAAGAAGGCTAATAGCATGCTGGCCTTCATAACAAGAGGGATTGAGTATAGAAGCAAAGAGGTGCTTCTGCAGCTGTACAGGGCCCTGGTGAGACCACACCTGGAGTACTGTGTACAGTTCTGGTCTCCAAATTTGAGGAAAGACATTCTGGCTATTGAGGGAGTGCAGCGTAGGTTCACGAGGTCAATTCCTGGAATGGCAGGATTGCCTTACACGGAAAGACTGAAGCGACTGGGCTTGTATACCCTTGAGTTTAGAAGACTGAGAGGGGATCTGATTGAAACGTATAGGCTTATGAAAGGATTGGACACTCTGGCAGGAGGGAACATATTTCCGTTGATGGGGGAGTGCCGAACCAGAGGACACAACTTAAAAATACGGGGTAGACCATTTAGGACAGAGATGAGGAGAAACTACTTCTCCCAGAGAGTGGTGGCTGTGTGGAATGCTCTGCCCCAGAGGGCAGTGGAGGCCCAGTCTCTGGATTCTTTTAAGAAAGAATTGGATAGAGCTCTTAAAGATAGTGGAGTCAAGGGGTACGGAGATAAGGCTGGAACAGGATACTAATTAGGAATGATCAGCCATGATCATATTGAATGGCGGTGCAGGCTCGAAGGGCAGAATGGCCTACTCCTGCATCTATTGTCTATTGTCTATTGTCTATTGTCTTTCTTACTGTTATAACTAAACCAAACTAGAAAAAATCTGAACTGGGCAAACTAGCCACTCCCGTGTCACTGTTAAATTAAGCTCTTTCTGAGACATTTCGGCAACTCTGCCTTTCCAATCACTCTTTTAAAAAAAACCCAAGGACGAATCGACAGAAGAGCTGACAATGAGGAAAAGGTGGTGGGACCACTGGATTTACTTTTTGGTTGAGAAGATGATGAAGGGATAGAACTTGATTTTTTTAACATTGTTGTTGTTAATGAGAATTTAATTTCTAATGAATTATTTTATGGCTCACAGGATTTAAGCTTTAGCTAACCTGATTAAGGATGTTTAAACAGCAGTGTTATTTTTCACTGAGTGATTGGCTAAATTGGAGCAAAGATAAAAACATAAAAGTACTGAAAATACTCAGCAAGTTATGCACTATCAGTGGAAATGTCCAGAGTTGATGTTTATGGTTGATGATCATTCATTGTATTCTCAACATTTTCTGTTTTTTTGTATCCTACTCCAAGTATTATTTGGTTTACTAGTAAGTTGTAAAAGCAGCCCTCTTTTTCTTCTCTTTTGCTTTCAGCGTGATTCAGCCCGGCATTTGGAGTGGCTGAAAACTGTGAAAGAAAGTCATGGGTCTGTGGAGCTGTCCTCCCTTTCACTGGCTTCGGCCATAAACAACAATGGAATCTATATCATTGGTTCTCAGGAGAAAGAAAAGGTACAGCAAGTATAAAAATGCCCTCAAACGTGGTAATAAGGCATAATATTATTCCCTCTTTCATAGTCTCTACAATATTATAGTGCCAGGGTGTTGCACCCTGCAAATGATTCCTTAAATGTGATCATGGAAGATTTCAATATGCAGGAGGACTGGGAAAGTCAGGTTGGTAGTGGCTTGCAAGAAAAGGAATTTGTGGAATGTCTACATCATTAATCTTTGTAGAAGCTTATAGTGGAGCCCGCGAGGGAACAGGCAATACAGGATTTAGTGTTGTGCAATGAGACAGACTTGGTAAAAGACCTTAAGGTGAATGAACCCTTAAGAGGCAGTGATCATAACCTGCAAATTCAGGTGGGGAAGATAGAATCAGAGGTAACAATATTACAGTTAAATAAAGGCAACTATAGAGGCATGACGGAGGAGCTGGGTAGAAGTGGGTGGGAGATGAGCTTAGTAGGAAAGACAGAGGAACAGCAATGGCAGGACTTTCTGGGAGTAATTCAGAAGACACAGCAGAGATTCATCCCGAGGAAAAAGAAGCATGGTACGGTGAGGATGAGGCAACCCTGGCTGACTAGGGAAGTCAGGGATAGCATAAAAGCAAAAGAGAAAGCATGCAATGTGGTGAAGTGCAATGGGAAACCAGAGGAGTGGGAAGCTTACAAAGACCAACACAGAGCAACCAAAAAAGAAATAAGGAGGGAGAAAATTAAATATGAAGGTAAGCTAGCCAGTAATATAAAGGAAGACTTTCCTTAGATATGTAAAGGGCAAAGGGAGGCAAAAATAGACATTGGGCTGCTGGAAAATTGAGCTGGATAGATAATAGTGGAGAACAAAGAAATGACTGAGGAACTGAATAATTACTTAATGTCAGTCTTCATGGTGAAAGACACGAGTATTATCCCAAAAATTCAAGAGTGAGGGGGCAGAGTGGAGTATGGTGGCCATCACCAAGGAGAAGGGGTGCTAGAAAATCTGAATGGCCTGAGGGTGGATAAATCACCTGGACCAGATGGACTACACCCAAAGTTCCAAGGGAGATAGCTGAAGAGATCGTGAGGACGTTAGTGGTGATCTTTCAGGAATCGCTAGAATCAGGGAGGGTTCCAGAGGACTGGAAAATTGCTAATATGACACTCCTGTTTAAAAGGGAGTAAGGCAAAAGATGGAAAATTACAGACTGATTAGCCTAACCTCAGTTGTGGGTAAGAACCTGGAATCCATAGTGAAGGATGAGATTTCCGAATACTTGGAAATGTATGGTAAAATAGGGCAAAGTCAGCATAGTTTCATCAAGGGGAGGTCATGCCTGACAAATCTGCTAGAATTCTTTAAGAAAGTAACAAGCACATTAGAGCAAGAATAGCCAATGGATGTTATCTACCTGGACTTCAAGAAGGTCTTTGACAAGGTACCGCACAGGAGGCTACTGAGTAAGATAAGGACCCGTGGTGTTAGAGGCAAGGTGCTAACATGGATACAAGGAAGGCTGGCTGGCAGAAAGTAGAGATAAAAGTGTCTTTCTCAGGATGGCAGCTGGTGACAAGTGGTGTTCTGCAAGTCTCAGTGTTGGGACCACAACTTGTCACTTTATACATTAACAATTGAGACAAAGGAACTAAGGCCATTCTGGCAAAGTTTACAGATGATGCAAAGCTAGGTAGAGGGACAGGTAGCATTGAGGAGGCGGAAAAGCTGCAGAAGGATTAGGAGAGGTTAAGAGAGTGGGCAAAGAAGTGGCAGATGAAGTACAATGTGGGAAAGTGTGAAGTTATATACTTTGGTAGAAAGATTAGAGGCATGGACTATTTTCTAAATGGGGAGAAAATTCAGAAGTCTGAAGTACAAACAGATTTAGGAGTTCTAGTCTAGGAAACTCTCAAGGTTGTGTCAGTAGATAGGAAGGCAAATACAATGATGGCATTTATTTTGAGAACTTTAATATAAAAGCAGGGATGTACTTATGAGGCTCTATAAGACTCTGGTCAGACCACATCTGGAGTATTGTGCGCAGTTTTGGGCTCCATATCGCAGGAAGGATGTGCTGGTCCTGGAGCGTGTTCAGAGGAGGTTCACGAGAATGGTCCCAGGAATGAAAAGTTTAACACATAGAACATTACAGCGCAGTACAGGCCCTTCGGCCCTTGATGGATGTGCCGACCTGCGAAATTAATTGATGCCCATCTAACCTACACCGTTCCATTATTATCCATATGTATGTCCAATGCCCGTTTAAGTGTACTTAACATCGGCAAGTCTACTACTGTTGCAGGCAGGCTGTTCCATACCCCTACTACTCTCTGAGTAAAGCCGCCTCAGGCGACTGACTGTGTGGAGTTTGCACATTCTCCCCGTGTCTGCGTGGGTTTCCTCCGGGTGCTCCGGTTTCCTCCCACAGTCCAAAGATGTGCTGGGTCAGGTGAATTGGCCATACTAAATTGCCCATAGTGTTAGGTAAGGGGTAAATGTAGGGGTATGGGTGGGTTGCGCTTCGGCGGGTCAGTGTGGGCTTGTTGGGCCGAAGGGCCTGTTTCCACACTGTAATCTAATCTAATCTAAAGAAACTACCCCTAATATCTGTCCTAAATCTATCACCCCTTAATTTAAAGCTATGTCCCCTTATGTTAGCCTTCACCATCCGAAGAAAAAGGCTCTTACTGTCCACCTTATCTAGCCCTCCGATTATCTTATACATCTTGATTAAGTCACCTCTCAACCCTCTTCTCTGCAATGAAAACAACCTCAGTCCCCTCAGCTTTTCTTCATAAGACCTTCCTTCCATACCAGGTAACATCCTAGTAAATCTCCTCTAAATCCCTTCCAAAGCTTCCACATCCTTCCTATAATGTGGTGACCAGAACTGTACGCAATACTCCAGGTGCGGCCTTACCAGTGTCTTGTACAGCTGAAGCATGACCTCGTGGCTTTGAAACTCAGTCCCCCTACCAATAAGCGCCAACACACCATATGCCTTCTTAACAACCCTATCAACCTGGATGGCAACTTTCAGGGATTTGTGCACCTGGACACCAAGATCTCTGATCATCTACACTGCCAAGAGTTTTATCATTAGCCTAGCACTCTGCATTCCTGTTACTGCTTCTGAAGTGAACTACCTCACACTTTTCCGCATTTAACTCCATTTGCCACTTCTCAGCCCAGCTCTGCATCTTATCTATGTCCCTCTGTAACCTTTGGTACTATCCACAACCCTGCCTACCTTAGTGTCATCTACAAATTTACTAACCCATCCTTCTGTGCCTACCTCAAGATCATTTATAAAAATAACAAACAGCAGTGGCCCCAAAAACAGATGCTTGCGGCACACCATTGGCAACTGAGCTCCATTTCCTATCAACCACCACCCTCTGTCTTCTTTCAGCTAGCCAATTTCTGATCCAAACCGCTAAATCACCTTTAATCCTGAAACTCCTTATTTTGTGCAACAGCCTACAGTGTGGAACCTTAGCAAACGCCTTACTGAAGTCCACATACACCATATCAATCACCTTACCTTCATCCACCTGTTTTGTCACCTCGAAGAACTCAATAAGGCTAGTGAGGCACGACCTAGCCTTCACAAAACTGTGTTGACTATCCCTAATCCAATTATTCCTTTCCAGATAATTATATATTCTACCACTTATAACCTTTTCCAACACCTTATCCACAACCGAAGTAAGGCTAACTGGCCTATAATTGCCAGGGTTGTCCCGACTCCCCTTCTTAACCAAGGGAACAACATTTGTATCTTTCACTCTTCTGGCACTAGTCCTGTTGACAATGATGACTCAAAGATCAAAGCCAAAGGTTCAGCAATCTCTTCCGTGGCTTCCCAGAGAATCTGAGGATAAATCCCATCTGGCCCCAAGGTCCTATCTATATTCAGATATTCCAAAATTGTTAAAACCTCCTGTTTGTCAACCTCAATCCCATCTAATCTTGTAGCCCGTATCTCCGTATTATCACTAACATTTCGCTTTTCCAATGTGAATACTGACGAAAAATATTCATTAAGTGCTTCCCCATATCCTCAGATTCCACACAACTTTCCACTAGTATCTTTGATTGTCCCTAATCTTACTCTAGTCATTCTTTCATTCCTGATATACCTATAGAAGGCCTTGGGGTTTTCCTTGTTCCTATCCATCAACAACGTCTCGTGTCTCCTCCTGGCTCTTCTTAGCACTCTCTTTAGATCTGTTCTGGCTAACTTATAACTCTCAAGCCCCTAACTGAGCCTTCCTCCTCCTCTTGACAAGAGTTTCAACTCCTTTAGTTAAACCATGGTTCCCTCTCTCGACAAACTAGCTCCCTGCCTGATAGGTCTCTACTTATCAAGGACCCACAGTAGCTGTTCCTTGAATAAGCTCCACATTTCAAGAGTGTCCATCCCCTGCAGTTTCCTTCCCCATCCTATGCATCCTAAATCTTGCCAAATTGCATAGTAATTGCCTTTCACCCAGTTATACCTCTTTCCCTGCGGTATATACCTATCCCTGCCCATTACTATTGTAAACATAACCGAATTATGGTCACGATCGCCAAAATGAGAGTTTGAGAACTCTGGGTCTGTACTCGATGAAGGTTAGAAGGATAAGGGAGGATCTAATTGAAACTTGCAGAATACAGAATGACCTGGACAGAAACTCAATCACAAAAACCGTGGTCTTGCTTTTAGAAGCTGTTAGCCATTAATGCATTGGCCACATTTCCACATTCCATTAGATGCATCATTGTAAAATTTGCCTGATTTAAAATGTTAGTGGACAGAAGTAAACTAAAGCATAGGCATTTTGTTGATTTTAATGCTAGTGTTATTTCAAGCACTCTTTGAAAGCATCTAGAAAATAATTCCAAATTCAAGACAATCTCTTCTGTGCTCTCGATATAGACTTAAGACAGTCTGCAGAAGACAGAAAATGAGGGGGTTAAATGTGTGTTTGAAATGAGCAGTGATTCTAGGACACTAGCTTGCAACCAGTCCTATCCTCCATACCACTTTTCCAGGTTGTCTTTGTTTTTTGATCTCGACTTATTTTCATAATCTCAATCCATCACTAATTGAACACCATTACAACCAAAAATGGTTTTATTTTATTTCTATAACACTTATTTGTTATTTGCATTTGAACATTTGAGATTTCTGAATTTAAATCTTCCTATTATGTAAACTGCATGTAAGATGTGCCATGCACCAGAAAAGTGAGGCAAATAGTTAATTGTTTAAATGTTGTTACATTTTTACGACTATGTAATCTTGAGCCTGCTAAGTGCACCTTCTGGCAACTTGTTTTTAATAGATCTTAAAGCAATAGGTTAAAAACTATTTTGAATTGAATTGGTAATCCTTTACTTTATTACATAGCTTTCATTAGGTTCAGCTATTACACTAATTTTGTCAGAAATACATGATGACAGTGAGGAGTTGCGAAGTTATACTCTCGAAGAATTGAAAGAGCTGCAAAATAAACTCATGCTGATGTCAGGCAAGGGAGACCATGGACGTGAAGAAGTGGAAAGATTTGTAGAGGTAAACCACTCTTTTAAGCATTTGTTAATTCTGTATGGTTTAGCAACTGATCTTTTAATTTGGTGTAGAGTTAGAACCACAGTTTTAAATGCTGAAGTGTATTCATAAGCAGTCAGTGATATTCAGATATACTTGGATTCAGAAGACTACTTCCAAGTCAAATTAATTAACTCCTGGTAGTTTTATGCATCCTGAGCTAGATTATTCTTGGAAACTCCTTGATGCCATTTCCATTATGATAATTCCACTGGCAGAATAGTAGATTGATATGTTGATTTATATAAAATTAATTTGTTTAACCAGAAGGCTATTATGGAGATCCACAATGAAAATTGTATTTTTGTTTGTATTTTTTAAAAAATTTATGATGTTTTAAACAATTGTTAGATGGATGATACATTCTCTCCAATAGCTAAAAGAGCCAAACATTAAGATTGTGTAGTTACTTTTGCCTTAACTGAGAAGCACTGTTGATTGTAGTGGCCTAATCCCTCTTCCTCAATGCTCAGTACCAATAGTGTGTACTATCTACAAGATGTACTGCAGAAATTCACCAAAGATCCTGAGACAGCAACTTCTAAACTCACAACCACTTGGAAGTAGTCTTCTGAATCCAAGTATATCTGGATATCACTGACTGCTTATGAATACACTTCAGCATTTAGGACAAGGGCAGCAGTTACATGGAAACACTATCACCTGCAATTTTACTTTCAAGCCATTCACCACCCTGACTTGGAAATATATTGCTGTTCCTTCACTGTTGCCAGATCAAGGTCCTGGAATTCCCTCCCTAAGGCATTGTGAGTCAACTTATACAATATGGACTGTGATGGCTTAAGAAGGCAGATCACCACCACTTCCTCAAGGGTACCTAGGGATAGGCATCAAATGCTGGACACCCAGCGATGCCCATGTCCCACAAGTGAATATAAAACAAAATTAATTACTATGATTTGTAAATTGTGTGCAAAGAAAGGGGTATAGTTAATTATTGTGATGTGTATAAAAACTGTAATCTTCCCAACCATTATATCAATTACAGACTTCAAATACATTTCTTTGTTTGCAGGTATTTGCCAGTGTCCAGAGGCTTGCAACATCTTTCATCAGCTTATCTTTAGCTGGCAACATGTTATTTAGGAATTGGACAGCTGAAGTACATTGTTCAAGGAAGAATGAAGCTTGCATGATAATTGATTTTAATTTAGACAATGTCAGTAAGATTAAGACTGATGGAAATGTCACTGAGCAGCTTCCTATTCTCTGCAAAAAGATGGAAGCCTATCTAGAAAAGTGGAAGAAATATATGAATCAACAAAGGTCCCAATATTATTATTTAAACTTCTACACAGCTGAGCAGATTGTTTACCTCTGTACAAAGTTATTTGACCAGAATTGCACTAGTCTGCAAGTCCTGATGATGTTATCCTTCATTAAACCTGACTGTACTGATGAAGATGTAAGAAGAGCTCTGAAGAAACTTTCTGCAAAAAATGGGAACACAAGGATTCAACTGTTGGCTAGTGACATGAGTGATAATGAAATCTTAATGAAGACAAAAGCAGGTATCCAAGATATAACTGAAGAAAGAGATATGGAGGAAAAAATGGACTTGCTGTGGGAACACTACATGAAGAATATGAGCTATTTCCTGTCCAACTCTCTTGATGTCAGCTCCCTTGGTAAACTTCTTGATATTGTTGCTGACACAAAACAAACTATTACAAGAGCACTTCCACCTGGATTTCATGAAAGTCACCCTAACCTTGTTGTTTGTCCACGTTCTGAATTGCTTACATCTGCTTTGTGCATTTATATGTACTCCAGTGATCAGCCATTGCCTACTTACGATGAAGTGTTGCTTTGCACAACTGAGACGACATATGAGCAGGTGGAACTGTTTATGCGACGGTGCCTAACTGGTTATGAATGTTCCAAGATATATGCACTGCTGTATGCAGAGGAACTGACTTATGACATCAGTGTGCGGTGTGAAGAATTGTTCAAATGTCTTGAGTTGGAGAGTCATTCACGTTACAAGATAGTCATATTGTGCAGCTGTGAGAGGGAGCACTGCTACATTCCATCTGCATTTAGTCAATATAAGGTGCATATAATTCCACATGAACCTTTAGAGAAAATCCAGATCTACCTGGAGGATCACTATAGAATTGCAGCAAACATTTCATCTGCAGCTTCAGTGTTTAAAGATAGAATGTTCGTGAGGATGATTTCTTCAAAGAGAGCTGGAGTTGGTAAGTTTCTATATTATAAATTTATGATGAAAGTATTGAAATTATCCTACTTTAGTTTTCTAAGAAGTTTTAAATTAGTTTGGCTTGGCTTGCTGATTCATGAGCATCTCTGATACGGCAATATTTATTATTTGCCCTACAATCTATGTTGATGCTCTTGTTTAGAGGCTATAATTATGGGAAATAGACAAATTCCTACTGAATGAATAGATACTTTTCCAAGGCTGCTAATGTTCTAAAGTAGACAAAATATTATTGTGTGAAAATTGTTTGTGCACTGATATGTCACACCAAATATCACATAGCTTCAACAAAAGTTCTATGTCAATGCATTTTCCGTGTATGAGGGCTGCAAGTTTTTATTTTTGTGCATTTATTTTTAGTTGCAGTATACTTATGTCATACCTTTATTCAAAACTATAACTTGTAAATTTAACCAATGAATTAACCACTCAATTAAGAGCTAAGTACTGGGAATGCTGGAGGTCTGAAATGAGAACAAAGTGCTCGAGAAGCTCAGCAGGCCTGGCAGCGTTTGTGGAGAAAGAATCAGAGTTAATATTCTGAGCCAATATTTCTTCTTCAGAGCTGTTAAATATTGTTTGATGCATAACTAACGTTGCAGTAAAATGGGATTGTGGCCAGAGGTAATAGATGAAAGATCTTAGACCCAGTTTTGAAGTTTGATAACCTTCTGTACTTTTGGAAAAAACACACAGACAAGGAATTCTGTGCAGATATATAAGATATAAGCAAAGAAGGAACTGACATTTATGGTGATACTTATTGCTGCAAGTATGGGTCCACACAAACTCAAAACTAACATATAAGTATGAGAACTATTGAGTAAATTGTTGTCTTCATAGTTATGATCTATTTATCATTGATTCCATTTTTGTTTTGTAAACACTGTTTGGATGCCGAGTAACACACCTAAAGTCAGACTTAGAACCAAAGCATGATCAGTGTTTTCAGTTGATAAAAATAACAGTATTCTTTTGAACTTATGTGGAACTTGAATGAAATCAAAATGATTGGTCTACTTATGAAGATGCATTTTTGTAATTATTGGTAATTGGCTTGAACGCAGATCAGTCAGTGAAAAGAATGGCCTTCCCTCCTATTAAACTGTGATGGCTGTGATATTGCGAAAAATATGATTTGATCTGTTCTTGAATGGTTTCTGGATTGAATTGTTTAAAGAAAATGCTGGATTTTTTTTCAATTTAAATTGAGGTTTATTTAAATGTTTTTTTTTCAAAAGGGAAATCACTTTATGTAAAGAGACTGCATGAAACATTGAAGAGCCAAACTGGAAAGGAAAGCTTGCTGAAAACAATCCGCTTAATAGAACCATGGATAGATGAAAACAAAATTCTCCGAACCATATTGTCATTTATAAAATCATCAAATGGGAAAGAGCCAATGATTTTTCATTTTGATGTCACTTCTTCTGTAAGTTTGCTTTCAAGGATTGAACTGATCACAGAGTCTGCACCTGATGTGGCGTTTTGTTTGTGTGTGATAGACAATATGGTCCAGTAAAAAAGTTCGAATTTATATTGTACCATTTTCCCTTTTTAATAGCTATCTAAAATTTGTCATACCATAAAGTTTGAGTGTCCTCATTAAAAAAAAGTACTGAATTATTTTTTCTTTATTTCAACTAAATTCCAAAATCAATAAAGCTTTGATATGTCCAGTTGCATTTTGTAAATTGGAAAAGTACCAGACTTAAAATCCAAAGGTGGAATTTGATTGTCATAGCAGAGGGCCCAACCACTGTTTTGATTGCCCTAAAAACTCCTCCCTGACTACTTTTAGAGTGCCCTTGGGATACAAGTCCCAATCCACTGGCTGTGTTGAGCATCCTATACAAGCATATAAATTAAGAGCTAAGTACTGGGGTTGCTGGACGTCTGAAATAAGAACAAAGTGCTCGAGAAGCTCAGCAGGTCTGACTGAAGCTCAGCATCTGTGAAGAGAGAATCAGAGTTAATATTCAGAGTCAAATAGATTCAATAGTCCAATAAGTCCCAATCTATTGGCTGTGTTGAGCATCCTATACAAACATATAAATTAGGAACAGAAGTAGGCCAGTTGGGCTCTTGAACCTGCTTGTTCTGTGAATCCAACATTCTCATCTACTCACAATAATTTTTGATTCCCTTGCCGAAGAAGAATCTATCTTCTATCTGATATCTATGCAATGATCCCATTTCAACTGTCTTTTCACTGTAGAGTGTTGGAGTCGCACAACCCTCTGAGAGAAAAGCACTTTGCCTCTTGCCTCATAAATGGGCACCCAATAATTTTATAAATTTAGCCCCTCTGGACTCACCCACAAGAGGAAATGTCCTTTCCATGTACACTTTATCAAGACCATTCAGGTTCTTATACCCTGCAAGCAAATCACATTTCCAGTGAAAATGTGCCCAATCTGTCCAAGCTTTCCTTGTGTGATAACCCACTCATTCCAGGTATCAATCTTCGAAACCTCCTCTGAATCTGCTTCAATATATGAGATATTCTTTAAAGAACGAGACCAAAACTGCACACAGTATTGGAGAATACCTACTATTGAAACAGGTCCACAACAAATGCCACCTCCCTAACCCTACACTTATCCCTGGAATTGCTTGACAATAAGGATATTTATGTCAGGATCCTACTTGTTGGTTACAACCCCACGTTCAACACCATAATTCCAAACAAACTTATCTCCAAACTCTGGAACCTAGGTCTTTGCTGCCCCCTCTGTAAATGAATTCATAACTTCCTGACCAACTAACTACAGTCAGCAAGCATAGGCAACAACACCTCCTCCACAATAATTGTCATCATTGCTGCCCCACAAGGCTGTGTACTCAGCCCCCTACTGTACTCTTTATACACACACAACTGTGTGGCTAAATTCTATGCCAACTCCAGTTACAAGTTTGTTGATAACACCACCATTGTAGGTCAGATCTCAAACGACAACAAAATACAGTACAGGAAGTCAGTTAAGTGCTTAGTGGCATGGTGTAAAGATGACAATCTCTCCAATGTCAGCAAAATGAAGGAACTGATCGTTGAGTTCAGGAAACAGAGTGGTGGCACGCTCCTTCTAGGACATTCTTTCTCATTACTGCAGTGATGGCATCCTTTATCAATAATGTAATTGTCCCGCCATCCTCACGCCAAATCCGAATTCATTATTATAAAAACAGGAGCGAATCATTTAAAACCTTTAAAATCATTATGGCATATTTGTAACTTAACCCTTTTCACCCACCTTAGTTCCATATCCTTAATAATCAGCAAAAAATTGATTGCACAGCTATTTACCAGTTTGGAGGAGTGTTCCGCACTTTTACCAACATTTTTGTGAAGAATTGTTTCCTCACTTTGTTCCTGAATATTTTGTCTTGACAAATTTTTAATGTTCTGTGTTCAAAGTGAATATGTGTTTTTAACCAGTTTTTACAGTATATGTTATAAAGGTGGATTAATTAACAATATTCAAGAGATCTTGGAAGTGCAGGTTCATAGTTCCTTGAAAGTAGAGTTGCTGGTAGATAGAATAGTGAAGAAGGTGTTTGGTATGCTTTCCTTTATTGGTCAGAGCATTGAGTGTAGGAGTTGGGAGGTCATGTTGCAGCTGTACAGGACATTGGTTAGGTAAAAACGAGGACTGCAGATGCCGGAGACCCGAGTTTGGGTTAGAGTGGTGCTGGAAAAGCACAGCAGCTCAGGCAGCATCCAAGGAGCAGGAAAATCGATGTTTCGGGCAAAAGCCATTCACCAGGACATTGGTTAGGCCACTTTTGGAAGATTGTGTACAATTCTAGTCCCTTTCCTATTGGAAGGATGTTGCAAAACTTGAAAGGGTTCAGAAAAGATTTACAAGGATGTTGCCAAGGTTGGAATATTTGAGCTATAGGGAGAGGCTGAATAGGGGGGACGGGGGTTGTTTTCCCTGGAGTGTTGGAGACTGCGGGGTGACCTCATAGAGATGTTTAAGATGGATAGGATAAATAGACAAAGTCTTTTCCCTGGGGTGGGGGAGTCCAGAACTTGAGGGCATAGATTAGATTACTTACAGTGTGGAAACAAGCCCTTCACCCCAACAAGTCCACACCGACCCACCCAGACCCCTTCACCTAACACTATGGGCAATTTAGCATAGCCAATCCACCTAATTTGCACTTTTTTTTTGGAATGTGTGGGGAAACCAGAGCACCCGGAGGAAACCCATGCAGACACGAGGAGAATGTGCAAACTCCACACAGAGAGTCGCCTGAGGCGAGAATTGAACCCGGGTCTCTGGCGCTGTGAGGCAGCAGTGCTAACCACTGTGCCACCATCCTGCCCTAGGTTTAGGGTGAGAGGGGAAAGATATAAAAGAGACTTAAGGGACAACTTTTTCACGCAGAGGGTGGTGCATATATGGAATGAGATGCCAGAGGAAGTGGTGGAGACTGGTACAATGACAGCCTTTAAAGTCATCTGGATGGGTATATGAATAGGAACGGTTTAGAGGGTTATGGGACTAGATTAGGTAGGATATGTGGTTGGCATGGACGAGTTGGACCAAAGGGACTATTTCATTGCTGTACTTTTCTCTAACTGTATGACTCTATAACTTTCTGAATAATCTATCATTGTCCCGCAATCAAATTTTTAAAATTTGTTTTATTAAATGTCATTATGATACATATGCATATTACCTAATTTCACATTAAAAATGCTATCTTCATATCCAAAATACTAACATTTGTATGACACTGTCTAATTAAGTAATAACCGAAGAGAGTTTTTTCAGGTACAAAAAGGATTATGCGAATTTATTTTCAAACTACTCATCTTGCATTACTTGATGGGCACTGATGGAAAAATGTGGAAGTGTAAGCCATGCCATATGTACGTTGTAGAAATGCTAGACCAGACTGGATTCCTATCTAAAAAACATGCAAGACATGTAAGTATAAAAGTATTAGAGAGTCAACTTGACTGGTTCATGCTGCAAATGTGGTTCTTCAGCTGTAGACTGTAACCATTGCCCTGGCTGCAACTTAAGGATGAACGAAGCTATTTGGACTTTTTGTATTGTGCATAACTCATGGACGAACTTTTGACCCACATATTTACTCCATCACCAAAATTGTCTATTTTCACCTCCATAACATTGGATAATTTTGCCTCTACCTCAATACATATACTGCTGAAACTTACTTTTATACCTTTTTTTACCTTTAGATTTTACCTTAACTGCTTGGCAGCTCTGTCATCTTTGACCCTACATAGACTTGAGTTGATCTGACACTGCACTCTGTGTTTCAGTTCATGTAAAGATCTGTTCATACCTCACCTCTGCTCAGTGACCCAAGTTGGTCTCTTGTTTGATAGCACTATAATTTTAAAGTATATATGCTTGTTTTCAACCTCTTCGCTATCATATTCCTGTAGCCTCTTTCTGTCTTACAAGTTGTTCAGATATCTGCGTTCATCCAATATAGTTTGTTGGCATCAATAATTTTAATTAAAAGTACTAGTGACATGGGATGAATAATCCTAAAGTTGTGGAATTGTCTCTTTGAACCCACTCAAAATCCCAATATTCTCTTTTTTTTTACCCTCAACATCTGCACTGACTGAAGCCTCATCCAGCCTTTTAACTTTCTCCCTAGTTCTTCAACTTCTGACTGCTGAACCTCCACCATTTTCTACAGATGTCATTGGTTTCAACACTGACAATAGTTTTTGGCTTTTTGCTTGCCCTTAGGGAAGCAACAACCAGCATCAGCCTTAAGTTCACAGTAGCAGAACTACCTTCCTATCCTCTGACTATCAAATCCCCAGTTAATACAACATTCCTAGATGTTACTGTAAACTTGTGCAGTTCTTTGCCTCAATGCCAAATTGGGACTGCACTCCTTTAATGCACAGCCCCCATGACTAGTATTCAATATTGAATAACTAGTTTGAGAGTGCCAGAGGATTCCTGCACCATCTGACCACCGCTTATTCTTAATCTTGGTGTTATCTGTAGTATTGCACTTCTATTGTTTGAAGAAGATTGAGTATCTTTGTACATATGTTATCTGGAAATCAGTACCAAAATATATTTTTTCATTAGTTTCATTGTATAATATTACTTACCCTTAAGAGTTTTGTTGTAAAAATTGGGACGTTGTGTTAAAAGCAAACAAACGGAAAGAACAGCAGAACACTTACACTTAATGATTAAGAATTAGCTCTCAATAATGAGACGGAGAGAAGCTTATGATTTGGTCAGACTATGGCGACGTTAGCAAAAATGATATTCTGATTCAGTTCTTCATTTTTATATTTCAGGGGACCCAAATACCAAAGCATGGCTTCCTCGATATTTTTCCCAAAGTATATTGTAGACCACCAAAAGAAGTTCTTGAACAGGAAGTCAGAAAATCTGAAAATCTATCATGGAATGGCATTGATCCTCTTGTAGATGATGAAGAATTTCGAAGTGAAACATTTCAAAGGCCATACCAGTATCTCAGAAGATTCAAAAACCAAGAAAATCTGGATACCTTCAGCTATCAAACGGGAACTGTTGAAGGCAGCCATGTTGAGTGCCTACAGCTGTTTTTGATCTATTGTGGGGTGATGGATCCTTCTTGGTCTGAGTTGCGGAACTTTGCCTGTTTTCTGAACCTGCAGTTGAAGGACTGTGAAACCTCTGTGTTTTGTGACTTTAGTTTTATCAAAGATACTCTGCAAGGATTCAAAACTTTTGTTGTTAATTTCATGATTTTGATGGCAAGAGATTTTGCAACACCTTCTCTAAGTATCTCAGACCAGAGCCCAGGAAGGGAAGTCGTCAACTTAGAAGGTGTTAAAGAAGAAGATCTTGCACCATTTCTTGTGAGGAAAATGTGGGAATCTGAACCACATCCATACATTTTTTTTAATGATGATCACACATCTATGACTTTCATTGGCTTCCACCTTCGAGAAAATGGCCAAGGTGGGATTGATGCCATAAACCCATCAAATGGCAAGATTATTAAACCAAATATAATGACTCATGAACTGTACAAAGGTTTACTTCTACAAAGAGTTCCATTCAACACAGATTTTGACCGGCTTCCACGAAGTGAAAAGATTGAGCGTCTTTGTACGGTATTGGGCGTTCAATGGCCAATGGACCCTGATGAAACCTACGAGCTCACCACAGATAATATTTTAAAAATTCTTGCGATTCACATGCGTTTCAGGTGTGGCATTCCTGTAATCATCATGGGGGAAACTGGCTGTGGAAAGACCAGGCTGATTAAGTTCTTATGTGATTTACGGAAAGTTGGAGCGAACACTGACAACTTGAAACTAGTCAAAGTCCATGGTGGAACAACTGCAGACATGATTTATTCAAAAGTTAAAGATGCAGAAGTTGTTGCTTTGGACAATAAGATGAACTTTGATTTTGACACAATTCTCTTCTTTGATGAAGCCAACACTACTGAAGCTGTGAATAGTATTAAGGAAATTCTTTGTGATCAGATGATTGAAGGGATACCTTTAACTCCCAATACTGGTTTACAGATAATAGCAGCCTGCAATCCTTACAGAAAGCATACAGATGAGATGATAAAGCGTTTAGAGTCAGCTGGGTTAGGCTACCGTGTTCGAGCAGATGAAACAGAAGATAAACTGGGATCTATTCCCTTGAGGCAACTTGTTTATCGTGTACAAGCTTTACCACCAAGTATGGTACCATTAGTATGGGATTTTGGGCAACTTAATGATATCACTGAGAAGATGTACATTCAACAAATTGTTCAACGGCTGACTCAGTCCATTTCAGTTCCTTCTACCTATATTAAGTGCATAGTGGATGTTTTGGCAGCTTCACAAAATTTCATGAGACATCAGAAAGATGAATGCAGTTTTGTCAGTCTTCGAGATGTGGAAAGATGCATGAAAGTGTTTGTTTGGTTTTACACCCGTCGCCAAATGCTGTTGAACAAATTGAAAGAATTCTTACAAGGTCAAGCTGTTAAGAATGCACTCCTTGATGCCAAAAATGATATAATCTGGTGCATAGTGTTGGCACTTGGAGTTTGTTACCATGCATGTTTGGAAAAGAAAGTTGCATATCGGAAATTTGTCTGCTGTCATCTTCCTACACCATATAATAATGCTGCCAAATTCTTGGAGCAACTCGTGCTCCTCCAAGACCTTTTATTAAGTGGTGTACCGCTGCGAGAAACAATAGCAAGAAATTCTGCATTGAAGGAAAATGTTTTCATGATGGTTATTTGCATTGAACTTAAAATTCCACTATTCTTGGTTGGAAAGCCTGGAAGTTCAAAGTCCCTTGCAAAAACAATTGTTGCAGATGCCATGCAAGGGCAAGCAGCGCATTCTGAATTGTACAAAAACCTAAAGCAGATCCATCTAGTATCATTTCAGTGCAGTCCTCATTCCACCCCTGAAGGAATCATTAATACATTTAAGCAGTGTGCACGTTTCCAAGAAGGAAAGAATCTTGATGAATATATTTCAGTGGTTGTCTTGGATGAAATTGGCCTTGCTGAAGATTCTCCAAAAATGCCACTGAAAACTCTACATCCACTTTTGGAAGATGGGTGCATTGACGATGATCCCCTTAAACACAAAAAAGTTGGTTTCATCGGAATATCCAATTGGGCCCTTGACCCTGCTAAAATGAATAGAGGAATTTTTGTATCACGAGGAGATCCTGACAAAAAAGAACTGATTGAAAGTGCAAAAGGGATCTGTTCTTCGGATCCTGTGATACAGAAAAAAGTGATTGGCTTGTTTGTGAGCTTTGCAGATGCTTATCTAGCTGTTTGCAAAAAGCAAAATAAGGAGTTTTTTGGCCTGCGCGATTATTATAGTTTAATAAAAATGGTATTTTCACTTTCAAAAGCTACCAAATTGGAACCAACACCAGAGCAGTTGGTGCAGGTTGTGCTGCGTAACTTTAGTGGGAGTGATGATGTTGATGTTATGGAAGTTTTCAAGTCAGTACTCAAGAATGCTTCTCTTACTAGCATTAATACACTGGAACTGATCAATCTCAATATAAGTGCTGATTCTCATGACAATGAATGTCGGTACCTGCTCATTCTAACCAAAAACTATGCAGCTCTTCAAATACTTCAGCAGATGTTTTTCTCCAGAAAACACCAGCCTGAGATCATCTTTGGGTCCAGTTTTCCCAAGGATCAAGAATATACTCAGATTTGCAGAAACATCAATCGTGTGAAGATATGTATGGAAACTGGGCAAATGGTGTTTTTGTTAAACCTTCAGAATCTCTACGAAAGTCTTTATGATGCATTGAATCAATATTATGTCTATCTTGGAGGACAGAAATATGTCGATTTGGGTTTGGGGACTCATAGAGTCAAATGCAGAGTCCATCCAGATTTCAGGCTGATAGTTATAGAAGAGAAAGAGGTGGTCTACAAAGAGTTCCCAATTCCACTTATCAATCGGCTTGAGAAACATTATCTCGACATTAATACTGTTCTTGATGGAAATCAAAGAGATATTGTAGAACAATTGAAGCGTTGGGTGGACACGTTCACAGCAGCCCAATCCAGAAATGCCTCCATCCACGTAAGACAGCAAGCATACAGTCCATCTGATGTATTTGTTGGCTATCACTCTGACACCTGTGCATCTGTTGTTTTACAAATAACAGAAAGGTTGAAGCAGAGTGAAGGTTCCTGGGAAGAAGCTCTTAAAGAAGCACAATGGGTGTTATTGAATTGTGCCACCCCAGACTCTGTAGTTCGTTTAACAAATTCTAAATTTGCTCCATATCAAACTGACATGATAATGCAGAAGTACTTTGCAGGCCAACATCATGATTCCCTTGCGGACTTTATACATTTTCACACCAAATCCAGAGTTCAACACTGGGCAGCATTCATTGAGGTAAGCTGCTTCTATAAGCATAATTTAGCTGTAGCAACAATTTATGTGCCAATTACTAGGTTACAATTTCGTGATCTAGGTATATTATAAATTATTTGTGGAGAATTTCCTTTAAATATCAACTGACATGTAGGTGTCACATGTTAGAATTGATCTTCCTCTGCATCTTCTCTGGAGCTGTAACACCATATTCTGCATTCTGTTCTCTTACCCTCCTCTAGGTATGATTTATCTGGACAGCACGCACAACAATACTTTGAACTGTTTCTCAGTACATGTGACAGTGATGAATCAAATCTCCACACTGGCTGAAACATTGAAAACCTTTTAATGTATTTGAATTTGATCTTTTGATTATTGAGATTGATCTTTTCATTAAGTTTCATTGTATAATATTTTAACACCAATATCTGTTTTATCTAGTTTTAAGTATAGATTAGATTACCTACAGTGTGGCAACAGGCCCTTCAGCCCAACCAGTCCACTCCAACTCTCCGAAGAGTAACCCACCCAAACCCATTTCCCTCTGACTGGTGTACCTATCACTATGGGCAATTTAGCATGGCCAATTCACCTGACCTGCACATTTTTGGATGTGGGAAGAAACCGGAGCACCCGGAGGAGACCCACGCAGACATGGGGAGAATGTGCAAACTCCACTCAGACAGTCACCCGAGGCTGGAATCAAACCTAGGACTATGGCACTGTGAGGCAGCAGTACTAACCACTGTGCCACTGTGCTGTCTGCGATTTGACAATCTCAATCTGGCTATCACAATAATAGTAAGAAGTAGAAAAATCTACTCCAGTTGCCTTTAACAGAAAAGGACAGGTGAATCTCGATGTTTGCTTTATTCACAACCGTGGCTAATTAATGGTTTTTTCTTTATTTTAGGTGACAACTTATTCACGTCTTCTAACAACTTCTGATGTCGAATCTTTGCAAAGGGAAGTAGGTGAGAGTGTTGAGGCAGTCTTCTGTTTTTCACTACAGCAGTTTGACACAGAATTTTCATTCCTGAAGAAAATAAGGTGAGTTTTCGACAACTAAATAATTTAAAATTTATCTGTTGATTAGCTATCCTTTTCAATGAATGGCAATGGTTAATAAGTCATTTTTTTGCAACTGTCACAGAGCAAGATTATATTCTGATCAAAATAAATTATCATATTTTTAACTTATAATCTAAGTCTTCATTTTTAAAAGAAAACTCATGTTAATTTAAATGTTTGTCTCTTTGATATGAAAGGTTTTTGGTGCAAAAATGCCTCACAGACAACATAGGAATCAACCATTCATTGATTCAGATCTATGTACTAGCTTGTTCAGTCTAAAATTTTAATCAAAATTCCCTCAGCATTTAAAAAAATTCCGCATTAACTTTACTTTCCAAGAAGTTATTTCCCTTTTAAACACCTCGGTTGATCCTGAGATTATATCTCAATGCATTCAAATTCTCATAGCTATTCTTTTTGTAGAGTTGGTTTCAGCTTTTTTTGGGTCTGATTTTTGTTCCTCTTTCTTTTGCCTTTGTAATTGGAATATCTACTTATACACCTTCAGGTTAGTAAATCACAATGATACCCCTGCACTGCAGTCAAAACATGGATAAATTGAAATCAAAGTTTTTCTAACTTGCTTCTCTGATCAATAATAAAGATCTAGCAACAAAATTAGCGAGGGTCACCAGATTACTAATGTACTGATTAATATTTTCTCAAGTTGTCCTCTTTAATCTTTGCTGCTTCACTGCTCAAATGTTAACCTTGTTAAATGTCTTCAAATACAATCTTTGCCTCCAGGCACTGTGTTGACTTCTGCCAAGGAAATAAAATCTTGCTCATACAAACAGACTTTGAAAATAGTTCACAAAGTGCAAATTTGATTGCTTCAGCAAAGTAAGTATTATGCTTCTTCTCTGCCCCGTATTGCAGTTATTTACTTTGCCTTTCTTTCTTTGGTATACATTAAAAGAAAAGGTAGAACTTTTTTCTTGAATACGCAATATATCTTTTATATTTTAAAGAATGAATGATGCTAATTGAAAAGTTTCTGAGTTAATTTTGCCGAGATCATCTTTTGGTAATGATAGATAGCTTCATGTATCTTTAAGGAGTATCTTAAAGGAAAAAGGAGGTGAAGGTGGACATAAAGACCAGAACATGGTTGCTAGACAACTGTGGTACTGTAAAAGAATTAAGAAGGCACAATATCAGATTTGGAGGAAGCCATGTTTATGTTTGGAGGAAATTACAGACATTGGGAGGGAACAAGACCATGGACAGAATTAAACTTCAGAATAAGAAATATGAAGTAGGGGCATTGAGGGAGCAAGACCCAATGTAAGTAAGAGAGGCCATGAAGGATAGATGAAATATACATTTGCTGTATAAGATATAGGTACCAGCTTTAATTGAGTTGAAGTTTGTGGAGGGTGAAATATGGATGGCCAGTCAACAAAACATTTGATTACTTAAGTGAAAATAGCCACGTACGAATATGAATTGTATGGACGGATGCCTGCAATTCTTGCTCTGCCATTCAGTAAAAACAGTCTCCACTGCTCTTACCCGCCTTCCCCTTAAATAATTGTAGATCAAAATCCATCTTAATTCAGTCTTTTTTTTGTATTCATTGATGGGTATCACTGGCCAGACTAGCTTTTATTGTATACCACTAATTGCTCAGAGGGCATTTAAGAGCCACTCACATTGCTATTGGTCTGGAGCCACATGTAGAACACATCAGGGAAGTATAGCATATTTCCATCCCTAAAGAACATGAGTGAGCCAGGTGGATTTTTGCCAACAATTAGTGATTAATTCTCTCCCTCTGCAACTAGAACCTCAAAGTCCTGACCCACAGACCGCAATCAGTAAAGATAGAGGACAACACCCTCTCCACAATAACGCTTAGCGCTGGTATCCAGCAAGGCCACATACTCAGCCCTTACTATACTCCTTATACAGTACTGATTGTGTGGCCAAATGCAGTTCTAACTGGATTTACACATGCCAACAAGACAGAATGCAGGAAGGAGATAGACAGCTTAGTGGCATGGTATAAGGACAATAATTTCTCCCTCAATGTCAGCAGGAGCGGGTCATCGATGGTGCTGAGGCTATTCACCTTATCCATGCCATTCATGATTTTATAAACCTCTATAAAGTCACCCCTCAACCTGCAACACTCCAGGGAAAAAAGCCCTAGCGTATTCAACTTCTCCCTATTGCTCATACCCTGCAACCCCCGCAATCTGCTTGTAAGTCTTTTTTGAGCTCTTTCAAGTTTAGCAACACCTTTCCTATAGCAGGGAGACCACAATTGAACACAGTATTCTAAAGGTGGCCTAAACAGTGTCCTGTTCAGCTGCAACACGATAAGCCAACTCCTACACTCAATGCATTGACCAATAAAGTTACTCTCAGAACTCCATTGGTGGGCATGTGGATCTGAACATCATTTGTCAACATCTCAGAAACGACCAGAGATTATGTCAACTGCCGCAACAAACCAGGACACATGGATGGCGGGTGGGGCGGAGCACCAATGCTTTGCCAGGGACTCACTGGTGTTGTTGCCCTGCATGGTGGCGAGTCATGTGGGAGGAGCACCACCAGCACAACCTGATCCACAACTTGAGCTACAAATCCTCTCCAAAACCTCATATCCCTTTTATATACGCTCACCCATGGAGAGATAGATAGAAACACATGAGAAAAAGGTGTTTTCGGTGGAAGGGAAAACTAGGAAGGCATTTCAATGGACCCTGTATACCGGTCTCCCTGAAATGGTCGTTTTGGTTTGTTAGGACTGCTGCGCCTTCATTCTCCTCCACTTAAACATGCAAGTGGGACAGGGCAACTGGTTCACACTCGTCAAGTCTCTGACTTATTGGTTAAAAGCCACAGCTTACAACAACTGATGAGGGGAATTAAACTGGCTTCCTTCAGGCTTAGGTGTATTTACAGCAGGGAAAAGGACAATCTTGTTTTTGGAGGTCTGATGGCTTTGACTATATTGTTCACATCCCTAAGCTGTTCAGCTACTTTGGGACAAACCTCTTGATCATTGGCAGAATGAGGGACTTTGTCCTCAAAAACTGGTCACCATACCTTGGACTAACCTATTTCTACCTGAATCCCTTTCATACACATCCTCTGCTCCAGCTCATCTGCAGCAACTTACATCCATTGCTTGAACAAGCAGTATAAACAGCACCTGCAATGAGTATGATAGCTTGTTTTGAAAAGGTGCAGCTATTGTGGAGTTCAACCTGGATAAATGCGAAGTGATTCATTTTGACTGGTTGAATTTTAATGCTGAATACGGGTTTAAAGACAGGATTCTTGGCAGAGTGGAGGAACAGCAGGGTCTTGGGGTCCACGTTCATAGACCCCTTAAAGTTGTCACCCAAGTTAATTGGGTTGTTAAGAAGGCGTATGTTGTTTTGGCTTTCATTAACATGGATACTGAGTCTAAGAACCATGACATTTTGCTGCAGCTCTATAAAACCCTGGTTAGACTGCACTTGGAATATCGTGTCCAGTTCTGGTCCCCTCATTATAGGAAGGATGTAGATCCTTGAGAGAGGGTACAGAAGAGATTTACCAGGATACTACCTGGATTGGAGGGATTGTCATATGAAGACAGGTTGAGTGAATGAGGGCTTTTAACATTGGAGAGAAGAAAGGAGACAGGTGACTTGATAGAGGTATACAAGGTAATGAGAGGCATATATAGAATAGATAGCCAAAGACGTTTCCCAGGGCAGAAATGAAGGTCATAATTTTAAGGTGATTGAAGGAAGATACAGGGGAGATGTCAGAGGTAGGTTCTTTACGCAGAGGGTGGTGGGTGCGTGCAATGCATTGCCGGTGGTGGGAGGAGAGTCAGAGACATTAGGGACATTTAAGCAACTGCTGGACAGGCACATGGACAGCAGTGAATTGAGGGGTGTGTAGGTTGGGTTGATCTTAGATTAAGATAAATGTGCCGCACAACATTGTGGGCTGAAGGGCCTGTACTGTGCTGTACTATTCTATGTTCTAATACAGAAACAGAAATTGCGAGAAAAGCTCACCAGGTCTGGAAGCATCTGTGGAAAGAAATCAAAGTTTATATTTCTGGTTGAGTCACCCTTCCTCAGAACTGATTTCTCTCCACAGATGCTGCTGACCTGTTGAGCTTTGCCAGCAATTTCTGTTTTGGTGTCTGATTTACAGCATCCACAGTTATTTCAGTTTTTATCAAGTGTGCCAAACACGTTCTTCACTACCCTGTCTACCTATGACTCCATCTTCAAGGAATTATGAACCTGCACTGCGAGGTCTCTATATTCAGTAACTCTCCCAAGACCCTACCATTAAAAGTATAAGTCCTACCTGTATTTCAATTAACTTCATGTGCCACTCTTCAACCCATGAAATCAAGGTCTCTTTATACACTGAGATAACCTTCTTTACTGTTCACAACACCAGCAATTTTGATGTCATCTGCAAATTTAGTAACCATTCCTCCTATATTCACATCCATATCATTTATATAAATGACAAAAAGCAGTAGACCCAACGTATTCTCTCCATGATTATTCTTTTGTCCTTAATGTATTTCTCAAATCTCTTTGGATTCTGCCTATGGTTAAGGAGAATGAAGAGGGCTAATATAGCTTTAATTTTGAAGAAATGTGAAGTAGTGCATTTTGATAGAAGAAACATCAAGAGACAATACAGGTTCAACTTTGAAGGGAGAACGGAAGCAGAAGGACCTTAAGGTTCACATATCTAATTCTCTGAAGATAGCCAGGCAACTTGAAACAGTTGGTCTTGGGATAATAAATAGAGGCATAGAATATAAAAGCAAGGACGTGATGCTGCACCTCTACAAATCATTTGTCAGACTACATTTGGAGTATTGTTTTCAATTTTGGGCATCTTATTTAAGGAAGGCTCAAAAGCGCAGGTGAGCGTGAAAAGGAGTTTTACTAGAATTATGTCAAAAGTGTAGGATATTAAATGTGCAGAGTTAACAAAATTAGGCTTATCCTTCTTGGAGCAGAGATTAAGAGATGAATTTATTGAGGTATTCAAAATTCTGAACAATCTTGACAGGGTCAAGAAGGATATTCTGTTTCTATTAGTTGGTATGTCAGTTAATGCAAGATCTCAGTTTCAATATTGTCAGTAAGAGAGCCAGGAGTGAGATGAGGAGAAACTTCTTTACTCAGAGAGTTGTTAGCAATTGGAATGCACTGCTTGGGAGACTGGTGGAGGTGGATTCCATTTAAGGTTTCAAATGAGAGCTGGACATGTTTGAAAGTGATGAGTTGGGAGGACTACAGGTAGGCCTGAAGAATGGGACTCCCTGGGTAGTTCTTCCAGGAACTGGTATGTACACAGTGGGTTGAAAGGGCTCCTCTGTGCTGTACAATTCTATGATTCATGTAGGCTGTCATTGTAGGGACAGGACCATAACTGAATAGAATTAACATCGAGTTCATTTGAAGAGGGTGGGCAATATATTTAAGAACTTCGGATAGAAATGCATCTTTAGAGATTGGCTTATAATTTGCAGGGACAGGGTAGTTTAAGATGGATTTTTGATGGTGGTTTTGACAGGGAGAACCAATCACAATGTCAGCTCCCACATGCCACAAAGGAAGTTGATTAGTTGGCATAGTAGGAAATGGATGGGAAGAAGTAGAGAGATAGACAAGTCCTGCTGAGCAAATGTATGAGAGGAAATGAGAGCACAAGGCTATTGTGGAAATGTCATATTGTCAGGAGGCAGTAAAAAGCCTGAAATGATCTTAAGCTGAGAGTGTGCTTATGTGAAGGAAACAACAAATACTGGCAATCACAGTGGATCAGACAGCATCCATGAAGAGAGAGCAAGCTTACGTTTCGAGTCAAGACTGTGATGATCTTCAGCAATTGTTGTTTTCAGTACAGATTCTGGCATCTGCAGTCATTTGCTTTTACAGTGCGCTAATGTGGTTGTTTTTGTTTGGAGAGAGTTTGGAACAGGTTTGGCAGAGGCAAGCAACTGTGGAATGCCTAAAATGTTAGTTGTGTTAATCTGTGTCTGTTAATTCATGACACACTGCAAAATTCAATGCTGTGTCCAAATTCATCCAAATTGAGTCAAGATTGTACTTTCACAGTAATCTTCCCCATAAAAATGGATTTAGGAATAGGAACCAGGATTTTCTTGCTAAGTGTACATCATGTAATACATTTGTCTCTCCTGGCACTGAGTGGCAGAATTTCATATTGTTGGGAATTCACTAAATATTTTGTAATTGCACCCACAATACGTCTGAGCAGATACATTCTCACTAATTTACCACTGTTTCTATTTGGAATGAGTTTTTTTGCCAAGAATACTTTGTATTGCTTTTTTTTATAATAAAGTAATTCAAGGTAACCAAGACAGATTAATTTCATTTTTCAGTCCAAAACTTTTAAAAAGAATTATTTCTTTTTTGTTATTTTTCTACAGATACGGAATTGATTAAAATATTTAACTTGGCTAATTGTATTATAACTTTTTTTTTTGCTTGTTTCAAAAATAGTAGATTCTATCTTTACATATGTTAGATTTAGTTTCCTGTAAATTTCTAAATTAATGTAGACTACAAGTGAAAAATGACTGAAAGTACTAATTAGAATGGATTGAAACAAACCTCTAACTGATGAGTAAGAACAAGGACTTAATCAATGGTATGAGGAAAGTCGGGACATGGACGTAAAAGTCAGTGCTTGCAGAAACATAAGACATTCTAATGAATTGAAGATTATTCACTGAACTAAGTTTGTACTTGTTATAACATTATGTCCTTTGGGCAGGTATTCAACTATAAATGAAATCAACAAAAGCAGGTGTGACGATTGCACAGTCTATATTTATTTCATCACTAAATTGCCAAGAATGGAAGGTGGATCAACATATGTAGGATTTCATGGAGGTAAAGAATTTCTTTCAGCTTAACTTATTTCCTTTGTACTTCACATTTGGCTTTTCAGTGAATTACCATTAATTGCCCTGTGACATATTTGTGACAGTTTCCAAGAATCTTCTTTGAAAGAATAATTCAGAATGTGTCTCAAAATGGCATGATCTTCAAGTATTCATTGAGAAACCAACAGCTAATGCGATGTTCATAGCCCACCATCCTATGCCCTTGCATACCCCAATTTGCAAAACGTAGACAACCCTGCACATAGATTTCACTGGAACAATGCAGAGTAACAGAGCTCAGTCCAAGTAAAGGAATATTACAATCCAAGCCTTGAGTTCTCAGAAACTGACAATATAAAACATAAAAGTAGCTATCAGCTGGTAAACTGCAATTCTTGTTTTTTTTTTGGAAGGAGCCATTGGCAGGAGAAGATATTCCTCTCCTTTATAGATCCCTTTTCAAAAATACAAAAGTTGCCAATAGTTGCTACGTGTATTAGCTGGGTAGACTCATTGTTTTAGTGAAAAAATAAGCAAAAGCTAGCAATTTCATATACTCCTGAACTGCTGAGTTTAAATACTCTACAAATATACAAAATAGCAAAAATTGATCATTTATCCCATTCAAACCTGCTCTACCAATAAGTGAGATCGTGATTGATTAGTTTATGTTTCAAATTTCACATTGCTGCCTACCCCAGTTACCCAAGTTATCTTTTAAGTAACAAGATTCCATCTTCCTCCACCTTGAAAACATTCAATTGATCCTACCTCCAGTGCGTTCTGGGCAAGGTTGCACAACCCTCTGAGAGAAAAAATACTCCTCACTTTTGTCCTGCCTGGTGACCCCTAAATTAAAAGTAATACCCCCTAGTTCTGTACTGATCTAGAAGTGAGAACATCCTTTCCACATCCACCTTATCAAGACCATTCAGGATCTTATATATTTCAATCTAATTGCTCCTTATTTTTCTAAACTCCAATGTCTTGTCAAATCTATCCTCACAAAATAACCCATTCATTCCAAGTATCAATCTCATAAACCTCCTGAATTGCCTTTAATTTTGTTTACATGCTTCCTTTATTAAAGAAAATAAAACTGTATACCGTATTCAGGATATGGTCTCACCATTACCCTGTAAAACCATAACATCTTTACTTCTATGTTAATTTCCTTTTATCTAATGACTAGTCACCTTGATTACATGCTGTGCCTGCTTACTTACTATTACTGAGTAATGCACTATAAGACCTAAATTCCTCTGCATTGCTAATTCCATAGTTGTTCTCTACTTTTTCAATCTTACCGCTGAAGTGAACAACAACAATTTCTCACATTCTACTTCACCTTCCAGATTTTTTGGCCACTCATTCAACCTAACTATATTTGTGTGCAACCTCATGTTGCCTTCTTCACAACATACTTTCCTATCTATCTTGATGTCATCTGTGTATTTTTGTGTTGTGCCTTTGCAACCCCCCCTCTAAGTCATGATGCAAATTGCAAAATGTAGAAGTCTCAGCATAGATCCTTACAGGACTCGACTTCACATCCTGCCCTTCAGACAAAGCCCTATTTCCTTTTTCCACCAGCTAACCAATCTTATTTCCATGCTAATATGTTAGTCCCTTTGCCTCATGTGGCATCTTATGAAATGCCTAATTCCTGCTTAATGTGCAAGCAAATGGTTGCAACATGGAAATGGTTACTGTGAAGTTATAAATATGGATATTTTGATTCAGGGTGTATATGCGCTTTATTGTGTGTATGGAACATTTAATCAAAATATGGCCAGTTTATGCGTCTGTATATTTGACATGAAAGTTTTAGTGATGTAAGGCCAAAATTACTTTTCTATCTTGTTATTAGATCCGTGGCAGTCAGTTCACATTGATGACCTAAGGAAGTCGAAAGACATGGTTGCAGATGTGACTGCTTTCAAAGGTGTTACTATTAGCCAGCTGTTTGGCAAAGATCCAGGGGAGCCTGAACGTATGTATATTTTTCACTTTCTTTTTGGATAGTGGTTGGATTGTTACATTATAATTTTTGTGAATATTTAATTGATATTTAATTTTAATTTTCAAAAATTAAGCAGATGAAGAAAAGTTTGAAAGCTGTTCCTCATGTTTGGTAGATTTAGTTCCTAGTGGCGTCTTATTTAGTAGAAAACCTATTAGAATAGATAGTAGAAAAGTAGTAAGATATTGTGAAAATTCTCACCAGGCCTTAGAATGAGAAGCTCTCCAAAATTCTCACTACAACTCAATGTAAGCCAAAAATATAAGATTTAAACTTCACGAGTACCTTTGGGGAATATGCCATAAAAATAACATTTTATATTTAGGGACATGTTGGTTATTCGATAATTTATCAAGCTCTCAGGTATATTAAAAATGTTCTATGTTGGAGTCGCTGAGTTTAACAGATTTCAATGATATAAATAATAATACCCAAACATGTATTTTTCCAGTGTAAGCCCCTGAGCCACGCTCTATCAAATGTGACCTGTGCATCTCCCTATGTAGCTTCCACCTCCTACCCTCCCTTTTTGACTGGTGAGAATCACCTTATCTGGCCCTCATCTTTTGTGTTAAGAAAATTTTAAGGAAAACACAGAATGTTTGTCTACAAATGAACATAGGAACATGTGAAACAGAAACCAAACACTAATCCATCTAGCCAATCTAAATTTTTAAGCGCTACATTTCCAAGTTACTGACCAGTTAATTACTGTTAAACATTTTAATATTTATCTTGTCTACACCTATACTTTCATCCAGCTTATTCTTATCCACTGTAATCATTTTCAATTTCTGCAGTCTTTTCTTTATAACCTGAATGCCTATTCCCAGCTGTTGATGTGACCCTTGCTATGGAGATGTGTTATCGAAAGACAAATCTCTAATATCATTGACTGGATATATATGTATATATGTCTTCAACTTTTTGGAAAGAACACTTTACAAAACAAAAGACACTGCTTATAGCAGCAACAACGTATTTGCCAGGAACCAGTTGATTGGATGAAAATGCAAAATTTGCGATATTTTCAGAGGTCACATGACCAGTTTGTGGGCTGTAGGGAAGAAAGATACTGGATTTGTGTGCACAGTCTAAGATAATGAGACTCTTAAGAAAGTAACATTAGTATACTTAACAAGCATTTCTTTGTATCATAGCCATGATTGTGGATCAGGGAGAGATGACTGAAGAGCCTGTATCTGAATCACTACTTGTAAGTGTTTTTTAATTCATTTGAAATCCTTTATCTCACATATTAAGTAGCACATGTTGCATATTTCAACAAATTCAAGGAAAATCTAAAAAGGAAAAGTAGCTTAAATATCTTGGGACACTTATACTTGGTGAGAAGGCAAATAGTGAGGATGACGCAAAGATTCTCCGCAGGGATGTAGACTGGTGAAGTGGGTGTACTAAAGCTTGTCTTTGTCTTACATAAAATAATGTGGGAAAACATGAGGGTATTCACTTTGACAGGAAGAAAATGGGAGCTGAATATTATTTAAGGAGGAAAAACTGTGGAAAGCTAAAGTACAGGGGGATTTAGGGAGTACTTCTGTATGAATCATTAAAATGCTGGCATCTAAATTCATTGCACAGTTGGGAAGGCAAATAGACTGTCAGCCTTTATTTCAAAGGGATTGAAGTATAACAATAAAATGGTCTTGCTTAAAAAGGGGTAAATGTAGTGAAATGGGTTTGAGTGGGTTGCCCTTCAGTAGGTTGGTGTGGACTTGTTGGGCCAAAAGGCCTGTTTCCACACTGTAGGGATTCTATATGTGAAAATTATACAAGGCACTAATCAGACCATACTTGAAACACTGGGAACAGTTTTGCCCCCCATACAGGAGGATCGATAATTTACTATTGGTAGCAGTCCATAATAGAAGGTTCCCTTCATCGATCACGGGTGCGGAGGGATTTTCATTGAGGAGTGGTTGAGATGGTTGGCATTGTATTCATTGGATCTTGGAAGAATAAGTAGAGATCATATTGAAACATGTGACATGCTGTAAGCCTGTTTTCCATCGTGGAGAGTCTAGGACACAGGACATAATCTCAGAATAAGGGGACTCATTTAAGACAGGGATGAGGAAGAATTTTCTTCTCCAAAGGTGGTGAATCTGTGGAATTCTTTACTGCTGAGGGCTCCTTAAGTTGGTATATTAGTTATACTGAAAGTTGAAATAGACATGTGTTTCAGTAATTAAGCGAATCATGGTTATAGTGAAAAGGCAGGAAAGTGAAGTTGAGGATTATCAAATCAGTTGTGCTCCCGTTGCATGGTGGATCGGTATGGATGGATTGAATGGCCTACTTCTGCTCCCATGTCTTTTAGTCGAATAGTGAATGGAAGTATAATTCAAGCATTACTTTTGTGAGATGATGCTTCCTCCTTGTTGCATTGTCTGTTTTGTTGTCTTTTTAGTATGTAAATATGAATAACTTGCACTGTTTCTTTGAAAAGAGTAATGAAAAGATCTTGGATACAACCTCACTGATAAGGAGTTGTGTGCAGCCTGCTGTTAGCATGCTGAAGGATCAGCACCAAAGTGCAAGTCGCAGCACGAAACGAGTAGAAATCCTACTTTCACTGTTAATGGAAGACGATGAGCTCAAAGGTTTGTTAACTGTTTTATGTGGATCAAATTGTTACGTCATTTACAAATGAACATAATGTCTGACTTCTCAGTAGAGCATATTTCATTGCAGCTATTGAGATAGTCAGGCTCAGGTTGGTATTGATCATGAACTAGCTCTAGCAATTGTGAACAGCTGTGGGATTTGAAGCTTTTTCAGTAACTGGCATTGTATATCACTGGCACCAGGCAAGCAAGACCCTATTTCAGCATTTGGATGCCCCTTTCAATTGTTCTTTTAAATGGACCATGTGAATGTGTTAATGACTGGAAGAAATGTGTACTGTACAGAGAATGATGGTTCTCAGTAAAATCGCCAAACCCCATTTTTTTTTTTATTTAGCTTCATTCCTTTCAATGATGAAACAAAGGCTACATTCACTTCTGCTGAAGAGAGATGAGGAGTCTATCAATGCAACGGAATGGATGGTGCGGGAAGCCTCAAACCTTGAAGCACTTCAGGAAGGTGGTACCTTCAGGTATCTTCTCTGTTCCTCCCTCCAAGAAGGCTTAAAAAACTGTTTTTAATGCAAAATAAATAAATTGTTGAAGTTTCACTCTAAAATATCTTTTCAAGAAAATTGAAAATTCATTGGTGGTATGCCATTGTATTTTAATCACTAATGAACAATTTATATTTGAGGTCCAAAAGGTATCAGAATAGCTAAAGGATATAGTGAAGTCTGCCTAAAAGAGATGCTTACATGAAACAAATGACTTTTCTTTTACTCCATTTAAAAAAAAAGTCTGTCTGCTGTCTTGCACTATTTGCTTTGGTTTTCCATTCAAGTTTATTCAATTTAAAAACAGTATTTTGCTTTACAGGCACACACTTTGGAAACGAGTTCAGAAAGTAGTGACACCTTTCCTGGCACAGATTATCTCTATTATTGACCGAGACTGTAATCTAAACTTGTTAATTGATGAGACTCCTGAACTTGTACGAACACTTTGGTTGGACATTTTTAGTGACTTAAATCTGCTGGATATTCCTTATAGCAGAGATATCCTCAGGTAGGTATTTTACAAAGTACAGTGATCTTCATTATAAAAAAACTTCTCATTGGTGAAGGAGCAGTTAAATCTGTTGGAGTATAACCTGGTATTGTGTAGTTTTTAACTTTGTCCACCCCAGTCCAACACTGGCACTTTCACGGTCATGACCATTATTTATTACATTCTTCTTCCCTCTTGTGGTATTGCATATTTACAGCATCTTTTTTCCTATAAGGCATTAATTCCCACTGCTGAATAATAGCTGAATTGATCATTGATTTCCTATTGTTCAATTCTTGGAGTTGAAATGTTCTCAATTTCATGGATTTGTCACTGCATCACCTCAGTAAGTGTTGAGCAAGAGCCTAGGTTCTTTACATTAGAAGGAGGAGCTGAGCCCTAATCTATTTCATAGGATCTTGTACTAAAAGGTTATGAAATTGCACTATTGGAGACCAAGGAGAAAGTTTGCTGCCTCATTTGTCAGTTCCTTCTACCCAGCTGTGTTACAGCTGCATTTTGATCACAGAGTCAAACAGTATAGAGACAGGAGAATCGGCCCACAATGTCTATTCCAACCAACAAACATCAAGCTATAATAATCCCATTTATCTGCACTTGATCCATAGCCTTCTCTGACCCAGCATTTTAAGTCTTCATAAACCTGTTCTTTTCCAGTAGCTGCAGGTTCCTGCTGTTAGAGATAGAACATTATAAAGTTAAACCTAGCGTCTTGCATGTTACTTGTGATCCCCTCATCTAAGGAAAGATATGCTGGCATTGCAGGCTATTCAGAAATTGTTCACTAGGTTGACCCTGGGTATGATGGAATTTTCTTATAAGGAGAGTTGAGTGGGTTGGTCCTGTACTCATTGAATCTTAGAAGAATGAGAGGCAACCATTGTTTTGGGAAAGTCTTAAGACTAGAGGGTATAGTCTCAGTATAGGCAGTCACTGTGTTAAAACAGAGATAAGGAGGAATTTCTTCTTTGATAGGAGTGAATCTGTGGAATTCTTTACTGCAGAGGCTGTCAAGTCTGTCTTATTCAGAATATTCAAAACTGAAATAGAATTTTAACTGATGGAAAACAAGGATTATTGGGAAAAGGCATGGAAGTAAAGTTAAGGATTATCAGATCATCAATCATGCTCTCATTGAATGGTGGAGCAGGTTTTAAGGGCTGAATGGCCTGCTTCTGCTTCTATGTGTTAACTTCTTACATGATGTCCAGAACAGATTGGATCTGGCAAAGACTCTGAAATACATTGGAAGCCTCTCCCTTCTTGGCCATAAGTGTTGACCTATTCCTGAGCCTGTGTCAGAGATAATAAACAGATTGGGTTTTAGCCTCAATTTGATACTCGAAGCAAACTGCATGATTGTATTTGCTATACATAAAAAATAAAAAAGACTAAACATGGAGGAGATTATCGTTCTGTGTTAACACCATCACTGCAGACTTCCAAAGTAGTATTTTTGTTTTGTACCTACCCCCATCTCAACCCTTCCCACATACATTCTGCCTAAAGGTTGAAAAGTTGAATCATGTTTTAAAATCGTTAACAATCTCTGTATTTTTTTTTAAACTGCTTATTATTCATTTGGCAGTTTACAATCTGAGATTGTTGTCCACAACTACATGAAGATGGATGTACTGCCAATTAGTAACATGTTACCTTTCAGTTGGAGAATAAAAGACTTTTTGGATGAATTATGGATTCGGGCCCAGTATATGGAAGGTATTTGATGATTACTGTGACCACATAGTTAAATCA
Source organism: Chiloscyllium punctatum (assembly GCF_047496795.1). Classification (NCBI taxonomy): domain Eukaryota; kingdom Metazoa; phylum Chordata; class Chondrichthyes; order Orectolobiformes; family Hemiscylliidae; genus Chiloscyllium; species Chiloscyllium punctatum. Next base: position 54,874,074 of record NC_092777.1, read on the forward strand.
CTATAGCAATGCTGTGATCTAACGAAAATAGATAACTGAAAGGCAGCTCAAATAAAGCCTTCAGATTTTCTGACAGAAATGAAGTATAAGATAATGAGAGAATATTTTAAACTTTATGTGAAGTCATGACATATTGAAATCTTCCGCCATTATAAATGCCTCCTTCAGCTATTGGGCAAAACAGACTCAAACCTATGATGCTGTATAATCACAGTTCAGGCAGAATGTGAACTTAGTCCATAGTTATTGACCCAGATCCTGATATTTCCAGCTTCCTCAAGTTATGCCTTATTCTAGCAACACACTTGAGAATTGAATAAGCAACAAAGGAAACACAGATGTTAAAACACACATCTTCCTGCAATTTCAGTGTGCCTTGGTTTGGAGCTGCGGTGCGTTATGACCAAAATGGGAGGAGTTCATGGCCTATCTCTCGACCCACTATTCCACGGGTCACAACATAAATTTGATTGTTTTATCCAATACCTATTACAACCAGTTGTATGCTTTCCGGACACAAGATAAGAAGAAAAAAATCCATTAATCGAATTTCTTTAATAAACAAAAATACTGATTTAATGTAAAATAATTCTTCAATGACCCCTTTAAAAAGAAAACGCTGATATATCCACAGAAATAAATCAATTTTTTCATGAACTTTCAAAACTCTAGACATCAAAATATTAAACATGCAGTTTTTATATCAAATTCTGGAGCGTTCTGAAGAAGTGTCATATTGGACTTGAAACTCTGTTTCTCTTTTCACATTTGTTATCTGACCCAATGAGTTTCTGCAGCATTTTTAGTTTTGTTCCACACTTATAGCACCTGCAGTATTTTGCTCTTATTTGATGTTCTTCTTTAGTCCTATTTGTTTTTTGAATCAAGCCTTAAGATGGACTAATCAGCAGCAGAATCACAGAAAGCATTCAACTGATCAACTTTTTTATACCCTTAACATGAGTCAAAAGCTGTTAAATCTATTAAAGCAATCGCTTAGAATTAAAACCCCATTATCCATTTGTAACAGTGCCATACACACAATGGGTGTGCTTTTCCCTGAACAATGTCGGAAATGGCAAGAATGAGCAAAAGGTTCCATTTTGCAATCAAGTGTTGACTGTCCAGATGAGATTCTTGCTAGTGAGCAGTGAGGCCTATTTGCGTTAATTAACACCCTCATTATTACATAATCTTACCTCATTGATGTGCAGTTTCCCATTCTCCCACCTGCCTGCTGAAAACTAGATGGCAGCAATTCCCAACAGGAATGTCAAAAATGCCAGGCTGCCTGTGACTCTTCCAGATTATTGCTTCCTCCTCAACCCTTTTATCAGTCGCTAACATCGCCAGGCACACCCTGTGGCAGTGACCATATACAGACTGTCCATTAGGACTTGTAGGTCCCTGGCTGCAAAATGGGATCCAATTTTCCTCCATCCAACACATTTGGAACATTTTCTCAGAACCATGCAGGACAGTTGAGGACTGCCGATGCTTGACCAGCTGCATGGCTAGCCTTTAAAAATGGCACTGTTGCCAGGAATCCTGAGAGGTCTCGACAGTACTTCTGTTTATAGCAAGTGAAAAGATAATATGAGCAAGGTGTTGGTCAGGCGAGGTGCGTAGGTAATAAGATGAGTTTGGGAAGATAGTGTGAGAGTATTCCTTACCACTATCTTACTTGCTGCACCAGAAAATATATTTTTGTACTAAGAAGACATTGCAGTTCTAACCTTTAAAGGTGTTCACTGTCCTGAATCCCAAGAGACAATGTCACTTCTTCATTGTTTATTGTGTTCCTGTCAAGTAGATCCGGTTTTTATTGCTTAGTAATGTTAGCACTTCTTTACAGTGCCTGCTTGTGCTTGCTATCAAACTTGAACTTACTTTCAGAATTGCATTTACTCTTTACAAGCCTAACTATCTGATTCTGCATAATTATCTCAGTAGCCTAGCTTGTTCATCTCACATTCAAACATTCAACTAATGCAAGATTGCATAAAGTGCTTGTTTTTTTCCAAAATGTGGCTATACTTTAGACTAGGTTTGTGAGAAGGTCTTCAACACATGCTACTGAGCTTGGTTGTTTTTTACAAATGTATGACCAAGAAGCTGGAGTTTTAAATCCTTTTACATTCTGCATTGTACTCATGGTATTACACTGTTCATAAATACTTGTGTGATATGTGTGGATGCACATGAACAAAAATTCTCCACTTCAATTCCAGATGAAAATATCAATGGAATAGGCCTATTAATGCCATATGTCAGTCATTTATTCTTTTAATTTATTATTATGACCTCTGCCACTATATTTCTGCAGCTACAAATTTCACCAGACTGCAGAATTAAACAGGTTGGAGTCTTGAGAGAATTCCACATAATTAATTATTACTTGTTCTGTCTCTCAAATTCATAAACAGGACAAGGTGAGCACAAGCTGAATGAAATATTTAATAAAACTGGATTTGGAAAATACCTTTTAAATCTGAGTGAAGAATGGAGACAGGAATTTTTCTTGAGGTACTTGAACGATTTCCTACTGATGACCATGAGCATTTCATCTGAATCAGAATTTGAGGTAAAGTATTTGAATCTAGTTGATTGCTTCGGGTTCTTCAAAACAGCAAAATGCTTTCATGTAATGAATTTGACCTTTAACATTTAGACAGATAAAGAAAATTAAGTAAGGAAGAACCCCGCACCAATAATGTAGCCAAACAAGTTTCTTCTGTGTATTCTGCACAGGCAATAAATTGAAAATCTATCCCTATCGATCAAAGAAAATATACTGGTAGTGCTTAATATACAGTGCTAGTAAAATGCAGGGCTTCTAATTGAAATTGGGAAACAGAACACAATACCTTTACAGTCATTTTTCAGGACTACAATGAGTGCCATGCACAGAGTGCACATCATGATAACTCAAAAGTAGATTGTGGGTCATATTATTATTTGAACAAGCTCTAAACACTCATTGTGTCTTGAAAGTCATTTACATTCAGTTTACGTCAGTAAACATCTGCTTGCTTTGCCCTTGGTTGGTGTTTGCAACTTGACTTGTGGTGGCTACTGAAGAGCTCATTGCGGCACAGACAAGGTTGTTCAATGTTATCCGGTTTCCCAGTGGCGTCACTTAAGCAAATGTTTGGACTTCTCTTTACATAAAGACTGAAACTCCTGCTTAGGTGTCCGTCAGGATCCATATAAAATGGCCAGGCTCCAATATTAAGTTGATTAGCTTTCAGGTGTACTTTGGTCATGAACATAGTACAATAAATTGTCCCTCATTATAAAAATGGGCTAATGAGGTTCAATTCCATCCTGATTTGAATTTCTCAGTGTTTGTGGATTTGCTCACCAGCCTTCCTGATGCTGACATTTAGATGTAGAGACTGAGTCTCTGCTGAAACAAAGTTGGAAGTCACACGACAACAGGTTATAGTCCAACATGTTTATTTGGAATCATGAGCTTTTGAAGCACTGCTCCTTAGGTGAAGTACTGCACTTGACAAAGGAACAGCGCTCTGAAAGCTTGTGATTTCAAATAACCCTGTTGGACTATAACCTGGTGTCATTTGACTTCCAAGTTTGTCCACCCTAGTCCAACATTGGCACCTCAACATCATCTTCTGGGACAGGGGGCAGAGAAAAAGGTGAGGTGATAGGGATTGTCAAGGGAAAATAGAGAGGTGAGAATCACCATACCCCAATCATATGATCTGTTCAGTAGCCCCCACCAGCATACAGCATGATTGAGAAAAGAACAGTTGAAATGCAGTTCTTCAACTGTAAGTTGGACAGTCATGTTGGATAAAGGTCATGAGTTTTGAGGATATCCAATGTGGTATAAAATACTGTGTAATGAAGCCTGAGAGACTTTTCAAAAAACATTTATTCGATATGCTATGATATTTGCTAAACCTGTTAAACTTTTTTTTTGTATGTTTTATTTAGTTCCTTCAGGGAGCACTGATGTCCTGTGTAAATGAGTTGAAAATAAAGTGCAGTATTGGGGATGATCTGTCTATATTTTGGGTGCACATTGCACATCAACATTTCAAAAGTCGTCTTCAAAATTTTTCACGAATTGTTGCAGTGCAACCTTCGGTCCTGCAACTTCTACAGAGGGTGAACAATGATATTCAGAAAGCTGAAAGCAGAGAGATGGTGAGTGTGATTATCAATATTTCAGCACAATCGTAGCCATCAGGAAGAAAATATTGCATTTATATAGCATCTTATTGTTATCCTTGGGATTTGCCAACACACATTATTTTCAAAGTCCAATCACTGTTCCAAAGTCATTAATTATTAAGTTTATTATTAGCAGAAGAAGTAACATTTTTTCATTAAATACTTTGCCCTCTCACTTGTAGTCCTTTAGAACAAGGAGGATGCTTGAGACCGGAGCGCTCAATTAGGAGAGGGGAGAGAAGGCTATAAGAGAGACGGGTGAAGTCAGTGAAAGGCAGGCTGTGGAAAAGGCAGAGGAAGAAAATGCATTAAAAGAAATAGATCCATGTTCTAAATAGGTAATCATCAGTCAGAATGTTTGTTGGTGCACGGTCACTTGGGGGGTCCTGCACCTCTTTGAGCTTTATTCATGCTGCGTACCTTCAGCCTTTGGCATTTGCCATACAGGATGATCCCGAACAACTGTTCGAACAACTTTCAGACTTTTAGATTGTCACCTCCAGATGGTTAAACAGCTATCTGCCATGAAATGCTGTTGTCTGCCTTTAAGCCAAATTTTTAAAATCTAATTGGACACTGGCCCTTCTACTCCATAGGCCTCATTTTTTTAACCATCCTTTTATTTGATATCTTGTAAAACTCTTTTCTTGAAAAGTATGTTGACAATATCCACTCCATTCCTTTCGTTCCCTTCTCTGTTTCTTTATCAAAGAAATTAATTAGATTAGTCAAACATAACCTGCCTTTTGGGAGAAAGTGAGGACTGCAGATGCTGGAGATCAGAGTTGACAGTGTCGTGCTGGAAAGGCGCAACAGGTCAGGCAGCATCCAATGAGCAGAAGAATTGATGTTTGAGGCATACGTTCTTCATCAGGAATGAAGCTTCATCTGCCTTTTGCAAATTTGTGCTGGGTTTCCTTAATTAACTCAAACCTGTTCATGTGTCTGCACCCCAGGGATGTTAGACTTCTAGCTTGTAATTGATAGGATTTTCCTTTCGTGAGTAAAAATATCAAATTTGACACTCAGGTACCTCTCCCTGTCCAGGGAGGGTTGAAAAATTAAGGCAAGCCATTTTACTATCTACATCCTCACTTCCTTTAACAACCTGAGATGCAAACCATCCTGACCAGGTGATTGATATATCCTAAGCATGGCATATCTTTCTGATAGGAATGCTTTTTAAGTAATCTCCAAACTATCTAAATGTTTTGACTTCAATTAATTAGGACAGTGTTTTTTGCTTAATAAATTCCCCTTCATTTATGTAGACTGCCTTCAATGAAACTTTCCCCCAATTTAAGGACTTTTAATTATTTTTTGTTATTTTAACATAGGTCATTGATGTTTATGCAGCAGCTGCCTGTGTTGAAATGCTAGAATCTGCACAAAATGAAATGTCACCTGAAGTCTGGTTACATGAAGTCAATAGTCTGCAGATGCCCATTGAACTAATCTGCACAGAAGGATTTCTGCAATGCCCGGGGATCAAATCATCTGTTGTACATCTTGTCCAGTAAGAATTATTTTATTAAAATGTTGTTTGAAAACTTAGAGAAAGGGGTGTAATATTTAACAAAGTATGGCAGATTGCAACATAGTTCTAAGATTTGTGATTGTGAAAAAGTCAAAGTTATGTTTTGCTGTTTTAAAGCAGTATAAAATTGCGATCATAACTAACAACAATGCAGTTTGTTCACATGTAATGATGAGCCGCCTCATAGCAGCTATAACCCTCTAACAGCAGCTTATTGCTCTTTGATTTTAGGGGGCTGCCGCTTAGATCACTGCTTCATATTCTGTCTGAAATTCTGTCTCAGAGCTGCTCTATTTTGCTACTTCCTTTCTTTCACATTCCACTTTGAAAGGTCTCCCCAACCTTAATTCCTCCTATCTACTGCTCATCATCATCTCTTTAGTAAAGCACCAGGCAATATTTTCTCTAAATACGACTTAGTTGTATCACTTCTCAAAGAAGTAAACATGCAAGCTTTTAAATCAGTGAGTCATGATTTGGAGATGCCGGCGTTGGACTGGGGTGTACAAAGTTAAAAATCACACAACACCAGGTTATAGTCCAATAGGTTTAATTGGAAGCACACTAGCTTTCGAAAGCTAGTGTGCTTCCAATTAAACCTGTTGGACTATAACCTGGTGTTATGTGATCTTTAACTAAAGCAGTGAGCTAATAGGTTGAATTTACAGCTCTATATTTAAATGTTTATTCTCCCACAATTATTCTTTTGCTGATGCTGATTTTAATATTAAATGATTGAAATGAACTATGTTGTTAAATGAACTAACACCTGTCATAGTCCACAATATAATGTAGAATGTTAAAGGTTATTTATGCAGAAGCATCATGTTCAATTTCTTAATCAAAACAAATGAAATTTGTGTGATGCAGTCTGTGATCCTCAAGTCTATAATTGTTCTCTGTTTTGTCCCCTAGCAAACTACTGCAGCAATTATTTAAACATCTCAGTTTAATGTGTGGCCAGTAATATTGCCCATTGAATAGTTACTGCAATTAAATAGTGTTGTTAATGTAGGGAATCATCTCCATGCACTTCACAATGATAATACAAATACTGAGATTGAGATAATGGAAGATATATTAGGAAAGATGATGAAAAGTTTGGTTCAAAACATTTTTTTAATGCAGGTTAGAAAGAATGTTTTACACTGAGGATTTCATACAAACATCCAAATTAAGAGGAGGAGTGGGTCATTTGGCTCTCTAGTCTGCTTGAGTCATTTGATAAGATCATGGCTGATCTCATTGTGGCTTCAAATGTATTTTCTGTCTACCTCCTCTTACCTTTGACTCCCATGTTAATCAAGAGTCTGCCTAACTTAGCCTTAGAAGTATTCAATGACCATTTCTCCATGCTGTCTGGGGAAGAGAATTCCACAGATCCTCAACCCTCTGAGACAAAATGTCTTCTCATTTGCATCTTAGATTAAAATTTCGAATAACCACAACAGTCAAAATTTGCAGAGCACAGCATTGCTGACTGGTACTAAATTGGGAGGAGGTTAGACATGTGAAGAGATTTGAGATTTTCAGATTCAGTTAGAGGCATTCATAGATTGGGAGCCATTGCAAGATCAAACAATGCATGGTGGAGACTTAATGTAGGAGTTAGAATATGGTCAGCAAAATAATGGTTGCCATGGAATTTAGAGATGGTATGTCATTCAAGTTAGCTCAGCATCTGCTTGAAGTGCAGAGTTACAGCAGAGGTACTGCTACAGATTATTCTGCAGCAAATGGAGAATCAAGGAAGTGTAGAGGATCAACCATTAAAGGATGCATTCATGCAGAAATCCAGAAAAAGCAAGAATGATTTTGGTGATATTTAATAACCAGCAAAAGTATACCATTCGGAGTGTCAAATGGGCAGTAAGCAATGCCAAAGTCACTTGGTGGCAGTTTAGCAAAATACAGGGGAATAAAGGATCAGAGTTAGATTAAAATAAAGTTCAAACTTCTCAAAACTAGTGTAGAATACTGGGGCAGCTGTGGGCCACATACTAAAACCTGGGAGTTCACTGGAGAATACAGTCTCATACATAAATGGAATAAAACTGAAAAACCAACAATTGTTAGTTGCACAGCAACAACAGCAGCAACTGTAAATTGGAAAACATCAATTTGAATTATGTAAATTTCATATATAAATTTAAATCCAAAATAGGGCAGGGGAATGGGACTGACTGGGTTGCTCTGAGCTGTCAAAGGCTTGATGGGTTGAATGGCCTCTTTCTAAGCTGTTAATGATTTTATAAATGTACATTGAAACAATTGTGAAGCATAGTCACATTACGTTGTAATCCAAAAGAGTAGCCTAGACTGATTGAGGAATTTCAGAATTAAATTACATTTTAACAAAGTTCAACCTGTTGATAATATCACAATGTGAACAGAAAAATAAGCAAGGCTAGGAACGGTACTGTATAGAGGTGGCAGCAAACTCCTAACATGAACTTGCAAATTTGTTCATATTGCAGCCATTATTAAAGCCTAAGCATCTAGAGCAGTGAAAGTAAGAAACCTGGGAACCAAAAGGTAAATATTATGAAGGATGAAATTGCAGAAGGAGCTTCATTATGAAGCTGTCATCCCAGGGCATTCTTGAGAAAGATTAAGTACATTTAAATTACAAACCTTTACAAGATAATATTAATTTGTAACAAGATGGTCATTTTACTTTCACCATTCACGTGACTGATAGCTACTTCAATGCCATGAAGAAGATGAAGATATCCAGAGCAGTGACTAACAATTATTTTGAAATGCAAGATTTAACATGTATCAATAATGTATATGCAAAAGGGCTCATTTTCAGGTTAAAATATCGAAGAGCTTTGAAGTATTGTTGACCAACAATGCCTGTTTAAACATGAGAGATATTTCCTAATCAGCCTGTTTAGAGATGTTATGATGCACTATTAGAGCAGATGGGACCTGAACCTGAGCTTCCTGGCCCAGAGTTAGGGACACTACCACTGTGCCACAAAAACACAATTAATTACCTCACCTGAGAAATTGAATTATTATAATAGCAAATTACTTTCTGTCAACAGAATGTGAACACTGACTATCAATGCTACTATTCTGTTAAGATTCTTTATCTAATCTGACATCAAGATTATGGTCTTTAACTGTTGATGAATATTCTTTTGAATTTGAAGAATCTGTGAAATAATGCTCCAGTAAAAAAACTATTTTGAAGTTCATTGACTTAAGAGAGCTAAGATAAGATTAATATAAATGATTAGCATCTTCTCGAAAAAATCAAGTTCTCAATTTCTTCACTGTAAACCTAATAAATACTTACTGCAATTAGAAGGAGAATCTCTTGCTTTTGCCTAGTCAAATTGTAGTGCTTGTATTTCAGAATGGGATGGAGACAAATTTATTCTTTGTCACTCTTTGTGGAGCATGTGGTGCTTGGAGTAGAAGAAATTGACAAGAGATTGAAGAATGTGGTTGCAACATTTGCTTGTTGCCTTGGAAAGGTATCTCATTGTATTTTGTATCTCATGATTATAGGAATAATTTCATGTATGGTGGAAATCAATGCATCTGTAGTTTTTCTTCAATTAAACCATAAGACTGTATAACATGATTAAAGCTTTAACTTTATATTTAAAAGCTCGTGACTTTAGATAATTTTTAGTACGTCAGTTATTCAAACCAAAGGACCATGGCGTGAATGACCATGAACTTACATAGTCTGAGCATTAACTTGTTATTGTTCTTGTATTAAATATTTGAAAAGGGTAAAGATTTTATAATAATGAAGGTAAGTTAGCAAGGTACGTACCAGTTTATGGTTTTGAAATACAGCTTATACAGATCTATAGAAAAACTTCACCTTTATTTACATAAAAAGAAAGAACTGCGGATGCTGGAAATCAGAAAGAAACAGCTGGGAAAACTTAGCAGCATCTAGAGAGAAGTCAGAGTAAATGTTTCAGGTACAGTGACCCTCCTTCAGAACTAATGGTATCTAGGAAAAAGTTGTTTTTTATGCAGAAGATAGGGTAGAGGAGGGGCTAAGGAATAAACAATAGATGGAACTAGGTCCCAAAGAGAGAGAAGTAAAGTTGGACAGACGAAGGATTGGATAATAATCAACCCAGGAGAATGGATAGCCACTAATGGCGACTATTAGTAGCTAACAATGGGTTGTGTACTATAGTAGACCATGTGATAATACACCCAGGTGTGTGGAGGTGGGGATAGGGGTAAGGATATGGGAGAAGGTGCCTCAAGTCCTAAAATTGTACTCGAAGGCTGTCGAGTTCCCAAGCAGAAAATGAGGTGATGTTCTTTGAACTCAAAGGGGTGGTCATAGGTATCCTCATGGGCCCCAGTTATGCCTATCTTTTTGTGGGCTACATGGAACATTCCTTGTTCCAATCGTATTCCAGCCCTCACGCACACTCTTTCTCTGGTATATCAAAGATACCAACAGTGCTGCTTCCCTCTTTTGTCCAGAATTGGAAATGTTTATTAATTTTGCTTCCAATTTCCACCCCGTAGCTCCCTTCCCTTCCTTGATATTTCTGTGGATAGGTGGCCACCAATATCCACTACAAGCCACAGACTCCCATGGTTACCTTGACTATACATCCCCTCACCCTAATTCCTCTAAATACTTTATTCCATTATTTCAGCTCCTCTAGAACAGCACCTCATTTTCTGTTTGAGAATGCTACAACCTTCTGGACTTAAAATCAAGTACAACAGTTTTCGGGCTTAAGGCACCTTCTCCCATGTCCTTGCCCCTACCCTCACGCACCAGGCCTTGTTATCACATGGACTGCTATTACACACAACTGATATCCCCATTAGCAGCTATTCATTCTTCTAGGCTGAATATTAACCACTCCTTTGTCTGTCCAACCTCTCTATCTTTGGGCTGTATCTCCACCTATTGTTTACTCCTTAACTCCTCCCACCACCATATCTTCCCAGCTACCATCAGTTCTGAAGAAGAGTCACTGGACCCAAAATGTTAATTCTGATTTCTCTCCCCAGATGCCACCAGACTTGCTGAGCTTTTCCAGCAATTTCTGTTTTTGTTATCACCTTTATTTACAATCTGGATTTGAAGCCTATTTTTTACTCTTTTTACAGTGTCTACAAGGCAACTCTGACGTAAGGACTCAAGATCCCTTTCAGGCTGTGATTAAGGTTCTAAGGGATTGTAAGGAAAGTGCAGGACGGGTCTTTTCCAGGTATGAAGTGTATACATTACAGTTACAAGTGACTGTAGATTGGTGCCTTTCCTGTATTTGTTATTGGTAGTGGTTCCCTTCAAGGCCATGAATCATTGAAGTGATTCAATATGGCTATATCTTGGAAAGTCTCTTCACAATTTTGAAGATTTGTTGTAGTCTAATAGTCCTCACTTTAAGTTAGAGAGAATACCAAGTCTATTAATTCATGTTAAAAACATATTATAAGTTCATGATACCAGATTTCATCTTTCAACCAAGCAACCATCTTTTGTTGTGTCAAGTTTTTATTATCTAACAAGTTAATACATTTGTGAGCTGAAACAAGTATTTGAAGAAAGGAAGTTCGTAATGTGGTTTCTAGCAGCAATCTCAGCTTTTTGCTTTGCAAATAAGATTTTCTTTGGTCTTATCAGCGATTTACAGGAATATTAGAAAGAAATATGATATTTGTCTCTCTATTCCTTTGCACTCTTTTTAGCAGTCCTAAATTGTGCAGCATTCCCAATCTGACCCAAGTTATGCTTCTGCTAATTTTTTTTTAACTGACTTCCTTACTTTGGACATGGTCCACACCAATGTCAGAAACTAAAATGTCTGTCCTTATATTAAACTAAACATTAAAGCTGTTAGTTGGACTTTCCATAAGACATAGGAGTGGAAGTAAGGCTATTCAGCCAATCGAATCCACTCCGCCATTTAATCATGGCTGATGGGCATTTCATCTCCACTTACCCGCACTCTCCCCATAGCCCTTTATCCCTTGCGAGATCAAGAATTTATAAATCTCTGCCCTGAAGACATTTAACGTCCCAGCCTCCACTGTGCTCCTTGGCAATGAATTCCACAGGCCCACCACTCTCTGGCTGAAGAAATGTCTCCTCATTTCCATTCTAAATTGACCCCCTCTAATTCTAAGGCCGTGTCCACGGGTCTTTGTCTCCCCACCTAAGGGAAACAACTTCTCAGCCTCCACCCTTTCTAAGCCATGCATTATCTTGTAAGTTTCTATTAGATCTCCCCTCAACCTTCTAAACTCCCATGAATACACTCCCAAGATCCTCAGCCGTTCATCGTATGTTTGGCCTACCATTCCAGGGGTCATCCGTGTGAATCTCCGGTCCAATGCCAGTATGTCTTTCCTAAGGTGTAGGGCCCAAAATTGGACATTGTGTTCTAAATGGGGCCTAACTAGAGCTTTATAAAGACTGAGAAGCACATCGCTGCTTTTATGTTCCAACCCTCTTGAGATAAATGACAACGTTACATTTGTTTTCTTAATCATGGACTCAACCTCCAAATTAACCTTTAGAGAATTCTGAATTAGCACTCCCAGATCCTTTTGTACTTTGGCTTTATGAATTTTCTCACCATTTAGAAAATAGTCCATGCCTGTATTCTTATTTTCCAAAGTGCAAGACCTCACATTTGCTCACATTGAATTTCATCACCCATTTCCTGGACCTCTCTCCTAAACTGTCTAAATCTTTCTGCAGCCTCCCCACCTTCTCAGTGCTACCTTCCTGTCCACCTTACTTCATATTATCGGCAAACTTCGCCAGAATGCCCCCAATCCCTTCATCCAGATCATTAATATATAAAGTGAACAGCTGTGGCCCCAACACTGAATCCTGCAGGACACCACTTGTCACCGGCTGCCATTCCGAGAAAGAACCTTCTTTCCCAAATATCTGCCTTCTGACAGACAGTCAATCCTCAATCCATGCCAATAGCTCACCTCGTACACCGTGGGCCCTCAACCTACTCAGCAGCCTCCCATGAGGCATCTTATCAAAGGCCTTTTTGAATTCTAGATAGATAACATCCAATAGGTTTCCCTGGTCTAACCTACTTGTTACCTCTTCAAAGAATTCTAACAGGTTTGTCAGGCACGACCTCCCCTTACTAAATCCATGCTGACTTGTTCTAATCCAACCCTGCACTTCCAAAAATTTAGAAATCTCATCTTTAATGATGGATTCTAGAATTTTACCAACAACCAATGTTAGGCTAATTGGCCTATAATTTTCCATCTTTTGTCTTGATGCTTTCTTGAACAAGGGAGGTTACAACAGCGATTCTCCAATCATCTCGGATTTTCCCTGTCTCCAGTGACTTTTGAAGGATCACAACCAATGCCTCCAATATTTCCTCAGCCGCCTCCCTCCAAACTCTAGGATGTAGCCCATCGGGGCCAGGAGATTTATCAATTTTTAGAGCTTTTAGCTTTTCTAGCATTTTCTCTTTTGTAATGGCTACCATATTCTAACAGGTTTGTCAGGCATGACCTCCCCTTATTAAATCCACGCTGCCTTGTTCTCATCCAACCCTGCATTTCCAAGAATTTTGAAATCTCATCATTTTAGAATTTTGCATATAACCAAGGTTAGGCTAATTGGCCTATAATTTTCCATCTTTTGTCTTGATCAATTTTTAGACCTTTTAGCTTTTCTAGCATTTTATCTTTTGTAATGGCTACCATATTCAACTCTGTCCCCAACTCTCCTTACTTGCTGGGATATTACTCATGTCTTCCACTGTGAAGACTGATGCAGAGTACTTAGGAAATTCTTCAGCTATTTCCTTATCTCACATCACTAACCTTCCAGTATCAATTTGGAGTGACCCAATGTCTACTTTTGCCTCTCAATTGTTTCTTATGTATTGAAAGAAACTTTTACTTTCATTTCTAATATTACTGACTAGCCTACCTTCATATTTACTCCTCTTCTTCCTTATTGCTGTCTTTGTTATCCTCTTTGTTTTTGTAGCCTTCCCAATCTTCTGATTTCCCAGTATTCTTGGCACGCTATAGATTGTCTCTTTCTTTGATACATTTCCTGACTTCCTTCATCAGCTGCTTATCTTTCCATTTAACAGTATACTCCTTGTCGCTTTCGCTCCCCTCCCCACCCCACCCCCCACCGACTCAGAAGTTTAAAGTCCTACTGATTATCCTATTTATCCTTTTCGTAGAACACTGGTTCCAGATCGGTTCAGGTGAAGAATGTCCCAACGTTACACATAACTCTGGTTCAAAAACTGATGCCAATGCCCCATGAAATGGAATCCCTCTTTCCCACATCAATCCCTTAGACATGTGTTTACTTCCCTAACTTTCTTATCCCTATGTCAATTGGCACATGTCTCGGGCAGTAATCTGGAGATTATGACCCTTGAGGGCCTGTACTTCAATTAGTGCTTGATAATCCTTAAACAGGTCCTCGACCATAGCCTTGCCTATGTCGTTAGTCCCAGTGTGGACCACAACAACTGGATCCTCTCCCTTCTGCTCCGATATCCTTTCAAGCTGGTTGGCAATGTCCTGCATCCTGGCACCGGTCAGGCAACACACCATGCGGGACTCCCAATGTGGCTTGCATAGAATACTATCTGCCCCCCTAATTATAGAATCCCCTATAACAACCAATTGTCTTTTTGCTCCCCCCCTCCCTCTTGAATGGCCTTCTGTGCCATGGTCAGCTGGCTCATCCTATCCATAGCCCTTTCCCTCATCTGTACAGAGAGCAAGAATCTCTTATCTGTTGGCAAGGTCAAGAGCTAAGGCTCCTGCACTCCTGAACTCAGAATCTCACTACCTGTCTCACTTACAGTCACACCCTGTTGTCCCTGAGCACTTACTGAATTTGAATTACTTAATCTACCAGGTGTAACTGTCTCCTGAAACAGTGTCCAGGTAACTCTCCCCCTCCTGGATGTGCTGCAGAGTTTGAACCTCAGATTCCAGCTCATCAATTCTGATCCGGAGTTTTTCCAGTAACCAACACTTGCTGTAGCTGTGGTCACTGCCATTCACAATGGGATCAGCCAGCTCCCACATCATACAGCTGCAGCACATCACCTATCCAGCCATAACTACTTACTGAATTATCATTTACAACTTACGTATTTAATAATTTCTCTTCCCAACTTCACTTGCCTTCCCAACAGCCCCCTCCTCGACCTCACTTGCGCCCAGCTCCAGCCACTCTCTGCTGTAAAAATATCTTCTTCCTGATGTCTGTGCAGATCTGTGTTAGAGCCTTGGCTGATTTTTAATTATGTTTATTTTATTCTTTTATCGATTTTGGTTTGGAAATTTGAACTAAAGATGACATTTGGACTGTGGGTACTAGCAAATATTTAAAAATATATATATAGCAAACAAGCTTTGTTTATTCATGAGGCCAGGCCTGGAAGTTAATTGCAAGTTGGTTCCTAATCAAAACGTTCTGCAGACTTCGTCACGGGGGAGGAGCATTATATTTAAACAGATAGCAAAAATTGGCTATTAACGAGGTCAGTATCTGGGAATTGGTTCCAAGAAGTCTGGAAAAGACTAAGTTTGATCAGATAGCAGATATTGAATAGTAACTGGGAACTCATGAAGGAGATTGTGATGGAGTGATCAGAATTTAGACTGGGTTTTCGACTTTTTTTCTTTGAGAAAGAATCTGGCTTTTGATGCTGCAGCGTGAAGATTGGAAGTTCCCTGCCTCACCTTCTATGAGCACCTCTTGGAAGCTCAGAGAATAGAAAGCTTAAGTTATAAGTATTCCAGCCTTCTCGAGTGAACTGTAAAAGTGACCCTGATCAACATCTTCAGAAAATCAACTCAGTCTCTGCCTGTGGAGCAACACATCGTGAAAAGCACTTAAGTAATGGTTTTGTACATGGGAAATCATGTCTCACAAACTTGATTGAGTCTTTTGAAGAAGTAAGACTGATTAGCAAGGTTAGATCTCAGAATACAGGGAGAACTAGCCATTTGGATACAGAACTGGCTCAAAGGTAGAAGACAGAGGGCGGTGGTGGAGCATTGTTTTTCAGACTGGAGGCCTGTGACCGGTGGAGTGCCACAAGGATCGGTGCTGGGTCCTCTACCTTTTGTCATTTACATAAATGATTTGGATGCGAGCATAAGACGTATAGTTAGTAAGTTTGCAGATGACACCAAAATTGGAGGTGTAGTGGACATTGAACAGGGTTACCTCAGATTACAACAGGATCTTGACCAGATGGGCCAGTGGGCTGAGAAGTGGCAGATGGAGTTTAATTAAGATAAATGCGAGGTGCTGCATTTTGGGAAAGCAAATCTTAGCAGGACTTATACACTTAATGGTAAGGTCCTAGGGAGTGTTGCTGAACAAAGAGACCTTGGAATGCAGATTCATAGCTCCTTGAAAGTGGAGTTGCAGGTAGATAGGATAGTGAAGAAGGCATTTGGTATGCTTTCCTTTATTGGTCAGAGTATTGTGAGAAACAAAGCTCACACACTTCAATAATTTCAGTCCGAGACAAGATCTGAATCAGTAGTGCCATTTATTTTACACTTGCAAGTGGGTGTGATGTCCCGTGTCTAAGAGGCAGAAGACATACACACACTAAATTCAATTCATACATAACATTTATATGATTTGATGTCTATTGTTTTACACTGCTCCCTCCCCTGCTTACATCGTCCACTTCCCTAAGACCGGCCCCCATTACCCCTGTTTGCCTCTTGCCTTATCCAGCCTTGTCTGTGATAAAATGCTTATTTCTGGTCTCACAAGGCTGTTTGACCTCATCCTGCTATAGGTCATTGTTAGGCCTATCCTTTCTTCATCATTATCTACCCCCTTCATCTGTGCCTTTCCCGAGGCCGTTCTGATCCCTATGACCCTTTTAATGGGGGTTTGTTCCTGTGTTTTTATAAAAGTGGGAAGCACATGTTTATACATACTGTTTGTACAGGCGTATCTAGCTTAACTTCATCCCCTCACAACATCTTATCTACTTGCCCATAATGTCTACCTTCTGACATACAGTTTTAGCTAATACAAAAATGTTAGAAACGAAAATCGCTTCTTAATAATCGCTCTAGACAAATTCAGGAAAACAAAGTTTTATTAGCAAGTCTGCAGAGTCGGGCACCCTTCTGAGTAAAAGGCGCGCTGAGGCTTACAAAGTTTCTCATTATATACAGTACAAATCCCTCCCCTCCTTGGCTCTAACAAGCCATGAGGTTCACATTCTTAAAAACATCATTATTCTCCAACTTGTATCCTTATCACAAAGTCTGCAACAAATGTCTCCAGACCCTCCCCTTCCTGGCTCTTAATGAGCCATGAGGTTCACATTCTTAAAAACATCATTATTCTCCAACTTGCATCCTTATCACAAAGTCTGCAACAAATGTCTCCAGACCCTAGAGGTGTTATTTTTCTCTCCCTGTAGTCTTATCAGTCAAAGACTTATTCTTCTCTGTGCTGTAGCAGATGTCTCTGTATCAATCTGTAGCAGATGTCTCTCGAGTCGTTTCCCTGTCTTGCAGCCTTTATCAGTCAAGGACTCCTCCTTCCCTGCCTGTGTTAATGGTTTCATCAATCAAGGGCCTGTTTGTTTTTACTCTGCTCACAAATTGTCAGCATTCTGCACAATTTAAACTATTCTACTTTTGAGTATACAAAATGTTTTAGAAAAGAAACAAAAGTTTTGTCTTTTATTATAGATCAGTCTGTGGTCCAGGCACATCTTAAAGTTTAAACCGAAATTACCTCTCACAATTCCACCCTTTTCTTTCTTTAAGATGTGCCTGACCAAGATAGCCCCCCCTCCTCAAGGGCCCGGGAAATCCTTGGTCTTTCGCAGCAACATCACTTTAAGTTCACGCGTCCCATGTTGTGGAACCACCACTGCCTGGAGTCGGGAAATATTTTTCTGAATTAAAAACTGAATACAGGGAGTTAGGCAGGGTAATACGAGAAGAAGAATCATGCCCCCCCCCCCAACCATCAGTAGCGCCGTGCGCCACCAGCTACCACCTAGGAGACCATCCCACCATCCGATGCCACTAAGAGGACGCCAAGATTGTACTGGCACATGGGCCAATTTCCGAATTTCATCGGAAATTTTCAAAACCGCTTTACCATTATCGTCAATTTCTAGACAGCAGTTAGTCAGGTTAAACTTCCCGTACACACCCCCCCTCCGAGGCCAACAGATAATCCAAGGCAAGTCGGTTTTGATATATAGCAGCCCTCATCTGATCCTGCTGCTTAGCCAGCAACTCCAGGGCCAGGGCAGTCCGGTTAGTAATAACCTCTACGACTGCTTGGAGCCTGATAATTCGATTTAACATATAGATAGGAGTACGATATCCCCATGATCCGTCCTGTGCCCATGTAGCTGGCCCGTAGTATTCAATAATCCGGGCCGGTGGCCACTCATCCCCCCAATCACTGACTTGGATATCCCTTGGTGACCTACGGAGGGAGTCAAAGAGTTTAATCCCCAAATCATCGCCTTCCTCCCGGGGTAATAGGAAGAACGCAGGTCGTATTAGACCCAGGAAGCATACCCCAGCCCATCCCATGGGCAGTTTGGAGTATGCCCGATTACCGCATATCCAAAATAGGCCATCTGGAGCAGGCCCTCCCTGCCTCACAACGTCATCCCACAGCTCCTTTACCCCGGGGACGCCCTCATAAGGACCAGGACCACTGCAATTCCAGTATTCGGACTCCTGACCCAGAGTCTGGACAGGAGTATCCCAGCATCGATTCCCCCGACAACCACCACTCCAGACTCTCATCATGCCATCGGAAGAATCAGAACCTAGTTCGTCAGAGGAGGAATCAGTACGTAATGGAACGCAATTTTTATGACCTCGGTTTGCAATGTACCAAGTAATATCCTCAGGCCACCATACTCGCGTGGTTGCATCCAACATATTCTGACAGGGACTAATCCCTACCTCCACGGTCCCCTTGCCTTCAATACAGAACTGGCCCTCAGGGCTGTTTGTCAGTCTCCACCCCTGGCTTTTTCTGTCGTTGACATGAGTCCAAGTGGTTTGCTGCAATTCCCCTATGTCTAAGCTTTGACCAGTCCACGGCCATTGTTCCGACATATGCGGCCCCCCACAAACCCAGCAATTGCTAACATTTAAAACAGTGGCTATTCTAGAGGTGAGATCAATAAACAGGTTTTGTGTAACATCAGGGAGTTCAATTTTTCCTTCTACCTCTTCGTATACGGATGGCACTTTAGGGAGCACGACCGTTCCCTAACGGTCTTGCTCCTTCCCCAACCCCCGATCAGTGATCTGTATCTTGGTCTCCTTGACTCTGTCAACCTGCTCCCTGAGCAACACGGAGGATAGGTCCCACCTCCCAGTTTTGCTAATAGACACCCAGCGGTCATTTATAGGGCATCCACGGATTTTGCCACCGTATCCTTTATTATATACCTGATAATAGGGTCTCCCATCCTCCCAACATTCATGGCGTGCACTCACATCGTAACACCTATCGTCCACATAGGAATGGGACACAAATGATCCCGAGTAGATTCGAATCCCAAGTCTTACTGTAGTTCGACATTTGTCACATCTCCCCTCACTCTCCCCCACATACAGGAGTAAATTGATCAATATCCCCACCAATACAGTCCAAGTAGAGTTCATTATCGCTGTCTTTTCAGTTTGACCACCAACGGCTTGTCCCCTTGCTCGCATTTCCAAGTGCTTTCTCCTTCAGGCGGAACAGGCCCCTTTATCCTTGATGCGTGGACCCACCCTTTTTCTTTCGTCTGAACAGCTGCTTCAGTTGTTAACAGAACCAGGAACGGTCCTTCCCACCGCGGCTGGAGCTTTTCGGCCTTCTGGGTCTTAACAAGTACCCAGTCTCCGGGCTCCACCTTATGCAAGAGGAAGTCGAGCGGCAGAGTGTGAGCCAGGAGACCTTTCCTCCGGAGTTCTCTTGGGCAAATTTGACCTCAGTGGGATCCCTCCTGCGCCACGTGGTGTACCACAGATTGAGGTCACCTTTGATATTGACGCAAATGGCATCTTGAATGTCTCTGCTGTGGACAAGAGCACTGGCAAAGAGAGCAAAATCACCATCACCAATAACAAGGGCAGGTTGAGTAAGGAGGAGATCGAGAGGATAGTGCAGGAAGCGGAGAGGTACAAAGGTCAGGATGATATGCAGCGTGAGAAAATTACAGCCAAGAATTCCCTGGAGTCGTACGCATTTAACATGAAGAGTTCAGTGGAGGAAGAGAAAACGAAAGGCAAGATCAGTGAGGAAGATAAGAACAAAGTCATCGAAACATGTAACCAGGCCATCTCCTGGCTGGAGGCAAACCAAACAGCAGAGAAGGAGGACTTTGAGCAGCAGTTGAAAGATTTGAAAAAAAATATGCAAGCCCATCATTGCCAAACTTTACCAGGGAGGTATGCCCGAAGGGCCATTCTCAGAACAAGTCAGAAAGGACCCTTCTGGTGGACCAACAATTGAAGAGGTTGATTGAAACTTTAACTCTCTTCAAAGTAATATCATTTTCAGTTGGTCTCTCTTCTCCACCATTCCATCCCCCCACCTCCCTGAAATTGCAACAGTCCTTTAGAATTTCTCGGGGCTTCTGTAAACCCAGTTGATTTGGACATTTGCACAGTTAGGTAAATGATGGCCTACATTTCTGAAGTTTGGGTGTTTGAATGGTAGCAATTAAACGTGTCAATGGTGAATTTTTCTGCAAACTGTTTCCTGTATGTTTTATACATTGAGTAGTTTACACCCTTTTAGCTGCTAATGGAGTTCTTTCTCAGTTTTCTGCACACTACAAGAATGCACCGTATGATTCAGAAATTCAGTCAGTTGTCACTAATCCTGAGAAGTTATTGTTTAGACAGGTTATACTTACAGTTAAGCAAGCCAGCTATCCTTTCTGTCATGTAGTTGGAACAGTGTTCCCTTATAATAAATAGTATACAACAGAGATTCTATTTTCATACAGACCACAAGAAGGTGGTGTTATAACAATTGGCAGCCTTTGCAGACTTAATTTGTATGCAATTATTGGGGAAAGTAATCACAATTAAATACCTTTGGTGGTAAATGCATAACATCCGAGCAGTGGCTATCAATAATACAATTTCTCTCCGTGCACAACCAATTTTCAGATGATGTCCTTTGTGTTCTCCAAAAGCTTGTTTAACCATTTGAATCATTAAGTGGATAGGACCAATTTTCATGCATTGTGTGTCTGTTGCTGTCATAAATGTTTTTTTGTTTGCAGCAAAATTTAAGTTTTTTTTTTGATACCTTCCAGACATTGATTCTCTCACAATCTTTTCCATTTTTATGACTTTTCTTTCAACTCTGTCTGGTTTTTTTTCCCTTGGTTAATCATTCTTTGATATTCCCTTCCTGGAATCATTTTTCCTCACTGAGGAAACTGGGAGTCATGAACTATTTTCATAAAAGTGTGCAGTTGTTCATTAGTTGTCTTTTCTATTAAACTTCTTTCTGAGTCCACTCCAGTTAACTCTGCACAATGCCTACCTTCTTCGAGTTTATAGCACAGTTGTTTTCAACCCAAGTTTCTTACTCTTAACATGAATGCTAACTTCTATCATATTATGGTCACTGTAACCTTAGAGTTTATTTTTACTTTGTGACCATGTATTAAACCTTCCTCAGTATATATTATCAGACGCAAAATAGCTTGATTCCCATTTGGATGTAGAACATATGATTCTAGAAAAGTGTCCTTCTGACTTCCTTAGGCAACTTGATTTTCCCAATCTACATGAAAATTAAAATCACCAGTGATAAATATACTGCCTGTTTTTTACACACCTTATTTTCTCCCTGAACTATTCTGTCCCAAAGAAAGCTACTGTTGATGGGTCTGTGGACAACTCCCAGCAGCATCTTTACCCATTATTTTTTATAAGCTCCCACTTATATGGATTTTACAACATATGTTTCCAAGATCATTTCCTGCTACTTATACTTATTCTATCTACAAATAACAAAACATACCCCAGCCCATCCCTTAATCGCCTTAGATCCCTTATTTCCCATTTCCGAGGACTTCATATTTCTCCCGTGATAATCTATCACAATGTAGCCAATTCCCGGACCTTCAGTCCCGTGATCGCCCAGGTTCCTTTGCAGGCACCCCCGGTCTTTGGATTCCTGTGTCCTACGTCTCTGTGAAACAGATCACAGGCACCCCGTAGGTACACGTTCCTCCGCAAACACGGTCTCTGCAAAATCCCTCACAGGCCAGCCCCGGTCTCTAGATACCTGAGTCCTACGTCTCTGTAGAAAAATCCACAGGCACCCCGTAGGTCCCCAGGCGTCCGGAAACACGGTCCCCGCAAGTTTTTCTTACCTGGGTTCGGTGCACCGAAATTACTCGATCGTTAACCGTCCCCACTGCCTCGGTTACACCCCTCCTTTGTTTTCCTGAGCCTCCCGGATATCACTCGCTCAAGCCGCGCGGGGCGACAAGCAAGGAATCAGGGACTGCTGAAATCAGCAGGGTGCACCTTCTCCGATGTCCTTCCTCAGCTCCCCCCGCGGCCGGAGTGTTGATCCCGGACAACGAGCCCCCAAGTTGTTAGAAACGAAAATCGCTTCTTAATAATCGCTCTAGACAAATTCAGGAAAACAAAGTTTTATTAGCAAGTCTGCAGAGTCGGGCACCCTTCTGAGTAAAAGGCGCGCTGAGGCTTACAAAGTTTCTCATTATATACAGTACAAATCCCTCCCCTCCTTGGCTCTAACAAGCCATGAGGTTCACATTCTTAAAAACATCATTATTCTCCAACTTGTATCCTTATCACAAAGTCTGCAACAAATGTCTCCAGACCCTCCCCTTCCTGGCTCTTAATGAGCCATGAGGTTCACATTCTTAAAAACATCATTATTCTCCAACTTGCATCCTTATCACAAAGTCTGCAACAAATGTCTCCAGACCCTAGAGGTGTTATTTTTCTCTCCCTGTAGTCTTATCAGTCAAAGACTTATTCTTCTCTGTGCTGTAGCAGATGTCTCTGTATCAATCTGTAGCAGATGTCTCTCGAGTCGTTTCCCTGTCTTGCAGCCTTTATCAGTCAAGGACTCCTCCTTCCCTGCCTGTGTTAATGGTTTCATCAATCAAGGGCCTGTTTGTTTTTACTCTGCTCACAAATTGTCAGCATTCTGCACAATTTAAACTATTCTACTTTTGAGTATACAAAATGTTTTAGAAAAGAAACAAAAGTTTTGTCTTTTATTATAGATCAGTCTGTGGTCCAGGCACATCTTAAAGTTTAAACCGAAATTACCTCTCACAAAAAACAATTGTATATTTCCTCCACATTGTTTCTATTCTTGTTGACTCAGCTCGTGGCTAAAACAATTACACACTGGTGTGAGTTCATTTTACTTTGTAAGATGGAATTGCAGAAGTGCAGAAGT
Organism: Chiloscyllium punctatum; assembly: GCF_047496795.1. Taxonomy (NCBI): domain Eukaryota; kingdom Metazoa; phylum Chordata; class Chondrichthyes; order Orectolobiformes; family Hemiscylliidae; genus Chiloscyllium; species Chiloscyllium punctatum. The sequence goes on from NC_092777.1 coordinate 54,897,266, forward strand.
AACATTAATTTACCTATATCCCACAATTTCCCCCTTTTCTTTAATTACCATTTGTTATCTTCTGCATTTTTCTTTTAGGGGCACCTGTTTCATCAAGGCTGTTTCAATCAGTCTTTGGGTGAGCCCTCATATACAGGGTATGATCATTTTTATTAATTGTTACCCACCAAAAGAGAGCTGGCACAAAGCCTGCTGCAATCTGGTTACGAGCCTTAAATTCATCCGGTACTCCCCTAGGGACTCCTACCGAATCGAGATAAATCCTGTCATCGAAAGAAGTGTCTAACAGTAATCTCTTACCCCTTCCCTTTTTCCCTCCTATCTTTTCCTTCTCAAATGCCAGGGTAAATGGAATTGCCAATTGTACAATTGCACATATCCCTCTCCAATCTGGAGGTAGCGTGGGTCTCAATATTTTGCCTCCACAGTCCCACCACAGATCCGCTCGGGGAACCTTTAGTGCTGAGTAGTTCCCTCCCTTTTCCATTTCGGTTACATTCTTAATCTCTGTACATAATTTCAGCTCCCCCAAATCTTTCGACTGACTTGTACCTCGTCTACGCACACATGACGTGTGATTTCCAACTGCGGCAGAAAACAGGGGGGGAACTTTTACATCTTTCTTCTCCAAGGGAGGGAACCTCAGAGATAGGGAGGTACAATTCCTATCATTCCACGCAGTCTCATCCTGATACAGGGCTATCATACATTTCATGCCCTTCCTGTCTCGCTTCCACCCGAGCGGAAAGGGAACCACCTCGGCCACTGGCCTACCGGAGGCACATGCAGAGCAATTGCTCTTGTTCAGACTTTTCACAGTATACTTTACCCATTCAACCCAGGCATTTGCATCCCCGTACCCAGTTTCTATTTCAATGGTCTGTTTCAAGTCCTTTACCTCTATAAATTTTACTACTTTAGGATCAGCGGGAGGGGTGAAAGATTGTATCTTATTACCCAGTAGTTCTACCCGTTTTCCCTGTCCTACGCTAATTCAAAAACAATAGCCCAAGAAATCCTTCCCATTTGCTTTCATTTCTATCCCAAATGTTTCATTTCATTGTATCTCATAGGTGCCTCCCCCCACCAGGATTGTTTCGTGCCATGTGGTTTTCCTTATCATTAGATATATTGGGTTACACTTTTTATCGGGACAATCACGAGCTAGTCGGAAGGGGGCCTGGTGTACTGTGACGAGACCACTATACTAAGTACCATCCCCAAGGCTATCCCCATAGGACTTAAGATGTATCTCAGAGCTGCGGTACTGTCTCTGATTATCTACATCCCCACAATTTACTAAGCTGCATACATCAGCGTCTATTACTTGTGGATTATCAGACTTGGGGACCGTTAATAATACATATGAAAATGATATTTGACAAAATCCCAATACTAAAAGGGCTAGCATCATATCTCTAGCAGCATTCCCAGTATTCTAACCATCATGCTGAATTTACAATCTTACAGAAATAATCCCGCGCTCGCGTCGCCACTGTATAATTAGTTACTCAAAGTCTCTTTAGTCTGAGTTTCAGCGAATCTTGCGTTGATTCGGCTGTCCAGACTTCTTCCTCAACTGGAGGGTCCACTGGCCCTTTGATCCGAGTGTAGTGAGTCCAGCCTTTCTCTGCTGTCCTTATCGCTGTTTCAGTAGTCAAAAGAGCCTGGTACGGCCCTTCCCAGTCCGGCTGCAATTTAGTCTCTGTCCATGATTTTACTAAGATCCAATCTCCCGGCCGGATGGGATGAACGGTGAATTCAAGGGGTGGAGCCTGTGCCAATAAACCCTGTTTCCTGAGGAAAGACAAAGAGGAGGACAAACCCAGTATATACTTCTTTAAAAACAAATCTTTAGTTTCGGGACTTGGCAATTCTCCATTCGTTCCCAAGTAAGGTAATCCAAATAAGATTTCATAGAGGGATAGTCCCAAATCTTTCCTTGGGGCTGTTCGTACTCGCAAGAGAGCTATAGGTAAACATTTGGTCCAAGGGAGTCTAGTTTCTATTATCAATTTAGAGAGCTGTCGTTTGAGTGTTTGGTTCATTCTCTCAACCTTTCCTGATGATGGCGGGTGCCACGGAGTATGGAACTCCCAGGAAATTCCCAACCCTTTCATTACCCCCCCGTAACACTTTAGAAGTAAAGTGAGTTCGTTGATCGGAATCAATATGGTTCACGAGCCCATATCGGGGAATTATGTGCTCCAATATTGTTTTAGACACTCCACTCGCAGTGGCGGTAGCTAGGGGGTATGCTTCAACCCAACCAGATAGATAATCTACTATGACTAGCATATATTTTAGTCTGCCTACCCTGGGGAGTTCAGTATAATCTACTTGTTTACTCTGGAAAGGTCTCAGTCCTGGGTCTCTTCCTCCTGGGGTCTGTTTTCTCAAGACTTTCTTTTTAACTTTCTGCATATTATACATCTCTCACATATTTGTTTAGCAATTCTATATATTCCTTTACATCCATATTCCCTAAGAACCAAATCACACCTTGCTTGTACTCCCCAATGGCTGCATTGGTGTAGGACAGCCATAATCTCTCGCATCATCATTTTGTTTAACATTTCCCTTCCATCAGGTAACCTCCAATGCCCGTCTGCTGTTTTTACAGCCCCTAAATCTCTCAATTCATTTTCTCCGCTTTCAGTAAATATAGGAACTTCCCTAGGACCTGGGACAGTAGGTATTAGGGAATGAATCACCACTTCTTGTGGGTTCAGGGCTGCTTCCTTAGCCACCTCATCGGCTAATCTATTTCCCCTAACCTCTAGTTCATTTCCTTTCTGATGACCATTTACATGCACTACTGCTATTTCTCGGGGAAGTAATAGGGACTCCAAGACCCGTTTAATCAATTCTTCATGTACTAATCCCTTCCCCCACCTCTGGGTTAATACTCCCAAAACCACTCCCTTATCCACGGTAGCAAAGAGGTGGAAAGGTTTATCTAGGGAAGGTAGGGCTAACACAGGGGCATGGGTCAGATCTCTTTTGCCTCATCATCCCAACTTAGACATTTTGGTTCCCCCTCTAATAGTTTGAGATATAATTTCTTAGTCTTCTGTGCATAGGAATCAATCCACAATCTGCAATAACCCGTGAGACCCAAACATTTGTGTAACTCCCGTTTAGTGCTGGGCAGCGGCATTCCCACTATTCCCTCTATCCGTTCCGGGCTTATCTTTCGCTTTCCCTCACTAACTAAATGTCCCAAGTATTTCACTTCTTGCTCCACATATTGTGGTTTGTTTTTAGATACCCTCAGTCCCTGCTGACCCAGGAAATTCAATAATTTGTTAGTGGCTTCTACTACTCTTTCTCTTCTTTTTCCTGTTACGAAGAGGTCGTCTACATACTGCAACAGGGTAGTCCCCTTTGGGCTGCTAAATTTCTCCAATACTTGTTCTAACATCTGTCCAAATAAATCCGGAGATTCCGTAAACCCCTGGGGAAGCACAGTACACCGGTATTGCTGTTTCTGTCCTGTCTTAGGGTCTTCCCACTCAAAGGCAAACAAATTCCTACCTTCCTCTGCCAAGGGACAGGCCCAAAAGGCATCCTTTAAATCTATCACACTAAACCATTTGTGGTCATGAGGGATCTTACTTAATAAGGTATAGGGGTTTGGCACCCTGGGTGCCTGATCTGTACTATTCGATTTAATGTTCTCAAATCCTGCCCCAATCGATAAGTTCCATCGGATTCCTGCACTGGTAGAATTGGGGTATTATAAGGAGACATACATGGCTCCAACAGTCCATCTCTAATCAATCCTTCAATTACTGGCTGCAGTCCTCGTTTACCTTCTATGGAAATGGGATATTGTCGCTCACAGACAACGTCCCCTTTCCTTTTTAAATTTATTTCAAGGGGGGGGATCTGTAGTTTTCCACAATTCCCTTCCCTAGCCCATACAATAGGGTCTATCTCTCTCTCCACATCCTCTGCCAACATTGCCTTTTGTACAACTAATTCTTTTTCCTGAATTCCAATCCCCAGTCCTAAGAGGATAATTAAATCTCTCCTTAATAAGTTACTTCCTATATCAGGGATATACAACAGTTCCCCTGTGACCCTATCCTTAGGACCTTCTATCATCATAGGTTCAAATACTGGAACAGTAAATCCTTCCCCTTTTTAACCCCGAAACAGTAATTGACCGTGTTGACATTCCTACTTTCTTTGGTTTAAAATTCAGCGATGACCGTGCTGCCCCCGTATCTACTAGGAAGACTACCTCTTCCCTATAGGGTCCCACCTTCAGGTTTATCAAGGGTTCCTGGTGGGTCCCCGGGGGCAGGAACCCCTGACACCCCTATACTTCATCAAAATTCATAAGCGGAATTGCCCTCTCTTCCCTTTGTACATCAGGACACTCCCGCTTAAAATGCCCTATCTTTCCGCAATAATAGCATCCTGCCTGTGGAGACCTCCAGCTCTGCCCCTGTCGCTCGAACCCTCTATCAAATACTCCCCCTTGTCCTCTCTGCCCTACATGCTGCCACCCGCCCCTCCGGTTGGTCACTATTGGTTCTACTCTTTTCTTAACTACCTCATCAACCGCAGCTACCATCATTTTCACCTTCTGTTTTTGTCTCTCATCCTCTCTCTTTACAAACACTTTCTGTGCCTCTCTTAACAATTCATCTAATGGCTTTTCACTCCACCCTTCTATTTGCTATATCTTTCTCTGTATGTCTGGCCATTCCTTTGTCACAAAAATATACTTTCAAAAGACCCTGTGCCACTGGGTTCTCAGGGTTCATTCCAGAATATTTCCACATTGAGTCTCTTAATCTTCGCAAGAAAGCTGAGGGAGTCTCATCTTTCTCCTGTCTAACTTCAAAGACTTTAGTCAAATTCTGTGACTTGGAACTGCCTCTCTTATTCCTTTTAGAATCAGGTCTTTCAATTCCCTCACTTCTTCTCTATGCTCCGGATTTTGATTTTCCCACTGGGGGTCTCTGAGGGGAAACTTCACCTCTCCCTGTCCAGCATCCCCATCTCCAATGGGGTGTTCCCTGTCCCATATTTTAATGGCTGCTCCCCATATAAGTCCCCTTTCTTCCCCAGTAAATAGTATATTCAAAATAGACATTAACTCAGCCCAGGTATACAGACTGGGCCCCAAAAATTGATCAGTTTGTTCAGACAACCCTACCAGATCCTCAACCAGGACCTTCATTTCTTTTTTTTTAAATGTCCTGACCTCCCCACTGCTGAGGGGGGCACTTACAAACCCAATCTCTTTGTCCCCTATTGGTACCTCCCGAAGGGGATAAGTCATTACGTTCTTCCCCTTTTTCTTTTTTTTTAATGAAATATTGCAATATTTCTAGCTCCCCATAACTTCAAACACCAATTCATCAATTCATGCTTGACTAACTTTAAAGCCTGTTCCAAACTTGTAAATATATTTATATATTTACGTTCATTTATTCAGTATTTAATATTCAAAATGTAAAATGCATACAGTTCTCAATTTTGAAATCCACTGTAATCACCCAGTTTTAGTCCCTTAATTTAAATCCAAAATTAGTTTTCTTAAGTAGTCCTGACCAATCATTGCTCAATTACAATACTATAGGTCTTGAAATAATCAGAGCTGCCTTAAAATTATTTGTCTATTCAAGTTTAAAGAAAAAAAAACTTCTAATGCATGAACAATGGCCGAATCCAAGGTCACAGATATTAACCATAGGATCTTGTTTTTACTACAATCTAATGTTGAACTGAAACTTCAACTGTCCTCCATAAATCGCTTTCATGTAAAGATAAAAGAGATTAGTTAGAAACTGATAGTAAGGCAGTCATGACCTGTAAGAAGAACAGGAGTTATCATTCTTTTTTTTTTCATAATCTCTATAGAATCCTTAACCTTAAAAGAAATCATGTTAAGTTTCCATAATAAGAATCAGATTCAAAACAGTCCCGGAACTCAAGCTCCAGGGAATAAAACGCAAACATTCAATCACCAACAAACAAATGTGCATTCAAACCAAATCACAAAGGGTTAAACTTTCAACCAGCTGTACAGCTCTCTTCATTCTCTCTCTCTCTCTCTCTCTCTCTCTCACTCATTGACAAATAAATTCAGATATTTACAAACCCAGTCTTTGTCCAACCTGAATCTTTGGCCAAAAGAGGCGGGACGAAGAATGGATTCCTTAGTCCATATGAAGCAACAATATTTAATCATCTTTTTCCCGTGTACAAGTATTATTTTGCCAATTCCACAACATCCTCCCCAAAGAACTTTCTGGAGGTATGTTGTAAGGGACCCCGCCTCCAATTCCATTGCTTTTTCCTTCTTTTGTTTTCCCGGAGGCTTTTTCCTTACCCACAGCACAACCCATATTGAGTTCCTTCGTTAGTCCCTTATTAACTACTAAAACTCAATCCCGGCCACCAAGGCAATACTTAAAAGTCAGGTTTCTTACCTTGGTCTGTGCACAGAGTTGCCTGGCCCCTTTGTGCCGTATTGTCTATCGAGCTCCTATCACTGTCTGATTCAGATGTCTCTCTTGTGGGATTCGTACCAGTCACCCAAGGGAGCAGACCAAACCAGGACACGAGACCGCTCCTCAATGGGGAACGGGACGCGTCTTCCCAGTGTCCAAGGCCAGCCACTCCCCCCGGTGATGGAAGAAAATCCCGGACAGCCCCCAATTGTGAGAAACAAAGCTCACACACTTCAATAATTTCAGTCCGAGACAAGATCTGAATCAGTAGTGCCATTTATTTTACACTTGCAAGTGGGTGTGATGTCCCGTGTCTAAGAGGCAGAAGACATACACACACTAAATTCAATTCATACATAACATTTATATGATTTGATGTCTATTGTTTTACACTGCTCCCTCCCCTGCTTACATCGTCCACTTCCCTAAGACCGGCCCCCATTACCCCTGTTTGCCTCTTGCCTTATCCGGCCTTGTCTGTGATAAAATGCTTATTTCTGGTCTCACAAGGCTGTTTGACCTCATCCTGATATAGGTCATTGTTAGGCCTATCCTTTCTTCATCATTATCTACCCCCTTCATCTGTGCCTTTCCCGAGGCCGTTCTGATCCCTATGACCCTTTTAATTGGGGTTTGTTCCTGTGTTTTTGTAAAAGTGGGAAGCACATGTTTATACATACTGTTTGTACAGGCGTATCTAGCTTAACTTCATCCCCTCACAACATCTTATCTACTTGCCCATAATGTCTACCTTCTGACATACAGTTTTAGCTAATACAAAAACAATTATATATTTCCTCCACATTGTTTCCATTCTTGTTGACTCAGCTCGTGGCTAAAACAATTACACACTGGTGTGAGTTCATTTTACTTTGTAAGATGGAATTGCAGAAGTGCAGAAGTAACATTAATTTACCTATATCCCACAGTATTGAGTACAGGATTTGGGAGATCATGATGTGGCTGTACCGGACGTTGGTTAGGCCACTGTTGGAATATTGCAATAGGTTTGGAATAGGTTTCCTTCCTATTGGAAAGATGTTGTGAAACTTGAAAGGTTCAGAAAAAATTTCCAAGGATGTTGCCAGGGTTGGAGGATTTGAGCTTTAGGGAGAGGCCAAACAGACTGGGGCTGTTTTCCCTGGAGTGTCGGAGGCTGAGGGGTGACCTTATAGAGGTTTACAAAATTATGAGCGCATGGATAGGGTAAATAGGCAAAGTCTTTTCCCTGGGGTCAGGGAGTCCAGAACTAGAGGGCATAGGTTTAGGATGAGAGGGGAAAGATATAAAAGAGACTTATGGAGCAACTTTTTTCTCGCAGAGGGTAGTACATATGTGGAATGAGCTGCCAGAGGATGTGGTGGAGGCTGGTACCATTGCAACATGTAAGAAGCATTTGGATGGGTATATGAATAGGAAGGGTTTGGAGGGATATGGGCCGGGTGGTGGCAGGTGGGACTAGATTGGGTTAGGATATCTGGTCGACATGGACGGGTTGGACTGAATGGTCTGCTTTTGCATGCTGTACATCTCTATGACTCTAACCTGGCCAGTTTTGTTACTTTCTTTTATTTATCCCTTACCTTTGTGTTTATGTGTTTACTGGTCTCTGTCTTTTGTGTGAATGGGGTTGAATGCAAAGTTTTTGGTTTAAAGCCTAGACATAAACTAATTATTTTGTCTAATTTTGCTCTGCTAACATTATTGTTTTGTTAATATATTGCTAATCGTTTGGTTTAAACTACAAATTAGTGTGTCGAATTGATTATTCATCAAATCTTGGACTGGTTATTGAAAAGACTGGTTAGGAACTATGGTCAATTTGGGGGTCTTCGAAGATGTTAATTTTACTGTGTTGCAACTATGGAGGTAGATAGGCTGATTTAGTTCATCTGTCTCTCTTTGTGCTGTGATATCTGCATTTAATTTTATATTAGTATTCTGTTTGTTTCATTACAGATTTGGCCTGGAACCATGTCCAGTTTGCATAGGAGAGCTCACCAATCCCGTGTTGCTTCCATGCGATCATATTTATTGTCAAGACTGTTTAAAGCAATGGCTTGTTCCAGGGCAGATGTTGTGCCCTCTCTGTTTAACTGCTCTGAATGATGACTATGAAGTGAAGGTATCTGAAGAAATAAGGTATGTTTAAGAGTTTGGGGAAAAGTGTGATTGCATTATTGTTTGTCTTTTAGGAGAAGTTAAAACTGAAGAGTGGCAATCAAGATTCTAGCACTTCATTTTATTTCATGGGATGTGAGTAAGGGTGACAAACTGTGCTGGGTTTTCCAGGGCTGTCCTAGAGTTTGTTCTACCTCTGTCCAGGTGGAATATGGGCCATTGGCTGCATGTGAGTTGAACAGGTTAGGTACTTCTTTGGATTTGGTCTGGCTGTGATCCTCTGAGAATGAAACCCAGGGTCCAGGGTGTATTGGGTCTGGCATATCCCAAGAAGGTGCCCAGCAGCCCAAAGGGGGAGGGGAGGAGTCAAGGTAGGGGAAGGGGGGGGAACCTGCAAAGGAAATGGGGTTTTGCTGGTCTTTAAAGCAGGTCCACTCATGGGTCTTGTCGATGTGCACAGACACTGTCTCCCAACCCTACAGCAAATACTCCTTTATTTCCACCCAGAAATTATCGCGTTGATCGCTGCATCACTGGCAAGTCCAGCATTTCTTTCCCAATCCTAGTTGCACTTGAGAAGGTGCAAATAACATTTTTACTTATATGGAATTTCATGATATTGTGATTGATTTTGCAATTTTGCAGGTGCTTTTTTAGAGTGATGAACCCAAACCAGATCACACACCCATTGCATACCATGATTCAGACCATTTGACCAAGCAACAGCTTTTTTTTAAAGTGGCCTTTTTTTATGCTGCAGTACTGTTGTTTTGTGAATCTTTGTACACCCTTAGTCTTCAATAGTACAATTGAGGCTTAACATGGGTGGTATAGTGACTGTATTTAAATGAAGTATCAGCAATTTTTGGTTTTAAGTGTTTTTTTAAGTTAAAATTGAGTCAGTTGTTTGCATCAAATTTTTGATTTTTCCACCCTAGTAGTTGCACATATTTTTGTTTGTAAAACATACTTGTCACAGACTCAAGCTGCATCATTCATACTGACATTGTGATGATTCCCTATTGATTTACACTAACTTTAGCATTTGTAGTGCAAATTCACTTCTGCATCTTCACTTGCTCCAAATCACACTATGATTTGAATGCAATCTAAGGGAAAATTGAATTTTCAGGGCTCCTCATTTATAAGAATGGCTGGAGAAGAAATGATGAAATCACAAAATTGTTCTAGTGCAGAAAGTTCATATGCATCATGTTCCAAGTGAGCAGTTCACCTGATGCCATTCTCTAGCTAGCCTTTACCTCAGAATCCTGTTCTTGTTCTTGTTTTTCAGAGAATTTCAGTTGGGCTTACCTCCACACTCTCCAACAATATATTTCAGATCTTGACCATTCAGAAGTGAACACTTTTTTTTTCCTCATGTGACTTTCACTTCTTTTGTCAGTTACTTTAAATCCTGCCTTCTCATTGACACTCCTTTCCTGAGTGGGAGCAGTTGCTCCCTACCTACTCTGTCCAGTCTCGTCATGACTTTAAATATGTCTATCAGATCTCCTCTCTAGTCTTTTTCTAAGGAAAACATTCCCAGGTTTTCCCTTCTGTCTTCATAATTTAAATTCATTCTCCCTGCTACCATTCTTGTCAATCTTTTCACAGCCTTGCTGATACCTTTATGTCTTTCCTAAAGTATGGCGCCCAGAACTGGAATCCATACTCCAGCTGAGACCAGACTAGTTTAAGTAACATTTGCAAGTTCAACATGACTTCCTTGCTCTTGTTAATTACTTGTTAACTCTCTTGCAATTCTTGGGGAATTGTGCCTTTTATATTTAGAATGATTCTCCATATTGTCAAACTGGCACTTTACATTTTTCCTCATTGATATTATCTGCTAGCTGACAACAAATTGTCTGTGTCCTTTTGAGGATCTCCACTATGTTCATCACAGTTTACAATGCTTATAACTTTTGAATCATCTATAAACTTTGTATCCTGTACACCAGGGACTAGATCATTAAGAAAAAACATTTTGCGTAGATGCTTGTATATTCAGCTGTATGTTCCCATCACTTTTTACTAATGTCTTCTCTTGTCTTTCACAGAGAAGCTGTTGAAAAAAATGCCATCTTTCGTAAGAGATGTGATGCATTTTTCATAGCTCTGGTTTCCATGGTCTGCTTCAAAGATAATTCACCGCCAACAAAAGAAGTTGTTACTGACCTTCTGTCACAATTGGTTATTGAAAAGGAGGTGTCTATCAAGATCATGGGCAAAGGTAATACTTTCTGTGAGAAGTCTTTTATCTTCCATATTGTTTCTTGGTGAGTTGGAGATAAAGCATTTTTGGTACCCAGATTTTCTCCCTCTCAATCTACATTTCCCTTCTGATGATATTGATTTATTTGGAGTTAGATTCTTCAGGTTTCTTTCAGTATCTCAGTAGTGGTTTACTTGGTAGCACCCTCAGAATCATGGAGTTCCTACAGTGTGGAAGTGGCCATTCAGCCCAAGGAGTCCACACAGAACCTCCAAAGAGTTTCCCACCCAAACCCACACCCCTACTCTATTTCTGTAGCCCTGCATTTTGCATGGCTAGTCCACCTAGCCTGCGCATCCCCAGACAGTGTGGGCGTTTAGCACGGGCAATCCACCTAACTTGCACATCTTTGAACTTTTGAAGGAAGCTGTGGCACCCTGAAGAAACCCACGCAGACATGGAGAGTATGTACAAACTTCGAATACATTGTCAACTGAGAGTGAAATCAAACCCAGGTCCCTGGCACTGTGAGGCAGCTGTGTTAACCAGTAAACCACTGTGCCACCAAAGTTCTGGGTTCAAGTCCCATTCCAGTGCTTGAGCACAAAGACTGACAGTCCTCTGCAGTACAGACTGATTGCTGTGGTGTTCAGGGTGCTGCCTTTTGATTGAGGTGTTAAGCTTGCCTACGTCCTCAGTTGATTATAAAAGATCCCATGGCACTATATCCAAGTGGCTGAAGGAGTTATTCCTGGTGCCCTGGCCAATATTTATCCCTCAATCAACATCTCTAAAACTGATGATCAAATGAATGTCTATTGGAATTTGTGCATATTACTATAGTAATTTTGCTCCAATAGTAAATGATGGCAATAAAGTACTGAGATGTCAAGAAAAATACACAGCTTTTTTTTTAAGTCTTGACCAATAATCCCACCCTTACTAATGGATTTTCTTGTTTGACTGAAAACCATATCTACAAACAGTAGTATTATTAGGTGTGTTAGTGGTAATTCTGGACAAATGATCCAGAAGCATGAAGAATGAGAGCATACAGGGGACATGTTTGAGAATGGTGGCCAAACTAATGAATCTTAGCTAGACAGCAATTAGGCTGGAGTTGTTTTCTTTGGAATAGCAAAAGCTGAGCAGATATTTAATTGAACTGTACAAAATCACAGCAGGCTGAACAGAATGGATAGGAAGAGCCTAGTTCTGTTTGCTTGAGGCCAGTAACTTAACACAAAGTGATTTAAAGTAATGCTACAAGGATTAGAGGGCAAGTTCAACCAAAATGTTTTCACCCAGATGGTTTTAGGGATGGTAGAGGAAGAAGCCCTTGTTTGAACATTTGAAGAGTTGTAACTTAAAAGACCACCAACCAGAAGCTGGATAGTGTATTTATGTCAGTCAGCTGTTTTTAACTCGCCCAGCTGCTGTTTTCTAAATGTACTCTTTCTATCCTGTAAGTTTTGATAACTTTATTTAGTTTTCATGCTGACTGATCTTGCTGGATGTTAGCTGGTTTTTCACTCCCTAGTAGATTGCAGGCCAATTTGATCCTAGCAATTCTCTGTATTCCCACAACAGCTTGCAGCACTAGTCATTGAACAGTACTCAAGATGTTAATCCAACTCTTTGGCTTTAGCACAGGGGTCCAACAATCAGTCGTATCCTTTTCCCTCATGTTACCTTGGCTGAGTCTATGAATGAAACTGCAAATCTTCCTGCTCTATATGGTCCATACACATTAAACCTTCATGTCATTTCACACCCTTTCATATCATAATCATTGTGACTGTTAATTCATGATAACAGAAAGTTTGATGAAGAATATTGACTTACGTGAAGGATCCTATTTGCAATGTATTTGAACAGTTTGAGTAGAATTTCTACTCATTTTGAGAATATAGCACAAATCTGCCCTTAATTTAGTTCTAAATTTATATTTTTAAGGTCAGAGATCCAAAGATTTGATGGCTTGAGAATTTGAAGGTTACGATAGTAATCGGTGAATGTATGAAATTCAAGCAGCATGCATTGTTGTTAGTGTAGACAGCTTTCCCGTAGATTCATGTGCTTTACTTGATTTAGAAATACTGAAAACTGACAGTATGTATCCGAAATGGAAATATTACCCAGCAGTGACTCAGAATTCACAAATAAGAGATCGTGGAGCAACAGATAACCAGGTAATGGCATGAGTTGGGAAAACCCTTTGATAACGACTGTGATAAAGACAATGGTAACACCATCAGTTCATTTCAAAATAGTCATGAGAATGATTGTGTTGCAAATACAAAATACAATTGCACAGAAATACACTTGTTTTTTTTCCAGTGAGAACTTTGTATTAAATTTAATATTTTGGGTAATGCTTTTCTTGAATGTGTGGGCGGCACGGTGGCACAGTGGTTAGCACTGCTGCCTCACAGCGCCAGAGACCCAGGTTCAATTTCCGCCTCAGGCGACTGATTGTGTGGAGTTTGCACATTCTCCCCGTGTCTGCGTGGGTTTCCTCCTGGTGCTCCAGTTTCCTCCCACAGTCCAAAAATGTGCGGGCTAGGTGAATTGGCCATACTAAATTGCCAGTAGTGTTAGGTGAAGGGGTAAATGTAGGGGAATGGGTCTGGGTGGGTTGCGCTTTGGCGGGTTGGTGTGGACTTGTTGGGCCGAAGGGTCTGTTTCCACACTGTAAGTAATCTAAGTAAGTAATGTAGTCATTTGGACAGCTTACTGCTCAAAGTCATTGTTTAAGAGATGCTGTCATATTGGCTGTAGAATCATTTTAATTGTACATTAGTTCCTCCTTGATGAAATAAAGCTGTCAGTTTACCTAGGTGGTTCGCTGGCCTGGTAGAAGCTGCTAAAACTTTCAATTCCAACCATAAGTCAACTCCCTGGGAAGCAAATGCTCTAATTGCATAATATGTATGGGACCATCTTACCATCAGCATTATAAAGCATACATGTCTTGTTTCTGTCTCAAACATGTCACTGTTAACATACTTTTCCTTTTACATCAGATTGTTGTTTTGTGTTTTTCTTTAGATCGTCAGTATCATACCAGAACCCTTTCACCGTTTGATGACTCAGTTGATCGAAATCCAGTTGTCCGTTCCATAGTACTTAAGCTGCTATTAAAGTACAGGTATTATCTAATGACAGGTTGAAGAGCTGTAGCATTTTTCTCTAGATGTGATCTATGTTGTGAATCCAGGGACAATTATGAAACAGGAGTAGTGTTGTACATTAATTGAGCTGTCTGTCATTATTCTCATCATGGTCCTTAATTCCAAATGGAGTTTATATGAAATGTGAACAGTGAAAAGGGATTTTAGGAAATTAGCTGCAGCCACATGCTTCCATGTACAGTCTTAACTGGGAATGTTAGCTTTTAATGGATGGGTTAAATATCTCAGCATACAATTCTCATGTTTTGATGTTACTGATACAAATCTAGACACTTAATTCTCTTGGTAGTCAGCGCCTGTTCAATGAATAGCAGGATTCAGCTATCAGTGTGTTTCAGCAGAGCTGGTACATGCATTATCTTTAGGGAAAGTCTCCCTCTTAACATAGAAGAGAGCAGGTGCTGATTTTTTTTAAATCAAAAGCACACTGCATACACATTTGGTGTGCTGTGCAGAGTTAGCCCTGCTGTAGAAACGATGTTACTAAACTAGAAAGAGTGCAAAAAAAAGATTTAGAAGGATCTTACCGAGACTCAAAGGTTTGAGTTATAAGAGAGTCTGGATAGGCGGAGACCTTTTCTCCAGACCATAGGGAAGTCAAAAACTAGAGGGCATAGGTTTAAGGTGAGAGGGGAAAGATTTAAAAGGGACCTGAGGGGCAACTTTTTCACGTGCACAGTGGTATTATATGGAACAAGCTGCCGGAGGAAGTGGTAGAGGTGAGTACAGTTACAACATTTAAAAGACATTTGGACAGGTACATGGACAGGAAAGGTTTAGAGGGATATGGGCCAAATACAGGAAATGAGACTAGTTCAATTTAGGAAACTTGGTTGGCAGGGGCAATTTGGGACAATGGCTTGTTTCTATGCTGTATAACTCTGACTGTAAAAGTAGAGTGGACAGATCAGAAAGTTTAGAATATGGTGCTGGAAAAGCACAGCAAGTCAGGCAGCATCCAAGGAGCAGGATAGTCGACATTTCGGCCAAGAGCCCTTCATCAGGAATCTGGCTCTTGCCCAAAACGTTGATTCTCCTGCTCTTTGGATGCTCCATGACCTGCTGTGCTTTTCCATCACCACACTCTCAATCTGATCTCCAGCATTTGCAGTCCTCACTTTCTCTTAGTTGATCAGAGAGTCTGTCCAGTTATTCTTCATCTCCTAATTGTTCTTTAGCAGTTAAATTTCTTTTCACAGTTTAATGGATATATATGAAACTGCGTGGCTTGTTTACTCCCCCAAATACAGATTTCCTAAAAGTTTGTCATTCCAGATTTCATTGATGGAGTCCTGCAGGGTTGATTGTCAGTTTTAACTTGTCAACTTTTGAGAATTTTCATGCAAATTTCATCAGATCTTATGAATTTATTTTAGTATTATTTCCAAGATTTGACCAGTTGCTTTGAAGGAGCTGAAGTGATCTTTTGGATAGTGAAACTTGGGGATTAGTAATAGTAGACAAGGTAATGGCGAAGACTTTATACATGTTCTTTACAGTCGAAGACATGAAAAGCATTCCAAAGATAGTAGAGAATCGAGATATAAAAAGGAGGGTGGAACTGAATCGATCATGATAACAAGCAAAGCAGTATTGGGAAAGTAATGGGATCAAAGGTTGACCAGCCCCCTGGCCTGATGGCTGGCATCCCAGGATCTTAAAAGTGGTGGCACCAGAGATAGTGGATCCATTGGTTATGATCTTCCAAAATTGTGCCAATTCTGTAAAAAGTCCTGACGAATTGAAAAATTGCGGGAAGAATGCTAATTTCAGAAAGGGTAGACGCAGAAAGCAGGAAGCCATAGGCCAGCTAACATCTGTTTTTGGGAAAATGAGAATGTAGGAGCAAGAAATTTTGAAGCTCTCAATACAATGAGGCAGAGTCAGGTTTTGTGAAAGGGAAATCATGTTTAGCAGATCTGTTTGAGTTTTTTAAGAATGTAGTAAATAGGGAGGATAAAGGGTACTAAGGTACAGTGTATTTGGGTTTTGAAAAGGCATTTGTTAAAATAGCCTACCTGTATCTCCAGACTCGAAACAATGTTGACTCTTATATTTCCCTGAAATGGTTTAACAAGCCACTCAGCTCAAGGACTGTTAGGGATGGTCGACACCTGCTGTCCAGCCAGTGATAATCACATCCCATGAGACAATCTCTTTAAAAAAAGAGTTATCTGTAAAATAAGAGTGTAAGGTGCTGGGGTGACATATTAACGTGGATAAGTGATTAGCTAATTAGCAGGAAATAGTGTCAAGATAAACGGATCACTTTTAGGTTCGCATACTGTAACGAAAGCAATGTCACAAGGGTCAATGCTGGCATCTCAACTATCTGCATTCTATAGTAATTACTAAGCTGTAGGGACTGATGTATTCAAGCCAAAATCAGAATATTTTTTAAAGAACATTGCTTTAGAACATTGCAATTTAAATCTGGATTTCTTTGTACATGAATCACAAAATTTTAGAATGCAGAGGGAGGCAATGGCCAAGTGTTATTATCACTGGACTGTTAATTCAGAGGTGCAGGCAATGTTCTGGCAATCCTGGTTCGAATCCCACCACAGTAGATGGTGGCATTTGGATTATAGAGTCATACAGTGCAGAAATAGACCTTTCAGTCCAACAGTCCATGCTGACCATCATTCCAAAACTAAAACTAATCCTACCTGCCTGTAATTCAGTAAATATCTGGAATTAAGAGTCCAATGATGACTGGCAGTGACACCTTCATCCCATGAATGAATTTTTAAAAAAAGATACAGTAAATGATTATGAAGGCAAATGGATTATTGGTCTTTATTCAAAGAGAGGTAGAATATAAAAGTTGGGAAGCCTTGCTACAATTATGCAGGACATTGGTAAGAGCACCACTGGAATACTGTGCATTGCTTTGGTCTCATCGCTTTAACGAGCAGTATACTACATTGAAGGCAGTTCATTAGGCTGACTCCTGGGATTTAAGAGTTCTCTCATGTGGAAATATTTCCAAATATTCATTGGAGTTTAGGAGAATGAGAGGTGAGTTTATTGAAACATAAGGTTCTGAGGCGGTTTGACAGAGTTGATTCTGAGAGGGTATTTCCACTGATCGAGTAATCCGGATCCAGGAGATAAAGTGTAAAAATAAAAATGGAGATTAGAAAGAATTTCATGTTAATCTTTGTTCTGTTTGGAAACAAATTCAGTGGAGGCTGTGTTGTTGCAAATATTCGAGCCCTGAGTTTGACAGATTTTTGATCCAGCACTGAGTCAAGGATTATGGGAACAGGCAGGAAAATGGAGTTAAAGCTTCAATCAGATCAGCTACTATTTTATTGAATGCTGGAGCAGGCTTGCCTACATCTGTTTCTTGTGATCTTTTTAAAAAAAGTCATAATTTTCAATCACATCCATTAGGGTAATGTTTAAAATTTTCCCCTGCATTTTACCGGTGTATTCTGCCGTTTTAATGACACAATAACTGAAGTAAATGTTCTCTTTCCAGTTTTGATGACATTAAGGATCACTTACAACAGTATCTTTCTGCAGTTCAAAAATCAAAGATTCTCGATCAGAAAGATCGGACTGAATTCTATGCGCTGTTTTTGAATTGTTTGGAGGTAAAGTTGTTTTCACTCATTGGTGTTAAAGATATAAGCATCTTAGATCATAAATCAGATTATTTATTGCTAAATATTCAAAAATATATTTCTAACTCTTCAGCTGGAACAAATATAAGACTTTCAGTTTTATAATGATGCTGTAATTGAAGGTCGATGATGTAACTCTGGATGTTTAGATTATTTGCTGATAAATTAGGTCAGTAGCACTGTTGTCTTTGATTTAGAGAGTTTTGAATTCAAGTTACAATCAAAGTTATAATTACAAAACCTAGTGTGACATTTCAGCACAGACCTGGAGGTGCCATCTTTGAGTTGAGACATTAAACCAAGGTCAAGACATTGGGCCTTTATATCTTTATATCCCCACCCAAGGCCCTTGGGTGGACATAAAAAGGTCTGACAGCAATATTTTGATGAACAGAGAAGTGCACAGTCAATAGTTATCTCTCCATCAGTAAGTAAAATAAAACCTTGGTTTATTGTTAAAACTACTTGTGGAACCTTGCTGCATGCAATTTGTTGATTCTGTTTCCTGCATAACAACAGTAACTACCTCTGATGTTAACATGTTGCCTTTCGAGGATTTTGGAATGTTCTGATCTCACAAAAGATGGCCCTTAAAAGCAAGTTTTTCTTCCATTCTTCTTCAGAAAGCATATAGTTAAGACATACATTCACTTGACCTTGAAGAAATGGCATCACAGCAGAACAGACTGTAAGTCTCAGTCTAAACAATCCAGGATTTTAGAAACTATTATTAACTATCTTCTCCCCTTTTCTTCAGGATTCTATATACGAAAAATCCCAGTTTTGCACAGTACAAGAGAAAGTTGCTTATCTGGTCCAGGAAGGGGATTTCCTTCAAAAGCTCTTCCCTTACAAGAGTTCACAGACTACAATAGAATCCTTACAGCTAATTGCCAGAATCCGACTTTGTTTTGATATGGCTTCTCAACTTCTGTGTGAATCATGTGACACATTTGGTAATGTTCGTTTTTGATTTAATTAATGTTTGTTTAGTATTTTCTCTGTTATCCTTTCATCTTTGTCCAACTGGATTGCACAACAAAATTACCAAATGAGACCAGGAAGTTTATTTGTTGTCAGCAGAATAAGCAATGTCATAAAAGATTAATGTTAATTGGTTAGAAGAGTGGTATGTTAGTCATGAGAGACGCTTCTCATTGCCTTTATGGTAAATAATTTACTGATACTCATTGTCCAGACTTGTGTAAATATGACTGTTCAATACTGTATTTTTACTTCATTGGTGTATAACCTAGAATTGAAAATGATTTGCAAGTGTAAATACTTTGTATATGCTGACTCATTTTATACATTTATGTTTGTTAATTCATAATTTCAGCGAAGGAGATCGGATACGTTGATGCAAAGAAGAAATTTCTGCACAGGTTAAAGGACATGCTTCCTAAATGCAAAAATGATTGGTTCCGGATTTACCTTGTGCGAAAGCTATGCAGTCTAGGTGGAATGGAGTTTGTTCAGCAGCTTTTAATGGATGATCAATTTACATGGCTATTTCCAGAGCAAATTGTTCAACAGGTGCAAACCAGTAATCTTTTAATTTCTTGAGTCAATGATTATTTAGTCAAGATTGTATAATTGCTATCTTAGTTCATAATTCACAAAAATATAAATTCCCTGAAAGTTTAGTTGTGAGTACTAGTAATACTTATTGGGCAACATATTGCTAAGAAATTATATTAAAATTGTAGGTATCACTGATTTGTGTTCAGTAATATCCAAATGAATTATCAAAGCTACAAATTATTTTCAGAGGGCCATAGAGAAGATAATGTCGAATAAATTCTCTGGAAGTCTAGAATATTTTTAAAAAGGAGTATTAGACCATAATGCATCAATTCAAAACTCTTTCACCTGGCAGTCTCTCCATGAAACCGATTACACTCCTAACATTGGCAGAATTCCTGTGGAGACAGCAAGTGGTTCTTAAATAGCCACTGCATTGAGTACATGTCCATCTTCCTTCCCACCTATCCGCTCCTCACTCCTCTCCAACCTACCACCTCCATCTATCTATTGCATTCTCAGCTACCTTCCCCTAGACCCACCTGCTCCCATTTATCTCTCCACCCCCTCGGCACACAAGCCTCATTCCTGATTTTGTCCAAAACATTGATTCTCTTGCTCTTGTCCAAAACATTGATTCTCCTGCACCTCGGATGCTGCCTGACCTTTGTTTTGCCAGCATCACACACTCAACTCTAATCTGCAGCATCTGCAGTCCTCACTTTCGCCTATGCCAACATTTATTGTCGATCCCTAGTGCTGTGATGTAGAGTCCCAAGATGGCCAGACCAGATAAGGACGGCAGATTGTTTGGAACCAAAGAGTCTTTTTCCATGCTGTGTGACTGTATGATTTTAGCAAATCAGATGAATTTTTTGATAATGATTCGTGATCATCATTAGACTCTTAATTCCAGCTTTTTATTGATTTTAATTTTTTTTTTTGTTGACTTCAAATTCTACCATTTGCCATGACAGGTTTAAACCCAGGTCCCCAGATTTGCGTCTCAGGATTAATAGTTTAGTGATAATACCATAAGGCCTTCAGCTCCCTCTCCGGTAGCACAAATGCGAAAACTGCTGGACACCTCATGTTACAAATGCTGAGTTTGGGCACAATACAGTTAGCTTTCTAGGTATTACTTAATTTCCTTATAATAGTCTCACCTTTATCCTCAGGTTAAAAATTAATATATCATACCTACTCTATGACTATACTTTTGGTTGAACTAACTCAGTTCAGATTGACATACCTGAAGATTGTCTTATAATAAAAGTTACACTTACTTGGACAGAAATGGTGAACACATGGACATATATGCAGGAACATAAATAGTTCACAAGACTGTTTTATATTATTCACATCCTTTTGGTGGTGAGCTTTCCTGGGACAGTCCTCAAATATTGCCTGTTGCAACAAATACTGAATAAGTCTGCCTTAATTTCAAAATGGAGCTTGCCGTTCTTAATCAGATGTTTCCTGTACATACTCCTAATAACTGTATTTCGAGTCTTTTCTGAGCCATGAAACTCTTTAAAGTATCCTGAAGATAGAAGGGCTCTCCATAATTGCAAATTTTTCTTATTGTAGTATTTGGGTACAGTGGGCTATTTAAAATGATGGACGCTGTTGCTATAGAGCCAGGAAGTGATCTTCCCTGTTTCTATTGGAAAGTGCCTATCTGTAGATGCCAAGAAAGAGAAATGATAAGGCTTTGTTATCAGAATCAAATAACCTGCTAATGACTATGGCTACACATAGCAGATAGTCACCTGAATGAGGTTCAAAAAGGATAAGTTACTATCAAAAAGTATCATGAAACAACCTGTGGCTGTTAGAGTAAGGGCATTGGACAGAAAAAAAGTAGAAATAGTAAATAAAATATGGAGAAATAGTAAAGTTGCCATAGTCCTAGCAGACAATATGGCTGCTCTCATTAGACAGCCACAACTGGTGGTAAGTTTAACCTTGGGGTCTCCATGTTTCAGGAAAGGTTGAAAAGGCGGGACCTTCATGGTAACATCAGCCAGTGCAGGAATGCAGAGAAATATTATAATGTTGGTCAAAAGTGATTGTCTTCTGTTCTGTTCTTGATTTCAGAGAGATAATCCTGGACAAATTGATCGTTACCTTGTGTATGGTGAAAATTATAGACTTATTCGTGATGCGGTTGGCAAGGCTGTTCTTGAATGCAAGACTAAAAATATAGCTGAAGCTCACAAGGTGTGTTGGATCATTTGAACACAAGATGCACTATGAAGCCAGCGCCAAATTTTGCTTTCAATCAAATTAATTTAACAAATGAGTAGCACACATAGCTAGTTACCTATTATGAGATTCTTTAATAAATGTGGGAACTTAGTTGGTTGTTTTTTTTTTCACTTCAAGCTCATTCCTATCATCTTGAAAATGTACTGTGGGTTAGTAATGTACAGATGCTGATATTTCCCTGACTTACATTATATTGGAGGCATTAACTAATTAAAAAGTTAATTGGTTACTGACTCCACTAAAATAACAAAAGACTTTAAAAAGAGTATCCCACAATGTAATTTGAAAAATGCTTTTATAGATAAGTAATTGAAAAAAATTGTTAAAGTATTAGAACACACTGGTTTGCTATCTTGCTATTTTTAATTTTACTATAAATGAAGGAATTGCTCATCTGATACTGATCCTTTAACATGGGTAAGGTAGTTTTTACTTGACTGGCTCACAATATACCGGTTTATGCTGGGGTATCAAAGTTTCTAGCCAGAAATCCATCAGATGCTATAGATGATTGATTCATCAAGTTGCAATGAGCTTTGCTGTCAAATAATGTCAGACTGTCAGTGTTAGATTGCATATTTTCTTGGATTAAGTCATTTAATGATGTTAAGGCATATCTTTGAAAGGTATAGAAGACTCAATGTTTCACTAGATCTCTTTGAATTTGGATATTTTTAGTCATTCCTTTCAGACATATTATAACACATGTCAGGTGGGACATGAACTTGGGCCTTCCAACCCAAAGGTAGGAACATTACCAATGAGCCACAATATCACAATCAGATCTGTTGAACTTGCTGTTACTACAGAAGTAGTTTTAAGATAAGCAGGCAATGACTGTTACTTGATTAATTGATATCTGGATATATAAAAGAGGAACTTCTGGTCTGGTTTAGTTGATAAACTCTGCACAGAGAAAATCTATGTCTCTTAGAGCTGATTCTTATTTTTTGGCGATGTATCATTTTTGTTGAGTTTCATGGAATGGCGCTCTCTGCGAGGCACAGTGTGTTTTCTCATTGTAACTTACCAAACTCACTTCATTAACTACCCAATATGATGCTCCCTATGGTACCTCTCTCACACAATTCTGGCTCCATCCTAGCATCTGCCATTCCCAGAACAACATAGTAGTGTCTTGACTAGCATCGCTGACGGCAACACCATGTTTAAAAGGCCTTTGTGCAATTGGCTAAGCATTGTTAGTCTAAAGCTCTTCTGCATAGTTCCTAACATATGCACCAGTCATCTCATCCCTGCCATTCCCCCTGCTCTCCCCCCCCCCCCCCCCGCCACCCAGTACTAGCAGAGGAGTTCACGACCACCAGGTCATACGAGCCTGGTTGGAGGTATGGATCCACCTCCTGGAGGAATGCCTAGTATTGTAGGAGGAAGGTCACTGACCTCCACCATTCCAGCAATGCAAAGTGCTACCATCTTCTTGCTAATATCTCACATTGTATCTTTGCTACTGTGCCCATTTCTCACCAAAGCTCATGCTTTCCTCTCTTGCTACATCTTCCCTCACTTGCTGTCAGCCACACCAACCCTGATGGCATTAATCCTGCGCCACGCCAACTCTGACGGCATTAACTCTGCACTTCCTACTCATCTGCTTGGAACACCTCCCAATCTGCACCAAAAATAACAGCTGTACCACTGACTTTCATCTCCCTTAATACCTACCTTTCTCTCATTCCAGGACAAAACTGCCCAGAATACGGCAGAAAGAGTCAAGTCACATAGTCATAGAGATGTATAGCATGGAAGCAGACCCTTCGGTCAAACCCGTCTATGTCGACCAGATATCCCAACCCAATCTAGTCCCACCTGCCAGCAACCGGCCATATCCCTCCAAACCCTTCCTCGTCCCTTACGAGGAGGCATCATGACTGTGACCTCTTTGAGCATCTCATTGGCTGAACTCCTGGACTGGTATCAGTGGCTGCATTTGACTTGCTATGCTGAATTCCCTGACCTAAGGTTATCTCTTTCAACATGACTGAGGACCACTGACCATCATGACAAGCTTCCTGGCTTTTTGTTTACAGTAAAATGGCATGGCAAGATAGCAATAGCAAACCTGTGCATTCCATTCTGACACCCACGGTGCTATGATCATATTTAAGATTTTTTGAATTCACTTGTGGGGTATGAGTGTCACGGGCTGGGTATTGCCGTTGAGAAGCTGGTGGTGAGCTGCATTGTTGAACCACTGAAGTTTAAATGCTGTAAGTAAACCCTCAATGCCATTACGAAGGGTGTTTGATTTTGACCCAGGGTCACTGAGGGGGCAGTGTTATATTTCCAAGTCAGGATGGTGAGTGGCTTGGAGAGTAAACAGCAGATTGGTGGTGCCCTTGTCCTTTTAGATGTTAATGTTCATGGGTTTGAAAGGTGCTGTCTAAGGATCTTTCATGAATTTCTGCAGTCCATCTTGTAGTTGATATACATTGTTGCAGCTGAACATCAGTGGTAGAGGGAATGCATGTTTGTGGATGTGGTGCCAATCAAGCAGTTTTCAATTGTACTGAATAGTGTCAAGCTTTGTGAGTGTTGTTGGAGCTGCACTCATCCAGGCAAGTGGGGAGTGTTCCATCACACTCCTGACTTGTACCTTGTGGACGTGGATAGGCTTTAGGGACTATTACTGATTTACTCACTGCAGCATTCCTGCCCTGACCTGCTCTTGTAGCCATTACATTTATACTGTTCTAACCGCCAAAAGGAGTACGATGAAAGTGAAAATGTTTGAAGATAAATTGTTTTGTTTTATGAGGGTTGGTACTGCATAAAACCTTTATTCACTCAGGGAATAGGGGGTTCGCTAGTTGGGCTAGCACTTATTGTCATTGAGAAGGTGGTGGTGAGCCAACTTCTTGAACCACTGCAATCCATTTGGTATAGCA
Organism: Chiloscyllium punctatum; assembly: GCF_047496795.1. Taxonomy (NCBI): domain Eukaryota; kingdom Metazoa; phylum Chordata; class Chondrichthyes; order Orectolobiformes; family Hemiscylliidae; genus Chiloscyllium; species Chiloscyllium punctatum. The sequence continues at coordinate 54,921,608 of NC_092777.1, forward strand.
CCCCCAACAGTGCTGTTAGGAAGGTAGTTAGAGGAATTTGACTGAACAAAGGTGAAGGAATGGTGGTATATCCCAAGTCAGGATGCTGATTGGTTTTAAGAGGAACTTGCAGATGGTGATATTCCCATGTATCTGCTATCCTTGTCCTTTCTAATGAAAGTGATCATGGTTTTGAAAGGTGCTGTCTCAGGAGTCACGGTGAATTTCTGTGTACCTTATCCATGGTATCTTTTACTAGAATGAGCACATGTTGTCATAATTATGTTGGGTCAGTCGTGTCTTCTATAGGCAGTCATAGTTTGCTCATAACTGTAATTGAAACGGATTGTGCATATCTGCAAACAGGGTCCAGTGTTAGTATGATTGTTAGAGTAATCCTGTACTGTAGTAAAAATAGAATAATAGCCTTTCCCACCCTGAGAAGGTGTGAATTGGGTTTGGTTCTGTCCATTCTGAGAAAGACAGTATTGCATTTATGTATCGACTCCAGAAGATCCTTTGGAGAGGCAAGTGGAGGTAAACTGATATTGTACTTGCTAACATACTCATTATCATCTGTTCTTATTATTAAATATACATTTTTATTTACATTACCATGTTCAAGTTTTGACTGGTAGAAGTTTAAGACTTTGGCCATCTCCTGGATTACCTTTAATTCAGAAATTAAACTGAAACTTATATCAGTAACTATTTATATCTTGCCAACAATCTTGCATTAAAGTTCTTTGCAGAACATATTTGCCTATACTCAACTGTAACAACTGGTGTATAAAGAATGAAAATGCAATGCCAGCAAATACAAATAGTTGTGGGTGGGCTATTATCCTCAGTCATGGAAAATCACTTACAGCCTTTGCCTTTGCTGATCCTCTCTCCCTTTTTTTAAATATATACAGCAGTTATTCCAGTTGAGAAAGCTATTCCAACTGTTTACAGTTACCTCAATTAGTGGTTCAACCATGCTGTGCCTAAATCTTTGACCCATAAATCTCCACTGACATAGTACTGACATAAATGCAGAATCCTGGTGGTTGCTAGTCTTTTACATAAGTGTCAGATCATGTGACTGTGTGACAGAGGACTTTACTTCTGATTAATTAAAGATTTTTGCATGGACTGATGTTTCAACATTAAACCAGTATAAATCAATTGCTTGCAAATTTTCTGAAGAATGAAATGCAATGTGCTGTTATGCCATAGCAGTGGCAATAAATTCCAGAGTTTTGTTGTCTGGTGCTAATATTAATCATAATTAAGGCTCAGACCAACAATAACATATTTATTAGCAATGATGTATGATCCTGCTTTAAGATAAACCTGACTAGAGTTATTTACCTTTAGGATTGCAAATGTTCTTTGAATGAGAAAGAAGTTCACATGATCCTTGCAATCTTCCGGGAGATCACTATTTTGAATGCATCGCCCAACCAATGTGTCCGACCAAACCAAGCGGTAAGTCTGGATAATTGAGTGTAAACTATTTTATTTTTGAAAATAATTGTGTTTGGTAAAAGGTGTTAATGATAAAGAATGGTGCACCTAATTCTTTTTGCACTCTTTGGCAGTAGTGAACCATCTCTGATCAAATAGAGCATGACACATAACTTTTCTAATCCTAAAAAGAGCAATCTTTTTATAAAAAAAATTAAAACCTATTCAATTCATTTTTAAAATGCGATGGAAAAAACACAAGTCTTCAGAACGAATTCTGGCACTCTTTATATTGAGTCACAATCCATAATTAAAATTGATAGAGAGAAAATGCTGGAAAATCTCAGCAGGTCTGGCAGCATCTGTAAGGAGAGAAAAGAGCTGATATTTTGAGTCTAAATGACCCTTTGTCAATTAGACTTGAAACGTCAGCTCTTTGCTCTCCTTACAGATGCTGCCAGACCTGCTGAGATTTTCCAGCATTTTCTCTTTTGGTTTCTGATTCCCACATCCGCAGTAATTTGCTTTTATTAAAATTGATAGTTCTGGTTCTAGAATCTCTAAGTATACTTATAAATATGTTTTAATATATGAAATCTTTTCTGACTTGAAGTCATAGAGATGTACAGCACTTAAACAGACACTTCGGTCCAACTCGTCCATGCTGACTAGATATTCTAACCTAATCTAGTCCCATTTGCCAGCACTTGGTCCATATCCTGCTAAACCCTTCCTTTTCATATACCCAACCAGGTGCCTTTTAAATGTTATTATTGTATCAGCCTCCACCACTTCCTCTGGCATTTCATTCTATATATGCATCACCCTCTGTGTGAAAAAGTTTCCCCTTAGATCCCTTTTAAATTTCTCCCCACTCATCATAAACCTATTCCCTTCCCACCCTATGGAAAACACCTTGTCTATTTACCTATCCCATGTTGCTCATGAATTTATAAACCTCTGTAAAGTGACCCCTCAGCCTCTGATGCTCCAGGGAAAATAGCCCTAACCAATTTAGTCTCTCCCTATAGCTCAAATCCTCCAATCCTGGAAACATCCTTATAAATCTTTTCTGAACCACTTCAAGTTTCAGAACATCCTTCCGATAGGAAGGAGACCAGAATTGCACACAGCATTCCAAAAGTGGCCTAGCCACTGTCCTGTACAGTCACAACATGACCTCCCTACTCCTATACAGAGGAGCCTCGATTATCCGAATGACACAGGCAGGGAGTATTTTGCTCAGCTGATCGAATGCCGGATAACACAGTTTACCCAAGCATTGGGACCTTGCGATTTTGTTCGAATAATCCGAAATTTGGATAATTGAATGCCAGATAATCGAGGATCCTCTGTACTCAGTGCTGTGTCCAATAAAGGAAAGCAAACTAAACACCGCCTTCACTATCTGACCTACCTGCGACTCCACTTTCAAGGACCTATGAACCTGCACTCCCCCAGGACCTTACCATTAAGTCCTGATCTGATTTGCCCTTTCCAAAATGCAACACCTCTCACATTTATCTAAATTAAACTCCAACTGCCTCTACTCAACCCCTTGGCCCACCTGATCAAGTTCCCGTTGTACTCTGAGGTAACCTCCTTCGCTGACAACTACACCTCCAATTCTGGTGTCATCTGCAAACTTAGTAACTATATTTACATCTAAATCATTTATATAAATGATGAAAAGCAGTGAACCCAGCACTGATCCTTGTGGCACACCACTGGTCACTGGCCTCCGGTTTGTTTACAAAATTCCTAATAAGAAGTAAAATTTAACAGAATTGGGGAAAAATAATTTGCCCATTTTCTATGGAGGATTGTGGAGCAGAGATAAAGTTTTAATTTATATAATAACATTAGACGAAGGAGCAGGAGAGGCTGTTCAGCTATTTGAGCTATTCAATAAGATTTAATTGTTGACTCAGCTCTGTTTTTCTAACAGTCCACCATCACTCTTCTCAGTCAGAAACCTTTCTAACTCTGTCATAGAATCGTACAATGCAGAAACAGGCCCTTTGGCCCAAATGTTTATGCCAACCTACAAAAACTAAACCACACTAATGCTATTTACCTACATTTGGTCCATACTGTACCCTGGCATTTTAAGGACTCATTTAGCTGTTTCTTAAATGTTGCGAGAGAACCTGATTTCACCACCCTCTCAGTCAGCACTTCGCATATTTCTGCCACCCTCTGGGTGAAAACATTTCTTCTCCGACCTCCTCTAAACCACTTCCTCCTCATCTTAAATGTATTCCCTCTGGTCTTAGATGCACATCTGTCATGGGGAAGAGCTTCTCACAATCTTCTCTGCCCATCTCTCTCATAATTTAGTATACCTCAATCAGATCCCTCCTTAGCCTCGTCTGCTCCAAGGAAAACAAACCCAGGCTGATCCAGTCTTTCCTCATAACTGAGACTTTTCATCCCAGGCAAAATCCTGGTGAATCTCCTCTGCATCCTCTCTAGTGCGATCACGTCCTTCCCATAGTGAGGCGACCAGAACTGCACAAAGTATTCCATCGTGATCTAACCAGTCTTTTATAAAGTTGTAACAACACTTCCTTGCTCCTTTTTTCTAGCTCATGGCTAATGAAGGCAAGCATCCTGTATGCCTTCATCACAATGTTGTCTATCTGTGCTGACACCTTTGGAAATCTAAGGACTTGTGAACCAAGGTCTCTTTATTCCTCAGCTCTCCCTAGGGACCTACCTTTCGTTGTCTATGTCCTTCCCTTGTTAACCTTCCCAAAATGCATTTTTCATACTTTCTGGGAGTAAATTCCATCTGCCCAATTTACCAACTTGTCACTATCAGACTGTAGCTGAGATCATCCTCTTCACTATCAACGATACCAACAATTTTCATGTCCTCTGCAAACTTTTACCTTCAGCATTCAGATCCAAATTATTCATGTAAATAACGAACAGCACAGTTCCCTGTGGTACACTGCTGATCACAGGCTTTGAATTATAAAAAACAAACTTTCACCATCACTTTTTCCCTCCTATTTGTAACCAATTTTGGATCCAGTTTGCCAACTTGCCTTGGATCCCATCGGCTCTTAACCTTTTGGGCCTTGTCAAAGACCTTGCTGAAGTCCATGTAAATCATATCAACGGCACTCCCTCATTGAAATATTTAGTCACCTTTTCAAAACAAACTCGATTAAATTAATCAGACAGGATGTCCCTCTAATACATCTGTGCTGACTATCTAAGATCAGACTGGATCAGACTGCCTTTCCAAATATTGATTAAAACTACCCTTCAAAATTTTCCAATAATTTCCTTAGCACTAATGTCAGACTATCTGTAATTACCTGGCTTATCCCTGCTGCCCTTCTTGAACAAAGGAACCACATATGCTTTACTCCCATCATCTGGCACTTCACCTATGGCCAGTGAAGTATTAAATAATTCTGCCAGGACCCCAGCAATATCCTCTCTTGCCTCCAATTGCAGCCTAAAATACATCTTATCAGGTCCTGGGAATTTATCCACCTTCATGCCCACTGGAACATCTAATCACCCCCTCCTCATTAATCTTAACGTGTTCTAGAACCTCCCCATCTCAGCTGAAATGCCCAGTTACAATATGTTTCACCTCTGTGAAGGTAAAAAATATTCATTTAAAAATCACCCACATCTACTGGCTCCATACGCCGATTGCCCTATAGTCTCTAATTCCCTGCTACTCCTCCAATTGTTAATATACTTAGAAAATGCCTTGGGACTTTGCTTGATTCCATCTGCCAAAGATATTTCATGACCCCTCTCTGCCCTCCTAATTTCTTTTTAAGCAACCTTCTACACTGTATACTTTTGAAGGACCTCCCCATTATTTTCTTTGCTGTACCTGACATATGTTGCCTCCATTTTCTTCACCAAATTATCGCTATCCCTTGATATCCAGGTTTCCCTGGACTTGCTGCTCTTGCCCCTTCACTCTAAGAGGAATACACTGATCCTGAATTCTCAACTATGCTATTCTTAAAAGGGTCCCATTTCCCAAATGTAGACTGTTTTTTATTATTTCATGGCATGACGTCATCACTGGCTAGGCCAAACTTATTGTCCACCCCCAATTGCCTGAGGGCATTTAAGAGTCAACCATAAGTCAGTCACATATAGGTCAGACTGGGTAAAAATGGCAGTTTCCTTTCCTAAAGGGCATTAGTCAACCAGATGGGTTTTTCTGACAATTGACAATGGATTCACGGACCCTTAATTCCAGATTTTTATTGAATTCAAACTCCATCATCTGTCATGGTGGGATTTAAACCCAATTCCTCAGAATGTTGCCTGGGTCTCCAGCAATCCAGCAATAGTACCACTCGGCTATTATCTACAAGTAACTGCTTCCAGTCTATGTTTGCCAGATACTGTCTAATGGTATTGACACTTAATAATGCAGAAATTAAGTGTCAGTTTAGACACTTAATTTCTGCACTATCCTTATCCCTTTTCAGAATGACTTTGAAACTTCGAATTAAATTCAGAAACTGCTTTCTAAAGGAGAGAATTCCACACACAAATGTCCCAATGAGACAAAAGTATGTACCTTCATTAAAAAGGAGGTCTCACATTCTTAAACTGTGCCCTCTTAGTTCACGTACTCCTGATATCTACTTTTTTGAGTCACCTCAGGATCTTATATATTTTCATAAAATTGCTTCTCATTATTTGAAACCTGACTGGGTACAGATCCAACTTGTTCAACATCTCTTTAAAAGATAAGCCTTTCATCCCAGAAATGACTTCTCTGACTTCCTAATGATGCATTTCCATATTTTGTATTCAAGATGTGGCATCACCAAGGTGCTGTACAGCTTCTGTTAAACTTCCCAACTTTTATAAAAGCAAAATACTGCCAATGCTGGAGATATGAAATGATTACATTAGATTAGATTAGATTACTTACAATGTGGAAACAGGCCCTTCGGCCCAACAAGTCCACACCGTCCTGCCGAAGCGCAACCCACCCATACCCCTACATCTAATGAACAGGAAGTGCTGTAGAAACTCATCAAATTTGGCAGCATCTGTGGAGAAAGAAACAGTTAAGATTTTGCATCCAGTATGATGATTCTTTGGAACTGAAGAAGAATCATACAGTGCTTGAAGTGTTCACATTGTTTCTCTCTCCACTAATTAGATTCCCTACAGTGTGGAAACAGTTACTTCACCTTAACTTAGTTTTCCTACCTGTTGAGGTGTCATTGAGAAATTTAATTACCATACGTTTGGGACCTTTGTCTAAGTTGTTAATGTAGATTGTAAATAGTTGCGTTTCCAGCACTAATCTCTGTAGAATTTCATTGGTTATGGATTGCAACCTTGAAAAAAAGACCCATTTATCTATATTTGTTGCTTGCTTTTAGCTAACCAATCCTTTAACCAAATAATAGATTAGCTCTTACGCCATTTGCTTTTGTACAAGTGACATGGCATTTATTAAATGCCTTTGTAAACTTCAAGTAGGCCATATGTGTTTGTTCCCTTCATCCAATTTGCTTGTTATTTTCTCAAAAAACTTTAGTGAATTAGTTAAACACTATCTCCCTTTCACAAACCCATGTAAACTCTGCCTGATCACATCATAATTTTTAAAATATCCCATTATAACTTCCGGATTGATTCTTGCAGTTTCCATATGACAGATGTTAATTGGCCCATAATTTCAAGCTTTCTCGTTCCATCCTTTGTGAACAAAGTGTTAAATTAAGCTATTTCCAATCTGTAGGAACTCTTTTAGTGTCTAAGGAATTTTGGAAGATTGTAACAAATACCTTCACTTTCTCTGCATCCATTTATTTTAAGTTGCCGGATGCAGACTGGAAAACTTTTCACCTTTTAGTTTCTGTGCACATAAATAAAGATTTTGCTATTGTGCAGTTCCTCATTTCTTACATCCCAAGTGTTTATTGTTGAACATTAAGCTTAGCATTTAACTCCTGAAGTTGGATAAGTGAGCATACCTTGTCTTTAGATAGTCAATTCATATTTCCTAAGATGGCAAAAGTCCAGAGCAGTCCTTAGGTTTTAGAATATTGCTTCTTTCATTAACAATTTATCCAATTGTATTTTTCAGTTTTCTGAATGATTTTCATTGTTTGCTTTTCAGCAATGCGATACAATTGAAAAGTATATACAGAATGAAATGGTGTTTGGTTCTACCAAAATTAAGAATTTTGCCATTAAATTAGTCAACAATCACTTTCCTGGACTTCAGATTAATCCTGAGCAAAGCAGCTTAGAGCGGACAATGATAGAAATAATCACTCACACGGCAGCTATATTCATCTCTGGGAACAATGGCATCCTGAAACCACTGCAAAATCTCGCATTCCAACCTGCTAATATGCTGGTATGGTTTCCTTTCATATTTTGATTTAACATTTCCAAAAGTAAATTTATTCACCACATTCTGTTTAGGTTAACTATCATTGTTAATGCATTAGTTGCATTGCTTAACTGTGTAAATCAGAGTTCCTACTTGTTTAGCAAATTAAGAGAAGAGAGTCTTTAGCTCAGGAGTCTTCGACAAGGAGGTTGAGTGAAGTGATTACGCCACAGTTGAAGAGGGTGAAGACATGACTGCCCAGCTGGTTCAGTGTGCTATGTGCATGATGTGGGAGGTCAGCGACTCTGGTGTGTCTGGCTTGTATAAGTGTGGAAAGTGTATGCACGTTCAGCTACTGACAGAGCATATCGCAGCACTGAAGAAAGAACTCGAGGACCTTAGGCTCATCCGAGAGAACGAGATCTTTCTGGACAGGACCTTCAGCGAGGTTATTACACTGACCATACCAGAAGAGAGAAGACGATGAGGAAGGCAGAGAGGAGACAGATGCAAGAGACCCTGGGGGAAGTACCTGTCAGGAACAAGTTGAATCTTTTGGAAACAGTAGAGACAGATGACACTGCCAGTCCGAGAGGCGGTCAGGTCTGTCAATCAAAAGTTGGTGTGGAGGCAGAGCCGAGGAGTCAGATATCACACAGAACCGTGGTGATAGGGGACTCCATAGTGAGAGGAACTGAATGGGGTTCCTGTGGCAACAGGCGGGATTTAAGGATGGTGTGTTGCCTTCCTGGTGCCAGGATTAAGGACATCACAGACAGAGTGCAGGAAATCCTCAAGGGCGAAGATGAAGAGCCAGAGGTGGTGGTACATGTCGGCACAAATGATGTCGGGAAGAAGAGGAGGAACATACTACAGCGGGACTTCGGAGAACTGAGAAGAAGGCTGAAAAGCAGGATGTCCAGAGTGGGTATCTCCGGTTTGCTTCCAGTTCCTCGGCCTGGGGGGGCCAGGAATAGGGAGATAATGGACTTGAATGTGTGGCTGGGGAACTGGTGCAGGAAGCAAGGATTTAAATTCTTGGATCACTGGGGTAAGTTTTGTGGTAAGCATAAATTATACAAAAGAGACGGTTTGCACCTTAATAAGTTGGGGACCAGCATTCTGGCAGGTAGGTTTGCTACTGCAACACAGCTGCATTTAAACTAAATAGCAGGGGGAGGGGACAAACTGGAAGTTTAAGGAGGAAATTGAAGGGAAAGTTAGAACAAGGGAAGTCAAGAAAGACAACGGTATCAATGAAGCAGAAAACTCAAAAAGGGATCATGCCGTAAGGTTGAGTGAAATAGGGGTTGATAGAAAGGGTGAGGGCAGTAACGAATTAAAAATACTATATATGAATGCACCAAGTATTACAAATAAGATGGACGAGCTTGAGGCTGTTTTGGAAATTGGCAGCTACGATATTGTGGGGATAACTGAGACGTGGCTTCAAGTGAGCAAGGCCTGGGAAATGAATATTCAAGTCTATATGTGCTATCGTAAGGACAGACTGACGGGCAGAGGGGGTGGGGTGGCCCTGTTGGTAAGGGATGATATTCAGTCCCTTCCGTGGGGGGGACCTAGAATCAGGGGATGTAGAGTCAGTATGGATAGAGCTGAGAAATTCTAAGGGTAGAAAGACCCTCTTGGGAGTTATCAACAGGCCCCCAAACAGTAGTCTGGATGTAGGGTGTAAGTTGAATAAGGAGCTGAAATTGGCCTGTCGCAAAGATGTTACTACAGTTGTTATGGGGGATTTCAACATGCAGGTAGACTGGAGAATCAGGATGGTATTGGACCTCAAGAAAGGGACTTTGTGGAGTGCCTCCGAGATGGATTCTTAGAACAGCTGGTGCTGGAGCCTACCAGGGAGAAGGCAATTCTGGATCTGGTATTGTGCAACGAACCAGAATTGATCAAGGACCTCGAAGTGAAGGAGCCATTAGGAGGTAGTGACCATAATACAATAAGCTTCAATCTGTAATTTGAAAGGGAGAGGGTACAATCGGTAGTGACAATATTTCAGTTGAATAAAGGGAACTATGGAGCTGGCCAAAGTTCAATGTTGCAATACCTTAGCAGGGATGATAGTGGAGGAACAATGGCAGATATTTCTGGGTATAATGCAGAAGATGCAGGATCAGTTCATTCCAAAAAGGAAGAAAGATCCTATGAGGAGGCAGGGGTGGCCGTGGCTGATGAGGGAAGTTAAGAAACATATAAAGTCAAAAGAGAAAATGTATAACATAGCAAAGATGAGTGGGAAAACGGAGGACTGGAAAGCTTTTAAAGAACAACAGAGGACTACTAAGAAGAAAATATGCAGAGAAAAATGAGGTACGAAGGTAAACTGGCCAAAAATGTAAATGAGGATAGTAAAAGCTTCTTTAGGTATGTGAAAGGGAAAAAAATGGTTAAGACTAAAATTGGACCCTTGAAGACAGAAACAGGGGAATATCTTACGGGGAACAAAGAAATGGCAGAAGAGTTGAATTGGTACTTCAGATCTGTGTTCACTGGGGAAGACACAAGCAATCTCCCAGAGGTAACAGTGGCTGAAGGACCTGAACTGAAAGGAATTTATGTGTGCCAGGAATTTGTGTTGGAGAGACTGTTAGGTCTGAAGGCTGATAAGTCCCCGGGCTTGATGATCTACATCCCAGGTTACTGAAGGGGGTGGCTCTAGAAATCGTGAATGCGTTGGAGATTATTTTCCAGAGTTCGATAGATTCAGAATCAGTTCCTGCAGATTGGAGGGTGGCTAATGTTGTACCACTTTTTAAGAAAGGAGCAAGAGAGAAAGCAGGCAATTATAGGCCAGTTAGTCTGACCTCAGTGGTGGGAAAGATGCTGGAGTCAATTATAAAGGATGAAATTATGACACATCTGGATAGCAGTAACAGGATAGGTCAGAGTCAGCATGGATTTATGAAGGGGAAATCATGCTTGACTAATCTTGTGGAATTTTTTGAGGATGTACCTCTGAAGATGGACAAGGGAAATCCAGTGGATGTAGTGTACCTGGACTTTCAGAAAGCCTTTGATAAAGTCCCACATAGGAGGTTAGTGAGCAAAATTAGGCTGCATGGTATTGGGGGCAAAGTACTGACTTGGATTGAAAATTGGTTCGCTGACAGGAAACAAAGAGTAGTGATAAACAGTTCCCTTTTGGAATGGCAGGCGGTGACCAGTGGGGTACCGCAGGGATCAGTGCTGGGACCGCAGCTTTTTACAACATATATTAATGATATAGAAGATGGTATTAATAGTAACATTAGCAAATTTGCTGATGATACAAAGCTGGGTGGCAGGTGTGAGGAGGATGTTAGGAGATTACAGGGTTACCTGCACAGGTTTGGTGAGTGGACAGATGCATGGCAGCTGCAGTTTAATGTGGATAAATGTATGGTTATCCACTTTGGTGGCAAGAACAGGAAGGCAGATTACTACCTAAATGGAGTCAAGTTAGGTAAAGGGGCAGTACAAAGAGATCTGGGTGTTCTTGTAGACCAGTCAATGAAGGCAAACATGCAGGTACAGCAGGTAGTGAAGAAAGCTAATAGCATGCTGGCCTTCATAACAAGAGGGATTGAGTATAGAAGCAAAGAGGTTCTTCTGCAGCTGTACAGGGCCCTGGTGAGACTGTACCTGGAATATTGTGTGCGGCTCTGGTCTCCAAATTTGAGGAAAGACATTCTGGCTATTGAGGGAGTGCAGCATAGGTTCATGAGGTCAATTCCTGGAATGGTGGGACTATCTTATGTTGAAAGATTGGAGCGACTGGGCTTGTATACCCTTGAGTTTAGAAGACTGAGAGGGGATCTGATTGAGACGTATAAGATTATTAAAGGATTGGACACTCTGGAAGCAGGAAACATGCTTCCAGTGATGGATGAGTCCAGAACCAGAGGACACAGCTTAAAAATAAGGGATAGGCCATTTAGGACAGAGATGAGGAGAAACTTCTTCACCCAGAGAGTGGTGGGTGTGTGGAATGCTCTGCCCCAGAGGGCAGTGGAGGCCCAGTCTCTGGATTCGTTTAAGAAAGAGTTGGATAGAGCTCTCAAGGATAGTGTAATCAAGAGTTATGGAGATAAGGCAGGAACAGGATACTGATTGAGGTTGATCAGCCATGATCATTATGAATGGTGGTGCAGGCTCGAAGGGCAGAATGGCCTACTCCTGCACCTATTGTATATTACCTAAAGGTGAGAGTAATAATTGCAAGGTTTTCTTGGCCTTCTGACACAAACATCCTTCAAATGGAAAGCTGAGGAACTTGCTTTCTCAATTATGGGAATGTTGTACTTCATATTTCTGAAGCTAAGGGACTTTGAATATTATGAGAGTAACTGGATGCAGTTTATCTGTAATGAGAAATACCATGCAGCAAAATGAGCTTAAACAATCTATGTTTTATCATCCCTAGGAATGACCAACTACAACTGCATTATGGGTTAACTTTAAAATTATTGTATTGAATCTGCTAAGCCTTGACGTTGTGATCATTCACCATCAAAAACCCTAGAAGTTTCATGCCAGTGTTTCTCACAGTAATTTCATCTCTTATTCTGTGGTTTCAAGAATCTGTTCACCTTTTGTAGGTTCTAGCTTGGTGTTTAATCACATGAGGTCAACAGCCTTCTAATCAAGTCTGCATGAAGTGACAATTGGTTTAAAAAAAGTGTGTGAATCTTAAAATGTTCTGAAGAGCGAACCTGCTCCTGATTATTAGTATAAAAATTGACAACTCTTGTATATCAGATTAAATTACTTAAAGTATGTTCTTCCCACTCGTACTGTCAAATTGGGTAATCTTTTTGTTCATTCATAGGTTGTGTGTTTCATTGATTGACATGGCATTTTATTTTCATCCGTTATTATCCTTAAAAAGGTGGTGAGCTGCCTTCTTGAAATGCTACAGTCCATTTGCTGTACATAAACCCGCATATTGTTAGGGAGGGCCATTCAGAATTTTGACCCAGTGACATTGGAGTAAAGGTGATATATTTCCAAATCATGACAATGAGTGGGTTGGAGAGTGCAACCTATCATTATCCATTTGAACTTCCAGTATATGCAGACCTTTGTCCTTCTAAATCAAAGTTGGAAAGGAACCTTGATGAGTTTCAGCAGTGCATCTTGTAGATGGCATCCACTGTTTCCACCTGAGCATTACTGGCGGAGGGAGTGCATGTTGTGGATGCTGCTTTGTCCTAGATGTCAAACTTCTTGAGTGTTGATGGAGCTGCACTCATCCAGGGAAGTGGGGAGTGTTCCCTCACACTCCTGATGTGTCTGATTGGACAGGCTTTGAAGCTTTAGGAGGTGAGTTACTTGCTGCAGGATTCGTAGCCTCTGACCTGCTCTTGTAGTCATTGTATTTATATGGTGAGTACAGTTCTTTTTCTGGTCAATGATAACCCACTGACAGTTGTTGATAGATGTTCATAGTGGGACATTCAATAACAGTAATGCAATTGAGTGTCAGTGGTGATGATTAAACTTTCTCATGTTGGTGATAGACATTGTCTGGCACTAGTATGGTGCAGATGTTTCTTGCCTCTCAGCAAAGCTTGAATATTGCCCCAGTCTAGCTGCATTTGTGAAATTCTGCTCAAATTAAAGGAAGATTAATGAATTGCTCTTTAATACTAAGTATTATTAATGAAGCTATGTGTAAATTTACAGTTGTTTCTCAGACTGCCAATGGGAGATAGCTAGAAAACATATTCTGTAGTGCATCCACTGTTGCAGCCTGTGGAAAAGGAACCTTAACATGAACTGAAATGTTGTTGAATCAGAGATTGTACAAGTCATCTGGTCCCAGGCAGCCTGTACCCAGGAGTTCAAAAATAAGTTCAATTGCTAGCACTTTTTGCCACTGTTTCACATTTTCAGTGCCTTTCAGTGTATGCTTTTGTTTCACAACAAAGCTTGAGTTTTGATTTGATCCTCCTTTCCATCTTTTTTGTGGTTTCTAATATTTATTCCATTCTTCAAATTATTTCACTAATCAAAACACTGGGGGTGTGACCTAATCAAGTTTGTTTCAAGTGACAAGATCAGGGCAATTTCAATTGCTGTCCAAAAACATTGGAAGTATCTTTAATATTTTGCCCCATGTCTGCAAGGTGAGGTGTCGTATTAATAGCTTGCATCTGTCTTTACCAAGGAAACATATTATTAAAGCTATGATGACATAGGGAGAAACTTGATCACTAGAAGGGTTCAAAATTATTAGGAGTTTTTGGTACGTAGAGATTAAAAAGGAGGAGGTGTTAGATGCTTCGTGGACATAAAGATGTCTAGACTATGTGTAGTTCTGGTCACCACACTATCAGAAAGACATGATTGCACTGGAGGGGGTACAGAGGAGATGCACCAGGATGTTACTTGGAATGGAAAAACTCAGTTATGAAGAGAGACTGGAAAGGCTGCGTTTATTTTCCCTGCAGCAGAGGAGGCTGAAGGGTGTCTGATTGATGTATACAAAATTATGAAAGGCCTACATAGACTAGGTCATGGCAAACATGTCTAAGACGAGGGCATAAGTTTAAGATCAGGAGTAAGGACTTTAGAGAGGATCTGAGGAAAATCTTTATCACCCAGAGTGGGGTAGAAATATGGAACGTGCTATCTCAGAAAGTGGTGGAGGCAGAGACATTCAACTTCTATGAAGCATCTGAACAAGCATTTAAAGTACCAGGATTAGGGAAGGCTATGAACCAATTTCAAGTGGGATTAGTATATTTGGTGTTGTTCATTGGTGTAGACATAGTGGACCAAAGGGCCTGTTTGTATGATGTATAACTGAAGTAAAAAAAAAATTACGAGTGGTAGGTATCAAAGTTCACAACCAAGAGAAAGTTAAAATATGTGTTCAATTTTGTTGAAAATAAAACTTGCAGCTTCTCATCACTTTTTTAAAAAACTATACACTTAGGCTGCATTCCTGCCCACCATGCCTGAGGACATAACTGTAGAAGCCCGTGGCTGGACTGCATTTCAGAATCTAAAGTGGTTTCGTAAGTGACAAAATCTCCCTTTGAACTTATTTATTAAATTGAAAAGTGTTTCATTGTTAAATAATGATTGGCAAATTCCTTTAACTTTTCAGAGTGCCCAAATGGACATCCGTGCGTTGTAGGAGAAGTAAGTTTTTATACATTTTTAAAAATTTGCATACTTTGCCAAAACATATATGCAATGTTGCTTTTCTATTACAGTGTGGAATGCCTATGGAAACAGCTCGTTGTGTTGAATGTAATGCTGAAATTGGAGGAAAAAATCATATTGCTGTTGCTGGATTCAGAGATGCTGATATGTAAGAATATTTTCATGCAGGTCAAATAAAAAATGGCCATGCTTCAAACATGGAAAATTATTGCAGATAAATCATGCTTAAGTCTGCTGGAAATGAGAATGTTTAACCTCAGTAGTGCTATTATATATGGCTAATGAGCTCCTCAAACCTATTGTGATGTTCCGAAACATCCTGGCTGACTCTGACCTTAATTCCACATTCCTGGCTACCCTGATAACTTCTGACTCCTTATTATTCAAGACATTGTCTACCTGTGTTGTAAAAATACTCAATGTCCCAACGTCCGCTCTGGGAGTGAGAGTTTCAAAGACCTATGATTCTCTGAGAGAAAAATTGTTCCTCCTTTCCATCTTAAAGGAAAACCCTCTATTTATAAACCGTGTCCCCAGATTCTAGTCCCCACAAAGGGGAATTACATTTAATCATTCACCCTGTCAAGTCCTTGCAAAATTTTATATATTTCAATAGTAGTTCTTTTACTGATGATGTAAGCCAAAGCTTTCAAAACATTTCAACTTTTATATTGCATTCCCCTCACAGGACCTGACAATTCTCCATTTACCTTAATTACTTGCTGTACCTGCATTTTAACATTTTGTACCTCTGAGCTTTGCCACACTCTATCCAGTTAAATAATACATTGCTTTTCTATTTTTCATGCCAAAGTGAACAGATTCATTTTCCCACATTACACTCCATCTGCTAATTTTTTGCCCAATCAGTCAATTTGTCTATACCCTTTTGCAGGTTCCGTATATCTTCATAACTTAGCTTTCTATCTATTTTGGTGTCATCAACAAATTTAGCTATTGTACATTCGATCCCTTCATCTAAGTCAGTAAGTTAAATTGTAAATAGTTGGTGCCCTCACACCATCTGTGAAACTCCATTTTCACATCTTGCTAATCTAATTATTAGTTTGACATCTGTCTTTAATGTGAAATGTCTGCCTTTAATGTCTTTAAGGTTAGAAATTAATATTGAAGACTGTATTTCAGTAGTAGTGATTGGTAAAGATTGATTTGTGTCAAAGTATCCAAATGTGTGAGTTGACATGTAAGTCAAGGCTGTATTTATGGTTTATTTAGTTGCAAGTCTGTTTTCATAAGCATGATTGCAGTTGTGTTTTGCAAGAGATTATCTTCTACAGTGCCTTTCCTTTGCTTTCTCCTAAATACTATTAAATAAAAATAGTTAAGTCCTTTCTCAATCAAAGTTTGATGGGCAGATCCCAAAATTATCCTCTATTTACTTTTAAAGTATTACATCTAGAAATTGTTAAGGTATGTCATCATAAGCATATTCATATTAAATTATTTTCATATATTGTTCCAGACTTTAAATGGAGGCGCCAGTAAAGAAAGTATACATTTTTACTGGGCATTGGAAACTTTAGCTCAGTGACTACTTGTTTGTAAAACAACAACACCCATTCTGTTTATTTGATACATTTTAAATTTAAATTCTATTTGCTCACTCAACTGTTAGGTTGTTAATTTTTGTGAAAAACTTGACTATAGCATATCCCATGCAAAGAGACTTTTCTTCAAATCTAAACACAGCTCTTTATGAAAAATGTACTCAAGTGAATTTATCTGATTTATAGGATGGACAGGACACAAACAGGACATGTTCTAGGAGATCCAGGGAAAAGAGAAACAGTGGCCGTCCCTGACAGAGAGATGTCTGCAGTTTCTTTTTTAATTATTCGCCTGTTGACACATGCAGCTATGATTTTAGGAACAATAGAAGATCCTCAGGTATTTATTTTGTTTAATAATATTTTGGTTTACCGATTAATTATATCAATACTGTTGACAAGTTTCTTCCCAGAATCATTTTTTTTGGAAACAATATCAGGATATCTTGTACAATATGTTTTTGCAATATGTTAAGACTCATCCCTGGCAAAGTTTCACATGTTGTTACAGTTCCGGACATGATATAGCAAATTGTTAAGCTTTCAGGTGAGGAGGTATGAACTGGCTTCCCTTGGTTTTTCACCTTTTTGGTTGGTCACAGCAAGCTTAATTTAGAACAGACTCCTTCCCTGGAGATACCTTGCTTCTAGACCAAAGCAGCCAATTTAACCAGGCTTTGCAGAGTTAACAGTTAATTTGTTGCTAACTGCAAGAAGAAATTATAATGCAACACACATGCATGGAAAATAAGGATAGGAATTGAGTCCAAAATAGATATGCTGATCAGTTTTTGGGTATTTGTGTTATGTCAACTGTTGAACATTAAGAGTTGAGCAGTCAGTCTTGAGTAGATAATTGAAGTTCATTTTGAGCTCCTTGGCTTTTTGCAGGTTGACTTAATTTTTTTTTGTCCTGTTTTCATTTGACACTTGGAGTGAGGGAGTGTTTCCCAACTGTGACCTTCACAGTATTCTGGTTCACACATTAATACATCAGGCCAATAACACAAAATCAGCTCGCTTTTAAGCCCTGTACTATGTATTCTTGTAATTGAGAAATGCACCATGCCTATCTCCCAGATTGCTGTCTTTTCTCCTCTAATTTTCACATTCTGAAAGACAGAGGTTTACAGTTAATTTTGTGGTATACATCTCCCTTTGAAGCTTACATGACAGCTGTGGGTGTGTTATTTCATAATTCCTCTCCAGGCAGCCACTGGATGTGTACCTAGTCATCGTTTAGCTGTATCTCCCATTTTTCAAAAAAATACGTTGCAATAAAAAAATCCACTACATCTATCGATCAGGATTATGAACTCTGACCATGACAAATGCTTTATTTTGTTAATGAGAGAATTGTGTGGAGTTTGCTTGTTCTCCCAGTGTCTGCGTGGGTTTTCTCTGGGTGCTCCAGTTTCCTCCCACAGTCCAACAATATGCAGGTTTGATGGATTACCTATGCTAAATTGTCTTGTAGTGTCCAGGGATGTGCAGGCTAGATGGATTACCTATGGTAAATGCAGGGTTACAGGGATGGGATGGGTCTGGGTGGGATGCTGTTCAGAGGGTCGATGCAGACTTGATGGGCTAATGGCCACCTTTTGCATGGTAGGGATTTTATGATTCTATTTGGTTTTGCAGCCTTGGGAATGGATTAAATAAGATAGGATGTGATTCATGTTTTTGTCCAATTTTAAGCAAGTGTCTGCATATTACTTAATCTTCTCCTACAGTCCTAGTCAAATTTTACAGATAACCCAAGATTTTGTCAGTATTCAATAGTGGCCAGAGCTCCTGATTTGCATGCTACAGATCCCTTCCTTGTAATGTCAGTGTGACCAGCAAAGGAATTATATTTGCAGACCTTTCAAATTGGTGTATGCTCAAAATCAAGGCTGACTAAGTTTGTTCAGAACTTTAGTGTTTCAACTTTTCATGTTGAAGTGGTGTAAACTTGTATTATGCTTCATTGCATATAATTATACAAAATGACAGTAGTACCTGATATTAAAGAAAGGTATATAGGGATACATAGACTAAAGGGAGGCAAACTGGGAAGTCAAAACTAAATAGGCAAACAATCGACTAAATAGAGCTAGTTTGATAATCTTGAATTGCTGACACTGCAGCAATAAATCCTGATTCTGGAGTCTTTTCTAAGTTCTTCCCTCTGAGTATAGTGCTCAAGATTGTTCTACAGTTTTAGATAAAACTCCTGTCTTGATAGCTCAGAGAGTGCAGTCATATTAATTCCTCTGTACTAAGGCACAATATCAACTCATACACAAGCATGAGATGAACTTTGCATATCCTGAAAATGAATGCAGGTTTCAATTACAAGATTACCTGATAAAGTAGGCTAATTTTTAATAAATCAACAAGTCTGAATGATATTTCTTTTTCACATAGTCGATAGCAGTCATTATAAAGCCACAAGTCGCAAATCCAGCAGCCTTTCTCTGGTGTCATATTGGAAAAGACATGGAACAACTGATAAAGTCACTGGGAAAGAGTGCAGATGAAACTGCCATAGTCGTTCATATCATTCTTAGCCATCTCCTTCAGCAAAAGCAGTGTAAGTATTTCCTTTTTTAAAAAGGTAGCAAATTGAGTTAAATAAATAGTTAAAAGAAATACTAGCTACTTTGTTCATGTCATTGAAATACCACATCTCATACCTTTATTCTAGTGCCTTCTCTAGAATGTGAAAGACTCTCCACTAAACAACAAAGAAATAATTGGGAGAAACTGTTTTTGCAATGCGTGGTAACTCCCACATTAAAGGTATTTTTCTTCTGCATTTCTGCATATTAAAATATTGTTTAAATAACTTAAAAGCTGTTTTGGATGAGTTAATAATGTAAATTTCTTATACAGTATGACAAAAGTAGTAGAAATCAGTATTTAACTGGCCATTTAAAGCTACCACTGAAATATTCTTGCTGGACCTAAAAAGACAAATCCAAGTAAACATCTGAGGCTGGTTTTTTGATTGTGATTGAACAAGTACATCATTTCAGTTGCATGACACTGTATTCTTTTGCTATGAATTCTGTGTCTTCTGGTCCTGCTCCACAGCTACCTGATGAAGAAGCAGGGCTCCAAAAGTTAGTGCTTCCAAATAAACCTATTAGACTATAACCTGCTGTTGTGTGACTTTTAACTTTTTTTTTATTCACGTGGGCATTGTTGGATGGGCCAGCATTTATTGCACGGCCCTAATTGTTCTTGAGAAGGTGATGATGAGCTGCCTTCTTCAGCCGCTGCAGTCCATCTGCTGTAGTTAGACTTCCAATACTGTTGGGGAGGGAGTTCCAGGATTTTGTTCCAATGACACTGAAGGAAAACCAATACATTTCCAAGAGAAGATTGAATGGCTTGAAGGGGAAATTTGAGGTGGTGATGTTCCCATGTAAATGCTGCCCTTGTCCTTCCAGATAGTAGTGTGTGTGTTTGGAATGTGGTGTCTAAGGATCTTTAATGAATTTCTGCAATGCCTCTTGTAGATGGTACGCATTGCAGCTATAATGTATTGGTGTTGGAAGGAGTGAATGTTTGAGCACATTATTTCGGTCAGACAAGCAGCTTCATCCTCAGTGATGTTAAGCTTCTTGAATGTTGTTGGAGCTGCACTCATTCCAGGCAAATGGAGAGTATTCCATCACATCCCTGACTTATACTTTGTAGATATTGAACAGACTTTGAGAAATTAGTAAGTAAGTTACTCGCTGCAGGATTCCTAGCCTCTAACCTGCTGTTGTAGCTATAGTATTTATATAGCTGGTTCAACTCAGTTTCTGGTCAATGGTAGTCCCATAATGTTGATAGTTTTGGGGTTCACTGATAATAACATTGAATGTAAAGGGACAATAGTTAGATTCTTTCTTATTGGATAGAGTCATTGCCTGGCAGTTGTGTGATGTGAATGCTGCTTGCTACATCTCATCCCAAACCTGGATATTGTACAAATTTTATACAGTTTCTGAGGAGCCATGAATGATGCAATGATCAGTGAACATCCACTCATGACCTTACAATGGAGGGAAGACAATTGCTGAAGCAGCTGAAGATGTTTGAACTTAGGATACTCCCCTGAGGAGTTACTTCTGAGATGACTGATCTCCAACGACCACAACTATTTTCCTTAGTGTTATGTATGACTCCAGCCAGCGGAGAAATTTTGTCCTGATTCCAATTGTCTCTAGTTGTGTTAGTGTTCCTTGATGCCACACTGTCAAATGTAACTTCAGGTCAAAGGCATTTACTGTTGCCTCAGCTGTGAAATTTAGCTCTTTTGTCCACATTTGAACAAAGGCTATAATGAGGTCAAGAACTGTGTGGGCCTAGTGGAACAGTGTGTGTCAATAAACAAGTGCTGCTTGATGCCACCTTCTATCACTTGATTGATGATCAATAGCAGAATAATTCAGCAGTAATTGGCTGTATTTTGTATACAGAACACACCTGGGTGGATTTTATAGTTGTAGCTGTTCTGGAACAAATGGAAAGTTGCCTTCACTGTTTGAATGTAATTAATTGACCTGAGGAGTGAAAGATATTTTATAAATGCACTGTATTTTTATCTTGTTTTGTCTTTTTTACTTGCTGTTATATTTCAAAACCAAAATTACTAAAATTATATATAGGTAGGTGTGAGAAGCTAATTAATATTTATTATAATTTAATTTGTGGAACTTCATTTTAACAGAACCTGGATAGAAATCTTGTGGACATCAACAACCAAATAAGTCAGGACAAAAGAATAAGTTCAAATCCTATTGTCAAAATTGTGTACGGCGACCCACAAATATTTCTTAAACTACCTGACAAGCAACCACTGCACAGTTCTACTATATGGAGCTGTCGGAAAAGAATTTCCATTGAACATTTGAGACACATAGTGGAACATGAGGATGGGAAAGATGCTGTACCCATCCTTTGGAGGTTTCTACAAAAGGTATTTGGCACAGAATGTTTTATGGTCTTGGTTTTATATATATATTTATTGTATATGTGTTCTGGCAAAGTTGTGTTACCCTTATCAATTGAAAGATAGCCTAATTTCACAATAATGGCATCCATCACCTTCGGGAACCATGAAATCTTATGTGTGGTGGTGAAAATGGTTGGTGTAAGCTGAAAGAATTCAGTTGTTAAGTGCACACGTTTAGTTGTTTGCATCAAAAAGAAAAAAGTGCATCTAACTGGTGTGAAACTTTCAATCCTTTAAAGGATCATTCTAAAAGTGACAAGAAAAATACTTTCTATTCATATTTTGTAAAATTGTACATTTAAAATATCAGTGGCAAGGATTTTCAACATTGTGGCCACAAAAAATACATTAATGCCTCATGACAGAGAATGACTAATCTCAGATGTCCACTAAATCTTAGTCTCTTTGGGCCCTGCATAAGTCTTTTGGATCAGCATTCTTCCATAATGTGTGGAAAGATGTGGGCTGGGGAAGTTCAAAATTAGAAATCATAGCTTTAAGGTAAGAGGGGAAAGATTTAATAGGGATCTAAGGGGCAATTTTTTCATGCAGAGGATAGTACATGTATGGAATGAGCTGCCAGAGGAGGTGGTGGAGGCTGGTATAATTACAACATTTAAAAGGTAACTGGATGAATACATGAATACAAAGGGTGTAGCGGGATATGGGCAAAATGCTGGGAAATGGGACTAGATTTATTAAGAATATCTGATTGGCATGGACGAGTTGAACCAAAGGATCTGTTTCCATGCTGTACAGCTCTAGGATATACAAAATACCAACACCAAGGCATTCATTCTAAAGCGTAAAACACCCAGAATACGGTCTGGCTGAAATCTGGCTGATAATGTAGCATATCTACCAACAATGACTCTCATTGTCTATAGTTTTACCACTGATTTTTTTTATTGTATTGGGTGCATTTTTTGAAAGGTTAGAGAACGTTCTCCAAAGTCTGAAGGTTATTCATAAATACAACCTGGAAACAGATAGCAAGCCTGGAAAATGTAATTGGGGAAATTAGGACACGCTTTGAGAAGATTTTTTTTGTGGATTGAGAAAGACCTGAAGAGAGAATAGGAGTGCTTGAAGTTGCATTACTAGCGATGGGATGGTGGGCAAGAAGATAAAAACAAAACTGGCATTGGAGTAAGTAAGTGTAAAGACAATGAGTGAAGAACCAGAGAGGTTGGGGCTGAAGAAATGCATGAATTGAAGCTGATGTGGAACAGGGTTGAAGTGGCAGAGAAATAGACAGATTGGGAGCTTAGGGGACAAGAGCTGATAAGGAAAGCAGTGTATCAGCCATCTGAATGTAACAGAGCAAGGATTTGACAACAATGGTTACGTTGTTTGCAAAATTTTCATATATGTTATATTGATTGAAATACCCCAGGTCAACATGCACAACTTCTTGTTTTCTCTGTTCATGAATGCATTAACAGCACAAATGCTTCTTAAGTGTAAATTGGTGAACTGTAACTTGTTGATGCCAGATGTATTGTAAATATGTTCTGTGGCATTTCTGTTAATGTGTTAACAATCTCCTAATGTGCAGGAAGCTCAGTTAAGATTGGTGAAGTACCTACCAGAATTATTGGCATTCCAGTGTGACTTGGTGAAACGATTTCAGAATGCAACTGATGTACCTGCACAATCTGTTCATGAGTTTCTTCAGAACATCAGTCCAGGTAATTCTTTTTCACAAAGCAGTACAGACTTGAATCCTTTCTAACAAAGTATCTGTTCTTTCTCCAATATGTGCATTTTTTTTCTAGAGTCTTTAAAGCATACATTTTCATCTCAAATCTCACGCTTCTTTTATGTGTGGAATCAACTACGAACATTCCTTGTTACTAATGGTGAGTCTTACCTATATTGTAGCAATTAAATTAATTACAAAATGAATGTTTAGTTAGCCAAAAAAAAGTAATTCGCAAACTTGTTTGATAAATAATCTTACAGCAACAATCTTGTATTTCTATCATCATAGTTTAGTTATGATGTATCGGGATGTGAAAAGCAGGATCTAATTCCGATGACAACAGAGATGTAAATTAAATATTCCAGGGAGAGGAAGGTATTTCAAAAAAAATCCCCTAAATTATTTATATAGTCATGGAGATTTATAGCACAGAAACAGGCCCTTGGATCCAACTCATTCATACCAACCAGCTATCCTAATTAACCTAGTCCCATTTGCCAGCATTTGGCCCATATCCCTCTAAATACTTCCTATTTGTGTAGCCATCTAGATGCCTTCTAAATGTTGTAATTGTACTAACCTCCATCACTTCCTTTGGCAGCACATTCCATAAGTGCACCACCCTCTGCTTGAAAACGTTGCCCTTAGGTCCCTTTTAAATTTTTCTGAACTCACTTAAAACCTATGCCCTCCAGTTTTGAACTTCCCCACCCTGGAAAAAACCTTGACTATTTACCGTAACCATGCTCGTCATGATTTTATAAACCTCTAATGCTCTAGAGAAAATGGCCCCAGACTATTCAGCCTCTCCTTTTAGCTCAAACCCTCTAACCCTGGCAACATCCTTGTAAATCTTTGCTGAACTCTTTCAAGTTTCACAACATCTTTCCTACAGCAGTGTTGTCCCTGAGCCCCTGTAATTGGATCACCTGGTCCATAAACTTCAGCCTTGTTTGCATTTCTGAAATTTGTCAATTTAGACGTTTGGAACCAACGAGTTTGGTGCAAAAATCTTCAATTGGAACATTTAAAAGAAAGGTATTCCTAACTAATGGCAAGTACTGTCACTAACCCAGTACATTCCACAGAGCCATCATGGTATTTTTTTATAATGACTGTGGCATTGTAGCTAATTTGAACCTGTGGCATTCATTTTGATGAGAAATGGCTGAAATAGAAAGTTGGACTAACCTATTTGCACACAGCAAAGTCCCAACAATACTAATACGATAGCAAACTGATTTTGTTTGGAGATATTGGCTGAGGGAAGAATATCGACGAGGTTACCAAGTCAGCTTGGTGACCTGAGCTGCTTCTGAATAGTGCCTTGGGATCTTTTAAATCCACCTGAGAGAGTTAATGAGGCTCTGTTTAATAGCCCATTGGCAAGTGACGCATCTGACTGTGGGTCAGCCCCTCAAAGGCAGTGGAGTGGAATATTACATTGGATACTGTCAAACTGAGTCTAAGCAGACTCTCATCTGTAACAATTTAATATGTTTTATGTGTGGTTTACAATAGATGTAAGCGAATGGGATTATTGATTTAAATCTTCACATTCCTTCCAGAGGTAAATGATCTCAGAATAAAAATAGTAAAGGCATTTTAAAGGATTTCAGCATTTGGGCTGCAAACGTATTCCTTGAATAATAAAACCGTTATTATTTTGACATTTTTAATTTTAAAGATAATGGACTTTTTATTTGCAAATCTCAAACTCTTTTACAGGTGAAATTAAGATTCCAGAGGAGTACTGTGCTTTTGATTTAGACATGCAAAACTGTGCACTCGAAGTCCTGCTCCCCCGTCGACAGAATCTTGGCTTGTGTTCTACAGCATTAATTAGCTACCTTATAGCTCTTCAGAATGACTTTGTTTATACAGTGGAGAAGTACACTAGCAAATCTACAACGTGAGACTTTTTTGCATGTCTTTAAAGTGCATGTCTGGCACTTTAAACTCTTAACTATCCATATTAATGGCCTAATAACAGGATAAATGTTGAGATAAATGGGTGTTTTATTTTAATTTTATTTTTTCATCTCATGTTTCAAAATTTTATTTTTCTTACTTGAATTGAAGCACTACCTAATGCTAGAAACCCCCAAACCTGAGGAATTTTTATTTAAAAAGTAGAAATATAGTGGTTTGGAAGTTGGGGTGAATTCTGGATAATTTAAGTTTGAATGCTAACTATAATGTAAAAATCGCAAGGGTATTCTCCATGCCCAAAGATTTGTAAAAGATCACCATTTAGGCAAATGCTATTTGTCATTTCCCACTAATCATCAAAAATACTTGATACTAAATACTTTTCGTAGTATTTGGGTGATTCCTTGAAGCACCTAGCACACAAGGCTATGGTTTATTGCTGGAAAAAAAGGTGCTTGATGATTGGCAGCAGCTGGGCTGTAAAACTGTATGAGCTTCAAATGTAGAAAAGAAAAAACACCTTCCAGCTTGGAACTAATTGGCAATCGACTGATGCCATTACAAGGTCACAGTAAGGAAGATATACAAAATGTAAATGTCTGTTTCATAGAGTAAAAATCTCTTGTGCCCTCATTCGTTCACAAGTGTGTAACATGAGTAAAAACATTTAGCCAGGAAGGGTTTTCTTCCATCACTGTAACTCACATCAATCAATCATACATATAAATTATTATATTCAGTCTTGTGTTCATCCTGACAAAGCTTTTTTTCTTGGAATTTATAGGTACTCAATCAATCCGTCAGATGTTGCTGACTTGCATGTAATTAAATATGAGGTCGGGAGAGATCTGATTCCTCTCATTTCATCCAACTGCCAATACACAATGGAAAAAGGAGGGGAAACCATGTTTGAGTATGACTTGAAGAGAATTGAACAGCAACTTACATACAGATTCTTAAAAGGAAAACCACTTATAAGCTTAATGGTAAGTCAAAATTAGGGTAATTTTAAAAATAACTGTATACTAAGTCATTCGCCAACTGAGTGTACCCTACTTTAAGTCATAACAGACCTTGTGAATTATATTAGCACAATACTCTATAAAGACATCCTATTCCTTCCATTTTTATTCAGGGAATACCAACATTGATTTACAGACAAGAAAGAAATTATGAAAACATCTTTAAAGATGTGAAGAACAAGCTGCCTCAGGTACTCACTTCTTTTATGTTTCGAGTGGGCTTAAAGGATAATATTACAGAATAAGAAAAACAAAAAATGCTGGGTATAATCAGCAGGCCAGGCAATATTTGGGAAGGGAGAAATGGAGATGAAGTTTTAAGCCAAGAATCTTTCATTAAAATTCAAATTAGTTAATGAGTTAGCGCTTAGCAAGCAAGGAATAAAAGGAAAGGTTTCTCTTACTGTGGAAGGCAAAAGCAATTAAATGTTAAAAGGAGTGATGGTGCATGGCAGAAGTAGGTGGTATTGAAACAACAAACAGAAGGTTGTTGGCGGCACGGTGACTCAGTGGTTAGCACTGCTGCCTCACAGCACCAGGGTCCCAGGCTCCATTCCAACCTTGGGCGATTGTGTGGAGTTTGCACATTCTCCCCATGTCTACGTGGGTTTCCTCCCACAGTCCAAAAATGTGCAGGTGAATTGGCCATGCTAAATTGCCCATAGTGTTAGGTGCATTAGTCAGAGAGGGGTGGGTTGCTCTTCAGAGGGTCAGTGTGGACTTTTTGGGCCGAATGGCCTGTTTCCACACTGTAGAGAATCTAATCTAATCTAATTGTTTCATGGGCTATTTGCGCCTTTCAGACAGTTATCCTTCTCTGAATCCAATCCAAATAGGATAGCTGCTTAAAATAAGTCTCTTAATATTATAGGAATGTTTTCGAGGTTTGTTTTTGATTGTTGTGGCTTCATGCTGCCTCAATTCTTAAGGTATTATTTTTGTTCATTTTTCATTCAAGAACTTTTCCAGTTGAGTAGACTACATTAGTATTTAATATATAGCCTTAAGTAATTTCTTTAAAATGGACACAGTAGGATTGAAATAGTGCTAGTTTAGAGTGATTCTCAATAACATATTCCATAATCCTGAAAACTGCAGCTAGATACGAAATTCTCAGAATTTGAAGGCCTGCCAAAGAGATCTCATTGATGCAACAGATTAATATATTGGTGAGAATATGAATAATGCAGACTGCTAATAGATTTGAACTCTGTGTTTCCCTTGAACATAAAATGTCCTGTAATGTTACCAATTTGCAGTATTTTCCTCACCTAGTTTCTTGTCATCCCAAATCATATCCATCAATATTTTTCCTTCTAGGAGTTACTGCCAAACTCAATTATTAATGCAATAAGTGGTGAACTACAATCATACAGTGACGTGTGTGAAGCATTCACTGCTGTGGAAGTTACTTTAGGATTTCTGGCCATATCAGGGGGAGACCCTAATCTACAGCTTGTGGTCTACTTGAAGGAGGTGTTACAGATGGAAGATCAAACTGCACCGCACGTACTAGAAGTAAGTACATTTATCCTGAATGTATAATAAGGTACTCTGGATTTACATTAGATTGTTTTAATCTGACAGGCTGGCTTTTTTCTCCTTGAATGCCTTAAAAATTATTTTTATTTTGTACTACATCTACAACATAAACTGGTTTCCACTTTCTTATCCAGAACTGATATTGATGAATAAATTGGGCTACTGTAATATTCAGGCCCATTCATGCTGATAGATTTTGATATTCAATGTCAGCTTGACTCAGTTAATAGCCCTTTAAATCAGAGCCACTGTAGAACATGACGATATCTTTTGGGTAAATAGTTAAGTATAATTTTGAAGGAGTGTTGTGGTACTGGAGGTGAGTTGTTGGTTCAACATTCCGTCAAGACCTATACAGGCAAAGTTCTGCAGATGCGAGTAAAATGACATCTCCTGTTTATTCGAATATTGACTTCCCATCACTTGAATTGAGGAAGAGCAGGGAATTCATCTGGTATCCTGGCTAAGATTAATATGCTCACTCCATGTCAAGAACAAATCAATTGGCCATTAGTACAATTTCTGTTGTGTAACCTTGCTGCAAGCAAGCTGCCGACTGAATTTCCCCACATAACAATG
This sequence comes from Chiloscyllium punctatum, assembly GCF_047496795.1. Taxonomy (NCBI): domain Eukaryota; kingdom Metazoa; phylum Chordata; class Chondrichthyes; order Orectolobiformes; family Hemiscylliidae; genus Chiloscyllium; species Chiloscyllium punctatum. Next base: position 54,949,911 of record NC_092777.1, read on the forward strand.
ATAATGCCACTTCAAATCCATACATTGTAAGTGCATAACCCTCTTTTGGAGATAAGTGGTAAAGTACTATATAAATTCTAGTTGCTAAAATCTAACTGTATTTAGACTTCAGTGATAGTCCCTCCTGAATTTTACCCAGATTCATCATTCAAAGTCAATTTATTTGAAAATCATATCCTCTATACTAAGGGATCTATCTGGATCATCCAAGATTGCAGTGCCAGATAACAATTTTATTTCTTTCTGTGTATTTTTTAAAGTCTTTAGTCAATATTAGCTTTATTTTCTATTCGTTTTCAAGATCATGGGACATTGTATATGGCTATTTGGATCTATGACAACAGGAAGTACAAGCATTTTTAATACATGTTTAATACTTTCTTTTTGCTCAAGGCATTGAGGAGGTGCAACTTAAAACACATCCAAGCACTTTGGCAACTCCTCTCTGCAAGGAAATCAGAATGCTTCCTCCGTCTAAAGCGGGTAAGGAATGGAAATATTGCCAGCAAGAATCCATTTATTTTTCATGGGTTGTAGATATAGTGCAGGCAAGGTTTATGTCTCTTCCCTAGATCCCCAGAAAAGGTGATGCTGGACCTTCTCCCAGAAATGCCACTTATTCATGAGTTTGTAAGGAATTTTAACATCTTGACACAATGATAATGAAAGAATGGGTAATATATGTCTGAAGTAGGGTGCTGTGTGACTTGAAGGGTAGTTTGAAGATTGTGTTGTACCTGCATCCTTGCTATTATCATAGTGGTGGAGAGAATGGACATTTGGTAATGCTTCAAGTTATTAGCAGGTTCCTGCAATGCACTCTTTAGATGACTTCACTGCATCCATTTTTTGTACTGTGATGGAAGAAGTTAACATAGAATAGCAGCCTTGCCACTGAATTCAAAGATAGCGTTAGGCTTCCTGAGTACTATTGTAGGTGTACCCACTTTTTCATAAATGAATGAATTAACATAATTGTGCATGACTGTAGATATTTTGTTTTATAGTCTATTTTCAGCCAAAATTTATATTCAGCCCGGTTATCAAAAAAAAGCATTGGGAGGTGATGGCCTCGTGGCATTATTGCAGCACTATTAATTCAGAAACCCAAGCAATGTTCCAGGGAACTGGGTTTGAATCTTGCCATGGCAGATGATGGAATTTAACTTCAATAAATTCAATAAAAATCTGTAGTTTAGAGTCTACAAAGAAACCACTGATTGGGAAAAACCCAGCTGGTTCCTTTAGGGAAGGGCATCTGCCATCCTTACCCAGTCTGGTGTACAGGTGACTCCAGACCCACAGCAATGTGGTTTCTTAATTACCTTGTGGATAATTAGGGATGGGCAATCAATGTTGGTCTGGCAATCAAATCCTAGAATGTAAATAAACACTTAGAATAGCTTTTTAGCTATTATACCTATCTGCTTAATTCACAAGTTTAGCCACAGTGTAAAGATGCAGGCTTAAGCTTTTCACAAAGAGATGTGTACAATCCTGGGGAGCAGTAGGTGTTCTGTTTTATTTGCAGCAACCATTGTTCGGTTCAGAGCACTCTGTGATTGTGGCTGTAGTTGGAATTTAAATTTCTTAAATTTCAAAGAATTAAAGTGCAAGCATGTCCCAAAGGTTTTTGCCTTCCAGACAAATAAAAAACAACAAATAGATAATAGTTGTTGACAGATAAATGTTAATATTCATCTTTATAGGTTGATATAATTGAGGGTTCTTGTGACTACAAGGGAGTAACTAGATGGGACCTTTCCACCACCTGCACAGTACTCTATTATGCCCAGTGCTCAATAAGTACACAAAAGCACAAATATATTTATCCCAGATGTACTGAGTTTGGGTTTACTGTTCAGCATGCTGTTGAGTTGCTGGTCTATATCTGTTTGGGAAGGAAATGGGTAGATATAAGATTTTACTCTGCAAAGAATGTATTCAACCCAGGCTATTGCTGCATGTCTTTTAGTAGTCTGCTTTAATCGGCTTTGGCTGAAGTCTCGGAAGTGGTTAGCCAACTACCCTCTGTGCACCATAGATTGTGAAGAACAGGGGAATGGAGAAGAATGATATTTATATTAAAGAGGAGTAACTGCAAATTTATCAAGAAGTAATTTGCATTTGATTAGTTGGAACATCAAGGGACAGTGTAAAGCATAAAAGTTTGAATTAATGCTGTAGTGCAGATTAAAAAGAAGATTGCTCTGAGTGTATGGTCCATACTTACTCATACTGCAGGGTTACAGCTAATTTAATGCAATAGGTAAACTTTTTAAAAGATCAGGGAGAGAATATATCAATCAAAGTTTAAGTTCCTCATTGTTTTTGTGTGTGTACTTTCAGGATCCTTTCTCAGGAGTTCGAGCTGAATATAAAGAGGACCTCAGTGCAGAGGAAAGGAAACAGTTGCATACTTTCTTCATGCATACAAGTGTAGATATATTCATACTGGAACTGCATGAAATGTTGATTTTGAAATGCAAAACTATTCAATCATCAGAATCTTTAAACGCATCGTGGAGGTATGTCCACTTGTTATAAAAGTTATCCTTAAGTTTGGCAAGATGAGGTGATTTAAATGTCAGTTTTTCATAAACAAATTAAGTGTAGGAACACTGTTTAAATTAGTATTAAATACATATTGCTAATTTCAAGTCATTCAGTTTGTCATTTGCTTACACGAAGGAAAAAGACATTTTCATGGAGCATTTTCTGGCCTTGCCTGATTTTGATGAGATGCAATATGTAATTAATATGTTTGTTATCGTGGTCCACCAAAATCAATCCTCTTAGCCTGTCATAGAATCATTGGGATGTACAGCACAGAAACAGACCCTTTGGTCCAACTTATCCAGGTCGACCAGATATCCCAACCCAATCTAGTCCCAGTTGTCAACATTTGGCCCACATCCCTCAAAACCCCTCCCGCTCACATATCCATCAGATGCCCTTCAAATATTGCAATTGTCCCAGCCTCCACCACTTCCTCTGACAGCTCACTCCACACACACACAACCCCTTAGATCCCTTTTTCTCCTCTCACTGCAAACCCATGCCCTCCAGTTCTGGACCCCCCCACACCAATGAAAAGACCCCGTCCATTCATCCCATCCATGCCCCTCATGATTCCAGAAACCCCAATGAAGTCACCCCTCAGCCCCCAACGCTCCAGGGGAAACAGCCCAAGCCCACCCAGCCTTTCCCCACAGCCCAACCCCGACAACATCCCTGTAAATCTCCACTGAACCCCCTGAAGCTCCACATCATCCCTCCAACAGGAACAAGACCAGAACACTCCAACACTAGCCCAACCAATGTTCTGCACAGCCACAACACGACCCTCCAACTCCCACACTCAACACTCTGACCAACAAAGGAAAGCATACCAAAAGCCCTCCTCACCATTCCATCCAACTGCGACTCCACATTCAAGGAGCCACAAACCCACACCCCAAGGTCTCCCTGCTCAGCAACACCCCCCCAGAGCCCCACCATCAAGTGTACAAGTCCTGCCAAGATTTGCCCTCCCAAAATGCAGCACCTCACACCCATCCAAACTAAACTCCACCTGCCACTCCTCAGCCCATTGGCCCATCCGATCAAGATCCCATTGAAATCTGAGGCAACCCTCATCACCGTCCACCACACCTCCAACTCTGGTGACAGCTGCACACCCACCAACCACACCTCCTATGCTCACATCCAAATCATCTACCTAAATGATGAAAAGTAGTGGACCCAGCACTGATCCCCATGGCACTCCACTGGCTACAGGCCTCCAGCCTGAAAAACAACCCTCCACCACCACCCTCCATCCTCCAACCCCAAGCCAGCTCTACATCCAAATGGCCAGCCCTCCCTGCATTCCGCGAGATCCAACCTCGCCAACCAGTCTCCCATGGGCAGCCCTGTCGAACGCCCCACCAAAGTCCACATAGACCACATCCACCGTTCTGCCCCCATCAATCCTCCATGCTACCTCTTCAAAAAACTCAATCAAGTCTGTGAGACATGACCCTCCACGCTGACCATCCCCAATCAGTCCCTGCCCCTCCAAACACATGTACATCCCGTTCCCCAGGATTCCCTCCAACAGCTTGTCCACCACCAACGTCAGGCTCACTGGTTTATAGTTCCCTGGCTTGTGGATGTAGGTTTGCTCGCCGAGCTGGAAGGCCCACCTCCATACGCTCCGCCACTCCACTAGGCGACATCCCCAGTGGGTCTCCGGGTGAGCCACCGCCGACAATTCCTGCCTTCCATCTCCACGTTTGGGTTTCTTTGAGTTGGTGATGTCATCACCTGAGAACTACTTTGTTAGCAAAACCAGTATGCCTAAAATCAAGATAATATCAAGCCAAGTTGCTCTATTTTATCTGAAATGTCTGTCAAGAGGGGCATAGCAATGTATGATCTACACAATTCAATTGTTGAAAGGGTGAACTGATGGTAAATTAGAGGGGTATTGAAGGTTTTGAAGACAAATTGCAAAGAATGAGGAAAAAAGGCTCTGCTTCAAATTTCTTAATTCAGAATAATTTTGGAACTTTTTTGTAATGAGTTGAAAAATCTGATTTATTTTCCAATATCTAAAGTCATCTTTGTTTTTCAGTTTGAAAGATTCATTGAGAATCCTTATGGATATGAAGGAAGTGGAAAATTTGCCAGAACTTGATGATCTTTTCCCAGACCAAATTCTGTTGTCAAAGAGTGTGGAGACCTGGAAAGCAGCTGTGACTTTCAAACGGGAGCGATTTTCAAGATAATTTTGAAGGACCATTTAGATGAAATCTTTGTTTAACAGTGATATTTCATTCTAACACAAAATAGAAATCGAACAAAATTTTAAAGCAGAAACATTTGCTTTGCAGTTCCTTTTTTTAATTACTGAAGCAATAATTTATCAAGCACTGTGTCAGATATAACTGCCTTTGTTTTGCACCTGAAGATCTTTGAAGAGGTGTTTGAAGTTTACAAAAACAAGTGATATTATTAAAAGTTAGTCATTGCTTATCTTGGTGTCTTAATCCAAGGTCAGTTAAGCATTCTAATGCACATCATGAAATTGCAATTTTCTCCTGCACTGCATATATATTTACATTATGTGAATATGGGTGTGAAAATATATTCTGCCTGCCATAACGAAAAATGCATAATCTTCTTGCTTTATTAAGGTGCCTTTATATTAAAATGCTGCTTAAAAATGTGAATGTTGGTTTCTGGAATGAAACAACATTTTATTAAAGACTTGCGAGTGCTTTTTTTGGAAAACCTTTCAGTTAATTTTGAAAACATAATGTTTGCTTTGAATTTTAGGCATTGCCTGTACGTTTTTACAAAAACCAATAAAGCGCGTTAATTTAAAAATACGTAATTTGTTAACAGAGTGTAAAGCCTTTATTATTTGAAAGTAATGCAACAGCAAAACACGTAACATCCTCTGCATCAGAGCAAATTATTACGTCTCTATTTTGTCTTCCCAATTTAACAATATATTGAAGCATGATAGAAAGTTTAAAGAAAACTTAAATAACTTGTATTATTATGCAGCTGTGGTTAATTTCACCAACTCTGAATGGACATAAATTAGCCCTACATGAGAAAGGGTTTAAATTAATTTGTCAATAGGATAGGTGACTAGCTGAAATATTAGAGAGGAGAAATGAAATGTATGGAGGACTTGAAGAGAAAAATAACAATAGACTAAGAACAGTCAATAACAAAAGGAATCAGAATAATGCATGCTGTGCAATCTGATAAGCGTTTGAAGAGAAAATCTGTAGAATGCAAATAGAGCTGTATGCATTCCTCACCACATAGGGCTATGATCTGAATGGGGATTAAGAGTAACCCACTCAGCCCTTTTAGCCTCCTCAGTTCAATAAGATCAGATGGCTGATCTGATTTTAACCTCAACTCTATTAATAATCTTTCAGCCCCTTGGTAACCCAGAATCTAACAACCTCTGCCTTATCAAAATATAAAGATTTTTGAATGCACTGCCTCTTGAGGAACGAAATTCCAAAGACATTCAAACCTCATAAAAAATGTTTCCTCGTCTCTGTCTTAAATGGGGACCCCCTTTATTTTTAAACTATGACCCCTAGTTCTAGGTGTACTCATGAGGAAACATCCTTTCCACATCCACCTGGTCGTCACCTCAGGATCCAGAAGATACAGTCCTTTCTTTGTAAGGCAATCCATCTAGTAAACATTCTCTAAACAGCTTCTAACACATTAACATCTTTCGTAAGTCTGTGATCAGTACTGTAGACGGTACTCTAGATGCAGTCTCAATAATGCCTGTACAACTGCAGCATAAACTCCCTACTGTTGCATTCAATTTCCCTTGATAAACCATAACATTCTTTTAGCTTTCCTGATTACTTGCTGTACCCATATACTAACCTGTATACCCAGATCTCCCTGCATATCAGCTTCATTATTTAGATTTTTTTAAATTATTTTCAGTAAAATGGAAAATGTCACATTTTCCCCACATTGTATTCCATTTGCCAGATCTTTACCCACTCCACCTATCCATAACCCTTCAATATTCACCATCCTACCAGTCTTTGTGTCATCAGCAAAATTAGCTGCCATACCTCTGGTCTATTCATCCAAATTATTTATATATATAAATGTTGTAAAAAGCTGAGGCCCCAATACCAATGGCTGTGGCACATCACTCATGGCATTGTGCCAACCTGAAAAAGACCCATTTATTCCTACTCATAGTTTCTCATTAGTCAGCCAATCTTCTATCTGGAGCATTGTTACCCTCTCCACCATGAGTTTTTATTTTCCACTATAACCTTATCAAATGTTTCTGGAAATCCAAGTTCAATGCATCCACTGCTTCCCCTTCATCTGTAGCAGCAGTTACTACTTCAAAGAATCCAATAAATTGGTTAGCCACACTTTCTCTTTGACAAAACCATGTTGGCTTTGCCTATATAATGCAATGGCAATGTTAGAACTGATTTAATGAAGGAGGATATTAAGAACTTAATATTCATGCTTACATGGTATTTAAGATAAGATTCCATTCTGTTCGTGAGCATTGATGGATGAAGCTATTAAAGTATTGATGAGAGTTGACATAGTTCAGAGGTTGAAGACAGAATTTACTTAGTCAGAATTAAGGAATAATTGATGAACTATTACCTTATTGGTTTTTTTTTAAGATTAGATTAGATTACTTACAGTGTGGAAACAGACCCATCGAGTCCACACCGACCCACCACCCACCCAGACCCATTCCCTTACACCTAACACTACGGGCAATTTAGCATGGCCAATTCACCTGGCCTGCACATTTTTGGACTGTGGGGGGAAACCAGAGCACGCGGTGGAAACCCACACAGACATGGGGAGAATGTGCAAACTCCACACAGTCAGTCGCCTGAGGCAGGAATTGAACCTGGGTCTCTAGCGCTGTGAGGTAATAGTGCTAACCACTGTGCCACCATGATCCCAACTTACCAAATAGTGGGAAAGATATTTGCCATCATCTGACTACAGACTCAGATAAAAACAATGTAATGAAGGGAGAGCGAGCGAATTCTCTGATCTTCATGCAACAGAACTTTATCAGTTTGTTTGAAGTTCAATGAAGAATTTACAAATGTTAGATCTATTTCAAATGGAATGAAGTGAGGCAATTGGAGTATATCTCAAAGGAAGAAATAGTGATCATATGATCAGGTTTTGAATAGTTAAAAAAACATGTAATTGAAGTTGTAGAGGATAAAATGAGGCAGCAAAAAGATTTTTGGTAAATGTGAAATATTGTAGTGGAGAACCAAACAGAATTAAAGTATCAAGAGCCATAAAAAGGGAAATAAATGAGGCAAACAGGACATAAGAATAGATTACCTATTAACAAAAAGGGGGAGCCAAATGTCTTAGAAGTTAAAAAAAATCATCAAAGGAAATTTGAGGCCAATTAGGGACTGAAATAGATATTGTAAATGCAGAAAGCAAAGTTGAGCTATATGCGCTTTGCATCTGTCTTCAACAGAGAAAAGGATGCTGCCAATGTACTTGCAAAAAAGGAGGCAGTATTGGATAGGATAAAATAAAGTGGGTATGCTGAAAGGTAAACTGTACTCCAAGGTTAAACAAAGGGGTAGAAGGGTCAGTACCAAAGGAGACTGAATTTCAGGTCATTGTCAAAAAGAAGCAGAGGTGCTGTTAGGGAACATTGTTACACACAGAGTTAGTAATATCTGGAACGCATGAAACAGTGGTTAAACCATATTCAATAGTAACGTTCAGAGAGAATTGAATATTTTCACACTTTTGAGAAACAAGCAAGAGCGTGACTCATGGGATGGAGCCACCAAAAAGGCATAATGGTTTGAATGGTTTCTTGTGTAGTGTCATTCCATAAATTCAATTTCATCTCCTTTATTACAAATTAGCCCTAGTTTACTGAAGTGGTGTTCAATTAACAGCAACCATACTTTATAGAAAGGATACAAGAAGTACTGGGTGCTTGTGATAAAGGAATGGAAATAAGCATGAGTGATTTTACTTTATAAACAAATTGGAAAAATCAAATTGGCAATGGTAGCATGGATGAGGAATTGATAGGATGCTTCTGAGACAGTTTCTTAGAGCAGCATGGAACTGACCAGAGAAGAGGCTATACTAAACTTCGTATTGTGTAATGTGACAGGATTAACTAATTACTCCCTGTAAAGGCACTCCTAGATGTTAATAATTACAATATGAGTAAAGTTTACAACGTGTTAATATACAGGAAGGTTAGGACTAAAATATATATCTTTAATTTAAATACAAGCAATTATGTGGGTACAAAAGCTGAGATAACCCAAATGAACTGGACTATGATTAGGGAATAGATCAATGCAGAATCAGTGGCAGACTTTTAAGGGGCTATTTTGGAATATTCAGAAGTATACTAGTACAAAAAAGAAAAATTCTGAGGAAGGACTCGGCATCTATGGTTTACAAAAGAAGTTAAGGAAAGCATCAAACTTAAGGAAAAGGGTATAATTGGGCAAAGCTGAATCTCAGGTCAAATGGTTTGACAGAATGTAACAATAGAAAGTGATGATGAATCAGAAGAAATTAAAGCATGAGATCAAGCAAGCTATGAATTTTAAAGCAAAGATTTTCTACAAATATGTAAAGAGGAAAAGAGCAAGAAGCGATTGTTGCTCAACTAGAGAATGGGGACTTAATCACAGAGAAGGAAATGGCTGATGAAAGGAACAAACACTTTGCTTCTGTAGAGGATCTAAAAAAAAATCACTAATATCTATAAATGAGGAGGTGGAAGGGAGAGAGAAACATATTGAAATTACAATCACTAGGAGAGCAGTACAGATCAAACTGATGAAGCTGTGTGCTGCCACATCCTCAAGTCCGGATTGATTTTATCTCAGGATTTTAAAGGAGGTGGCTAATAAGGTGTTGAGTCTTCAAAATTCATTAAGTTCAACAAACAAAAACTGGCAAGTATCAAATATAATCCCCCTGTTTAAGAGGGAAAGGAAACAGGAAACTATAGGCCAGTTAGCTTAATGTTTGTTGTGGCAAAGGTATTAGATCGTTAAGAAGGTTATAGCTGGACACTTAGAAAATGAAGAGGTTCTCCAAAAAGGTGAAGCATGTAGGGATTTGAGTTTTCTTGTCCATGAAATACAAATGATTAACATGCAGGTGTAGCAAGTAATTAAGGCAGCAAATTGAATTTTGCCTTTATCGCTAGGGGGTTGGAGTTTAAAACTAGGGAAGTTTTTGTTATAACTGTACAAGATGAGGCTCCAGCTGGAATATGTGTACAGTTTAGATCCCCACATTTAAGAATGTACTGGCATTGGAAGCTGTTTGAAAGAGATTCAGTAGGCTGATTCTTGAGATTAAGAGGTTGACTATCAGGTACATGCATTGCATTAAATATTCATTACAGTTTAGTAGAATGATTTGATTTGAAATGTTTTGATTTGTAAATTGCAATATTCTGAGAGGGCTTGACCGATAGATGTTGACATGTTTCTGCTAGTGGGAGAATCATAAACTAGGGGATGTAGTCATACATTAAGGGGACACCCATTTAAAACTGATTTCTTCTCGCAGAGGGTAGTGAACATCTGGACTTGTCTACCTCAGAGAGTAGTGGAGACTGGAATAAAATCTTTAAAGAGTAGGTAGATAGAGTTTTGAAATATTGGGGGATTGAGGGCAATAGAACTGGCATATAAGAAGAATTGACACCTGGGGCAGATCAGCCATCATATTGTTGAATGGTACAATTCCTGATGAAAGGGCTGATGCCCGAAACGTCGATTCAACTGCTCTGTCGGATGCTGCCTGACCTGCTGTGCTTTTCCAGCACAACACTCTCGACTCTATCTCCAACATCTGCAAATCTCACTTTCTCCTGTTGAGTAGTACAGCAGCTTGAGGGGCTGAATATTCTACTTCTGCTGCTAAATCACGTTTGCACCAGTCAGTGCAAATATAGAACAATAAGCCCTGGTTGCCCTAGGATATCCATCTTGTTTAATATATCACTGTTCCTTTGCTGGTGTTGGGTCAAAATCCTGGAATTCCCTCCCCCAGGACATTGTCGGTCTACCAACAGCACATGGACTGCAGCAATTCAAAAAGGTAGCTCATCTCCACCTTCTCAAGGGCAACTGGGCAGTAAATGTTGACCAGCTGGTGATGCTCACATCCCATTTGAGGATAAAAAAAACTGCCAAACCTTTGTGCAGGATATATATCAGTGCAGTAATGCAAGTAAAGGACAGTAGATGGCGGCATAAATTCACAACAACAAACTGCATTTTAAATTCTAGCAACTGATACATGTGATGCTTAAAAGTTTTTGTTATGTTTGTTTTTCTGCAGTGACCTATGTTTACTTCTATAAGTCACAAAATTAAACTTAAATCATGCAGTTTAACACAGTGGTTTGGTGGTTAGCACTGCTGCCTCACAGCGCCAGGGACCTGGATTCAATTCCACTGTCTGAGTGGAGTTTGCACATTCTCCCCATGTCTACGTAGATTTTCTCTGGGTGCTCCAGTTTCCTCCCGCGGACCAAAGATGTGTATGTTCGGTGGAATGTCTGTACTAAATTGCCCGTAGTATCCAGGGGTGTGCAAGCTAGGTGGGTTAGCCATGGGAAATGCAGGCATACAGGGATAGCTATGGGGTGGGTCTGGATGGGATGCTCTTCGGAGGGTCAGTGTGAACTCGATGGGCTAAATGGCCTGTTTACACACAGTGGAATTAGAAAATAATGGGGAGTTTATCCCGTAAAGGAATTACTGAGAGAGGGATGAGTAACTTTCTGAAAATAGTTTATAAGTTGAGGGGTTTAAGGAGAAAATTTCAGAAACTATGAGCACAAGGAGACCATTCAATTCCCTTGATGGTATTCCACCATTCAATGAAATCAGGGGAATCTGTATCCTAATATCATTTACCCATTTTGGCTCCATAATCCCCTAACTCCCTTTTTAAAAAAAACTCAGAGTTAGTATTCACTATTTTTTTAATGGGAGGGTGATTAATTATTTGAGCCATCCTTTGAGGAGGTATTTCCTTCTACCTTGAATAACTCTGATTTTAAAGGCATGACCACATATCCTGGACTCCCTCACCAATTGTCCCTATCCACTCTTTCCATGATCCTTTGTTCTTACCAAAATTAAAATTATCTTTCTTCATAACATAGCAATGGGTTTGTTTCCTTTTGTAGGTCTGTACTAGATGCTCAGTGTGGTGTAAAGTTACTACTGTATGGAATTACTGATTTCTTGAATTGTGTGATCACCTCAAGTGGTGCCTGAACACTAAACATGTTAGAATTGCTGATTAAGACCACAGTCAAACTACTTTGATTTTGTCATTAAACGTCAATCGGTCTCTGTTGTTCAATGTACAGCAGATCCAGAAGGCTCTTGTGGCCCTATCTCTGGACTACGATGCCATGGTTCAAGTCTGATATGCTCCAGAGGTGTGTAATAACATCTCTGAACTGGTTAATTAGAGCATATCTCCAACAGATCCAGACAGAATATAGGGAAAGGTCCAGTTGAAGAGCCCTGGAAGTGTGCTACACTCACCATATGTTCTGCTTCAAATTACTCAAAGCTAAATGACTACCAACAGATTGAAGATAGTACATTGTAATTGATGTGTTGGCTCAATGCAAACTGATTCCGAATGGATGAGTTAACGACAGGATTCAGATTACAGAAATACGAACGACTTCCCTGTAAAACACCAATTAGCAATTTAGAATTACAGCAAAACATAGAATGCTTATTCTCCTGGTTTTCCAGTGGCAGCTACAATGCTGTGGAGAATAAGCATCAACGTTTTGCTGTAATTCTAAATTGCCAATTCGTATTCTGAAAGAGAGGCACTGGACCCAAAACATTTACTCTGTTTTCTCTCCACAGATGCTGCCAGACCTGCTGGTTTTTCCAGTAATTTCTGATTTCCAACATCCACAATTCTTTGGGTTTTTTGGCTGTGGAGAATCACTTGTATCAAAATTAAATGTTGCTGTGTCACCTCATTTGCAAAAGACGTTATGATGAAGAGAGCTTGGAGTGCATGTTCATAGTTCCTTGAAAGTCACAGGTAGATAGGATAGTGAAGAAGGTGTTTGGTATGCTTTCCTTTATTGGTCAGAGTACTGAGTACAGGAGTCAGGAAGTCATGTTGTGGCTGTACAGGATGTTGGTTTGGGCATTTTTGGAATATTGCATGCAGTTTTGGCCTCCTTCCTATCAGAAAGATGTTGTGAAACTTAAAAGGGTTCAGAAAAGATTTACAAGAATGTTGCCAGGGTTGGAGTATTTGAGCTATAGGGAGAGGCTGAATAGGCTGGGGCTATTTTCGCTGGAGCGTCAGTGGCTGAGGGGTGACCTCATAGAGGTTTATAAAATCATGACTGGCGTGGAAAAGATAAACTCTTTTCCCTGGGGAGGGGGAGTCCAGAACTAGAGGGCATAGCTTTAGGGTGAGAGGGGAAAGATTTAATGGGACCGAAGAGGAAACATTTTCTCACAAAGGATGGTGCATGTATGGAATGAGCTGCCAGAGGAAGTGGTGGAGGCTGGTACAATTGCATTATTTAAAAGACATCTGGGTGTGTATATGAATAGGAAGGGTTTAGAGGAATGTGGGCCAAGTGCTGGTAGGTGGGACTAGATTAGGTTGGGATATCTGGTCGGCATGGATGAGTTGGACCGAAGGGTTTGTTTCCATGTTGTACATCTGTATGATTCTATGACTCTAATTCAGATTTGCAATTCAGCTCTGGTTTTAGATTGTCTTTTGTATGTGAATATTATGATTCAAGCTTATGCTACTGTTTATTGCAAATCTGATAAAATGGGTACAAATAAGCACCTAATTTTAATATAAAACAAAGAACTGTGGATGCTGGAAATCTTAAACAAACAAAAGCAGAACTTCAACATAGAGTCATAGAGATGTACAGCATGGAAACAGACCCTTCAGTCCAACTCATCTTGCCGACCAGATATCCCAACCCAATCTAGTCCCACCTGCCAGCACCCGGCCCATATCCCTCCAAACCTTTCCTATGACTCTACTCATATACCCATCCAGATGCCTTTTAAATGTTGCAATTGTACCAGCCTCCACCACATCCTCTGGCAGCTCATTCCATACATGTACCACCCTCTGCATGAAAACATTGCCCCTTAGGTCTCTTTTATATCTTTCCCTCTCACCATAAACCTATGCCCTCTAGTTCTGGACTCCCCTACACCAGGGAAAATACTTTGTCTATTTATCCTATCCATGCCCTTAAGATTTTGTAAACCTCTATAAGGTCACCCCTCAGCCTCCGATGCTCCAGGGAAAACCGCTCCAGCCGATTTAACTTCTCCTTATAGCTCCAATCCTCCAATCCTGGCAACATCCTTGTAAGTCTTTTCTGAACCCTTTCAAGTTTCATAACATCTTTCTGATAGGAAAGAGGCCAGAATTGCACGCAATATTCCAACAGAGGCCTAACCAATATCCTGTACAGCCGCAACTTTCTGTACCTCCCTTCTCCTGTACCCAATACTCTGACCAATAAAGGGAAGTGTAGAGAAAACAGCTAATTTTATTTCTATTTAAGTGAACAGAATTACAATTTCACATTTTGTTTGATTTAAGACAATAAAATGGGAGATCAGTGTGGTTTGTGGTTTCAAATTAACTCCATAATATGCTATTAAGATTAATTAATTTTATCCATCAGTTATATCTGTAATGTAGAGGCATAATGAGTGACAAATTACCAAATAAAACTTTAAGACAGCATTCTATTTTCTGCCTAGTTTCAGACTGGTGAGGCAGCTTAATGACCTAAATGGTGCTTAACTACTTTGATCACTGAAATGGATTTAATTTAAACAGTGTATTTAGTTATACCTGTACCTGGGAAAGTTGATCCTGCATATGCTGCAGGAATACTGAGTACTGGGTTAATGGTAAGATTCTTGGTAGTGTAGATTAGCAGAGAGATCTCGGTGGCCAGGCGCATAGATCCTTGAAAGTTGCCACCCAAATTGTTAGCGTTGTTAAGAAGGCATACAGTGTATAGCTTTTATGTGTAGAGGGTTTGAGTTTCGAACCACAGGTCATGCTGCAGCTGTCCAAAACTCTGATGCAGCCACGTTTGGGTATTGCATACAGTTGTGGTCACCACATTATAGGAAGGATGTGGAAGCTTTGGAAAGAGTTGAGGGGAGTTTTACTAGGATATTGCCTAGTATGGAGGGAATGTCTTACAAGGAAAGGCTGAGGGACTTGAGGCTGTCTTCATTAAAGAGAAGAAAGTTGAGAGGTGACTTAATTGAGACATATAAGATAATCAGGGGGTTTGATAGGTTAGACAGTGACAGCCCTTTTCCTCGGATGGTGATGGCTAGCATGAGGGGACATAGCTTTAAATCGAGGGGTGATAGATATAGGACAGATGGCAGAGATAATTCCTTTACTTTTCTATGTATGGGTGTGGAACACATTGCCTGCGACAGTAGTACACTTGCCAACTTTAAGGGCATTTAAATGGTCATTGATTAGGCATATGGGCAAGAATGGAATAGTGTAGGTTAGATGGGCTTCAGATTGTTTCCACAGGTCGGCGCAACATCAAGGGCTGAAGGGCCTGTACTGTGCTGTAATGTTCTATGTTGGACTCTTCCCACCCCCACCCCAACACACACACACACACACACACACACACTCTCTCTCTCTCTCCCCCTCCCCCTCTCACTCACACACGCATATAAGTCTACGAGGTGAAATTGCATTTGCA
Organism: Chiloscyllium punctatum; assembly: GCF_047496795.1. Lineage (NCBI taxonomy): Eukaryota > Metazoa > Chordata > Chondrichthyes > Orectolobiformes > Hemiscylliidae > Chiloscyllium > Chiloscyllium punctatum. Next base: position 54,965,251 of record NC_092777.1, read on the forward strand.
GATTTGTATTTGCAGATACTTTCTATTTTGTTCAAAAAGCACACAATCTGTAGGCAATCAGTCCAGGTGACATTTTATAAATTCCTACTTTGGAAATAGAACCAGTCTGACTCAAGGCTGGGATACAGACAGACTCTGACCTTTAACACAGTCTGAGCTAAGTTGTCATTTGTTTTACAAAACCTTAAGGTGTCTCAGGACTGTGTCTTGAAAAATGTTCTGGGATTCACATATTAATTGATCGAAATCTGAAACCTCATTCTAAGTGATGAAAAACACAACTGCAATCTAGGTTTGTTCAATACATTGCATCAGTTGTATGACACTCTGATCTTTTTACTAGAAATTCTGTGTCCTATGATCCTGTCCGACAGCTACCTGATGAAGAAACAGCGCTCCAAAAGCTAGTGTTTCCAAATAAACCTGCTGGATTATAACTTGGTGTTGTGTGATTTTTAACTTTGTCCATCCCAGTCCAACACCTGCACCTGCCGGACTCCCACTGAAAGGGGGAGCTGTACGGGGAGTAGTCCAGGCTCGCAAGGAAAGAGAGTAGGAGCATGCGCATGCTCTCCACTGTGCAGGTTCAGCAATGGCGGCTGCGTTGCTGGAGGGGGAGTGTAAGAATCGGGAGTTGCTTCTTCGGGAGTGGGAGAGGTACACTTAAACCTGCTGCTGTTATTTTTAACCGGTAAGGGGAGGAGGAAACAAAATAACCTCTTCCCCCGTCAGATCCAGTACACGTCAGCCACCAAAACGAGTCTTTTACACGGAGAGGAACTGCGGCCGGTGATCGTTATCGTCGTCAGTAACTGACAGCATCCTGCTGCATTCTGGGATTTGTAGGCTGGTGCCACCCAGAAACTACATTTCCCAGAATACCGCGCTGAACCCAGTGCCCTTGAATTCTATTAATCTCTAGCAGAGCTCTAGCCGAAGTGAAAATGCGCTGTTAAATAGAGAAGGAATAGGTTTTTATTTTAATCCAGTATCACGTGCTGGAGGCATGCTTCATACTACAAATATTGCAGTGAATATTCAGCACAGAATCAGGTCACAATTGCATTTATGTTCCCATTGGATCGTCTTCCTGCCTTTCTCCGAAGTTTAGCAACGTATTTGTTTTGCGTGCAACGTAAATAAATTGGCCTTCAGCCAGCTGAGCCAACAAAAGTTATAACACAAAAAAGTCCATTATAAAAATAATAATTTTTAAAATAGTTTTCATTGTATTCTGTATTTTCAATAATACATTAATGCAGTTTTTACAAATGTACATTAAACAACAGGAAGACTAAGATTTGAGAGCCTTTGGGACCCAGAACAATTTGGCAAATTACGCCCTCCATTTCTTCCTCTCCCAACATCCCCAACAGTACCCTTCCACCGACACTAATTCGTTTGGCTGAACTGGTCCTCACCCTTAACAATTTCTCCTTCGAATCCTCCCACTTCCTCCAGACCAAAGGGGTAGCCATGGGCACATGTATGGCCCCCAGCTATGCCTGTCTCTTTATTGGCTACGTAGAACAGTTGATCTTCCGTAATTACACCGGCACCACTCCCCACCTCTTCCTCCGCTACATTGATGACTGCATTGGCGCCACCTCGTGCTCCCGCGAGGAGGTTGAGCAATTCATCAACTTCACCAACACATTCCACCCTGACCTTAAATTTACCTGGACGATCTCTGACACCTCCCTCCCCTTCCTGGACCTCTCCACCTCCATTAATGATGACTGACTTGACACTGACATTTTTTTACAAACCCACCAACTCCCACAGCTACCTGGACTACACCTCTTCCCACCCTACCTCTTCGAAAAATGCCATCCCATATTCCCAATTCCTCTGCCTCCGCCATATCTGCTCCCAGAACACACCAGATGGCCTCCTTCTTTAGAGACTGCAATTTCCCTTCCCACGTGGTTAAAGATGCTCTCCAACGCATCTCGTCCACATATCGTACCTCCACCCTCAGACCCCACCTCTCCAACTGTAACAAGGACAGAACGCCCCTAGTGCTCACCTTCCACCCTACTAACCTTCACATAAACCAAATCATCCACCGACATTTCTGCCACCTCCAAAAAGACCCCACTACCAGGGATATATTTCCCTCCCGACCCCTTTCCGCCTTCCGCAAAGACTGTTCCTTCCATGACTACCTGGTCAGGTCCACGCCCCCTCTACAACCCACCCTCCCATCCTGGCAACTTCCTCTGTCACTGCAGGAACTGCAAAACCTGCGCCCACACCTCCTCCTTCACTTCCATCCAAGGCCCTAAAGGAGTCTTCCACATCCATCAAAGTTTTACCTGCACATCACTAATATCATTTACTGTATCCGTTGCTGGAGGAAGAACGCCTCATCTTCCGCCTCGGAACACTTCAACTCCAGGGCATCAATGTGGACTTCAACAGTTTCCTCATTTCCCCTCCCCCCACCTCACCCTAGTTCCAAACTTCCAGCTCAGCACTGTCCCCATGACTTGTCATACCTGCCTATCTTCTTTTCCACCTATCCACTCCACCCTCCTCCCTGACCTATCACCTTCATCCCCTCCCCCACTCAACTATTGTACTCTATGCTACTTTCTCCCCACCCCCACCCTCCTCTAGTTGATCCCTCCACGCTTCAGGCTCTCTGCCTTTATTCCTGATGAAGGGCTTTTGCCCGAAATGTCAATTTTACTGCACCTCGGATGCTACCTGAACTGCTGTGCTCTTCCAGCACCACTAATCCTAAATCTCGAATTGGCTTAGTGACTGGAGGGTGATGGCCAAAGGTTGTCCTTGTGACTCCAAGCTTGTGTCCCGCAGTGTAACTCAGGGGCTGTGTATTCCCTTGCTGTTTGTAGTGTACATTAATGATCTTGGCGTGAATGTAAGAGATATCTGGTAAGTGCACAGATGACATGAAAATTGATGGTGTGGTAAGTAGTGAAGAGAAAGCCTTAGAACACAGAACAAAACTCACAGGCTGGTCAATTAAACAGAACAGCGACAAATGTAATTTAATCCTGAAACGGGCAGGGTGACGATTTTTGGAAGGACTAACAAAGTGATGAATGAATTGAATTGAATTTATTGTCATGTGTACCAAGGCACAGTGAAAAGCTTTGTCTTGCGAGCAATACAGGCAGAACACATAGTCAAGTAGCATAGATAGTAAATAATAGGTAAACAGCAGTAAAAACAAAAACACAGAATGGTAGGAACATTAGGGGGACCTTGAAATACATGTCCACAGATTAGATTAGACTCCTTACAGTGTGGAAACAGACTGTTCGACCCAACAAGTCTACACAGACCCTCCGAAGAGTAACCCACCCAGACCCATTTCCCTCTGACTAATGCACCTAAAACTATGGGCAATTTAGCATAGCTTATTCATCTAACCTGCACATCTTTGGACTGTGGGAGGAAACTGGAGCATCTAGGGGAAGCCTTCACAGACATGGGGAGTATGTGCAAATTTCAGGCTTGAAGGGCCTATTCCTGGGCTGTAAATTTTGTTTGTTCCCCCACACAGTCGCCCGAGGCTGGAATTGAACCTGGGTTCCTGGTGTTGTGAGACAGCAGAGCTAACCACTGAGCTACTGTGCCAGCTCTTTGAAACTAACAGGACAGGTGTATGTGATGGGTAAGGAAGCATAAGGGATACTTGCCTTTATTAGTTAAGGCCTTGAATACCAGATTGTGGAGGTTATGAGTGAGCTGAATAGCATGCTAGTTAGGCCACAACTGGAGTGCACTTCTGGAGGGTGCTGAGGAGATGTATCAGGATGTTAGCTGTGCTGGACAGTCGAGCCAAAGAGGAGACTAAATAGGTTCAGGTTGTTTTCCTTAGGGCAGAGAAGGTTAAGGGGGGAATCAGAACGAGTTGTTCAAAATTATGAAGGGCACAGAGGGTAGTTAGGAAAATAAATTCCCCTTAGGAGAGGAATCAATAACTAGGATTGATTTAAGCTAAAAGGCAGGAAATTAAGGCAGAATATTTTCCAGCCAGAGGAAGGTGGGTAGCTGGAACCCACTGCCTGAAAGGTTGGTAGAGATGAAAACCATCACAACATCTAAGAAATAATTAAATGATCACTTGAAGTGCAATAGCAATTAAGGCTATATGCTGAGTGCTGGAAAATGGGACTGGAGTAGGTAGGTGCTTGACGCTTGGTCTGAACACAATGGGCCAAAAAATCCTTGCCATGCTGTAAACCGCTATGATTCTGCCTTGCTCACTAAAGATTAAAATTACATGTTATTAACTTACACTTTTAAAGAAAGTACATTTTGATTGGACTTGAAAAAGAAATGACTTGATTACAACTCTACTCATAAACAAAAACATTCTTTTTTTTCCGGCAATGCTGTGTGACGAAAACATTCTATCTGAGTTTATAAAACTTTCTATTGGGTCAATGCTTAGCCTTCTCCTTTCAAGAGAAAAATTGACTTAACCTGTTTATCCTCTCCTGATGAGTATTGCACAATATCTCTATCATCCCATTAATCTGTCAGTCTTTCAGTTGCTGATGAATTGCTGTGTGCTTCCAAATTTTTATCTTTTCTATTTTAAACATTTCTTTTTAAGCCTTTTCATGAACTTCTTATTTCCACAGCAAGTTTTCCTGTACTTGACCATGTGAATGCACGTTCATAAAAACACACAAGTAATTGTAGGAATTTTTTTGTATATCCCAAATATTTTAATTCACCCACTATCTTAATGTGTGAAAATCAAAAGAACTGCAGATGCTGCGAATTAGAAACAAAAAACAGAAGTTGCTGGAAAAGCTCAGCAGGTCTGGCAGCATCTGTGCAGAGAAATCAAAGTTAACATTTCTGTCTGGTGACCCTTCCTCAGATCATATTCTGTAATATAATAGAATTGTAACATTGGTGTCCAGTTGGTAGAAATAGAAAATCCAAAAATGACATGCTCGTATTTTATATCCAAACCACAATTCAGTTTGCCTTTTGTGAAATATTGAAAACAAAGTTGTTTTGGGAATATTCAGCAAAATAAACAAGTATTTTGCAAGTGACAGAACATTCCCATATATTTGCTTTGTTGTGTCGCCATAGTCTTACCAGACCATAGGGGCTGCTCTCTTTGGAGAGAGAAGCAACTGGTGGAGATTTAATGTGAAGGCCATCAGACCTCAGGTGAGGGAAGAGGTTGAGAAGGAGAGTCCCCATATTTGCTTTATTAAGTTAAACACATGTAGTATCATATGGCTTGAGTAGGAAGTGTGTTCTCGCATTTTATTTTAAGGGGAAAAGACAACATTGAACCATTACAGTATTTTACTGGAATGTCTTGTGTACATGCGTATCATTGAACAAAAGTTGATCATTTAGCCCCTTGAGCATATTCCGTTGTTGAAGGATCTGCAATTTAATTTTAGTTACATGATTCTGAACCATTATCTGTTTATACCTTTGATTAACAAAGACCATCCAATTTAAAATAAACATTTGACTCATTTGTGAATGTGAATTCCCAATTTCTAACTCTTTTTGTAGGTGTGTTTCTTTAATTTGCTCATAAAAGGCTTGGCTCTAACTTTGGAGTAACCTTCACTAGTTTTAGCCAGCAGCATTAGTTTGTCTTTGTCTATAATATCATTACCATTAATCAGCTAACCCTTTTACTTTATGGATTCCACAGAATTCATCCCTGGTTTGTAATTGTTTTGTAATTCAACCCCTGGAGCATAGCTGCCATTCTAGTAAATATTAGCTACATTCCTTGAGGGCAAAGTATCATTCTCAAAGAATGCTGTTCAATCCTGAACATAGGACTTGAGCTACAGTTGAAACACAGTTAAAACATAGTTTCTAGCACCAAGCAATCTCATCCTCTCGATATAAGACCAGCATTTGGTTAGCTTTTTGGATCCCTCCTTGTACCTCATAGAATCATAGAGATGTACAGCAGGGAAACGGACCCTTTGGTCCAACTCGTCCATGTCGATCAGGTAGTCTAAATTAATCTGGTCCTATTTACCAACATTTGGCCTATTTCCCTCAAGACCTTTCTTATTCATATCCCGGTCCAGATGCCTTTTACATGTTGTAATTGTACCAGCCTCCACCATTTCCTCTGGCAGCTCATTCCATACAGGCACCTATCCTCTGTGTGAAAAAGTTTCCCCTTAGGTCCCTTGTAAATCTGTCCCCTCTCACCTGAAGCCTGTGCCCTCTAATTTTGGACTCCTGTACACTGGGGAAAAAACTTTGGCTATTTGCCCCTTCCTTGACACTTATGATTTTATAAACTTCTGTAACGTCACCCCTCAGCTTCTGCTGCTCCAGTGAAAATAGCCCCAGTCTATCCAGCCTCTCCCTATAGCTCAAACTGTTCAACTCTGGCAACATCCCTGTAAATCATTTGTGAACCCTTGCAAGTTTCACAACATTTTTCCTGTACCAGGGAGACATGAACTGAATGCAGTATTCCAAAGGTGGCCTAAGTAATGTGCTGCACAGCTACCAATACCTCTATACTCAATAAAGCCAAGCATACCAAACGCCTTCTTCACTATCCTGTCTACCTGTGACTTTATTTTCAAGGAACTATGAACCGGCACTGTAAGGTCGCTTTGATCAGCAACAGTCCCCAGGACCTTACCATTAGGTGTATAAGTCCTACTGTGACTTGCCTTTCCAAAATGCACATTTATCTAAATTAAACTCCATCTGCCACTCCTCAGCCCATTGGTCCATCTGATCACGTCCTATTGTACTCTGAGGTAACCTTTTTCAGTGTCCACACCAATTTTGGTGTCATCTGCAAACTTACTGACCGTACCGTTTATGTTCACATCCAAATCATTTATATATGTATACCTGTATGCAATATTTTAATACTATATACGTATGGACCCCTAAGGTTAAGGGCCTGCACTGCTTTTAAGCTTTCACAATTAGAAGAAGCGACAGTGGAATGGTGGTAATGTCATTGAGTTGGTAATCCAGAGTTCCAACCTTCTGTTCTGGGGAAATATGTTTAAATTCAATGAATTAGTAAAATCTGAAATTGAAAGCTAGCCATAGAAATGTTGACCATGAAAGTATCATTGACTGTCATACAACCCCATTGAGGAGAAAGTGAGAACTGAAGATGCTGGAGATCAGAATCGATAGTGTGGTTCTAGAAAAGCATAGCAGGTCAAGCAGCATCTGAAGAACAGGAGAGTTGACATTTTGGGCATAAACCCTTCATCAAGAATGAGGCTTGTGGGCCGGGGGGCGGAGAGAAAAATGGAAGGGGGTGGGGCTGGGGGAAGGTCGTTGGGAATGTGATAGATATCGCATGTGATAGGTAATCGTCCCCCTCAGTCCCACCCCTTCTCATTTATCTCTCAGCTCTCCCCACGACCCGCAAGCCTCATTTCTGGTGAAGGGCTTATGCCCGAAACGTTGACTCTTCTGCTCCTCAGATACTGCCTGACCTGCTGTGCTGTTGCAGCACCACACTCTCAGCAATAAAACTCCACCTGTCCTCCTTACTTGTATTGGCCTAAGTACAGAAAAGTGGTCAATTCTTAACTGTCCTCTAGTGTGGCCTAGCAAGCCTGTCAAGGGCAAAATTAAAAATCACAAAACACCAGGTTATAGTCCAACAGGTTTATTTGAAAGTACAAGCACTCTGAAAGCTTGTATCTCCAAATAAACCTGTTGGACTATAACCTGGGGTTGTGTGATTTTTAACTTTGGTAAAAACAATAACTGCAGATGCTGGAAAACAAATACTGGATTAGTGGTGCTGGAAGAGCACAACAGTTCAGGCAGCATCCAACGAGCAGCGAAATCGACGTTTCAGGCAAAAGCCCTTCATCAGGAATAAAGGCAGTGAGGCTGAAGCGTGGAGAGATAAGCGAGAGGAGGCTTGTCCATCCCAGTCCAACACCTGCAACTCCACATCATGGCAGGGGCCAAAGCCAGTGACATCCACAAGCCTTTTTTTAAAATAGAAAATACTCTTCTTTCTAGTTTCAAAGTGGATAACGTCACATTGCCTGGGCAGTATTGAAATCCACGTGCCACTGTCATAAACTATTAATATTTCATTATAAATTTATGAGTTCATCTGCGTTGTTTTACAGTGTTACCTCTCTTTGTGTCACTGACAAATTTGAATATGTGGCTTTCTGTTAGGAAGATAAATACTGTATAAAAAAGAAGTATCTGTTTAAACTATTAAAATTATATTGGTTAAAATTATATTGCAGTACAATATTAATATATTCCTTTAAGCTCAGATTTTAAATTGATCCAGAGGTGCAGAAGGAGCAAGCTTTCAGTTGGATGATGTGGGTTTCATTTCAACAAACCAGTCCTAACTTTGGCTTTAAAAAGCATGACATCTGTGTCATGAGCATTTTTGTATGTTTAGGGCAAGATGCCTAGCAACCATTCCCATTGGATATTGCCACTAATGGACATTGATGATGGATATAGGAAAACTGAGCTGGGGATGTGAGAAGTGGCAACATGTCTCATACTAGTGGATATATACAAAGTCAGATTCTCTTAATACTTGTTTGGCTGATTACTGTTCTAGATGATTGTGAGGTGGGTGAAGTTTAGTACCCTTGGTAAGAGTATGAACCTTGGATCCCCCAGAAACCAAAGATCAAATGCCCAAAGTAGGCAGTAACCTGCCAGATATGAGGATTCCGCATGGTAAATCATCTGGATGATGTGGGTGAGATGTACTTTCTACTGTGTCAGCAATTTCACAAAATCACAATTACCTAGTAATGCTACAGTTTTTCAATTTGGTATTATAATGCCAAAGAGTTATTTTATTTACCTGTTAACTGCAATACCTTAACTAGAAGACCAAGACTTATCATTTAACCATTCTACTATTTTACATTCTTACTTCCCATCCTGTCATCTAAATAATTTACTGAGTTCTCAACACAAATCCCTCGAATATAGTTCTTGTCACATACGTCCCATTATTGCTACTTCCTAATGTTTGCTGTTCCTGAATGTCATTCTTATTCTGCAGTGTTCCAATTTTCAGAAACGTGCCTGAAGAAATTACAAAATAATGCCTCAATCTTGTAAAAAAACCCTGAAATCTAACAGCACTTTCCTATTGAAGAAGTATGTATACTTGCATGAATTTATAGATCTCAGCTGTACCATTTCATTTTTTTAAACTTCAGCATGCACTTGGGACAGATGCTCAATGAATGCTGCACAATGGTACTTTTCCAAGCCTTGACTATTCCATTGTGTGAGTGAGGAATGCCTGCTCAGAAAAAAAAGGATTGAAAAGCTTGCATTATGAACATTTGTTCCTCTGCGTATCCAAATCTGATTAAATGAATCCACAAAGGTACACGAGGAACAGAGACCAAGCACCTCTGCATTGGCCTGCATTGACAAATGGCAACATTGGCTTGCCAGTTTTAGCAAGCTTCTACATCCATCTTTTAATGTTTCATTGAATTTGTTATCATGGATTATTTATGGTTAGCTGCAATGCTTAAATACTGACCTTGACTTGCTTCGAACAGGCAGCAGATGGAGTTGAAAGAGCAAATGATTGACCACGACACTGAGGACTGGCAGAGTAATGAAGTCTTCGAAGGTTTAGAACGCATTGGTGGTGTGGATTTATCTTACATCAAGGGAGATGAAGTCAACGCTTGTGCCTCATTAGTAGTTCTCAGTTATCCAGATCTTAAGGTAAAATCAGATACTTGAAACAACTGTAAGTGATTGATATACAAGATTAATAAGTGACACCAAAGATATGCAGAGAACAATCTGCTTCATTTTGGTAAAACAAAATAATGTACAACAGAAACATGCTTTTATATAGTATCTCTAGCGGAGGGGAAGCAGATGGTGAGACGAGAGGAAAAGATTTAGGGGAAGTTGAGAGCAAAGGTCATGGTTTTGAGGCAGGTATTGAAGGTGGATAGAAATAATGAGATTCACAGAGCCACTGGATATCGGGCTGAGACAGTTCAAAGCTCTGCTTTTGCACATGGAGCAATAAAAAGGGCAGTCTACACAGGGCACTCTGCCAGTCTGAAGAACAGTGACCCTGAGCTGAAAAAGACCAATTTTAAAACCTCACTTAATTACAGGAAATGTGGCATTGTACATTTAAACAGCTTTGCAGCTTTCACAGTTCAGAAGATGGTGGATGTTTTATTTAGGACCACAAGGTGGAGTATTTGCAATACTTACCTCACTAGAGAATGGAAGCATTTTTCATCAGGCACATCTGTATGATCAATTCCAACTGAACAGACACAAAACAGTTTTATACTGGATTAGTGGTGCTGGAAGAGCACAGCAGTTCAGGCAGCATCCAACGAGCAGCGAAATCGACGTTTTGGGCAAAAGCCCTTCATGATGAAGGGCTTTTGCCCGAAACATCGATTTTGCTGCTCGTTGGATGCTGCCTGAACTGCTGTGCTCTTCCAGCACCACTAATCCAGTATTTGCTTTCCAGCATCTGCAGTCATTGTTTTTACCACAAAACAGTTTTAGTTTAGCTCTGCAAAGGCCATCATTTCAAAATTGTCATGCCCTGATTCTGCACTAGCACATACAAACAGTCTATTGTAGCAGCAATAATCAAAAGATTATTTTAGCCCCAAAAGAACGTTTTAATAGCTGTAGCTTAAAGAATGGGGACTGAACTTCTTGGAGATCTCAGACATGAGGTTGATGATTTGAAAGTGAAATGTATGAGAATGCTTCACATTCTTGATTGAAAACAGAAAATCATAAAGATAAAATTAAACCAGATTTAAAAAGTGGTACTATATACAGGCAGCAGTTTTAAGTAAAAATGTTAAAAATAAGTGTGTTGTTTCATGGGAAAGAAAATATTTCAAAGATTCAGATGTAGGCTGAGCCTCCAACACAGTTGTCTACTAACAATAATTACTGTCTCTGCATATTAGTATTGTTGAATAATTGTCAGAAAAAATGAGCACTCTATCTTAGAGAGATCAGTAGTGTCACCACTTGCAAATTGTCCTAGTATGATCATATCATAATACAGTAACTTGAAGCATTTATATTTTGTCTCTTCTTTTATTGTTTGTTTCTCATTGCTATTCTTTGAAATTTTTAAATCTTTATCTTGTCTATCGAACCATATTAGCCATTAGCAGATGGTTCCAAATGTACAAATGTTGAACGATTCTTACATTTTCAGTGTTTCTCTAACCAATCTCCATAGAAACCACCATTACAATTTCACTCACTGGTTCAACAGCAGTAATTCTAAACACTGATCTCTATTTGCAAATATTTCAGTTAACAAAATATTTATGCTAATTGTTGGTCAAATTCAGTGCTGGTTCTAAGCAAGCTTTCACTAAATATTTCTACCACTTCTCCAGCAAAGTTGCCACTTTGTAGTTTTTAAATTGTTGATTGCTTATAAACTCAAAAACAAAAGCAGTTAACATATTTGAAGAGAAAGGACAGCTTGTAACAATTAATGAAAGATTCATAACCAAGCTTGATAATCTTTCCCTTTACAGATACTAAGTGATTCGTTGCATATTTCCAGTTGCATTCTGTTCTTATTTCTGATTTCAAAGTGTTTGTTGTTTCACTTTTTAACAAGGCCAACTCTTAAGAATGGATTTTAAAGATTTCATCAAACCACAGCAAAACGTTTTATTTTTCAAACTACCATGTTGATACAGTATTGAAAGGTACCAGCATCCTGTGGGAATGAAAAACTGAAACTCTAGCATGAATGGCATATCCAAAACAACTTGAATGGATTATATACAGTTATTTCATACCCTTTGTAGCATTCCAGGTTTCCTGCAAATCACCATTGACCAGAAATTGAACTGAACTAGTTTTATAAAGAATCGAACAGCAAGTAACTCGCCTCCTGACTCCAAAGCCTGTTCTCCATCTGCATGATCGAATACTCCCCACTTGCATGCATGAATTCAGGTCAAACACTCAAGAAGCTTGTCATCATCCTGGATAAAGCAGCCTGCTTGATTGACACTAACACACAGTAGCAACACTCTGTACCTTCTACAAGATGCACTGCAGCAGTTTACCAAGGCTCCTTAGAGAACACCTTCCAAGCACACGGTAACTGCCATCTAGAAAGACAAGAGCAGCAGTTGTAAGGAAGTACCACCACCTGCAATTTCCTCTTTAAGCCATTCACCATCTTGACTTGGAAAAGTATCAACATTCTTCCACTCTTAACTGGGTCAAATTCCTGGGATTCTCCCCCCCCTCCCAGTTCAATACCACCTTCTCAAGGGTAATTAGGGATGGGTAATAAATGTTGACCCAGCAACCCACATCTCCTGAATGAATAAAAACAAAGTGTATGCAGTCTTCTCCTAATGTTGCTGCTTGGTACAGAAGTGAACTAATTTTTAAATGGAAATGGAAAAAGTACAAAAGACATCAGTAATTTGAAAGCTGAGAGTTATCATAGACAGATAGCTGTTTGGCTGCTTATATTTTCAACAGGTTTTCTGCTGTCCACATTTTCAAATGGTCCACCTGAAGAATAATATGATAATATATATATTTTGAATAAAATGCACCAAGCATTATCTGGACTAATACATTCAATAATCATCATTATTAATTCCATTTTTATTTCTTTTTTCTGTGCTCAGGTTATCTATGAGGAATGCCAGATGGTTTGCCTGACTGCTCCTTACATCCCAGGCTTTCTGGCATTTCGGGAGACACCTTTCCTGGAAGAAGCTTTGAGAAGACTACAACACAAGGACCCAAGTCTTCTCCCTCAGGTAAAAATACAAGTGATTCTCACAAATGTGTGAATATTATTGATTAAAGTGTCTGCATTAGATTTCATGAACACAATATCCAAGATGTTGAAGCTGTATCATGTGATTTTTAAGATGACTGCCGTATTCAATGTATTTTGATGCAGTAGCCACAGTAATCAAAATAATAATTTTCAAAACAAAAATAACCAATTTGAATTATTTCACTTTAATGATCTGTAAGTCCTCAACCATTTAGAAAAAAACACATTCTTTTCTTCTACATGGAATTCAAAAGTTGTTCAGGAAAATATCATTTTTCTCTTGTCAATTTCAGGAAAGTATTCCTTCTAAATCATCTTTCCAAATGTCAGAATTACATATGTCAATTTGCTTAATAATTACGAGTTAGGTTTGCATAATTCCCCAGCACATGTTCCTGTTTGTAAACGTGTCATTTGTTGTGAACAACATTTTAGTAGCATAGTTCTTTTCAGCTTCCTGTATGGCAATAGTGATGGCACCTGGCTACTTTTTAAAATAGCTTTTAATTAATCTGTGCATCACAGCCTTACTGACAAGGGGCTCCAGTGTGTTATCTTACAGACTGGAATCAGTCTTGGAATCATTGGATGAAATAAGAATCCTCCTAAATTAATGATACAGTTACTCGAAAGCAAACTGAACACAAATCATGACCAGTGAAACTCTAACATGATCAATGTTTATGAATAGAAATTAGGTAGGAAGTAATGGAAAAATGAATCCAAAGACTGTAAGGAACTTGAAGGGTTAACACTATGATAAACCACAGCATGAAAGCTTGAGCAGTTTATGAATGTCATTTGAAGCCTGAAATTAGATTAGTGCCTTAAAGTCACCTCGAGGTGTGTGTTATTAGTTATAATAAATGTGACTTTTTTTAAGGTTGGAATTCATTTTCTGGGTAATGTAGGGTCGTCCAAAATCTATTTGGTTGATACGGATGTTTTATGATACCGTTTGAAGATGAAAGGAAGGGCAAGTGACAGAAGGCGATTATTGATTGTATGACATATGACCTGACAGTCTGTGGACCCTGAGAGAAGACCTACATATTACCACATTCTTCATAATATGTATCACAGGAAAAATCATTATTATTACATATATTACAATATAGTGGTACAAGGCTTGAAATTTTCATGTAATCAAATTATGACAAATGATAGAAGTCTTCTTCTGTAAAAGAATTTGATCCAAACAGAGTAATGAACTGTTTAATAAGGAGTTTAATGTGCAACATTAATTCTTGTTAAACATATTGAAGCTCACAAGCTCACAATTATCTTATTTCAAGCTTACCTCTTGCAGCAGTGCTGTGTCAATCTATTTCATTAACATTATTTATCAATATGCAGGTTATTTTTGCAGATGGAAATGGAATTTTGCATCACCGAGGTAAGCAGCACACTTTTTATCAATATGTATTGGTTGTACTGTGTACTGTGTTGATTGTTTTATGTTTATCCATCTGAACATTAACCCTACCAGTTTCAACCATTATTATACAAGTTTTAAACAAATTTCATCTCTAAAGTTCTTTTCACAGTTACAATTGTTTTTTTTCAAATATGAGCATGTTGGAGCCTGTGTGAATGTCACATTCACGTATTGTGTCTGTAAAATATGAGGTGTTATCCTATTAATTTAAAAACTAATAATGGCATTTTCAACCAAGCTTGCCAATGTGCTTCCATTAGTCACTACATGCTGGGGCTCATCAATCTGTTTCAGTGCCTTTAATCAGATCTTATTTCAGAACAGTAATGAGACGATCTCCCATAATCTCACTTAGTGATACTGCAGAGTCTGCAGTCCACTTCTATTGTTTACAGCAGTCTTCCTCGGAGATTCCAGAATACCTACTGTGCTTTGCAGCAGCACACCCATATGGCTTTCAGTCAGATACAGTTGATGCTTCCTTGCCTGATTTTGAGCTCAACAATAGGTGGATGTGAAAAAGTGGGAGGAGTCAGCACTTGTTATACAGAGACTGACCTCACTTCCAGGTTAATCTTTCATGAGCCAGCTGTGTGGTCCTACTTCTCGAAGGAACATCAGGGCAGCTCCAAAATAGTTCATTGCACATTAGTTTTTTAAAAAAAATGCACAATAATGTTGCATGCTAATTGTTGTAGTTCCACCTCTTTAAGGAATTACAGTGGTGAACCGTTGATTTAAAATTGATAGAGATGGTCTCTGGCACTCCAGTAGGAGACCAGTGGGAATTGGAGCTGACGAGCAATGATTGTGGACAGGCTTAGAATGAGCTTTATTGTCACTTGTAAAGAAAATGAGGTGCAAGAGAAACTGTCAGTTGAATGTTTGTGATACAGCAAACATTTTGTTAGAACATAATCAGAGAGCAAACTAAAAGGATTTACACAATAAGAATAGTGAACAGCAAAGCAGAAGATAACCAAGAAGCGATTAGTAAATGCTGATAGTGAGGATGAAGAAAATTAGTAAAGAATTTAAGGTAAATATTGAAAGAAGATGTTTTAGTCACTCAGAGCATGTGAAAGCATTATTACAAAGATTCACTTCAGGAACACAAAAGTATTTTATTAAATTTTTTTTGTCTAATGTATTTTTATCTATAAGTAGATATACTTGAGGAAAATTTAACTCATGGTAGCTGATTTTGCACCCTAAAATTAATATGAGATCTTCAACACCCAAAATACATGGAGGCTGTGGGTGAATCCACCTGCAAAAGCCTGGGAAAATCCACTCACAGGATGAACCATTCAGAGAAATATTGTCCTGAGAAATCGAATGGAAGGAAATGGTGAGATGCTGCTATCACTGGCCAGTCTCTCCAGTGCTTACTGACAATAAACATGGGAGAGACACAACTTGCAAATGGAGAAGCAACCAACAGTTTCATAAGTAAGTGATGGTATTTGCCGGGACTGCCTTGAGCTGAGTCCTGGCCCAGGAACTATCTTTAACCAAGCCAGGGCTCAGGGTTTGCCTTTAACCAAGGTGGCAGCTGCAAGATGGGTATGGGGAAGAAAGAGGCTGCAAGAGGAGATAGGCTTAGAGAGAAACAGTATTAAACCTGTCAAGGAATGAATACATAGCTAACTGGGATCCAAGAAAAGTCACTAAATTAATTCAGTCTTTGCAAATCAATGTGGAATTTTTAGTCTAAATAGCTATGAAGCTTAAATATTAGGTTCAAGAGCTACGATCCTGAACAAAAAGTGTTTGGATTCTACAGTAATGAAAAGTCTAGTAATTGCTAAATTTAAATCTGAGATTGAAATCTAAATTCCAGTAGAATGGGTAAAAACTGCCTGGTTAAAATGTTCCAGGTTTGTGCATATGTGAAGGAAACACATTAGCCATGACCTCACCAATCTGTCAAAGGTCTGCTTCAGGTGATTGCTTTTTGTATGTAGACACATGTATAAAGTTATCTTGAACTTGTATTGCTGACTGATCCTTGTTGTCTTGTACTGTTGTATCAAAGAAACTAATGCCTTCCTTACGTGTTGTGGCTTTACATTTAATACAGAATTGTTACTGATAATATTGTTCCATTCCTCCAAATCAGTTTCTGTGAGTGTCTGAACAGCCCATATGTAAATACAAAAACAAAACTTAGTAGTGACTGCATCACATAATGAATGAGTTAAGGAGAATGAAAAATTACCCTCCAAAAACTAAAAAATAGACTTTTGAGAAAGTATCAAAATAAGTCCTTAAATATATACATATATTTCAAGAAGTGGTTCGGTGCCAGATAAAGACTGTGCCTGACAGCAGTTAGCAGGCAACTGAGCCACTTCAGGAGCCAATAAGCTTGGGGGGGTGGGTTATGCTTTGGACTGAGAGGAGTGTGCCGCAGGTCAGTATCGCTGTGTAACAGACTTGGAGGATTGTACGGGAGGTCAGTATTGCTGTGTAACAGACTGGGAGGAGTGTACGGGAGGTCAGTATCGCTGTGTAACAGACCGGGAGGAGTGTGCAGCAGGTCAGTGTTGCAGTGTAACAGACCGGGAGGAGTGTGCGGGAGGTCAGTATCACTGTGTAACAGAATGAGAGGAGTGTGCAGCAGGTCAGTATCACTGTGTAACAGACTGGGAGCAGTGTGCGGGAGGTCAGTGTCACTGTGTAATAGACTGGGAGGACTGTGCAGCAGGTCAGTATCGCTGTGTAATAGACTGGGAGGAGTGTTCAGCAGGTCAGTATCGCTGTGTAATAGACTGGGAGGACTGTGCAGCAGGTCAGTATCGCTGTGTAACAGACTGGGAGGAGTGCGCAGCAGGTCAGTATCGCTGTGTAACAGACGGGGCAGAGCGTGCAGCAGGTCAGTGTCGCTGTGCCACAGGCTGGGAGGAGTGTGCAGTGAGTCAGTGTCACTGGAGCAGTCTGGGAGGAGTGTGCGGGAGGTTAGTATTGCTGTGTAACAGACTGGGAGGAGTGTGCAGCAGGTCACTATCGCTGTGAAACAGACCGGGAGGAGTGTGAGGGAGGTCAGCATCGCTGTGTGACAGACCGGGAGGAGTCTGCAGCAGGTCAGTGTCACTGTGTAACAGACTGGGAGGAGTGTGCAGCAGGTCAGTATCGCTATGTAACAGACTGGGTGGAGTGTGCAGCAGGTCAGTATCACTGTGTAACAGACTGGGAGGACTGTGCAGCAGGTCAGTATCGCTATGTAACAGACTGGGTGGAGTGTGCAGCAGGTCAGTGTTGCTGTGTAACAGACTGGGAGGAGTGTGCAGCAGGTCAGTATCGCTGTGTAATAGACTGGGAGGAGTGTGCAGCAGGTCAGTATCGCTATGTAACAGACTGGGTGGAGTGTGCAGCAGGTCAGTGTTGCTGTGTAACAGACTGGGAGGAGTGTACGGGAGGTCAGTATCACTGTGTAACAGACTGGGAGGAGTGTGCAGCAGGTCAGTGTCGCTGTGCAACAGGCTGGGAGGAGTGTGAGGGAAGTCAGCATCGCTGTGTGACAGACCGGGAGGGGTGTGAGGGAGGTCAGTATCACTGTGTAACAGATTGGGAGGAATGTGCTGAAGGTCAGTGTCACTGTGTAACAGACTGGGAGTAGTGTGCTGCAGGTCAATATCACTGTGGAACAGACTGGGAGTAGTGTGCTGCAGGTCAATATCACTGTGGAACAGACTGGGAGGAGTGTGCAGCAGGTCAGTATCACTGTATAAACAGACTGGGAGGAGTGTGCATCAGGTCAGTGTCACTGTGTAACAGACTGGGAGGAGTGTGCATCAGGTCAGTGTCACTGTGTAACAGACTGGGAGGAGTGTGCAGCAGGTCAGTGTCGCTGTGTAACAGACTGGGAGCAGTGTGCTGCAGGTCAGTGTCACTGTGTAACAGACTGGGAGGAGTGTGCATCAGGTCAGTGTCACTGTGTAACAGACTGGGAGGAGTGTGCAGCAGGTCAATATCACTGTGTAACAGACTGGGAGCAGTGTGCAGCAGGTCAGTGTCACTGTGTAACAGACTGGGAGGAGTGTGCAGCAGGTCAGTATCACTGTGTAACAGACTGGGAGGAGTGTGCAGCAGGTCAGTATCACTGTGTAACAGACTGGGAGGAGTGTGCAGCAGGTCAATATCACTGTGTAACAGACTGGGAGCAGTGTGCTGCAGGTCAGTATCACTGTGTAACAGACTGGGAGGAGTGTGCAGCAGGTCAGTATCACTGTGTAACAGACTGGGAGTCGTGTGCAGCAGGGTAAAAACAATGACTGCAGATGCTGAAAACCAAATACTGGATTGGTGGTGCTGGAAGAGCACAGCAGTTCAGGCAGCATCCAACGAGCCTCCTCTCTCTACAAGAATCTCAGGGAGTCCCTCTCCCACTGCAACTCCCAGGTCATTTCCTCTGCTCTTAAGCTCTTCAAACATGTTGTGAAACAAACTCGGTACCACAGCCACATTTGCTTCCAGCTCAGTTACTGTCTCCTTGACTTGTCCGACCTGCCTATCTTCTTTTCCACCTATCCACTCCACCCTCTCCTCCTTGACCGATCACCTTCATCTCCTCCCCCACTCACCCATTGTACTCTATGCTACTCTCTCCCCACCCCCACCCTCCTCTAGCTTATCTCTCCATGCTTCAGGCTCACTGCCTTTATTCCTGATGAAGGGCTTTTGCCCGAAACGTCGATTTCGCTGCTCGTTGGATGCTGCCTGAACTGCTGTGCTCTTCCAGCACCACTAATCCAGTGTGCAGCAGGTCAGTATCACTGTGTAATAGACTGGGAGGAGTGTGCAGCAGGTCAATATCACTGTGTAACAGACTGGGAGCAGTGTGCAGCAGGTCAGTGTCGCTGTGGAACAGACTGGGAGGAGTGTGCAGCAGGTCAGTGTCACTGTGTAACAGACTGGGAGCAGTGTGTGGCAGGTCAGTATCACTGTGTAACAGACTGGGAGGAGTGTGCAGCAGGTCAGTATCGCTGTGTAACAGACTGGGAGGAGTGTGCAGCAGGTCAGTGTCACTGTGTAACAGACTGGGAGGAGTGTGCAGCAGGTCAGTGTCACTGTGTAACAGACTGGGAGGAGTGTGCAGCAGGTCAGTGTCACTGTGTAACAGACTGGGAGCAGTGTGTGGCAGGTCAGTATCACTGTGTAACAGACTGGGAGGAGTGTGCAGCAGGTCAGTATCGCTGTGTAACAGACTGGGAGGAGTGTGCAGCAGGTCAGTGTCACTGTGTAACAGACTGGGAGGAGTGTGCAGCAGGTCAGTGTCACTGTGTAACAGACTGGGAGGAGTGTGCAGCAGGTCAGTGTCGCTGTGGAACAGACTGGGAGCAGTGTGTGGCAGGTCAGTATCGCTGTTAACAGACTGGGAGGAGTGTGTAGCAGGTCAGTGTCACTGTGTAACAGACTGGGAGCAGTGTGTGGCAGGTCAGTATCGCTGTGTAACAGACTGGGAGGAGTGTGCAGCAGGTCAGTGTCACTGTGTAACAGGCTGGGAGGAGTGTGCAGCAGGTCAGTGTCGCTGTGGAACAGACTGTGGGGAGTGTGCAGCAGGTCAGTGTCGCTGTGGAACAGACTGTGGGGAGTGTGCAGCAGGTCAGTGTCGCTGTGGAACAGACTGTGGGGAGTGCGCAGCAGGTCAATATCACTGTGGAACAGACTGTGGGGAGTGTGCAGCAGGTCAATATCACTGTGGAACAGACTGGGAGGAGTGTGCAGCAGGTCAGTGTCACTGTGTAACAGACTGGGAGGAGTGTGCAGCAGGTCAGTGTCACTGTGTAACAGACTGGGAGGAGTGTGCAGCAGGTCAGTGTCGCTGTGGAACAGACTGTGGGGAGTGTGCAGCAGGTCAATATCACTGTGGAACAGACTGGGAGCAGTGTGCAGCAGGTCAGTGTCGCTGTGGAACAGACTGGGAGGAGTGTGCAGCAGGTCAGTATCACTGTGGAACTGACTGGGAGGAGTGTGCAGCAGGTCAGTGTCACTGTGGAACAGACTGGGAGGAGTGTGTAGCAGGTCAGTGTCGCTGTGTAACAGACTGGGAGGAGTGTGCAGCAGGTCAATATCACTGTGGAACAGACTGGGAGGAGTGTGCAGCAGGTCAGTGTCGCTGTGTAACAGACCGGGGGGAGTGTGCAGCAGGTCAGTATCACTGTATAACAGACTGGGAGGAGTGTGCAGCAGGTCAGTATCACTGTGGAACTGACTGGGAGGAGTGTGCAGCAGGTCAGTGTCGCTGTGGAACAGACTGTGGGGAGTGCGCAGCAGGTCAATATCACTGTGGAACAGACTGGGAGGAGTGTGCAGCAGGTCAATATCACTGTGGAACAGACTGGGAGGAGTGTGCAGCAGGTCAGTGTCGCTGTGTAACAGACCGGGGGGAGTGTGCAGCAGGTCAGTATCACTGTATAACAGACTGGGAGGAGTGTGCTGCAGGTCAGCGTCGCTGTGGAACAGACTGGGAGGAGTGTGCAGCAGGTCAATATCACTGTGTAACAGACTGGGAGGAGTGTGCAGCAGGTCAGTATCACTGTGTAACAGACCGGGGGGAGTGTGCAGCAGGTCAGTGTCACTGTGTAACAGACTGGGAGGAGTGTGCAGCAGGTCAGTGTCGCTGTGTAACAGACTGGGAGGAGTGTGCAGCAGGTCAGTATCACTGTATCACAGACTGGGAGGAGTGTGCAGCAGGTCAGTATCACTGTGTAACAGACCGGGGGGAGTGTGCAGCAGGTCAGTGTCACTGTGTAACAGACTGGGAGGAGTGTGCAGCAGGTTAGTATCACTGTGTAACAGACTGGGAGGAGTGTGCAGCAGGTTAGTGTCGCTGTGTAACAGACTGGAAGGAGTGTGCAGCAGGTCAGTATCACTGTGTAACAGACTGGGAGGAGTGTGCAGCAGGTCAGTATCACTGTGTAACAGACTGGGAGGAGTGTGCAGCAGGTCAGTATCACTGTGTAACAGACTGGGAGGAGTGTGCAGCAGGTCAGTGTCGCTGTGTAACAGACTGGGAGCAGTGTGCAGCAGGTTAGTTTGACTGAGACATCTGTTAGAAAAAACGTGAAAAACGCTCTTTTGTCTGTCCGAAACATGTTGGTCTTCCAGTTGAAGGAGTTGATCCTGACTGAGTGTTGCGGACTGGAACCTTTCAAGGTCCAGGACTACATTCTGAGGGTCATTTGCCACCAAAGTGCGGTGGGTTAAGACCACAATGTAAGGTGTGCCTGCCAAAGAAGAACCGGGCGCCCACTCAGTAATTGGACTCAGCTGACCCCTCAGCTGAACGCCAAGAGGCTGGATGGTTAACATACAGACTTGTAAATGCAAATGACTCAGTCTGATCTCTGTATGTAAAGGCATGCAACATATCTGTATGAATGGCATCACAAACTGTACAGATACCATAAGATTTCCATGAATAAAGCATGTTGTTGAAAAAAACATTTGTTGGAAAAGACCTATAGTAGAAGGGTAGCTGTGGTGGGAAATTAAGCTGTGGTTGAGAGCATCTTCAATTTTTGTGTCAAACAGAAAATATTACATCACAGGAAAGCAAGTAGATGATTGGTTCATGTCTCTGTTCGTTGGTCAAGTGGTTTAAATCAGATGATATAACAGCTGAAGAATTTGGATATGTACATATTTAAACTATTAACATGCATTTGTATTAATTACAAGTAATAGAGTTAGCTCGACAGGTGCAAGTGTATGTGGGAGCTGGTGAATGCTGCTGCAGACGTGGTCCCCATGGATTGCGTTGAGTATTGGCTTCAGAAGGAACTGTGTCTCAAAATTGATGAGCTGCATTTCAAGTCAGGATGACAGTGATTAGCACTGCTGCTTCACACCTCCCAGGTACCCAGGTTCGATTCAAGCCTGAGGTGACTTTTGTGGTGTTTGCGCATTCTTGTCTGTGTGGGTTTCCTCTGGGTGCTCCAGTTTCCTCCCGCAGTCCACAGATGTGCAGGTTAATTGAATTGGCCATGCTAAATTGCCCTATAGTGTCCAGGATTGTGCAGGCTAAATAGGTTAGTTAAGGTTAATGCAGGGTTACAGGGATAGGGTGAGGGATGCTCTTCAGAGGGTCACTGCAGACTCACTAGGCTGAATGGCCTTTATCTGCACTTGTAAGGATTCTGTGATTTCTAAGTTGCGAACACTGCAACATGTTGACTAGACCGCATATTTCATGAGACCGTCTGACCTCTTAAATTAATTACATCAAATTTTGTCTGCTGTCAAGGACAGGAGGGTATGCCTGCAAGCGAGGCAGACAATCGCATTGGAATTTAGTTTTGGAGGAGTCTCAACCATTACCTTTGTGTAATAAGTATGTGGTTCTTGCTTATGATATGGACTGGAGCACAGACTGCAGGGAGGATAAGTGAACTGACTAAAATAAGATGGTACAGAGTGCCATTCATGTGGGAGACACGCAATGTAATAATGGGGGATAGTATACTTAGAGTATGTACTGTTCTGTGTAGCAAACAGTCTTGAAAGTTGTCCTGCCTATCTGATGCCAAGGTTAAGGATACCTGTTCTTGGTTGAGGAGGACCTTAGACTGAGAGGAGGAGGATCAGTTCCCATGGTCCAATAGGCACTAATGGGCATAAGCAAGACTTGAAAAGATGTTTTGCTGAAGGATTACGAACATAGAGTCACAGAGATGTACAGCACAGAAACAGACCTTTCAGTTCACTCATCCATATCAACCATATATCCTAACCTAATCTAGTCCCAATTCCCAGCACTTGGCCCATATCCCTCTAACTCCTTCCTATTCATGTACCCATCCAGACCTTTTTAAATGTTGTAATTGTACCAGCCTGCACCACTTCCTCTGGCAGCTCATTCCATACACACACCACCCTCTGCATGAAAAAGTTGCCTCTTAGGTCCCTTTTAAATTTTTCCCCTCTCAGCCTAAACATATGCCTTCTTGTTCTGGACATCCCCACACCAGGGAAAAACTCTTGTCTATTTACCGAATCCAGGCCCCTCCTGATTTTACAAATTTCCATAACGTCACCCCTCAGCCTCCAATGCTCCAGGGAAAACAGCCCCAGCCTGTTCAGCCTCTCAAATCCTCCAACCCTGGAAACATCCTTGTAAATCTTTTCTGAACCCTTTTCACAATCTTTTCACAACATCCTTCTGATAGGAGGGAGACCAGAATTGTACACAATATTCCAAAAATGGCCTAACAATGTCCTGTACAGCCAAAACATGACGTCCAACTCCAATACTCTGACCAATAAAGGAAAGCATACCAAACACGTTCTTCACTATCCTCTTTACCTGCACCTCCACTTCCAAGGAATACTGAACCTGCATTCTACAGTCTCTTTGTTCAGCAACACTCCCCAGGACCTTATCAAGTGTGTAAATCCTGCTCTGATTTGCCTTTGCAAGATGCAGCACCTCACATTTATCTAAATTAAACTCCATCTGATCAAGATCCCATTGTACTCTGAGGTAACCTTCTTCGCTGTCCACTACACCTCCAATTTTGGTGTAATCTTAAAACTTCCTTAACTATACCACCTATATTCATATCCAAATCATTTATATAAATGACGAAAAACAGTGGACCCAGCACTGATCCTTGTGGCATACCACTGGTCACAGGCCTCCAGTCTGAAAAACAACCCTCCACCACCACCCTCTGTCTTCTACCTTTAAGCCAATTCTGTATCCAAATAGCTAGTTCTCCCTGTATTCCATGAGATCTAACTTTGCTAACCAGTCTACCATGGGCAACCTTGTCAAACACCTTACTGAATTCCCTATAAACTATGTCCACAGCTCTGCCCTCATCAATCCTCTTTGTTATTTCTTTAAAAAATTAAATCAAGTTTGAGAGACATGATTTCCCACGCACAAAGCCATGTTGACTATCCCTAATCAGTCCTTGTCTTTTTATATACATGTACATCCTGTCCCTCAGGGTTCCCTCCAACAACTTGCCCACCACCAATGTCAGGCTCACTGGTCTATAGTTCCCTTGCTTTTCCTTACCAGCTTTCTTAAATAGTAGCATCACGTTTGCCAACCTCCAGTCTTCTGGCACCTCACCTGTGACTATCGATGATACAAATATCTCAGCAAGGGGCCCAGCAATCACTTCCCTAGCTTCCCTCAGAGTTGTAGGGTACACCTGATCAGGTCCTGGGGGTTTATCCACTTTAATGCATTTTAAGACATCCAACTATAAATGCCAGAGGAAACAGCAAAGAAGCGCTTCACAGGAGGCTCCCAAGCACTGACGATGTCACCTAGACAGGGGACGAAACGTTTGCAAGACAAATTCCCAGCTCGGCGAACAGAACCACAACATTTATAAAATCCATTTGGATTCTCCTTAACCCTATTTGCCAAAGCTTTCTCATGTCCCTTTTTGCCCTCCTGATTTCCCTCTTAAGTATACTCCTACTACCTTTATACTGTTGTAAGAATTCACTCGATCTCTGCTGTTTATACCTGACATATGTTTCCTTCTTTTTCTTGACCAAAACCTCAATTTCTCTAGTCATCTAGCATTCACCTACCACTCTTGCCTTTCACCCTAACAGGAATATACTGTCTCTAGATTCTCGTTATCCCATTTTTGTAGGCTTCCCATTTTCCAGGTGTCCCTTTACCTGCAAACATCTGCCCCCTAGCAGCTTTTGAAAGTTCTTGCCTAATACCATCAAAATTAGCCTTCCTCCAATTTAGAACTTTAACTTTTAGATTCAGTCTGTCCTTTTTCCATCACTATTTTAAACTCAGAGAATTATGGTCACTGGCCCCATAGTGCTCCCCCACTGACACCTCAGTCACCTGCCCTGCCTTATTTCCCAAGAGTAGGTCAAGTTTTGCACCTTCTTTAGTAGGTACATCCACAAACTGAATCAGAAAATTTCTTGTACACACTTAACAAATTCCTCTCTATCTAAACCCTTAACACCTATGGCAGTCCCAGTCTATGTTTGGAAAGTTAAAATTCCCTACCATAGCCACCCTATTATTCTTACGGATAACTGAGATCTCCTTACAAATTTGTTTCACAATTTCCCTCTGACTATTAAGGGGTTTATAACACAATTCCAATATAGGTGATCATCCCTTTCTTATTTCTCAGTTGAACCGAAATAACTTCCCTGGATGTCTTTCCGGGAATATCCTCCCTCAGTACAGCTGTAATGCTATCCCTTATCAAAAACACCACTCCCCCTCCTGTCCTACTTCCCTTTCTGTCTTTCCTGTAGCATTTGTATCATGGAACATCAAACTGCCAGTCCTGTCCATCCCTGAGCCACATCTCCATAATTGCTATCCCAGTCCCATGTTCCTAACCATGCCCTGAGTTCATCTGCCTTCCCTGTTCAGCCTCTTGCATTGAAATAAATGCAGTTTAATTTACCTTGTTTTCTGTTTTGCCCCTGCCCGCCCTGACTGTTTGACTCACTCATTTTCCCAATTGTACTGTGCTGTTGTTTTGATCTTTTCTCCCCCAAAACAATGCAACAGCATATAAAACAGTAATTGCCGCTCCTGGAATTTGAGGACATTACGCCTCACACCTGAAATACCTCAAAAAAGGTCTCATAGCCACAATCTTTTCCTGTCCTCAATTTTGGATTACTTGAGCAGTTCAGGGCTAGATTAAAAAGCAGAACCATAAAGGTTATAAACTCAGGATTATTACATGAGTCACATACAAATTGGCAGAAGGTAAGTAAGATTAGCGAGATAAATGCATGGCTCAGAGATTTGTGTGGGAGAAATAGGGTTCCAATTCATGGGGTATTGGCACCAGCATTTTGATCAGCTGTTCCTTTAGGAGGTCTTCATTTCAATCTCCCAGACCAGTGTCCGGGTGAATTGTATAACCAGGGTTGTACATACGGCTTTAACCTAATTAGTGCAGGGGAGGGTTCAATTGACAGGAAATTTTAAAATCAGATAGAAATGAGAACAGAGATAGAGGATAATGAAGGACCAAATGATAATCAGAGTGAGATAGAAAGGGCCAGAAAATATAAACAGAGAATGTAGCAGAAATTAGAGCCAGAATAAATATTGATTGTAAAAAATCAAACCTTAAGGCAATTTATCTAAATACTTAGAACGCGTATAGCAAGACAGATGAGTTGACGGCACAAATAGAAATGATGAATATTGATAGCTGTTACAGAAATGTGGTTGCAGCATGACCAGGACTGGCATGTGAATATGCAAGCGTGCTTGATGTTCCGAAAAAGTAGGCAAAAAGGAAAAGGAGGTGGGAGTAACGATAATATGAAGGAAGGTATGTGTTCAGTGATGAGTAGTGATATATGTGCAATAGGCTGTGATGTGGAATCAGTTTAAGTGGAAGTAAGAAACGCAAAGGAATGCAATCATGAGTGGGAGTTGTCTCTCAGCCACCAAAGAGTTACTTCACAGATAAAAGTTAGCACTGAAAACAGGCAGATGGGATTAATGGGTCTTTTTCAAGTTGAAAATATCACAGGTCTGTCTCCAGTTGGTGTGGACCAATACGGATTCATCCACGAAGATGGGAATGGTCAATGGTAATCGATAGGAAATTTCCTTGCCTTCTAATGCAACTGTCATAATGGAGGGACGGGATATAGTTCTTAGGGGACTAAAGGGATTAAGGGATATGGAAAAAACTTGGGAACAAGATGCAGAGTTGAATGATCAGCCATGATTATATTTGAATGGCTTGCTAGACGTTTCAGGGTGAAGTTAAGGGTCAAACACATTCTCCTGAGTTTTCTTTCCTTTTTCTAATGTGCCAGTGAAGAATTAAGCTTCGGAGCCTCGCCATCTTTGTTGACTGATCTGGACACGATGTGAAGAAAGGCCTCCATCTGCTGTAAATGTTTGAGTCTGAGATGTATTATTGTACAATGAAATTTTGGCAATTAGTGTTTTCATTTGCTTATATTTTGTGTGGATTTTCCAAAATACCTTGGGGTTCTTCAATGTATTTTTCACAAATGCAAAAAAAAGTGTACACAGCATTTCTTTATAATTCCTCACACAATAATTTCTTTCTGCGTTAAGAAAGTGTGCAGGACAATAGCTGAATTTTTTTCCTATTTAAAGAAGAAATCATGGCTCCTTCTCATCTCCTTGTGCCTCAGTAAGATATTGGCAGAGTTGTAGGATATATTTACCAGCCTTCTGTTGTCGTCAGAGAATGCTGTGTGAACGAAAGACTTAAAGGAAGAGGCAAATAATTTCAAAATTGAAATCTTTGTAAAATTTATAAAAAGCGAAGGGAACACTTTTTCTATAGGTACAGTCTTTCTTTGAATAAGAAGGCAAGACTATTGAAAGTACATTGCTTTTACAATAGTTTGTTTTCTAACCTTCAAGCTTTTTAAACAATGGGCTCTGTATATCCACATCTGTTAGGTACTGTTAGGTTGACTGGTGACATTCCCTCTACAACTATAATTTCAGTTTGATCTACAGCAAATTCAAAGCCACCTGTTCTTGGGAAGCCACAAAGTTGGTTGGTGGAACTCTACAGAACTGATAAGATTAATTTATTTTTTAAAAGGTCAAAGATAATTTTTAAATGGATTTTTTTGTTTGCAATATGTCGAATGAAAGAGTTTTTTTGATAAAAATGCAGCACCTTGGATTTTTCCTCTGTGCCAATTTGTAATCGTAAAAGCGAGAACTTCTCTGTTTCTTATAAGAATAGTAGGTTAGTTGTGAGCAGACGTTTACAGTGACTCAGCCTCCTGTCATAGGTTTATGTCCACAGTGAGTTCATTTTTGCACATAAACCCAAATTGACTCATCTTCCGTTTACTGTTACTGCACACCCCATGAGAACCACCTGACTGTGAAATGACTTGGCCAGGCTGGTTTTTAACATATTGGCAACTTGATGATCCAGTTTAATCCAAGAAAGTGTGAAATGATGCATTTTGATAGAAAGGCTAAGAAGAAGCAATACAAACAATTTTAAAAGGAGCTTAGGAATGGAAATACCTGGACATAGTTAAATTTTGAACGTGGCTAGATAGGTTAGAAAAAGTATGCTTAAAAAGGTTTGTCTCTTTGGCTTTATAATGAGAGGTAAAGATATCAGAAGGAAGGAAGTTATGCAAAATTATTATAAAACAGTGGTTAGGCCTCATCTGGAATATTAGGTGCATTTATCGACACTACACTGAAGGTAGAATGGCTCGGTCTTGGAGAGAGTGCTGAAGAGATTTACCAATGTGATACCTGGTTTGCAGCTTCTGTTATGGATGAGTTAGTGGATTGATCTTGGATGGATAAGTGAAGCTTAATGAAGCAGAGAAGGTTGAGAGAAGATTTAATGGAGATGTTCAAAACCTTGAGATTTTTTGATGGAATGAAAAAGATGAAATTGTTTCGAGTAGCTGAGGATTATCAACCAAGCGACAAAAATTTAAGTTAATTGACAAAAGATAAGGAGAATTGCATTACGCAGTGAATTGTTATGTTCTGTTATGCCTGAAACAGTGGTGGAAGCAGATTCAATAATAACATACAAAAGGGAATATTTGAAGGAGAAAAATATTGCAGGGATAGAGAAAGATGAGGAAAAGGATGGATTGTATCAGTCTTTTAAAAAAGCAAGCACAGATTGAATTACCTTCCACTACTGCGTTATGTGTCTGTAATCAGTAGTATATGCAGTGCCTTGGTACATTCGAAGAGTAACATACAAATAGCAAAGGGCAGTTACACACAGACAGTATTCTACATAAATTACATGAGTATTTCTTATCTCTCTCTCATTTTTGGTTAACAGAATTCGGTGTGGCCTGTCACTTAGGTGTCCTTACCGATTTGCCCTGTGTAGGGGTTGCCAAGAACCTTTTGCATGTGAGTGGTCTGGAAGAGAAAGATTCGCTGAAGGAAAAGGTATGAAAGAACTATCCAGCACGCACCTAGGAGTTTAGTTGCATTGAAATATCACTGAAGTTATATACCTGAAACCATCCATGCAGGAGTTTCAATTTGAATTCAATCTGACTGTGGCATCATTTATAGTTACAAAAGCAATGCAGAAGAAAATAGTTCTTCAGTAAAGATGACAGCATTAGTACCCATAAAGTGCAATAAATCCAAATATTGAAGAGAGGACTTTAGCACAAACATTCATAAGATGATCACATTGCAGTTTTGCAGTTTATTTTGAGAGTATATTGAATGATGAAACCTTTGAGCATTCTTTACACTATGCCTGTGTCTGCAAATTCTAGAAATATTTCATAGATCCCCACAGATGTGATTCACAATACTCAGCTGCAGGGTGGTCCCATTGCCACGTACCATTTTGTTTTGAAATTCAGTATTGGTTGATGTACAAAGATAAAGCTTGCTCGCATTGGTCTATAAGTGTGTTATCAGTTTGGACTGATAAGGATATAATCCCAGAGGACCATTGGGGTGCTCTTTCATTAGAGAGAGATGACAGTTTAACTTGAAGACCACCATGCCTCAGGTGAAAAGAGAGTTTGAAAAGGAGAGTCTGCCCTGGTACCCTCAGCTGGTGCAGGAATTGAGCTCATGCTGTTGGAATCACAAACCAGAAGTGCATCTGACTGACCCCCAAATAGAATCCATAAGTAATTATATTTTAATTTTTCCAATTTAGGTCAGTGAATCCCAAAGTTAAATTAGCTACCAATTCACTGCTGTCTCAGATCAATTTTGAATGTTTTGCTGGAGTGTTGAAGTAAATTTACACAATGACTCTTTACCTGCTGAACCTGAGTACTAGACTCAGAGTCAGAGCACAGAAACAGACCCTTCGGTCCAACTCGCCCATACTGATCAAGTTTCCCAAGTTAATCTAGTCCTACTTGCCTGCACTTGGCCCATATCCCTCTAAACCTTTCGTATTCATGTACCTGCCCAAATGTCTTTGAATTATTGTACCTACATCTACCACTTGCTCTGGCAGTTTATTCCACATGGGGCCCACCTTCTGTCTTGTGAAAAAGTTGCCTCTCAGGTCCCTTTTAAAATTTTTTCGCCTGTCACCTTAAAAGTATGCCCCCACCATAGGGAAAAGACCTTTGCTACTCGCATATCTAGAACATAGAACATAGAACAATACAGCACAGAACAGGCCCTTCAGCCCACGATGTTGTGCCGACCACTGATCCTCATGTATGCACCCTCAAATTTCTGTGACAATTTCTATGCCCTCATGATTTTGTAAACCTCTGTCAGGTTATCCCTCAACGTCCTCTGCTCCAGTGAAAAAAGTACCAGGCTATCCAGCCTCTCTCTCTAACTTGGAACCTCAAATCCCTACAACATCCATGTAAATCTTTTCTGAACCTCTTCCTTTCACAGGGTGACAGAAAAGTAGTTTCACCAACATCCTGTACAACCTCAACATGACATCTTGACTCCTACTCTCTAAGGTCTGAGCAATGAAGGCAACATGCTAACACCTTCTTAACCACCCTGTCTAACTATGATGCAATGTTCAAGGAACTATTTACCTGAACCCTTGGGTCTCTGTTCGACAACACTTTCCAAGGCCCTACATTAACTGTATAAATCTGTCCTTGTTTGTTTCACCAAAATGAAATACCTCACATTTATCCAAATTAAGCTCCCATTTGCCACTCCTCAGCCCATTGGCCCAATTGATCAAGATCTCTTTGTAATCATAGATAACCTTCTTCACTGTCGACTATACCATCAATCTTGGTGTTATCCACAAACTTACTGATCATTCTTCCTAAATTCTTATCCAAATCAGTTATAAAAATGACGAACAACAGTGAATCCAGCACCGATCCTTGCAGAACACCATTGGTCACAGGCCTCCAGCATGAAAAACAACCCTCTACTACCATCTCCTTGTCTCCTCCCATCAAGCCAATTTTGTATTCAGTTGACAAGTTGTCCCTGAATCCCTAGGAGCAACTCCAACTGATGGAAAGTGTTTTCCCTTTGATCGGCTTTATGCCACAGTTGATCAATTGCTGCCTCATGTCAAGGACAGCTACTCTTGCCTCACTTATAGAATTCAGTTCCTAAAGCTGAAATGATATCTGGAACTAGGTCACAATGGTTAAACCAAAAATGAGCATTGGTGATCAAGTAATCATTAATCAAGTATCATTTGATTGCATTGTTGACAACAGTTTCCACCACTTGACTGATGATTGAGAATAGAAAAATAGTGATTGGATTTATCCTATGTTTTATGGACAGGATGTCCCTAGACAAATTTCCATTCTGTTGGGTTCAGAAGGTGTGTGTTATTGACTAAGGATGATCCTAGTTCTGGAGTTCAGGTCTTCAGTACTACAACTGGAATGTGGTCATAATCCATAGTTCATTGCTTTAGCAAAATGCTATTGTCTAACAGTTGGATTTGAATTAATTGTCTTTTCCCTAGGATGGGGGATTTCAAGACTAGAAGGCACATTTTTAAGGTGAGAGGAGAGAAATCTAAAAAAGACATGAGGCAAATCTGTTACACCGAGGGTGGTTTGCATGTAGAATAAACTTCTTGAGCAAGCAGTGGATGTGGATACAGTTACAATGTTTAAAAGACATTTGGACAAATACATGAATCAGACTGGTTAGACTGAAGGGTCTGTTTCCATGCTGTATGACTCTATGATCACGTGAATGAACTTTAAGCAATATGATTAATGTAGAAGTTTTATCTTCAACTGTTCAGGCAGTAATTTGATAACATCAAAACTTATCGGTAGAATTCAGCTTTGAAACTCTACAAAAGCTTATGTTTATGTCAAGTTAGTTGTAAGAACTTTTTTTTTCCCTGGAACACAGTGGATCTCACTTCTGAAGATTCTGGTGAAAGGTCATCAACCTGAAATGTTAACATTTTCTTGGTCCTGGATGCTACCTGACTTGCTGTGTATTTCTAGTATTTTCTATGTTTATTTCAGGTTTTCAGCACCCAGTGTATTTTCCTTTTGTGCTTTCGACTTCATTTATACCACATGGTTTCTTATGACAAAACAGGGGAAAACTGCCACCAGTCTTTCAAGGAACAATACAGAGACCACCTATTGTGCATTATGGACAAAATGTTAAAATAGGACCATTTCAGAAGCACTACACCTGCTCTCTGAAATTAGCAGATAGGTGCAATGATGTGAAAAATTACTTTGTATCACTGTCAGGTGGAAAAGGGTGAAAAATGTGTTGAAGTCTGAGATTAGATTCCCAATGACACCAAGGTGAAGTTTGGCATTGCGAGATAATGTTACTTAAAAGAAGTTCTGGGACATACATATTAATGAACCAAAACCTGCAACCCATTCTAAAAAGATGAAAGACTTAACAGCAGTCTAGGTTGTTCAATATATCATTTCAGTTACATGACACACACATCTTTCACTATAAATTCTGTGTCTTATGATCCTGATCCACAGCCACCTGATGAAGGACCAGCTGCCCAAAAGCTAGTGCTCCCAAATAAACCTCTTGGACTGTAATCTGGTGGTGTGTGATTTTTAACATTTGTGGTATAAGATAGACAGTTTCTTGAACAATAGGAGAATCAACGATTATAAGGAAAGTTGCATGTGAGGAATGGCAGAGCAGACTTGAGGAGCCAGGCAGCCTATTCTTGATCCTATTTTTTATGGTCTTATGAAATAATTGTTGGTGAGTTTTGAGAATATTTGTAGCTCAGTTTGAGGTTCTAAATGTAGGTTTGCTCACTGAGCTGGAAGGTTTGTTTTCAGATGTTTTGTCACCATACTAGGTAACATCTTCAGTGAGCCTCCGGATGAAGCACAGGTGGTATAGCCCACTTTCTATTTGTATGTTTGGGTTTCCTTAGGTTAGTGATGCCATTTCCTGTGGTGACATCATTTCCTGCGGTTATGTCATTCCCTGTACTTTTTCTCAGCCGGAGGGGGGGGGGGGGTGTGGACATTGTGTTTGTTGATAGAGTTCCAGTTGGAATGCCATGCTTCTCGAAATTCTTGTGCGTGTCTCTGTTTGGCTTGTCTTAGGATGGATGTGTTGTCCCAGTCGAAATGGTGTCCTTCCTTATCTGTATGTCAGGCAGAAAACTAGCCACCAGGATACATGAGCATCAACTATCCACAAAAGGACATGACCCACTCTCACGAGTATCCTTACATACAGATGAGGAAGGACTCCACTTCGACTGGGGCAACACATACATCCTAGGACAGGCCAAACAGAGACATGCACGAGAATTTCGAGAAGCATGGCATTCCAACTGGAACTCTATCAACCCAAGGAAACTCCAACATATAAATAGAAAGTGGGCTACACAACCAGTGCTTCATCCGGAATCTCACTGAAGATGTTACCAAGTATGGAGACGAAACGTCTGAAAATAAACTTTCCAGCTCAGCAAGCAAACCTACATCCAGTAATTATTAGTCTAACTGAAATTAAATATTCTTACAACTAGTATTGATCCTTTTTTTGAGAATTAGCAATTAGGGAAGTTTTAACTGATACATTTTAAACCAGCAGATACACAAAATATTGGTAAGTGGCAAACAGAACTCAGTAATTCAATGTGAATGGACATAGCTGGAAACTAAGGATAAGTCAGCACATCATGAATTGGAAATATTAAAGAACTGGGGAGAGAATGTGAACATCTGTGTTTGATAAAGTAAATGAGCAGAGAACTTAATTGTAAGTCTGTGCAGGTGAATGGATTTTGATTGAGTTAAAATCTCATCCATAGACTTGGGGTCTTAAGAGGTGTTCCAGTTTATTAAACTTCATGGAATTCTTTTTAAAGATTCTGCTGCCATGAGAAATTCAGTGGATATATTAAGTGCAGTTAATGTTCCAAAATGCTGTTGGTAAGGTCCTTGCAATTCCCATCCTCCAAATGACTGTAAATTTCAATTTTTTAAGGCAGCAGTAGACAGATTCTTGACAACCAAGGAGATCTAAGAGTATTGGAGATATTTAGGAATGTGCAACTAAAAATCAGATCAGCCATGATCATATTGAATGACGGAGCTGGCTCAAAGGGCAGAATGGCCTGCTCTTGTTCCTTATTTATACGTTCGATGAGATCTTACAATGTAAATTAGTGAGTAAGTGTGTAAAATCTCCTAAGGGTACAGAATTACATTGATATGCATCATAGAGGTGTAATCTTAACAAAGTGTGATGAGTTAGAGTGAGGAGCAAAGAAGTTTCCAACAGATAAACTTGAAAAATAGATTTAAATTTAAGCTGTAATGTTGAGTACTTTGTCATCTCTTTTACCTTCTACTAAAGTTTAATATAATAGTTTTATATGCAGAGTAACTTATGAATTGTTGTCAAGGTTAGAGGCCTGACTCGTGCCTATCTACGGTTACAGATCGACCACCTGTATCCACTACACTACACAGTTTTCTTCAGAAGGAAATGCATTACATAACATATAAGACACATTCATTATTTATTTAAAGCATTGAGCTTATAATTTTTTTCTTGGTCGTGTGAATCACAATTAGTTAAACACAAGTTTAGAATATTAATAACCTGTGATACTTAGAAATAGGCCATTTAGCTCAAGTAGTCAAGTTTGGTGCTTATCCTGCATACAGGCAGACCTCTGAATCTGATTTGCCCAGCCTGTAACCATATGCTATTATTTCCTTTACTTAATCTATTCTTAAATGATGACATGGTTTCTGTTTCACTCGTTAATTTGAGAACCATGTCATGTTTGCTAAAATGTTTGTCCATTCAAGTATCTAATGTTATCCTCGACCTCTGAACGACCTGTTACACCTTCAATTTTATTATCATCTACAAATTGGACACCACTTCCTCTCGTCATAGGCCCAAATCATTGAAGAGCACAATTGCTAGAAATCATCCCCCAATGAACCCTGCTGAGCACCAGTACCCACTCCCAATCTTTGAGAAACTGATCTTGACATCTCTTTCTTCCCCTAACCAGTTTGGTCCCTTAATACTTTAACTCCTAATTGAGACCAATTGTTTTCTATACATTAATTTGTCAAAGGCTTTCTAAGCATCCACTAAATATTGCATTACTGTATTTCACCATCCATAACATCTGCCACCATCTCGCAGAGCTCTTGCTAGGCTTGCTCAAGCTCCACTATCCTTTCTGAAATTCATGTTGACTACTTTAAATTATTTTCTCTTTGGTTAAGTATTTGGTAATTGCATCTTTAGTTAATGATTCAAGTTTTCTTTCTGCCACAGATGTTAAATTAATTGACCCATTGTCGCCTGGGTTAACTTTCTTTGGAAAAAGGATACCATATTACATTGGTCACTTTCCTCTTCTCCCCAGGCCATAACAGCCTC
Source organism: Chiloscyllium punctatum (assembly GCF_047496795.1). Lineage (NCBI taxonomy): Eukaryota > Metazoa > Chordata > Chondrichthyes > Orectolobiformes > Hemiscylliidae > Chiloscyllium > Chiloscyllium punctatum. Next base: position 55,000,837 of record NC_092777.1, read on the forward strand.
CATGCTGTGTTGTTATGCCATTTTCCATCAACTGTTTTGCTGTTGGATAGGACCTTTATAAAATGAAATAATCTGATGCTGAGGCTGATTAAGAAGGAGGTAGTAATAAGTAGCTCTGAATAAACCTTTTCTACAACACCTTTAGCTAAATAAAAAGGATGTATAGATGAAAGAGGAAGTATATATGCTTTAAATGATCAAGATTTACAAAGTACCTGCCAATTTTCGTCCTCAAGCAACCTTGTAATAAGACCTTGTGTTTTATTTTCTGTGTTACGTCCAGTAATGAGTTTCTTTACAAGCCCGTCGGCAGGAATGTTTAATTTAGTCATTGCTGAGGAGCAACAATACCTCTGAGCTGTTGATTACAAAATCACTTTTGTTCATAAATTTACTGTCAAACCAGTAAGACCTTACTTTAGGATCATTTTTGCAGCAAGGGAAATGGAAGGGGAAAGTAGGTTACAGCAAAAAGAATTCTTAAAATTTCAGTCGCCATCTCATCCAGAATCCAATGTATCACTTAGATGAAGCCACTTCAACTTTAATAATCTTTAAGTCTGATGAATAAAAAGATTATTCTTTTTATGTTGCCATGGTGAACAAACTTTAAGGCATAACAATGCACTTTTGTGCATTTTCACTTTCCCTTTCTTCTCACTGTCTTGCCTGATAATTTAAAGTATGTGTCACATCTTAGAACCATAGAATAGAATGAATCCATTCAACCCATTGATTTTTGTCAATGTGTTCCAGTAGCACTTAAGTTCGGTAGTCCCATTTCCCTACTCTTTCCTCATACGCCCACATTTTTTTTTCTCAAGCACTTATCCAACTTGCTTTTGAAGGTGACAATTGAACCAATTTCCAGCACACTATATCAGGAAGGAGCAGGGGCATATTGTTTGTGCACTTGATAGCTTACATTTTGTGGATTGCCATCTGATGACAAATACTAAAGAGCAAGTGTCGTATTAAAGAAATAAATTTCATAGCTCTTTAAGGTCCCCATATGTTATGTTTTACTCAGTGTTACCTCTTCTACTGTTGTGGCCCTTTACATGCTGCTTTCCTGGTCTTAATTAGGTTAGGTTAGTTGTCAAGGGTAACACTGGAATTTTTCTTATATCAACATTGGAATGTAAGAGGAAGTTTTGAATTAGATTCACCAGGTCACTCATTCATCTTATCAACTAAGCATTTGAAGACCAGTTGTGACAGACACCAAAGAACAATTTGTTTCTTTTTGAGAAACAATTTGTACTTTCATTGTTTCCTTACCAGGCCACATTTGTCTTAACTACTTGTTTAACTTTTTTAGTTATTATACCACAGGAGTATTGCTTTCCTTCCCCATGGCCATTATGCAACTTCTTGCCCTGTCATTGCAAATCCCATCAATCCTAATTAGTTTTCTCTTACTTAGAGCCAGATCCAAGCTGGTAGCAATATGGTTTTGTTAGCAGACTAGCAATCCAGGGACTTGGCGTAATTATCTAGAAACGTTAATTAAAATCCCACCAGAACAGGTGGGAAATTTAAATGTGATTAATTTGGAATTAAACTGTTTGTATCAGTAGTATCACTTTAGTAGCAATAATGGTGATCATGAAACTTTTGGATCATTGTAAAAGCCCATCTGAATTACTAACATCCTTTCGGGATGGGAATACGATCTGGCCTGTATGTAATCCCCATAACTGCCTTTTGAAATAGCTTAGAAGACACTGGGTTGTATAAAACCACAGTAAAGAATTATAAGAATAAAATTGGATAGACCCCCCCCCCCCCCCCCCTCCCCATCATCGACCTAGGTACTGCATACAACAAAGGCACACCCATTACAGTCAGCCCTTCAAAATCCTTCTCACTAATATCAAAGCTTCTGTGCCACATTAGGGAAAGCTATTCAGTATTAACCAAGCAACATAATCAAGCTTACAGGTAATGTCTCTAACTTCTCCATCATCATCACTGGTTGTGTCCTGTCCCATATCCATCAGACGTGGTGGTACTGTGGTATACGGGGTCCAGAGTGAATGGCTGTGGGACTTACCAAGATTGATTCTGGAACCCATGGCATCGGTTCATGAAGGGTCAAGAAAGCCTTTTGCTGGTTATTACCATGCTGCTCAGTACTCCTCACATGTTGAACATCACTTGGAAGAGAAACTGAAGGGCGTAACTGAACGTACTATGGATGGGTGCTCACAGTGACTTGGGTACACTACCAGTTCAACAAGCTGAATTCTGTAGAACATGTCTGTCAGACTGGCCTTTTGGCAGATGGTGAAAGGCATGAAGGCATTAGTGAGACTTTGTGAGACATTAGCAGAATTATATTGTACCAGAACCTGTAACTTAATGGCCTGGCATATCGCTTACTCTAACATTATCATCCACTAGTGGAACAGTTCTAGTCCAATGAGAAGTGTAGAAGAATCTGCCAAAAACACACAAGGTGAAGCAACAATACAGGACTACATGGATGCTGTGCAATGGAAGCAATAGAAGACAGGCAGAGCTAAATGAGCATAGCCAGTCAATAAGATCAAAGTTTTGCAGGTTAGCCACATTGAGTCATGACTATGGTTGACAATTAAACAACTGACCAAAACAGGAGACTCATAATACCCATCTTCAGTGATGTGAGTTCACAGTACATCAGTGCAAAAAACAGTGATGAAACACATGATGAACAATAGGACCCAGGGAAACACCACGGAGTAAAGATAGCTTCCTGTACATGTTCCCCCAGTTCCTTAAGGTAGCATGTCAGATAGACAGAGTGGTTAAGAAGGCATTTGGAAACTATCTGTATTAGCCAAGGCATAAAGGTCAAGAGCAGGGAGGTTATACTGGAACTATTTAAAACATTGATTAAGCCTCACCTAGCGTATTGTGTACAGTTCTAGAATCCACATTATAGGAGGGATGTGACTGAAATGGAGAGGATGCAGAGGAGTTTTACCAGGATATTACCTGGGCTGGAGAGTTTTAATTATGAAGGGAGTTTGATGGGCTTGTTTTCTTGGAGTAGAGGAGACTAATAGGGACATAATTGCACTATATAAAATTATGAGGGCCATAAACAGGGTAGGAGGAAACGTCTCACTTTGGTAGAGGGGTCAGTGACTGGAGGCATAGATTTAATGTCACGTGTAGGATGTTTAGAGGAGACGTGAGGAAAAAAACATCCAGGGAATGGTGGGAATCTTGAACTTAGTGCCTGTAAAGGTGCTGGAGGCAGAAATCATCATAGCATTTAAGAATTATTTAGAGGTGCATACAGGGCTATGGGCCAATTGCTGAAAAATGGAATGAAAAGAGTTAGGTGATTATTTTTGACCCACGTAGACTCAATTTGCTAGAGGGCCTTTTTCTGTGCTGTAGATCTCTATGACTCTATTTGCAACCATCTTCAGCTGGAAATACCTTGTGGATGATCCATCCGTGTATTCTCTTGAGTTCTTCAATATCAGATGGTAGTCTTCAGCCAACCTAGTTCATTTTGGTCTTTATTAAGAACCTGTTGAGCACGTTGGATGCAGAAACTTTATGGATATCCCAGTATAGTATTGAAGATCTGTGCTCCTGAGCTAGCCAGGTCCCAATACAAGCTGTTCCATCCAACGACACTGGTGTCTCCCAGTGGTGTGGAAAATTGCCCAGCTATGTCAAATCAACAAAAAACAGGATAAATCTGAGGCAGCCAACTCTGCTCCATTTGAGGTGCTGAAATGTCAATAAAATAGTGACAGCATGGTTGGCAATGCTATCAGTTGATATTTACTCACCAGCAATTGGCTCATTGAATTTCACTTTGTGTTGTAACAGGATTGTTTAACTCCACGCCTCATTGTAACCTTTGTCCAAATGTGAATAAATGAGCTGAGATAAGAGTGACTTCCCTTGATATCATTGCAGTATTCCAGACAGTGTGGCAACAAGGAAGATTGAAGACATTGGAAACTGGTGGGAAAAGGCTAGAGTCTCACTTAGTACAAAGGATAATGGTTGTGGTTATTGAAGGCTAATGATCCAAGTCTTGGGACATCCTTGCAGGAAGTCCACTGGATAGTGTCCTAGTCTCAACCATCTTCAGTTGCTTCATCAATTAGCAGCTGTTCAACTGACAGGAATCTTCCAGTAAGTGGTTGAAGGAGCTGACTCACCATCACCTTCTCAAGGGCAAATAGGAGGCAATAAATTTTGGCCTTGTCTGCAGTGACTATCCTGTGAATGAAAAATCAGCACACTTATGACATAATAGAACTTTTAACAATTAAGTAGCACAGCTGTTGATTCTGAAAAAGTATCCAGTCAAATTTTGAAGAAATGAATGAAGGCTAAATAAAAAACCGAAATTACTGAAGGAACTCAGCATGTCTGGCAGCATCTGTGGAAAGAAAGGAAAGTAAATGTTTTGAGTCCAGTGACCTTCCTTCAGAAATTATAGTAGCTAGGAAAAGATGATATATATGTCGATGGAGAGTGGGGACAGAAGGATTAAGTTGATAGATGGAGTGAGAGCACCGAGAGAAAAAATCGTTAGGCAGACGAAAGGTTGGTAGATAGTAAACCAGGGAAGAAAAGTTGATTACAATGAATTGGTGAAAATGGTAGACTGTGTTGAAAGCAGCCAATGTTCTGACAGAGCCTGAGAGTTGGGGATGAGTCGGTAATTTTGAAGGAGGTATTCAGGCTCTAAAATTATTGAACTCAATATTGAGCCTGAAGGCTGCAGGCTCCCCAACCAGAAGGCGAAATTCTGTTCTCCCAACCTCGCTGGAGCACAGCAACTAACTTGAGGCAGAAATGTTGGCCAGAAAATACTGGAGAAACTCAGCAGGTCTAGCAGCATTTATGGAGAGAGAAACAGAGTTAATGTTTCAAGTCCAAAGCATCTTTTTTTCAGAACTCAGTATTGTGTTCCTTTATAGGACCGGAAAATTATCAAAAGATAAATTGGATGTTGTGTAGCCAGTCGTATTAATGTTATGGGAAAATAATTTATCCATTGTTGCTTAAGTGAAACAGTAATGCAATTATAAAATTTCAGATGCTTCCAATAAAACTTCCCTTTTATTAACATGTTGTTTTGTAGGCTAAAGATCTTCAGAAAGAAGGAAATGCATTTTCACTAATTGGAAGTTCCGGGAAAGTTTTAGGAATGGTAGGTCTGTTGTATGTTCTACATGTACAGTGTAAATGGTTCTAAAAGTCTTTTTTGTGCACTCTATTTCAGTTAAGTTGAACCAAAATATTGCAGGTAGATTAAAACTTACAAGCAATCATCTTGATAATTCTTTGATAGGAAGGGCATTTTGATGAACAGAAGCATTCATATATAAAGACAAAAAAAAAATGCTCAGCAGGCCAGAAAACGTCCACAGTGAGAACAAACAATTAACATTTCAGATGTCAACACTTTATCAGAACCACATGTTGCAACAAAAACAAAAATAGCTGGAGAACCTCAGCAGGTCTGGCAGTATCTGAAGAAGTATCACTTGACCGAAATGCTATCTCTGCTTTTCTCTCCACAGATGCTGCCAGAACTGCACAGCTTTTCCAGTAATTTCAATTTTTGTTTCAGATTTTGAGCACCTGCAGTTCTTTGTGTTGCAACAATGACTTAATTTCAAAAGTACTTGCTTAACTATAGAATACTTTGGTTCATTCTCAGTTTGTGAAGGGTATAGCATCAATTCTTTCTCAACAGAAAATACAACACCTTTCCAATATTCCTGAATTATCAATCACGGGTAGAATTGCAATAAAAGTGATCACAAAACTATAAATGCTAATGTACAGATTAGCCACTTCAGTCGTTAATCTAGTTAATGGATTTATTATAATTGTATATCTTTGCTTATGCTAGGCTCTCAAAAGCTGTGAGAAAAGCACTAAACCCATTTATGTGTCCGTGGGTCACAGGATTAGCCTGGACACTGCCTTACGTCTGACTCATTCCTGTTGCAAATACAGAGTACCAGAACCAATTAGGCAGGTATGAATTTGTTTTTACAAAAATTACTGTCTTCTGAATCGTAACAGTAACTTTATATTATCATTGAGATAGTAAATTTTGCAAAAAGAATAAATTGCAGCTATATATCTAATTGTCGAGTTGAAACATTTCAAAGCATATTATGTCATAAATTATTTATGAAATGCAGTGATTTGTTACATTAGCCATTGTGACATTTATTCTAAACCATGAACCTTCTTTCAAATGGCAAAGAAGTGAACAATATATTCATTTATTTATATGGTATTGGTCAAGGGAGGTATATTGGCCAGAACAATGGAAGAACCATACAAAACAGGCTCAGGTTTGTCTTCTCATTCAAAGAATGTCACCTTTGATAATACAACACTCCCTTATTCCACGAGAGTGTCATTCTATTTCACATTTATTTTAATGTGTTATGAGCTCAAACCTTGATTTGAGGTTTGAAACCAGATCGTTTTACCCCTAAGATGAGAATATTACTAACTGAATAAACACAGTCGACCAAAGAGCCTTCTTGATTGACTGTGGCATGTCAATCTTATGTAGACCTGAGCGAGTGCACTGCAATATTACTGAGGGGAGAAATGAGTCTTTTCCCACTTAACATAGTATGATTAATACTTCATTTTCTCTATAACAACATGTTGCTTCTTAGATCTATATACTGTATTTTAGATAATGGATTTTTATTTTTAAATGTTGAATGATTTCCATCTTAGAAGTAAAATATTGACTTTCAAAATTTGAATTTCATAACATACTAAATTTGTTAACTTACTCCACACTTCATTACAAATTCATGGTTTAATGAAAGAATGTCAGACAATCTTGTCTCTGAAATTATGCATGGTACATTAGTGTAGAAATTCTTAAGTCAGTTTGTTTGCCATTCTTTTCTGTATCATTTTATCAGATGCAGTAAGCTATTTATTTTAAATTAGCTAATGACTCCTTAATAATAGCGATGAATTTCAACTGTATACTTTAAATATTTGTACATTAGTGTCTCTTTGAGAGGTTTTGTATATAAAACTGTCGTAAGAAAACAAAAATAATTGCATTCACCATCTCTCAAACCCAGAAACTCCCTTTTTCTTCAGGCCAAACATCTCTGACTGTGGTGACACAGTAACACTTAATTTCTACACAACACACAATTTCCCATTGGCAATATTGCTGTACCAACTAAAATAAACAAACAATTTGTGAGGGGGCAGCAATTATGATTGAATAACACATGCAATATATATTGGAGAAAGAGCTAAAGTTAGCTACCCAGGTACGCAATTCAACTGTTCAGAATTAACTTCTGCTTCTCACATTTGATTAACATATAAATAAAATGACAGTCTTGTTCATTGCATACTGCAATGCTTAGATATTCTCTGATGTGATAACATGTTGATGTTTGTTATTTTATTTCACTAGCAATCTACTTTCCACCCTACCGTAACATTTCTCAATGTACTAATATTTTAAAATTTCATACTGTTTGCATGGATTATTTATTATACATATGTTTCTTATTAATTCAGAACATATTATGATTTGAGACATAATTCTAAGACTTGTACGTATCTGTAACTCTCTTGAACAATATTTAAGAAGCAAAATTTCCAAAAAGTAGATTTTGAAGGTGTAAATTATTTTTCATTGTTTTATGTGAATTAATAAAGGTAATGCAAATAGATACCAATTTTAAGTCATATGAAATGCTGTAACAGAAGACTTTATCAAAACCTATTCATTTTATTCAGCCTACCATCTTTTTTACTCAAATCAAAATACCCACAGCTATCGTATTTTCAAGACTGCAACAGAAGATTCACAGAAAAGCAAGTACCACAATCACTGGAAAGGTAGCAAGTGGATAATTTTACAGGAATCGAGGATTTCAACCACTGTAGAGGCAGACATAATAAAAGGGAGAAAAAATAGTCCAGAGGTTTTACAATGTGTATCCGGTGTTCCCTCTAAGTAGTGTGGCTGCTCCGAGTCTGGGAGGCACACACAGATAGAAAGAAGATTAGAGGGAACACTGGTGTGTACAAGACTCCATTCTGATCTAACATATCATAAAGGAGGAAGTATTGCGAGACTTGTTAATGGGAAATGAAACGTAGCAGAAAAGAGAGTAAGGACTGGATTTTTGCACAGACTCCAGAGAATGGAAAATTTGTGAGGTGAAAACCAGATGTGGAAACCCCACTCTGTCCTTTTTTTTTGCTGGCAGGGGAATGGGGCAAAGTGTGAGGGCCTATTGAAATTATTGCCTTAACCCATAATATGGGAATCAGATGCTTAAAACACTTTTGAAGTGCAGAAAAGTTCATTTTAAATATCAGGATCTAAATCTTTATTTAAGTCCCTGTTTATTCTAACATGAAAAGATACGTTAAGTTGTCAGTTTTAAAAGAAAGCCTCTGCTCAGCTAATTTATTTGACAGATATCCAGTGTAGATTAGAAAAACAAAACGTTACTATCTATTCCTGCACTTTCATTATATTCTTTGTTGATGTTTCCTGTTACTGCAGCTGAGGTCATTGTGAATGTTTGACCATGTTTCAAAAGCTAAGCACCAACTCAGTAAGGGTATGCTGACTTCACATTTTGATTGACGCTTTAAAAGGAATATTAAAGGATTAGCTGTTTTGATTTGGTTGCTGAATAGAACTTTTTTAACATATGACAGTTTGAACACTTGGGATTCAAAATGAGTTCAGGTATAAACGTTTTTCAGTATCAATGCTGCATGAATGAGAACTCGTGTGAGAAGTTTAATTTTGTTTCAACTCTACATGGTTCCTAAGGTCCATCTATGGTGGATCCAGAGTGAGTGGCAATGGAGGAGCCATGGAATGGGGATGGGTGAGTTGTGAGGGAACTGGAGAGAGTGACATCTTCGATAACAACTGAAACCAAGTGCCAGAGAAATGAAGTGGACCTTTTTAAATAAATAATCTGCGTAAATGATTTGAAAGAAGAATGGTTACGAAATTTGCTGGTGATTCAAAGACAGGTAGGGATGTTATTTGTGATGAAGGGTATGCAAAGGATTTAGAGCGAGTGGCCAAAAAATTTATTACTAGTGTATATTGTAGGAACATGAAGACTTGTCTATTTTGAAAGGAAGGATAGAAAAGCAGTGTATTCTTAAGTAGGGAAAGATTTGCAAAATTCTGTGGTGCAGAGGAATCTGGGTATCAGGTACAGGAAGCACAAAATTTAGTCTGCAGATGCAGCAATTAATTTAGAAGCCAAAAGAATTGTTGGTGTTTATTGCCAGGAGAGTGGAATAAAGGAGCATGAAAATTCTACTACAGCTGTATCTTCTGTTGGTGAGATGTCATCAACTGCATGCAGTTTTTGACTCATTCTTTGAGATAGGTTACAATAGTATTCGAAGCAGTTTGGCAAAGACGGACATGGCTCATTACTGGGATGAGGGGCTTATCTTGTTTGAAAAGGGAGTTTGGGACACTTTGAGTGAAAGGTGATCTCAGTAAAATATGTAAAAGTTTGAGGGATCTTGATATGGTGGATGCAGAGAGGACTTTTCTCCTTACATCTTGAGAGCGTTGTTTAAAAACAAAAGACCTATTTAGGATGAGATGACAAGAGCTTTTTTTTTTCCCTTAAAGGGTCATTGATTTGTGGAATTCTCTGTTGCAGAGCACATTGGAGGCTGAATCCTCAAATATTTTTAAGGCTGAGTTAGATCGTTCTTGATTGACAGAGGAGTCTAAGGATATCGGAAATTGAGGCCACAATCAGAGCAGCCATGATATTATGACATGGAAGAGCAGGCTTTGAAGGGCTGAATGGCCTACTCCTGTACCTCATTCGTACATTCTTGTTCATTTAACATGTCATTTTCAGGTCAGAGTTTAACAGGATATTTTCAGGTCAGAAGGTTGAAACTTGTAGGATACCACAATGATCAGTACTTGGATTTCAGCTAACTAGTCTATATCAATTTTTAGATGAGGGTAACAATTAAGATAGAAGGAGAAATATTTAAAAGGGTCACAAGGATCAGCTTTTTCTCACAGAGAGTGGTTCAGTTATGGAAAGAACTGCCAGAGAAATTGGTAGATGCAGGGACAGTTACAACATTTAGAATACCTTTGAATATGTACATGAATTGGAAAGATTTAGAATGCAGGCTAGTAGGACTAGTTCAGTTCAGGAAACTTGGTCGGCATGAACTGGTTGGACCAAAGCGTCTGTTTCCATGTCGTACAACTCTATAAAAGTTAGCTCAGCAAGTAAACTGTCGGGAGACTATAACAGGGTTGCAAGTGATACCTACAAGTTGAGTGAGTGGGAATATATATGGTGGGTGGAATACAATGCAAAGAAATGTTAAGTTATCCACAAAGAAGAATGGATTGTTTTCTAAGAGAGAACTAGTGGAAAACGTTTTAATCGTGGCACCTTGACATTTTTGTACACAAGTTGCAGAAAGTTAACACCCAAGGAATTAGAAAAGGAAATGCCCCGTTAAGTTTTACTACATGGGGGTTCACATATAAGAAGCCTTATTCCGCTCCCTTCTGTCACCACTCCTGAAATACTGTGTGCAGTTTTCATCTCCTGTGGAATTATACTTGCCTTAGAAAGCATTCAATGAAAGTTCGCTAAATTGATTCGGATGATGAGATTGTACTATGAAAAATAGTTGAATAAATAATGCCTAAAGTTGATTGAATAAATAACACAGCAGGCCAGGCAGCATCCAAGGAGCAGGAGACTCAACGTTTTGGGCACATACCCTTCATCAGGAATGAGGCTTGTGGGCTGGGAGGCTGAGAGATAAATGGGGAGGGGTGGGGCTGGGGGGGAAAGTAGCTGAGAATGCAATGGGTAGATGAAGCTCGGGGAGAAGATGATAGGTCAGAGAGGAGGGTGGAACAGATAGATAGAAAAGTTGATGGACAGGTCAGGAGGGTGGTGCTGAGTTGGAGGCTTGGGACTGGGATAAGGTCGGGGGAGGGGAAATGAGGAAATTGGTGAAATCCATGTTAATCCCGTGGGGTTGCAGGGTCCCAAGGCGGACTATGAGGCGTTCTTCCTCCAGGCGTCAGGTGGTAATCGGTTTGGCACTGGCGGAGGCCCAGGACCTGGATGTCCTTGGTGGAGTAGGAGGGGGAGTTGAAGTATTTAGCCACAGGGCGGTGGGGTTGGTTGGTGCAGGTGTCCCAAAGATGTTCTCTGTAGCAATCCTCAAGTTGGCATCCTGTCTCCCTGAGGTAGAGGAGACCACATTGGGTGCAAAGGATACAGTAGATGATAGTTGTGGAGGTACAGGTAAATTTCTGTTGGGATGTGGAAGGATCCTTTGGGGCCTTAGAGAGAGGTGAGGGAGGAGGTGTGGATGCAGGTTTTGCACTTCCTGCGGTGGCAGGGGAAGGTGCCGGGTGTGGTGTAGGCTGGTGGGGGGCATGGACCTGACAAGGAGTCGGGGAGGGAATGGTTTCTCGGAACACTGATAGGGGTGGGGATAGAAATATATCTCTGGTGGTGGATTCTGTTTGTAGGTGGCGGAAGTGGGGGAGGTTGGTGGGGTGGAAGGACAGGACGGTTCTGTCCTTGTTGCTTTGGGAGGGGTGGGGCTCAAGGGCGGAGGTGCACGAAATGGAGGAGATGCGCTGGAGGTCATCGTCGACCACGTGGGAGGGGAAATTGCAGTCCTTGAAAAAGGACCGCAGTCTCCAACCTCATCGTCCACGAACCCGCTCCTACCGAAGATTCACAAAACTCACGTCCACGGTCGACCCATTGTCTCAGTCTGCTCCTGTCCCACTGAACTCATCTCTGTATACCTTGACACCGTCCTGTCCCCCTTAGTCCAGGAACTCCACACTTATGTTTGGGACACCAGCCACACCCTTCACCACCTCCAAGACTTTTATTACCCCGGCTCCCTATGCCTTATCTTCACCATGGACATCCAGTCCCTGTATACACCCATCCGCCACGACAAAGGTCTCCAAGCCCTCCGTTTCTTCCTCTCATGCCGTCCCAACCAGTACCCTTCCACCAATACCCTCATCTGCCTGGCTGAACTGGTCCTCACCTTTAACAATTTCTCCTCACAATCTTCCCACTTCCTCCAAACCAGTGGGGTAGCCATGGGCACCCACATGAGTCCCAGCTATGCCTGTCTCTTTGTCAGGTACATGGAACAGCCCATCTTTCGCAGCAACGCTGGCACTATCCCCCACCTTTTCCTCCACTACATCGATGACTGTATCAGCGCTACCTCGTGCTCTCACGTGGAGGTTGATCAATTCATCAATTTTACTAACACCTTTCACCCTGACCTCACATTCACCTGGACCATCTCGGACACCACTCTCCCCTTTCTGGACCTCTCCATCTCCAGCAATCGACTAACCACAGACATCTACTACAAACCCACAGACCCTTTTCCATCCATCCATTCCACCCTCCTCTCTGACCTATCACCTTCTTCCCCCATCTTCATCCACCTATCGCACTCTCAGCTACCTTCCCCCAGCCCCACCCCCTCCCATTTATCTCTCAGTCTCTTGGCCCACCAGCTTCATTCCTGATGAAGGGCTTATGCCTGGAACATCGATTCTCCTGCTCCTGAGATGCTGCCTGACCTGTGCTTTTCCAGCACCACACTCTCGACTCTGATCTCCAGCATCTTCAATCCTCAGTTTCTCCTGAATAAATAACACCTAGATTCCCTGAAGTTTAGATGAAAGAGAGGTGATCTCATTGAAGCATACAAAATTCTTGAGGGGATTAACAGAACTTTTTTATTCCCCAGTTTGGGACTCTGGATCTAGGAACTGAAGGGAAAAGCTATTTGAGAGATGAGGACATTTTTTTTCATTCAGGTGTTGGTGAACTTTCAGAATTCTTTAACTCTGATCACACAGATGCTCTGTGTTGAGCATATTCAATCCAGAGATTGCCATACTTTTGGTATCAAGGCGATTTGGGAATCTTAAATAGCAGTGGAAAATCAATCGTGATCTCGTTAAATGGAAGAACTGGCTCAAAGGACAGAATGGTCTATTCCTGCTAGTATTTCTTATCTTATACTCTTAAGCAGCTAGTCAAGGTATTGAAAGATAATTAGAAAGCAAAGAGAAAAATATGAAAAAATAGAGTATGAACCAGTATAATAAGCAAACTAATGTCATAGGATCCAATGCCCCTGTACTGGCTGGGATGCTGAACACTTGGGGCGTAGCAATACTTCTAGTCCTCCTTGCTATTAATTCGCCCCTCACTCACGATTGACCTCAGCATCCCTACTCCAAACCTCCTGGCTACACTTGAGCAGAAAATTAGCAGCAACTTTGGCACAGTGAACTAATCATCCTCCTGTTACTGTAAGAGTTGATGATGTTAGAATATGAAGCATGTCATGCTGCCAGGGGCCATTTTCTGCCCTGGTAGGATAAAATGTCACTGCATCCCCCACTGTGTAGGCAGGAATACAACTAGAAATCAGTGCACGAAAATAGGCTAAACCAATACTTGGCTCAAATGCCTTTCTGTTGTGTTTCTTTTGTGCAGGGGGCTCCTTTGAGCTGGGCTAAAAGCAAATGCCATTTTTCATGTGAATTTAACAGCTGCTATTGTATAATGAACTTTGTTTTCTGAGCTAAACTGAGAATCTGTTTCTATCAAAGTGAGAAGCATTAAGTCGCTGCCTGGCGCTCCTTACATCACATGCTGATATTTAGTAATTGAGTAATAAATTATTTTTAGACAACATGTCTCTGCTGTATAACTTCAGCACTGCTGTTCACTTGATCTACAGTTACTGTCTAGAATACGACAAAGAAAGAACAGAGCCAAAATTAACAGGATCAGGAGCAGTTTTGTTCAATATATGCAAAATCTACTTCTGGCAATGAATGCTAGAGATACATTTTTTGTAATCATTACCAAAAGATACTTCTGAGTATGAAACAACAGCGAAACTTTACTTTTGATATATAAAATGAGGTCAATTTGATGAAGTTGGTGTTGCTGGCTAAACCAGTACTTTTTGACCACTCCTAATTGCCCTGCAGAAAGTGGTAAAGAGCTGCTTTCTTGAGCCGTTGTGGTCCATGAGGTGTAGGAGCAGCCACAATACTGTTAGGGAGTTCCAGGATTTTGACCCAAAACAACAAAGGAACAGTGATGTAGTAGGCAAAAGTGAGGACTGCAGATGCTGGAGATCAGAGTCAAGATTAGAGTGGTGCTGGAAAAGCACTGCATTCCTGATGAAGGGCTTTTGCCCGAAACATCAATCTTCCTGCTCCTCAGACGCTGCCTGACCTGCTGTTCTTTTCCAGCAGCACTCTAATCTTAACAGTGATGTAGTTCCAAGTCAGGATAGCTTGTGGCTTGGAAGGAAAATGTCAGGTGGTGATGATCCAGTGTGTCTGCATAAGTAGTGTGGGTCGCAGGTTTGCAAAGTTTTAGCAGCCTTAGTGTGTTACTGGATAGCACAGAATAGCTAAGGAATGTATAATAACATGCGTGGTTGTTTCAAGATGAGAAATACTTTTGTCTTACACTTCGGTTTTACCTGAACATGTAAGTGGCAGAAACATAAAATTCAGAGCAGAAGGTCAAGAGCTGTTATAATGAGCATTTCAAATAACTTACCGTATACTATTAAGTATAAATTTTGCACCTCTGTTTTGGAACAAAGTAAGATTCATCTTACCATGCTGGTGTTGGGAATCTTGCCTTTGGAAATGAAATTTACTACTTTAAAGTCACAGTAAGTTTAGAGCAGCAAATTAGCTGATTGGATTTAACAGTGGTGTACTGTGATTTTTAAATCACAACACATTCTCCCAAATTCAGTCCAGGTTCTACTTCCAATTTAAAATTAGAACAGCAAAACAGGATAGATACCAGGAAAAGGATATCCAAAATCAACAAAAAGAAGCGTGGACTGAAATCAAAGAGAATGTTGAATTAATGAACAATAGGTGAAGGGGAACATCCATTCAAGATTAAATTAAAAAATCTGCTGTGCTCTAACTTGGCTGCTGCAGTTGGAATTACATTTTTCCCAGTTCTTTTCTGAACCACTGTGGTTTCCTATGCAAGAGGCAAATACAGAGGGAGTAAACGAACTCAATTTATCACGGGCAAGGAAGGAGTAGAAGATTATTCTGGGAAGACTAGACTAAGGGGGAAGTGGCAATGGCAGGGTGGGAGCATGGGCTTGTGTGACTATGGACTAGTGGAGCCAGTTTACCTGTTTCTGTGCTGTAAATTCTATGTAATTCAGTGTAAAATTAGGGAAAAGGTTCCCCAAAGCAACACTTTACTGTTTTTCATTCCGTGGAATGTATCTGCTCTTGGTGCAAATCAAAACATCCAGCAGGACCAAGATGATTTCACAGCATTAGTGGGAGCAAAGTCTGCAGTTAGGGAGAGTAACCCTTATGAAAGGAATAAAGCAAAGAATTATGAATGGTGGAAATCTAGAATAAAAATAGAAATTACTGGAGAAACCCAGCAGGTCTGACAGCATCTTTGGAGAGAAAGCAGAATTAACATTTCAAGTTCCATGACCTTTCTTCAAAACTTGAGTTTATGAAAGGAGCCCTGCTCAATACGTGGCTGTCAAAGTTGAAAAGAAATGGCTGACTGAGCTACAAGAGAACAAAAAGAAAATGTATTTGTGTGTGCCAACCAATGTGAGGGTGAAAATGTTGATGGATAGAAGGTTTGTATTGTTTGCTGTCTTCTGCTGTGAGACCTATGGATTCTTTCGATGGAATTGCATCTTCAGGTTGGTGAACTAAGAATAACATTTAATGTGAAATTACTGGATGAAGATTGGAAGATGTTTCGGGAGGCTCAGAACGGCCTGTTCTTCTAAATAATTAAATAGTGCATTATGGCCAAATTTGGTCCCTGTGGAGAACAATATGCATCCTTTCGACAGTCAGCCTTTGAAAAGTGATGAGTTAACATAGAAGTAATCAGATTGAAAAATGCCCGTCTTTCTAAAACAGCCATCAGTGTAATGAGTGCAGTTTTTGGTTAAAAGGAGCAGATTTATCTACAGGAACATATTGATGCAGTGTGTTGTCAGCATAATCAAAATAAAGAATTACCTAAAAAATAAAGGTGTAATGCTTTATAAAGAAATATTTTTACAGTGCTGCAGCAGGTTGAGTACCTTGTGCTATTCTGCTGCTTTGGGAATTCAGATGAGTATGCTGCCTTTGTTGTTATTTTGTATAAGAAAACACTATTAGCTGTACATATTGTGCCTGCGGTAATATTTTGAATGGTTCCAGCACATTTCCTGTTTCAGTGTCTCCGTCTGTTTAACAGACACAACTGTTTCTAGCCCTGTGCATGAAAACTCCACACTTAAGTTCCTTCCATTAATAGTTAGAATAGTTTGATATCAACTCCTACCTTAAAATTAATTTTTATTGTTTTATACATTTATTGGAAAGATAATTTCAAACTGGACAGTCTCCATTCCTGATTACTGCCATCATCAGCTACCCTGGACAGCTTCTAGGCTATATGGTACAGATCTCAGGATCTTGGCTCTTATTGGTCATGATAAATTATAAATGGCAACGTAGGTGGTATATTTTCTAGACTTTATAAAAGTATTGGTTTTGCTTGTAATTGAACAGAAGGGGAAGTGGAGGTTTCAGTGTGGAAATAGAAAACAATCATTATTTGACATTCAAAGGTCCTAATTTCCAATGTACTTGTGACAACAGAAATTAGCTCTTTGACATTATTAGTAATGTGAAGTATGTTTAAAAAATATGTAGTTTAATAAAAACACGAGTTCCTTTGCGCAAATTTGATGATTCACTCAGAGAGTGTTGACACAACACCTCCAGAGCTTTTAGAGATGTCACCAAAGTAATGATGAGGCGGATCAGAAGTCTCCTGAGACTCTGCTTCAGTACTCCATCAGTATTCCTCCCATTTGGATGGTCCATTAAGACTGTCTTTCAGTGAATCACAAATATTGATGACAGTACTGCCAGCATGACTTTAGCCTTGCACATAATATGGCTTAATTGGGGGGGGGGGGGAGCGGTTGATTTTACCAAGCGATCAAGTTGTAGGAACGTGCACCAACGTGCCAGGATTTGACACTCAAATCATCAAGGCAGAGTCTGTTCTTTGTCCTCAACCCAAACAGATAGGTGAGGCCTAGGTCAGTTCTCAAGTGAACTGCCTTTTCAGTTATGAAAGAATTCATTTGTTTCACCCAAGTAAATTAAAGTGGCTATATTTCTTTGCCGAACTGCAAATAAAATCACCTTAGCACTGTGCTTCAGTGGTTCAGCAAAAATGTCCCGGAAAACTTCTGTCGCTTGAAAACTTCTGTCGCTACAATTCATTCTTAGTATAAAAGAAAACTGGACTTTATTATTGGCCACATTTGCCAATGTCTGAGTGATGAGCGGTTGAATGCATTGAAAGATCGAGCTAAAGTGTAGTAATTTTCCTGTCTTCATGCTGAAGTAGGTATAAATACTTACGGGAGTAAAAATATAATCAACAGATGAATAGTTTTAGGAAAATAAACGAGGTATAAGTAGGAAAAATATGAGTGCCTATTGAATGGTGTGCACCACAACACCTCTATTAAACAGAAGTAGGGTAAATACAATGTTATTTAAATGTGACAAATTGATTATAAATTTTAAGAATTGAACCAAATAGAATGTACAATGGTATTTAAAAACAAAAGTAAGTTTCACCCTCACCACCTGAGCATTAAAACTGATGGAGAAGATGACTGACTTCATCTGATTTTAGTGGGATAGAAATTGATGGATTCAACGTTGATTAAGGTGAAAGTTGCTCCCACTGTAAACATGCAAGAAATCACATGGTGATGGTTTGTTCTGGCTATTCACAATTCTAACAGGTTATTAACGAGAATACAGCATGTAGTTCTAACCTAGAATGAAGATGATGACTGTGCGATATTTGTACAGTATAATTTGCCATCAGCAGCAGTGCCACTGCACTTGATAAGCATATGTACAGTACTTATAGTCATAGTGTCATAGTGATGTACAGCATGGAAACAGACCCTTGGGTGCAACTCATCCATGCCAACCAGATATCCCAACCCAATCTAGTCCCACCTGCCAGCACCTGGCCCATATCCCTCCAAACCCTTCCTATTCATATACCCATCCAGATGCCTCTTAAATGTTGCAATTGTACCAGCCTCCACCACTTCCTCTGGCAGCTCATTCCATACACGTACCACCCTCTGCGTGAAAATATTGCCCCTTAGGTCTCTTTTATATCTTTCCCCTCTCACCCTAAACCTATGCTCTCTAGTTCTGGACTCACACACCCCAGGGAAAAAGAGTTTGTCTATTCAAACCTCCCAACTCCTGTACTTAATACTCTGAACAATAAAGGAAAGCATACCAAACGCCTTCTTCACTACCCTGTCTACATGCACCTCCACTTTCAAGGAGCTATGAACCTGCACTCCATGGTCTCTTTGTTCAGCAACACTCCCAAAGTTAAATTCAGAATTTCTGTTAATAATCATCTATTGGGAAAATAGATTCTCTGATTTGATTTGATTTATTGTTGCCATGTGTACTTAAGTACAATGAAAAGTTTTGTTTTGCATGCAGTACCAGCAGATCGTAACATACAAGGACATACATATGATAGGGTGTTTAGATAAAGCGAGGTATACAAGAGTATGACTGCACAGAAGGCGCACAAAAGCCAGATCAACATTAGATTTGAAATTGGAAAGATCCATTCAGCAATCTAATCAGGGAAGAAGCTGTCCTGAACTTGTTGGTACCCACATTTAAGCTTTTGTATCTAATGCCTAGCTTTGATGATGTTGGCAGCCTTCCTGTAGCACCGAGAGGTGTAGATGGAGTCCGTGGATGGGAGATTGGCTTGTCTGATAGTCTGGACTATGTACACAACTTTCTCTAGTTTCTCACAGTCCTGGGCTAAGCAGTTGCCATAGCAAGCCGTTAATCACCCAGATAGAATGCTTTCTATGGTGCCTCTGTAAAGGTTGGTGAGGGTCCTTATGGGCATTCTCAGTCGAAATAGTTAACCCTGTCTTTCAGGTGTTTGGTGACAAATTTGAATTCATTCATTATGAAAAAGTTCCTTTACCACTGCACTTCAAGCCGTAGTCCCACAGCTTACTGAACAATGTTGCAGTAGTTTTGAGTGGAATGCATCTAAGTAATTTATGGTGTTGTGGAGTGAAGTGTTAGACATGTTCAGATAATTAAATTTCCAATATAGACCTCAGCACTTCTGACATTTTAATATTTTTAAAAAGGTGTTTGGAAAAGAAATCCAAAATTACTTAACTGCAACGTTCTTGCTGCCTAGTTTGTCAGCCAGTTTTCACTGGAATATCACCAGGCAGCAACGAATTCAGGAGGAATGCCTCAAGAAAGGCGAGATGGTAACTTGAAAAAAAATCAAAAGCTCACTTCCAAAAACAATCTTGGCTCCTGGCTTCTGATTTTATATTACTGTAATGAATAAAATAAGTCAGCCTTCATAACTAGCTGATCTGAACAATGCCAAATCTCAAGTTAATATATATTTTCCCCTTCCATACTGCTTTTATGGTACAAAGTAGTGTTTCAGCATCTACCAACTGCATTGGGACATAACATTAATGTAACAAAATTGCTACATTTTCCTTCTCATATCATAATAACATTTGTATGTTAATCACGCATGGGATTATAATGTTGGCTGTATAAATTGCACAGATTACATTTTGTGACAGAATTGTAATAATGCAGCAGTTTAATATATGACTCAACCATATATTCAAAGCCACCGTTGAATTTGACTGCCTTGAAAACATTCATATTATTCAAATAAATGCTCACTAGTCTTTAAGATGCATGTTCTGTTGGGTTCAATCCAGATCTACGAAACACCAGCTGGAAAAACTGGTTTGAATCAGTGCTCCACTATAAAGACCTCAAACCCACAGCAAACATCCTTCATTCAAAATGAAAGTGCTTGGATTTGACATGTCCTGAGTTTTATTATTTAGTGATGTTTTAAATAATAAATTTTCCCCAACTTCATACTTGTCCCTTGGACTCAAAGGTCCTAACTTCTGTGAAACACTTTTCGCAGAAAGGGCTTCCTACTTGACTGGCAAAATCTTGTTTTCTCACGAAGCAGTGCAAAATTAAAGCTTTAAAACTAAATTGATATTTAATTATTTAAAAATTAAATCAATACTTTAACCATACAAGTGTTGGCCCAATGTATTTTGATGGATGGTAGTGAATGAGAAATGGCTTCAAGAGGCTAATTATGACAGAGAAAAAGGGTTTGTGAGTTGTCCTAGTTTGTATTCCAGAATGAATTTGTCAATGTTAACTTTGGGTTGTTTGATTTTCTGAACATGTCTCAAAGCCAATAAAAATTATAGTTCCTACTTCCCTTTCCCATGTAGCCACGGCCTCAGTAAACTTTGTGTCACACTCAGCAATGTTTACATTTTGTTGAGGGATAAATGTTGGTTGGAACACCCAGGAGAACTCTACTGCTCTTCTTCAAATAACATGCTGGTATCTTTTATGCTAACATTAGAGTGTAGATCGGGCACTGGTTAATAACGCATCCAAAAGGCAATTGTGTTGCACTTTCTCAGCACTGCACTGAAGTGTCAGTCTAGATTTTGAAGCCAAAGGGATCTTCAGCTCAGAATCTTCTGACTCAGCAGTCCTGAGCCATGGCTAACAAAATAATGAAAGGTGCACTGTCCCTGTTCAAACCAGTTCCTTGATGCTCAAATTCTGGACAACAAAGTATTTGCCTGTTCGTCTCGTCACCAGGAATGCGCGCCATGGAAGCAACCTGAATGTGAACTGTGCACTTATATCATGAATCCTGGGCACTTTTCCAGCAGCAAATTGGGTGGAAGTCACATTGGTTTTTCTGATTTAAAATAATTCAGCAATAAGTAAGGTATTTACTGCAGCGCAACAAGATTTTCAAGGATGTTGCCAGGGTTGGAGGATTTGAGCTATAGGGAGAGGCTGAACAGGCTGGGGCTGTTTTCCCTGGAGCACTGGAGGCTGTGGGGTGACCTTATAGAGGTTTACAAAATTATGAGGAGCGTGGATAGGATAAATAGACAAAGTCTTTTCCCTGGGGTCGGGGAGTCCAGAACGTTTAGGGTGAGAGGGGAAAGATATAAGAGAGACCTACGGGACAACTTTTTCACACAGAGGGTGGTACGTGTATGGAATGAGCTGCCAGAGGAAGTCGTGGAGGCTGGTACAATTGCAACATTTAAGAGGCAAATGAGCCAATTGATCTCTGTCTGCACTGCAGGGATTCTGTCATAACCACTGGCCTTAGCTATTCTGGCATTGACTTTATTGCCAATGCCCACCACTCTAGAGAGTGCTGCTGAGGTAGGTCGACTTGTCGACTGATTCAAGCCTTGTACCTTTGGAAAATAGTTGGCTTTTGCCGGGTACAGAGTGTGTGAGCAGGAGTAGGAAATGAAATAAAATTTGGTGCAGCAGTTGTACAATGTGAAGGTTTATGAAGAGGTCAATGTTTGAGGAGGGAGGAGTTAAATGAAATGTAGAATTCTTAACATCACAGCTTGGTCTCTTTTGGCATTGCCGCCACAACTTGGAGATAGTCTCATTGAATTTATCATCTTAGTCACATTTTGCTGATTCTATTGGAGGTGTTGCTTGTAGGGCTTTCTGTACCTGCAACTCCTTTTTCCTGTCCACTGTCAGAGTTCCCAAAGCAGCACTGGAGAGCCTCGGGTGCAATCTACAAACCTCACAAGCTTTATTGGTTCCCGTACATCACCTCCTGTCTGCAGCCATAGCACACTAACCCTTTGAGAGATGTTGGTTAAATTTAAATAGTGTTGGAGAAACCTGATTTTAACATAATACCAATAAGCTAAATGGGTACCACTTACTTCACACTTCCCCCATTATAATGAGCTGTACCAATTTCATGTGGTTCCTGCTTTCAGTTGAACTGATGTTTGGCCTGCCCTGTGCATACACATTGCTAAGTCATATGTTTTGCAGCAGGCTTAAGTATTTGACATATGAACTTATCGGAATATTGAACCTCCTTTGGGGCTGGAGAAGACTTTCTACTCATCGTATATCATAGCCACTGGTGGAATGGTTAAAAACGGCCGTGTACATCAACCCTTCACTAAAGCACCCCTTTGTCAAATGAAGGTTTGTATTTTTCTTTTAAATACATAAGGACTTCTGGTTAGTGGTTTCCCTTGTAGAGCTTGAAACAGTAACTAGTCATCCGCCAGTTGCAAATAGCTGCAGTTATGTTGCTGGCCACAAGAGGGTAGTACAATATTTCCTGCTGAGTTATTAAGTTCGTTAAATATTTAATAATATAATTAATCTCATTTAAAAAGTTCAATTTTTGTAGAAAATTAATCCAAATGTCCAATGATCTAATTTCTTGCCTGAGACAGAAGTGACGGAAACCATTAAATAAAATGGATGTACCTTTGTGAATTATGAAAAACAGCAATTTCAGACATAATCAACTTTCAAAGTGATATCTTCAGGGAATCGAAATGCATTAAACTCTAGGATCTGTCACATCTGCCACAACCATTGCATTTTTAAACTGAATAATTTATTTTGCATATTTCTATAAAGGACTGCACAAATTTTTGCAAATTGAATAAAATTCAGAAGGCGTAACATGGTGTTTGTTCTGCATTGGACAGAACATGTAACAAAATGAGACATCATATGACGCCTTGTTTACATAGCATCCTCTGTGATACCGATTAGCATTTATTATGGTGATTACTGCTGTATGTACCATATGCATTTCTGACAAAAGCATGCAGTACAAGTTTGAATCTTTATTGGTAATACAAGAATGTATGTGATGGGCTAATTGAGGTAAGTAAGCTATTGGAAAAAATCAAAGCATTTTTAATGTAACAAAACATTCCAAGGAGCTGAAATGCTGAGCATTCACTTCCAAATCTAGCACATATTTAAATCATCAGACATGATTTCACAGCATCTGTGAGACAAAGATGAAGTTTAGAGTTATGATCGCTTTGCATGAAATGGGTGTTGGCATCCTCAACCTAATGACTTCTGGTGATGAGATGTGGCACAAAACCGCCGACGGTTAAAAATAAACAAGCAATCTCCCTGAGCAATGAAGCTATGAGGTATGGTGCTAATATAGGAAATGAAAAATGTTGTGTTAGAATTCAGGCCCGTGTTGGGGTAAAAGGAAAGGTCCTTTGTTCTATCTGTTACCTAAGTGATGCTTCATCCATGACCACTAATGTCAGTGCTAATATTTTGAAATTAGAATGTGATATTTTTCCTCAGTGCCGAAATACCTCATCTAAATACATTGTTTTTCTATTGAAGACTAGTCATAAATATTGCATTTTTTAATGATCAAATGAGGAACTTCTTCAAATTTCTTTTCTCCCATCAGTATGTTAGAACTCCAATGAAGATTAAGCACCCTGATCACAAATTATAGGTTATTCAATTATCATATAATAACGATTAAAATGTTTATAAATATAGTTGTCTAATTTTAAACTTTCTCAGTCAGTACTATGTCCTTTTTATTGTGTTTGCTTCCCATTAATAGGCCTTTAGTTTTAGAATGGCAAAATAAATGTGCAAATAGATTCACTAACGACAACTTTATAAAACAGGCAAAGTCCTATTGCAGCCTCTAAAATCTCCCTATTCTGCCTGGGTTATAATTGTGACTGAGATAGAGATAGTCATTTTTGGATTGGAGTTTTCTTTATGGAGCATGGTAGATCAAGCAATGCTGTCAATGGTGTAGCATTTAATGCTTTATATACACATATATATATCCATGATAAGACGTGACCCAGCCTGCTCCATGGATGCCTTTGAATTACCAGATTAAACAGTAATGTGCAGCACCACAGTCAAGCCTAGTCCAATCACTGAGCCAACATCAGTATAAATGTCACTGGGTAGAGTCGCCTAGTTGTTTTTTAGTTGGACTGTGTTACAGATGTGAGTTTAAATTACAGCATTTGTATTTGCAAAACAAAGGTTATATGAATTTGGCGACGCATCGGGTAGATACTTAGCATTTCTTGCAAAGAAAAAAAGGCCCCTCAAACCATCACGTCTATCAAGGAAAGTACGGGTATTTTGACTCACGATCATAAAAGGATTAATGCAATCTTTAGAAAATTTTATTCTGATTTATATAAATCGCAGGATTGTGAAGACAGGACTAGGAGGAAGCAATCATTTAAAAAAAATTTGACCTTTCCGGGCCTAACTCCGGAACAGGTATCGGTCTTAAATGCTCTCCTAACAGTCCAAGGAATACTTGACGCAATCAGGCAACTTCAGAGCGGTAAGGCACCTGGCCCAGATGGCTTTCAAGCTGAATTCTATAAAGGATTTACAGGAATATTGGCTGGTCCACTTATGGACATGTATAACTATGCATATAGTCAGGGCTGTCTCCCGCCTTCGCTGAAAGAGGCAAATATCTCTCTTATCCTTAAAAAAGGAAAGGATCCAGAAGATTGTACATCATACAGACCAATATCCTTCCTAAATGTAGATTTTAAAATCCTTTCTAAAACGTTAGCATTGAGACTAGAAAGGGTATTGCCACACATCATAAAGGAGGATCAGACGGGGTTTATTAAGGGCCGTAGATCATCCAATAATATTAGAAGGGTTTTGAATATGATTCAAGCCTGCCATCAGGGAAAGATACCAGGAGTAGTAGTTTCATTAGACGTGGAAAAGGCATTTGATAGGGTTGAATGGTCATATTTGTTTTACACATTGGAAAGGTTTGGCGTTGGAAAGGTGTTTACCAAATGGGTTTCAACATTGTATAGTGATCCCAAAGCAGTTGTGGTTATCAATGGATTAGGTTCGGATAGCTTCAGTGTGGGTAGGGGCTGCCGTCAGGGATGTCCTCTCTCGCCATCGTTATTTACACTAATAATTGAACCACTAGCAGAAGATGGACGGGCTGATCCTAATATAATGGCCCCAAGGATTGGTACAGGTAATCCAAGTTATTAATACATTTAGCACGTTCTCAGGCTATAAAATTAATTTCTCAAAATCGGAGGCTATGCCAATGGGTGGCCTTGCTGTGATACACCACTTAGTGGATGGATCCCATTTTCCCTTTCTTTGGTCCCTGGAGGGTTTCTTATATTTAGCCATTTTTATTACCCCAGTATTTGGTCAGTTATACAAGGCTAACTTTGTGCATTTACTGGAAAGGATAAGGCAGGACCTCCAGCGATGGGGAGACCTTCCAATTTCCTGGTTGGGTAGAATAGCACTAATTAAAATGAATGTCCTGCCCCGTCTCCTATACCCTATGAGAATGCTTCCGGTGATGCTGCCGAGGATGGCTCTATATAAATTATATGGCTGGTTGGGTTCCTTTATCTGGAATCATAGACGGCCCCTCATTAAGCTGAAGAAGCTACAGCTGCCACAGGCAAAGGGAGGATTGGACTTCCCAGATTTTAGGAAATATCAGTTAAGTTCCCTATTAATTAATAGCTGGTTGGGTCTTGTCTGATCCACAATCAATCTGGCTGGACATCGAGGCTTCTCAAGTAAAATGCCCACTTATTAACCTTTTATTTTCAGACAAGAGGAAAATCATTATGGATTACTGTAAAAACCCTATAATACTAAACACAATTAAAGCTTGGAATATAATGCAGCAAAATGAGGGTAATTCATATAAAACATCCCCTTATGCACCGATAGTGGGAGCATGGGGATTCCAACCAGGGTTTACAGATGCCACTTTTAAACTCTGGAGATCCAGGGGTATTTCATGTCTGGGGGACCTATTTAAAGATGGGGTCTTGATGTCTTTTGAACAGCTGCGTCAGAAATTCGGATTATCTAATGGAGACCTCTATCGATACTTCCAAATTCGAGACTATATACAGAAGACTACGTTATTAGATAGTCTTTATAAATCAGATAGAGAATATAGAGTACTATGACCAATGGGGGTATCCTCCATCAGTACTATTTATCTTTTACTACATGATGAAGTATTGGGAGAGATGGACAATTTGCTTAAAACATGGGATCAGGAATTAGGACTAGAAATCTCTATAGAAACGTGGAATGACATTTGGGTAAACGCCAGAAGAATCACCATCTGTATCAGAACTCAGGCTATCCAGCTGAAGATACTTTATAGGGCCCGGATCAATTGGCACAATTTAAGGCAGGAACATCTCCAATGTGTCCCAAATGTAAAATAGAGGTGGGCACTCTTGTACATTGCCTATGGACCTGTCTTAAGATCCGTAGATACTGGACTAAAGTAGCAAGTACCCTGACAGAAATTTTAGAAACGGAAATTAAAGTGGACCCTGTATCCTTTTGGGCTTTTCGAACTTTCCCTCCCTGGATATGTACAGGAAGAGACTATTTTCTATTCTCTCTTTCTGTGCAAGGAAAAATATTTTGGTAAACTGGGTGGCTGAGGGCCCCCCCGGACTTTCAAATTGGTACAGATTAATTATGGAATGAATTCCCCTTGACTTCCTTACAAATATGGTGCACCGAAAGACCGAATTATTTTATAAAATATGGCAGCCCTTCTTGAATTATATGAATACAGATATTTGGCTATCCTAACAAGGGCTTTTATTTAATTGAGATTACGAACCTGGCTGGTCTGGGGCCCCTTAGGAGTGGAATCCCGCACGAATATGGGTTTTGTTATATTTGATGTTAACACATTCCAAGCATGTATCTCACTACCCAATTTCTATGTTATCCGTTGTTTTCTTGTTTTTTTTTCTCTTTCTCTTATTTTAATAATGTAAGAGACTTAAATATACACTCTGGTTAGTTGTAGGATAGATTAGTAGTTAGTTGAGTTTTGTTTTTTTTCTTTTTCGGTATTTTTCTTTTGTTAAATTTTGGTAATTATATATTTAAGGTTTAATTGCATATCAATGTTTGTACTTGAGAGTTTTGTTTATTTTTGTAAACTTGTAAAAATGTTAAATTTCTAATAAAAATATCTATTAAAAAAATCACAGCATTTGGGGAATTTAAAATTCAGTTCATTAAATAAACGTACAATTGGAAGTGATCAGTTTTAGTGAATGAAAAACTGTTGGATTGTCCTAAAAAGCCAACTGGTTCATGATAGTTGTTTAGAGAAGGAAACGTGCAATTGTGGTCTGTCTGCGACATGTCAATCCAGACCCATACCAATGCATTTGATTCTTAACTGCTCTCTGGAATGACCTAACAAGCTACTCAACTCTATCAAAACTACGACAACACGCTGCAGCAGTTCACGAAGGTGGTCGGTGAGGTCTGCAGATGCTGGAGATCAGAGTTGAGAGTGTGTTGTTGGAAAAGCACAGCAGGACAGGCTGCATTAGAAGAGCAGGAAAATTGATGTTTCAGGCTGGAGCCCTTCATCAGGAATGAGCTCATTCCTGATGAAGGGCTCCGGCCTGAAACGTCGATTTTCCTGCTCCTCGGATACTGCCTGACCTGCTGTGCTTTTCTCGCAACACACTCTTGGTTCAAGAAGATGGGCAGTTAGTTATGGGTGTTAATAATGCCTTTGCTCACAGCTACCATCTGTGAATGAATATAAAGGGGGGAAAAAATCATACCTTGCCACGGTGGCACAGTGGTTAGAACTGCTGCCTCACAGCGCCAGAGACCCGGGTTCAGTTCCCGCCTCAGGCGACTGACTGTGTGGAGTTTGCATATTCTCCCCGTGTCTGCGTGGGTTTCCTCCGGGTGCTCCGGTTTCCTCCCACAGTCCAAAAGATGTACAGGTCAGGTGAATTGGCCATGCTAAATTGCCCGTAGTGTTAGGTAAGGGGTAGATGTAGATGTAGGGGTATGGGTGGGTTACGCTTCGGCGGGGCGGTGTGGACTTGTTGGGCCGAAGGGCCTGTTTCCACACTGTAAGTAATCTAAATCTAAATCTAAATCTTGCCCAGCACAGTCCTGCATAGTTTTCAGAAAAAGCTTTCTTTCTCCAACTCCCTTCCCCTTCCCAAAGTTTGCCAAAGGACACCAAAGTTAATTGTTCCACCCTTTCTGTCACTTTGGCTGAGATCACAAACCATGAATCAGATCTGAGACAAGGTGATGTGCTTGTGTTTTATTTTAACCTAATAAAATGTTACTACTTTAACGATATCACCAACCAAAGCCTTATTGCATCCATAATTTAGTACATTGGAGATCCAGGTTGCTGATAAGTTTTCAGAGAATTAAGCCAACATTGAGTATTTATACTGATACAGCAAGTATTTGTAGTGATTGGTCGCAGGACAGTCAGATAGTGAATCATTCACATAGATGCTCTCCAAGGATGTGATATTAAAGAGTTAATTTGTTCTGCTGACCTGCAAGAAATTGAATGCCCCGGGGTAGGGTGGTGTGTCTTTTGTCTTATGGGTGGAATGTGAGAGGTTTATATTCCCATCCCTTGCCATTCAGAGGAGATTTACATTTTCATCCCCTACTCAGAAATCAATAGGAGCATTGCAGTTGGAATTTGACTACACCCCTATAGTTATAAAAAAAATACAATTCACACCAGATCTGGCTATTAAGGGATGGTTTGCATTACATTGTTGCTGGAGGTGAGGTAGTCTCTGTATTGTATTTTGAGTGGCATGTGCCTGTGAGGAAGTGGCTGGGGGGTGTCTTGAGTGACGTGACTGTGAGGGAGTGACTGGGAACTGTGCTTTGCACATTACTAATTGTGATGTAAGGTTTTTGTATAAAGGAAGGACTGTTTCCTTGTTCATGGAGACCCCTGAACACACCTTGCAACTTTGGTAAGGAGTGTTCAGAATTTCTACAAAGCTTGTACTGTACTGTACTGAATAAAATTTGCTTGCTTGTTCACAGAAGTTAGTGTGTTGCAGTTGCATCAAGTGTAAGAACATCAGGGGGAAAAAAAAGACTCCACAGTGGGTGATTCGAATTGATCAAGGCCTACTGTTGGCCATGTGTTTAACTCTTTCCATTCCAATCTCTAACATACACAAAAACGTCTATACCACCACTGCAATTCTTTCCAAAGCTAACAAGAAACTGATGTAAAGCATTTCCTCATCTGAGGCTTTGGTCTCCTTGGCAATGGAGCTAAATAACCACCATGGCAGTTCTCCATGGCAATCAAGGATGCATAATGAATGCTGGCCATGTCAGTGATGTCCATATTCTATGAAAGAACTTTTAAAAACTGAGAAATTGCAACTAAAGGTATGAAAATAAAATTTAAGATTGAACTTCTTCCAGACAGTGATTGGAATATGGAGATTGCAGTCTAACGAAATAGTTGAGATGAGCAACACAGATGCCAGCATTAAGGTTAGCACAGACATAATGAGCCAAATGACCTCCATCTGTGTTGTAAAGTTTTCTATGTCCCTAGATAAAGACAGGTGGGAGCGAATTTGTGTGGAGCATCAATATAGCCCAGACCATTTGGGCTGGATGGTCTATTTTTTAGCTGTACATTCCATGTAAGGCATAGGAAGACATACTTAAGGTGAAGATTTTATGTTGGTGTCAATCCATGTTAGAATGTTAACACACTTACATTTGACTCTGAGCTCTTGCATTTCAGCTGTGTCATCTGGAAAGGAGCAACAAGCACACTTTGGTGCGACAGAGCAAAATTCAGATACAGAACTTCCATCCCACTTTCACAAATGTCACAATGGTAGGCTCATTTTCAGAATTATAGAAACAGTATGTTTGCTGTTTCTTGGGTCAGACAGTGGTATATAGCAGAAAAAGGAATTTGTAGATAAAAAAATCACGATGCTCCAAATATTCAGATGACAATTTCAGGTTTTATATATGATTTACAAATGTTCTTGATCAAAATATATTGCATGATCAGTGTTAAGTTGTGACTCACTTCAGCACTACTGTAAAGAGCCACAACAGTTGGTGTTAAATGTGACCTGAATTGCCACTCCCAGGTGAGGGGCACAGGGTTGGAACAAGGCCTGCATCCTCAAACCCAGAAACTTCAGATTTTTGTTCGGGGAGTTGGTTGCATTTTCTGGGAGTCCAGAATAAGTGATGAGGTTGTCAGGTACAGAGACCCTGCCTTGGTGCTCTGGCACTGTGTTAGAAATTTCTTTTAGTGAAAACTATAAAACCTTCACTCCTCACATAGCCTCAGCTCTCCCCACAAACTCCCATGCTGCATCCATGTCAACCTGTGCTATCTCATACCCCCTCCCATACACCCTTACACCCACATATCTGCTTATAGCCCCTATGCAAACTTAGTGCCAATTTATGCCAACCTTAGGCCCATCGCTCTTTGCCCTGATATCTACCATGTCAACTCACCCAGTATCCACCTTGGACCATACAGGAACAAGATATGATAAAATAAAGCTTTTAAGTATCTGATGAAGAATTAACAACTTTTCTTAAAAATTCCTATTGATTTTTTAAAAGTATCACCTTTCACTTTCTTTAATTCCTAATAAGACAAGTATTGGAATTTATATTTTCACTTCAACTGTCAAATTATGAACTGAAAGGCACTCCAGTGTAGATAATGAAAGGCTGTGAAATTAGTCTTGCAGAACTGATCCTGTAATGGTAGCTCCTACGCTTATCAACAGAATGAAACAGCAAACATGTATATAGTCTTTCTTTCAAATATTTAAAAGGCAATGTTTTTGACAAATCATTTTAATAGCTATCATAATTCTCTTGAAAGTTTCAATGTGCTGAATAGTTTACGTGGTTTTTATTCACATTCATGAATCCCAAAGGGCACCCCTTAAAGACCTTTGAGGGAAATATCCAAAAGGGAATCTTCTTTCTTCAGAAGGGTAACCTACCCCTCAAAAGGACTCTGACAGCTTTAGAAGTTGCAAAATTCCTGTTTTAGACAACCCACTAGTGAAAGTCAGATTGGACAGAGGCAATTAGACAGCACTTTAACCTTCGCCTCCATGAACCATGGATGTGCAAATTGGACCACATCACATTCATTCCCTTTGAAAATCACAGGAGCCTTGTTCAGGGACAAGTGTTCCGGAGCCATTTTTGTAATGTTGAAGATTCTGCTGAACCTTTGAAAATTGAGGTCTTTGAACCTGTTTCAATAAAAAATCATTAAAAGATTGTGTTTTTTTCATCCCAGTGCAGCTTGTCAGGACTTACATCAGAATGAGCCTAGTACTCTCAAAGTTTAAAAGCAATGACTCTGTCTAAATTCCATAGGAGCCAAATTTTCAAGAAAAAGTTGTTCAAACTTTCTTGTCTTTGTGGGGCTGCTTGTCTTTCTTGCTTTAAGTGTACTATCTCTGTACCTCACATCAATTGGTCTACAAGCATTTCTTACATTGGCAAGACCGCCTGTGTTTCTTGTTAATGATAATGTCTAAATGATAAACATTTCTTGCATTGATACAGCTACTTGCATTTCTTGCATTACTGTGACTACCTGGATTTCTTGCATTAACATGACTGTCTGCATTTTTACATTATTGTGACTGCCTTTGTTCCTTGGATTTATATGACTGTGTTTCTTGTATTAACTTGAGCGAGGGCATCTCTCCCAATACTTTGATTTCTGTAGCAGTAGCAGCATCAAGTAGAAGGCAAAAAAGTAGTATTGAACTTTGAGTTTGTTTCTCAGTAGGGAGACTTTCATGGGTGTCGAGCGTGTAGTGCTGGAAAAGCACAGGAGGCCAGGCAGCATCTGAGGAGCAGAAGAATCTCAACTCTGATCTCCAGCATCTGCAGGCCTCATTTTATCCTAGACTTTAATGGGTGACATTTTCATAGATTTCTGAGCTATTCCTGTGACCCGCCCAGTACTTTGCTGAGCTCCAGGCAATGTCACTCTGGGTCAGTTATTTGATAGTTGAGGTGTTGAGCTTAAAAGAACGATATCTTCAAAAAAGACCCTTAAGGGTTATTTGGACATTACAATGAGCAATTGAAGTAACCTGGAAAAGTACATGAAAAACAAACCTAATGCAAAAACAGCATGTTTTGACTGGAGGGAAACAGCTTGACCTTGAGAGTTGGTGGGAATTGTCCACTCATGTGATCTAGATGGGACCACCTGGACTTGGTTTTCACCTGTTTTTGAGGGCTATAAAAGTACTGAAGTTGTTCCAAAATGGGGATTCAGCACATAACCTTAGATTCATAAAAGTATTAATATCAGGCACTTCACCTCACTCTTTGGATTTCACACCATTGGGCTGGGTTCACCATGGAATCTGAGGTAGAGCTCCAAATGACACCATTGTCAAAGACCCAAATGGATTGAAAGGCAGTGTGAGACTCACTTGTTTAACTCAGTTACTTAACCAAATTATATAGCTTGAAAATATATATAAACAGTAAAAACTAACAATTACTAATTCATAGAGCCATAGAATTATACAACACTGACCCTTCGGTTCAACTCATCTGTGCCAACCAGATATCCTAAACTGATCTATTTCCATCTGCCAGGATATCCCTCTCAACCGTTCCTACTCATATACCCATCCAGATGCCTTTCAAATGTTGTGATTATACCAGCCTCCACCACCTCTTCTGGCAGCTCGTTTCACACACGCAGCACCGTCAGCGTAAAAAGTTGCCCCTTAGGTCCCTTTTTAAATCATTCCCTTCTCACCTTAAATCTGTGCCATCTAGTTTTAGATCCCCGACCCTGAGAAAAAAACGCCTTGGCTCCTCCCCTGTCCATGCCCCTCATGATTTTGTAAACCTCTAACAGGTCCCACATTCAGCCTCCAGCACTGCAGGGAAGAAAGCCCAGCCTATTCAGCCTCTCCCTACAAATTAAACCCTCCAGTTCTGGCAACATCCTTGTAAACCTTTTCTGAACCCTTTCAAGCCTACCAACATCCTTAATATAGCAATAAATTTACTACATATTGAAGTGCATGTGTCTTCTTGGCAATCGTTTGATCAGACCTTAGAGAACTCATGGGGTACTTTCAGTCTAACAATACAAGCACAATTCCAACAGAGAAAATCACACTATTCCTCAAAACTCCATTATTTTTCCAATCTTAGGGGTGCAGCTTCTCACAATGATACATTGCCTCATTTACTAATACAGCCAAGTGCTGAATAATCTCAATCAGTCAGAGAAGCAAATATTGCCAATATGTTCCCATGGGTTTCAGCTTTCTGACTTTTTGATTCAGAGCTGATTGTTCGTGTGTTGAACCATCAAAGTGACCTTTTCTGAAGCATAAATTCAGGAACTGTATGTCACTGTCTATAAGTAATTCGTGTTCATTTTGAACATGTGATTAGGAACCTAACCTCATCACAGCAATAAATCCACGTGTGAATTTTGTCAAGTTTTGGAGGTGTTGTACTTCAAATTGTTTCAATCTCTGTCATCTTCTAATACAAAGGAGCGGTTTTAAGAAATCATATGTATTCATGGAAACAGCCTGGTGGTCTATCAGATTGGAGTGCTCCAGGTTCGGAATACACTCAGGACTGTGTAGATATTTTGTAATCAATCTGGTTCAAAGATGTCATTACCCACTTCGGAAGCAGGTGGGGCCTGAACCCAGGCCTTTAGCTCAGAGATAGGGACAGTACTTTTGTGTTAATAGAAAATAACTTGTATTTATTGCAATATACATAAGGTGGCAGAGAAAATGTATTCCTAATCTACCGTTCAACTTTAATTACAAACCTTTAAAGACCTCAAATACACATACTGAATAATTGACACCGGCATTATATGTGGAGAAAGATACAGACAGGGACCAAAATTCTGCAGATCAAAATTCCATCAAGGAGTGTTAACTTGTCCCAAAGTTCAGCAAAGGGTGCTAAATTATCCCTCACAGTTCGTATTGATTACAACAATGCTGTTGTCTGTAAAGCGATGGTTGTTCTTCACTTCAGTCAATTTGGTGAATCTAGGTTTTTCCTTGTTAGAACTCTTTCTTTTAAGCTTTCTATGTTTTCTCTTCTTTTACACATGAGAAAAATAGAGAGAGGAGTTTTCAATATGCCAACTCTGAAAGTCTCAGGCTCCTCTGCACCTACAAATTTGTAACAAATTACAGGTTGACCAATCCAAGGACTTTCGTCAGGCAGTCTTCCCTTAATGCAGAGACTCTTGATGTCGTGATGTCTCAAAGTAGCCTCTCACTGCTTTGAAAAGCAATATTGTACTGCACTGCCAAAATTGTGCATCACTTGATTTTGCTAAGTTGCCAAACTTTCATTATTTCACCTATGGAGCAGTCCAATTTCCATTCGAGTGTAGAGTCCAAAAAACAAAAAATGTGATCACTTGCAAGAATCAGGGTCATTTCTGAAAAAAAAAGACAATTTCCTTAAATTGTGAAAAGATTAATCCAAAAGAAAGCAAAAATTAAGTTAGGCCCAGAACTATTTTGAAATGGTTTTGGTTAAAGCATGAGAATTGAAGGTGGACTAATTGTTAACATAGCTAGATCAGTACACATTGTCATTTATCAAAAGAAAGGGAGTAGGGTGTGATCAACCAATTTATTGTTGATTTATTTTTACAGTGCAAGGCAACTTGGAGCAAATGCTAATTAACTAAAATCAAATATTTTGATTAACATTTATTAATTTGTTCTGTGAGGGAATGGTGATGGTGGCTAAATGTGGAGAATGGTTATTAAATGTAGTGACCTCGTGCCTGCAGTTACTACTTACTGTTTGTTTCATTTGAGTAAGATTCAGTATCTTTTGGCACACATCTGGATGTTACGGGCTTAGTGTGAGTGTATATGTACATGAATTCTCAGCTTTGAAAACCTCAGATTGGCCACTTTAATTATGGTAACTGTAGCTTCTGAAAATGATACCATGGCAGCAAAACATTTCCATAATCTAACACCATATGAAAAGATGTACGATTCATTGTACTACAGAAAAGTCGATTGCATTCAGTTTGGCAATTCTCCCACCTGGACCAGAAGGAAGTGGACTTAGATTATGGTCTTCTCTTCATTCCAGAAAGGTGGAAAATTCCCCTTCTTATCCAAAACCACAACACCTAACCCATTTGCTAACCAAAAATCAAGATGGCGGTAGAGTAAGAGAGCTGCACCTGGGCTCTTGCTGGGGTTTATCTGCTCCTGCATGCTTTTTGGTTCTTTTTTTTTAACTTATGCTCTTTTTCTTTTTTTTTCTTTCATTTTTCTTTTTTTTGAAGTCTTTTGCAGTCTGGTAGTTGGTGAAATCGGAATGGCAGCTGGATCGGGCGATGCGGAATGGTGGCTTCTCCTGGCAGTCAGAGGTGGTGCCAGACATGGCTCCTCATGGCAGTTGGAGGCAGTGGTGGCAACAGGGTCCTGGTATTCAGGTCCGGTGGTGGCCGTGGTAGCAGAGCTTCTCCAGTAATGGGTGACTCTGGTAAGGCGACATCTCGGAGGAGGGAGGCCAGACCAGATTTCCTGGCAAGACAGCGGCGGTGACCTGGTCTAGCAGCGGAGCCAGGGACTCCTGATTACATTAGGCCCAGAGAGGGGACTCCAGGCGTTGGCAAGGTGGAGATGGAGCCGGGGATTCCTGGTTGCAGGGCAAGTGTGGTTCAGTACAGGACCCAGTAATGGTGGCAGCATCAGTGAGGTGGGCCCAGCGGTGAAGAGATGGTGACTAAAAAATAGTGACTCCTACTTTGATAGATCCAGCGTAGACAGCGATAGAGAGGGGTGGCAGCACTGGTGTTAGTGAGCCATCTCAGCGCTTTCAGTCATACCTTATATCCTATTTTTCTTGAAACTATTTTCTTTCAGTTATATCTTTTATCCCTTTTATTCTTAAACTGTTCAAAATGGCTCTGGATTGTGGCGACTGTTGAAGCTTTTCACCTTAGTTTACTTCATTATTCACTGTGAAGTGACAATAAATAAATACATTATTTGTTTTGTGGATCACAGTTAATAAAGTGTTCACAGCAGCATCTAAACAGGACTCCTGCTATACCTATTTTCTGTTAATATTTTGCCTCTCCATCTAAAGAAATTTGAACAGTTTTCTTGGAGGTGAGAAGCTGTGCAGGAATATAAGCTTTTTGAACATTGCTAAGTAAAATGTTCTCTTTCAAAGATTGCCCCAAGGTAAATCAGTAGATCAGCATCTTGATGCAAGAGAGGGCTGTAGTTAAAAGACATTGACTGTACTTTGTGATTTTTAATCTAATTGAGCTGTCAAGCAAAGATAACTTTTTTAAAAAAGATGTACAGATAGAAGGAAGTGAGAGGCAGAAACAAATGCATTCTGTTGTGTACCTTTAAATATAACAGACTAAGAGCTGGAGTAATTCCTTACTTTCTCATGAGACAAATATTGCAATTTGCAGAGACCTGGGAAGGTGAGAGGCACTAAAAAAGTTAATTAATTCCAATATAGAGTTGGCAAGTAATTGTACTATGACATATTTGAATATTTGCTGGCAACCTCATAAACCTATCAGTTTACATTCTGTTGTAGTGTGCTGGTGACATAAACCACTGTAACCAGCTTAGCTTGAGGCAACATTTCACTGACTATTTCCTTTATTAATGACTCTAGTGAATAATATGAGGATCTGTGTGACCTTGTGCTTCGTGAGCAAATCTACCACCTGGAGCTTACAGTTGCTTTTATTTATATCACTTGTCCCTGAAACTTTAGTAATTTCTTGAGATCCATGTTTTCCAGCCTCACCTGAATAACACATGAAACATGGTGATGCTCCTGTCCTTGTGGGATGAGCTTTCTATGTATTTGGGACGTCAGTGAGGTTCTTCATGATATTTCGTTCACCCAGTGAATGCCAAATCTGTTATGCTGTGCCACAGAAGTGGGGTCTGTGTAGATTTGGCCTCAGTTTAACGTGGGATGTCAACGGATCTATTTCCCACAATTTTACCAGGCTATTATGAGCTCAACAGTCTGCATATCTGGGACATATTAGGTTGTAACCCCATGATGATCAAGCTGGTGCTCATGAAGTGGGCTGTTTTGATGATGTCAAGCTTCTTGAATGTTGTTCAAGCTGCACTCAATCAAACAAGGGAGTATTCCATCATGCTCCTGACTTGGGCCTTGTAGACAATGGACAGGTTTTTTTATAGTCAGAATGTGAGTTACTGCAGGGTTCCTAGCCTCTGACCTGCTCTTGTAGCCACATTATGTTCCATTTCTGGTCAACAGAAACCCCAAGGGTGTTGATAGTTGGGGATTCAGTTATGGTAGCACCATTGAATATCAAGGGACAATGGTCACATTCTTTTTTGTTGGAGATATCCATGATTTGGCATTTGAGTGGCAAGATTATTGCTTGCCAGTTTTCAGCCCAAACCGGGATATTGTCCAGGTCTTGCATTTAAACATCGACTGCTTCAGAATCTGAGGAATATCCATGAATTATTGTATTGATAGCCTTCACAAATAGCAGTCTTTCATTCCTGCTACCCCTATACATTTCATAGTACTGCTTATAATTCTGAGAATAGGGGAATTCTCCCTGGGCTGCAAATCATAAGAAATCTTTTGAACTACTTGTTTGATTCACACATTTGAACTGACTATATAAAACCCTTAAGATTGCACAAAAACCGACTGACATTCCTGTGTCTGACCTCTATTATGTTGTGTCATACTGCATGCATGTCTTTGAAGATATGCTATCAACTGAAATGTCAACAGCTATATTACCAAAGGTTTAGAATTATATTTGGCTACTCATGTGCCTTTGTTGCTAAGTGCACTGAGTAGCTGTACAGGCAGGAAAGGTCTCCAATGGAAATCCTGGCCTGTGTTAAATTACTTGCTATCTGCTGAACTGATGGTAGTGATACGAGAGAGGTCCCAATTTTCTCAACATAAGCTGGTCAGAAATCTGCATTTAATGGCATTTCTGGAAGGTGGAACTGTATTTGAATAAGGCAGGATCAGGATCAGTCACAATGCTCTCCATGGTGCCATACAGAAAGATATGGAAGTGATTTTAATTTTGGGAGGGTTGGGTGAAGTTCTATGGTGGGGGCCCAGGTAGAGTGTATGTAATCTGTCCAAGTCGCATAGCGTGAAATCAGGAAAACAGTCATTACTGAGCCAGTCCATTTTACATGTGAACCCAGCTGGGAAGTGTACCCTCCTGTCAGCAGCAAGCCACTCTTAGAGACCTGAATGAGTGATCTCTAGTGCTCAAGTATGTCTTGGATGAATGTGAGCATCTTATAAATGGGAGAGGGGAAGCGACGTTTGAGGTAAGGTAACCTGCTATTCCACCTGTTCTATTGGGAAACTTAAATAAAACCCACATTCCTTTTTTCTAGCTCAACTCTTCTTGCCACCAGCTAACCATGGTTGGAAAGCCACAACTGCTTCCCCACCCAAGCTCTGGTTAATGAACATCAATCTGCATGTTTAGAAAAAAGCACTTTTCTTTCCTGAGGTGTCACTGCTTTTTGCTTAGAAGTGTGGGTTGAAATCACAGCATGTGGTGAGGCTGCAAGATCCATCCAGGTAAATTACATGAGCCACTTTACTTAAGTTCCTGGTTTTTCTGGTTGGGTGTGGTTAAAATTGATCCATTAATGTCTCACAATGAAGGGTAGCCACTTGAGTAGTAGATCAAAGGGTTGCTCGTGCCAGTCACTCCAACCCAGCAAAAGCCAAGGCCTGCAAGAAAGAAAGTGGGGTGGGGGGGCAGCGGTGGTAAACCTTGTAAGTGTCATTGTAATTCTAGCTAATGATAATACTGTGTAAGTCAAATTCCAGAGTGAGACCTAATTTAATAGACCACAAGTCACTGAACATGTTCAAAAGAGGCAGCTGATGAACTTTTATCAAAAGAACATAAACCCTTATTGCACACAAAAGAAAAATATGAACTATTTTACATTGTACAAGAACCATTTGGAACTCTTATTACAAATATCAAAAAGATTTAACTCTTTTACCCCCGCAAGTATCTTACAGACACTCAAACATGAGTGAAGGATCACCCCTGCCCCCACACTAAACTTCTTACTCAGCTTGCATGACTGTAATGGGTATCCTTTTCAGAAAAGGTCTGTGTATTTGCTCACTGTTATTTTCAACAGTTTTGGTCTCTTCCCGAAATCCTAAAACAAGCTACTAACTCGGCTCACTTACTTCTTAATGTGTTTCTGAACCTCATGTCTTCAGTAACCTTGTCAGATTGTCTCCCTTTTGAACATACCAACAACCTTCTAAGCAACTCAGAACTTCTCTCCAGCCCTGTTCTGATAGGGTTCTGACACATAATGGAGACTGCTAAAATAACACTACATCTGCTTTCGGAACCTCCTCAGAATAAATCTGTACACTCTATGACATATTCTGGTTTGTTCTGATTTTCTGTGAGCGGATTCCTTTCCTTTCTAATGCACTGAACAATTCAACTCATATAAGTACAAGTAAACAAAACAAATTTGCACATACCCCTCTGCCACTTGAATCTAAAACGAAAATAAGAATCATATATTTCCCTTCTCAACAGAAATACAAATTAAAGCCATAAATCATTCTTCCATTTTAGATCCCGAGCTCTCAACAATAATAGCAATAAATATATAATGAACCTATATCTGTCAATAGCTTTGAATCACTTTATAGAATACTATAAACACTTCATGCAATTATTTTTAAAAAGTGCAGATTAACTGTCTGATAGGACATAATGGAAATAAGCTCTTTTTAGAAATTTCGAACAAATGAGTACATTTTCAGACGTAAAATTAGCTTTGAAGTTTGGCAAAGGAGCAAGGTTCGGCCATTTGACAATCCTAGCCTGGTTTGCCACACAGCTCAATTTTCCCATCTACTTGCCCTCAATCCTTGACTCAATTGTCCATCAAAAAATGATCTCTCAATTCAGTGATTTACTGCCACTGCTTTCTAGGGAAGAGAGTTGCACATGCTAATCTCAACTCTGTCTGAATAGGGAGCCATCTTCTTAAAAGTTGTCTCCAGTTCTAGTTATTCCCACAAGAGGAAATAAACTCCTGGTATTCATCTTATCAAACCCCATGGAGATCTCATTTGTTTCAACCAGATCAACTCTCTTTTTCCTTAACTCAAATAAGTATTAGCCCAACTTGTTTAAATTCCCAGTGTAAAATGAGCCAGGAATGAGTGGAGTGAGCGCTTCTCATGCGATTTTATATATTCCAGAGAGTGCTGGATGTAGCCCTTGCAGCTAAAAGGGATCAATTGGTATGGGGAGACAGTGGGAATGGGATACTGAAATTGCATGATCAGCTATGATCGCATTAAATGGTGGTGCTAGCTCAAAGGGCCGAATAGCCTACTCCAGTACCTATTTTCTATGTTTCTATATTTCTAAATAGGGGGACCAAATTGTACATTATACTCCCCATGTGGCCATGCACATTTGTCGTACAGGTCATTCTGCTGGAACTCGCATTTCATTAATGTGAATTCACTGTAATGTGAATGACAAATTGGGAATGCTGTTTCTGTAAAGCGTATATTGGTAATAACGTGATTATGACCCCATTAGTTTAAATAGTGCTGCCATTACACAATTTTCTTATAAAATGATTTTGTCGGAGAATGGGACTAATACATTATAGCAGAGTTGACTGTAAAATTTTCCTCTTTTTACGTTTGATTTCCTTTACTTTAAATACCAATATTCCATTTGCCTTCTTAAACCCTTGCTGAACATGGATACTAACATTTTGTAATTGATGTGCAAGGAATTCCAGATTGCTCTGAGCCACCAAGTTGTGCAATGACTCTCCAGCTAACCAGTAAACTACCTTTCCATTCTTCCTGACAAAGTGGATATGTTTACATTTTTCTACATTGCACTCCATCTGCTATATTTTTGCTCAATCACTTGATCTGTCAATGTCTCTTTGCAAACTTTCTAGCTCCTCTTGATAACTTATTTTCCTGCTCGCCATCATGTCATGAACAAAGTTAGCTATCACATATTCAACCCCTTCATTGAGGTGATTAATATAGATAGTTGAGTCCCAGTACTCATCTCTGTGACACTTTATTAGTTTTGACAACTCAAAAAAGATCCATTTATCTGTGCTGTCTGCTTACTTTTAACTAACAAATCATTTATCCATGTCACTATGTTATTCCCTATTCCACATTCTCTTATCTTGAATGCAACACTTTGTCAATGCCTTTCAGAAATCTAAACACACTACATCTACATCTTCCCTTCATCTACCTTGTGTGTTACTGCCACAAAAAATTTTGTATTTACATTTATTCAGGTGTGAAACATAATCTTAGAAGTGCATTTCTCCCCCTTCAAACTGAATATGAAATTCTTATCTTGTCACCTCAAGGTTCCCCTTGTCATGAGGTTATTCACGAATTCTATTTCATCACGAATTACCAAATCTAAAATAGCTTTTTTCCTGCTTGTATTACTGTACAAAAGTAAATACAATGTGAACTCATTTTCCAGGGTCTCTTTATCAATATGATTCATCCAATCTTTACATAAGTTTAACTGTTCTTGATTATTATGGTACCTTTCTTAAATGCTGCATTTATTTTTCCAAACTCCTTTCCTTTGGTATAACTACTATTACTGCAAAGGGGGCCTATAAATTATTCCCACAAGTGACCTTACATTTCCTATTACTTATCTCTCCCGAAAAATAATTCTACACATTTCTCTTTTGAGCAACGATCGTATTTTATGACTGTACAAATAACATCCTAAAACAGCTTTTTATGGATTGGGAAATATCAAGTACCCTTTTATGTAAGGTCCCAGCCTTGGGCAAGATCTATCAGGACATCTTTAAAGAGCAAGGGACACTTATTTAAAACTGAGATGCCAAAGAATTTCTTCTGCTACATAGTGATGAATATCTGGAATTCCCTACCCCAGAGAGCCAAAGTATTTAATAAGGCAGTAAATTAGCGAATTGAGGGCTGGGGAAAATCAGCCTTGATTTTACTGAATGGTGAGATAGACAGGAGTGGATGAATGGCTACTCTTCCTATTTCTTACATTCTCATCTTCTCATAATATATTATCATTATAAACTTTGGGTTCTGATGTAGAGGTTAATAAAGGTGACTTGCTTTTTGTTTTAAGCGTTAAAAATCCATTTTCTTTAGCATTGGTCAAAACAGCCTTTCCAAATTATTCATGTAATTTGAGCAAAATAACTAGGTAAGCTGCCTGATGAAATAATTGCTAAAGTGTTTACTAAGTTGAGTTTTATGACCGATCGATCAAGTGGCCAGAGGCCTGAAGGAATTCCAGTTCAGAAGAAAAGATCTATACCAGGAGATACCTGTTCAACAGTCTCAAAGTAGCTAAGGTCATTAAAAAGTCAGGACGTTAACCCATCTGTGTATCCTAGGGAGAGACTGAGTGAATCATGTGGTAAATGTGCAGAAAGTCACCTAAAGAAAATGCTTTGTGACCTCAGCAGTTGGGTAAGAAATTAATGTTTGAAGATAGTGCTACTTCACTGAGGTTAAATGTCTGTAAAGGATGTTATTGAGAACAAAAGGCTTGCTTTTTTGACTTTTTAATATTTGATCTTTCTAAATTATTTTTAAAGATAAAGCTTTGTTTTTTTTTTACTTTTCTTTGATGTTATTTTGTAAATCTGCGTCTTGTGAGTACGTTTAGCAACTGATCACCATAGAAGCTAAATTCTAAAAGTCAAACTTTTGGTCTATCAAAGCAGGTTTCATGCCAGGATCTGGCTTGTCAAGTATTACTGTTAGCTAGGATCATAACAAAGACCAACTTTTAACAGATAGAAATCTGTTGAATTTAAGAGGGCTGTGTGAATCCTTAAAGGAATGAATACCATGGAGGTACTGGGCATTAATGCTGGGAGATGTGACCTATATTGCACAGACAGGAATTTCAAAACAGCTTTAATTTTTCATCAGATTTTTCTGGGCATAAAAAATATAATAGTGGATAATTTGAAATCTTCAATCAAGCCTACCCTGTGGGAGAAAGCAGATAATTTGAAGTTAGAAATAAAAGTTAGATCTCGTAAGAATGTAATCTTTAAAGTGATTACCTGATGTTTCCAATTAAAAGGAGGTAAATCTGAAATGACTGTATCACCAGTAGCTAAGATTCAATTAGACGTGACAACGACATATGAATTAGGAGAAAGAAAGACAGATAAAGTACTTGAATTAGAAGAAAAAGATGAAGAAAAATTAGTGGAGAGGAGCAAACAAAAATCAAAGAGAAATAGAAAAGGTAAAGATTACTTACAGTGTGGAAACAGGCCCTTCGGCCCAACAAGTCCACACCGCCCCGCCGAAGCGTAACCCACCCATACCCCTACATCTACATCTACCCCTTACCTAACACTACGGGCAATTTAGCATGGCCAATTCACCTGACCTGCACATCTTTGGAGTGTGGGAGGAAACCGGAGCATCCGGAGGAAACCCACGCAGACATGGGGAGAACGTGCAAACTCCACACAGTCAGTCGCCTGAGGCGGGAATTGAACCCGGGTCTCTGGCGCTGTGAGGCAGCAGTGCTAACCACTGTGCCACCGTAAAGCAATGGGAAAAGCAAGGAGAAAGAAAAAGAAAGGGAACTGGAACGAGAAAGATTGAATTAGAAAATGAGGTGAAAGAAAGAAAAAAGAGCCGATGGAAAGAAATTTCATTAAAAATGCTTGATCTCCAAAGGGGGAGAGAACTCAGGTAGTATATGACTTACCAAGACAAAAGCAGACAGTAAAGGAAGGAACAAGAGATAGTAGCTCAGAGGAAGATTTTGATTCTAATCAGGAATTTGATTTAAACATCTGCGGTTAGTGCCTAAATTTACAGATTGTGGGGTTGAAAGATGTTTCACCCCATTTGAAAAGACAACTGGGAAGTTGAACTGACCCAAAGATGTTTGGACCTTAATGTTACAGGGTGTCTTGACTGTTACAGCTATGATTGTGTACACCAGTTTGTCACAACAGCAATAAGAATAATACTCAATGCTTATGAATTTGTTCCTGATGTTCATCAATTAAAATTTAGGACTGCAAGAAAGAAACCTACTAAGGCATTTGTAGTATTTGCAAGAAAAGTGCAAGAAAAATCTGAGAGGAAGCAGCCTGGCGGGTACCTGAGATATCTCAAATAAATGGTTACAAAATGGTCATTTGGAAATCAAGAAGGAAACAGGAAGAATAAAATATCTTTGGTTGGAAAAGGAGTTGGTTTTAGGGAGCAAACACAGGGATGCCAAAATTCTAAAGGAAAAAGGCTAAAACCTAATGGTGATACAAAGAACATACTATGCTCCCATTGCGGTAAGATCAAGCATGCTAAACGTAATTG
The DNA here is from genome assembly GCF_047496795.1 of Chiloscyllium punctatum. Classification (NCBI taxonomy): domain Eukaryota; kingdom Metazoa; phylum Chordata; class Chondrichthyes; order Orectolobiformes; family Hemiscylliidae; genus Chiloscyllium; species Chiloscyllium punctatum. The sequence continues at coordinate 55,045,274 of NC_092777.1, forward strand.
TTGGAAGTTGAATGGGAAACACGTTGCAGGAGTAGGACTGCTTAAAGAATCCTCAGGAAAGGCACATCACAAAAGGAGGTGGGTGTTCAGTCTGTGGCAATGATACAGGTGGAGTGTGTTCCCCCAAAGCCAATTATGACGGGAGAGCTGATTCAGCACAGTCAAACAAGTTCTTCCCAGATTATTGACAGAGGATCAAACCACTGGAAATTCTGAATATTTTATTTCAAAGGGGTTTCCTTTTTTTTAATCAAAGTCAAACTAAATCATGGCCCATTTAAGACAGATGAGATGTGTTTTCTCCCAGAGGGTCATGAATCTTTGGAACTTGTGTCCTCAAGAAAGGCAGTTTAAGCAGAGTCTTTGAATATTTTCATACAGGGGTTGATAAATCCTTGATCAAGGAAATGAAAGGTTATCTCTGGTAAGTGGGATTATTAGTAATCAGGTCAGCTGTGCGCTTATTGTGGAGCAGGCTCAAGTAGTTTACTCCTGGTCCTAATTCATATGTTTGGAAAATAAAATGAACCTGCAAATTTCTCATCTGAATAGATTTTGCTTTTCAATGTAAACCACAAAAATAATTTTCACTTATGGAAAGATACTCACCTTTCAAACTCATTTTGCATTGCAGAATTGTTTTTCACTTGTGATTTAATACAGTTTTCCTATTTGTATGCTTTTCCCTGCTGTATAACATGCCAACAATGATTTTATCACCAATTTCACAATACAGTACATTTGCACAATATGTCAAATGAAAACCTAACCTTTTAAATTCAAACCAAATTAGCTGTATGAAATCTGTTCATTCTTAGCAACTAGCTTTCTTGATTAATGTAAACACAGTCAATGAGGAAAGAATGGATAGTGAATATTATAAATAATTTCAGAAACTCCATATAATTCCCTCACTAGAGTATCTCGGCTGAAGCGAAAGCTGTTCACAGTGGTGGTAACGTTGAAAGTTGGATTATTAATTGGCTAAGTTATATATAACACAACTATGACCTGGTAGGAATTTTAATTGGATTCTAAACCCAGAGATCACATCAACTGTTCATTATCGCAAAAGAAAGTCCTGTAAGAATATCAAAGTTTATAGATAACACAGAATTGTACAGGATCTCAAGATATTCTAAGGAAATAAATAACATGAAAGAGACCTATTGACAATTGAATAGATGAATGATGAAGTAAAGATGACATTGAGAGGCATGAGGTGATGCGTGCACAGCTGACAATAGTGATTCTGTTTTACAGTGAAAAGTATTTCGTTAAATAAAATTCAGCAACAACAGGACTTAACTGACTAATTGACTCAATGTCAGAAACATCATTTTGTGACAGTAACTGCCCACAGCAAATAAAACATTAACATGAAGAAATAAATATACAGGCTAGTAATCCAGGAAGGAATGCTGACAGCATGAAGCTTTTGAAATATTGCATACAGCTATCGTCATTGTACTTGTGAAGAGTTATTGGACTGGGTTGAGCATGAAAATAAACCAACAGTAGAAGTTTGCAATGCCTGAGATTAGCTCTGGTCCTTACAATGAGTGCTTATGACTAATGTTGAGAAATCTGGCTGCAATCAGGTAAGGCATCAATGCTGAAAAGTGAAAGGGAAATCACAAAATGAACCAAAAAGTAATGATGGAATCACAGCAAGTCAGGGAAAGGTTTAAACTAATGTGGCAGGTGGCAGGATGAAGCCTTTGAAAGGTGATAGGTGGATAGAGGATAATCAACATTGATTATACAACAGCTCAGAAATAGAAGGGATCAGAGACAGAAAATGCAAGGTAGATTCAGAGGGGCTTGAAGTATATAAGTACAAAAACAATGATAATAAGGTTATTTAGCTATTGGCAAAAGTAGCTGCATGGGATTTTGCAATAACAAAGACCTTACTCAAACAAGTGAAGGAATGGGCACTTAATATTCCTGGATGCCATGTGTTTGCGAAAGGGAAGAAAATAAAAGAGGGTGATGATATTATTACAGCGCTATAGCAATGTAAAAGGTTGATATACTTGACGATTCAAAAACTGAAAATCTTTGGTTACATTTAAGGAACAATAGAGCAGACAATAGAGGGGTGTGATCCAGTGTAAAAACCGGGGTAATAAACAAGAAACTGGATTAATTGTGCTGGAAGAGCACAGCAGTTCAGGCAGCATCCAACGAGCAGCGAAATCGATGTTTCGGGCAAAAGCCCTTCATCAGCACCACTGATCCAGTATTTGGTTTCCAGCATCTGCAGTCATTGTTTTTATCTAATAAACGAGAAAGCTGCCCAATTTTACATGATGACTGCTGACAGTGGGGAACGTCGCTAAGGGCTCCTCAGAACCATTTCTTAGGTATAGAAAATCTCTGGTTCCATAAGCCTCCAGTATTATTGTGACCCTAAGAAGCAGCAAATTCTAATGGGATTGGAAGGTCTAAGCGAATAAGCTGACGAATGTATATAATTGGCCTGTTTGTATAGGCCACCAAATAATGGGAAGGAAATAGAGGACATTTGCAAGGAAATTACAGAAATATGCAAGTAGAGCAGTGATAATAGAGGCATTTGTTCTCATTTGTCCTCAGAGTGACCGGGGAAAGAGCAGGGTAAAGACTTGGAGAGTGTGGAGTGTGTAAGTACAATATAACTTTGTGAATCAGTTATGCTTCCAACCTAACAGGGAATGTAGCAATGCTGAGTCTATTTCTCTAAAATAAAGTGGAGCATGTTTTATGCTTGGAGGATACTTAAAAAACAGTGATCACAGTATCATTAGAAAAAGGCAGAGAAAAATCAAAATTTAACTACTCAAATGGAGTATAAAGTTTGTATGAGAGCTGACCCAGGTCGACTGGAATCAAAGAATGGCAATTACAACAGTACAATGAGAGACCTTAAAAATGATGATGTGCCAAAAGAAAAAAAAATTGCCTTTGTGCAGAATTTTTCATAATATCCAAAGCAATTCGCAACCAATTTATTGATCTGTTCATTTAGGTATTGCTGGAAAAGTGCACATTTTGTTAATGCTTGCCCTCTAATTCTTGTGCATTGTCCTGATGAGTGCAAGACAGAAACCTTTAACAAAATGAGTCTTTGTTTCTGCTATACTCAAGTTCTTTACTGCTAAATAACTATTAACTAATTCAGCAAATGCAAATTCCCAAAATAAAGTGATAGCCTGCTCATTTTCCAGGTGATTAGTGCACCAACCAGTATAGAGGGGACTCTCCACAGTAAGCGCAGCATTGCTTACGACTATCCACAAGTACCTAACATGTTTGTATTGAGGCCATAGTGGTGAAAGTTGGCTGCACTGGGGTTGTGTCTTGTCATGAACTTGTTTAACAAGGTCCATTTTCACTGTGGTAGTTCAAAGCTTGCCTTTCCACAGATGGAGTTTGTTAGAAGGAACTCGTTAGTGACTGCTGTGTTCTCCCACACTGGATATAATATTATTTGACTTTTGGAAATTGGTTCTTTTTTAAAGGAGCCTTTAGGTGACAGCATTACGTGATGGAAGTTAATTTTCAATTTGAAGAGGAAAAGTGTGGGACTATGACTAGTGTTTAAATCAAGGTATGAAGGCAAAGCTAGCTATTGCTCCCCTTTAAAGGGGTTATGGAAGAATACTTGAACAATTATTATGGGATTATGTAAGGTCTAGATGGTTTTATCAAAACCACTAAATTGTGAAAAGGAGATAATGCATCTGCAAGGAGTTAAATGGGTAAGCAGAAGATTGGCAGATGGAATATAATGTGGAAATGATGGAGGTCTGAAGAATAAGAGGTGATCTGATTGAAACATGAAATAGCCTGAGAGGACTTAACAGGGTGGATACTGGGAGGATGTATCCTCTTGTGGGGGAGACTAAAACTGGAGGATAAATTTTAAGAGTAAGAGATCTTCCTTTTCAGACAGACATGAGAAGGGTCATTAGCAAGAGCATCCCCTCCTGCGTTTTGTTTTGTACATATGTGCTTCTGTAAAATGCCTTGGGATGTCTCCCTCCATTTAAGGTGCTATGTTTTGTGGTACTTTACCAAAAGCCCTTAGAAAGTTTGTAGACACCAATTCCACCCCATTCCATTATTTCATCAAACAACTCCCTATTTTAACAAATCTGTGCTAGCTTTCATTCACTATTCCAAATTTTTCAATGTGACAATTGATTTTGTCCCAGATTTCTACCTTGAAAAAGCAGTCACCCAAGGCTGGAATTGAACCTGGTCCCTGGTGCTATGAGGCAGCAGTGCTAACCACTGAGTCGCCATGCTACCCCAAGGGTTGTAAGGTTGGGTTTATTCATAAAATTTAAGAGGAGATAGTCTGGGGACAGATAGACAATGTTACCTGCAGCTTTCAGTTTCAGAAAACTGATTGAGGAGGTTCAAACATGGAATTATAGGACGCATCATATTCAAAAACACTGAAGAAGGAAGGGAGAATAAAAAAGGGGTTAGTGTGCAAAAATAGAGGGATCAAAAGTGCTTTTGAAGAAGTATGGAGAGAAAGCGAGAGTGGGATACTAAAATTGCATGAGCATATTGAAAGGTGGTGAAAGGCTTGAAGGGCCGAATAGCCTACTCCTGCACCTATTCTCTATGATTTATTTTAGGATTGAGATACACAGCATTTTAACAACATGCAATGTTTGAAGTATTTTAAGTTTTAATGTGTCTTATATTGATATTCTAAAAATGGATTCAAAGGAACTAACAGAAAGTACAGAGCAAGATTCAATAAGGATGAATTTCCTTTGAATTACCAAACAAAATAAACAGCACAAGATACTGGTGAGGCCACAACTGGATTATTGTGTGCAGTTTGGATCACCACATTACAGGAAGAACATAATTGCTCTGGAGAGTTGTAAATAAGATTTACTGCAATGTAGCCAGTGTTAGAGAATTGTAGCTACAAGGGGAGATTGGAGAGACTGAGGTTGCTTTCTTGGAACAGAGAAGGCTGAAGGGTGACGTGGTTGACACATACAAAATGTGAGGAGGAGCGATAGAGTAGGTGGGGGAACTTGTTTCCCTTGTCAGAGTTCAAAAACCAGGGATCATAAATTAAAGCTAAGTGGCAGAAGGATTAGAGGTGATGTGAGGAAAAACGTTTTTATACAAAGGATGCTGAGTGTCTGGAATTCATTGCCTGAGTTGGTGGAGGCAGAGATCCTAAGCTCTTTTAAAACCTATCTGGATCTACACCTTATGTGTTGTAAGCTGCAGGACTATGGGCCATGTGCAGAAAGATGAGATTGAAAAGGGCATCTGGGCAACTTTGGGTCAACATAGACAAGATAGGCCAAATGACCCCATTCTGAGCTGTATCATTTCTATGATTCTATGGTTTTGTATAAAATTCAGGGCTTAATTTTACATTTTTGAACCAGTAGCAGGAAATCCACATGTACAGACATCTAGTTACTCTGGGAGGGTAGAGTGATTATAAACAAGCCAAAATATACAGGGATCACTAGACAATTACATAAAAATGACTAAGTTTGGCACAGTGTATTTCCCTATATAATATAGCTGTACCTGAATTTTCTTGAACCCCTACACTGGGATTTTCATGCACAGCAAGTAGATGTATTCGGACTGCAGAAAAACAGGAAATTCCACCCATTATCAGTTTCTAATTATTGCTATTCAAGAGTAAGATAGCTTATACATTATGATTTGTCAATGGACCTTAAAGATTGTACTGCAACACGTTACGAAATAACCATCAGTTAAAGCTGAACAGTTAGCTTATCACATATAAGATTCACAATCTAGTTTTAAAATCGGTGCACACAGCCATCACAGTTTGGCCATAATATGTCTGCTGTAAATCCTCTGCATTGGACCTGGACAGCAACATAAAAGTGTATTAAGGAAAAGTTCCATTGCTCAGCACAATCTCTATCACACCTGCCAAACTTGAAAAGCCACAGTAATCAATTATTAAATACTGCTGCCGCTCACAGCTTTCCTATGTGGCATGGTGTCACTTTTTGCAGCATTTTAGAAAGTTTGCAGTCAAACTGGAACCTATACAAAAATGACTTTTTTATTGAAACTGTTATATGTTGCCAATGTTTTGTTGAAGAAAAACATTTCACAATTTGATGGAAGTCTTTTTTCATATATGCACTTAAGATCGACCATTTCATTCTGCTAACAAGCAAATGGATTGATATGTCTTCTTTTAAATTTAATCAATAATCTCTATGGTCTGCTTTATAAACACCGTATTTCGCATTTTACTGACTGTCAAAATAGGGACATAATAGGAACAGCTGTCATATTACCTCATGCTTTGTAGTTCAGACTTGAAGATGAAGTTGTAGCCTACTTCAGCATAGAGCATTACATACAACCATGTTCAGGGGAGCCTAGGATGTCATAGATATTCACTATTCTGCATTAACCCAAGTCACTGGCAGTGATGAGTCAGTGCCCTCCAGCATTATCATGTACACTGTAGCACAGAGACAGCTAGCTTACACTGACGTCAGTGGCAGTTCTGTGTCGTAACATAGCCCTGAACACAAGTGACATGAGGTACTTCTTCACAAAGCAATCAGCCTGCAAAGGATATTCCTGGCACTGCTAAGATGCATCATGTACATGTTGTAGGACTTCTCTGGCTGATGTGCAAAGTCAACTAAATGATAATGAAGTCATTCACCAATGTTGTTCCTTGAATCATGGAAACACATGGTAGTATGCTACATGTACATCAAACTAGAAATGTTCATAAAGGACATGAGATAAACATTTTTAGAAGCATATATTGGACAGATACAGAACAACCACTTCAAAATTCAATAGCATTGATTCACTTCCATTTTAGTTTGCAATCAGCGGTTCTTTGACGGAGAAGACAAGAAATCATCAGCTGACAAAAGGCAAGCAATCTAGATAATTCAGAGACATCCCCATTGGACCTGACATTAATTGAAGGGAGTTGAAAGGAATATTTGTCACAACTGGTGGTGAATTTTACAGTCACGATAAGGCCTGACTTGTCTGGTGATCTTGAGCCTCAATATAAATCATGTATTATTCACTTCAGTTAATGCCATGATAATAGTGTTAACTAAAGTGACTAGCAGAAGAGCTAAATTGGACTAGCCTTTTTAGTGACAGATTGGTGAAATGGTATACAAATTCACCCGACAGAATAGCTTTATTGGTAGTGGTTTCTGCAAGCAAATGTTTTTTATTTCACTTTTTCACATGATCTTTATTTGAACTTAAAGGGATCCAACAGCCAAGTAGCTTAATCAAGCTTCCTACTATATCATTTTCCCCATCCCATTATACTTACATCTACTTTATCACTAAAATTAGCAAAGGCATGGATTGGCTGCTTACAAATCAAACTTGCATTGTCAAAATAGTCATTAGCTGTGTTTTCAAAGCTTGTAAGTCAATTAATTCAGTCAATTTGGCATGTCAGTGGGACTCAGACTAATTAAAGTGAATTTTTGTAGTTAAAGTAAGAAGGTTACATTTCATTTGAATGCTGTGTACCAGTTATTTAATCAAATTATTTTTTTGCTGTGACCGGATCTTACATTGAATTTTGTCTTGTATAGAATACAACATGAAATCTGGTGTTTTTGAGTCTTACCCTTTTCTACTTTTAACAAAGAATATGGAAACCAAGATATTCTGTTTAGAAGCACTTTTAACTCTGTTATGGCAGGTCTTGTATTTGTGGCTCTTGTGTTTGATGTTGCCTTTGCTGCTGCGCTGGGAAAAGCAAATCAGAGCAGGACTTTATAACCTTAATGGTAAGGTCCTAGGGAATTTTGCTGAATAAAGAGATCTTGGAGTACAGGTTCATATTTCTTTTAAAGTGGAGTCGCGGGTAGATCGGATAGTGAAGAAGGCGTTTGGTATGCTTTCCTTTATTGGTCAGAGCGGTGAGTATAGGGGTTGGGAGGTCATGTTGTGGCTGTACAGGACATTGGTTAGGCCAGTTTTGGAATATTGCGTGCAATTCTGATCTCCTTATGAGAAGGGTGTTGTGAAATTTGAAAGGGTTCAGAAATGATTTACAAGGATGTTGTCAGGGTTGGAGGTTTTGAGCTACAGGGAGAGGTTGAATAGGCTGGGGCTGTGTTCCTTGGAACATTGGAGGCTGACAGGTGACCTTAGAGAGGTTTATAAAATCATGAGGGACATGGATAGGATAAATAGACAATGTATTTCCCTGGGGTGGGGGACTCCAGAACTAGAGGGCATAGGTTTAGGCTGAGAGGGGAAAAATTTAAAATGGACCTAAGGGGCAATGTTTTCACACAGAGGGTGGTGTGTGTATGGAATGAGCTGCCAGAGGAAGTAGTGGAGGCTTTTACAATTACAACACTTAAAAGGCATCTGGATGGGGATATGAATAGGAAGGGTTTAGAGGGTTATGGGCAACATGCTAGCAAATCGAACTAGATTAGATTAGGATACCTAATCGGCATTGACCAGTTGTACTGAAAGGTCTGTTTCCGTGCTGTACATCTCTATGAATCTATGACTCTAAGTCTTCAGGCATCACTTTATAGTTCTGTCATGATAAGCGTATTTGGGAGCTCACATGAGATCACAGGCAGCATGCACTAGCTGTGTTATACCTTATTATACCAGTGACTAGCAAGCCTTTCCTATTTATAAGTTTTAAAGTTGAAATTTAATTTATAATGTTAAAATCAGGTCATGGACTGTGTGGTTTTCCATGTCTAATGAGCTTAAAGTCCCTTAAAACCTATGCCCTCTAGTTTTCAAGACTGGAAATTTAATTACAGTCAAACGGCTGTGGGAAGATTTGGCTCAAAAAGTGTGGCTCTGGAAAAGCACAGTCAGTCAGGCAGCATCTGAGGAGCAGGAGAGTCATCATTTCGAGCTTAAGTTCTTCATCAGGAATGTCATTGGCTCTTGTCATTCCTGATGAAGAGCTTATGCTCGAAACATCGACTCTCCTGCTACTCAGCTGCTACCTGACCAGTTTTCCAGCACCACACTTTTTGACTCTGATCTCCATCTTCTGCCATCCTCACTGTCTCCGGGAAGATTTGGCTCCTGAGTTTCAATGGCTGAAAGATTCTGGTGCAGGGTATTATTAATATTTTTAATGTTTCCGACCCTGGTCAAGTATTGAACTTTGCTGCAGAAATCTTCTCACATTCTGAGAGAGCTGTAGTCATTCTCAGTGCAACTGACCTGATAGTCTTTTTTGGTGGGTTTTCTGTCGTGACTATCTAGTCTCTCCCAGATTGTGTTTCACCCACGATGATTTGCAAGTCAGACTCGGCAAACTGTCTCCTTTGTGCCTCTGTGTCATATCTTTCATTAGCTGCCGTGTCCAGATTGTTTTATATTGGGCATTTTAGTAAAAGGGGCACAAAAGGCAATTGTGAGATATCCAATCACGTTGGTAGACTGGGCAAAGAACATCTCACGTGACTGCTGCTCCCTGGCTGTATTCTAATCCTCACACACCTCCATTTTACGTGATTGCCACAGAAATCATGACTGTCACAAATATGTCAGTGAACTGGTCACAGTAATTCCAGTGTAATTATTTTTCTTCTTCTCATTTCAGGCTGACATAAGGTCCAGAGAATATATTCGGAAAAATGTTAACGTATCTTGAGATTTCAGGAAGCAGCAACCATAAGCTAATATTAAAAGGTATGTTCAACTTGAGAATGTGATAAGTGGCCAGTAAGATTAACACTGAAATCTGGTCCCAGAATAGACTGCAGTAAGTAGGAACCTAAAGTCACCCACCATGTGTAATGCAGCAGAAAGCATTAGATTATGTTGCAAGCAACATAAAAAGGATGAATTAATACATTTGGTTAAAGTCCTTAATTTACTACCAATCAGTCAGAGCCAAAGCAATACTAGTTTATTTAACTGTACGACACATTTCACCTTAACTCAAAATAACTTTATCTTTAAATATTTACTTCATGCTAAGGAGGAGAGGAGAGGATGGAGCAGAATGAGAGGGCAGGAGTTAGGGTTAGGGTAGGGGAATGGGGCAAAGCATGAGATAAATTAAATAATATTATCTTGAAAAGTAAGTGCAATGTTTTCTGCAAGACTCTTCCAAAACTGCATGAAGCTAAGCAACTTTGGACCTTGGGCATCAGAACCAGCAGGTATGATGAAGGATCAAAGCCGATGTAAGTGCTGTAACAAACACAGCCAATACAAGTCAATGTCTAGCAAAGCTGCTGTTACCTAGACTGTGGAAGAGACTATGTTTGCTAGCGTTCAACAGAGAAGCTGAACACATCTTCTTCATTAGAGTTGAAGTCAGTAGGAGATGTCAGTCAGGTCACTCAACAGGTGATATTGAATCGTTGAATCCCTAGTGTGGAAGCAGGCAATTCAACCCATCAAGTCAGACTCTCATACCTATCATGTTATTCCAGCCATTTGATTTGTCTCCAGCACCACCTTATTTTAATTTTTTTGTAATTATCTCTCTGCCTCAATTAATCAGGTTATAGGTTATCCCTTCACTTACTATTCAGTTGTTGGCACTTTACTCACACTGACACTTTTGATCACCTGCAGAGACTTATAATTCAGCCTCCTCGCACCATTTGTATGATCTTTTGGTCACTCTGCCTATAAATTCTGTGACTGTGCGCTTTTCTTCACTTCACCTGAGAAAGGAGCAGCACGTCGAAGGTTTGTGATTTCACATAAACCAGTTGGACAAAAACCTGGTGGTGTGTGACTTCTGAAATTAAAATAAGTAATTGAACTCAGTATACAATAGAACCTACTATGTGGAACGCAAGTTGGCTAAATCAGTAACAGACAAGAAGTGATACTCATAATATTAAAAACTCCTTTTACAGCATTACCTACACACATCACAGGCAGTCTAAGTATTATAATGGATATTAATAGAAGCATATTTAAAATATAAGTTGTTGTTGATGTCGCATTCCATGTACTGAATTTAATGTACAGTTATTTCTCAGATCAGGAGCAGTTTAATAACTCTTTAGGAATTTCTTTTGTATACTATAATTGTACATTTTATCTTCCAACACAATGTCATAGTCACTAAAGTTAGATATATTTAAATGCTGGCCAAGGGAAGAATTTATAAAGACAGAATAGAAGAGGTCCAAAGATCAAATTCAATAATCACTGCATTTCTATCAATAATAGTTGGTATTTCCTGGTTAATTTCCCCTTCTGAGTATTGCACATGACCTATCTCACAGTGTAAAGTACCAAACAGAATCACGTTTATTTCACCATTGCATAAAATATCTTCAGAGAAGACCACTTAATTCATGTTGTGGCTTCTTCATGTGGCTGCATTGTATTCCACTCTGTCACTAATGTAATATAATTTACTTCCTTATCAGGCATTTTGGTGTTTGTGCAACTACTATTGCTTGTTTTCTAGACTACATTCCTCTGGCCTTTTGTGAAAATCAGAGTTAGGTTTGCTACCTTCAGGTGCCTTTGAATTCATTTTTGACTTGAGGGAATCTATATATGTCTATTTAAGCCAAACCTAGTTTTCAGTCTCCTCCACTATCTCCTGTTCCTTTTGCTTCTCTTTGAGTCAGTAATGTTAGAAATTCTGTTTGAAACATGTGGAGTTTGAGGGCAGGATTGATCTTACTTTCTGAATTCTGATGAAACTTTATTTAAAAGGTGTACTATTCTCCACCCTGACTATTGCAAATCTTCCCACTTCTTTGTGTCCCTGTTCTATATCACTGTATTCATGAATCATGTAGCCAGGATTTTTGTTTTGCTGGTTGTACTACTCTTCCTCTTTTGCCTATGTTTTTTTTCAGTCTCATCAGATCGTATTTATTTTCTGTTCTATATTTCTTTGAAGTATAGTTGTAACCACTTGGACTGCATATTGCTTTGCTGATCTAACTTCCCAGCAGTGTATGGTTCTATATTTGCTTTTAAAATTCTTCCTGAATCTTTCCAACGTTTATTCTAATTTTACAATACAGCTCCTCATTTATAAGGACAAACGTGAAGATGCTTGGTCTAAAAGCAGATGTTCTGTTACTTTGAGCAGCATCCTACCAAGGCCCAAACAACACCGACTGTGGTGTAAAGCAGCTCATACAGGAATGTAGTATTATCACACTAAATATTGAGATTATGACTTCAATAATTGAAAATTTATCCTGCAATTTGATGCATTTTGTTGCATATTTAGTGTTGATTCAGCTTTCATTTTCTTTCGTTTGAAGCTTTGTCATTTCATACATGAAATAATCTTTTGCAATTTTCAAAATTAATTTTTTACCTTTTGGTTTCCAACACAGACTGGAGCCCAGATATAAGAATGGATAGCCTTTTTAAAGAGCTGGCAGAGGCATGATGGGCCAAATGCACTCCTATGCTATGATTCTATAAGATGCCATTGCGTACACAGAGAACATAAGGAGAGGACAGTGCAGCTTAGATTATGATTCTACTGTTGGAATCTAATACAATCTAGTGCCAGTGAAAAGAACATCTAATAAGAATATATTGAATTTTCTTTGTATTTGGACGCATACAAATTGGGTTTCCTTCAGAACTTATCAAATAAAAGATTCTTTAGATTTTGTTAAAGAATATTGTACAGGAAAAGTTTGGAATATATTATCAATTGCATTCTCAAACCAAATTGAAAATTTCTCACCTTTTTATAGTTTTTGGATGTTGTGTCCAGAATTGACTTTGCACTCTACTGTAGAAAGGTTATTAATGTACGTTGATGTAATGTAATATGTGCATTGCGGATCACTCTAGGCTGGCAATCTGTCCCAGCATCGTATGGAAGAAGCTTCTCCTAAATATTGTTTTGATGCTTTTTTTAAAAATCAATTATGCAGCTTTCCAAAATGGTCCAGTGGATAACTGCATCATGTCATGCACTACTGAACTGTGCTGAGTTGTGTTATCTCAATCAGGAGATGTTGCCTTTGACCTCGGAGCTCCCTTCCTAAAGAACAGAGTTTCTGCTCCTGATCATTGTTCAATGATCCAACATCTGCACCTGTTGGACATGAGCTAATTTCAGGAATGGGGAGGTGGGGAGAGTGTCCCTTATAAAATTCCTCCCCCAAGATTCACTGAAACTGGTGGCAGCAATGTCACACGTGATCACATGACACTCATACACCCTTGTATATTACTGAAGCGAGCCCAATAATACTCAGCAAATGTCACTGAGTGTGTAAGAAGAAATTTGCTGCATCATTTCTAAATATCTTTAAACAGGTGCTATTTATCTAAAATATTGTTTCTTACTGTACATTTTTTTCATTTTTTTCGATATACAGTTCTATGTTCATATTCACAAGAAAAACTTCATGTTTAAACTTGTCATAGTACAGTGGTACAGTGTCTCATTTCTCCATTTCCAACATCAAAAGATTCTTGTGGTGCAGTGGTAATCTCCCTGTCTTTGGGGCAGAATGTCTGAGTTAAAGTCCCAACTGTTTCACAGGCATGTCATAACTTATCTGAATAGTTTAATTTTTTTAAAAATCCGACATTGGAGAAACTCTATTGGTTCAACATTCTGTAACGGTTTGATTGGCATAGGCTGTGGCAAAACTGGAAGAGAAGTCCAGCAAGGCCAATTCCGTTGTCAGGAGCAACACACACCATCTTTCATACTTTTCACAAACAGCAGTGATTTCCTTGCTAGACAGAATTAATTGCCAATCGCTTGTTAGAAGCTGTGTTGATGGCCCAACTCACCACATTAATGTTCAATTTTCTATCTTCCCAAATTCACCAAACAAGCTAGACCTTGAGAAAACTTGACATGGAAACCAAAGCAGGCACCTGACAGGTTCAGCTCACCACTTGCTCCAAGTGACCTCACTGTGCCAGCCTCTAACAACCCAAATGGCATATCTCCAATCCACAAACGGGATGCTTCTGCATTTCAAGTCTGCACTGACAACTGTCATTGTAATGCTTCAGTAAGGATTGTGCACCCAGGGGCATGCACCCGGCTCATGGACTGGATAAGGCTCCATTTCTGGGCTCTTTGCTTGTTATGATAATGTGCACTCATTCAGTGTACCTGGATACTCTCAGCACTCCTGCTTTGCATTGTCTAACCTTGTCTTTTTGCACTTTGGGCCCTCAAACCAGGCTTGTATGACGTCTGTGTTATTTTGGCATTTAGCACAGAGTCAAAGGAAATACTTTTGCCATGGTTGTCAGCAAGGTTCAGTCAAGTCAAGGGGTCTAGCCTTCATTCACAGACTGCTAGCACAGTAAGCCTCTGGTACCAGTCCAGGGGCTTGGAAATGATCAATCAGCCATTTGAAACAATCAGAGTCAGGATAGAAACATAGAAAATAGGAGTAGGCCATTTGGTCTTGCAAGCCTACTCTGCCATTCAGTGAGATCATGGCTGATCTGTGGCCTAACTCTAACTTCCTACTTTTGGCCCATATCCCCTAATATATTTGCTTAACAAAAATATATATGTCTTAAATTTAAAATTAACAACTGATCCAGCACTCCGCTATATTGGTTGATCCTAAATGTAAGATTATGCTCCCTAGTTCTAGAAATCCCAACAAGAGGAAATTATCTACCCTGTCTTTCATGTTAATATTTTGAATATTTTGATCAGATCACCCCTTAACCTTCTAAATTCTAAAGAAAACAGGCCCAGTTTGCATAATCTCTCCTCATAACGTAACCCATGAAGACCAGGGGTAAGACAATTCTTACATTGTGTTCCCTCCAAGGCTCATGCATCCTTCCTAAGGTGTGGTGCCCAAATCTGCTCACAGTACTCCAAGTTGGGTCTAACCAGGGTTTTATATGACCACATCATAACTTCTGCATTCTTGCACTCCATACAATATGATCATGGCTCATCTTTCAACTGAGAACCCTTTTCCTGTTTTCTCCCTTTGATCCCTTTAAGCCCTAAAGAATTATATCTAACTCATTCTTGAAAACATTTGATGTTTTGAATGGAACTGCTTTCTGTAACAAAGAATTCCACAGCCTCACCACATTCTGAATGAAATCTCAGTCATAATGGCTGACCCAATATCTTCAAATTGTGACCTCTGGTTTTGATTTGCTGGTTATCGGGAACATCCTTCCTGTGTTTACCCTGTCTGGTCCAAATAAAATTTTATAGATTTTCTTGAGATCTCTTGTATTCTTCTAAACTGCAGTGAGTACAATCCTAATAGATCCAGTCTCTCTTCAAACATCAGTTCTGCCATTACAGGGATCAGTCTGACAAACTCCCTCCATAGCCTCCGATCAGGAGGCCAAAAGTGCACAGTATACTCAAAAGTGTGGTCTCACCAAGGTCCTGTATGATTGCAGCAAGACATATCCTTTTCCATGAAGGGCAACATACCACTTGCCTCCTTCAACACCTGCTGCGAAGGATGTTCTCCACAAAAGGAGTAAGTAGTTGAATGTTGTGCAGCCCACCACCTGTTTTGAGTCCTTCTGCCCTATTGGAGGCTGGTTCCTCCTGGAATGAGAGAGCAGCAGGTATTAAGGAGATAAAAGTGGTTGGTACAATTGTTACTTTTGGCTCAGGTAGGGAGTTAGACAGCACAGAGAGTATACAGGATTAGTCGTGTTGGGGTTGGGATGGGTGACAGTGAGTGAGGGAAGACACTACAGGCATTAGTGAGTGTGATACAGCATGATCCTTGGTGGGATGTGGCTACAGTAGCAGAGATAGGGTGACTGTGGGGTATCTGAGAGAAGATGGTGGCATGTAGAGCGCAGAGATAATTGATCTTCTTCCTACAAGACTTTTCATTCCTCCAGGTGGCTAAGACTGCACTGACTCAAATGACACCCTCGGTCCATGCATGTTCTGATGCAGCCTCCACTCCTGGCCTACTCCAAGGTCTCTACCCATACGGTGATCCACAGATTTCCAGTTATATCCAGGCCAAATATCAGGAACCGTTGGACAGATGGTGCTTGTCCAGGTGCACAATGGCCTTTAAGAGATAGTGCAAGCTCAGGGATGCCAGTGAATTCTCATTTATCACTGAGTGTTGAGTGGGAATAGTGCATGGCAAGGTGTGGCTGGAATTGGATACCTGTGCTGTCATATGGGCGAGATAGGTAATTAAAGTCATAGTCCTGGACTTACCAGAGTCCTACCATACTATTGGACTGCTCTCTCATTAGAGAAGAGAGAGAAAAAGAGATGGTTGGAGATGGTTTAGCCTGAGGGTCACCAAGCCTTAGGATAGTGCTTTGCTGTAACCTCAGACAGGGCAGGAATTAAAGCCACGCTGTTGGCATCACTCTGCATCACAAACCAGCTGTCCGGCCAACTGAACTAATTGGCTCGCAGGTAATTAATGCGATGAGTTTAGCTTGATACAGTGAGAGAATTTGCTAGGCCTCAAGGCAAAAAGGTAACAAAACAACTTGACATCACTTGGACTTAGCCAAAAAAGTGTAAGTTTCAGTCCATCATGTGAAATTTTCCCTTTCTTGGAGGTGGTGTGATGAGGAAACAATTGGGCAGGTTGGACCTGGGAAGATATTCGTCTCATCCCGCTATCTCACCAATTAAGTTCAGGGCAAGGAACTTGATTGGGAACTCTATTTAGCAGCAATTAAAGCCCTTAAGTGATCAATCAGTGGCCATTTAAATTTCTCAACTCGCCACAGCCCTGATTACCTTCAAGAAGGCAGTTCACTAACACCTTGTCAAGGGCAACTCGGGATGGGCATTAAATGCTGGCCAGCCAGCGATGCCCACACCCCTCCAGTAAAATATCACCTGCTTTCCAAGCAGGCAAGAAAGGTGGTTCGTTCCCATTCCTGATGAAGGACTTATGCCCGAATCATTGATTCTCTCGTTCCTTGGATGCTCCCTGACTGGCTGTACTTTTCCAACACCACACTCTTTGACTCTGATCTCCAGCACCTGCAGTCCTCACTTTCTCCTAGTTGATTATAACCTTACTGCAAAACCTCTTCCAAGGATGTCTATCTTGAAGAAGCTCTCCTCCTCCCTCTACAAGGATCTCAGTGAGTTTCTTTCTCACTGCACCTTCCAGGTCATCTCCTCGGCCCTGAAGCTCTTCAGCCATGTCCTGAAGCAGACTCGCTACCACAGCCACAGCTCCTTCCTCAGCACCTGCCGACGGAACCAAATGATCCTGCAGGGAGAACGGACTACATTCAGACTATCATAATTTGGACCTGAACAGAACAACCAGTACCTACAACAAATCCAAGGCCTCCAGAAACAGTTCAATTCCTGATGAAGGGCTTATGCGTGAAACGTCGATTCTCCTGTTTCTCGGATGCTGCCTGACCCACTATACTTTTCCAGCACCGCACTGTTCAACTCTGATCTCTAGCATCTGCAGTGCTCACTTTTTCCAACCTGCTAACTGCCTAGATTTCCTACTGACCGGGGGGCCTCTGGAAGCACCTGCCTGTGCCTCCAACCCCCACAACCCTCCTCACGAGCCCACTCCACTGGAAGCAAAAGAAAAACACTCAGTTTGTCACTGGATACCCTGAAGACTGGCTTGAACAATGGCCTTGAGGACTGAGAAATTGTCAGCGTTTGATTGGCTGCCAGCTTCTGTTGAGGTGTGACTCCACTGTTAGCCCACTGCCTGTGATTTGTCGTGAACACGTAGATCAGCCCTTACCTATCTGATTGGATCAAGAACTGGAGATTTTCTTCGGTGGTGAGGGTGGCTCATCAATACTTCAGCAGTAAATCAGAGAATCAGCACCTACCTGTCGCTTAAAATTCATTTTGCACTTTGCTATACATTTAAAGCAAACAAAGCCAATAGCATAAACATAGGAATAGAACATATGGCATTAAAATTGAGGACTATGTGCCATCTGTGTCAGCTGGTCCAGTTTCTCCCCAATCCTCCTTCACCTGCTGTCAACTCACTTGGTGCAACACAGTCTGCAATCAACAAGAGTTATGGTGTTTCAGAATTGGTTGTCAACTAATTATCTCCTATTCCCATAAATTCAAATGAATTATTTCCTTTGTTCTCTACCTTTATTGAAATGTGTGAAAAGTATGCCAGAGTAAACTTCATAATTCATTTTATTAAAAAATCATTCAACTTTAATCCTGATCCAACAGATGAAAGATGTATTGTCTCATGAAGTTAACAAATAAGAATCTGGAAATTACGAATCACAGAGGGGTCACCACTTTGATACTTGGATTGTCGACAGTTAGAAATTTAACATTAGGGGTTAAGATAGTATTAACTTGTCTAATTTCTTCAGTCCTCTGGGTTCAAAACCTTTGTTAGCAAGCATAATATTAAAGCTTGTACCAACGTGTAGTAAGCATCACTAATATAGAGGGATTGTCATCTTGAAGGCAGCAAATATTTATGATGGCAACACTCCTTTGCCCAGCATGTTGAAAATATTAAGTCATAATGTCTGTTATTACAATAAATGATGAAAACTGTCAGAAACATTGACAGTTAAATTTACAATCTTCAGTTCTGAAGAAAGGTCACTGGACCTGAAACATTAACTCTGCTTTCTCCCCACAGATGCTGCCAGACATGCTGAGTTTGTCCAGCAATTTCTACTTTTGTTTCAGATTTCCAGCATCCACAGTTCTTTTGAGATTTCTTTTATATAATTTAGTTGAGAGGAGTATCAAACCACTCTATGAATTTACTTGCAACTTGTAGCACAAACCTCCACTGGCATTAACTGAATTGCTTAGGGAATAGTTGTACAATTTGACAAATAATTTTGATATCAAGATCAGAAATGTTGTGGGGTGAATTTTTACCACATCTGTGCCTCTTCAGAAAAGAGATTTTGGTAATAGTGCTGCAAAATAGCAGCACTGGAGCTTTTAATACAATTCCTGATCCAGCCCATGTTCATGTCAGCAGCGTCTAGCTGTGCGCAAACATTTTGAGATTATTTCATGCATTTTCATTGAAAAACCTCAACGAAAGATAAAATCTGCCAGTATTACAGACAGTGCGACAAGAGATCTTTAACATTGGGTAGACAGAGAAGGAGAGACAGCAGACAAGAATCTTGTAGGTTAAAAGTCAAACAACGATCGCTTGTCAATAACAAGGTTTATCTTGTATACTGAGTGTGAGATGCGTGGACAGTTTTTCTGTCCTTAGATAGACTTGGCATTCTTAAAGAATTAAATGTGCTTGAAGGCAAAGGAGATGTTTGACACCAAAAGGAAAATCAAGCTTTCTTGCAGCATCTTTATGTCACTATTATTACCTTTTCAAGGTTGGGGTTTGAAGTGTCTCAAACATCGTGCTCCTGGAAGTTTAATATTGTGGAAGTTCACCCAATTCTTTGATTCTGGCACAAGCTCAATCACGCTGTGGTTGGTTGGGGTGCAGGTCCATACTAATACTAGTATTCCAAGGATGCCCAAAAATCTGTCAGGAATACTTGGTAGCTCCTTGCTTCTCTATTGATCATGAAGTGTGGCCCAAAGTCATGGTCCCTCATTCTGTCTTTATATGTTGATTCCTTGATGCTGACCGTTGTCAAAAGAGCCAAAAAGGCGGTAATCTTTCTTAGTGCATTGTGTTATTTTGATATTTTTGGATCACTACCTAAAACAATCAAGAAAGAGTCGAATAAATACTTGAAAAGAACAGAGAAATGGGGAGTGGGCATGAGTGTGAGACTGATGAGATAGTTCAAAGAGTGTCCTCCCTGTGTCTTGAATCACTCAAGTATCAAATCACAGTTGGTCACAGTGAATTCTCAGTGGGACCCGCAATGGCATATAGCCCTCCTTCAGATCATGCTGATAATATGTATGGACTTTTAGACAAACCTGGGATCGTGCCAGACATACCTCCAGAACTAAGGGGTAGACCAAAGAAATATCTTTGGAACCTGCCATGCAGGCAAGAAAAGTGGAGCAACCGGATGAAACATATTCTACACCACTGTCAGACCGTATTGCTTCCAAGATGCCTGGGCCACCTGTAAAACAGTAGAACGTCTACCTTTGAAACAGCTCACTGAATTTCAGACCTCAACTTCAGTCAAAAGTGAAGGTTAGAGAATGGGACCTGTGGAGTTGCAGCCTTGATTCTCAATTTAGCCCTATCTCAACCCCATTCCTTGGTGATTTTACAGAATTCATGTCATCTCTGCTGGACACTCCTTACAAAAATTAAAGTTTAATAATGCTATGGCCTGAGTCTTTGCTGCTGGAAGATGCTTTTATATTTGGAATATTCATTTGTATTAGCATGTCACCTCAAATATGAGGATGTGCAACATTGACATCTTTATCCAGTGATGATACAGCAACAGCATCAGAATGAATAGATCCTCATGCCAAGTTTACTGTCCACATTCCCGTTTCCATGCATTTCTCAAATGTGATATGATAATAAAATTTAAGAGCAGCAACATTTTCTCCACAATCTATACAATTGTCCAAAATAGCTGAAATGATCAACTGTGTTAAAGGCTATCTTGCCATCCAGCCCTGTTTTACAGTCCGGATTATGTGTAGCCCTATACTACAGGTCAGTGCTCAATGTAGTCTTGATATATTTATTTCTATTTCAATAACTTTATGCCACAAATAAGCCTTTGACCCTAAAAATAATATATTTTATCTATGAATTACTATTGACATTTGGGAGCAATGTACCAGTCCTTTAGAAATATGATTACTACATTTCACGTGCTTATGTTTAAGAATGCTTTTGTGGGGCTGCATCAGCCTTAATGCAGCTGTTTGTAAGCTTGTGATGTTTCCTGTGTATGTGTTTGGATGTTGGTTGCAGTCAGGATCAAATTAGTTTGATACACTCCATTTCGACGGTGCTGAACCATATGAAAATTGGTGGCTTGAATGAGCTAGTGAGTGGTGGTGTTGTTGTTGAACATTATCCCAGCAACTCAGCGCCCTCAAAATAAAATAGGAGCTTGAGTGAGTATTGAAAGTATTTTGAAAACTTTCCTGGACTATGTGCAAATAAAGTGCGGCTGAAGTAGCTCCCATTCTTGTTTATTTTGAGTGGGGATTTGGATGGATGTAGCTCTTTGTATTTTCACACCTCCAAGCAATGCACCACTTCCCATTTCAAGTTGAACCACTAAATCCTGTTTCAAAACTGAGCAGTGCTAACACGTGGCACGGTGGCTTAGTGGTTAGCACTGCTGCCTCACAGCACCAATGTCCCAGATTCGATTCCAGCCTTGGGTGACTGTCTGTGTGGAGTTTGCACATTCTCCCCGTGTCCGCGTGGGTTTCCTCCGGGTGCTCCGGTTTCTTCCCACAGTCCAAAGATGTGCGGGTCAGGTGAATTGGCCATAGTGTTAGGTGCATTACTTGGAGGGAAATGGATCTGGATGGGTTACTCTCCAGAGGGTCTGGACTGGTTGGGCTGAAGGGCCTGTTTCCACACTGTAGGGAATTTAAGCTAATCTAACAAAATGAACTGAGTGAAGCATTTGTGATGCCTTTAACAGTAGACTTACCTTCTACTTTTTGCCCTCCCATGTAGCACTAGAAAGCTGAGCTCTCACAGACTATGTAGGGAATCCATTGTATATTCATTAACATTGTATCCTAACAATTTACAAATCCATTCAACTTTGCTTAATTATTGAATCATAAACAATACCCTGCAAGAAAGGAGAGTATATCAGAAATTGAGTGAAAAATGAACTGGAATAAGAGGCCTTTTCATTCACCGGGAGTTGGAGAGAGTATAATTAGAGACATTTGGAGATAGATACCCTATTGAATATAGTACTCAGCCAACATTAACTTGTGGCTGATACTTTTCATCCCTGTCCAATACAATAATTTCGATTTAAAGAAGCAGATGCACTTAAAATCATCCCTGTTCACTCAGCTAGTTGCAAAAAAGTCAAAAATGCTAAGATAACGTGTAGAAAACATATTCCTCAATTTAATTTGTGCTGGTATAGATGTAAGACTACTTTGTACTGAAAGTACTCCCAGTGGGATTTCCTTATCCCTTAATTTCTGCTATATAATCTAATTTCTTCATTATGTTTTTGAAGTCACAAACCAGAAATCCATTTCAATCCATCATTATTGTGTTTAAGCAACAAATAGGAATACTGAGAGCACTGTTCACAGCTTTTCAGTGTCATCCCTTATGATTACAGAAGTGCTGCTTTATAAAAATTTGCTGAACGTACAAAACAACAGAACACTTGAATCTTCAAAGAGCTATATTTCAGAACATAATAAAGATTAAAAAAATTCAAATTTATCACATTTCTGTTTAATTGCATGCCCCATTTGCAATTCGGCTTTTAAAGCAAATCTGAGATGGATGTACTAGATCTTGTTAATATGCTGGTGGAAATGATATTAGAGTGATCCATAAATACTGCACAGCAGATAGAAGATTTACTGTGTGATGAAATGCAGCTTAAGATAAGTACAGCATTCAAAGCTTATACTTGTGTATTTTAAAACAAGAATCACAGATTAGTGTGTTCTTATTTGCTTCACTGCACTGAAAATTTACAATTATACTTAATACCATGAGCCAGTCTGCTGTGCTTTCACAGATAACTATGACTATTCATGCATTGAGACCAAGCAACCTCATTATTTTTATATAATGTAAAACCAAATTTAAACAAATGGCACCCATCTCGAGATTGTTTAGGGAAATAGAATTCAGATTTGTTAGATTATTCTGTCAGCCAATAGAAAAATATGGTAATATTGTGATATGTCCTGAACAAGAGTAAGCTTTCTTTATTTAGTGAGAGAGATTAAGTCCGAGAGGTAACATGTTCAGAGTTAAAAAGAAAACACAAATGCCAGAAACCGAATGAAACGAAAAGACAATGTCCTTTCTGCTGTTATTGGCAGATCGGGTATGTGATTGGTCTGGGAATTGGAATAATAATCAGCTTTCAGTCTCATCAGAGTCCACTGCTGAAAAGTGACCACATTCATGTATTAAGTCTGCATTTGAAGGATGGCGCATGTTCAGCCTTGGTGACATTAATTTTGCCTGCAAAGGGTTTGCCAATGTGTGCCCGTGTTGTATAAATCATATTGAGCAATTATCACCGAACAGCATCTAGAGATCTGCTTTGCTTACAGAAATAGCACACGATTCCTGAACATTCCTGAGCTGACCACAGGCTTTGCTTAGAATTAATGAAGTTAATTGTTACTTTTTGATGTTTTTAATATGACTAACTCTCCTTAGATACAATTCATGCATGGTTCAGGATGTGGTATAGTGTTTCTTGTTGAACAGTCTCACTCCAAAGCCTCATATTGACACTTGTCACTGATTGTTGGCACTTTCTGCTATTCGGATTAGGGCTTGTGGAATTTGAGCTAATATGTCAGCACAGATTGAGGATTTAAAAAGGAGAGTAGCTAAAATAAATATTGGTCCACTGCTGACTGAGGCATTGAACAATTCTTTTGTGTCTTATTAGTAGAGAAAGACACATTACATCCCAGAAAGTGAGTAATTAAGAAATTAATTAGAGCAAGGAAATTAAGATAATTAATATCAACAGAGAAAATGTCATCACTGTCCACATGGTTTTATAAAAGGACATTTTGTCTAAAAATTGATCAGAATTTTTAAGGATGTAAGTAATAAGGTAGATTAAGAAAAGATTAATACACAAAATGAAAGCTCATGGAATTGGGGACAATGTATTAATTGGGATAAATTATTGGTTAACGGCTAAAAGGAAAGAGTAGGGAATTGTTTATCTGTTGTGTCATGAGAGTTGCCCATCCTAATTGTTCTTGAACTGAGTGGCTTGCTAGGTCATCAGGTAAGAACAGGTAAGAATAAAACATATTGTAGTGGGTCTGGAGTCACATATCGGCCAGACTGAGTAAGAACAGAAGATTTCTTTCTCTAAAGGACATTATTGTATCAGATGGATTTTTACAACAATTAATTCTCTGTCTTATGGTCAGTACCATTGAGTTGAATTTGTGTTCCAGACTTATTAATTGACTTTCAATTCCCCTAGCATGTTATACAGGCATTTAAACCTATGTCTTCAAACAAATATCCTGGCCTCTGCATTTCTACTCCTGTTTCATGACCACTGACACTCCGTAAACAGGGAATTAGCAGCCTGTGACCATTGAATGCTGTATGGCTGAGTGCTGGAGCCTTAGTTGTTTGCAGTTTACCTTAATGACTGGGACACGGAGACATTTTGCTGACAATACAAAGCCAAGTGGGAATGTGAGCTGTGAGAAGGACAAAAAGACTAGCAAAGATACTGGTTAATTGTGAAGTTACTCCCTTTGGTCAGAGATGTATAAAAGAGGAGTACAAAAAAAGGTGTGAAACTTGCAAGTGTTGATACTCAGCTGGCTTGGGTGTACGCAAACAAGAATCATGGGCATTAGGCCCTGGGTGCAGCAAGTACTAAGTCAGGTAATGTCATATCTGTCTTTGTTGCAAAAGGGTTTGAGAACAAGATTTAAGGAAGTCTTGTTACAATTTTACAGGTATTGGTGAGATCCCATCTTGAATACTATATGTTTTTGCTCTCCAAATTTAGGCAAGGAATTCTTACATTGGATGCTGTGAAAGTAATGGTTCACTATGTTGGTTCCTTGATTGACAAGGTTGTCATGTGGGAGGTTGAGTAATCTTGACCTATATTCCCTGGCATTTAGTAGAGTTGATTTCATTGAAACATACAATATTCTGATGGAGCTTAGCAAAGTAGATACTGAGAGGTTGTTTCCCATGGCTGGGGAATCTAAAACGTGGGGACAGTTTCAGGATAAGTGCATAATCATTAAGAAATCTCTTGACTTAAAAAATTGTGAATCCTTGGTGGATGCTTGTTCATTGAATATATTTAAAGCTGAAACAGACTTTGTTCTGACAGAATCAAGGGTTAAGGGGTGTAGACAGGTACACAGATTTGAGGCTGAAGACTAGCCATGATCTTATTGAATGGTAGTGCAGGTTCAATGGCTGAATGATCTATTGCTTTTTCTTATGTTTTTATGTTTGGACAAAACACCAAAATGTAAATAAATATTTTTTCGAATAAGAGAATTTAACTCATGGAATCCCAAAGTACTTGGGCTTCAGAAATTTGCAGATTATATCAATGCCATAGATAAACACAGCCAAGTGGGACTAGTTCAGTTTGGGAAATTTGGACGGCATGGATGAGATGGACCAAAGGGTCTCTTTCTGTGCTGTATGACTCTGTGACTATAAGTGAGCAAGATATTACATTTCTACATGTATTCACAATACAAAGCCAGGTGGGAGTGTAAGCTGTGAAAACAATGCAAAAAAAAATCTAATAGAGACAGGTTAAGTAACTGGGCAATCTAGTGATTGTAATAAGGTCAGCCAGGTGTACCTTATAGACTATGAGTTCCCTGACTGGGGCCATTAACCTGGCCCAATCAGGGAACCCTGGCTGACAGATATGAACAGGAGTGTCAGAGATTCTGTTCATTTTGAGAGCTGGCTCTGAGGAAGCTGAATCAGTCAAGGACTCTGCATGTGTAAATAAAAAGTGTAACTTAGTGACAAGATATGGTTTCTATGGAGTTATTTCAGGCAAGAAGATGGCAGGTGGAGTAGAGTGAAGAAAATGCAAAATTATCCACATTTGGGCAAAGATTAGAAAAGCAGAATATATTCAAGAAGGTGAGAGATTTGGCATTCAAAGGTATTTTAGGTGTCCTTGTACAAAAGTCAAAGTTAAGATTATGGGTACAGCAAGTAAGTTAAAAAGATAATTAAAATGATATCTTAATGCTTCATTGTAAGGGGATTACAATACCAATGTCAGGCAGACTCCTTGTCAAAGGAAGAGTAAACTTGCCTTAACAGAAGTTTGACGAAGGGTCACAGATTGACTTTTGTGATGAGAGGGCTTGTTTATGAGAAGTTAATAAACAGAATGGGTTTATACTCTTGCAAGTTTAGGAAAATAAGGGATGAGCTCATTGATAACACAAGCTTAAAGGGCCAGGCAGGATAAATACTGAGAGGCTATTTTCTAGGGACTCACACTGTCAGAATAAATGTTGGTCATGCAGGATTGAGATGGGGAAAATTTCTTTGTTCAAAATATTGTGATTCTTTGGAATTGTCTAGTTCAGAAGGTTGTGGATGTCTAGTCATTAAGTATGTTTGAGACAAATCGATTTTTTGGGGGGGACATTGAAAGAATCGCTTACTCTTCTTTCCCATGTTCTAATGTTGTGTTCACTCCATATGGGAATTGCTGCAGTGATTTGTTGCTTGTTCCCTGACTGGCAGCTGTCCTGCATTGTGTTTCCCAATAGTCCTCCTTGTTTCATTTTTTAATTTAGGCTATTTAGAAATGTAGATAGTTCAATAAGGAAATCAAAGTTTAAAACAACAGAGATCTACCTCTAAAATAATCAAACAACAAGGAGATTGGTGGTATGAAGCTATTATGTATTTCAATAATTACCATGAACAATTCTGAAATTTGAAACATGGTGGGGATATAGATACATCAAAGCCACAGAGCTGGACTAATGCTCCAGCAGTGCAGAGCGAATGTAGGAAAGCAAGTGCAGCACAATGTCCTCTGATTGTCATCTGTCATAGACTGTAAGGGATACTGACCAAAATAAACACTACTTAGTGTGGTACCATAGAACTTGGTTAAATTAAAGAATTTATAGTTTTGATTTCAACTTAGCTTATTATATTTAACTAAATTTGCTCAATTGTATTACATATTCTACACCATATCATGATAGCACGGAGGTCAAAATGTAGGTTATATTAATTTACATTTTTTTGGAATTCTACTTACCACTGCCTTCTAATCAGTAAAAAAATGTCAGGAAAGGTTAAAAGAGGAGAACATATGATCACTTGGGAGTAGGAAAGTTATATTGAAATAAAAATCAGAAGGTGCTGAGAAACCCAGCAGGTCTAGTGGTATATGTGCCGTGAAACAGAATTAACATTTCAAGTGTAATCCGATTCTTCTTTGGCACTGTGTTGTCTTGAACTAGCTCTGTTTCATAACTTTTGGGAAAGGTACCAAGAAACTTTCACTGTTGGTGACTTATTCACATTCAACTTTATAAACAAAAGAGTTTCTTCAGTGATTCAATTGGGAATTACTTCGCCTGAACTTCAAAGACAAGTCAGGAACTACCCTTGTGTGTGTGTTGAGTTAGCACATCTGCTGCTCGTGGTCCTAGCAATTCTAAGGTAAGGGGGAGAAAAGGGAAGTCACAGGTCCTGATTCCATGTCAGTAATGCCTGCAAAAGTATAGGGTTCGTCTAAAATATTTTATGCAACAGTGCAAACACACAATCTTAAATTGGTCATTCACTGTGTCCCCCCACCGACCCCCCACCCCCACCCCCGCAATTCCATTTTCAAGTCATGAAAGGATATAATGGCAAAAGACTCTGTAACATCATCACCCAGGTCAAAGTTACTCCCAATGTAAACGTTGGATGGCAAGAGAGTAAGGCTTGGCTGTGATGGTTGATACATTTGAATAACTTGAAAATCCTCACAGTCTGGCCTTGCACATGAAGAGCAGCATTGGGAAGAGAATACAAGACACCTATTGAAAGATAAACCACAAAGAGTCATCATCATTTGAAGAGTGTGAGTAATTGGAGGAAATAGCTTATTCATTAATGAAGGCTTTTCTTTGCCACTGAAGAAGATCAGCCCATCACCTTTGGTACTATGATGTAGTTTATACCACCATCTTTTGCATTTGGAAGCAAATGGACGTTGCCAATAGTTTGAAGACTTTACCTTTTAAGAAAAATCTGACTGCTCAAAAAATATTCAGAAACAATAACAATTTTTTGACTGCAAGATGACCTGTATCCTGAATTCTCTGTGATGGACTGAAATGGTGATCGACATTTACTGTTCTGCAGATGTTTCTCACAGGGATTCATAACAATATTGTTCTTTCTCTCAGGCAGTCACTGTGATTCTTACACTTCTTACTGAGATTTACCATAGTTTTGATTTCAGGAATTTGTTTGCAGCTTCATTATTGCAGGATTCTGTCAGAATATTTTGTTTTCGTGCAGCATTGTTCTGACAGTTTTGTTTATCAGTGCGAGAGTAGCTGTCAGCACTCTCATGACTGTCACAGATTTAACAAATGGCAAAAATATCAAACTCTAGACAGTACAAAGGGAGTGACAGCAGAAACCATGATCATTAATATGTTATCTACGAAATGTTGGCATTAAACATGTTAATATTGTTAAAGAATATAATGCCCACAGGCTCATTTTTTGACAGTATATTCTGAGATATCTAGTGTAACTAATATGTGTAATACATGTACCACAATTAAATCAGTATGGTGTTCTTTAAATGTGGATTCACTTCACTAAATTCCCACTTTGCTTTGATATTTGCGAAACTCACTTCAAATTGTTCACTGTTTGTTTAGTGAGAAAATTGACAATGAATTCTAAGGGGGTAGATGTACCAAACTAGATGAATGTACAAATATAAATTACTGTTGAGTTATATAGGTGAACAATGAACAGATTATGTATTCTCGTTTTAATGGTATGTTAATTACATCATTAAGACAGACAGGTAGGTGTTATTTAATTCAGTGTTGAGAGTGTGGTGCTGGAAAAGCGCAGCGGGTTAGGCAGCATCTGAGGAGCAGGCGAATCCACATTTCTGGCAAAAGCCCTTCATCCTGCTCCTCAGATGCTGCCTGTCCTGCTGTGCTTTTCCAGCACCACACTCTCGACTCTAATCTCCAGCATCTGCAGTCTTCCCTTTCACCTTGTTATTTAATTCAGTACCTAGAGCACTTACGGGGTCTCTTTTGGCACGGTAGTAGTGGCTCTAACTCTGAGCCAAGAGGCTTGGGTTCATGTCCTACCTGCTCCAGAGGTACAGGTTGACTATAAAACAGCCTACAGCACTTCTGAGGGGAAATGATAGCCAAGTGACATTATCGCTGGACTATTAATACCGCGACCCCGGTAATGTTCTAGGGACCTGGGTTCAAATCCTACCTCTGAAATTAAGAATCTAATGATGACTATAAATTGACTATAGTAGAGAAATTACGGGCCCTTGTATGGTGGTATTGTCCTTGCCTTTGAGCCTAGTTGCCTGGGGATTTAAATCCCACCTGCTCTGGAGATGTGCCACAATACATCTGAACATGCTGATTTTTTAAAACAAAATATGTAAAGGGGGATGACTTTCGGTGTTTAGGGTCAAAAATGTAGTACATAGTGCCCCACACAATTGTAGATTAAGTAGGTTCACAGATTCTCAGGCTACCTGTAACTTCTGTGGTGTTGAGGAGCCCATGTTCCATCTTCATGCAGAGGGTGTTAGACTACAGTCCCATTTCATGTATTCAAAGGGGCTTCTTCTTCTTCAGTTTTGGTTTCACTTTAGCACCATTTTCTGAATCTTTGGTCATCTGCAGTGAAGGGGACACAGAAGACAGAGGACCTCATTATTGGCCTTCACCAGGACGTGGCCAAGGTGGTCATAAACAGGTTTAGGCAGGGGGAATCGAACAGCCTGATTGACTGCTGTGACTATCTTCACATTTGGGTGACCCTGGAGAAGAAGCCAGGGTGGCCCCTGGCATGTTTCAGAGCTTTTGAAACCAGTAGGCACATCAGGTAATGGAGTGCATTGTCTCCCCCTCATAATCAAATTTTAACTTATACTTTGTCCTCTTAACTACTTGAATTGTGTTACAGTGTCACTCGAAGTGGCTATTACGAATCAATTTGATTTAATTAATTGATTTGATTATGAGTGCTTTTATTGATATTTTTAAAAGATTATAAAGAAACATATAGGATTCTCAAGGGGCTTGACAAAGTAAAAACTGACAGAATGTTTCCCTTATGGGAGAGTCTAGGACCAGAGGGCACAGTCTCAGAATAAAAGAGCACCAATTTAAAGAATGAGATGAGGAGGAGTTTCGAATGGAGGATGGGAGAGTCTTTGGAACTTCTTGCCACAAAGAGCTGGCGGGGCTGAGACCTTGAGTATATTTAAGGCTGAGACAGATTCTTGCTCAGTCAGGAAGTCAAGGGTTACAGGAAGAGGACAGAATAGTGGACGTGAGGAATGTCAGATCAGCTGTGATCTTATTGAATGGTGAAGCAGGTTTGAAAGGGCAAATGGCCTACGCCTGTTCTTGTTTCTTATGGACAGCTGGGACACTGGCGATGTAGGTAGAAGTCAGGCATTTGTATTGTTATGTTTTACAAACAAGCTACTTTTCAAGAAAAGAATTTGCATCTAGTTTCATACTCCACTTGAAATCAAATTAATATTCTCCCTGATTTGTTTCCATGGCTTGGATAAATAGCTGTTCTATATAGGCATTGCTGGATGGTATCAAGCTAACTTTAATCCTGTTTTTCTCTGCTACTCACATGCACTTTCCAGTGAGAATCAATGATTGTTGTAGTGTGTGGACGATGACTACCATTTCCTTGTTCTGTGCATAAACCAATTCAGACTGCCAACTAGGTTAAAAGTAGCCAAGTCATATGTGGGATAAAATTTGAGTTTTTGTCAATATATATGCCTCAGTTCAGCATTTGGTAGCCACTTTGACATTGAGTCAACTGAGACATCTCATGTTTAACTTGCTTGCTGTGCTCTTCATTACTTTTCCAGCCCAGCTGAAGATATCAGTTCCCAAAGATCAGTCAAGATGACCCAGCAGAAAGCAAGAGCTATCATGACTATCAATATTTTACCAGCAAAACCTTAAGATGTTTACATAAACAAGCCAGCTGGGCTCAGAAATCACCAAGATGTGGAGTTGGAATCTGCTTCTGACTGGGAAACTAGCACTCAAAGCTCTGCAGTTCCTTACCTACCTCAATATTAATGGTATCGTACAATCAACAGAAATTAAGACCAAGCTTGACACTACCCAACCACTATTTTTGGATCTATTTTGTATATCCTGTTTTCAATTTTAACACATATTGGTATATTTTCTTTGTTACACATTTATGAATAAGCATATTAATATATTATATATCTTTTAATATAATCTCTTTTCTGCATGTATAACATGGGTCGATACTGAGGGCTGCTAATTCAGAGTACCATCTGGGTTATTGCATTATCAGCATAAAAGAAGAGGAATAACTCTAGCCCTTCTGGTAAGGGTGTGAGGATGAGGTGCGAAATCGGTTTGAACTAATTAGTTGCAGTTAACTAGACATTAGCTTAGGTAATGGTCTGAATGGCCTCATGCCAAAATTCCAATGATTGTGAAATATCCAACTCTCAAACAAATGTGTGTAGATAAAATACGTAATTAACAGTTGCTTGATGGTACAGAGCTTGAATGTTCATGGAAAATGTGATTGCTTGAAATTTGGTATTCTTGCATTTGTCCTGATCAGGGAAAGACAGCAATGTGTTCCTCTTCTCAACAACATTGAGATCTGTAATGTGTATAATAACATCTCTGAAATTGAGGACAGATGAGCACAAACATAAAATAATAAGGTTACAGATTCCATTAAAAAGAGTTGAGAGAAATTTAATATGAAGGAATTACAGGGAGTACAGGAACAGTTCCTCTTAGATAGCCTTGAACTCTCTACTTTTCTCCGTGGAAGAGTTCATGTTTGTGTAGCTAGTGGTTTTCCATTTGGGTTACAGCACACTGAATTTTAGAGTCAATATTGGCACACACCAAGTGACAGGGAAAAATGCAACCAAAGTGAAATCACAACTCCTTAGAAGCCATGCTTTAAGTACAGATAAGTAGGAATTATAGTATTCTCAGGGTGTAATCACATCTCAGGACTCAGACAGTAATTGGAAACTGCAGCTAATTATATTATTTAAACCCGCAATTAGATTATTGCTTTGTAATCGCGCCTGTGCAAACATTATTCTCCATTTGTTCAAATGTTCAGAAGCAAAAATAAAAAAAGTTAATAAAAATATACATTGATGTGAATAGTGATTATATAAGGGAAAAAAATTAATAATTTAACAAGGCGTTTTTGTTATTCAGTAGATAACTATCAGATGCAGAGGAATTACTGCATTATTACAAAATGTGCTTTTCTGTGGATGGGGTGGGACTGTTTAATACCTAGAGATGGTGCAACATTTTACCCGAGTTTGTTTTTCTTCTGGTAATTTCTTTCCTTTTTTTAGAGAAAACACTGATTTTATTCAGTACAGACAAACAACTTATCTTTTTTTTAATCCGTGCCTTAATACTTAGTGTGTTTAAAGCAGGAGCCTTTTGTATTTGAACTTTTTAACACACAATAGAATCTTTCTGTTTGAGAATTTGTTGCATTCTGGTAGCATTACAAATCCAAATGGCTTTTTCAGTAAGAAATTATAGATTGGTTTGTACAAAATTATTTTGCAATAATGATGGTAATGCTAATATCAACCTTAGGATACAACAACATTAAGAATGCCCTAGATTTGTACTAAAGCAATTTGAATCCAAATAATTTGGATTTATGTTGTGAAGTAAGCAAAAATTGGAGGGTAATTAGGTTATGCTGCTAAGTTTATGCAACCACTAAAATCAAAAAACAACATAAATGAAGCTTATTTAATGCCACACTAATGCTGCTAATATACAAATACACAGTTTGAATGAGTGGGTCTTTCATCTTCATTTAATAGTTTGCTTTCTATGCTGTTATCGTATGTAATGGGCACCCTATTTCACATTACATTTTTTCATTTATAAGTTTACGCACTGTGTTTTTCAAAGGCGGCACAACAGATGTGAACAATCTTTCCCATCCCAGAGATCTGCATATACGCACTTCCAGTAGAGGTCACTAGATAATAAGAAGGTGCATGAATGTTGACTTACTTTTCTTCCCTCTAAACCACTACTTGTCCCTCTCAGCCAGTTATGGCTCAGTTAGGACAGTCCATGGAATGAACCTATCTTTGCAGTGGTGTATCTCAAATACTTGCTGCCTTAATTAGAACCTGACTATTAACCAGACTTGTTTTGATCATTCAGAATTACATTTCGAATTGAGCCCAAAAATTGGGGAGTTGCTTTAAGTGAACATGAAATTTGAACACAAAGTGCGAGGATAGGAATATCTGACAGACTAATTTCTGAAGTCCCTTAAGCTAAATACGTGTTGTCTCCTGCATTGTTAGGAATCACAGAAGTGGTGCTGAGGAAATTCTGCCATGTGCTGCTTCGAACAGCAGGGACTCTTACAGCAGCAACCGCAATCATGCTGAAACCCTGCATTCAATAATTCTGTTGTATAACACTGCAGAGAGGAGCTCTGTTATTTTCTTCTGTATTGGAATAAAGTGTTAGATTAATTAGTCATAGTAACAAAAATTAGACTTTTCTTTAATTGTTTTAATATAATTTTTCATACAGTGAAGGCATTGCTGGTGCAGAGAACTGTGTACATCAATTTTTTTCTTCTTCTTTGTTGAAAATATATGCTATAATTTTACTTTTACATAAATTACCAGATTTCCAGCATCAATGCTGTAAATTGTAAGTTCCCATTTTACAAATGGGTAGAAATTAGTTTTGCTGACTGTAATGCACCTGTTCAGAAATAGCTGAATTCAGTTTGGGATAATTACTTGTATTTACAAATTTAAAATTTTGGTTAGAATTTGCAGGGAGTGTATTCACAACACTAATACAATATTGTAATTTTAATAAAATCATCTTTGAATCATTTAATAATTGTGCTCCATTCAGACTGTGTATGTTGACAGTTTATTTTTCAAACCTTGTCAAATCTGCATTATGTTCCCAGAGATCCTCATATTATTTATTCATGGAGTTGCTCCTTATGCAATAATGAGGTGCTTGCACAGGATTGAGTGAAAGATGAGAGCTCTTGTCCCTCCTCAGTTAAAACATCTGTCTGACCCACTGGTACAAAGGTGAAGGAGAAAAGGTCATGTTGGATGATGTTTATTGCTATCATTCATGAGTAAGGCCTCATTTCTGTGGTATATTCGTCACCACACTAGTGTTAGAGAGAATCCTTAAGGTCTGATGTGCGTCCGGTGTTTTTGATCTTTCTGTGTTTGACACATCAGTATTTGGTTTCAGACATTTGCAAACTCCTTTCACTTTTTTTTTTGAAGAAGGGAGTCATGATGATTCATCAAGTGCCATCGTGCTATATGATTGAATTATTGATAAGAAAATCAATTAGATATGAATTAAGGATAGTTTTTTTCAGTAAATGAGGGTCCAGTTAGCAGTTGATATTTCTGTCAATGGAAGGTTTTGTAGAGTGCTCAGGGGACCTGGTCTAATTTTAAAGAACTTCACAAATGTCAGTGGATGATGAATAAACAAGAATAATTCGCAACCTACTGGAATAATTTACCAAAAGCAGAAAGTGAGAGAAATGCAAAGCAGAACGTCAGCCTCTGAAAGTAAAAAGACAGGTAACATGATAACTAAAATCTTCACCTGAAACATTAATCTGCTTTGTTTGCAGACCTAATTTCAGCATACTCTTCGTTTACTACTGCCTCCCAGCATTTAGAGATTTCTTAAAATCCCCACTGGATCTGATGCCTCTGACTCTAATGTGCAGCAGTTGCTAATACTACAGGGAAGCACAGGGACATTTTATAGGACCCAATCCACATTATACAGAGTTGTCGCTATACTTATAAATGTTTCCTTTAATAACAATGTAGCATTAGGTCCTGAAGAGTACATGTTTAATCCAGGACCATTTCATGAAGTTCCAGATTGCCAGTATCTGACAGGTTACCCGGGGTGGAGGCAATGGCCTAGTGGTATTATTACTGGACGGTTAATGTAGAGACCCGGATAATGTTCTGGGGACCCAGGTCTGAATCTTGCCACAGCAGAAGGTGGGATTTGAAATCAATTTTTTTTTCAAATCTGGAATTGAGAGTCTAATAACAATCATGAATCGATTGTGAGGAAAACCCATCTGGTTCACTAATGCCCTTTAGGGAGGGAAACTGCCATCCTTATTTGGTCTGACCTACATGTGAGTCCAGACCCCTAACAATGTGGCTGACTCTTAAATGCCTTTGGACAATTCG
The DNA here is from genome assembly GCF_047496795.1 of Chiloscyllium punctatum. Taxonomy (NCBI): domain Eukaryota; kingdom Metazoa; phylum Chordata; class Chondrichthyes; order Orectolobiformes; family Hemiscylliidae; genus Chiloscyllium; species Chiloscyllium punctatum. Next base: position 55,080,404 of record NC_092777.1, read on the forward strand.
CAATGGGCAATAAATGCTGGCCCAGCCAGTAACACCTTCATCCCGTGAATGAACAAAATAAAGGTAGGCCCTAGATAGACTGGAAGTATGCAACAAACTGTCTTTGTGAATTCCATTCTGTTGAGATGTCTGGAGATCTAAAATAGATAATTTACGTGCCATATGGTAGAATATGTACAAGGTTGATTAATGATAGCTAGCAAGGGGTTATTCTATCCGATTACAATAAGACAGATGGCATTGCAGTGGTAATGTCAGACTAGACTCTGGGAGCATGGATCCAAATTCAACCATGGCAGCTATAGAATTCAGGTTTAATAAATCTGGAAATATGGGGGGATCTAAGATGGCGGCGATCTGAGAAGATCACACTGCAGAGCTTCGCATCGCAGCAGGAGCAGGACAGTCCTTTAACCCACCCAACCCAGGTCAACAGGATTTCTTGGGGTGTTGGAAAGATTGTGGAGCCCCAAGAAACATTTAAAAATTGACTTATCTGTATTTTCAGCTGTCCAGAAATGCCTAAAAAGGGAGGAGGAGCATCTGAGGCCAGGCCTGCAGCAGCCTCAGAGCAGATTACTCTCCAGGACCTGGTGAACCAGCTCTCGAAATCTCACAGGATGTTGGGGAAACAGATTGAAAAGAAGCTGGCTCCAGTCTCTCTCATGCTGCAGAAGCATGAGCAGCAGCTGGGGGACCTGGAGAAGAGGATGGATGAGGTGGAGCACAGGGTCACAGTGATGGAAGCTGATGCCAGTTCATTCAAGGAAGAGATCCAAGCCCTGAAGACGCAGGTTCGTAATTTGTGTGACCAAGTGGATGATCTTGAAAACAGGGACAGGAGAAAAAACATTTGGATCATCGGTCTGCCTGAGGGTAAGGAAGGTGAGCGGCCTGCGGAATTTGTTGAAGATTGGCTTCTGAAATTCCTTGATTTGGAGATTGGCATGAGAGGATTGAAGATAGAGAGGGCTCACCGGGTCGCAGCACGGAGTTCGGGTCTGAGTCAATGCCCTCGTCCTTTCCTGATGTGGTTCAATCATTACCGGGATCCAAAGGCCCTAATTTATGAGGGGTCTAAGATCATGTTTTTTCAGGACTTTTCAGCAGCAGTGATCCAGAAACGAAAATCGTATGATGGTGTCAAGAGAAGATTGAAGGAGATTGGGATTCAGTACTCCCTGAGATATCCAGCAGTGCTTCGGATCACCTTAGATGGATCCATGCATCTCTTTGACACATCGGAGAAGGCAAGAGACTTTGTGGACAAACTAACCTAAGTTAATTGGAATATGTATAAATATCGTTGCTTGGGTATGCGTTTATCATTATGTAAAAGAAATGGAGGAAATCCAGTTGGAGCTTTGTTTTTCCTTTTTTTCCCTCTATTGATAATAATTTGGTTCAAACTATGTCTGGCGATGGTTAAGATGTACATTTTAAATTTCTAAGTTAGGACATATCAAAGGATGGGTGAGGTATTTATTTCCCCTTTTTTTTAATAAAAGAATGTTTTTTTTATTCATATTGATATTCTATGGGGTGTTTATTCTTTTTAGCTTGTGCTTGCGATGCGGCTCTAGCTGGGAGACGTGAAGGTGGTTAAGATGGTTAGATGCCTATTTATGGGCAGTTCGGGACAGGTAGTTGCCCCGTCCGGGCAGGGGGTGAGTTCCCCTACTCAGCGCTATTGGCACTTTATACGTTGGTTTGTTTTCTGCTTTTTGTTGGTATTTTATTTTTAATAATTTTGTATGTTTGTTAAATGTAGTGGTTTTAGTTTATGTAGTTTTTATATTTGGTGGATCATGCGGCACTAAGGCTCAGCAGTTTGTGGTTTGGGTTCCTCCTCTCTGGAATTTAAATGAAATTGCAGAAGATTATGGCTAATGATTTGATTAAATGGTGTACCTGGAATATCAAGGGAAGTCACACACCAATTAAGAGGAAGAAGGTACTCTTGAGTCTTAGAAAGGAGGTGGATATTGCTTTGTTACAGGAGACACATTTGGATGACAAGGAGCATCTGAAATTACAGCAGAACGGCTTTGACCGAGTTTATTTTTCATCATTTAATACCAGAAGGAGGGGAGTGGCTATATTGGTTGGGAAAAATCTCTCATTTAAGTTGTTGGAATGTGTTAAAGACACATATGGGAGGTTTTTAATTCTTCAAGCCTTGATAAATGGGGAAGAATATGGCATTTTAAATGTTTATTGTCCCCCAGCTCATCCTCTTAAATTCTTGGTAGATGCTTTTTCTAAACTGATAAATCTCAAGTCTCAGCACATCATTATAGGGGGAGATTTTAACTGCCTCATGGACCCCACAGTAGACAGGTTGCCTAAAGGTCCCTCGATACCCTCGGCACAAACTAAACAGTTATTGGGTTTGTGTGGGGAATTAGGATTGGTGGACGTCTGGAGGTGTCTCCACCCTACAGGTAGGGATTTCACGTTTTTCTCCAATCCGCATAGATGTCACACAAGGATTGATTTTTTTTTTTACCCCTGCGGTAACCCTGGATCTGCTGGCATCCTGTACGATTGGTAATACTGCCATTTCTGATCATGCTCCAGTGTACCTGATGGTTAAAATTAAGGATGTTACAGTGGATTCAAGGTACTGGCGAATGGACCCCTTTATTTTCATGGACAGTAAGTTTGTGGAGTATTTCTCTAGGGAATTTCAGGCATTCCTAGACATCAACATAGGCTCAGTTGATAGCTCATCTGTTCTCTGGGAAACTGCCAAAGCTTATGCCAGAGGGTTAGTTATTTCATATTCCATAAGTAGGAAGCGGCAGAAGGGTGAGCAGCAACGTCTCCTTGAAGCACGGTTGAAGGCAGCCGAGAAGGCCTATTTTAACAAACCCTTGTTGGTCAAACTCCAGAGGATTACGGCACTGCGGTCTGCACTAAATTCCGTGCTCATGCAGACGGCAAAGAAGGAGCTGGCTTTTGCAAAGCAAAGGTTATACAAGCATGGTGACAAGCCAGGCAAATACTTAGCATACCTTGCTAGAAAGAGAAGTGCCCCACAAACCATTACAGCGATTAGGGAAGGGTCTGGGAACCTAACATGTGATTCTAAAAAGATTAATGTGGCGTTCCAGAGATTCTACTCTAAATTATATCAGTCTGAGAATTGTGAGGAAGGGCAGGCCAAAATGGAATCCTTTTTTAGAGATCTGAAGCTCCCGGGTGTGACTCCCGAACAACAGTCCTTTCTCAATGCCCCATTATCAGAGCAAGAAGTGCAGGAATCTGTGAGGCAGCTTCAGAGTGGAAAGGCGCCCGGTCCTGATGGACCTCCCAGTGAATTCTATAAGGAATTTATAAGTATACTGTCAGGCCCGCTGCTAAATATGTTTAAGGATTCATACAGTCATGTTTGTCTCCCATCATCTCTGAGAGAGGCCAATATTTCACTTATCCTTAAAAAAGGGAAAGATCCAGAAGACTGTGCTTCGATAAGGCTGGAGACTGTGTTACCCTCTATTGTTAAAGAAGATCAGAGGGGCTTCATAAATGGTCGCAGATCCTCCAATAACGTTAGGAGGCTGCTTAACGTAATTCAAGCATGCCAACAGCAGTCAATACAGGGATTGGTGATTTCTTTAGATGCAGAGAAGGCATTTGACCGAGTTGAGTGGCCGTACCTTTTCTATACTCTAGACTGGTTTGGTCTGGGCGAAGTTTTCATAAGATGGGTAAAGGTCCTCTACAGTTTACCTCTCGTTGCGGTCATTACCAACGGGGTACAATCAAGCAATTTTAATATTTCTAGGGGCAGCCGGCAGGGCTGTCCCCTTTCACCATTACTTTTTACGTTGGTGATTGAATCGTTGGCAGAGGCCATTCGTGGGGATCTCAATATATCAGCTCCAGAAGTGGGGTCAAAATTACATAAGATCTCGCTGTATGCAGATGATGTTCTAATTTTCTTGACAAATCCAGAAGTTTCAGTGCCTTGCCTGATACAATGCATTCACGCGTTTGGCGCTTTTTCAGGATATAAGATTAATTTTGCTAAATCAGAGGCTATGCCTATGGGTGGTCTTACGAAAGAGTTGGCTCTTGAGAGTGACTATAGATTCCCATTTAGGTGGTCACAGGGGGGTTTGTGTATTTATGCATATTCATTACTCCAGTTCTGAATTGGCTGTTCAAAATCAATTTTACTCAATTATTTGAAAAAATTAAACAAGCTCTCCAAAGATGAGAGGTACTTCCAGTCTCATGGTTGGGTCAGATAGCACTTATTAAGATGAATATTCTCCCTCGTTTGCTATACCCTATACGGATGCTCCCCCTGATTTTCAATAAACAAACACTCAGGAGACTGAACAGTTGGTTCAGCTCCTTCATCTGGCACCATAAACAGCCCCTCATTAAATTAGCCAAACTGCAGTTGCCTCACAGATTGGGGGGAGGAGACCTTCCGGACATTAAAAATTACCAATTAAGCTCACTTTTGACCTACGTAAGTGATTGGGTTTATGGGGACCCTCTTTCAACATAGCTAGATATCGATGCCTCCCAGGCAAGATGCCCCCTTACCAGTTTGCTGTTTTTGGACAAGGTGAGGACAGTTAGGGAATATTGCCATAACCCAATAGTCATCAAAACTGTTAAAGCATGGAGGGCAATTTGGCAGAGGGAAGGTAATATTGGCAAAACATCTTTGTTTACACCTTTACTGGGTATGCTGGGGTTTCAACCAGGTATGATAGATTTAGGATTTAAACGTTGGGCAGCTAGGGGTATATCTTGCATGGGTGATTTATTTGAGGAAGACGTAATGATGTCCTTCGATCAGTTAGTACGGAAGTACGAGTTACCTAATAGAGACCTCTTTCGTTTTTTTCAAGTTAGGGATTTTATTCAAAAAAGGACCACACTTTTGACTGATCCCTACAAATCTGACATAGAAAGAGGGGTACTAAGGGCTAAGAGCACACTCTCTGTCGGTACTCTATATCACCAATTGGGGGGTGCCACCTCAGATGAGTCTGATCGACTTTGCAAGATGTGGGAAAGAGAGCTGGGTGCTGAAGTTTCTTCAGAGGCATGGTAGGATATTTGGGAGACTGCACGGAAGATATCAATTTGCAATAGGACCCATGGTTTACAGTTGAAAATTCTCCACAGGGTCCACTTAGCCCCAGACCGTTTGTCAAAATTTAAACCAGGGGTACCTTCAGCATGTCCCAAGTGCAAGGTCTTTGTACGGGTACTCTTACCCATTGTCTTTGGTCTTGTGACAGGCTTCAAACATATTGGAGCGTTGTGGCGGGTGCAATGGAGAGGATTTTATGTGTAGGGGTAGAGAAGGACCCTATTTCGCTCCTTTTCGGCCTACCCACTTTATTTCCTGCAGACTCGCATAAGGCAAAACTTTTCAATATTCTTACATTCTGTGCAAGGAAGAATATCTTGCTAGGTTGGATATCCGAAAACCCCCCCCCCAGGCCTGTCAGGTTGGCGGAAGATCGTTATGGAGCATATTCCCCTGGATTTTCTCACAAATATGGTACACCACAAAACTGAGAATTTTTACAAGACATGGCAACCCTTTTTGAAATACCTGGACACAGATTTATCTGCCACACTAACAAGGGCTTTTATATAGCCATAACGATTGTGTTTCATGAGTCCAATATCCAGGGAGGAGGAACTGTGAATGTATGAGTGTTTTGTTTGGCTGGGCTGAATTATTACTATTTATTTGTTTGTTGTTAGGTATTTATTTAGTTAGTTAAATAGCTAGTTTAGTTTTTTTTAAATTTTATACTTCTCTGTATATGTTTATACATTCGTACAAGAGGGTGGGTCGGGGAATTTGTTTATTATTTGGGTTTAGTTTTGTACTATTTTTGTACTGTTTTGAATTGCATTGTTTTGTACTTGTTGTAATATTTAAAAATCTATTTTTCTTAATAAATATATTATAAAAATAATCTGGAAATAATAGCTATTGTCAATAATGGTGTCTATGATACCACCATTGATTGTTATAAAGACCCATCTTGTTTACTAATATCTGCCACCTGAAACAGCTGAACTTGGCACTCAGTTCCAGGAAATTTACAGATGGGCAACACCTGGTGTCCTGCCAACAAAATCCATACATCATTATTGAATAAAGGAAAAGAAATTACAACATAATTGGGTAAGTGGCCCTGATATGCGAGATGGAAATGATCAGTGGAGAATCAGGCAGTTATTTTCTACTGCAGGTGTATATGCTCAGGTTGCGTGCATATAATTAAAAGGTTAAATTATGAGTACCGGGAGCATAAATTTGCCTTGAGTGTAGAGGTGATCTGATCAATATTTTTAAAATGTTGAATGAATTCCATAGGGTAGAAACAGTTATCAATCAAACAGGATCAATCAAGAACAAGGAACATAATGTTAAAGCTGGAACTAGAGCATTTAGGCCATAAGACATAGGAATAGAAGTAAGGCCATTCGGCCCATTGAGTCCACTCCGCCACTAATCCTGGGTGATGGGCATTTCAGCTCCACTTACTCACGCTCTCCCTGTAGCCCTTAATTCGTTACGAGATCAAAGAATTTATCAATCTCTGCCTTGAAGGCATTCAATGTCTCAGCCTCCACTGCGCTCCATGGCAATGAATTCCATGATCATTTAAGAGGGAATTCAAGATTTGTTTTCTATGCAGGAACTAACAGAAATTTGGAGCATTCTCATCTGTGAATGTTAGGATGGGTGGAGCTTCAAAGAGTGAAAGAGAGATTTTGTTATGGAGTTGCTACAGTGTGGGAACAGGCCATTCGGTTCATCAAGTCCACTTCGACCCTCCAAAGAGCATTTCCCCCAGACTCACTCCTGTAATTCTCATGGCTAATCCACCTAACTTACACATCCCTGGAAGTTATGGACAGTTTAACATGGCCAATCTATCTAACCTGCACATCTTTGGACCATGGGAGGAAACCCACATAGATACAGGGAAAACCAGCAAACTCCACACAGTCATCCAAGGGTAGAATCGAACCCAGGTACCTGGTGCTGGGAGGCAGCAATGCTAACCACTGAGCCATCGTGCTGTCTCAAGTCCAGATATCAAGGCGTATGGACCAAAAGAGGGCAACTAAAACTGCATTGAAGCTCAGCCTTAATGTGTTTGAATGGAGGAGTAGGCTTGATGGATTGAACATTCAACTTCGGTTCCTTAATCTTCCTATTAGGAGCAGTATGAAGCCAGTTCACTGCTGCTTGACTTGCTGTCTTCAATCCATGCTGCTGCATGTGCAATTGTTCTATTGGATGGAACGAGAGCCCCTCAGGCTTGTTTCAACTTTCTAAGGTGGACACACATGAACACTGGTAGGAGACTGACTAACAATCATAATGAGATTGATTCATGTGTTCAGTTCAGCCTTTATACTGGACCAGCACAAGGTGAAAAATAAATTCAGGCCTCAAGGAGGAATTCAATACAGAGTTGGCAGTTTCACAGTATTAAATCTTGTTCCATGGTATATTCTAGTTGTCATATCCTGGAAATAAGTCCTACTTTCAAATAAATAATTTTATCTCAATCGTTTTAAGAAATTATTTTTCTGACTTCCTACTTATGGTTAGCTTCATTCGTTCATTGAAGTTCCTTCACTATATGCTGCTTTCCATTCCTGTGCAGTAGCAAGATTTCTTAAGAAGCCATCTGCTCTATGGTTGTCCCAAACTGGCAGTACTTACACATGAAATGGACAGTAGTAGCAGCAGTAATAACTTAATATAGAACATTACAGTGCAATACAGACCTTCAGCCCTCGAAGTTGCGCCAACCTGTGAAGCCCATCTAACCTACACTGTTCTATTCTCGTCCATATGCCTATCCAAAGACCATTTAAATGCCCTTAAAGTTGGCGAGTCTACTACTGTTGCAGGCAACTTACAGTTAAACAACAAGATGTGACTGACAGAAGACCTGGTACATGTATTGCCAGTTCTAACATATATGTTTATTAGATACTTTAGTTAAATATATTCACTCTGTGAGGGAAAGAAAGGAAACTGGGCTGTAAAATAAAATTCTCCAGTGATTTCAACACTAACTACATATTCATTTCAATTTCCATAACATTAGTGTTAGCTGATGCTCAGGTGTTCTTTGGTCTAACAACCCTAACTGCACCAACTTTAAATCACTCAGGAACTGTTTTCTCTTTCCGTTAGTAAAGGTACAAAGAAACAATTACCACAATGCAAACAGGTCATTCCGCCTAATCAATCCCTTACATTTATCCACCCTGTTGTCATAGTCCTTCAACTTTGTTCTTTCATTCCTCATCCCATGTTGACATAATTTCTGCCACCTCAGCTTGGAATTCCACAATCTCAAAACATTCAAAGTGATATTCCCTCTACCTGCCTCCTAAATCTCTCACAATCCATGTCCCTTGTTCTCAATCTCTGATCCACCAAAAACACTCTGCTCTAAACTGATCCATCCTTTCATGATTTTTAAGCTCTTATCTCACCCAGTAATCTGACAGACAAATCTTTCAAGTTTTTCTTTTGAGTCTGTACTTCCTCTTGGCTGGTATTATTCTAATGAATCTGTTTTGCACTCTCTCTAAAGCCTCAGCAATTTTCCAAAAGGATGAAACCCAATTTTGTACGGTATGCCCTCACTCAGGGCTTGTTAAGGTTTTATGCAGGCTTACCATTACCTCTTGGCATTTATGCTCGATACCTCTCTTGATATAAAATTTAGAATTTAATTAGCTTTTTTTATAGCCATAACCACCTGAGGTGCTGTCTTTAATCTCTGCATTCAACCACAGCACCGAAGATACTTCCATTCAGAGTGTAATTACTGCTGTTCTTTGACCACAGTATATTACCATTACACTTGAATTTTATCTACCACTTTTTGCCCATTCCCCCATGTTATTACTATCCATTTGCAGTTTAGTTTGGTGTTGGAGCCAAACCTGATTCTGCTATGTACTCAGACCATCTCTTCTTATTTTTTTAATTCCTTGAGATAGAGTGATATTTAAAGATCTATAATTACTTACTTGGGCTATATTCAGTCAAAAAATTGCTGTCCTTGAACTCTCTCCTATTTGGTGTGGAGCAGACATTTAAGCAGGTCATTCATCACTCATCTCAACCTGCCTCTGCATACATCTTAGTCACAGTAATACATACATAATTTTGAGTAGTTTATTTAATGAAAAATTCAGAATGAAGAAAACAAATCCAACTTTAATGTGTTTCAGTGTTGAACATATGTTGTGTTTTTTTTTCCAACCCAGAAGGTCCTTAAATAGTAATGCTTTAAGCATTACATCCGATCGGCGGGATGAAAAAAAATGCACTTGGCATCCGTTCGATGCTGGAACAGCGCACTAGTCCTGCAGGTTGAAGCTTAATGTTTTAGTGTTAGATTTTGGCTAAAAGCCCAGTAGCAGCCATAGTTACTAAAAACCAATTAAATCTAAACTATTAACTTCATTTGTGGTGTGGAGCAATCCATTCCTCATTCACCTTGCCACAGGCAGGATTTCTGTACAGTTTCTCAATATCATCTCAGTAAGGATAGGGTACAGAAAGATCTAGCTCTTGTCTTGACTCTTTTGTAGTCAGCATGTTGTTCCTTAGTAATGCTAGTTCTTTCTCCAGCATTGAACATTTTAAAGCATAATCCAAGAAATTATTTGACTATTTTAAAATCGAGCATTCCACCTTGCAGTTTCTACAAGAGACATTGTGGTGTGTAGCCTGTCCATTTTTATGCTGCCTCCTTTATATCATAATCTAAAAAAACTCCTTTAAAATGCACATCTTTAAAGGGGAGCTTTCCCATGCTGGGAATGAAAACATTGACCATTATTTTAACATTGATCTATTAAAATTTAATTTAATTCAGTTTCAAAGGACAGTCAAATCATTGCTATTCCATTGTGTGTGTGTGGGATCTGTTTTGCACTTCAAATATTCAATTTCAATTGCTTTCTCCAATTGTGTTCCAAGTTATTTGATAGACACCTGCCAGAGACATGGGCTGTGGGTGGGAAAGTGGGAATTGGCTATCATTACATATTAATCATTCCTAAAATTGGGGTGACAGGATCTATTTTGTGACAAGAAGTCTCACAACCCAAGCTGTGCCTGAGGAATGGGCCATATTGATGAAGGCAGCTTCCAAAAGGTTTATGGTGCCAGTTGAAACAGAATATAACCCATTGCATTGGTATTTGTGGGAAATAACATCTGTTTCAAAATCCCTCCAGGAAATTTGACAGCCCTGAACAGGCAGTTGCTAGACCCACTTCATTCAATATTGCCTTGTCTGCATCTGGCAAGAAAGCGCTAGAGCCGTTATTGTCAGTGGACAATTTTTTTTTAATGTTTATGCTGATGTGTTGCTGAGAAACAAAAGGAATGTCCTTCCGAATCTGGCTATAATGAAAAAATACCAGTTAATGTTCAGTGACTCCCCCTCCACTCAAACTTCTGTTCTCCAGTTCTCCTCCTCCTGCAGAACTCAATCTGAGTTGCTAATGATATTGATTTGGACCTTGGCAAGTGACTGAGCTGTCTTTCGTGCAGCTGACCTCTAACCACTGTAATTTCAATTTAACATCTTCCTCATTGGCTTCCTAAACACTGTATGTGAACCTTTAACTCTGCCAATCCTCTCCTATCCTGTCTTCCTAGCTCCCTTAATTTTCAGATCTTCATTAGCATTTGCAAATCATTACCTTGTTTGTTTTCATTCCTTCTCTACTACATTCTGCAGCCCAGATTCCAGCTCACAGCCTCCACTCTTCTGACTGCTGTATGTTCCCTCTTATTCTATCCTAGTTTCACTGTCAATAACAGAACTTCCAGCCCTCTACTCCACAGTTTGAATTTCATTCCCTCCACTCCCCCCACAAACCCACAACCACCATTACCTTGCAAAGGCTTAGCAATTTTTAAAATCTTTCATTGTTACTACGATGCCAGATATGTAAGTCTTTTGTCTCAAAGACTGACAGATCGTATCGAATAGCAGCGTATCTTGTCTACTGTACCCACTGCTCACAGTGTGGTCTCTATATTGGGGAGACGAAGCACAGACCAGGCAACCACTTGTTGCAGAACACCCACATTCTGTCTGCAAAAATGAACTTGAGCATCCAGTTGCCTGCCATTTCAACATACCACCATGTTCCCTGTCGAGAGTGTAGTGCTGGAAATTCCTGATGAAGAGCTTATGCCTGAAACATCAATTCTCCTGCTCCTTGGATACTGCCTGACCACCTGTGCTTTTCCAACACTACACACTCGACTCTGAGCTCCAGCATCTGCAATCCTCACTTTCTCCAGCCTGTTCCCTAGCTATCATCTCTGTCTCAGGCTTGCTGCAGTGCTCCAGCGAAGCTCATTGCAAGCTGGAAAAACAACACATCAGTTTCCATTTGGGAACACAGCAATCTTCTGGATTCCATATAAAGGTGAATAACGTTGTGGTTCTGTTCGCCGAGCTGGGAATTTGTCTTGCAAACGTTTCGTCCCCTGTCTAGGTGACATCCTCAGTGCTTGGGAGCCTCCTGTGAAGCGCTTCTGTGATGTTTCTTCCGGCATTTATAATGGCTTGTCTCTGCCGCATCCAGTTGTCAGTTCCAGCCGTCCGCTGTAGTGGCCGGTATATTGGGTCCAGGTCGATGTGTTTGTTGATATTGATTTCAACAATATCAATGGATTTCAATGGATATCAACAAACACATCGACCTGGACCCAATATACCGGCCACTACAGCGGACAGCTGGAACTGACAACCGGAAGCGGCAGAGACAAACCACTATAAATGCTGGAGGAAACAGCACAGAAGCACTTCACAGGAGGCTCCCAAGCACTGAGGATGTCACCTAGACAGGGGACGAAACGTTTGCAAGACAAATTCCCAGCTCGGCGAACAGAACCACAACAACGAGCACCCGAGCTACAAATCTTCTCCCAAACTTTGAAAAGGTGAATAACTTTAGGGCCTGATCACCTTTTCCTACGTCCTTGTCCCAACACTCCCCCCCCCCGCCGCCCCACACACACCAGGCCTTGTCATTACTTGAGCTGCCAACACAAACTACCCCATTGTCAGCCACTAATGGCCTCCATTAACAGCCATTCATATGCCAGGGCTAAGCTTTTCCCACTACTTTGCCCAGTTATTTTTCTCTCTTGGCTCCATCTCCACCTATCAAAACTGTTCTGAAGAAGGGTCACTGGACCTGAAACATTAACTCTGCTTTCTCCCCACAAATGCAGCCTTTGGTGATGATTTTTTTCCAGCAATTTCTGATTTTGTTTCTGATTCCCAGCATTTGCAGTTCTTTGATTTTCTTTTTGTTCAATAAAATAGGTAACAGCTATCCACTGCTTCATTTCACAATACAGTGACCAGGCAAGTCAGAGTCAAGCTGTCTGGTTTAAAATTTAACCAAAACCTGGCTGTTAACTGTCTATCTTCATTAATTAGTGCATTCTCAATATCAGCTAGTCTACCAATTCAAGTTGACTTGCCAATCAAACAGTGCTGTCCCTTCATGCAGTATAAATCATGGGTTTCTCCTTGAATTGGTAATCCCGTGACTTGTTATGGGGAGTGCAAAACAAAAATGTTTTGATATCTCAGCCTTTTTTCAACAGTTCTCAAGTTCTGTAACAATTACCAAAAGCCATTTATCATTAAAAAAAACCTATCCTTTTGATTACACTCTCAATCGCTTCAAACTCATTCCTTCCTAATTGTTGCTGGGTGTTCCGTTATCGTTGGCCATCCCTGAAAAGAATTTAGGGCACTTCAACAATATTAGACCTGCTACTGGTCTATGTGGACTCCCCACCCACCATTTGATTAAAGGACCAATACTGTAAAAAAGAAATATGGTTTTTTCTTTTGACAAACAAGCAATGCCTCAGATCAGAAATGGATATGAATACTTGTCCCACTCCACTCAGTTCCAACCTGAGCACATTATTGGAGAAGAGACTCCAGGGAGACTTGCCTGAATAACAGTCGCTGTATTTCATTAGTTACTGATTGTGCGGAGCAATCGTAGACATTTTATTGTCCCTGAAGGAGGCTGAGATGGCGGCGGGGACGGGGGGGGAGGTTGGACGAGCATGAATCACACCTCGACTTCCTACGTTGCTGTTTGTGAGGGGTATTGATGACAGTACTGGAGCTGGTAAAATATTCACCATCTTGGGCTGCAAATTGGCAGTCTGGGAGTGAAAGGACTGAGCAAATGCCCAAAGTTTGCACAATATGAGGAACACAGTTGAAAATATGATAGTTCTGTAACTTCTCTATGTCTTAAATTACTTATTCCCAGAGATGCCTGTACGATCTGTCTCATGTATGCAGTCTACCTTGTAAATTGTAGAAAATGGTAGAAACACTGTCATGAAAATACTGGCAGATGTTGCATTAGACACAGCTACAGGTGTTATTAGTCTTTTCAGTTAAGTAGATGTTTATTTATGCACTTCCACAAAGCAAAAAAGTGATGGATTCCCCTAGTGCCATCAGTTGTCCTTGTAGGATGATAAGCAACAAAAAAAACACCTTCGGTGCAAGAAAACAACTGCACCATGAAGCAGCAATTTATAATTAAAATAAATGCCACAAAACCGAGAGAGGTGAAGATAATTGAAAAATACGGACAAAGAATGTTTTGGTTGGATGTAATCATTTTTGTTACAGAATATTCTATTTAATTATAATTCACAGCACCTTTACATAATTCTCATGTTTATGCATGTCACTAGCAGAAAATTGGTGCGTGGTTATTTATGTTTGTGAGCAATTTTGGAAAAGCCTAATCTTTTTGGATGGTGAAGTAATGAAAGAGCCTGAAATTGCTGCATATGATTTCAGTGTACACCAGTACCTTGTACTAGTTATCAGAATGCCTGCGCTCAACCTGTTCAGAGAATTTGGCTAGTCATAGATTTAGATCAAACAGATATAGGATAGTGCTGTGGTGATGCTTGGATCAAAAGGAAGGCAACTTTACCCTGGGAAATCTCTGCACATTTCTTTCTTTCCATTTTCTCTCCTTTATATTAACAATAATAAATTAGTCTTTTACTAATTGGTTCATGGAATGTTGCCACCATTCAGGGAGTTTGCATTTGTCACACATTCCTGACAGCCCTCAAGCAGCGGGTGACAACAGCCTTTGTGAACCACTGTAGTCCCTGGGGTGGAAGTGCACCCACAATGTTGTTAGAAAGGTTGTTCCAGGATTTGATTCATTGACAATGACAGAACAGGTAAAGATGGCATATGGCTTGGAGGGGAACCTTCAGGTCGTGGTGTTCCTATGCAACTGTTGCCCTGGTCCTTCTAGATGATAGTGGCCCTGGGTTTGCAAGATACTGTTGAAGGGACCATAGTGAGGTGCTGCAGTGAATCTTGTACACGGTACACACTGTTATCACTGAGAATTGGTGATTGAGGGAGTGGTGGATAGGGTATCTTTTACATGGGCTGTTTGCTTCTGGATGGTTGAGTGTTGTACTGTTTCAGGCACGTGGAAGGTATCCCATCATCACATTTCTGACTTGCGTCTTGTAGATTGTGCACATTTTGGGGAGTCAGGAGGTGAGTTATTCAGCACAGAGTTCCCAGTTTCTGACCACTCTTGAAGCCATCATAAAGTTAACCTATTCAGTTTCTAGTCAATAGTAACTCTGAGAATGTTAATGCTGAGGTCCAGTGATAACAATACCATTGAATGTCAAAGAGACATTATTTGACAGTCATTGAAAATGGTAATTTCCAGGCACTCATGTAGCACAAATATATATTGAGTTATTGGTCCATATTTTGGTTCTACTATTTTCACCTTCCACAAAGGTAAACCTATCCAGTTGTATTTATTATAAATAACAACAGAAAATGCTAGAGAAACTCAATAGGTCTGGCAGCTTCTGTGGAGGAAGAATTCGAAATGACTCTTCTTCCCAATTTTTTGGTCTTGTAACGTTTAATCTGTTTCTCCACAGATTCTGCCAGATATGCTGAGTATCTTCAGCGTTTCCTATTTTACTTTCAGACTTTGAACTTGCACATTATTTTGTGTTTATTTCAGTTGAATGTATTGTTGGCCTCACTCATCAAGTTAGTGTGAATAAAATCATTGTAGGAAGCTAGTCACCATTACCAGCTATAGACATATTCCTAAACGAAAATGTCCTCACCCACAGAAGTGTTCAGTCTACCAAAGGTACCTCAGAATGAAATATACTTACCAGGTATATTGCTGTAGAGAAATCTTCCCGGTGGCTCAGTGGTTAGCACTGCTGCCTCACAGCACCAGGGACTCGGATTCAATTCCATTTTCAGGTGACTGCCTGTGTGACATTTGCATGTTCTCCCCATGTCTGCGTGGGTTTCCTCCCACAGTCCAAACATATGCAGGTTAGATGGATCAGCCATGCTAAATTGCCCACAGTGTCGAGGGAAATGCAGGCTAGGTGGATTAGCCAGAGGAAATGTCGAGGGTAATATGCTCTGTGAAGGGTTGGTATGGGCTGAATGGCCTGCTTCCACACTGTAAGGATTCTAAGATTAACTTATCTCAGTATAAGGAATTGTAATTTAAGAATTGTGGAGAGTCTTTTTGGGTCCTGAGTTCAAAAGTATGAGTCTACAATTTGTAGATGATTGCTTAATGGTATTTTATGAGAAGAATTAATTCTGGTTTCCATTATATTAAAGGGTTACAATGTTATAAATTATAGAACAATTAAAATAGGCAATTTACCGAAAAATAAATATTGAAATAATAAATCTACCAGAAAAATATACAACAACAAATCTACTTAGCAGTAACAATCCTGTAATAAATCCATTTAAAATATGCATGAAATTTTCAAAACCACTTAAAATGAGTGTGGGATATTCAAGCAAATAATGCATTGAAGAATACAATCAAAGTATATATCGAGATTTTTTTGTTCTCATCTCAGGTCAAGAGGAGATCTCTTTGAATGCCTCAACTTTCTATTGGTGTCAGAGTATACAGGCCTCATCTGATGCTTTCTTAAAAGCAAGCTTTAATAAAAATCCCATTGCTCTGGAAAAGCACCTTTCATTGTTTTTTGTTCTGTTAAGCATTCTTTTGGATCAAGTCATGTCTGTGTCTGTTTTGCAATTTGCCTCAAGCTTCTTGTTTCAGAGCAAACAGCTCCAGGCCTTTCTGAAAGGCCTCTCCCTAATGCAAAACCATTGATCATTTTGCTTTTGGTAAAGATTCAAATTCTTCATGACTTGTTTTCAATTCTTAACACTTCAAGTTCTTCATTAATTGGGTTCATTCGTTAACATTCCAACCTGAATATTGTCCAGCCTGCTTACGTTGTTGTATTGTTGATTTTCAGGGGGTTTATGGTCACACTTAACTAATATAGGCAGTCACTGACTTGTAGCAATTTTCTGCTCATTTATTGTGTGTGTTAAGAAACAGCAGTTTAGGTATGATCATATGATACATTTCTTAATTAGGCAAAATAAAGTAAACAACCCATGGCAGATGAGAATGTTTCACTGTTCTGGAGAATGGAGGAGTATAGACTGCATCCTCCCACATGCCAAATGTGTTGCAGATTTTTGTGGCATCCTTTGCTGGCATTTGTCTTTGTTCTTCCCTTGTTCTCCCCACCTATCCAAATTGGTAAAGATTATTAGGGCTGGCTATCTCTACTCAGTAACTCAATTGTCTGAACCCTTTCAGCCAACAGCCATGAGACAGCTATCCATGATTTTGGGCAGCATGGTGGCACAGTGGTTAGCACTGCTACCTTACAGCACCAGGGAGCTGGGTTCAAGTCCAGCCTTGGGTGACTGTCTGTGTAGAGTTTGCACTTTCTCCCTTGTGTCTGTATGGGTTTCCTTCCACAATCCAAAGATGTGATGGTTAGGTGGATCGGCCATGGTAAATTGCCTGTAGTGTCCAAGGATGTGGAGGTTCGCCATAGTAAATACGGGGTGATGGGAATAGAGTAGGGGCTGGAATCTGGGTAGAATGGGCTTTGCAGACTCAAATGGCCTCTTTCTGCACTGTAGGGGATTCTACGATTAGCGCAACCATTGTCCCCTGCCCACTTCCATTTTAAGGTTAGTTACCATTCCTTATAAGAATGGGATTGTTTTATGTTTGAAAACACTGCACTCAGAATAGGGTAGGACAGTGCCTGCTAAATCTTTTGTTAATGCTGGTATAAGGCTAGATACTACTGTAACACAGTTAGATGGGGTCTTATACTGCACAGGAAATGCTAAACATGGAACGCTATAGCTCAAGGAGAACCCGAATTTCCAAGAGTATTGTACTGCATACAGCACACCATTGCATGGAGTGTTATAAACGGTGCTGTGCAATTATCTGCTATCACCACTTCTGACCTTATTACAGAGGGAAGATCAATGATGAAGCAAATGAAAATGATTGGGCGAAGACACAACCCTGAGGAATTCTTACACTGATTTCCTAACAGTGAGTTGACTGGCCTCCAATAAGCACAGTTATTTTCCTTTATGTGGAATGGGGTATAAAATAGATAGCATCCGAGGAGCAGGAGAATTGACGTCTTGAGCATAAGCTCTTCATCAGGAATGAGGCTGTGGGCCAACGGTGCTGAGAGATAACCGGGAGGGGTGTGGAGCTGGGGGGAAGGTAGCTGGGAATGTGACAGATGAAGGTGGGGGTGAAGAGGAGGTTGGAGCTGATAGGTGGGAAGGAAGATGACAGGAAGGACAGGTCAAGAGGGTGGTGTCAAGTTGGAGGGTTGGGTCTGGGATAAGATGGGGGGAGGGAAAATTAGGAAACTGGTGAAATCCACATTGATCCCATGTGGTTGGAGGGTCCCAAAGGTGGAATATGAGGCATTCTTCCTCCAGGCCAATGGGTGGGAAGTGTACCTCCACACACATCACCTACTGCATCTGTTGCTCCCGACGTGGTCTCCCCTACATTGGGGAGACAGGACACCTACTTACGGAACACTTCTGAGAACATCTTCAGGACACATGCACAAAACAACACAACCACCCCGTGGCCAAACACTTCAACTCACCCTGCCCCTGCCCAAGGACATGCAGGTCCTGGGCCTCCTCCATCACCAAACCCTTACCATCCACCACCTGGAGGAAGAATGCCTCATCTTCCACTTTGGAACCCTCCAACCACATGGGATCAATGTGGATTTTCCTCATTTCCCCTCCCCCACCTTATCCCAGTTTGAGCCTTCCATATCAGCACCACCCTCTCGACCTGTCCCACCTGTCCATCTTCCTTCCCACCTATTCGCTCCACCATCCTCTCTGACCTATCACCTTCACTCCCACCTTCATCTACCTATTGCATTCTCAGTTACCTTCCCCCCCCCAGACCCACCCCCTCCCATTTATCTCTCAGCCCTGGCCCACAAGCTTCATTCCTGATGAAGGGCTCTTGCCCGAAACGTCGATTGGCCTGTCCTCAGATGCTGCCTGACCTGCTGTGCTTTTCCAGCGCCACACTCTCGACTCTGATCTCCAGCATCTGCAGTCCTCACTTTCTCCCTACAAAATAGATATGTTGTGCTAAAACTATACAAGGCACGAGTTAGACCACACCTTGCACAAAGCAAATTGTTTTCTTTGCTGAATCTCAGGAAAGCTGTACCTACACTGGAAGCAATTCAGACAAGATTCACTAGGTTTGTTTTGGGGATGGAGGGATTTTCCTATGAGGAGATGATGTGTAGGTTGGGCCTATGGCTCATATGAATAAGCAGTGACCTAACTGAAATTTATAATGATCCTTAAGGGACTTCACTGGGTCAATGCTGGAAGATTGTTTCCCCTTGAGGGCATTGTCTCAGAATAGAAAGCTGCCCATTTAAGACAGAGATGGGGAATAATTACTTCTCTAAGAAGATGTTGTATGTGTAGAATTCTTTATCATGAAGGGTTGTAGAGGATGTGTTCTTAAGTTTATTTAAGGCTGTTATAAGTCAGTAACAGAATCAGGATTATGAAGAAAAGGCAGGAAAGTGATATTGAGGATTATCAGAGCAGCCATGACCTCATTGAATGGCAGATCAGTTGAGATGAGCTGATTGGCCTTTTTCTGCTTCTATGTCATATGATTTTAAGTATAAAGTGTGCCTTCAATGAGTGGAGAGATTTCCCATTGACTTGTCAGTACTCCCTGATGCCACACTTGATTAACTGTTGCCTTTATGCCGAGAGCAGCCATTACATCAGTCAGTAACCTTCTTACAGAATTAAATCCATTCTCCTCTACGTCTACTCTACATCTACTCTATCTCTCTCTCTCTCTCACACACACACACATTTTAGAAACACAATTGCAGGCAGAGCAAAGTATTCAATGTAATTATCTAAAATTAGTAGTGATTAAGCAGAGACATTTCAGATTTTTCTCTGAAGCCGAGAATTGATTGAAACTGAGAGTTTCTGCAGAATTGAAATAGTATTTTTAAAAACGAAGTTGTTGCTATTGGAGAACTTCCTAGTTTTTTTCAACTCGGACATGTTCCGTATTACCATAGCATAAATTGAGATGTTTCCCTCCCACTGAGAATGAAAATTAAGTTCTCCATAAATACAGAACTTGTCAGAATAGCAGCAGTTTCTCAGTGCCCTTATCTTGGTAAGAAGCACTCAATTTATTTGAAATTGGATTGTCAGAAAAATGTAATACTACTGGAACTCATAAATACAAAAGCAGCAATCAACAATTAGAAAGTAAACATATTCATGCACGTCCATAGCAAAATCAGCAAGAAATTATAATTAAGTCTACAAACCATATGTCGATAAATACTGAAAATGCTACTCATATACGTTCAAAATATAGAAAATGCTTTTTTTAAATATCAATTCAGCCCTGACCAGTCTGAATTAAGAAAACATTCAAACTTTGGGATTAGACATTGCACATAAATCACTTTATGTTCCCTGATCAATCATAAAGTTGGAAATCCGCATCTTTGTAACATAGCCATTAATTCTTCTGCATTAACAGAGCTGTACAGCACAAGGGAAATTTAAAATAAACAGTGATTGCTGAGTCTACTCAGATTTAATGGCAGGGTGAAGCCTAGTTCTGACTTAACTGTTCTATGTTCACTCCCATTAGATGTCCTGTCATCTTCTATTTATAAAGTGCCCATCCTTAAGCAAGAATATAGTTGACCTCCGAGAAAGATACAAGATCACAGACTTGACTGCATTCCTTGCAACACTTTGGATGAAACAAACACAAAACAGTGCCTCTAACAGGTGTGATATTTCTACAAGTATTCCAGGATTTTCTAGAGATTCTGAAATTAGTTTCCAAAACTAGAGATACGTGCAACCACTTTACCTTGCTAACAGCAACTCCAAAATATTTGTGTTACTCACAGTTTTATTAGTCTCCCTCAATGAGTTTATCTTCCTTTTCTCTAATACTTCAGTGAGTTCAACAACATTGATACAAGAGAGAGACCAAGATCAGTGAACTAGTTTAAATTACATTGTCACAGTGGAATAAATCTGAATGTACCATGAATATAAATGGCCTGTTACTTCTGAAAACTATGAATATTGTCATTTGAATCCAAATCCCATCCAGCAGGAATTGGAAACAATATTTCAATGTGCAGTACTACAATTCCTGCTAAGCACCACAGGTAAAGTCCATAGGCCAGAGGTTTTTATTATCCGTACTTACTAATGGTATTCTATGCAGTACTCAGGGGCATGCATTTAAGGTGAGAGGGGAAAGTTCAAAGGAGATGTGAGGAGCAAGTTATTTACAAAGAGCATGGTAGGAGTCTACACAGATCTAATGGCAGGGTTAAGCCCAGTTCTGACTTAACTGTCAAGGGGTGGTGGTGGAGGCAGCTACAAAAGGGGACTTTAAGGAACTTTTAAACAAGCACATGAATATGGAAAGAATACAGGGATTGGGACCAAGGGCAGGCTGAAGGCATTAGTTTAACTTGGCGTCACATTTGGCACAACATTGTGAGCCGAAGGACCCATTCCTGTGCTGTTCACTCCTATGTTCTACCCATTGACTAGACCTTAATGAGCTACCAAAGTAACCTTTTAGCTGCAACGAAATTTTAGCTGTAACAATAAGGGCAGAGGAGCTGGTTTCTAATCTATCAGTCTGAGTGGGAAAGGTAAAACTACAATAATGGAATCACCTCCATAACTACCCTATGGATCCACCCACACCAAGTGACAATAGCAATTCAGGAAGGCAACTCACCTTCTTCAGGGCAACCAGGAATGGGCAATAAATGCTGAGCCAGCCAATGACAACCAGAAATGAATATAAAAAGAGAAAGCAGAAAAGAGTGACAGTAATGAGAATGTAGAGAAGTAGCGGAAGAACACAAAGGAATTCTTTTAAGTTAGGAAGTCTATATGAAAGGCCAATTCTCCATATGCAAGATAGCAACAAAGTCAGAAAGAGTAGAAGAGGATTTGTAGTAACAGCAGCAAGGTGGTGACAGGTTCAAAGGGCTCCATCTTAAAAACTGTAATCAAAAAAAGGGGCTTGTTTCATGACCTCAGGATTCCTCAAAGCACTTTGTAGCTGACTGAGTAATTCTTTGTGGTCACTGCTGCATAAAATGTACCAGTCAATTTACGCAAATCATCCTCCTACAAATAGCTCAGCCTGTATTGACTCAACAATGTAACATTAAAAATGAAAGGAAACTCAGGATTTAGTCACATCAAGTCAAATACCAGAGAGATGCTGCTTTGCATCTATAATTATCTTACAAAAACAATCTTGCCACCTTGTTTTTACCCTGTTGACTGGTTCCAAGTAAAACAGTCATAAGCAGTTCGATTTTGCGGCCAGTCCATTGGGGCCCCTTCCATCTCTATGTGACCAAGCCCTAGCACTCACACCCTGATTTTAACATCTCCCTGGAATCACAAATGGATTTTGCAAATTAATGACACGCTCACCCCAGGTTTTGTCTGTCGCGTTCTACCAAAGCCCAGCACTGCTATTGGCCCAGTGAAAGCACATCACCCTAGCTATGGTTACACCTTACAAACTGCCACTGGTGTGGTATGCTGGAAACCAAAATCCGATATAGGCAGAGTCACAACTGTCAAGATGCAATGAAGCTACCGCAACTTTCAATTCCCCAAGATTTACTGTATAATCTGGGGTAAAAGGTTTATTCAGTACAATTTCTAAAAACTATTCATTGTGACACTCTTTAGAAGAACAGTAAAACAACTGGATTTTTAACTTATATAACTTTTAAAACACACACACAAAGAAAATAAACACAAATATTACAGATGAAAAAAAATCAGAGGAACACAGTTCTATATCACCAGTGCAAAACTGCAAAATTAGATCACTTGGTTCCACAATTCTTTTGCTGTTTTGTTGATGCTTTCATGGTATCTGTGATGAACAGTCTTTAGGACACTATAACAGAAACAGAAAGGGCTGGAGAAAATCAGCAGGTCTGGCAGCCCTGTGGAGAGAGTTAACATTTCGAGTCAGATGTGACTCTTCAGATTCCCCTTTAGCCTTTACTCTGCTGGTTGCTTGGTTTGAACTGAGGGCTTTCTTTTTCCTGTGAACTTCAGTATTCTCCTTTCAGAAATCTGAATGTAGTTTCTCCCCACTATTCCAGAAGACAGTTGTAACAGGCAATCTTTTCAGAACAAGGGAACAAGAGAGAAAGGAGTGTGAAGTTGCAAACATCTGTTGTTTCCGAATATTTCTGTTTTCATTCTCCCTCACAGGTTTCATGTTGCAATATGATCAGTCCAATCAAAATTTTGCTATGATGCTGAGCTCTCCTGAATCCACAACAACTCGTGCCAATTGAAAAACCAATCAAAAGACTGTCTCTGGGCAGAATTTCCCTGAACATCCAATGTTGATGCTGCTTTGCCTGGGCATAGTGTCCCCAAAGGTAACTTGTCTACATATGCATTGGTTATCTCCACTTGCTTTGCAAAATGAAAACAGCTTTTTTTCCCCCTTTGTTTAATGTAGTGTCAAATTTTCTCATTTTCAAACTGTAGTCCAAAAAGCAAAAAAAAATGGTCTCTTACAAAGTCATCTTGCTCTATATCTTCTGCTTTCAAAACAAGAGATTTTAATCAAATATGTTGGGAGATGAATGTTTATAAGATAAATGGTTTTTAGTTTATTTTGCAAAATATTGGAGAGTCCGTCTATTTGATCCCTAAAGCACTAACCAGCAAACTATTTGTAGAATTTGACTGACTCGAACATCATTAATCAGTAGCCCTGATGTTATTATTTACAGGCATAAAATTTTCATTGTTATAATACTGTATCTCCTCTGACTCACTGTAACCAATGACACATAGTACATTAAGTCTTGTGCACTTCCAGTAAATGACACATATACCTTCTGTCTCAGTTCTCCAGCTGTACAATTCCCATCATAGTTTGTTGGTTTACTGTTAATTCATGACATTATAAAATCCAACGTAGCACCTGGAGAATTGTTTATAATTTAGATCCCCTTACCTGAGGTGTGATGTAACTGCATTGGAGTCAGTTCAGAGGAGATTCTCTCGATTGACTGTATCAGCGCCACCTTGTGCTCCCACGAGAAGGTTTAACAGTTCATCAACTTTGCCAACACCTTCCACCCCAACCTCAAATTCACCTGGACCATCTTGGACACTTTCCTCCCCTTCCTGGATCTCTCCATCACTGTCTCCAGCAACTGAATAACCACAGACATCTATTACAAGCCCACCGACTCCCACAGCTACCTAGACTACACCTTCTCCTCACCCTACCTCCTGTAAAAATGCCATCCTTTATTCTCAATTCCTTCACCTCAACTGTTCCCAGGATGACCACTTCCACCTCAGAAAGTCCCAGATGGCCTCCTTCTTCCAAGATGGCAACTTCCCTTCCAATGTGGTTAACGATGCCCTCCTGTGCATCTCCTCCGCCTGTCGCCCTTGAACCCCACTCCTCCAAACACAACCAGGACAGAATCCCCCGGTCCTCGCCTTCTACCCCCCAACCTCTGCATACATTGCATCATCCTCTGCCACTTTCATCACCTCCAAACGGACCCCGCCACCAGAGATATATTTCCCTCCCCACCCTTATCAGCATTCCAGAGAGACTCCCTTGTCAAGTGCACCCCCTTCACCAGCCCACACCCCACTCCTGACACCTTTCCCTGCCACCACAGGAAGTGCCCACACCACTCCCCTTACTTCCGTCCAAGGCCCCAAGGGATCTTTCCACATCCGTCAGCAATTTACCTATAACTCTACCAATGTCATCTACTGCACCCATTGCACCCGATGTGGTCTCCTGTACATCGGGAAGACAGGACGCCTTCTTGCGGAACGTTTCCGTGAACATCTCTGGGACACCCCCACCCACCAACCCCACTTCCCCGTGGCTGAACACTTCAGCTCCCCTCCCACTCCGTCAAGGACATGCATGTCCTGGGCCTCCTCCACTGCCAAACCGTTACCACCTGACGCCTGGAGAAAGAACGCCTCATATTCCCCCTT
The DNA here is from genome assembly GCF_047496795.1 of Chiloscyllium punctatum. Taxonomy (NCBI): domain Eukaryota; kingdom Metazoa; phylum Chordata; class Chondrichthyes; order Orectolobiformes; family Hemiscylliidae; genus Chiloscyllium; species Chiloscyllium punctatum. The sequence goes on from NC_092777.1 coordinate 55,105,006, forward strand.
TGGACCCTGCAACCATACAGGATAAACGTGGATTTCAACAGCTTCCTCATTCCCCCCCCAAATCGGCACCACCCTCCTGACCTGTCCATCACTCCCTCTCTTACCTATCACCTTCTCCTTTACCTTCATCCACCTATCGCTTTCTCAGCTACCTTTCCCCCAACCACCCCTCCCATTTTACTCTCAGACCCCCAGCCCACAAGCCTCATTCCTGATGAAAGGCTTCTGCCCAAAATGTCGATTCTCCTGCTGCCTGACCGGCTGTGCTTTCCCAGCACCACACTCTCGACTCCAGAGATGAGGGGTTTGTGTTTTGAGGAGAGATTGAACAGTTTAGGCCTACAGTCTCTTGAGTTTAGAAGAATGATGGGAGATCTAACCGAGGTGCATAAGCTGATTAAGGGGATTGAGAAAGTAGACATACAGAGGAGGTTTCCACATATGGGACAATCTTGAATGAAAGGTTTCAAAAGTATAAAGAGTAGCAGATTTAAAATAGAGATGAAAAGATATTACATCTCTCAAAAGGCCATGAGTCTGTGGAGTCACGGAGTGTGGGGCATGCTGGGACATTGATTAAATTTAAGGAAGAGATGGGCAGATTTTTAATTAGGAAAAGGTTGAAGGGTTATAGGGAGTGGGCAGGAAAGTGGAGTTGATGCTGAGACACAATCCTATTAGATGCGGAGTAGGCTCAAGAGGCTGAATGGTCTCCTCCTGCTTCTTGTGTTCTTTGCCTCACTGTCAATGTGACAGGAAATCTGCCAGCAAATTGTGAATCTGTAGTACCCTGCACACTACAGAGCCAAATGTCACTCTTCATTTCAGATGAGACAGGACAGACATGTCACCAGTTCTGTTTTCAAACTTGAAACTTGCAGGTAATCTACTGTTTGCTAATTAATCCTCATAAATATGCAAAGAGTTAGTCAACTGATTATCTCAAGAAGTAGTTGTGTGTGGGCTTTTATTTGCAACTAAACATCACAAACATGCTCTTGACCCTAAACAGTCCAGGCTACAAAAATTCCAGTAATGCTCATTCAAAGCTAACTGATTGGCTTTCTTCTCTGGGGAGATAACAGTTATGGTATTGTCATGTAAACATTCTGACAAAATGCAGAAAGAGAGAACTTCCACCTGTATAACAATTTTTACATTTTTGAAAATTCCTTCAGGTGATATGGGTTTCGATGGTTAGTACAGTCTTTACTGTCCATTCCTAATTGCCCTAGATGGTAATGTTACGCCACCTTTTGAACCATTGTAGTGCCAGTCATGTAAGGACACCCACCATGGAGGGATTTTGACCCATCAATGTGAAGGAGCATCAATATATTTCCAAGTTAAGACAGTGGTGCTGGAAAAACACAGCAGGTCAGGCAGCATCCAAGGAGCAGGAGAATCGACATTTCAGGCATAAGCCCTTCATCACGTTGACTCTCCTGCTCCTCGGATACTGCCTGACCTGGTGTGCTTTTCCAGCACCACACTCTCGACTCTGATCTTCAGCATCTGCAGTCCTCAATTTCTCCAATATGTGAGTGGTTTGGAGGGCAACTTACAGGTAGTAATTCCTTTGCACCTGCCTCCTTTGTCCTTCTGGATGATGTGAAGATGCCGATGTTGGACTGGAGTGGACAAGGTCAGAAGTCACATGACACCAGGTTATAGTCCAATGGGTTTACTTGAAAGCTTTCAGAGTGCTGTCCCTTGATGGTAGAGGTCCCAGATTTGGAACATTACAAAAAGCTTCTTGGCTAATGAAGTATTTTTGAAGTGTTGTAACAGCGGGAAATGCGTTAGTCAACTAATGCACAGTAAGGTCTTATGAAAAGCAATAAAGACATACAGGTGCTAACTGATGTTCGTTGTGGAATTAGACCTGGATGTCTCTCCAGCTCTTCTTCATGAAAACTTTTACATCTAGCTAGGTGGGTAGATACAGAATCTAGTTTAACATCACCTACTGGAGGCAGCATCTCTAAACCTGAGGCACTGCGTTAAAGTATCAGCCAAGTTAAGTGCTCAGATCTCTGAGCCAGAGGTATTTTACCTTACACATGACTGGCACAAGAGGCTAACTCCAAGCCACTGAAATCTGCAGAGATGGATTTACACATATTTTACCCAGTGCTCATGCTGCTGGCCTTAATTTCAGGTAATGCCCAATTGCAGACAGGTACTTCGAGCTTGTGTTTTTTAATAAGGCTAGAGATTAGACAAGATGAACAGGCCTAAAACCAATATCCCTGCTGAACACAATCTTAACAACACTGGCTGAAGTATTAGCTGAGGTTGTAATGGAACAATAAATAGTGATTAAATTAGATGTATTAAAGGAAAATGTGCAGCCAGAACACAAGATGGATTGTTCATCTATTCTTACTGGCCTGCAGTCTAAACACTCCAATAGCCCTGTTTTATTAGATGCAGGGAAACTATTCAATCTGTTCAGCAAGAATTGATGAGACTAATGAAAGGTTGAATCTAGGTCTGATACTTAATCCGAAATATGGTGTTGCAACTATTTGATGCTTGAATTCTCAAGCAGAAAAAGTGATCCAACTGCTGATATTCAGTGCTGTAAAGAACCTGGGTGTTCCCACACACACAAGGTGCCTTATTGAGAGGCAGTAGTCGGTTTTTCTCTACTCTTGCGTACTTTCATTAGTACCATTAGAATTTGCCCTCGGCTTCACAGCAGGTATGAATTGGTACGCTGTCATCTATGGCTCAGTTGATAGTACTGTTGCCTTTGATTTGTGAAGGTTATTGGTTCAATGCTGAAACTTGAACAGAAAACTCAAGGCTAAACCTCAGAGGAATGTTACATCCTGAGGGGTTGCAGTTTTCCCAATGAGCTATTAAACCAGGTACAAAAAACAACACTTGTGGCTCTATATTTTGATTACTCAGGGTGTAACATTCCTTTGAGATTTAGCCTAGAGTTTTCTGCTCAAGTTTCAGAGCTGAACCCATAACCTTCACAAATCAAAGGCAAGAACTATTAAACCAGGTACAAAAAACAATATTTGTGGCTTTATTTTATATTGGAACAAAACGGTTGTCCCTCATGTTCTGGCTAATACTTATCCATCAGTCAACATCTCTGAAACAGAGAATCCAATCATTAACAGACTGCAGTTTGTTTCCTAGTTTACAACAGTGTCAGGGAAATGTTGGCTCAGTTAGCCCAATGGCTGCTGTGTCATACAGAATTACCGTCATGGCTTTGGTTCAGTCCCTGTACCATTTATGGTGCTTCATGTAGGTTATACCTCTTCACCATGCTCCACAGTTTGCAGAGTAAAGGCACTGTTGCCATTGTCTGAGCACACAAAGGACTGCTCTCTCATTCGAAAGAAATACCTGGCGGTGATTTAACCTGAGGGTCACCATGTCTCAGGCCGGGGGGAGATTGAGAAGGAGAATCCTTCATGGTGACCTCAGCCAGTGCAGGAAGTGAGCCCACACTGTTGGCATTAACAACTATGCAGCTAACTGTGCTAACTGACGTCCTACTTGCTGAGTGGTGGCCCACAAGCTACATATATAATCAACTCCCTCTCTTTGATGAAGACAGATGGCTATATTCATTTGTGTTCTGATTATTACACTGGACTTCACAGGATCACAAGTTTGTTACAATGCAGAATGAGGACATTCAACCCATCTGAGTATGTTAACTTTGTGCCAATCTTCTTCCTGTCTTTCTAATATGACCCTGTACAATGTTTCTGTTTAATAATCACCCAGTGCCCTACTTGCATGGTTCATTGAACCTGCCTCAGTTACACTTTCTTCAGTGAATTCCCAGATCCTTCCTGCATGAAAAAGTTTGTTTTCTTACCTCAGTTTTGTTTTTTTTTGTAAAATATTTTTGAAATAACTCCAGAGGCCAGTATCCTGTCACCAAGTCACCCCTTCATTTACATAAGAAGAGTTCTTTTACTCTTGTACCACCTCTTCAGAATTGGCTCTCAAAATGCTAGCATCTCTGACACTCTTCTTGTGAACCTGTAAGGCAGGGCTCCCTGATTGGACCAGATTAACAGCCCCAATCAGGGAACTCATGTCCTTTCAAGTCCAGCTGGCTGACCTTATTACAATCACTACAATTTTAAAACTGTCACCTCTGTGCGTGATTTGTTCACAAATGGGAATACTCTTGCTCTAATTACTTTCTCATGACTTAGAAAACTGTTAGTAGATCTTCTCTAAATTCTCCCCTCCGAAGAAAACAGCGCAAAGTCTTCAATCTGTCCTCATAACAAAAGAACCTCATCCCTGGAGCTATCCTCAACGTATTCACATCTTTCCTTAGTGTAACCCCTTGAATTATACACAGTACTCCAGCTGTGGTCTAACCAGTGAGGGTCTAATATAAATGCATTACAACCTCTCGGTTCTTATTCTGTATACCCCTATTGATGAAGTTCAGTATACTGCATGCTCTATTACCAGCTGTCTTAGCCTGTTTTCCTCACAGTATACAGGTTTTGTGTCATCCACAAACTTTGAAATTGTCACCTGCAGACCAAGACTTAGATCATTTACATACACCAGGAAGATCAAAGGTTGCAATGCTGACCCCTGGAGAACTCCACTACAAACTTTCCTCCAGCCTGAAAAATGTCCACTGATTGTTACTCTCTGTTGCCTAGCAACCAATTTTGTATCCACGTAGCTCCCGCCCCTGTTATTCCATGATCCATAACAATCCTCACAAGTCTGTTATGTGGCGCTGTCTTGAATGCCTTTTGGAAATCCGCATCAAGCCCTCAGCAACCCCCACTATTAGATCCTCAAAAAGAGGCACCCCTCAGATCTGGAAGTTCTAGAGTCCAGACGTGTGCTACTTTACTGAAAGAAAGCTCAAATTAATCCATCGTTCACCGATGAGATTCAACTGCAGATTCTAGCATACATTTGCACAGATTAATAACCTTGGAGTTTTCAGTACTGGCTTGATCCAGTTTGATGTTGTAAGGATCATTCTTCCTGAATGTGCTTTCACTGATGGTGTTGGACAATTTTTTTTTGGTGGGTTCAAGGCTTTAAATTTTTCTTTTAATGATTTAAGTTAATTTTGATTTTTTTTTGTAAACTTACCTTTCACTAGAAGAGATGGGGCATTTCCACACTACCTCAATGTTCAGTGCCTATGATTCCATGTTGAACCTCTGACACGTCCTTCATATGTAGCAGAATGCCCCTTTCTAATTCCAAAATCCAGTAGTTTTCACTTCACAGAATTATAAAACTTTGTTAGCTTTCATTTGTGACTCAACTACCATAGGCTCTCATTCAAGACTTTCAATTTACTCTTTAATTTGTGACTCAGCTTCTTGCAGCATTTCGTATCCCTGCACTTTCTGAGCAGTTGCTATACACTGCAAGGTTTGCTTGTTCACCACATTTCACCTGGAACGCTTGCAGGTCCTTTACTTCCAGTTGCATTTCCCATAGCTTCACCAAAGTCTCCCATCAGATATTATTTGTAACAGGTTTTGGCTAAGGCTTCAGGATTTCCCTATCTGCCTCTTGTGCAGTGCTTCACATAGAGGAGTTTCTGTTGCTGCTGCTTGTCACTGGTGTCTTCAGTGGAATGAATAAATAAATTCACTTCTCTATCACCTTTTACGACAAAACCCTGATTCTTCTCAAAAGACAAACAGACCTGTGGTCAAGGTCATCAAAATATATCGCCTCCAAAGCAACAAACAAGGTCCAGGATCTCTTCCTTCAATAAATTATAAACATTAGTGATAGCTTTGTTCTCTTCCACTCTTTTCCAACAGAACAAATCAAGGTCTAGCATATTATCTTGCAGCTGATCACCTTCATCCTTGGTCTCTATTCTACTGTCACTCAGCCCACTTCAAAGAGAAATTAAAGTTCCACTGCATCTCCCCTTGCTCCTAGGATTGGAGTTTCTTTAGTCACAGGACAAGTTAACCTCAATTTCACCTGCAATTGTTGGATAAAGATGTGTCAAAGCTATGTGAGCAACTGTGCTTAATAAAGAGCGACGCTGATTAGGAATTACACACTGAATATCAATTTTCTCTCTACCATTTTAGCGAAATGTATCATGTAAGAGTCTGTGTACTCATATTGGAATACCTCTTCAGACTGATGCTGAATAGTAGACACTCAGAGGAATGGGATTTACTGGAGTTTGTTATCTGAAAGAATGAATACATATCTCCTGAATGCAAGTTTAAATTAGTTTACTTGGGCCGTGATATCTTCATATCAAAATTTGCTCTATGATTGAGTTCCTTCTCCCAAGAGGAATACATCCAGTTCTTCAGTATTATTCATTATTTGGATACTAGCAGACTGGGTGTGGTCTGTTTTTACCTTTTTGTCTTGCTGATGGATGCCTCCTTTAACTATAGCGTACTATAGTCAAACTGCCCCACTTGTGGCGTGCATGGCAATCAGCACTACCAGTTGGGTAAACTACATGCTGAAGAGTTTTGTTCCCATTACTACATGGACATGGAGCAACAGCGCTGAACACACCTCCTGGTTTCCCATGTTACCTGCTGACAGACATCATTGGTAGCCCACAACCTTTCTAGGTAGTTTAAGGATGGCCCTTCTGATTCCTTCCTAGCCCATAACTGCATTACACTGGAAACCTACATTGGAACAACCTCCATATAGCGATTGGTTTTCTCTCTTTGACTCCTGTTGTAATAAGTTGTCATCGGCTAACAATTGGGTATAGGAACAGATTGACTTCACTTTTTTCTGAGTTCAGTGCAAGCCTAGAAGAGGTTGAAATAGTGTGAGGTTTGGTCAAGACCATGTTGAGATCAGGGTCCAGAACCGAATAAGTGTTTCTCCATCCCTGTGCCTGTCTGTAATTGCGAGACTCTTTTAGTGACTCTCTATGATTCTATCTCCTGGGTATTTTCTGCCCGGCTGACTGCTTTTTGCAGTTGTCCCTTCTCACAGCATCAACCAGCAGCCTTGCAAAGTAGTTTGCCTATCATTGCCACCATGATTGAATATAAAAATTGACATTTGGACTGTTCTTGACCGAAAAGGGTTGTGAAAACTAACAAAGTGAATTAATTATTTACACTATGTTCAGGGAAGCTCAAGCAGGACATCTTTAGAACCTTCCACATCTAGATTTCACTTTCATATGATCTCAAATAATTGATGAGGCAGCTGAATTATAAGTATATGCCTATTAATCCTATTTACCTCAGTGAACAGCGTAATGGAAATGTAAGTCTTTATTTCCTTCAAGATTTTCTATCTGTCAGGTTTTCAGCCATTACACAACTGGAAGTTGTAATTATTGAGTTGGGCAGTAATGCATAACGTAAAGAAAACAATTTGGTCTGATGCACAAATGATACTATAACTGTACTGTAATGATCATTACTGAATCTTTAGGCTTCTTACAGAGCATTTCTTCCAACTGTTCATGAGGATTTAAGCTTTAATGTGGTCAGAATTATTTATCAATTTGTAGCTCGCATTCATTTTTACATACTTCCAGAATTTACACTGCTGTCAGATTCAGTGATTATCAGTGTAGTTGAGTCTGAAATGAAGAGAGTGATGGTCAAAATCATAACTTAAATTATAATTAAGAATACTTGGAAAGCTCTTCAGATTTATGGATGCAGAGATAGCCAAAATAAGATGCATCACATTGTATGTTTATGTAGGGCACACTGTAATTTAATTACTGTATTAAAATTTACTGGCAGCCAGCAGAAAAAGCAGAATATTGCTTGTGTGCGAAATAGCCAGGTGAAACATCAAGAATGTTTCTTTTAACAGGGCCCAGTTAGATTGCAGACTGGAGTTTGGATTTTAACATGTTTGCATTCACACACAAAGAAAGCAAAATACTGCAGATGGTAGAAATCTGAAATAAAAACAGATAATGATGGAATTAGTTAGCAGTTGAGGCTGTATCTGTGGAGAGAGAAAAAGAGTTAATGGTCTTTCACCAGCCTGAACTAGCACTCTCTTTCTCTTTCCACAAAGGATGTCTGATCTGTTCTTTTTATTTCATGAGGAACTCCTTAGGCCAGTACCTTTTAATAACAATAATGTTTTAGCCTTTTGGCAGGTTTGCCTTCATTGCTCAGCCCTTTTGAGTGGAGGAGTTGGGAAATCATGTTGAGGTTGTGCAGGACATTGGTGAGGCTTCTTCTGGAATACTGTGTCTAGTTCTGGTCACTGAGTTATAGGAAAGATATTATTAATCTGGAGATGGTTCAGAAGAGATTTACCGGGATGTTGCCAGATATGGAAGGTTTGAATTATAAAGAAAAGTTGAATAGGCTAGGACTATTTTCAGTGGAGTAGGAGGTTGAGAGGTGACCTGATAGAAGTTTATAAAATAATGAAAGGCATAGATTTATGGGCGGCACGGTGGCACAGTGGTTAGCACTGCTGCCTCACAGCGCCAGAGACCCGGGTTCAATTCACGCCTCAGGCGACTCTCTGTGTGGAGTTTGCACATTCTCCCCGTGTCTGCGTGGGTTTCCTCCGGGTGCTCCAGTTTCCTCCCACGCTCCAAAGATGTGCAGGTCAGGTGAATTGGCCATACTAAATTGCCCATAGTGTTAGGTAAGGGGTAAATGTGGATGTAGGGGTATGGGTGGGTTGCGCTTCGGCGGGGCGGTGTGGACTTGTTGGGCCGAAGGGCCTGTTTCCACACTGTAAGTAATCTAATCTAATAGTGTTAATGGTGGTTGTCTTTTCCCTTGGATGGGGGATTTCAAGATTAGATAGCACATTTTTAAGGTAAGAGAAAAGAGATTTTAAAAAGACATGGGGCAAATTTTTTACACGTGTGGAATGAACTTCCTGAGGAAGTGGTGGATGTGGGTACAATTACAATATTTAAAAGACATTTGGATAAGTACATTAATAGAAAAGGTTTTGGAATGGGCCAGGAGCAGGCAGGTGGGACTAGTTTAGTTTGAGATTATGTTCAGCGTGGACTGGTCGGACTGAAGAGGAGCCAGGAGGGGATATGAGAAGTCATTTACTGGATTAGTGGTGCTGGAAGAGCACAGCAGTTCAGGCAGCATCCAACAAGCAGCGAAATCGACGTTTCGGGCAAAAGCCCTTCATCAGGAATAAAGGCAGTGAGCCTGAAGCATGGAGAGATAAGCTAGAGGAGGGTGGGGGTGGGGAGAGAGTAGCATAGAGTACAATGGGTGAGTGGGGGAGGAGATGAAGGTGATAGGTCAAGGAGGAGAGGGTGGAGTGGATAGGTGGAAAAGAAGATAGGCAGGTCGGACAAGTCAAGGAGACAGTAACTGAGCTGGAAGTTTGAAACTAGGATGAGGTGGGGGAAGGGGAAATGAGGAAGCTGTCGAAGTCCACATTGATGCCCTGGGGTTGAAGTGTTCCGAGGCGGAAGATGAGGCGTTCTTCCTCCAGGCGTCTGGTGGTGAGGGAGCGGCGGTGAAGGAGGCCCAGGACCTCCATGTCCTCGGCAGAGTGGGAGGGGGTGTTGAAATGTTGGGCCACGGGGCGGTTTGGTTAATTGGTGCGGGTGTCCCGGAGATGTTCCCTAAAGCGCTCTGCTAGGAGGCGCCCAGTCTCCCCAATGTAGAGGAGACCACATCGGGAGCAACGGATACAATAAATGATATTGGTGGATGTGCAGGTGAAACTTTGATGGATGTGGAAGGCTCCTTTAGGGCCTTGGATAGAGGTGAGGGAGGAGGTGTGGGCACAGGTTTTACAGTTCCTGCGGTGGCAGGGGAAAGTGCCAGAATGGGAGGGTGGGTCGTAGGGGGGTGTGGACCTGACCAGGTAGTCACGGAGGGAAAGGTCTTTGCGGAAGGCGGAAAGGGGTGGGGAGGGAAATATATCCCTGGTGGTGGGGTCTTTTTGGAGGTGGCGGAAATGTCGGTGGATGATTTGGTTGACCTGTTCTGTCAGTCAATCAGACAATGGCTGATTGCCCTCTCTCTATTCTACATGCACAGCTTTATATTAATGGACTCACAAGATGATGCAGGACTTTCGATGTCAGATGACAGAGTTTATTAAATTTCTTTTCCAGACAGATCAAAATTAACTCAATTCTTAACTGTTTAAAATTGGTTCATATGTTGAGTCTCTGCAGAATTATGAGGTGAAAATTGTGAAGGAAAAGATCACTAAGCCTTACCACAGGCTTGAATAGCACCATTGGATGCTCACCTCTGCTGTGTAGAGGTCAGGCCTGCGTGTGGTGACTGCAGTGATTCTGTACATTCAGGACAGAAACAAACGCTTTCTGGATCACTGAATACAGCTGCAGTTAAAGATGTTGGTCAACATATATAAACATTTATAGATAAGCCCCAGTCTGAAGTACTCAAAAAAAAAGTTCATTGACTAATATGAAGTAACATAATCATATTTACACTAGACCAAGAAGATCTTTAGTTTTCATGTTTGCAGCTTTACAGGCTGTACTGCATTTTATCTAAAGACAATGTTACCGAGAAACAAAAGGCATTAGATTACCCAAATAATACCTGGCACTGTTACAGAATTACAGTGTGGGTTATTTAAAATTCAATGACTGGAAATTAACTATGTGCCAATTTTGATTAGTTTAATGCATGATTAGTGAACGGTCATGTTTGGCTTCCACTTTTTACATTTTTTTAGATTCCCTACAGCGTGAAAATAGGCCACATAGCCCAACAAGTCCACACCGACTCTCCAAACAGTAAACTACCCAGACCCATTTCCCTCTGACTAATGCACCTCACACTTATGGGCAATTTAACTTAGCCACTTCACCTGATCTGCACGCCTTTGGACCATAGGAGGAAACCAGAGCACCCAGAGGAAGCCTACACAGATACGGGGAGAATGTACAAACTCCACACAGGAAGTCAGGAATCAAACCCAGATCCCTGCCGCTGTGAGGCAGCAGTGCTAACCACTGAGCCACCGTGCCGCCCACACACTGCTGTTACCTTTCTTTCAAGTCCATTACCTCAAGCTGTGTCTTCTCTGTAGAAGTTTGATGCAGCCGTGATTTCGCTGCATAGCTGAAGAGTATTTGAATGGTTACGTGAGCTTAAACAAACATGAGTTTACATACTTTGAAAGGTTCCATGGGAAACCATCCCATCAGCTGGCATCAATTGGAAAAGGGAAAAGCGCACGGGCTTGAGTTCATTTTGGGACAATGACTGTGAAGGTTTGTGTGATCAGTGCATTCCAACTGCTGATGCATTTCATTGTAGCAAAAGGCACATCGTGTATCTGAGACTGAATTCCCCACTCTCTCAGCAATAAAGTAAGCTGACTGCTGAGACAGCTGGAACTAAATTATTGAGTGAAGATGCTGGCACTTCAAACTCCAATACAATTTCCCTCACTTTAACCTTGAGACTTGTAAAAACTCACTGTACTCCCGTTCCTTTTCATATACACAGCATTCACACATAAAACCATAGAAATGGCCCAGAAAATAACTTTACTCACAATAATGAATTCCCAAGGCAGGATATAAAGAAAGTGAATGGCTGCTGAAATTTTGCCAGGAATGCTGGAACTGAACTTTCTCTTCCCTTTTATTGTTCCACGAGAATGTTCAGTGATTATTGAACCATTGAGGTGTTCCATCATTGACTTCTTCCAACCAATCTCTGAAATTGTTTTACGTAAGCGAGGGTGGTTTCTCAACATCTTTTAAACGCCTTTTAACAAGGCACCTCAGTATAAACTACATCAAGAGAAGTTACTGTGCTGATTTGCTTTCTCCTTTAATGGTCACATTCATGGTTCAATTTGTTATGTTTATAATGTTTATCCTGCTCACCTTAATCAATATCACATACGCTTGCCAACTATAAGAGCATTATATTTTTACATTTTTATTTTTAGTTAAAATATTTGATAAACTGTGCTTTTGTAGCAGTAACATATCTAGTATTAGCTAGCTTACATTTTTAGTTCATCTGTTGAAACCATATTTGCACTTTTATATTTGCTCTGAGTCCCTTTCGTACAAACAAATTAAATTATAGAAAAAGAAACACCTGAACTCAACCTTATTTTTTGTTATATTGCCACAATGTGTTTTCTCAGTAAACAGTTTCAGATCTGAAAGAAGGGGAAGTACCTATTCCTTTTTTGAAGCATTAAATATACATTGAGAAAGATTTCAAAAGGCACTCGTTATTCTTGTGCTTGCACTGTTTAAACAACACGTATCCTTTTAAAGAGCATGCACCAATGTCGTCTCAGCATAAATAAGTTAAACCTGTTCTTTGGGGTAACTTTTTAAAATCTTTTTGTGAATGGGAGACATCATTGTTGGAGAATGAAAAACTTTATAAGTCCACCTGGGGCGAGTCTGGTTCATCATGGCAGAGATCAGTGATAGGACGGGGATGGTGGGTAGGGGCTGATGTCAAACCCTAAGCACCCGATGCCTGGAGGAAGAATGCCTCATCTTCCACCTTGGGACCTTCCAACTACATGGGATCAATGTGGATTTCACCAATTTCCTCACTTCCCCTCCGCCCCCCCCCCCCATCTTATCCCAGGTCTAACCTTCCAACTCGGCAGGACCCTCTTGACCTGTCCCACCTATCCACTCCACCCTCCCTTCTGACCTATCACCTTCACCCCACCTTCATCTACCTATCACATTCCCAGCTACCTTCCCCCAGCCCCACCCCCATTTATCATCTCTCAGCTCCCTTGGCCACAAGCCTCATTCCTGATGAAGTGCTTATGCCCGAAACGTCGATTCTCCTGCTCCTCGGATGCTGCCTGACTGGCTGTGCTTTTCCAGCACCACACTGCCAGCATCTTACTTTACCTGACCTAACAATTCACCTCAAGCTCACCTTCAAAAATTCATCCCCTTGAGAAGAAGGCATATGTTTAATGCCTTTTACATCCTTGTGATATGCTAAAATGGTTTGAAGGAACAGAATTACTTTCTGGAGTGTATTCCAGAAATATTTTAGCAAATGTGCACCCCACACCTGCCAGGCAATAACCATCTTCAATCAGAGAGAATCTACCCATCATCCCTTGACGTTCAATGGCATTACCATCGCTGAATTTCCCAATGTCCACATTCTGGGAGTTAGTATTGACGAGAAACTCAATTGAACTCATCACATAAGCACAGTGGCTACAAGAGTAGGTTAAAGGCTATAAAACCTGTAGTGAGTAACTCTCCTCCTGACTCCCCAAAGCCTGTCCACTATCTACAAGTCAGGAGTGGGGGAATACTCCCCATTTACATGGATGATTACAACTCCAACGACACTAGGATGCTTGACACCATTCAGGACAAAGCTTGAGTGGCACCACACCCAGTGGACCCAACGTTCACTCCTTTCACCATTGACAGTTGGTGGCAGAAACATGGACCATTTACAAGAATGCACCGCATCAACTCACTGTGGCTCCTTTAACAATATCTTTCAAACCCACAGTCTCTAACGCCAAGAGGAACAAGCACATCTGCTTAATGGAAACAGCACAAAAGTCACACTATTCTGATATGGAACAACTTTGCCATTTCTTCCCTGTCGCTGGGTCAAAATCCTAGAGCTCGCTTCCCATCAGCACTGTGGGTGAACCTACACTCCAAGGACTGCAGTGGTTAAAGAAGGCACCTACCATCAACTTTCCCAGGGCTATTAGAGATGAGTAATAAATGTTTGCCCAGCCCAGCAAAACCCATATAAATAAAAACAAAGTTTATACTGGATAATGTTCAATATACAGTTGATCTCTTTCACTTAAGGGTTATAGTTTGGACTCTAAGATTTTTAATATTCACCTCTGCCTTGGTTTAATGTCGCATCCAGTCAGTAATTCTCCCTGAATATTGCACTGAAATTCTGCGTTTCTGGGCTCAGTTCTTTAAGTGGGACTCAAGCCTATGATCTTCCAATTTCAAGGTGTGTTTGCTACTAAGCTAACAGTTATTCTGCCAAGGTAACAGCATCCTTTTACTACATCAACAGCCTTGGAGAAAGTGAGGAGTGCAGATGCTGGAGAGTCAGAGTCGATAAGTGTGGTGCTGGAAAAGCAAAGGAGATCAGGCAGCATCCAAAGGGCAGGAGAGTTGACGTTTCAGGCATAAGCCCTTCATCAGGAATGAAAGACTTATGCCCGAAACATCGATTCTCCTGCTCTTCGGATACTGCCTGACCTCCTGTGCTTTTCTAGCGCCACAGTTTACGACTCTACATCAAAAGCTTCTCCATGATTGTGAACTTGGTGTCAATTTTTACATTTAGCAGAGTAACTTAAAAAATTAGAAGGTGATTTTTTTAAATACCTCCTACTTTGCAATCAAGTTATATCAGGATAAAAGAATAATTGTTAGGGATGGGTATTTGCAATTGATGTACAATGTGGAACACGTGGTGATGTATCCAATGTAGTGTTTTCCTGTACTGCAACAGCATTGTGGTGAGTTACTTAGCCTCAGTGTGGACTGGCTCAAAACGAAATGAACTGCCAACGTACTTTTCAATGGACAGTTTCTTCAAGGAAAGTGAAATGCTTGTTGCAATACTACATTTTTGCAAGAAACATTTCTGATCTACAGTTAAACTTTTGCTTTTTCACTCCCCAAATCAGCCAATATCAACTCGTTTTGACCCTCTTCCTACTCTGAAGACATTTATCATTACTGAAAGGTGTCAATTTTCTATCCATACCATCTACTGTCAATATCTATGTGCAATATATTCTATCTACAGTGGTCACTTTGAAAAATAACGACTGCAGTAGAGTAATTCACTTGTTAGATGTTGCATGTAATCTTCTCAAGCTGCCTCCTGTCAGACCTTAACAGCCAGCTTTAGAAAAAGAGCAAAGTCAATAATCAGTTGTGATGATATATGATGAAGACGTTAGTACTTTATGTTGTACAAGTGCTTGCTTTATTTTAAGCATCTCTACTAATGGAGCATGATCCATTTTACATTTTACAAAAGATGCTCAGGACTTGAGCAAGACAATTGCAGCATTTGAAGGGAAGCTGCGTCGCTGAAGCCTTAAAAGAGTGATTTATTGTCAGCGCTAAATTACTTTGCATCATGGTAAATTAAATGTTCTTCTGACCAACGTCAGATGTAATTCTACATGACACTGTAATGTCAAAAAGACCTTGGAGATCCATTGATAATGATTATGCCAAATAGTCAATACCTGCCTCTGGTGGTTGTAAGTTGCTTCAAACAGCTGCACATTACTTATCTGAGGGAATTAAAAGGTTAGTTGTGACAACCAAATCCCTAAGTCCCTACGTGTCTGTTGCAGTGAGCAGCACAACAGTACCTTCTTCTCTCTGATCTTAAGGAACTGCTTATAATGGCCAAACCAACAGCACTTTTGAAACTGTTCAATTGAGGATTAGCACTGAAAGTAGACCGAAGAATGCACTGAGGTATTTTCTTTTGGTTTTTGCAATTCTTGCATAGTTATAGATCTGAGGAGAAAGAGAAGTGGCATTGCTCCAACTCAGGAGAAAATGCACAAAGATTTGACCTTTACCCACACTCTGAAGCATCAGAACTTAGATGTCAAGAGCTGCTTCAAGTCTAGCCAGCAGTTAATATGCTCTTGTTCTGAAAATAGCATTTAATCTTGGAATTGATAGAAGTTGAGTAAATAAATTAATTTCTAGGTGATAATTTGTCCCCTGTTAGCCAACTCTAGTGAGATCTGAATTGTAAGTATAATCTAGATTGGAAATATAATCTAGATTGATCTGGAAATATAATTTACACAAGTGTTATGCACATGTACATATGCGACCTCATTTCTGTTGAACTTTTGATTCTTCCACTTAAAGCATATTTGCAAAGTATCGGTTTATTGCAAAGGATTAAGATTTGTTTCCATGTGCAAAGATTTTAAGATAACATTTCTAGAATCTGAATGCTTACAATATGAAATATTAAAAATTCTATACATAATCTTTATGGCAGATTGTTAAGTCATAGAGGGTTTGAATATGGCAAATTTTTAATTATATTAAACATTCTTAAAATAAACAGAAACAAAATAATTGGAGGGCCACGGTGTTCAGTAGTTAGCACTGTTGCCTCACAGCATCAAGGAACCGGGTTCGATTCCAGCCTTGGGTGACTGTCTGAGTGGAGTTTGCACATCTCCCCGTGTCTGCGTGGGTTTCCTCTGGGTGCTCTGGTTTCCTTCCACAGTCCAAAGATGTGCAGGTTAGGTGGATTGGCCATGCTAAATTGCCCATAGTGTTCAGGGATATGCAGGCTGGGTGGATTAACTATGGGAAATGCAGGGGTAGCGGTGTGGGTGTGGAGATGGGATGCTCTTCAGCGAGTCGGTGTGGACTCGATGGGTCAACACTGCAGAGGTTCTATGATTATTAAAATCAGTCATGGGTTTCAGATAAAAGTTAAATATCACTCTGTTGTGATAGCATTGAAAGTATTTTCTTCACTTCTCCCATCTGATAGTGTCAATTTATAATGAAGACTGAAATAGCTTGTAATTAAGTTATCTCTGCAGCAAGGTTTTTGTGTCACTATATTTAACTATGTCAGATTCTTGTGCCTTGAATGATGAACTGGACTGAAAAAGTAGTGTGTTGAAAATATGTACATGTATCTCAGCAATCACTTCATACCTTTTTTGTTCTCAAGTGCTTTAAATGATAAATTAGTTGTGGTTGCTGCCAATTCTAATTTGAAATCTTTGTAAAAATGAAAGCAAATTCAGATAATACAATGATGTCCTGTTGCCATTGGTAACTGTTCCTTTGTTTATATGCAGCTACATTCACAGGGAAGGTTATGAAATGCTTGCCTTTATACAGCCACATCAGAAACACTTCAAAGTTCTCCACAGACAATGCATGACTTTAAAAAGCAGCAACATTTGCTGTCTAGGTAAGTAGATTGATTGAGTGCACAGCAAGTTGCTGCAAACAGTGATGAAGCCAATAGCCATTAATCATTAATGGTGTGTGCTATTTTAGCCATGATTAGATGTAAAATCCCCAAAGTAGCATCTGGCAACCAAAATGTAGCAGTATGAGCTTCTTGCAATTCGATTTACTCCACATGTTATCAAGAAATTGCTAAAGGTGCTGGATACTGCAAAGAATGTTGGTGCAGACAGTGTCCTGGCAACAGTACTGAGGAGTGGTGCTTGAGAACTAGCCACACCATGTTCCAGCGCAATAACATTCTCATCTACCTGGCAATGTGGAAAAATTCTACATTCAACTGTACTCAGCCAACCGATTACTCACTCCAAGTAGTGTTTCTAAGTTGTCAGCAAAGTCATGGGTAGTGTCATCAACAGAGTGGTCCAACATCGTTACCCAGCAACAAGCAGTTCCCTAAAGCCCACTGTAGGTTCCGGCAATGCCACCCAACTTGCCAGCCTTTTACAATCGTTGTCCAAGAATGGACAAAAGAACTCAATTCTAACAGTGTGGAAAGAGTGACTGCCTTTGACATGAAGGCCACGTTTGAATGAATGTGGCTTAAAGGAATCCTGGCAAAATTGAAGTTGATTGGGATTAGGTGAAAAGCCCTCTGGTGGCTGGAGTCATGCCTGGCATAAAAAGAGATGGTTGCTGCCAATCATCTCAGTCAATTCCAGTGCATCACTTATAGGAATTCCTCAGGATCAGGTCAAGCCACAAGTCGATGGAACACTCCTCCCTTGTCTGGATGGGTGCAGCTCCAACAACACTTAGGAAGCTTGACACCATCCAGGACAAAGCATCCTGTTTAACTGGCACCAATTCTACAAACATCCAGCCCCCCATCACTGCCACACACATTGCCAGCTGTGCACATACATGCACACACATACATGGGCACACACATTTACACATGCATACACTGTCACACATGCACATGTGCACAAAAATGGAAAATGAACAAAGAACAATACAGCACAGGAACAGGCCCTTCAGCCCACTGATACTACACTGACACATGATGCTTTACAAAACTAAAAGCTTTGACATTCTGTATCCCTTTATTCCCTGCCTACCCATGTATCTGTCAAGATGCCTCTTAAACGTTGCTACTGATTCTGTCTTTATCGCCTCTTTTGACAGCGGATTCCAGACATTTACCAACCTCAGTGTAAAAAATTTAACTCTCAATCTTCTTTAAACTTACCCCCTTTTACCTTAAAATATGTCCTCTGGTAAGTGACATTATTGCCTGTGAAAAAGACTCAGAATATCTGTACTATCCATGTCTCACATGATTTTGTCAACTTCTACCAGGTCAGCCCTCATGCTTTGATGTTCAAGTGAAAACAAATGAAGTTTGTCCAATCTATCTTCAAAACCTAATACGCTCCAAACCAAGCAACATCCTGTTAAGCCATTTCTGTATCCTCTCCAAAGTCTCCAAATCCTTCTGTTAGTGTGTCACATTCTGACACTAACAGCAGGGAGGCAGTGACTGGTCCTGGGACGTTGACTGGAAGGGCTTTGGAAGATGTGATCAGAAATGCAAGGCTGATCTGACTGAGAAGAGAGTCAGTGAAAACAGACTATGCAGCTTCTCAGTTCACCGTCCTGCCCCCCCGCCCCACACCAAATGCCACAGACACTACCACATCACAGTGTGGTTCTTCACTCTTCAAGTAGTGCTTAACACACAGTTGGTTATCCAATGGCGCAAACCATCTCATGAAATGGTAATCTACCACCACCTTAATTTTTGTCATAAATTTTGTGAAATTGTGAACTTTTAGAGCTTTCACAGCCAATGCAGAACCCAGCTAGTCTACAGAGATTGGATGATATCCTTTAAAATTATTCCTCGGATGATGATCGATTTTTTTCGCAGGAAATAAAAGGGCATCATTAATGCAACTGGGAAAAACCAGCCCCTGGTATTGAAGGGCCCGGCAAATTATTCCAATATTAAATGTGAGCATCAACTCTACTCTGGGAGAAGAATCAGCTCCTGTCAAGAGAATGTGGATCAGTCAGGATTCCACTGCAGAGTATAAACCATCACATTATACAGCTTGAACCGGGTGACTAAGGTGAACTGTGTTGGTGGGGGCACTGTCAGATAATCATTAGGATTGTCATTTCAAGTATCAGCACTGTATCCTTTTCACTCACATGCCCTCATTACGGTCTCGATGAATGATTAATTGTAAGAGACTTGCTGTTAAAAGGCTCCTTTCATAATCTCAGAAAGTGCTTTGCAACCAATGAAAGACTTCTGAAAAAGCCACCATTATTCTATGGTAGAACAAAACTTGAGTATTGCTGATAAAACAACCATTTTATCAAAGCTTTCTGTCTTTGCTCATCAGGGCAACTTGCAAAAAAACCAATTTCAGTGAAAGTGAATATTTATACTATATGATTGGTTGGGGAATGGACTCTGACTGGCAGAGGCATTGCCATGGAAAATGCATGTGTTAATGATGGTTGATAGTTAACTTTGATGGTTGATTTTTAAAGCAAACAAGTGGACTTTGAGTCATCAAGACATTGCCCTGAGAAATGAGCTAGTGAATGGCTGTCGCCTGTTTTGTTGAATAGATACAAAAGCACTACATGTTCTTTTCCTGCAAGGGCGAGGTTGCTGTCTACTAACACATGATACATCAGGTGCACCAATTTCCAAGGCCAACTGACAACCCTAAATTGACTGCCTGTGTAATTATTCACAGACTCAGGATTATCCAGCAAACACTGTTCAATTGCAGAATCCCTTCTAACGTTGGATATTGTGTATTTTGTATCGAAGGGCTTCTTCGATAAGGTTAAGAAGTCCTTGCTTGTTGTGCTCAGTTGAAGGGGTCTGCTGTTTGATACAATCTGCCCATTTTTGATCAACACTGACATTCATTACCCTATTACTTAGTTGTGTAATGGGAAGAATATCGCTTTATCTTAATGGCAGCATTGATGGTGTTACCGCGTCATAGCAGCACGAAACAGCTAGCTTAATCTGTTGCTGATAATTTTAAGATACCTTACCCTTCCACAGTAATGTAAGATAGACTATGCAGTTAACTTTCAATCATCATTACCTAGTGCATTCTCCAAAACAACCCCCAAACCAGAGTCCACATACCAACCAATCAGCAATCTCCTCTCCTGCAGCTTTCCCCTAAAATGGGTATTCTTGCAATTTCTCTTGATGAGTGCAAGATGAAAATCTTCAAAGAAACTTGTCTCTTTTCAGCAATTGTCACAGTGGAAGCCAATTTGAAGCCAAATACCTTGCCCAAAAAGCAAGTGATCATGATCAAGTAAGATATCATTTTAGAGATATTGATTGAGGAATCAATATTGGCCAGAGAGAATTTCTCTGCTTTTCAATGGATAATGCATCTTTTATATCATTTATAATGGGGCAAATGGTTTAAAATCTCACTCAAAGTATAGCCCTCCCTCAGCACTGTGCTGGAATGTCAGACTGGATTCTCTTCCCAGCCCATCTCAGGACAACCTTCGGAATCAGAGACAGCAGCTTGGGTTTTCATCCTTCTGTCAAGGGGTAACAGGAGCTGGTAACATTCCCAGCTCAGTCTACCCACCTCAGGTAAAGGCACTAGGTGAAACAGGATCTCCATTGGCAAGGGAGGGGCATCAGATGGGTGCAGGCTGGAGATGTGCCAGCCAACCCTGGAAAATGCTCAGATGCAGCTACCCGAGATGTTGGGTGTGGAGGTGGCTTTTTAAAAGGTCTGTCTTGATGTCATGGGACTTAGCAGCACTAAAAATAAGAACAGAAAGGCTGGAGGGCCCTAACCCATCACACACCCTCACCCCCACAAACCTCCCATCCATGCCACCTCATGCCATTTCATGCCCCCCAACCACCCCTTTTGGCTTCTCATACCTCCATACCAGGCTATGTGCTGCTATTCCCATTGATCCATGATGGAAAAGCAATGAAGCTTATGGTGACAGTAAGATGAATTTTAAAGAAACGTTTCCTGATAACTTTTACACATTGTTGAAAACACTTTTCACTATAGCCCAATAACGTCATTGAGCATCCTCAGACCTCTTAAAGTATCAATGCCTGAAACTGCAAGCACCTGAAACCTCTTCACTCCATGTGTATAGACGCCATGGAATTGACAGCAGAAACCAGAGAGCTTTCAACCAAGAACAAGTCTTTGCTGAGAGACCAGAAATCCATTATAATGATGAAATAGGTGTGCCCCTGCTTGAATGGGTGAATAAATATGCAAGTGAATAGCTTGGCAATGGGGGGAGGGTGCTGAGGGAAATGAGGTTCCATTGGAGTGAATGAGGAGGTATTGTCTAGGGATAGGAGGCATGAAAAGGACCTTTCGAACGCCCCACTCAAAGACTTCCCTTGTGCAGCCAGTGGTCCACTACACACCTAAGGTACCATGAATCTCTATGCCTTTCCATGTGGGCCTGACCTCATGAAAATTGAGAAGGAATGGATGATACCCCTCAACTCCTCAAGGAGCTGTCCAGGTCAGCAGGGTCAGGTCCAGATTCATGATCTGAACCAAACTCCACCTTTAAAAGGCACGCCCCAAAATTGGAAAGACCGGGAATAGAATTGAGAATCATGGAATCAGGACAGAAAGTGCTGGAGAAAACGTTTAACACAAGGAGATAGGAGGGCTAGTATGGGCCGTGAATTATCCTGGTCAAACAGGATTAAGGAAAATTCCAAAACTTTTTATATGTGTATAAGGACCAAGAGGGTAGCTGGGAAAGAGTAAGTCCACTCAAGGACTGTTTGTCATTTATGTAAACAATTTGGATGAGAATACAGGAAGCATGGTTAGTAAATTTGTGGATGACAGTAAAATTGGTGGTGTAGTGGACAGTAAAGAAGGTTATCTAAGAGTGCAATGGAGTCTTGATCAAACAGTTGGCCAAGGAGAAGCAGGTGGAGTTTAATTTGGATGAATGCAAGGTATTGCATTTTGTTGAAGCTTACACAATCAATGATAGGGCCCTGGGTAATGTTATTGGACAGAGAGACTTAGGGGTTCAGGTATGTAGCTCCTTGAAAGTTACATCATAGGTAGATAGGGTGATTAAGAAGGTGCTTGGTACACTCACCTTGATTGCTCAGACCATTGAGTATAGGAATTGGGATGTTATGTATACATCATTTGTCCAGGACGTTGGTGAGACCACTTTTGGAGTACTGCATACTGTTCTGATCACTCTGCTGTAGGAAGTATATTATTAAATTGGAGAGGGTTCAGAAAAGAATGATGTTGCCAGGACTGGAGGGTTTGAGTTAGAAGAAGAGGCTGGCTCGGCTTGGAATCTTTTCACTGGGACATAGGAGGTTGAGGGTGACCTTATGGAGATTTATTAAATCACTAGGGGCATACATAAGGTGAATAGCAAAGGTCTTTTGATGTTTTCATCGAATAAGTGGAGCTGCAGGACAAAAATCTTAAAATTCCATCCAAAAGTCATGAACAAAACGATGCTTTTTTTTTGCAAAAATATCATTGTTTCTCAACACAACCAGGGCAAAAGAGTTCAAAGCTAGAGGGCATAATTTTAAGGTGAGAGGGGCAATATTTAAAAGGCATTCCGAAGGGCAATTGTTTCACGGGGTGGTTCAAATGTAGAATGAACTACCAGAGGAAGTGGTAGATGCAGGTAGAGTTTCAACATTTAAAAGACATCTGGACAGGTACATGAATAGGAAAGGTTTAGAGGGTTCTGAGTCAAACACATGCAAGTGAGATCAGCTTAGTGTGGGAAATCTGGTCAGCATGGATGAATTGGACTGAAGGGTCTGTTTCCCTGCTGTATGACTTTATGATTCTATGAGTGAAATTATGGACAGAATCGAAGGGAATGGGTGAGGTCCTTAATGAATACTTTGCATTGGTATTCATAAAAGAGAAAGATATGGTGGTTGGTGAGTCTAAAGAGGAGTATATTAACATTCTAGGGCATGTTGATATAAAATAGGAGGTATTGAGTGTTTTGGAAAGAATTAAGGTAGACAGGTCCATAGGATCTGGTGGAATTTATTCTCAAAATACTAAGTGAGATGAAGGAGGAAATTACTGGGGCCTTGTATGAAATCTTTGTATCCTCTTTAGTCACAGGTGAGGTCTGACAGAACTGGGGAATAGCCAATATTATTCTTTTGTTTAAGAAGGGCAGCAGGAATAATCCAGAAAATTATAGGCCTGTGAAGTTTACATCAGTGGTAGGGAAATTATTGGAGAAGTTCTTAGGGCCAGGATTTACTCACATTTGGAAAAATATGGACTTATTAGCCATAGGCAGCATGGCTTTGTGCGGGGGAGGGCATGTCTCACAAACTTGGTTGAGTTGTTTGAGGAAGTAACAAAGCCGATTGCTCAGAGCAGGGCAGTAGATGTTAATTACATGGACTTTAGCAAGGCCCTTGACAAGGTCCCTCCTGGCAGGCTGATACAAAAGGTGCAGTCACATAGGATCCGTGGTGAGCTAGTAAGATGGATGCAGATCTGGCTTAGTTATAGAAAACAGAATAGTGGTGGAAGAGTATTTTCTGACTGGAGATCTGTGACTAGTGGTTTTCTGCAGGAATCAGTGCTGGAACCCCCATTCTTTGTGACATATATAAATGACTTGGAGGAGAATGTAAGTGGTCTGATTGGTAAGTTTGTGGATGACACAAAGATTGGGGGAGCAGCGGATGGCAAAGAGGATTGCCAAAGGAGATAGCAGGATGCAGGTAGACTAGAGACTTTGGTGAAGAAACAGCAGATTGGAATCTAATCTGGACAAATGTGAGATGATGTATTTGGGAAGGTCTAGTCCAGGAAAGAAATGTACAGTAAATGGCAGAACCTTTTGAAGCATGAACATGCAGGGGATCGAGACATACAGGTCCTCAATCCCCCTAAAGTGGCAACACAAATGGATAAGGTGGTCAAGAAGGCAGATGACCTGAATGTATTCATCAGTCAGGGCACAGAGTATAAAAATTGTTAAACCATGTTGCAGCTGTGTAGAACTTTAGTTAGGCCGCATTCAAAATATTGCATACAATTCTGGTCACCAGACCATCAGAAGGATGTGGAGGTTTTGGAGAGGGTACAGAAACAGTTGACCAAGATGTCGCCTGGTTTGGAGGGTATTAGCCTTGGGGAGAGATTGGTCAAATGTGGTTTGTTTTCACTGGAGCGCTGGAGGCTGAGGAACGGGCTGATAGAAGTTTACAAAATTATGAGAGACGTGGAAAGAATGGCTAGTCAGAGCCCTTTCTCAAAGTAGAAATGTCATTTACTAGGGGACATGGGTTTAAGGTAAAAGGGAGAAAGTTTAAAAAAAGAGATGTGAGAGGCAAGTTTTCTTTCCTCAGAGGGTGGTAAGTTCCTGGAATATGCTGTCAGAGGAGGTGATAGAAGCAGATATATGATTGCAACATTTAAAAGGCATCTTGACAGATACGTAAATAGGCAGGGAATAGAGGTTTTACAGACAACATAGAGGCAAAAGAATTTTAGTTTAGAAAGGCATTGTGTTGGTGCAGTCTTGGTGGGCTGAAGGACCTGATACTGAGCTGGACTGTTCTTTGAGAAACTCAGCGGGTCTGACAGAATCTCTGGAGGGAGTCATAGAGTCATAGAAATGTACATCACGGAAACAGACCCTTTGGTTCAACTAGTCCATACCAACCAGATATCCTAACCTAATCTATTCCCATTTGCCAGCACTTGGCCCATATCCCCCTAAATCCTTCCTATTCATATACCCATCCAGATGCCTTTGAAATGCTGTAATTGTACCAGCCTCCACCACTTCCTCTGGCAGCTCATTCCATACATGTACACTCTGTGTGGTAAAGTTGCCCCTTAGGTCCCTTTTAAATCTTTCCCTCTCACCGTAAATCTATGCCCTCTAGTTCTGGACTCCCCACCTCAGGGAAAAGACCTTGTCTATTTACCTTATCCATGCCCCTCATGATCTTAAACATCTCTATAAGGTCACCCCTCAGTCTCCGACACTCCAGGGAAAACAGCCTCAGCCTATTCAGCCTCTCCCTATAGCTCAAATCCTCCAAACCCAGCAACATCCTTGTAAATCTTTTCTGAGGCCTGTCAAGTTTCACAGCAACCTGCTGATATGAAGGAGACCAGAATTGTATGCAATATTCCAAAAGTGGCCTAACCAATGTCCTGTACAGCCACAACATGACCTCTTAACTCCTTTACTCAATGCTCCAATCAATAAAGGTAATGTTTCGAGTCCAGTATGATCCATCTTCAGAAGCTGCCAGACTTGCAGAGTTTCTCCAGTGCTTTCTGTTTCAATTTCAGATTCCAGCATCTGCAGTATTTTGATTCTTTTTCTCGGAATGAGTACTTGCCCATTTCCAAAGGGAACCCAATTCATCTCAACTCAGCGACAAACCAAGTCAAGGATATTATCCACTGAATATGCTGATGCTCTGGTTACAACGACCACTTGAGTCCAGCAAGTGGTGGGAGATTCCTCCTGACAGCAAACACACATATTTCCATCGTCAGTCGCAAATTTCTGAACGAAATCCTCTTGCCAGAAGACTACTGGAACCAGGAGAAATATGTGCAACTCAATATTTAAACTTTAATGCCATCCAGTCCTGCACTACCTTCCACACCAACCTACTCTATGAACCCTCCCATTCACATCCACTGCACTACACATGCACACCAATGCATACCACATACATGCACTAGCATGCAATAGCACACACCAACATACATGCATTTAGTCACATTCAACACATACATACCCACATACACACAACATAAACATACACACATCGACGCACCAACATACGCACCAAAACATGCATATACACCTTCCAGGCACACACAGGCACACGCACCCACAAACACATAATTCCTCACACACAGAGCAATATACAAACACACACGTACACACAGACACACACACCACAACAACATACATGCAGATTCCCTCACACACAATGTACACTGTGAGAGGTAATTTCGGTTTAAACTTTAAGATGTGCCTGGACCACAGACTGATCTATAATAAAAGACAAAACTTTTGTTTCTTTTCTAAAACATTTTGTATACTCAAAAGTAGAATAGTTTAAATTGTGCAGAATGCTGACAATTTGTGAGCAGAGTAAAAACAAACAGGCCCTTGATTGATGAAACCATTAACACAGGCAGGGAAGGATGAGTCCTTGACTGATAATACTGCAGGGTGAGAGAAACAACTTTGGAGACTCTGAAGACTTTGTGATAAGGGTGCAAATCAAAGAATAATGATGTTTTTAAGAATGTGAACCTCATGGCTCGTTAGAGCCAGGGAGGGGAGGGTCTGGAGACATTTGTTGCAGACTTTGTGATAAGGGTGTAAATCGAAGAATAATGATGTTTTTAAGAATGTGAACCTCATGGCTTGTTAGAGCCAAGGAGGGGAGGGATTTGTACTGTATATAATGAGAAACTTTGTAAGCCTCAGCGCGCCTTTTACTCAGAAGGCTGCCCGACTCTGCAGACTTGCTAATAAAACTTTGTTTTCCTGAATTTGTCTAGAGCGATTATTAAGAAGCGATTTTCGTTTCTAACATACACCCACATGCCATTCCCCCTAACACAGACATACATAAACACATACGTACACACACGCATACATGCACACACGAATTCTCCCCTCCAGTTAACACACACCACTCACACACAGGACACCGATACACACCCAGACACACATATGCAGACGTAAACACATGCAAACATACACACACATGAACAATAAAATAAAAGGGAAGTTGTGTATTGTTATAAGGTTAGTCAAAGTGCCTGCATCTATGTGAATTAACAAGTTGCTGGTGTTTTGCAGTGAATGGCTGTCAGATTTTCACTTGCAAGAATACTGCAATTTTACATCAGCTGTGTCATATCATCAAATTTTTACAACCTTCTCCGGAAAAAAAATGCCATTAAACAAATGTTACAATCCCCAGTTGTTAATTTAAAAAGGGAAGTTTACCTAAAGCTTCTCTCAGGATCACTGAGTGTCTACAATCTTGTGCAATTTTGGCCAACCGATCATGCCTAAAATGATTAAATGTATTGAGCGTTTAGTTGACATCTGCCCACCAGAGTAATTCCAAGACACACATTGTTCAGTCTGATAAAGTTAAGTAAAAAAAAATCAGACCTCTGATTGTATAGATCAGATTTCAACTCTACAATCTCTCCCTGTGAGACAATCAAAACAAACCAAAAGTGTGACAAGAATGGGAATCAGATTTCCAGGGATGAGAATGACAGCATTCCATCGTTTGCTATCTTCATAAGTCCACTATTTTTGTAAACTCTTCATGGGTGGTGAAAGCACTGAATTCCTGTTTGGAAACAACATAGATGTAGAAACTTTGCACTGCAACATCTTTTGATTTTTGCTTTAAAACTTCCATCCACCCAAAAAACAAACCTACCAGGACTGATAAAATTGTTGGTTTGAAGTTATGGGTTGTTAAATCTTGTTTCAGTATTCTGCTGACAGAATACTCTCCTCTGAGCACTGTACGATCTGGTGTGGATCTGTACACCAAGTTCCTCGAGGATCCTTTAGTTCTTCTTCATTTTATTCTGTGTGTTTTAAAGGTTGGCACAGAACTACAGGCTATAAAATGTAAAATAGTCACGAATAAATCCAATAGGGAGTTCAGGAGAAACAACTTTACCCAAAGATTGGTGGCAATGTGAAATTCTCTATCCCCGAGAGTAACTGAGGCAAATAGGATAGATGCATCCTAATGGAAACCATTTCATCACAAGGACAGAAGAAAAGAAGAATGAATAGAATGGGTTAAAATTAGAGTGGGAGGAGTCAAGGTTAGAGTGGTGCTGGAAAAGCACAGCAGGTCAGACAGCATCCGAGGAGCAGGAAAATCGACATTTCAGGCAAAAGCCCTTCATCACATTCGCCTCAGACCGGGAGGAGGCTAGCATGGGTATACATACCTGCATAGACTGGTTGGGCTGAATAGCCTGTTTCTCTGCATTCTGTGTAATTCTAAGTGACGTTCCATGTCAGCCTCTGGTATGATCCAGGCAAGAATAGGACAGAGTAGAGCTGCCTGCTCTCAGTCCCAACCACAATGGAATTTCAGCGGGATCTAGAAAAGGTGAGTCAGTGGGCAAACACGTGGCAGACCACAGGGCAGTGTGGTTAAATGTCAAGCTATACACTTCAGTATGAAAAACAGGATGGCCGAGCATTGTTTACCTGGTGATAATTGTGAAATGTGGGAGTAGTAAGAGATCAGGCCGTCCTTGTACACCAGTTGATGAAAGCAAATAAGCAGATGCAGCAAGAAATGAGGAAAGCTGATGGTATATTGGCTTTTCTTGCACGAGAGGTTGAGAACAGAAGTAGTGAGTATTCTTACTGCAGATATACAGAGCTTTGATGAGACTGTGCCTGGAATATTGTGTATTGTCTTGGTCTGCCTACCTAAGAAAGGATATGTTTGCGACACAGGGAGCGTAGCAAAGGTTTACAACACTCCCACCAGAAATGGCAGGACTCTTTTACGAGGAGAGGTTGGCTTGACTGGGCCTGTGTTCACTAGAGTTCAGAAGAACGAGAGGGAATCTGATTGAAACATTTCAAGTTCGACCAAGACTGGGCAGACTGGATGCAGGGAAGATGCTTCCCCTGGCTAGGGAGTCTAAAGCCCAGGGTCACCGTCTCAGGAATACAGGGTTAGATTATTTAAGGCTGAGTTGGGGGGAAATATTTCTTCACTCAGAGACTGGTCAACCTGTGGAAATTGCTCCCATGAAATGCTCTGGAGAGCTGGTCATTGAGTATATTCATAAAAAAAGTATATATTTTTAAGCTATTGTTAGCTGAAAATGTGTTGCTGGAAAAGCGCAGCAGGTCAGGTAGCATCCAAGGAGCAGGAGAATCGACGTTTCAGGCATAAACCATTCAGGATTATATTGAACAGCAGAGGGCTGAATGGCCAGCTCCTGCTCTGAGTTTCTATGTTTCAATGTTTCAGGTTTATACCCATCAGTGTTACAATTTTTCATTTTCAAACCCAAGCTCACTTTTTTTTCTCAGTGAGTTGGCCGTTCAATACCATTTAAGTCTCATGCAATCCAGGGGACAGCCACATGGCTTTTACCCAGGCCGTTTCCTAAATACTCAGAATGTTTCCAAGTGCGTGGTCTCTTTGCACTCAGCTCAAAATGAGCTCTGATCTACTTTGTTCTCAAAGGGGTCTTGATAGTGTTATTTTCTAATCAATGTGTTCAGAGATGTTATTACATACCACTAGAGTCGGTGGGACTTGAACCCGGGCCTCCTGGCTCAGACGTCGGGACACTGCCACCGTCACTAACAGATATCATCTGCGAGAAGATCATGCCCGGATCCGGGGATGGCGGTCAGACAATGTAGGAGCTGGACATCCGCTGGGCCCAGTTTTTAATCAGAACTTGTCTGCGGATAGAGATCTCTCTCAAATTCTGCAGACACTGAAGTTAGATCGATTCTAAATCTCTGAGTCCACATGTAGGAAGATGAGAAAAGATTTCATAAATAAGTGAGCATTGCGAAGATGTCTTTATGCAGTCTGAGTCGCCGTGCTGTCTGTATCTGGTTAATTACATTGTACACTGCCTGGGGGGGGGGCATCAATCAAACCTCCACCTTTAGTGATTGAACAAACCCCAGCACATGTGTGTTCCCGGCTTTGAGCTGCTCCTAATAAAGTGAGGCGCCAGAGAAAGTCTTGCAAATAAATAGCAAGAAAGCGAGCGCTGCATTATGTACACAACGGCCGAGTTCCAGCGATTGAGCATTTCCACTGTTCCTGTTCTCCACATCTGCAATCCAGTCACACCCTCTTCCAGTGACCTTTTCTTTGATTGTTACCTCTCTGCCTCCCCCAAGGTGTTCCACTACTTGCTGCTCAACGCACTTCAGTCCCACATTCATTAGTGCCCAACGATATATAGCCACAGGTTAATACCTTTAAACAGTAATTATCTCCAGAATGTAACATGCCTCATTAAAATCCATTACTGCGGTGCACACAAAGCAGTTCACTCACAAATGAGCCAGTCCGTCATGCCTCAGTTGTTTCTTTGTGTTTTGGCAATTCCCGCACTCAGCAGGATTGTAGTGTTAGTGGGAATGCAATAAAGCGAAGCTTAAGCCAAAACCTTTCAGCAAATAAAACAGTTGTCAAAAAGGGCCGAGGGAAGCTGTTGTAACACCACAGATTTAAGGGTTATCCTGTCAGGCCGTTCCTGTTGGTCTGTAACAGCGTAATACCATAAGATTAGATTCCCTACAGTGTGGAAACAGGCCCTTCGGCCCAACAAGTCCCTTCTGAAGGGTAACCCACCCAGACCCATTCCCCTCTGACTAATGCACCTCACACTATGGGCAATTTAGCATAGCCAATCCATCTAACCTGCACATCCTTGGACTGTGGGAGGAAGCCCACACAGACAGTTGCCTAAGGCTGGAATCAAACCTGGGACCCTGGTGCTGTAAGGCAGCAGTGCTAACCACTGAGCCACCATGAGCAGAATTAAACACACATCATGGCTGTGATGTTTCTCAACCCCATTCTCCTTGTAATCTTTGATGCTTTTACTAACCATCTATCTCTGTCTTAATTCCACTCAATGACTTGGACTCCATAACCCTCTGTAGTAATGGGTTTCACAGAGCCACCACCCTCTGGCTGATTAAATTCCACTTCATCTCAGTTCCCAAAGGGTATTCCCTCCACTCTGATATGGAAGTGGCCTATCATCCTGCCCCACTAGCTACCTGATGAAGGAGCAGCGCTCCAAAAGCTTGTACTTTCAAATAAACCGGTTGGACTACAATCTTGCGTTGTGTGATTTTTAACTTCCTTCACTCTGAGACTGTGATGTTGGGTCCTGGTCTCTCAGTGGAAACACGCTCTCCATGTCCACTCTGTCCAGGCCTCTCAGTGTTCTGTAAGGTTCAATCAGATCCAATGAGTTTCAATGAGGCTCAATTGCCTGCTCCTACTCAGAATTCCTACGTTCCTGTCCCCCCACACAGTCCCACCCCCCCCATCCCCCCAGGGTAGGGTCTCGATCTCTGCCGGCTGATCTACACACAATGCATGCACTAGGAGAAAGTGAGGACTGCAGATGCTGGAGATCAGAGTCAAAAAGTGTGGCGCTGGAAAAGCACAGCCAGTCAGGCAGCATCCAAGGAGCAGGAGAGTAGATGTTTCAGGCAGAAGCCCTTCATCAAGAATGTACTTTTCCAGCACCACACTTTTTGACAGAGCCCATGCACGTTCAATCACAAGGAGAGATGAGAGGTCTTGGGACTGTCCCCCCCTTACAAACAGCTTTCAAAATCATGAAGGGTTTTGATAACATACATATGGAGACTTGGCTTTCACAAGCAGAGGGTTTAGTAACCCAAAGGTTGCACTAATTGAAAATAATTAGCAAATGCTAAATAATTAGCGAGAGAGGAGAATAATTAGTGAGAGGAGAAGAATTTATTTTTTAAGTTGTGTGATCTGGAATGCACTGACAGAAGGGGCAGCGGGAGTTAATTTCAAAAGAAATGGCGACAAAATTTAGAGAAGAAAATTGCACAGTTACAGCTTAAAACGGAGGAAGTAGGTCATTCAGCCCATTGACTCATGGGGAAAGGACTTGGGGTCAATTGCATTGTTCTCACAAAGAGCTGGCACAGGCTAAATGGGCAAAATGGCCTCCCTCTGTGCAGTGAGCCTCAATGGCCAGCCTCAGCTGGGGTCTGAGTGACGTGGACTGTGGCAAGGAATGTGACAGGATTCACATAAGAAATCCAATGGGGCCAGCCTCAATATCGGAAGCAACTCACTGTTAAATATATATTCCTGGCTCGGGAAGCAGTGGGGTCCCTAGTAACACGGATTGTCGCTCCTCAACAACCTCACCAAGTGCACAACTCACCTCATTAATATGCAGCTTCCAATCCAAACGAGGTGCCAGGAATTCTCGACGTGGAGGTCAGAGCGGGGGCCTGGTGACTCCTGCTCTCCATGTAAACTCAGTACCAAACATTGTCTCAGAGTGCAGTCTGTGGGCACGAGCCTGCATAGTCCCCTTCAGCCACTGTTGACTGGCGCTCAATAGTTGGCAACCCCTCAGGATCCTCATGGCCTTTCTGGGGTCCACTTGCAGCACGCTCAGGAGGCACAGGCTGGCAGTGCAGGGTGCACTGGGAATGAGCATTGCAAGGATAACTGCATTGCAGGGCCAGGCATCCAGGCCATGACTGGATCGAGCTTCACCTTAGGACTTACTGTCTTTTAGCGCTTTCTCACTTGGTATCTGCCTACACACTCATAGCATTCCAGCCTTGACATATTTATTGGTGCAGTCACATAACCTGGCAGCTTGCTTGGCTGGCCAGCAGCAGTCCTCAGTCAAAGGGGACTGTGCAGCAGTGTGTGCCACATCAATCCCTCACTTGCTCCAATGTGCTAGCAGCTATATGCAGCAAACATATGCTGCTTGTTCAGGAAGCAGTCAGCCAGGTCTCAAAGTCTTAATAACACCATAAGAAACAGGAATGGGAGTAGGACATTCAAAAAAATCATTGCTGTTCCAACACTTACCTCCCCTTTCCCCATAACCCTCATTCCATGATTAAAGACTCAGCCTTAAATGTACAGTGGAACCCTCGTAGCTGCAGATTCAGTTTCCGCAGTTTCAGGTTTACCACAGCCTGAAAATATTACATGGCACATTCCAGAAATAATTCCAGGGGGGTTGCCAGGAATGTAAATTTCCCACTTAAATGATAGGGGTCGTGACTATCCGTGGTCTCGGGCGGTAGGTCTTGGAGCGTGTCACCCATGGATACGAGGGGACACATGTACATAGTGACTCTGCCCCACAGCTCTCTGTGGCAAGGAGTTCCAAAGACTCAAAACTCTCCGAGAGAAGAAATTCCTCCTTATCTCAGTCTTAAAGTGGAGCCCCTTAATTCTGTGACTTTGCCCTTTGGTCTCTTAGGGGAGTATATCTCAGCAAAGTCTATGGAGGTACCCATATTAAGAGCAGCCTTCAATACTAGTTCAAAGGATTGACCCAGGTCAGGAGATTCTCTGCTGGATGGGGTCCTATGGCTGTACAGCCCAGGAAATGGGTCACAGTCAGTCCTGTGTCTCTACAACCTATAAGACCAGGGGATAGGGTTAACGCAGTGAGATGTACAGCCACCAGTCAGGGGTCCGACACTTGCAGCCTAGAGCTATCCTGTTCGGGGGCTGATGGGTGCTGGTGGTGAACAAAGGGGTCCTACCATGGGAAGGAGACTGGGGATTGAGGGTTAGGTGCTGGCGGGGAAGGTGGATGTCTTAACTGTTGTGAAGGTGCGGTAAACTGTATATGTGAGGAGGGTTTTGGTAAGACAAGGGAGGGAATGGGGTAATGCAGAAGGGGGATTCATCCACCTTCAGGACCATCTTGGTGTGTGATAAGTGAGGTGGCATGGCTGTTAATGCTGTTGTAGCTGGCCTAAAGGGTTTGGAATACTTTGTCAATGCTACTCATGGGCCAGGTGCTGGCAGGTGGAACTAGATTTGGTTGGGATATCTGGTCGGGATTGACGAGTTGGTCCGAAGGGTCTGTTTCCGTGCTGTACATCTCTATGACTCTACATCCATAGTAAATGCAAAAAAAGGTAACACTTAGGAGCTGTAAAGAGTGGTTGTATAGTTTGTCTCATTGAGGTCAGTCATGTCATTGAGAAAGCTGAGAACTACTAGAATAGATAACTGTACGAACTTTAGTTTGCAGCCAGAATTCTGACCCTGCTAGGTCTGAATCTGAACCTCGAATGACACACACACAGTATTGAACCTTCAGAGGCACTAAAGGGATGACACAATGTCACATTATTTGCAGATCAGATTGAGGGGCATAATTTTATTTAGCAATCGAACTGTGACAGCAGGTATCACTAAATTGGCTGCATCCATCACAATGTCTGTCATTAGTGCAAGGAATCCAGTATCATGCAGTACAAGCTGAAGTTTGAATATAGAGCTGGGAGAAGATTAATTGAGTTGGTAGCGGAGCAGAAGAAGGACACCCTTTAGTTAGACCTCACGCAGGAGATCATTGTATCAGTACGTGAGTGACTCCTCAGCCCCAGACACAGGAAAGCAATGTCAATACCTTTTCAACTCCTGTTTAAAAAATTCAGACATAGATGTTTCAACATTTCTATTTCCAAAGGTTTAATCCAAATCTAGTTCATTGAGGAGAGTCAGGAGCACAGAAATGTCACACACGAATCATCCATCCTTAGTAATTAAAAAATCAGGCCATTTGGAAGCAGGCCATTCAGCCCACTGAGTCCACACTGACCCGTCAAAGAGCATCCTACCCAGACCCGCTTCCCCCTACCCTGCCCCTGTAACCCTGCATTTCCCAAGGCTAACCCACCTAGCCTGCACATCCCTGGACATTATGGGTAATTTAGCATGGCCAATCCACCAAACCAGCACATCTTTGGACTGTGGGAGGAAACTGGAGTGCCTGGAGGAAACCCATGCAGACATGGGGGAATGTACAAACTCCATACAGTCTCCTGAGGGTGGAATCGCACACGTGTCCCTGGTGCTGTGAGGCAGCAGTGCTAATGACTGAACCACCGTGCACTATTGTGTTCAAGCATTGAAGCATTCAACCCAATGCTTCTGTAGTAACGTACTGAAAAGTCCCTGCATTTGGATGATAGTCATGTTATATTTGCTGATAGCTTACTTGCAGCCTGTGTACACCTGGCTTATCGAATAGTCTCAGACTCCTTTATTATAACATCTATTTGTCAGTTACAGCTTTAGGAACATTTTAATAAGATTTGAAACAGCACAAATGTGTTAGAATCTATTGATCCCTTTAGGCTGTAAGTCCAGGCCAGGAAGGTACATGCAGTAATAACTCTGTGTTATGTATTCTGGCTGGGATTCTGTCTGATTAATTGGCTGTAAACCAGCTCTTAATAACCTATTTTGGTTTTTTTTACAGATTGTGGAATATGTTAATACATATCAAACAGGTGGAACACTTTGCCCATGCTACTCAGGGCTGGTAAACAATGGAAATCCAATTAAAATAAGATAAGATTTGCAATTCCACTAAACAGGCATAACAAAATGATAATAAGTGCAGAGGTCACTCAGTACCACTCTGTGTTATTTCAAAGTTTCGCCTGCCTGGCTGATGCTCTGCAGCACCAAACCTTTTTTTCTTTAAATCATTGAAATGAAATGGTGGCACAGTGCTAGGCACGGCTGCCCCACAGCACCAGGGATCCAGGTTTGATTTCATCCTCAGCTGCTTGTGTGGGTTTTGCATGTTCTTCCTGTGTCAGTGTGAGTTTACTCTGGGTGCTCCAGTTTCTTCCCACAGTCCAACAGTTTCTTCCCACAGACGTGCAGGTTAGGTGGATTGCCCCATAGTGTCCAGGGATGTACAGACTAAATGGGCTAACCATGATAGAAATACTGGGCTATGGAGACAGAGGGTTGGGTTTGGGTGTGAGGTGAGTCCGTATATACTCAATGGGCTGATTGGCCTGGTTCCACACTATTGGGATTCTGTGTGGACTGAAATGCTGGACTCTTGGCCCAGAGGTAGGAACACTACCACCACAGCACAAGAGCTCACTTGCTAGTATGTAATGGGTCCTGCTGATGGAGTCTAAATATCTAGTGGTTGAAAGTCATAAGGTAAATAGGTGTTGGATATTGATTAGCTCCCTACCTTTGAACTAGTCAGCCTGGACAGAACGTCCCCTGGTGCTCACCTTCCACCTACCAACCTTCGCATAAACCAAATCATCTGCCGACATTTCCGCCACCTCCAAACGGACCCTACCAAGAGGGATATATTTCCCTCCCCACCCCTTTCTGCCTTCCACAAAGACCGTTCCCTTCATGACTATCTGGTCAGGTCCATGCCTCCCAACAACCCACCCTCCCATCCTGGCACATTCCCCTGCCACCGCAGGAATTGCAAAACCTGCGCCCACACCTCCTCCCTCACCTCCATTCAAGGCCCTAAAGGAGCCTTCCACATCCATCAAAGTTTCACCTGCACATCCACTAACATCACTAATTGTATCCGTTGCTCCCGATGCGGTCTCCTCTACATTGGGGAGACTGGATGCCTCCTAGCAGAGCGCTTTAGGGAACATCTCTGGGACACCTGCACCAATCAACCACACCGCCCCGTGGCCCAACATTTCAACTCCCCCTCCCACTCAGCCAAGGACATGGAGGTCCTGGGCCTCCTTCACTGCCGCTCCCTCACCACCAGACACCTGGAGGAAGAATGCTCATCTTCTGCCTCAGAACACTTCAACCCCAGGGCATCAATGTGGACTTCAACAGTTTCCTCATTTCCCCTTTCCCCATCTCACCCTAGGTCCAAACTTCCAGCTCAGCACTGTCCCCATGACTTGTCTTACTTGTCTATCTTCCTTTCCACCTATCTACTCCAGCCTCTCCTCCTTGACCTATCATCTTCATCCCCCCCACCCCCCCACTCACCTATTGTACTCTGTGCTACCTTCTCCTCACCCCCACCCTCCTCTCATTTATCTCTCCACCCTTCAGGCCCTCTGCCTGTATTCCTGATGAAGGGCTTTTGCCCGAAACGTCGATTTTACTGCTCCTCAGATGCTGCCTGAACTGCTGTGCTTTTCCAGCGCCACTCCAATCTAAACTCTGGTTTCCAGCATCTGCAATCATTGTTTTTACCTAGCCTGGGTTCAAGTCCCACCTGCTCCAGGGGGATGTTATAAACATCTCTTAATAAGTCAATTAGAAGACAATTACTTACATAGGGTTCTTGAGGTACAGTGGTAGTGTCCCTACTTCTGGGTCAGAAGGCAAGGTTCAAGTTCCAGCGGTGTGTAATAACAACTCTGAACAGGTTCATTAAAATATTAATGGAATGATCCTTAGATTTTCAGTAAACAAAGCATGCCTTTTAAGATATGACCTACTGCTGAACCAGGAGCTAGAGGTGGATCATAACATGTCCAAACAGGTTAATTAAAATATAGACACACTGTGCAGTGATAGAATCACTACCTCTGATGCAGAAGGCCTTCTTCAAGTCCCACCTGCTCCAGAGATGTGTAATAACATCTCTGAAAAGGTCAATTAGAAAACCCCACTTTGATATGTGTATATAAGGGAAGTCCAGCCAGCACCAAGGGGGGAATTGATTAGGAGTACAATGATCAGCAATGTAAGCAATAATCAATTTCCACCAAAATTCTAAAGGCTCAGTGTATTAGAACATAGAACATAGAAAAATACAGCGCAGTACAGGCCCTTCAGCCCTCGATGTTGCGCCGACCAAAGCCTACCTAACCTACACTAGCCCAATAACCTCCATATACCTATCCAATGCCCGCTTGAATGACCATAAAGAGGGAGAGTCCACCACTGCTACTGGCAGGGCATTCCATGAACTACCAACCCGCTGAGTAAAAAATCTACCCCTAACATCTGTCCTATACCTACCACCCCTTAATTTAAAGCTGTGTCCCCTAGTAACAGCTGACTTCATTAGCGGAAAAAGGTTCTCACTGTCAACCCTATCTAAACCCCTAATCATCTTGTACACCTCTATCAAATCTCCCCTAAACCTTCTTTTCTCCAATGAGAAAAGTCCCAAGTGCCACAGCCTTTCCTCATACGATCTTCCTACCATGCCAGGCAACATCCTGGTAAACCTCCTCTGCACTCGTTCCAATGCCTCCACATCCTTCCTGTAGTATGGCGACCAAAACTGCACACAATACTCCAGATGAGGCCACACCAGAGTCTTATACAACTGCAATATGACCTCAGGACTCCGGAACTCAATTTCTCTACCAATAAAGCCCAGTACACCATATGCCTTCTTCACAGCACTATTTACCTGGGTGGCAACTTTCAAAGATCTGTGTACATGGACACCAAGATCCCTCTGCTCATCCACACTACCAAGTAGTCTACCATTAGCCCAGTAATCCATCTTCTTGTTACTCCTACCAAAGTGAATGACTTCACATTTAGCTATATTGAATTCCATTTGCCACCTTACTGCCCAGCTCTGCAACTTATCTATATCACGCTGTAACCTGCCACATCCTTCTTCGCTGTCCACAACTCCACCGACTTTCATGTCATCCACAAACTTGCTCACCCAGCCTTCAAGCCCCTCCTCCAGGTCATTTATAAAAATGACAAACAGCAATGGTCCCAAAACAGATCCTTGTGGAACACCGCTAGTAACTGCGCTCCAAGATGAACCTATACCATCAACTACTACCCTCTGTCTCCTTCCAGCCAGCCAATTCCTAATCCAAACCTCTAATGCACCCTCAATGCCATACCTCTGTAGTTTTTGCATTAGCCTGCCATGGGGTACCTTATCGAACGCCTTGCTAAAATCCATATACACCACATCTACTGCTTTACCCTTGTCCACTTCCTTGGTCACCTTCTCAAAGAATTCAATAAGCTTTGTGAGGCACGACCTGCCCTTCACAAAACCATGCTGACTATCCTTGATCACATTATTCCTATCCAGATGTTCATAAATCCTATCCCTTACAATTCTCTCTAAGACTTTGCCCACAACAGAAGTGAGACTGACTGGCCTATAGTTACTCGGGCTATCCCTGCTCCCCTTCTTGAACAAGGGGACCACATTCGCTATCCTCCAGTCTTCTGGCACTGTTCCCGAAGACAACGACGACCTAAAAATCAAGGCCAATGGCTCCGCTATCTCCTCCCTAGCTTCCCAGAGGATCCTAGGATAAATGCCATCAGGCCCAGGGGACTTATCTATTTTCATCCTTTCCAGTACTCCCGAGACCTCTTCCCTACGTACCTCAAGGCCATCCATTCTAATCACTTGTGACTCAATATTCACATCGGCAACAATGTCCTGTTCCTGAGTGAATACTGATGAAAAGTATTGATTTAGTGTCTCACCAATCTCCTCCGCCTCCACACACAACTTCCCATTACTATCCTTGACTGGACCGATACCTACCCTAGTCATCCTTTTATTCCTGACATACCTATAGAAGGCCTTTGGGTTTTCCCTAATCCTATCAACTAAGGACTTTTCATGTCCCCTTCTCGCTGCTCTTAGCTCTCTCTTTAGATCCTTCCTGGCTACCTTATAACTCTCAATCGCCCCAACTGAACCTTCACGCCTCATCTTTACATAGGCCGCCCTCTTCCCTTTCACAAGGGATTCCAATTCCTTATTAAACCACGGCTCCCTCACAAGACCCTTTACTCCCTGCCTGACAGGTACATACTTATCAAGGATACTCATTAGCTGTTCCTTGAACAATCTCCACATATCATTTGTGTTCTTCCCTTGAAGCCTATTTTTCCAATCCACGCATCCTAAGTCATGCCTCACCGCATCATAATTTCCTTGCCCCCAGCTATAACTGTTGCCCTGCAGTGCACACTTATTCCTCTCCATCACTAGAGCAAAAGTCACTGAGTTGTGGTTACTGCCCCCGAAGTGCTCACCTACCTCCAAGTCTAACACCTGGCCTGGTTCATTACCTAGAACCAAATCCAGTACGGCCTCACCTCTTGTTGGCCTGTCTACATATTGTGTCAGGAAACCCTCGCACACATTACAAATACCGACCCATCTAACGAACTCGAGCTATAGCTTTCCCAGTCAATATCTGGGAAGTTAAAGTCCCCCATAACAACCACCCTGCTACTTTCACTCTTCTCCTGAATCATCCTCGCAATACTTTCCTCTACTTCTCTCGGACTATTAGGAGGCCTGTAGAAAACTCCTAACATGGTGACCTCACCTTTCCTATTTCTAACCTCTGCCCACACTACCTCAGATGGCAAGTCTTCCTCCATCACCCTTTCTACTGCTGTAATACTATCCTTGACAAGCAATGCCACACCTCCCCCTGTTTTACCCTCATCTCTGACCCTACTAAAACATTTAAACCCTGGAACCTGCAACAGCCATTCCTGTCCCTGTTCTACCCACGTCTCTGTAATGGCCACAACATCGAAGTCCCAGGTACCAACCCATGCTGCAAGCTCACCTACCTTATTTCTTATTCTTCACAACAGACATGGAAGTCCTCTAACAAGAGATCCCAGTCAGGTGAGATAAATATTGTTCATTTAGTAAGCCTGATACATGCTGATTCTAGGCCCAGGTTCCCAGGTCAGTGACACAGATACCAATCTCAGGCCTCTGCAATCCCAATGTGGTCCCTCTTGGGAGGCAAGAGAGGAGGATGGAAGGGTCACCTGATCATGCATTCTTCAGTGACTCCTCCCAGCTTCATGTAAAGAAAAGCTTGAAAACGAATGAACATCCCCATTTTGTGGTGACTTTCAGCCCACCCTGGACCAAATTCTGGGTGAACCACATATTGAACCAAAATCCTGAGGGAGCAAGGTCCAGTATTACTGTGATGATGCTGCTCCTTTAACAAGGTATTGCTTTCCTTGGCTTTTTTTTCAGAGAGGTCATCAAAACAGTGATTCCGAAAGGCCTAGGTTCAAAGGGTTTTAGGGCCAATTTGATTATAGCTAACAGATACTATCTCAGACAAAAGGCTTTAAAGTTTTTTAAAAATAAATCATGCAATGAAAGGGGAGTGGCCAATTCTCCCAGCTCAGTTTTGGTTTGGTTTGGTTTTAGCAGGCTGGCTATTCACTGAAAGCAGGGGTCCCAAGCTGCTGGACCCAGAGAAGCTGGTCCATGCTATCCCCTCTCTCTTTGACATCTCTCCTGTAAGACCCTGTGTTTGACTTTACCTTTTGTGCCAAAGAGTATTATGCAGTCTTTTTCAAGTATTTGGAACAGCACATTACGTTAGGATGGTCTGTTGGGTTTTCGGATAGGTTAAATTATTCAGTATTCTGTTCTCTTTTGTTTGCGTTTCATTCGGTAATCTTGTAAATAAATTCTGTTTTGTTTAAAACTAAGAGGTTTGACCAGCTGCCTCCCTCCTGGAATATTCATGTTACACCTGATTACAACAACTAACAAAGTTAGGGTCCAGGCTGCTTTCTTGAAATGTTTGAGGGGGGTCTGGCCAAGTCCATAACAGTTACTTTGACCAATATAGACTGACTCTGTAGAGGATCCTCCTGTAGGGATGATGTCCCTCATTAACAAATGCAAGGAGCCCAGAGCTTGTAAAAGGCAACAGCTTGGGACCCCTGCAAATCTGTCAGTACAATGTGCCAACACCCAAAAGGCAAGGGCCCCAGTATTTGTTATCTTTAATCTTCATTTTCTACGTGGAAAATGAGTGCAAAGCAGACCAATTTCCAACCTTGCTATCTCGACAGGGCGGTTAAAAAGGCATTTAACACACTTGCCCTTCATTGCTGAGACCTTTGAGTACAGGAGTTGGGATGTCATGGTGAGGTTGTCCAGGACATTGGTGAGGCCTCTCCTGGAGTATTGTGTCCACTTCTGGTCACCCAGTTATAGGAAGGGTATTATGAAGCTGGAGAGGGTTCAGAAAAAAATTACTAGATGTTGCCAGGAATGAAGGGTTTGAGTTCTAAGGAGAGACTGGATGACCAGGGATGTTTTTCACTGGAGCATAGGAGGTTGAGGGGTGACCTTATAGAGGGTTATCAAATCATGCAGGGTGCAGATAAGGTGAATAGCAGGTGTCTTTTCCCTAGGGTGGGGGATTTCAAGACTAGGGGCATACTTTTAAGTGACAGGAAAAAGATTTTAAAAATGAGGGACAATTTTATTACACAAAGAGTGGTTCATGTGTGGAATGAACTTCCAGAGGAACTGGTGATTCAAGTACACTTTCAACATTTAAAAGGCACTTAGATAAGTACATGAATAAGAAATGTTTGGAGGGATATAGGCCGAGCATAGGCAGGTGGGTCTAGTTTAGTTTGGGATTATGGTTGGACCGAACGGTTTTTTTTAGAACGTAGAACATAGAACAATACAGTGCAAAACAAGCCCTCCGGCCCTCGATGTTGCGATATTCTTAGCTCATCCCCCTACACTATCCCATCACCATCCATGTGCTTATCCAAATGTGCCGAATGACTCTATGACTCTACAACTGACATTTAAGTGCACAAACTAGACAGTATGCCATATTTGAAAAACAGTTTGACCCAGAAAGAGTCAATCAAAGAATGAACACAATAGAGGAGCAGGCAGATGGGACTAGTTTAGTTTGGGATTATGCTCAGCATGGGTTGGTTGGACCAAAGGTTCTGTTTGCATGCTGTATGACTCTATGACTGAATACCCTTCTTGTGTGCTGTGAGTTTCTGAAAGAAAATAAATCCAGTAAGTTTTTAGAAGTGAATTAATGGCAGGAATTTATTTCAGGGTTCAGATGAAGTTTGAAGCCACTTAATCTTTGTTTCATGATTCAATGTCATCTCAGTCCCGTAATAAAATGTAGTATCCTGTAACCCCTTTGAGTAGAATAATTTCCCATGTACATATTTCGGCATTTGCACCAAGTCCCTTCACCAGAAAATTGAAAGATATTCCTTGCAAAAGCAAAATTGCTTTAAATTCTTAAAAAATTTTTTTTTAATAAACCTTAACCCAATTTGTGCTGCAGTGGCTGTCATCACTGATTGATTAAATTGTTTTAAAATCCACTATAAATTCAGATAAGCTGATAAGTGAAGAGAAAGCTGGGAAAATTCAATTTCACTATGTAAGAGATAGCCTATAATAAGCCATTAGAAAGGGTTTTTGTATCTCTCGGTTCGTTGACAGACAGAACTAGGTTGCAAGAGTCAGCGTGAATTGTGTTTCTGAGTGCTTATTATACAAACTCCTGTTTAGTTTCAGAGATAAAGAGCAGGTATTATTTTTCAGAACACATCATGAAACTGAGCATTAGAACAACTGGTTATTATTCTCCAGAACCAAAAAAGCTTGACTTCATGTCTTATTGATTTTACAGACGGCAGTCCAAATATTTTCATAAGTATTCACTTGCGATTAATCTTCAGCAACATTTCTTAAACAGGGAAATCCAAACTTCTTCTGAAAGAAAAGGATCCATTTCAGTGATTCAAAGGCACAGCTGAGAAAGCTCTGCCTGTGGGATGTGTTGCTGCCAGTGTGAAAGAAGACTAACATCCAACAGAGGACGGAGATGCTCTTTGAGATGTTCAAACTGTGAGAAGGAATTGGCACCAAACGGCTAGTTCCTCTAATGGGGGAACATTAAGAAGTGTTCATGACCTTAAAGTCAGCAGATCTCCATCAGGAAGAAAAGCAGGATGAACTGGAAGGCAGAAAAGATTAAAGAACAGAAGAGATGATGCTGCGAGACAGGAGTAGATGGCAATGAGAGGGTTGGTTAGCTCAGGCGGCTGGATGGCTGTTT
Organism: Chiloscyllium punctatum; assembly: GCF_047496795.1. Lineage (NCBI taxonomy): Eukaryota > Metazoa > Chordata > Chondrichthyes > Orectolobiformes > Hemiscylliidae > Chiloscyllium > Chiloscyllium punctatum. Next base: position 55,148,447 of record NC_092777.1, read on the forward strand.
TGCGAGACAGAGTGACACCAACAGTACAGGATTGATTACCACACTGGCTGAGGTTACCATGAAGGATACTCCTTCTCAACTTCAGCCCATGTTTGAGGCACGGTGACCCTCAGGTTAAACACACCACCAGTTCTTATTCTTTAATGAGAAAACAACTCCATGCTGCTGTGAGATAATGGTGACATTACCTTTACTTTGATTGTAATGGCACTCATAAAGAAATAAGATGTAAATGCAAATAGCAGAATTATTAATAAAGTGTTGGTTTGTTCCCTATGATGTGTAGTTTATGAGTAAGTTACTTTTGAGGCTAGGTGTCAATAAAGTTAACATGGAATCCAAGCTTGAGACATCTTCTAGGTGATAGCAGGTGGCATCCAGTGAAATGGAAACAGAAGGTGCTGGAGAAACTCAGCAGGTCTGGAAGCAACTGTGTATCAGCATCCGGTATGTCGCTTCCAGTTCTGAAGAAGAGTCATATCAAACTCGAAAAGTTAATTCTGTTTTTGTCTCTCGACAGATTCTGCCAAACCTGCTGAGCTTCTCCAGCACGTTCTGATTTTATTTCAGATTTCCAGCATCTTGGCAGCACCATAGGAACATTTAACAGTTATCCAAGTCATGGTGGTGTACAAATAGTGGACATTTTGGAATAATTGATGTTCCGTGCACTGATGTCCTTATCTATCAGGATAGTGGAATGGTTGAACTTGAGAAAGCTTGGTGAGCTGCTGCTTTGTGAACCTTCTGTAGGTTGTACAAATAGAAATGGCAGTGGTTGAAAGACGATTGTTTAAGTTGGTGGATGAGCATGGTGTGCGTGTGCATGAGTCAAATGGACTGGATGGAGAACAGGTAGAGGAATCAGAAAGAAAAAGTCAAACACAGAAAATGTTGGAGAAACTCATCAGATCTGGCAGCATCTGTGGAGAAAGGAACAGAATTACATTTCAAGTTCGGTTTGACCTGTTCAAAACCGAAAGTGGTTGGAACATGGTGGTTTTATACTTTTCAAACAGGTGGGTGAGGGTCAGGAGAAGGGACGGTGTGGAGGCTCAGTAAAAAGACAAAGATGTTGCTTATTGTGGTGAAAGAGAAATAAAGATGTAAAATGTGTGTGAATTAAGGTATGAAAGGGTGAGAATGAGTTCTCTCTGCTGACAGCAAATTAAATGGACACAAACAAGACAAGACTGGGAGCTGGGGTGGGAATGTAAGAAAAAGGGAGGACAGGTATCATGGAGTTTAGGCGTTGAAGTTGTTGAATTGAATCCTCAGACCTCAAGGCAGTCATCTGCCTAAGTGAAAAGTGAGGCGTTGTTCTTCAAGCTTGCTCATGAGAACTTTGGAGCAGGCCAATGGTAGAAATGTTAGTACGAGAGCCAGGTGGTTTATTGAAATGGCAAGCAACTGGGAGATCAGGGTCATTTCTATGAACAGAATGAATTGTGCCACAAAGTGGTCACCCAGACTGCATTTGGTCTCACCAATGTACAGGAGTCTGTACTGTGAGCAATGAGACATTAGTTTCCTGTTGTCTTTCAGTCAGGGTGTTATCCTCAGTGGAGTGTCAATATTACAGGTTCCCTCCTTAATCACTGCAAATGTTAATAGAATTGAGCCCTCATTGTCCTCTGGTTATTTTCAGAGAAAAACACTAAAGATTGGATCCTCTTGGCTGTTCTTACAGTAGACTGAACTAAAATAAGCACACTCTGTATGTTCTTACACATTTGGCAAAGGGTATCATGTGAATTAATATTTTTTCCTTTTCTAATATAATTGGAAAAGGTGAAATTGGAAAAGATTTTCTTCTGAGAACATCAACCATTTTGTGTCAAGTTCCTGTTGTGCGTCTAGAGGTTTTGATGTCAAAAATGACAGCTGAATTAGACAGAAGGGCTTTCTGATGTTGTTTAATGCTGTTGTGGTACACAATGGAATTGTCAGGTGATAGTTTTCAACTGTGTTGAGTTATTTTAGATGTGTTTTGAAGAGGGAGCAACCAATTAGAATGAGTCTTCTGCTGGATACGTTTGAATCCCCATTATTGTAAATAAGAGTGGTCTCCCTCACAGTGGATCCTGTATTTATTATGCATTAAGGTAGAGGATAAGCTTTCTGATACGCTGCAATAACTTTGTAATATTTAGTATGTATATTATTGAACACACCCCTTCTGAATTAATCATTGCTCAAGGATCTATCACTGCCATCTTCTTTGCCTGACCTACATAGTGCTCCTCAGTAAAACATAGCATCAAAACCCATAGCTACAACACCCAGCCATACCTCACCACTACTCTCTTGACCTTATCTCTATATCAAAATTCTCCAAGAATCAGTACTGAATCTTCGCCCAGCTAAACACTGGGAAGACAGTAGTTATTGACCTATAGGAGTGCAATATCTGGCACATGTACAGATTCTGAGACATGACCAAGATAGTTAATGTGTGTGATTTGAGATCCCTGTTCTTCAATTCCACACACATCCACTATCCTTGTTTTAAAAGATTGATCAACTTTGTAAATATGCAAACAATACAAATAAATACATTTGAAAGTTGGTGAAGAATGACATCATTGTTGGAGGGCGGGGGGGGCATTAAATGGTTTGATTTAACTCGTTTTGTGAAAAACAGAAAGGAACAGTGTTGTTTAATTGGTGATATTTTCGGAAATGTGGAGACGCAAAGGGATCTGGCCCTCCTTGTACCCTAGTAAATGGAAGTAGCTAGGCAAATGCAGCAAATAATTAGGAAGACAAATGGTTTATTGGCATTTATTGCTAAAGGATTTGAGTTCAGAAGTAGGGATGTCTTACTGCAGTTATACAGTGCCTTGGTTAAACTACATCTGAAATATTGTGTGCAGTTTTAGCCTCCCTACCCAATGGAGGACAGAGTGCAGCAAAGATTCATAATGCTAATACTGGGAATGGGAGGATTGTCCTATAAGGAGAGATTTGTTTGACTGAGTTTGTTTTCACTAGAGTTTAAAAGGATGAGAGGGGATCTGATGAAGCATATTAAGTTCTAACAGGACTGGACAGACTGGATGCAGGGAGGATTTTTCATTGATTAGGAGTCTAGGACCAGAAGTCACAGTCTCAGGATACAGGGTAAACATTTTACAACTAAGATAGGAAATATTGCTTCACTCAAAGAGCAGTGAACCTGCTACAGAAGGCAGTGGAGACCAAGTCACTGAATATATTCAAGAAAGAGACAGATAAACTTTTAATTACTTAAATGCTTAAAGGGGTATGGAGAGAAAGCTGGAAGATGGCATTGTGATAGAATATCAGCCATGATCATATTGAATGGTGAAGCAAGCTCAAAGGGCTGAATGGCCTCCTGCTGCTACTATATCTTCTGTTCTTATGTCGGTCATTATCTTAAGAAATTTCAAGGTTACCTACAGTTAACAATCTTTTGTTTGGTTCATGAAAATTGGACATAACTCTGTTTATAAAATGCTGAATGACAGAATTGTTAAGTGCAGAAGGAAGGCATTATGTCCATATTGTTTTCACTGACTCTCTGAGCATTTTAACCTCAATTTCACATCCTTGGGTAAAACAATATAGGATTCTACATGCTGAGTATGGTGAGATGACTTTTTTTTTAATTCAAGAAAAGAATCATGAAAAGAACAGCATTTATAAATATTGTAAATGATATTTAAAAGCATGTTCTGCTTTTTGGTGAGGACAGGTTGGGGTAAAGCTATTCTGCGAGTTTAAAATGTTCTCTGCTTCAGGACAATGCACTGAAGCCTTCAATAAGCCGAGTTTGTCACTCTGTGAATAAGAATTTGAATCTGGAGGATAAAGCGAAACTTTATTTTTAAAGTCTGAATCAGCTGTGACTAATGATTGGTTATGAAACACCATATTTATTATTTAGCAAAAGAGATGCTGCAGTGCAATATTTCCATGTCTTTTCTGGATTCTGTTCAATTATTGGTGGCACACAGGGGGTTATTTAAAGCTAAACACTGCAACATGTCAATAAAGGAACTGATTAGGAAATGGAAGTTCTGAATGGTACGAAAATGTTTTCCAGACTGCTTTTTTTGACAACCATCTCTGCTAGCAATCTGAAATATTCCCAAATCAATCTGAGATCTCAGTTGCATTGTCTTGTTGCATAATGATCCGAGAATTGTGCCAGCTCCTCTACGCGTATTTGTCAAACGCAGATCACTCAAGGATGGACTGTTTATCGTCTCACTTTCTCAGCATCAGCCAATAATCTCAACCCCACCACCACCAAAGTAATGGCTGCATCATAAATGGCGTCATCTTTCTGAGCATCAAACTGGAGAATGGTTCAGCTTTCCGATTCAAAGTCTAAAGTCTATTCAAGGCGGCCTATGAGTTCCTGCTCCACTGACATGCCCTATCTGTACATTTCTTGATAGTGATCCTTTCAGCTGTTTGGCCCTTCACTCTGTACAGGACATTCACCGTCAACAAATTCACCGCCCAGTTCTTCTCTCTACCTTTCTAACTGATTCAAGGATCTCATCCCTCAGATCTGCTTTGATCTCTCAACTTGTTTGGTTTTTTTTTTGTCCCAAGGAGTTTAATTCTTTCACACAACACCCTGGAAACCATGGGGACAGAGGGAGACCCAGGTATCTATGGCTTGATCCACCTTTACAGATTTGGAATTTCTTTCACAAGACAATTATGGCACAAGCTTCTATAACCATATACTGGACAGAATGATACATTTCCATACCTGAGCAATCTTACTCTTTTAGAGTCATAGAGCTGGAAAGAATGGAAACAGACCCTTCGGTCCAACCCGTCCATGCCGACCAGATATCCCAACCCATTCTAGTCCCACCTGCCAGCACACGGCCCATGTCCCTCCAAAGCCTTCCTATTCATATACCCATCCAAATACCTCTTAAATGTTGCAATTGTACCAGCCTCCACCACGTCCTCTGGCAGCTAATTCCATACACGTACCACCCACTGCGTGAAAACGTTGACCCTTAGGTGTCTTTTATATCTTTCCCCTCTCACCCTAAACCTATGCCCTCTAGTTCTGGACTCCCCGACCCCAGGGAAAAGACTTTGCCTATTTACACTATCCGTGCCCCTCATAATTTTATAAACCTCTATCAGGTCACTCCTCAGCCTCCGACACTCCAGGGAAAATAGCCCCAGCCTGTTCAGCCTCTCCCTATAGCTCAAACCTTCCAATCCTGGCAACATCCTTGTAAAATCTTTACTGAGCCCTTTCAAGTTTCACAACATCTTTCTGATAGAAAGGAGACCAGAATTGCACGCAATGTTCCAACAGTGGCCTAACCAATGTCCCATACAGCCGCAACAAGCACCAAACACTGAGGAAAACCCACTAAATCTGACACGGCCCACCTTTGAAATCGAGCTCCAGTACAACCAATACGTATATCTCTTTTTTTTCAATTGATTTGTCCCTCTGGGGGACATTGTTAATGCAGAATCTGTTTTTTTTAAAAATCCCACCAGTTTGAGTGCTGAGTGAAAGAATTGAATCCCTTGGGCGCAAAAAAAACCTGCTGAAGAAGTAAGCCGAGAGATTGTGATTGATCTGATTGTATCATCAACATTATATGCCTGCCTTCCTCAGTAAGCTTCAGCCATCCCCTGGCCCATTGTGTAACAAGAACCTATCCAGCTCTGACTTCAATACATTCACTGACTCTGCTTGCATTGTCTTTTCAGAAAAGGTTCCAGAGACTTACATCCCTCTAACGGAAGAAAACATCTCATCTCTGTTTGAAATAGGTGATCCTTCATTTGACCCCACCTTCCAGATTCTCCCACAAGAGGAAATGTCCTCTCCACATCTATCCTGGGTCCAGTTCCCTCAGAACCTTCAATGTTTCGATCAAGTTACCTCTTACTCAGAGACAAATGTAGGGTAGGTTTTTGGGACTGACACTGAGATAAGGCAATGGGTTCTGTAACGAAAAATAGAAATCACTGAAGAAAGTCAGCAGGCCTCCAGCCATTTCTGTTCCTCTTTCAGATCTTCAGCATCTTCAGTTCCCTGTTTTACTTCAATGGGTTTTGTTGTCACTCCATGCAGTTCCAGTCTGCCAGAAACCAAAAGGGCGAGGAAAGGAGTGCATGGCATGTTTCTCTCCCCAAACATCATGACTCCATTTCTCAGTATGAACATTACTCAACCTCAACAAGCATTTCAAACTTCAGTTCATGGGATGTGGTAGCTAATTCACTGGGTCAGCATTTATTGCCCATTCCTAGTCGCCCTTGAACTGAGTGCTTTTGAAGGCCACTTCAGAGGGTAGATAAGAGTCACTGGGTCTGGAGTCTCATCCAAACCAGACAAAATTGGCTAATTCCCTTTCCTAAATGGCACTAATAAACCAGATAGGCTTTTACAACAATCACTTTATGATCATCATTAGACATCTAATTCGAGATTTTTAGTAAGATCAAATTTTAACCATCTACCACAGTCGGATTTGGACCTAGGACACTAGAATTACCTGGGACAGTTCCACTGGGCCATCACCTCCCCCAAATAAGAGGTGACCTTCGTGAAACACAATGGATAGAGTCAGAGAGATATACAGCACAGAAACTCACCTTTCAGTCCAACTCATCCAAGCTGAGCAGCTATCTAGTTCCATTTGGTCCATATCCCTCTAAGCCCTTCCGATTCATGCACCCACCCAGACGCCTTTTAAATGTTGTAATTGTACCAGCCTCCACTACTTCCTCTGGCAGCTCATTCCATACACACACCACCCCCTGTGTGAAAACATTGCCTCTTAGATGCCTTTCAAATCTTTCCTCTCTCACCTTAAACCTGTGCCCTCTAGGTCTTCTCCCTGGGACTCCCCCACCCCAGGAAAAAGACCTGGTCGATTTACACTATCCATGCCCTTCATGATTTTATAAACCTCTATAAGGACACCCTTCAGCCTCCTACGCTCCAAGGAAAATAGCCCTAGGCTATTCAGCTTTTCCCTATGGCTCAAACCCTCCAATCTTGGAAACATCCTTGTAAATCTTTTCTGAAGCCTTTCAAGTTTCACAACATCCTTCTTCTTGCAAGGAGACCAGAATTGTAAACAGTATTTCAATAGTGTACTAACCAATGTCCTGTACAACTGCAACATGACCTCCCAACTCCTAAATTCAAAGCACTAACCAATAAAGGCAAGCACACCAAATGCCTTCTTCACAATCCTGTCTATCTGCAATTCCACTTTCAAGGAACTATGAACCTGCACTCCAAGGTCACTTTGTTCAGCAAGACTCCCCAGGACCTTACCATTAGGGGTATAAGTCCTTTCTTAATTTGCCTTTCCAAAATGCAGCACCTCACATTTATCTAAATTAAACTTCATCTGCCTCTCCTTGGCCCATTGGCCCATCTGATCAATGCCTTGGGGGAACCTCACAGGATGGGCGCTGGAAAGATGTTTTCCCTCATGGAACAGTCTACAACTGGGGGAATACAATTTAGCGTATAGGGCTTTCCCACTTAAGACGAAGACAAAAAGACTTTTTGTCCTCTCAGAAGGTTGTTAGTCTGTGGAATTCTCTTGCCCAGAGAGCCATTGGGCCTTCAAAAATATTCAAGTCTGTGTTAGGCAGATTTTTGACAGACTCGCTCGGGATTATGGGAAGGGCTAGACAGGTCGGTGGAATTGAGTTGACAGTCAGATCAGCCCTGATTCACTCAAATGGTGGAGAAAACATGAAGGGCCAAAGTGGGAGAAAGTGAGGACTGCAGATGCTGGAGATCAGAGTCGAGACTGTGGTGCTGGAAAAGCACAGCAGGTCAGGCAGCATCCGGGGAACAGGAGAATCGACATTTCAAGCATAAGCTCTTCATCAGGAAGTAAAGACCTTATGCTTGAAACATCAATTCTCCTGCTCCTCAGATGCTGCCTGACCGGCTGTGCTTTTCCAGCCCCCGACTCTCGACCATGAAGGGCCAAATGGCCTACTCTTGTTCCTAATTGTGTATTTGGGCACAAAATTCACTCATGGGATGTGGGCATCACTGTCTTGGCCAATATTTATTGCCCATCACAAATTGTCCAGACAGCAGTTAAGAGTCAAACACATTGCCCTGGGTCTGGAATCAAATTTAAGCCAGAACAGGTAAGGGTGTCAGATTTTATTCATAGAACATAGAACATAGAACATAGAAAAATACAGCGCAGTACAGGCCCTTCGGCCCTCGATGTTGCGCCGACCGAAGCCTACCTAACCTACACTAGCCCAATAACCTCCATATGCTTGTCCAATGCCCGCTTAAATGACCATAAAGAGGGAGAGTCCACCACTGCTACTGGCAGGTCATTCCATGAACTCACAACCCGCTGAGTAAAAAATCTACCCCTAACATCTGTCCTATACCTACCACCCCTTAATTTAAAGCTGTGTCCCCTAGTAACAGCTGACTCCATACGCGGAAAAAGGTTCTCACTGTCAACCCTATCTAAACCCCTAAAAGGCATGAGTGAACCAAGGAGTTTTCCAACAGTCAGCACCAGTTTTGTGGTCATCATTTGACTGTTAATTCCCAATTTGTATTGAATCCACATTCTACCATCTGCGGTTGTGGAACCTCAACCTAGGTCCCCAGGTCAGTACCAGAGTTTCTAGTTTGATAATCCAACCCTAATACCAATAGGTCATTGCCTTCCCACAACTGAGTGTATGTGCATGTGTGTACACGTGTGAGTGTGTGTTTTGTGTTGGAAAGGGTTTGGGGAAGGATGGAGGTACTGTTGAAGCTCCAGGTAATTAACTTATTGTGTTGTGACATTTTCCAACTATAGGCAGCAATCTCAGTTTGGTCTATATCCCAGGTCAGAGCCACAGGTGCTCACTAACCTACAAATCTCAGCCAATAAGACAGCATTCCGTACAGCCTGAACACTGTTTGTTGAGCTAAACCGTTATTGACATGTTATGGACCGTGTGTTACCAGTACCTGATTCCTGGCAATTTATCTGTTTCACTCAGACTACGATTTCTAATGTGTTTCACTGTAAAAGATGGTGTAACTTCAGGGGCTTTCTGTCCACAATCAGCTGCATTGAAACTGACGGGGAGCAGGGGAACTGCAGTGAGAAACAGTCAACACGCAGGCTGTCCCCTAACTGGGGAAGCTGTCCAGACATTGCAGTAATTGACAGCATTCTTAACCCCCGCAATGTTTGATCACTGCTCATAAAAGAATCCCAGTACTGTCATTAAAAATGAAATCAGTCTCATAACATCTATAGGAATTGGTTACATTGCTTGTTTGTACATTCAAACTGGTTGCAGAGAGTATTCTGCAGTAGATTTTATTTCGCACTGTTACAAAGACGTTACACAATCTGAAAGACACTCAAATAAAATCTGTAAAGCCCTGCTCTGCATTGCAGTAGCTAAGAGGAACATTTAAGTGTCTGCACTGGCCTTACACAACTAGAAATCTGATGGTGTGTCTATGACAGGGAGTATATGTCTCTGGGGAACGGAGTATGTGTCTGCATGTGCTTGTCTATGTCCTTGTGTGTGTGAAAATGGGTGTGTATGTATATGTCTATCTGTATTGCTGTAGGCAAGTGTATGATCAAGTTTGTGTGTGTGTACATGTCAGTGTTTGAGTTTCTTAGTGTCTTTGAGATTTGAGTTTTTAGTGCGTGTTTGTCTATGTTTATTTTTGTGTCTAAGTTTCAGTGTATGTCTCTCTGAGTTTGTGTCTGTGTCCTTATGTATGTGTATGCGTATGTGTGCCTGCATAAGTATTTGAGTTTTCAGCGCCGGCATGTTTCGTGTGTCTGTGAATATGTATGGGCTTGAGCTTGTTACCTATATGTGTGTGTCTGCATCTCTGGGTCTGTCTCTATGTGTGTCTGTATGTCTGCAACTATGTGTTTCCACATTTCTGTATCTCATCATGCCCTATCTGTTTGTGTCTGTGTGTGTCTACATGACTCTGCCCATTTGTATATCAGTCTACATCTCTATATCTGTGTGTGTGTGTATCTGTCTCTGCCTGTACATCTGGGTGTTTACCTGTATCTGTGTAAGCCTCTGTATCCATGTGTGTGTGTCTATCTCTGCCTGTACATCTGGGTGTTTGCCTGTATCTGTGTAAGTCTCTGTATCTCTGTGTGTGTGTCTATCTCTGCCTGTACATCTGGGTGTTTGCCTGTATCTGTGTAAGTCTCTGTATGTGCGCGCGCGCCTGTCTCTGTCTGTATATCTGGGTGTTTGCCTGTATCTGTGTAAGTCTCTGTATCTGTGTGTGTGTGCATGTGCACCTGTCTCTGCCTGTACATCTGGGTGTTTGCCTGTATCTGTGTAAGTCTCTGTAACTGGGTGCACATGTCTGTCTCTGCCTGTATATCTGGGTGTTTGCCTCCCTCTGTATATGCCTATGTGCCTGTCAGTGTATGTCTCTGCATCTGTCTGTCTCTGCCTGTACAGGTGGTTCTGGGATAATGTATGATTTGGCTATAACATCGATGAAGAATCAGGGAACAGTATTTTGGAGAATGTTTACCACCATTGGCAATAGTGCAATTCCAGCAGGGATCACTTTGCGCGCTTTGTTCTGCGCATGCACCAATGTACGCACCAAAATCTCCATGTCGTTCTGCGCATGCGCGATGTTAGCTGCCAACAAAGCAGCTTTCTGTGAGAGATAATGTACAGAGAGCAGCTTTCTATAATTTTTTTAAATGTACAGTATTAAAGTTATTTTTGTTTCATTAATGAGTGTGATTGCAACCTCCATTCAGGTTGTGCTATACGTTGCATTAGACTTTGGGTGATTTTTGAGCGAGTGATATTTTCTGGTGGTCTGCCCCAACACCATTTTTCACATGGGCCTCATTATTTCTATTAAGCGGTTTTCTATTAAACAAGGTTTAGCTGAAATGCAACTATGAAGATATAGGAGGTCTACCTGTACATCTGTGAATGTTCGCCTGTGCCTGTATGCCCCTGTATCTGTGTGTGTCTGTCTCCGCCTGTACATCTATGATTGTTTGCCTGTATCTGTGTATGCCTCTGTGTCAGTCAATGTATGTTTCGGTGTGTGTGTGTGTGTGTGTGTGTGTGTGTGTGTCTTTCTCTCTATCAATCTCTGCCCATATATCTGTGAGTGTTTCCTATCTCTGTGTATGCCTCTGTGTCAGTCAATGTATGTGTCGGTGTGTGTGTGTGTGTGTGTGTCTCTCTCTCTCTATCAGTCTCTGCCCATATATCTGTGAGTGTTTCCTGTCTCTGTGTATGCCTCTTTGTCTGTGAGTTGCAATTCTGCAAGAGATTCTACACAGTCATTTCCATTTGAATCTCCTGCCCCGATGAAAGAGTCTCGAGTGGAAGCTGTTTCTGCGGAGGCTCTCCAGTATTTAATAAAAGATGAAGTAATGACTGGCCTAGATAACAGCTCTCACTGGGGTACTGCGAAATTCAGAGGCTGCTGCAGGAGTAGCAGTGCTCCTGCTGTTTCCAAACATCACCCATTACCTCACGAGACTGCGCCAGTGATAACCTGGTCTACATCATATGTGACAGCTTATTTCCCGTGCCCCACAGTTTCTGTAAATCACCCAGAAATTGATCTCTGAAGTATTGAGCAGGAGTTGGCAGCAGAGAGCCTGGATTTTACTGTCGCTGTCATTCCAGTTGTATTTCCTTGTGCACTCCCCCAACTGCTCAGTGCCAAATGACTTTCAGGAGGCTGGGGAGGGGAGTTACTTACATCTCAGCCCACTTCACAGTTAATTTATGAGACTTTTGACTGGCTACTGCTACCTGAATGATTGAAACCTGCTCAATTAACTGAGGTTTCCTTTAACCCCATTGGCATTCCTGTTGGAGTCTATTACCTGGAACTCTTCTCCCTTAGACCAATTGAAAAGCTGGACTGGAAAGCACCTGATTTATTCCTTTTTTTCTACACAACAGACACTTAAATGTGTTCTGCCAAGATGTGAATCGATGCCCACTATTCAGCTAAAAGTTTCCTCCACTGATTCCTTGCATGATGGGTTTGCCTTTTGTGGAAAGATTAGACCCATTAGTGGGGTAGCAGTTGGAGTTTAGAGCAATGGGAGATAATCTTGTTGAATTATACAATGGTTCTCCCGAAGGGACAAGGTGGACGCTGAGGGAATGTTTTCCCTTGTGAGGGAGTATAGAACTAGTTTAAAACTTAGAGGGTTTTTTTTTGTTAATTCATTCATAGGATGTATGTATCGTAGGGTAGGCCAGTATTTATTTCCCATTCCCATTTACCCAAAGAGCAGTTCAGAGGTCAATATGGGTCTGGAGCCATGTGTAGGTAAGGATGGCAGATTTCCTTCCCGAAAGGGTATGAAGTGAACCAGACCCTTTTTCACGTCAATCAATAGCAGTTGCTGTGATGCTAAAATAGTTTTTCTTAAAAATAAGAATTCAAATTTCACCATTGGTAGCACTTGAACCATGTCTCTAGAGCATTAGCTGAGGGTGTGCTGGATTACTAGGCCGGTGACATTACCATTACACCATCATCTGCCCTCCTATTTGCAATAAGTTGTTAGTCTATGGCATTCGTTTCTCCAGAGAGCAATGGAGATTGGGTCATTGAATATAGAGTCATAGAGTTGTACAGCAGGGAAACAGACCCTTTGGATTAACTTGTCCATGCTGCCTAGATATCCTAAGTGAATCTAGTCCCATTTGCCAGCACTTGGTCCTCTAAACCCTTCCTATTCATTTACCCATCGAGATGCCTTTTAAGTGTACCAGCCTGCACCTTCTTCCTTTGGCAGGTCGTTCCAGACAGGTTACCACCCCTGCCCTTTAGGTCCCTTTTTTATCTTGCCCCACTCACCTTTAACCTATGCCCTCTAGATTTGCACTCCCCTATCTTGGGAATATTCAAGGCCATAGATTTTTGACTGAAGAGGGAGTCAAAGGTTACGGGGGAGTGGGCAGGAAGGTGGTAATGGAGGCCACAGTCAGATCAATCAGGATCTTATTGAGTGGCGGAGCAGGCTGAAAGGGCCAGTTGGCCTACTCCAGCTCCTAGCTCGGGTTGTTGTTTTCTTGTTCTTGGGGTGCAAAGGGTCTTCTCATATGGGCAGCACGGTGGCACAGTGGTTAGCACTGCTGCCTCGCAGTGCCAGAGACCCAGGTTCAATTCCCGCCTTGAGCGACTCTCTGTGCGGAGTTTGCACATTCTCCCCGTGTTTGCATGGGTTTCCTCCAGGTGCTCCGGTTTCCTCCCACAATCCAAAAATATGCAGGTTAGGTGACTTGGCCATGCTAAATTGCCCGTAGTGTTGGATAAGGGGTAAATGTAGGGGAATGGGTCTGGGTGGGTTACACTTCGGAGGGAGGGCCTGTTTCCACACTGTAAGTAATCTAATCATAACCAACTCAGTGGCATTGTGAAGTGCCAGGCTGATGCCTACAGCCTCCCTGTCAGTAGCTGAAGGGATGTCAGTGGAAAGAAGCAGTTTCTGATAGTGTCCTATGCCTGACTGATGCCAGCTGCTCCACCTTCTCCACAGGTGGCCCTGTGCCCTGAGGCATGCACTTGCTTTCTCAACATCCTTTTTCAGATCTCGGGTATCGAGTAGTGCCAACTATTCCCTCCCCGACAATGATGACGGGCCTACCACTGAGACCCTGAAATGGCCATCACTGCAATCTAGACCAACAGCTTACAATTGTGCTCTCCCTAAATAAAGAGAAATCTCCAGGGATGACCCACATTTCCAAGCAGCAGCACAGTGGGGACAAAACAATCATGGGAGCAAGTGTAGGCCATTCAGCCCCTCGACCCTGCTCCACCATTCACGAGAATCATGGGGACTTTAAGGGGGAATAGCACCTATGGTGCAAAAAGCTTTTCAATTATTAACAAACTGCAGAAATAACAGAGCAATAAATCACTGAACGATTGCCAAAAGTTTCATAAATCTCCAAAACTCCAGGGGCATTATTTTACAAACCTGTGAGCCAGGCAGTAGTGGGGGGGGGGGGAAGGGTACAGAATAGCAGTGTTGTTTGACTTGCTGCTTTGGCCTCATTGGTCAATTGTGTGGGTTCAGATGTCTGCTAAACATTCAGGCACTCATCTGGTTTCCTAGGCAACGTTCCTCCCTCGACCAGTATGGTCATTAAACATTTAGTCCATTGATGTTGGTGGAATCTTCATCATCAAGCACCTTTGCTGACCTAGTCTTTGTCCTTTGAGGCATTTCATCTGATATGATGTGTGTCAGAAATTTGACAAGATAAATGCATACCTCTCTTCTGTCAAAAGGAAACCTTGACGCAGATTCTTAAATCAACTCTCACATCCTCATGGCGTTAGTGCAAAATACATTGACGAGGTTGTATCCGTATCCTTCTCTGTTTAAAGGCTGGAGGGTCAGAAGTGGATTAGGTGTGGCTGATAGAAATATAGGATCATCTAGCTTCCCTTTTCAAACGTAACCGTGTTCCTAGTCTGACACATTAATGGTTGTGCGTGCTGTGGATTCCAGCCTTTATAACTGGTCTGCTTGTTAGCTCCCAAAGTGAATATTTCTAAGGGATTATAGAATCCCTTGGATGCCAATTTTAAGAAGGGATTGTAACATTATGGCTGACAGGAGAAAGGTTATTGTGGGAATCCTTTGCATTATTGTCTACAGATATGACTTTAAACAGGTGCCACTGAAAATGGTGACTGTTTGTTAAAATATCACTGACAAAGAGGTTAGCTGAAAATCTTAATATATCATGCAGTGAGTCAGTTGCATTATTTGAAGCCATTGCCATTGAGTGAAAGATTTCAGTATATGGTTTGTACACCAATATGGTAATCCTTAGTGATGTTGATAATATCTGAAAATATGATATTTATCATATTATTTTGAAATGGGGAGGTCATATTGTGGCTGCACAGGTTAGGCCACTTTTGGAATATTGTGTGCTAGGCTGGTCTCCATTCTATCAGAAGGATGTTGTGAAACTTGAAAGGGTTCAGAAAAGATTTACAAGGATGTTGCCAGGGTTGGAGGGTTTGAGCTATAGGGAGAGGCTGAACAGGCTGGGGCTGTTTTCCCTGGAGCGTCGGAGGCTGAGGGGTGACCTTATAGAGGTTTACAAAATCATGATGGCATGGATAGGATAAATAGGTAAAGTCTTTTCCCTGGGATGGGGGAGTCCAGAACTGAAGAACATAGGTTTAGGGTGAGAGGGGAAAGATACAAACGAGACCTAAGTGGCAACGTTTTCACGCAGAGGGTGGTACGCGTATGGAATGAGCTGTCAGAGAAATTGGTGGAAGCTGGTACAATTGCAACATTTAAAAGGCATCTGGATGGGTATCTGAATAGGAAGGGTTTGGAGCGATATGGGCCAGGTGCTGGCAGGTGAGAATAGATTAGGTTGGGATATCTGGATGGCATGGACAAGTTGGACTGAAGGGTCTATTTCTATGCTGTACATCTCCAAAACTCTATGTCTCTAAATCTCTTTTAAAATGTCAAGAGCTGAGTACCAGAGACTACTAACATATTGGCTTTCCACTCTGGGGCATGGGTTTCAATCAGTTTAATTTTGTGGCATAATGGTATCCAGGTTTGATCACATAATGATCACATTCCAACCAGCACTCATGCGTTTACAGTAGATGCTGCACCCTAGTTGCGCTCCACACTGGCCATCAGAAATACTGGCTATGAGTGCCTGGTTGGAGCTTAATTTTAAGGTACACACGCCAAGACACAAAGAGATTCTTCCTGTGCTATTCTTTGGTTGAGTCTTCTTGATGTTAACAATAGTTCCCAGAATGAAATGTTTTCCACTCACCTGCACTCCCACAATGATGAAGGCTGTTTATTGATGACTTTACTGCTGGGGGTGGGTGAGGTTGGGCAAAATTGAGATATTTACTTTCTGGTCACCCAAAACCAACACTTGCCTTCTTTCAATACAGTACCTTTCCAAAATGTTAGCAGACAATGCAGTCAATAGAATAAATGAACACACTGACAGATTTACAATAATGGCTTGCATTTGTACAACATCTTAAACATAGTAAAAGGACCCAAGGAACATAATTAAAATAATATTGACATTGAGTAGTCATCGATAGTCACAGATGAGGTGCTGGAAGACTGGAGGTTGGCTATAGTGGTGCCACTGTTTAAGAAGGGTGGTAAGGATAAGCCAGCGAGCTAGAGACCAGTGAGCCTGGCATCAGAGGTGGGCAAGTTGTTGGAGGGAATCCTGAGGAACAGGATGTATATGTATTTTGAAAGGCAAGGACTGATTAGGGATAGTCAACATGGCTTTGTGCGTGGGAAATCATGTCTCACAAACTTGATTGAGTTTTTTGAAGAAGTAACAAAGAGGATTGATGAGGGCAGAGTGGTAGATGTGATCTATATGGACTTCAGTAAGGCGTTCGACAAGGTTCACCATGGGAGACTGGTTAACAAGGTTAGATCTCATGGAACACAGGGAGAACTAGACATTTGGATACAGAATTGGCTCAAATGTAGAAGACAGAGGGTGGTGGTGGAGGGTCGGGTAGCATGGTGGCTCAGTGGTTAGCACTGCTGCCTCACAGCACCAGAGACCCGGATTTAATTCCTGCCTCAGGCAACTGTCTGTGTGGAGTTTGCACATTCGCCCCGTGTCTGCGTGGGTTTCCTCCAGGAGCTCCGGTTTCCTCCCAGGGTCCAAAAATGTGCAGGTTAGGTGAATTGGCCATATAAAATTGCCCATAGTGTTAGGTGAAGGGGTAAGTGTAGTGGATTGAGTCTGGGTGGCTCTTTGGAGGGTCGGTGTGGACTGGTTGGGCCAAAGGGCCTGTTTCCACACTGTAAAGTAATCTAATCTTTCAGGTTGGTTTTCAGACTGGAGGCCTGTGACCAGTGGAGTGCCACAAGGATCGATGCTGGGTCCACTACTTTTCGTCATTTATATAAATGCTTTGGGTGTGATCATAAGACGTATAGTTAATAAGTTTGCAGATGACACCAAAATTGGATATATAATGGACAGCGAAGAAGGTTACTTCAGATTACAACAGGATCATGATCAGATGGACCAATGGGCTGAGAAGTGGCAGATGGAGTTTAATTCAGATAAAAGCGAGGTGCAGCAT
This sequence comes from Chiloscyllium punctatum, assembly GCF_047496795.1. Classification (NCBI taxonomy): domain Eukaryota; kingdom Metazoa; phylum Chordata; class Chondrichthyes; order Orectolobiformes; family Hemiscylliidae; genus Chiloscyllium; species Chiloscyllium punctatum. The sequence goes on from NC_092777.1 coordinate 55,165,599, forward strand.
TTTGGAAAAGCAAAACTTAGCCGGACTTATACACTTAATGGTAAGGACTTAGGGCGTGTTGCTGAATAAAGAGACCTTGGAGTGCAGGTTCATAGCTCCTTGAAAGTGGAGTCGCAGGTAGATAGGATAGTGAAGAAGGCGTTTGATATGCTTTCTTTTATTGGTCAGAGTATTGAGTACAGGAGTTGGGAGGTCATGTTGCGGCTGTACAGGACATTGGTTAGGCCACTGTTGGAATATTGCGTGAATTTCTAGTCTCCTTCCTATCGGAAAGATGTTGTGAAACTTGAAAGGGTTCAGAAAAGACTTACAAGAATGTTGCCAGGGTTGGAGGATTTGAGCTATAGGGAGAGGCTGTAGCTGTTTTCCCTGGAGCGTCAGAGGCTGAGGGGTGACTTTATTGAGGTTTACAAAATTATAAGGGGCATGGATAGGATAAATAGGCAAAGTCTTGTCCCTGGGGTGGGGGAGTCCAGAACTAGAGGGCATAGGTTTAGGGTGAGAGGGGAAAGATATAAAAGAGACCTAAGGGGCAACTTTTTCACACAGAGGGTGGTACGTGAATGGAATAAGCTGCCAGAGGAAGTTGTGGAGGCTGGTACAATTGCAATATTTAAAAGACGTTTGGATGGGTATATGAATAGGAAGGGTTTGGAGGGATATGGGCCGTGTGCTGGCAGGTGGGACTAGATTGGGTTGGGATATCTGGTTGGCATGGACGGGTTGGATCGAAGGGTCTGTTTCCATGCTGTACATATCTATGACTCTATGAGTAAAGGACAGGTCACCAGATGCTTGGTCAAAGAAGTTAGTTTTGACCAAAATCTGAAGGGAAGAAAGAGACTTTGAAAAATCAAGAGGTTTGAGGGGGGAAATTCCAGCCAAAGACAGTATCACTAGCAGTGAGCAAAGGGAATGCAGGCAGGTGAATCCAGGTTTGGAGGAAGATAGGCTCGTTGGGGTGATGTAGAATGGAACAGGATTCAGAGCAAGGGAAGCATGGAGCCATCAGACCAACAACTTCACTTGCTATCTGCTCTTCAATCTAGAATGGGTGTTTCACAGGGAGTGAGAGAAAAGTAATCAAAAAAAAGGTGCTGAGTTACAGTGTGATGGGAATTTTGGTTTAGAGAAAGTGAAGAGGTGGAGGATACAAAGGAGGAAAATTAAGAGAAAGGGATTGAAAGAGAATTTCATCAACGCTCAGGTGGCTCAGGGTAGGCCAGAGGCAGTGAACTAAAGAACACCTGAGGGAATGTAAAGGTGAAAGGGCTCACAGAGAGTATATAAAGATTTGAAGATTATATATTCAGTGTGCTGGGGTTTGAGAACCAGTGAAGGTCGGAGACAATGCGAAAAACTGGCACGAGGAGTAGGAACGGGATCCTTGTGTGGGTTCACAAAAGAAATTTTGGTCTTCCCAGATACCCCAAAGCCGTCGCCACAATAGTATTGCCAGGCAGAGTCTGGATAGTTCAGCTCCAAACCTGCGCCGGTTCAGCTGCAATGTAACAAGTTGTACACATGAGCACAAAGTGGGGTCAGAACTGCACTGATGAAGCGGTGAGGCCAAAGGTCAGTGCATGATCATTCCAATGAACTGTACCAGCCTGCAGTTACTGATGAGTGCTGTACTAATTAGGTTAGTGGGCACACCATGTTGAGAATATTCCTTTTTATTTGCTGCATTGAGGTAAGACAAGACATCAAACAATTATTCTTCCAACAAAAGCAAGAATTGCTGTAAGTACAGAATGCAACAGCGACAGTTTTGCCTGTCAGCATCACTTTAATTGACAATAAGTCACAGATTGCCGTATGAAGTTCCTACTTACCCTCAGTCTAAGGCACTACTGGATAGGTACAGTGCTGCCTCTCACTGCCAGTGGTCAGCCTTTCCGTCAATCATAAAAAAAACTGGCGCTTTAAAGACATAGCCCAATTTTCCGATTGGACGGGAAGTATCTTTATTTCTCCGCATTGCAGCTTTCTCCTAAGGATTCGGGGAAATAAACAGTGAGGAAATACCTGTAACGGTGGTTCCTTGCATTATTAAATAAATGAGCCTCTCTGAGTCTATTGTTTTTAAAATGCAGTGGTTTTAGTTGTAAAATTCTGTACCCAAATCAAGGTCTAACCCTCTGCTCTCCTCTCGACAATTCTCTTCCCGACTGTGTGACACTCTACTCTTTGCATCCCTCTGCACTCATTCCTATCCCGAGGGTGTCTCGCCTTGTCCCACTCTCTGGGTCAGAAGCTGACCGTGATAAACAATACTCAGCTCTTCAGAGTTGGACTGGTTGTGGGCAGCTCCAGGGTGGAATAACTTAGACAGACTGGACTCTGTTACTTTGTCAAACGCACCTCCAAAATCAATAAATGGTTGAACTTTCCCCCTCTTCTATTTTCAGTTTGTACATGTCACTTTCTTTAAAATAATTCACTTAATTCCCAGTTCTGGTATTCAGTTGCACTGAACATCCTGGCCTGGATATTCTGATGGAGTTGTACCACAGGCTCCTGCAGAACTCCAGATACAGCTGCCTTTGGGAACTGTTCAAGACTTTGACATTCCTACAGGCAATTCCCCCACGTCTGGAACCCTCCACAAGAGTCACATAAATGCAGAGAATTTAGTGGATTCTGCTTTAGTTAATACTTAGAGACAACAGAAAACTGCAGATGCTGGAATCCAAAGTCGACAGGCAGGAGGCTGGAGGAACACAGCAAGCCAGGCAGCATCAGGGGGTGCAGAAGTCAATATTTCCAGTGTAACATTTCAGGTCCTGAAGAAGCGTTACACCCGAAATGCCGACTTCTCCACCTCCTGATGCTGCTGGCTTGCTGTGTTCTTCCAGCCTCCTGCCTCTCTAGTTAATAGTTAGCCAGGAAAAGTTAGACAATTAAAAACCTACTCTAACTCCCAGGTGACTATCAATCTGAACGTCAAACTCACTTCACACATTTCCAACTTTACCACCTCCAGCTCCTTGATCCCTGACAACTGCATCCCTTCTAGCCCGAACCCTCCCCTATACAATACAATTCTACCCTCCCTTTGGACCCAACAGCTCCCAGCTCCAGTCTAGCTACCCCTGGATCCAAGAAACTCTCCTGCCAGTCCTGATGCACACCTCACCCCTCAGCCCTCCTGCACAAAGCACAGCATTACTAATGCTGTACTATACCCACTTGGCATGCACCCACCTGATACCCTGTCACCTTACTTACTTAGCACCTTACCCCCCCCTTGGGTACCCTACTTACCTGATGGCATGTCCTCCTGGCATCTTACTTACCTGGTATTCTACCCACTTGGTATGCTAACTGCCATCCTTGTCCCACACTCACCTTACATACAGTCCTTATCCTTTCAAAGTAGCTGTCGAAGTGTCTGGCTGTGTAACTGGACATTTAAATCACAGAACAGGGCATACTAACTGCTACAATTGTTGACTTCCCTGGTTATCCTGCACTACGATGGAACTGTTTAATTTCAGGTATGTTCAGCATTTCTAAAGGAGTTGGGATTGGAATTCCTGACTAAAAATACAGTGCTAAGTACTAATAGAAAAGAAATCAGAGAAGAATAGTAATCTGACCGTGACTGCCCCTTCTGAGAAAATTGGGGCCAGTGAGAATGTTCTGTATCATTCAGGTGTTTAATTGTATTAACTGGGGCTTCACTAATGTTCATTTACTTACAGAAACCAAAAGATTGGGTCTTGTAGTGTAGTGATAGTGCCCCAAAATTGGACATTGGGTAGCTAGAAAATGGTGCTGGAGAGATAGGAGTGGGGACAAGGAAATGGCTGAGGAACTGAATAATTACTTCGCAACAATCTATACTAGTAATATCCCAAAAATTCAAGGAAGTGAGGGAGTGGAACCGAGTATAGAGAACATGCTAGAAAAACTGAATTGCCTGAAGGTGGATAAATCACCTGGACCAGATGGACTACACCCCAGAGTTCTAAGGGAGATAGCTGAAGAGATGGTGAAGACATTAGTGGTGATCTTTCAGGTATCGCTAGAATCAGGGAGGGTCCCTGAAGACTGAAAAATCGCTAACCTGACACTCCAATATAGGAAGGGAGTAAGGCAAAATATGGAAAATTACAGACCAATCAGCCTAACCTCGGATGTGTGTAAGATCTTGGAATCTATTATGAAGGATGAGGTTTCTGAATACTGAGAAGTGAATGATAAAATAGAGCAAAGTCAGCATGGTTTCATCAAGGGGAGGTCATACCTGACAAATCTGCTTGAATTCTTTGAGGAAGTATCGAGCAGGTTTGACCAATGAGAACCAATGGATGCTACCTACCTGGACTTCAGGAAGGCTTTTGACAAGGTGCCACATAGGAGGCCACTGAGTAAAACAAGGGCCCCTGGTGCCAGAGGCAAGGTGCTAGCATGGATGGAAGCTTGGCTGTCTGGCAGAAAGCAGAGAGTGGGGATAAAAGGGTTCCTCTCAGGATGGCAGCTGGTGACTAGTGATGTTCTGCAAAGCTCAGTGCTGGGACCACAACTTTTTACTTTATACATTGACCATCTAGATGAAGGAACTGAGGGCATTCTGGCAAAGTTTAATGATGATATAAAGATAGGCAGAGGACCAGGTGACATTGAGGAGGCAGGGAGGCTGCAGAAGGATTTGGACACGTTAGGAGAGTGGGCAAAGAAGTGGCAGATGGAGTACAACATAGGAAAGTGTGAGGTCGTGCACTTTGGTAGGAAGAATAGAGGCATGGACTTATTTTCTAAATGGAGAGAAAATTCAGAAGTCTGAAGTGCAAAGAGACTTGGGGGTTCTAGTCCAGGATTCTCTCAAGCTGGACTTGCAGGTTGAGTCAGTAGTTAGGAAAACAAATACAATGATGGCATTTGTTTTGAGAGAACTTGAATATAAAAGCAGGAATATACTTCTGAGGTTCTATAAGGTTCTGGTCAGACCACATTTGGAGTATTGTGCGTAGTTTTGGGCCCCGTATCTCAGGAAGGATGTACTGGCCCTATAGCGTGTTCAGAGCAGGTTCGTGAGAATGGTCCTAGGAGTGAAAAGCTGAACATATGAGGAATGTTTGAGGACTCTGGGTTTGTACTCGATGGAGTTTAGAAGGATGAGGGGGAATCTAATTGAAACATACAGAATACTGAAAGGCTTGGGCAGAGTGGATATTGGGAAGATGTTTTCATTGATAGGAGAGACAAGGACCCAACGGTACAGCCTTAGAGTAGTGGAAGACCTTTTAGAATGGTGATTATCTAGAGAGTGGTGAATCTATGGAATTTATTGCCACAGAAAGTTGTGGAGGTGAGGTCATTGAGTATATTTAAGACTGCTCCTATGTCTTATGGTATTATGGTCTTATTTTTTTGTCACTTCTTCTTTGAAGACAGTACTGAAGAAATGTCATTGGACCCAAAATGTTAACTCTGCTTTCTCTCCACAGATGTTGCCAGACTTCTTGAGTTTTTCAAACAATTTCTGATTTTGTTTGTGACACAAATTACTTGTTTAATTTCTACCATTTTCTTGTTCCTCACTATAAATTCTCCTCTCTCTGCCTGCCACAGCCTCCATATGTTTCACTTAATCTTTTCCTTTCCACATACCTAAAGAAGCTTTTACAGTCCACATTCATGTTACTAGCTTGCATCCATTTTCTCTTTTCCTTTTTAAAATTAATTTCTTGGTCATCCTTGCTGAATTATAAATTGCTCCCAATCCTCATAGCTTACCACTTTTACCATTTACCACTACAACCTTATAACCCACTTGCTTTGATTTAATGTATTGTTTAACTTGTTTTTTTAGCTATGTTCTTTTTTCCTGTTGACATTTTTATATCTTAGAGTAATGTATATTTGTCATATACTGTAGAATTTTGCTTTAAATTCTGGCCATTGCCTGTCTTCCAACAAATATTTTCTTTAATTTTCCCAATTCATCATAGCCAATTTGCCTTCATACTTTCATAGCTTCCTTTGTTCAGACTTAGAGTCATACAGCATGGAAACAGACCCTCCAGTCCAACCAGTCCATGCCAACCATGTTCCCACATTAAACTAGTCCCACTTGCCTGCTTTCATCCGATTTCCCTCTAAACCTTTCCTATTCATGTTCTTATCCAACTGGCTTTTAAATGTTGAAACTATACCTGCATTCCTCTTTCTGGATTAGTGGTGCTGGAAGAGCACAGCAGTTCAGGCAGCATCCAAGTAGCTTCAAAATTGACGTTTCGTCCTGAAGCGTGGAGAGAGCCTTTATTCCTGATGAAAGGCTTTTGCCCGAAACGTCGATTTCGAAGCTACTTGGATGCTGCCTGAACTGCTGTGCTCTTCCAGCACCACTAATCCAGAATCTGGTTTCCAGCATCTGCAGTCATTGTTTTTACCTGCATTCCTCTGGCAGTTCTGGTGTTCCGCAAGGATCTGTTTTGGGACCATTGCTGTTTGTCATTTTTATAAATGACCTGGAGGAAGGGTTAGAAGGTTGGATGAGCAAGTTTGCGGATGATACAAAAGTCGGAGGAGTTGTAGACAGTGAGGAAGGATGTGGCAGGTTACAGCGGGATATAGAGAAGCTGCAGAGCTGGGCAGAAAGGTGGCAAATGGAGTTCAATGTAGCTAAGTGTGAGGTGATTCACTTTGGTAAGAGTAATAAAAAGATGGGGTACTGGGCTAATGGTCGGATACTTGGTAGTGTGGAAGAGCAGAGGGATCTTGGTGTCCATGTACACAGATCTCTGAAAGTTGCCACCCAGGTAAATAGTGCAGTGAAGAAGGCATATGGCGTACTGGCTTTTATTGGTAGAGGAATTGAGTTCCGGAGTCCTGAGGTCATGCTGCAGTTGTATAAGACTCTGGTGCGGCCGCATCTGGAATATTGTGTGCAGTTTTGGTCGCCATACTATAGGAAGGATGTGGAGGCACTGGAACGGGTGCAGAGGAAGTTTACCAGGATGTTGCCTGGTATGGTAGGAAGATCCTATGAGGAAAGGCTGAGGCACTTGGGGTTGTTTTCATTGGAGAAAAGAAGGTTTAGGGGTGACTTGATAGAGGTGTACAAGATGATTAGGGGGTTAGATAGGGTTGACAGTGAGAACCTTTTTCCACGCATGGAGTCAGCTATTACAAGGGGGCATAGCTTTAAATTAAGGGGGGGTAGATATAGGACTGATGTTAGGGGTAGGTTCTTCACTCAGCGAGTCGTAAGTTCATGGAATGCCCTGCCAGTAGCAGTAGTGGACTCTCCCTCTTTATGGGTATTTAAGCGGGCATTGGATAGGTATATGGAGGATAGTGGGTTAGTGTAGGTTAGGTGGGCTTTGATCGGTGCAACATCGAGGGCCGAAGGGCCTGTACTGCGCTGTATTCTTCTATGTTCTATGTTCTATGTTCTATGTTCTATGTTCATTCCACACACGAACCATGTAAAAAGGTTGCGCCTCATGTCCTATTTAAAACTTTCCCCTCTCACCTTAAAAATATGGCCCTAGTTTGTAATGCCTCCCCTCACCCCCCACCCGAGGGATAAGACCCTTGCTATTCATCTTATCTGCCCTCCTCATGATTTTATAAACCTCTACAAGCTCACCCCTCAATCTTCTGCACTCCGGTGAAAGAAGTCCCAGTCTATTCGTATAATTCAAACTCTCTGTTCCCTGCAAAACCCTGGTAAATCTTTTCTGAATCTTCTCGAATTTAATAATATCCTTTCAACAGCAGGGCAACCAGAGCTGCACACAAGCCTCACCAGCATTCTGAACAACCTCAACATGACATCCCAACTCCTAGACTCAAAGATCTCCGCAATGAGGGCAAACGTGCTAAATGCCTTTTTAACCACCTTGTCTACTTGTGCTGCGAATTTCAAAGAATAATGTACCAAAGACCTCGGACTTTCTGTTCTACAACACTACTCAGGGCCCTACCATTAATTGTATAAATCCTGCCCTTGTTGTTTTAGCAAAATACAACAAAATACATCACATTTATCCAAATTAAACTTGGTGTTCCCATTGACCTAATTGATCAAGATCTCTTTTAATCTTAGATCACTTCTTCATTGTCCACTATGCCACCAATTTTGGTGTCATCTGCAAACTTACTGACCATGCCTCCTATATTCCCATCCAAATCATTTATGCAAATGACAAACAAAAGTTCACACAACACTGACCCCCGTGGAATCCTGCTGGTCACAAGCCTCCAGTACGAGAAACAACCCTCCGCCCCCACCCTCTGTCTCCTACAGTCCGAACAATTTTGTATCCAATTGGCAAGCTCATCCTTAATCCGACATGATCTAACTTTACTAATTAGTCTACCATGCGGAACCTTGTCAAAATCCATGTAAACAATGTCTACTGCTCTGCCCTCATCAATCCTTTTGGTTGCTTTCTCAAAACGTTCAATCAAAATTGTGAGACATGATTTCCCTCGTACAAAACCATCCTGGCTATCCCTAATCAGTCCTTGCCTCTTCAACTGCATGTAAATCCTATCTTTCAGAATCACCTCCGACCAACTTACCCACCACCGATGTCAGACTCACAGGTTTATAGTTCCCAGGCTTCTCCTTACAGCCTTTCTTAAATAAAGGCATGTCATTAGCAGATAAAGCTGCCCTCCAGTCCTTTGGCACCTATTTTTATGAGGTGCCCTGCAAGTTCCTCCCTAACGTCTCACAGCATCAGGGGATACACTTGATCGGGTCCCAGAGGTTTACCCACCTTTATACTTTCTAAGATCTCCAGCACTTTCTCTTCTGTAATGTGAACTGTTTTCAAAACATCAATATTCATTTCCATGAGTTCTCTATCCTCTATTTCTTTCTCCACAGTAAAAACTGATGCAAACTATTCATTTAGTATCTTATTACCTGAGGTTCGACACATAGATGACCTCTTGATCTTTAAACGGCCCTACTCTCTCTCTAGTTGCTCTTTCGCTCTTAAAGTATTTGTAGAAGCTCTTTGGATTATCCTTAACTTTATCTACCAAGGCTATCTCACATCCCTTCTTTGCCCTCCTGATTTCCCTCTTGAGCATGCCCCTACACTCTTTATACATGTCAAGAGATTAATTTGATCCCAGTGGTCTGGATCTAATATATGATTCTTTCTTATTCTTGACTAGAACCTCAATATCTTCATTCACCCATTGTTCCATAATCTTACCAGCCTTATACTTCATTCTAACAAGAACTTAATGCCTCTGAACTCTCGTTGTCACACTTCAGAATGAACAATGTCGCAAGCAAACATAATGTAAAACTTCGTCACATTATGGAGCTTGACATCCCCTTCTGTAAAAGAAGGGAAGATCAGTATGAGGGTTACCCTTGGTCACAGGAAGAGGCTTTGAAGTAGCTTCCTTGTGCCCACTCACTATGGAACAGTGTGAGTTTTGGGAATCCTAAAAGGAAAGCAAGAGAATGAGAAAGAAATGGCGAAAAGTCAAAGGTGATATACTTTAAAAAATGTAGGAATTTAGTGGTGTTATGCAGAGAACTGGTCTTTCCCTATCCTGTGAGTTGTAGGATCATATCCAATACGTTGTACAATGTTGAGTGTGAAATTACCATGATTAGTAATACCCCAATTCTGAACCTGTTTACAGCCTATAAAGTCACCATCATCCCACTCTCTCATTTGAGAGAGACAAGTGGCAGTGGTTTAATTAGTCACCACCGCCCAGGAAGGCTCTTCATTGTAGCATCAGCGAGTGCAGGAATTGAACTCACAATGATAGTATCACCCTACAATGCTCACCAGCTATCCAGAGAACTGAGCTAACTCGGTGCAGAATGCCCTACTCACACTTACAGACTGTACGAATGGGTGTGAGTTGTTGAAATCACACGAGGTTCTGCAGGGGATGTGTGTGCTTTACTCTGTTGGGGACCAAGTAGCGTTGCGGCATGAGCATATATCCCTTTGTATGGACCTCACTAAAACCTGACCTGGAACTGACAGAGAGATTCTGGCAGAATAGAGATGAAGTGAATGGAAGAATTTAATTGTAAAGGTTCTGGATTAAGTACAGTGGAAAAAGCAGAGTTGTTGTATGCTTGTGGGAGTGTTTAGTGAGCCTATTTTCAATGTGTGGGTGAGGGAGTGGTAAGGTAGGAACATTCTTAAAATGAAGGCAAATTGCTATAGCTCAGATTCATTATATAGTTGCTGTAATTCATCTTATCGCAATAGCGAGTGAAACTGTTTATTGCCTCTGGTTCCACTGTGTTTCCAGCTTTTCTTGTAAATTAAAAATTCATAAAATGCACTGAAATAAATAAAAAGTAATCAATGCTAGCTTGGCAGTAATTCTTTTCTTCAGACAATAAAAGCTACCTAGTTATAAGTAAGCTCACCATGCTGTCATAACTCAAGAATAGGCAAAAATTGTTGAAGGCTGAGTGCGTTTGAATAGTATTAGGGTTTATGTACATATAATATCAACTATACAGCTCCCTAGTGAATGGGATACTCTCCTTTCTCCAGATGAGAGCAAATCTACCTTGAAAGTTGTTAAATTACCAGACTGCTTATCCAACATTCAGTAATGGCTGAACAGAAACTATACTACAGTTAAATACATTAAATGATTGAAGCCTTTGCTTTTCCTCCTTACTCCACCTCCTAGCTTGAAGAGTTCAGTGGCCAGCTTTCAAAATCCTATGTTCCTACGGTGATCAATGATCAATTGAAGCTACTCAAGAGTACCCTGCTGTGCAATGATTGACTAGATGGATATTGATTTACACTGAAGTTAAAATGGTTGCACTAGAAATGGCTTCAACTCTCTGCTGGTCACTGCTGAGAGAGGTGAATGACACTGGACTAATGTGGCTAGGGACCCTAAATACATTTGGATGCCATGTGATGAACACTCCTCATCAGACACAATCAATAACAACTCAGCTTGTGGCCAGTTTTATGGATAAAATTGCTGAGGGCAAATAGACTCTTGACCCAATGAAAATGGATATGGGAGCATTTGGTGGTAGATGATGATATATATGGTGAAATTCACAACATTGTAAGCATAGTGTGAACTGGGGTCATGTCTCTATGAACCATCTGAAATGTCTTCAGCAGACCTACTGCCATTAGTCCTTCTTCTTGATATGAATATGAGTTATTGATACCTCGTGGGAAAAGGTGACCACAAGAAAGTCTTCTGCAAAAGATAGGTTCGGGTGTTATAAACAGAATTTGTTTATTACATTCTACTTAGTAGCTACTTACATTAGATCTGAGTTAAGGTAGTTTCATATACGGCCTCAGGCTGAACTCAAGAGTAAGTTCATTTTACTGTTGGCTTGCAACCTTGAAAACAAATAACTTGTGCCTCCCAAGGGCCAATTTCAAAGTTTGAAGATGACACAAAACTTGGGAGAATTATAAACTGTGAGGAAGACAGTGTAGAAGTTCAAAAGCAGGAGGTGATGGTCCAGTGGTATTATTGCAGATAGTGGAATTTGAATTCCATAAAAATCTGGAATTAAGTGCCAAATGTTGACCATGAAGCATTTGTTGATTACTGGGGCAAAACATCCATCACAGTCACTGATAACCCTCTAGGTATTGATATCTGCTATCTTTATCTGTTCTGGTGTACATGTCACTCCAGGTCATCTACCTTCTGGGCATTAAATACTAACCTAGCCAGTGGGGCCCACATCCCATGAATGAATAAAAAAGGACTTTGACAAGTTGTTAGAGGGAGCAAATAGGTGACAGATGAAGTCCAATGCAGAGAAATGTGAGCTGATGCACATTGGAAGGTCACAGAGAGGCAGCATTAACCAAGGGGAGCTATTCTAAAGGACATTCAAGAGAAGAGCTGTCTGGGCATATGTGTACAAAGGTCGTTACAGGTACCTGGTTTCCAAGGTTTTATAAATAAGAGCATGACAGCAGGGAGGTTATGATGAACTTACAGAGAGAATGATTAACTTCAATTAGAGTATTGTGTAGAGTTCTGAGTGCCATTCTATAGGAAACCACATTATGGGAAGGTTTGATACAAAGTCAAAATACTTAGAGAGAACCAGTACAAATACAATGGGCCAAAATAGCCTCCTCCTGCACCCTAACAATTCCGTGATTCCTTCACAGCTGCAGGAATCTAAATTCAATTCCAGTCTTGGGTGGCTGTCTGTGTGGAATGTGCATGTTCTCCTGTGTCTGTGTGCATTTCTGTTGCGTGCGCCTGTTTCCTCTCACACTCCAAATATGTGTAGGCCAGCTGGATTAACCATGGTAAAATGTGGGGCTATGGGCATGAGCCTGGGTCTGGGTGAGAACCTTTTCAGAGGGTTAGTACAGACCCAAGGGCCAATGGCCTCTTTCTGCACAGTAGGGAATCGATGATTCACAGCATTGTCATTAAAGTTAAGCATTTTACAATAAGTACATAAATTTTCTTAATTTTTTGATTATTTTTGGACCCAGGTTGATGGAAAGCATGGACCAGGTTTCTGTACTTAACAAACATTACGAAGTTGGAGGGTAATTCAGTAATTCCTGTTCATGTGTTCCTGAGGTTGTCCTTGTGTTACTTTGTGGTCAGATGTTGTTTTATAATCATCCTTCTCCAAATGTTTCTACTGGTTTATAAGGGACACTGATTAAAAAAAAAGTCTCTGACTTATCAGTTAAAAATCTCATCTTACAATGTCTACTGATGGAAATTGAACTGTTTTTTCTTCAGGTTTAAAATGGATTTTGACTGCAGAGAACAGAGAGCCAACTTCTGTGCTGGTGAAGATCAAAATCCTTTTCTTTGTCTTGTTCCCAGCCACAATTGCCGGAGGACCAATCATACAGTTGTTAACAGGTAGAAGTCTTCTATCATCAATAACTTGTCACTAGTCCATAGACTAATTGACCATGTATTGCCACCCATGTATATCAAACCCCTCGGTTCCAATTCATCTGGAATCTGTTCTGTTACTGTTTGTTCAAACAGCTGTTTACACAGTGCTTGTCATGATGGTCAGGGTACTAGCTTTTCAAACCATGCAGTGATCACATTCCTGATGAAGAGCTTATGCTTGAAACGTTGACTCTCCTGCTCCTCGAATGCTGCCTGTTCAGCTGTGCTTTTCCAGCACTACACGTTTTGACTCTGACCTGCAGTCCTCACATTCTCCATGCAGTGAACCTTTAAATCACTGGTTATAATGTTGATAGTGTTGGTTGTGTCAGTCCACAATTTTAAAAAGCACAAAAATAAAAATCAGTGTTAATTAATTATTTCAAGTGTTTTTAATGACAAATGATGACTCAATAACTAGCATTAAATCTAAGATTGCTTTCTTATTTGATAGATGAGGATGTACAGGCATATGGAGCTAAGGCAGCTGGATTAAGTTAAGTTATAGAGCAACTACAGTTTCATTGAATTGCAAAACAGCCTCCTTACGAGATTAAGTGACCTGATTTTATGCTCCTAATTCATTTATGCTTAAAATTCCACAATCCTTAGTGCTATGTCATTAAATTCTGTCTAAATTCTGCGGGTATTTGGGCTCCATTGACCTGTCAGGGAGATTTGTAACCTGACTGTGGATCCTGGTGCTGACCCAGCCCCTATATATCCAAACCCAAGCAATAATCAGAGGTTAAAGCAGAGCAGGGCAGAACAGATCTTTTGCAAGTTCATTCATTCAGTGCTGGCTGCCAAAAATAAAAATCTATGCAATAATGTGCAAATTTGTTTCAATCCATTGCTGATTAGCACAGAAATAATCAATTCACCTTGACCTAGAGTGGCCTATTCTGACACTCAGGTAGAAATACTGCAGTATTGAGTTGGAGCAAGGAATATAGATCAATAGCACGAGACAGAGAGAGGAAAATTGTTAATTTCCTTGGAGCCGTTCACCACTTTATCACTTGCAAGTGTCTAAAATGGCAGAACTTTGCTCAATGTTAATTTTTACTGCAGTTGTATTTTAAAGCTCAAAATGCTATAACTTTGTTTAAAAAGTGACACACTTCTGTATTCTTACCTTGTGATGGCTTAAATTGGATTCTCTGGATGGTAAAGCCTGTTTTTGATCTTTGCCTGGGTTTTTTTTAAAAGGTAATATCTTTCAGTCAGATTTCACATCAGGTGATATTTGTTCTGGCAGCAGGAATCTCCATCTGGTCGAGAAAAGACACTCTTCTTCCCATTCTTTTTCTGTGTTTCGGTTAACTTCCTGCAGGATTTCCTAGGTAAACATGCCAGGCAAATTTTCTGAACATGTTGTGGCTAATAATTATTAATAACTCCTATTCTACCACCCACCAGATAGAAACCGAAGATAATGTCCTCATCAAGATTATATTACACACTTCAGGAGCAGTTGAGGCCTGAACCCACACCTCCTGGCTCAGGGGTAGGGACACTACCACATGAACCCTCAGGTAGTAACTAAATACAGGAATACCCAAACATCAGAATGGTCACCTGGTGACTATAGCTCAATGTTTATTGCGGCAGACCTCCATCTTGGACACTTGGTACCATCATCTCAAGGCACGCCACATGCTCAGCCACACACACACACACACACACACACACACACACACACACACACACACACACACACACACAGCCCATGTTCAAGGTTGTTGGCATCTGACAAGCCAGGCCTGTGCACAGTCTCTGACCCACTTACAATTTGCTGTAATGCTATACTTTGGAGCACACCAGCAACTGTCAATGAAATGCTGCTGCAAGGACACTTTGCACACTGGGGCAGGCACCCACCTCACAGATCAGACTGAGCTGCATCTCGAGTCTGCTTGCTCACTTTGTTAGCGTTCGCTCACTTAGCGTCTTCCAGGACATCCGGGTCATGTCAGCCTTGCCTTGCCTTTTAGTGCTATGCTGCCTCAGCCAGAGCTAACAATCTCACAGGTCTTCTGTCCTGACTTGCCTTTTAGCACGAACGCAAAGCCAGGTGGGTTCTCTGGTTGTCGGCAGTCATTAGTCATCATGTTGCTGTACAGCACGCCACTGCATCAATCATTACACCATGTGTCAGCAGCACGTTACAGCAAATACACTGCATGTGCTTCAACCAAATGGCCATGTCTCAAAGTCTGAGGGGAATAGTCCTCAGTCATGTAAAGGGAGACACCCTTCAGCCAGAGGATCCAGCAAAGTCAGTCAAGGGCTGCCTCCAATATCAGTCCAAGTGCTTGAGGACATTCAGTGATCTACCCAAGGTGGGCAGAGTCAGGATCCTCTCCTCACTGAGCATGAGGAGCCAAAGGCCTATTGTACTCCACTGTGGGATGAGACAAAGGGAGGGGTTCATTGAGTTGAAACTGGGGTGGCACAGCTGTTAGTGCGGATGCAGGTGGGGAAAAGGAGGTGAGACATCCTGAGTGAGTGATTGAGCAGGCCACACAGAGGGGATGCATGGATAAGGGCTTGCAGGAATGGGTAGGTAAGAGCAAAAGAGGGAAGATGCAATAGTGAGAGTGATAGAACATGAGCCTTGCTGGGAGCTTTGTGCAGTAGAAGGGATAGAGCAACTGTGAGGTAGCAGAAAGTAGGTGGAGAAGGTCACTAGCCTTCTTCCGACAGTGCTGGGCATTCCTGCAGACTGTACTAACCTGGGTGGCACCCTCAGTCAGTCTGGCAGGGTGTGTTGCCATGGCCTCCTCTGCCAACCCTGGGAAGGAGCATAACCCTCCTTTACACCACCTAACCAGCAGGACCTTCAGGTCCATGTCCACAGCGCAGGGTGCCAATTTCCCCTTTTCCCCATATCCAGGGCAAATTTCAGGAACCACGCTGGGCAGCTCTGGACTGATGGCACATGCCCAGGTGCACAACAGCCTTTCAAAGATGGCACCTATGCCAGGAATGTTGGGATATTCCAGCAGTGAGTGTAAGAATCAGACTGGTCTCAGACAAGAGAGGCACCAAAAGGACAAGGTAAGTTGTTAATGAGGAGAGTTTGGAGCTTGTGCAAGAAAACTCCGTAGGCCTCACAAAGAGAAACCTTCTTCGAAACTCACCAAAAATATCCCTTTGCCAAATGTAAAACGAATGAGTGATTTTACTGTCAAGTGTATCTTACAGTGAGCAAATAGTAAAATTTAGTGAAAAGCTTTCTCAAAACTACTCAAATTGGTGATGGATCATGTAAAGTTTGTAAACAATCCGTTTTCATTTTGAATAGTTTTAAAAGTAAGACAGTAAAATAGCAAGATGTAGCTTACAGAGAGTACATCCATCCTGAACCAGTTCATCATCAATGACATCTGCGCTGCTATCCCTCCTCCACTACCTTGTCGCCGTCTACACTGGACCCAACCAACGTTGAAGTTGGCACTCATCAGGTACCATCTTTCACCGCTGGGCCGATTCTTCTCCACCATCGCCTTGCTGCTGCGTCTGCCGGACTCAACAACTTCAGGGTGGCATCCCCTGCCACTCCGCCTACCTCATCGATGTTACTGTGAGGCGTTTCCACCACCGCTTCACTGCCACCAGTGCCAGATTCAACTGATGACAAAGTCACCAATCCTCAGGCGTTGGGCCTATCTCGCCAACATCACCCCCAGTGATGTAGCAGCCACCAGTTCTCATGCCATTTCCCGTGCTCGCCCTGGAGAAGTAAGTCAGGCCTAACTCAAGTGAGACCTTATGGTAAGATTCAGCTCATAATTCTTCATATCACCTGATCACATTGGATTCAAAATGTTAACTCTTTGTGTCACTCATCAGATATTGCCAGTGCTGCTGAGTTTCTTCAGCATTTTCCGTATTTATTCTAGGCTCCCAGCATCTGTAGGAGTTTGCTTTTATTTGACTGATGCTTTAGTTTGGATCACGAGTTTGAAGACTTGTATTGGCTGTAATTCATGTGCTGTGTGTTGTGCAGAATGGTTAAAACTCTACTGGGTCACACATGTTGATGTCAATTTTCACTGCTCTTTCTATCTACTTATTGCTTTTCAGCAATTTTGTCAAAATAAAATGAGCTCAAACAGTTTTGTCCTGATAGGAACAGGACAAACTACTCACACTTTAATGCAAATTGGAAATCCCATGAAAAGAATGAGAGGTGGCTGGTTTTGGAAATAACAACACCACATAAACTGCAGGCAGTGTCCTGACTTATCTTAAAGGTAGATGCTGGGACAGCAGCCTGACTGCATACAAGCTGTAATACGAATGACCAGGGAATGTTTAATGCTAACTTGGAATCTGAAATTATGTTCAATTCCCCAGCTGATTTCCCTCACTTTGATGAATGAGTACAGCATTACCTGGGACCCTCTAACCACACGGGATTGATTTCAGTTTCACCAACTTCCTGATCTCCCCTCCCTCCACCTTATCCCAGATCCAACTCTCCAGTTTGGCACCGCCCTCTTGAACAGTACTATCTGTCCATCTTCCTTCCTATCAATCTGCTCCACCCTCCTCTCCAACCTATCACCTTCACCCCACCTGCATCTACCTATCACATTCCCATTTACCTTCCCCCCACCCCCACCCCTGTCCCAATTATCTCTCAACCCCCTTGGGCTCCCTACCTCATTCCTAATGAAGCACTTACGCTCAAAACGTTGACTCTCCTGCTCCATGGATGCTGCTTAACCTGCTGTGCTTTTCCAGCCCCACACTTTTTGACTCTGATTTCCAGCCTCTGCAGTCCTCACTTTCTCATAGTAGAGCCATCAGCCAATTTCAGAACCTTTATGAGTATTTAACATAATATGTGCATATATAATGTTCAAGCGAGAGTTCATTTTTAAAGGAACACATTGGTGGAAGCAGATTTACACTTAAGCTGAAACAGTAAGAATTTTGTACAGGCTTAATGTTTTCATCTGCAACTCTGTATTTACCAGAATTTAATGGGACATTGGCTACCTGATAGAATGAGGGTAGGGCAGTTGACGTGGTATATATGGACTTCAGTAAAGCCTTTGATAAGGTTCCACATGGTAGGCTGATGGAGAAAATGCAGAGGCACGGAATTGTGGGTGATTTAGCAGTTTGGATTAGAAACTGGCTTTCTGAAAGAAGGCAGCGAGTGGTGATTGATGGAAAATATTCAGCCGGGAGTCCAGTTACTAGTGGTGTTCCACAAGGATCTGTTTTGGGACCACTGCTGTTTGTCATTTTTATAAATGACTTAGACGCAGGCACAGGTGGATGGATTAGTAAATTTGCAGATGACACTAAAGTCGGTGGAGTAGTGGACAGTGTGGAAGAATGTTACAGCTTGCAGGGGGATTTGGATAAACTGCAGAATTGGGCTGAGAGGTGACAAATGGAGTTCAATGCAGCTAAATGTGAGGTGATTCACTTTGGGAAGAATAACAGGAAGGCCGAGTACTGGGTCAATGGAAAGATTCTTGGTAGTGTGGATATGCAGAGGGATCTTGGAGTCCATGTGCCATAGATCCCTGAAAGTTGCCACCCAAGTGGGTAGCCCTGTGAAGAAGGAATACAGTGTGTTAGGTTTCATTGGTAGAGGGATTGAGTTCCGGAACCACAATATCATGCTGCAACTATACAAAACGCTGGTGTGGCCACACTTGGAATATTGTGTACAGTTCTGGTCACCCCATTACAGGAAGGATGTGGAAAAGGTGCAGAGGAGATTTACCAGGATGTCGCCTCGTCTGGAGGGAAGGTCTAATGAGGAAAGGCTGAGAGACTTGAGTCTGTTCTCATTGGAAAGAAGAAGGCTAAGAGGAGATTTGATAGAGACATACAAGATGATCAGAGGATTAGATAGGGTAGACAGTGAAAGACTTTTTCCTAGCATGATGATGTCAGCTTGTACGAGAGGGCATAACTACAAATTGAGGGGTGATAGATTTAAGACAGATGTCAGAGCAAAGTTCTTTATGCAGAGAGTGGTAAGGGTGTGGAATGCCCTACCTACTAATGTAGTCAACTCAGCCACATTAGGGAGATTTAACCAATCCTTAGATAAGCACATGGATGATGATGGAATACAGTAGGGGGAGGAGCTGAGAATAGTTCACAGGTCGGCGCAACATCGAGGGCCGAAGGGCCTGTTTTGCGCTGTATTGTTCTCTGTTCTATGTTCATTATTTGTGAAGGTTTATGGCAACAAGAAAAGCTGTGAATTAATTTCATTTTGACAATACTATTTAGTGACCTGTTTGGCTTTACGTGATTGAGTTCAGCATTGAAGAGTTTTTTAAAAAAAATAATGTTGTTTGTTACACTGCCATCCAGATGGACAAAGGCAACAGACACATGGAAACAGCACCAACAGCAAGTTCTCTTCCAAGTCACTCAATATACTCATTCGGAAATGTATTGCTATTTGTTCAATGTTACCAGGTCAAAATCCCAGAATTCTCTCCCTAAGTTGATTGTGGGTGTCCCGACAGTTCATGGACTACAGCAGCTGAAGAAGACAGCCTACCACTACCTTTACAAGGGCAGCTAGGGACTGGCAATAAATGCTGTAAAAGGTAAAAGCAATGACTGCAGATGCTGGAAACCAGATTCTGGATTAGTGGTGCTGGAAGAGCACAGCAGTTCAGGCAGCATCCGAGGAGCAGCGAAATCGACGTTTCGGGCAAAAGCCCTTCATCAGGAATAAAGGCAGTGAGCCTGAAGCATGGAGAGATAAGCTAGAGGAGGGTGGAGTTGGGGAGAAAGTAACATAGAGTACAGTAGGTGAGTGGGGGAGGGGATGAAGGTGATAGGTCAGGGAGGAGAGGGTAGAGTGGATAGGTGGAAAAGGAGATAGGCAGGTAGGACAAGTCCAGACAAGTCATGGGGACAGTGCTGAGCTGGAAGTTTGGAACTAGGGTGAGGTGGAGGAAGGGGAAATGAGGAAACTGTTGAAGTCCACATTGATACCCTGGGGTTGAAGTGTTCCGAGGCGGAAGATGAGGCGTTCTTCCTCCAGATGTCTGGTGGTGAGGGAGCGGCGGTGAAGGAGGCCCAGGACCTCCATGTCCTCAGCAGAGTGGGAGGGGGAATTGAAATGTTGGGCCACGGGGCGGTGTGGTTAATTGGTGTGGGTGTCCCGGAGGTGTTCCCTAAAGCGCTCTGCTAGGAGGCGCCCAGTCTCCCCAATGTAGAGGAGACCGCATTGGGAGCAACGGATACAATAAATGATATTAGTGGATGTGCAGGTAAAACTTTGATGGATGTGGAAGGCTCCTTTAGGGCCTTGGATGGAGGTGAGGGAGGAGGTGTAGGCGCAGGTTTTACAGTTCCTGTGGTGGCAGGGGAAGGTGCCAGGATGGGAGGGTGGGTTGTAGGGGGGCGTGGACCTGACCAGGTCTTTGCGGAAGGCGGAAAGGGGTGGGAATGAAAATATATCCCTGGTGGTGGGGTCTTTTTGGAGGTGGCAGAAATGTCGGCGGATGATTTGGTTTATGCGAAGGTTGGTAGGGTGGAAGGTGAGCACCAGGGGCGTTCTGTCCTTGTTACGGTTGGAGGGGAGGGGTCTGAGGGCGGAGGTGCAGGATGTGGACGAGATGTGTTGGAGGGCATCTTTAACCACGTGGGAAGGGAAATTGCGGTCTCTAAAGAAGGAGGCCATCTGGTGTGTTCTGTGGTGGAACTGGTCCTCCTGGGAGCAGATACGGCGGAGGCGGAGGAATTGGGAATACGGGGTGGAATTAAATGCTGGCCCAGGCAGTACCCATATCCTGTCTGTACATAAAATGAAACACTGGAGCCAGATCTTGGGTTTCAAAGGACTTTATAGTAAATTTGGTGTTTGGTCACACTGACTCACTAATTTAGGGGAAACATTGGAGTCATTCTAAATGCTGCAACCACATTTGGATAATGTAAGTTAATGCACAATGTGGTGCAGGAAGAATGGAAATGTTCTAAGTGCAACGATGGATACAATCAGCAATGGGTATAAAAAGGGATCAGATTGAAATGTAAGTGTTGGTCACTACCTAACTGTAGTTAGTCAATGTGCGGTATTGTTAACAACACCAATGACATGATAGGAAACTTACAGACGACGCACAGTTATAACAAAAACAGATTTTTCTCATCAATGCCAGTTTATTATGTTAGGAATAATGCAGAAACTTATAAAAAAACAACTAATCAATTGGATATTGATTCATTGAGGATGGCAGGAAAGATAAGGATTGCTCTAGGACACCCCCCTAAAAATTATGGTGAGTCACTGGGTTTAATTTGCCTGCATTGAAGATATGCAGACAACGAGGAGACGTGAACCATGTCTCTGGATGTTGAGAGGGTGGATAATGGAGATGAAACATTTTTACTTGGCTCAAACCAAACCTGAAATTGCTGGAGATGCTCAGCAGGTCTGGCAGCATCTGTGGAAACTGAAACAGAGTTGACATTTGAAGTCCAGTGAGCGTTCCTCAGAAACGTTAACTCTGGCACAGTCAGGGAGTAATACAGATGCTAATGTAGACATAGGATGGAGTATAAATAGAAATATAGAAAATATTTTCAGATTTTGGAACAGAAGTCTGCATATTGCAACTTGTGTTGGATATTTGGAGCTGGGCTGAGCTCTCTGAAAATACAGGAATGGTCACTAACAGCAGTAGACAATATTCTGCTCCTCCCTCAATTTATTTAAGGTCAACAGCGAAGGGTGGGGGAGGGTGGAATGACGTAATCAGAAATCTGACAGGATTTTGTGTGTTAATGTTAGGAAAACTGTGGTATGATCTTTTCTCACCAGCTAGTTTTCCCATAGTCAGCATCAGTGATCAGCTTGGTAAGCGAGTTCTCGACAAACTGAATGATTGAATGCACACTGTTTCTGTTAATGTAACATTGCCTAAGGATAGCTAACTGGCTGAATTGTCACACGTTTACTTGCGTCCTCCTTGTTCCGGTTCCATTGCTATCTGGAGGCTTTCAGATCATATGACTCAAGCTGTGAGCCACAAATCGGGTTTATTAAAAGTAACTGTTAAACAGTGCCTTGAGGTCAGTACAGCAGATTCCACACACCAACAGCATTTGAAGCTTGAGTAGAGAAACATCAGAAAACAGTGACATTTCGCTACCTCAGCTAGTGATACTGAATCTGGATTTCCATCTCCGGTATAAACCTCATTCTTATGCGTCCGTCTCCTGACCGTGAATCATTCGGGTCCTTGGGCCAAACTAACCCAAGGACATGAAGAAAGCTGTGATCACAGTAGAGAGAATACAGAGGAGATTTATGAGGATGTTGCCTCTATGACTCTAAAGGCAATGGACAAAGTGCAAGTAACTGTGGTTAGTGTCCATTGGTATTTGTTGGTCAGCATAAACATAGTGGGCTGAAGGGCCTGTTTGGATGTTGTATGTTTCTATGTCTGGAGTGGTTTTGTTGAGAGGGTCAGTTGTATGGACTTGGATTGTTTCCTTGGCGCAGCAGATGCTCAGGAGAGATTTAATTGAGGTGAACAAAATGATTTCAGGGTCTAGTGGCTGAGGAGGACCTTGTTCCCTTCTAGGGGAGGTCAATAACCAGAGCGCATTGACTTAAAGCAAATGGTAGAAGGATTAGAAGGGAGATAAGGAGAAATATTTTCCCCCTGAGGGTGGTAGGCATTGTGCAAAGGTATATGGGTGCGAAAGGGCCAATGCTAAAGAGTACATTAAGCACTGCCCAATAAGATGAGAACACATGGACTCAGGTGTGGGAAAAATTTAGGATCTCAAAGGAGTGAGACTTCCCAGTGAGATCTCCCTCATGGATTTAAAACCAGTGTCTATCATCCCAATGTAACTTGTCGCTAGATGCTGTGATGCATCTGGTTTAAGATAAGTGCCTTTTCGTGTGAGAATACCAAGTAGTTTTCTTCCACCAGAGGAGACTAAACTGACCCTGTAGATTCCAAACAGGAGGAAGCTAGTGGCAGCAAATCTATCAGATAGACTGCACACCATGAGGTGTGGATCATCATACAACATAGTGGCAAGTGGTATGGTCTCCCTCTACCTAACGCATACAAATCCCTAGCAGCCATGGAGATCTGAAGATTCTACTAATGCAGATTTTAAGCAGACAGCAATAGTGCAAAAGTCTGAACATTTGAGAATCCTGCAGAAGAGAACCTCATGGAAAGAATCAGCAAGGCAGTATCTACAGTAAGAGGTGAAAAGCATTTCAGACCTGGTAAAAGATTCATAGCAGGGAATGTGATCTACAAACTCCATCCCGACAGTTGCATTGAGTGTCAGTAATCTGCAGCAGTCATCCCGGTTCAACATTTATCCACAGACATCGAAGACTCTCCATGAGCAAAGTTGAAATTCCTGGTGAACAAGGAAAACTTCTTTAACAGCCTGAGAAAGTTAAAAGTAAATGATGTACTTACAGCTCAGATGAAGTGTCACTGCCACAGAGAGAGAACACGCTGAGGCACGGCTTCAGTAAAAGAAATCAAAGACCACAGAAACATTTTAACAAGAGGTCACAGACCTGGGAACATTGCAATGCCAGTATTAAAGCATATAAAGGGGGAAAATTAGAAGCCTGAACAGACATGGTCCAACAGCAAGGTTAGCAAGGTTAGATCACATGGTACAGAGGGAGAACTAACCATTTGGATACAGAACTGGCTCAAAGGTCGAAGACAGAGGGTGGTGGTTGCTTTTCAGACTGGAGGCCTGTGACCAGTGGAGTGCCACAAGGATTGGTGCTGGATCATCGTTTATGTCATCGTTTCATCATTTATGTAAATGATTTGGATAGAAACATGGGAGGTATAGTAATTGCATTTGCAGATGGTACCAAAATTGAAGGTGTAGTGGACAACGAGCAAGGTTACCTCGGAGTGCAATGGGATTTTGGTCAAATGGGTCAATGGGCTGAGGATTGGCAGATGGATTTTAATTTAGATAAATGTGAGGTGCTGCATCTTGGAAAGGCAAATCAGGGCAGAACATATACACTTAATGGGAAGGTCCTGGGGAGTGTTGGTGAACAAAGAGACCTTGGAGTGCAGGTTCATAGTTCCTTGAAAGTGGAATCATTGGTAGATACGACAGTGAAGAAGGCGTTTGGTATGCTTCCCTTTATTGGTCAGAGTATTCAGTACAGGAGTCGGGGTGTCTTGTTGCGGCTATACAGGACATTGGTTAGACCACTGTAGGAATATTGCATGCAATTCTGGTCTCCCTCCTGTAGGAAGGATGTTGTGAAACGTGAAAGGGTTCAGATAAGATTTACATGTACGTTTCCAGGATTGGATGGTGTGAGCTATAGGAAGAGGCTGAATAGGCTGGGGCTATTTTCTCCGGAGCGTCGGAAGCTGAGGGGTGACCTCATAGAAGTTTATAAAATCATGAGGGGCATGGATAGGGTAAATAGACAAGGTCTTTTCTCTAGGGTACGGGAGTCAAGAACTAGAGGACATAGGCTTAGGTTGAGAGGGGAAAGATATAAAAGGGACTGAGGGTGAACTTTTTCACACAGACGATGGTGTGTGTATGGAATGAGCTGCCAGAGGAAGTGGTGGGGAATGGTACAATCGCAACAGTTAAAAGGCATTTGGATGGGCATATGAATAGAAAGGGTTTAGAAGGATGTGGGCCAATCGCTGGCAAATGGGACTAGATTAGGTTAGAATATCTGGTTGGCATGGACGAGTTGGAATGAAAGGTCTGTTTCCATGCTAAACAACTCTATGACTCTAACAGAAATAAAAGATTACAAAACTATTGAGTGCACAGAAAACGTGGGAGAGCCATTATTTAAATCATGGTAAAGGTAGGAAAGAGTTTATACAAATTGCAGATAGCAGGGCTCATTCAAGAAAAGAAACATGAAGCAACAGGCTTATTAGTAGCACCGCAGACAGCAGAAATTGTCTAGGGAAATCTTGTAAAGAAATGTGATTTGTCTTATTGAACATGAAAAGTGGGATTCATTGATGAAAGCTGTTAAAGAAATGGGAATTGTTATTAAAGCCACTGGCAGCAGAACCATTCAGTAAAGTCATTAAGTGATTTAGAAATCAATTATTAAGGCCACTATTAGTGGGAACCATCGAGACAAGCTATGAAAAGGGGGAAAGATTAATCTTACTGCAAAAGATGGGATTCCTCCAGTCTGACTGTCCAAGTGAAGAATATTCAGTACAGCAGTTCACTGAGGGAACATTGCAATATTACTCATATAAAACTCACTGAAGAAAGTAAAATAAATAATAACAAGATTTAATTTCAGAGATGGGCCAGTTAGAACATAGAGTTGGACATCTTAGAGAAAACAATTTGTTGCGAGATACAGAATTGTTTCCCAACTAGATAAATCAGAAGCTTGTCAAGGGATTGAAGAAGCAAGGATACTCTTGATCACATCCTACAAAACATTAGGACTTAAGTTAACCTCAGAACAAACACAATTCTTAAAATAACACAAGTTAATAGAAGAATTCAGCATCAAGCATTCAGCATATTATCAACCTAATGTTTCATGAATGAACATTACAGATCAGTTGCAAAATGTTATTGTGGAGCTTTAAAGGCAGATTCACCAGTGACTGAATTGTTGTTGAAATTACTGATGGATCTTTGACAGATTTGTTACTGTCCAAAGAAAATTTGACTCTCAAAAAAAATCTGTGAATGAGTGTTTTTGTTTGTACATGTGAGTATGTGTTTGGGTGTGTGTGTATTTATATATGTGAGTGAGTGCGCATGTGTGTGTTTGTGTGTACATGTGAGAGTGTGTATTTATATGAAGGAGTGAATGACTGTATGTGTGTGCATGAGTGAGTGTGTGTTTATATGTGTTTGTGTATGTATATGAGGGAGTGAGTGTGTGTGAAAGAATGTGTGTGAGTTGAGTGCATGCAAGTGAATGCTTATGAGTGAGTGAAGTATGTGTGAGTGAATGATTGTATAAGTGTGTGTGATGAGTGAGCCGATTTGTATGATTCTGTGTCAGTGAGTGAGTCAGTATGTGTGTCACTGTGTATGGGTGAATGAGTGAACTAGTGTGTAAGTGAGTGTGTGTTTGTGTATGTAAGTGAGTGAATTAGTGTTTTGTGTGCATGTGTGTGTGAATGCTTGTATGTAAGTACAACAATAAGTATACCGTTTTGGATACTGTTGGGGGGATGACTTACCAGGGGAAAACAGTGAGGCACCTGCTGCTCAGAAGGGAAGGGGGAAGAGGAGCAGAGCAGTAGTGATTGGGGACTCAATAGTTAGGGGGACAGATAGGAGGTTCTGTGGGTACAAGAGAGACTCATGGTTGGTGTGTTGCCTCCCGGGTGCCAGGGTCTGTAATGTTTCTGATTGTGTTTTTGGGATCCTTCGGGGGGAGAGAGAGCAGCTCCAAGTCATGGTCCACATTGACACCAACGATATAGGTCAGAAGAGAGATAGGGGAAGCACTAAATAAATATTTTTCGACAGTGTTCACTATAGAAAATGAAAATATTGGCGAGGAAGATACAGAGATACTTGCATCTAGACTAGAAGAGATTTAGGTTCACAAGGGAGAGGTATTAGAAATACTGCAGAGTGTGAAAATAGACAAGTCCCCTGGGTCAGATGGGATCTATCCTAGGATCCTCTGGGAAGCAAGGGAAGAGATTGCTGAGCCTTTGGCATTAATCTTCAAATCATCATTGGAAACAGGAATAGTGCCTGAGGACTAGAGGATAGCAAATGTGGTTCCCTTGTTCAAAAAGGGTAGTAGAGACAACCCTGGTAATTACAGACCAGTGAGTATCACTCCAGTTGTTGGTAAAGTGTTAGAAATAGTTATAAGAGATAGGATTTATAACCATCTAGAAAAGAATAATCTGATCAGGGACAGTCAGCACGGTTTTGTGAATGGTAGGTTGTGCCTAAGGAAACTTATTGAGTTTTTTGACAAAGTGACCAAACAGGTAGATGAGAGTAAACCAGTTGATGTGGTGAATATGGATTTCAGCAAGGGTTTCGATAAGGTTCCCCACAGTAGGCTATTATACAAAATGCGGAGGAATGGGATTGTGGGAGACATAGCAGTTTCGATCAGTAATTGGCTTGCTGAAGGAAAACAGAGGGTTGTAATTGATGGAATATGTTCATCTTGGTGTCCAGTTACTAGCGGCGTACCGCAAGGGTTGGCATTGGGTCCACTGCTGTTCATCATTTTTATAAATGACCTAGATGAGGGCTTAGAAGGGTGGGTTAGTAAATTTGCAGATGACACTAAGGTCGGTGGAGTTGTGGATAGTGACGAAAGATGTAGTAGGTTGCAGAGAGACATAGATAGGATGCAGAGCTGGGCTGAGATGTGGCAAATGGAGTTTAATGTAGACAAGTTTGAGGTGATACACTTTGGCTGGAGTAATTGGAATGCAAAGTACTGGCTAATGGTAGGATTCTTGGGAGTGCAGATGAGCAGAGAGATCTCGGTGTCCATGTACACAGATCCCTGAAAATTGCCACCCAGATTGACAGGGTTTTTAAGAAGGCATACAGTGTTTTGGCCTTTATTAATAGAGGGATTGAGTTCTGGAACCAGGAGGTTATGCTTCAGTTGTACAAAGCTCTGGTACGGCCACACTTGGATTATTGTGTACAGTTCTGGTCACCGCATTATAAGAAGGATGTGGAAGCTTTGGAAAGGGTGCAGAGGAGATCTATTAGGATGTTGCCTGGTCTGGAAGGAATGTCTTACGAGGAAAGGCTGAAGGCCTTGAGGCTGTTTTTGTTAGAGGGAAGAAGGTTGAGAGGTGACTTAGTAGAGACACACAAGATAATCAGAGGATTAGGTAGGGTGGACAGGGAGAGCCTTTTTCCAAGTATGGGGACCGCAAACACTAGGGGACACAACTTTAAAGTGAGGAGAGATAGGTATAAGACAGATGTCAGAGGTAGTTTCTTTACTCAGAGAGTAGTAAGGGTATGGAATGCTTTGCCTGCATCGGTAGTAGATTCGCCAAGTTTAAGTGCGTTTAAGTCGTCATTGGACAGGCAAATGGACCTACATGGAATAGTGTAGGTGGGATGGGCTTCAGATTAGTATGACAGGGCGGTGCAACATCGAAGGCCGAAGGGCCTGTACTGTGCTGTAATGTTCTATGTTCTATGTATTAGTGAGTGTGTTTGTGTGTGTGTGTGTGATTCAGTGAATTAATGAGTAAATGTGTTTGTATGAGTGTGAGTGTGTGAGTGACTGAGTCAGTGAGTAAGTCAGTTTGTATGAATTTGTGTGAGTGTGAGTCAGTGTTCTTGCACGTGAGTGTTCATTTGACTGTGAGTGAGTGTGTTTATGTGTGAGTGAATGAGTTAGTAAGTCAGTTTGTATGAGTGTGTGTGAGTGAGTGAGTCAATGTGTTTGAGTATGGTTGTGACTGTGTGTGTGTGTGTCAATGAGTAATGACTGAGTGAGTGAGTCAGTGAATGTGTATTGTGAATCAGTGTAAAATTTTGTCCTTTCCACTTCTTTCTCACATGAATTTCCATCCAGTCAAGGAGGGAATTTCAGCTCCTGCAAGGAGCAAAATACAAACTGAGCTTCTGCATCATTAATCCGATTCTTGGGTCACCTCCAAATCCAGACCATGCAGGAAGCATTGACTACAGGCATTGCAACTTAGAGAAGCAAAAAGGGAATTTGATGAAAGAAAACTGTCAGAAACTGCCACAAATGGGACCTCAAAGGAGAAAGGTCACAATTCTGCTTTGTAGGGGTTTGATTCAAGCACATTGCAATATCAACAGGCAGATAGGTTAGATTTGCTACAGTGTGGAAACAGGCCCTTCGGCCCAACCGGTCCACACCAACTCTCCGAAGAGTAATCCACCCAGACCCATTTCCCTCTAATACATCTAACACTATGGGTAATTTAGCATGGCCAATTCACCTGACCTGCACATCTTTGGACTGTGGGAGGAAACCGGAACACCCAGAGGAAACCCACGCAGACACGGGGAAAATGTGCAAACTCCATACAGACAGTCACCCAAGGCTGGAATTGAACCAGAGTCCCTGATGCTGTGAGGCAGCAGTGCTAGCCACTGACCCACCATACCACCCTGGTAGAGGTCTGACAATGTCTGGAGGTATCTTCAGAAAGATGTTTTCCTCCACCTTACCAGAGGTAGAGGAGGATTCTGGGTGGTAGTGGGCATCACTGAGTGAACCTGCTTTGCTCATTATATCTAATGGTATAACTTGGCTGCCTCATGATAATGCTCCATGGTTCGTATTCTGGGGTGACCTTTTGTCCAGTTGTTTCCAGTTCCACATTTGCCTCCAGTTTTATTTAAATTGCAGTCAGTGGCCTGTACAAACTAACTGCATGCCACTTAGAGAGGATTAGAAGGGCTTAAGTACATAAAAGTTAATTAAACATTAACAAGATGTTATTTACTTAATTAATAATTTATGTTTGTTCTGTATTCAGTGCACCCTAACAAGGTGGGAACTAATGAGCTTGCAGTTGGCACAGCCATCTCTGTCCAAAACAAACTCAGCGGCTCAGATACCAGAAGCAATTATAGGCAGTCCCTGGGTACAAACGGGTTCTACTCTTGAGTCCGCTCACTGGTCGATTGCGATGCAAATCGGAACACAATGCAGGACAAGGTAAAAAATCATCTGTAAGTACAAGGTAGCATTTGTATGTCGGATCTTTAAAATTACTATTAATTCACTTCTATATAGGATCACAGTCACACGTACCATTCGTAAATCGGGGACCCCATGTACTTTGAAATTGCATTAATTCAAACTGCTAATGGTTACCAGTCAGCCAATTCAGACTGCCTCGTGATTGGTTCAAATGAAGAGCAGTCATATTGGACTCTACTTTTCTCTCCACAGATTCTGCCAGAATTTTGTGATTTATTTCAGATCCCCAGCCTCTGAAGTTTTTGCTGATATTTTGAGTTGTATTTGATTGCTGAGAAAGTCAATGAAAAGCAAAGGTGAACAGTAATACTTGAATCATAGTAGCATCAGTAAAGTGATGGAAGACGTCATCAGCAGTGCTATCAAGCAGCTCCTGCTCAGCACTAAGCTGCTCAGAGACGCTCAGCTTGTGTTCTGCCAGGGCCACTTAGCTCCTGACCTCATTTCAGCCTTGGTTTAAACATGGGCAAAAGTGCTGAATTCCAGAGGTGAGGTGAAATGAAAGGCGCATGTGACCAACTGTGGCATCAAGGAGCCCTCGTAAAACACAAGTCAATGGGAATCAAGGGGAAAATGTTCTTGGTTGGAGTCAGACCTGGCACGTAGGAGGGTGGTTGGTGGAGATCAGTCATCTCAGCTCCAGAAATCTCTGCAAGAGTTCCTCAGGATAGTGTCCTAGGCCCGACTATCTTCAGCTGCTTTATTAATGACCTTCCCTCCATCATAGGTCAGAAGTGGGGATGTTCACCAATGATTGCACAATGTTCAGCACCTTCAAAAATCCTTAGATACTGAAGCAGTCCATCTCCAGTTGCAGCAAAACTTGGACAATATCCAGGCTTGGATTGAAAAGTAGCAAGTAACATTCATGCCACACAAATGCCAAGTAATAAATATTCCAATAGGAGACAATCTAACCACTGATCCTTGACAGTCAATGGTATTACCATCACTGCACCCTCACTATCAACATCCTGGGGGTTACCGTTGACCAGAAACTCATCTGGACTCACCATATAAACACTATAGCTAAAACAGCAGATCAGATGCTAGGAATACTACAGTGAGTAACTCACCTCCTGACTCCCAACAGCCTGTTCACCAGCTACGAGGCACAAGTCAGGAGCATGATGGGATATTCCCCACTTGCCTGGTTGGGTGCAGCCCCAACAATATTCAAGAAGCCATCCAGAACAAAGCAGTCTACTTGACTGGTACTACATCAACACATGCCCACTCCCTTCATCACTGGTACCCAATAGTGTAGTGTATACAAGGTGCACTACAGAAATTCTACAGGGCTTCTTAGATAAAATGCACCTTTGAAATGCACAGTTGCTACTATCTCGAAGCTCAAGGACAGTAGCTATGTGGGACCATCACCACCTGCAAGTTCCCCTCTAAACCACTCACCATCCTGACTGACTTGGAAATATATCTTCCTCTGCTTTAACTATCATTGGGTCAAAATCCTGGAATTCCCTCCCTAATGGCATTGTGGGTCAACCCACAGCACATGGGCTACAATGGTTCAAGAAGGCAACTCATTACCCTGACTTTCTCAAGGGCAACAGAGGATGGGCAATAAATGTTGGCCTAGCTAGCGATTCCCACAAGTGAATAAAAAAAGTAAGTTGCAATCCATAGAATCCCGACAGTGTAGAAACAAGCCCTTCAACCCAACAAGTCCACATCAACTCTCCAGAGAGTAACCTATCCTATATTCACCTAATCTACACATCCCCAAACACTATGGGCAATTTGGCATGACCAATTCAGTTAACCTACACATCTTTGGACTGTGGGAGAAAACCCATGCAGACACAGGAAGAATGTGCAAACTCCACACAGACAGTCACCCAAGGCTGGATTTGAACCCAGGTTCCTAGCACCGTGAGGCAGTAGCACTAACCACTGAGCCACCATGACACCCCATGACCACTGCAGCCAATGCAGTGAAACTGGATTACAGATAAGTGCAAAAAGCACAGCCTAGTTTTATTTGAAAAACAAATAATAAGTTTATTATTACTCAGGATGACATGTCAAGTTATTTCTCAAAATGATTGGCAAAGTATTTAATTTCAGGACATTTAGGTGCAACAGTCTGAACTAACAGTACAATGTAAATTGGAAGCTCATAAGCTTCTTGTGATTACAGAGATAATGAATTTACTCAAAAAAGCAACAGAGAAATCCTTTAATGTAGGCCACGCTATGGAGAAGGATTACAGGGAACACTGCAATATTCTTCCCTCATTTCACTCACTTGGAGTGACATTTCCAAAGGCTTTACCGTGCCAACTCCAACCTACATGTTCACTGGCTGATTAATTGCTAAAACATTGATGCACATCCACAAACTTTTTAGTCCACTTTTATTAAAAACTTTTGCAAGATCATCTCTGTGTCTCATTGGGAAACTGTACCTTGGTGATAATGCAGAACTCAGACACTGAATCACAGAATTTTTACAATGCAGAATAAGGCCATTTGACCCTTCCTCCCTGCACCAGTGTCATTGTCCTGTGCCAATCTCCTGCCCTTTTCCCAAATCCTTGCACATTATTTCTATCCAAGTAACCATTTAATTCCCTCTTAAATGCTTCAATTGAACCTGCCTCTACTACATTTTCAGATAGTACCTTCCAGACTCAACTATTCACTGACTGAAAAAAGGATTCTCACATCACCTTTGCTTCTTTGGCACATCCCTTTAAATCTATGCTCTCTCAGTCCTGTTCCTTTTGCAAGTGGGAACAGTTTCTCTCTATCTACTCTTTCCAGTCTGCTCATGACTTTGAAAATCTCTATCGAATCTCCTCTCAGCATTCTTTCCAGGGAGAACAGTCCCAAATTTTTGGGTTGGCACAATGGCTCAGCAATGGTTAGCATTTTATTGAGGCTGTTTTGTTGTTATGGAATGTGCTGCATTTAGGTTGGAAGATTATAGATAGTCCACTGAAATGGAAACATATTTGAAAGCTCAAGACCATGTGAATATATGAGTAGAACATAGAACATAGAACATAGAACATTACAGCGCAGTACAGGCCCTTCGGCCCTCGATGTTGCGCCGATCAAAGCACACCTAACCTACACTAAGCCAATATCCTCCATATACCTATCCAATGCCCGCTTAAATACCCATAAAGAGGGAGAGTCCACTACTGCTCCTGGCAGGGCATTCCATGAACTTACGACTCGCTGAGTGAAGAACCTACCCCTAACATCAGTCCTATATCTACCCCCCCTTAATTTAAAGCTATGCCCCCTTGTAATAGCTGACTCCATACGTGGAAAAAGGTTCTCACTGTCAACCCTATCTAACCCCCTAATCATCTTGTACACCTCTATCAAGTCACCCCTAAACCTTCTTTTCTCCAATGAAAACAACCCCAAGTGCCTCAGCCTTTCCTCATGGGATCTTCCTACCATACCAGGCAACATCCTGGTAAACTTCCTCTGCACCCGTTCCAGTGCCTCCACATCCTTCCTATAGTATGGCGACCAAAACTGCACACAATATTCCAGATGCGGCCGCACCAGAGTCTTATACAACTGCAGCATGACCTCAGGACTCCGGAACTCAATTCCTCTACCAATAAAAGCCAGTACGCCATATGCCTTCTTCACTGCACTATTTACCTGGGTGGCAACTTTCAGAGATCTGTGTACATGGACACCAAGATCCCTCTGCTCTTCCACACTACCAAGTATCCGACCATTAGCCCAGTACCCCATCTTTTTATTACTCTTACCAAAGTGAATCACCTCACACTTAGCTACATTGAACTCCATTTGCCACCTTTCTGCCCAGCTCTGCAGCTTCTCTATATCCCGCTGTAACCTGCCACATCCTTCCTCACTGTCTACAACTCCTCCGACTTTCGTATCATCTGCAAACTTGCTCACCCAACCTTCTAACCCTTCCTCCAGGTCATTTATAAAAATGACAAACAGCAATGGTCCCAAAACAGATCCTTGCGGAACACCGCTAGTGACGGCACTCCAAGATGAACCTTTGCCATCAACTACTACCCTCTGTCTTCTTCCAGCCAGCCAATTCCTAATCCAAACCTCCAACTCACCCTCAATGCCATATCTCTGTATTTTCTGCAGTAGCCTACCATGGGGGACCTTATCAAACGCCTTACTAAAATCCATATATACCACATCTACTGCTTTCCCCTCATCTACCTCCTTAGTCACCTTCTCAAAGAATTCAATAAGGTTTGTGAGGCACGACCTGCCCTTCACAAAACCATGCTGACTATCCTTGATCACATTATTCTTATCCAGATGTGCATAAATCCTATCCTTTACAATTCTCTCTAAGACTTTGCCCACAACAGAAGTGAGACTCACTGGCCTATAGTTACTAGGATTATCCCTACTCCCCTTCTTGAACAAGGGAACCACGTTTGCTAGCCTCCAGTCCTCTGGCACTACTTCTGTAGACAAAGAGGACACAAAAATCAAGGCCAATGGCTCTGCAATCTCCTCACTTGCTTCCCAGAGAATCCTAGGATAAATGCCATCAGGCCCAGGGGACTTATCTATTTTCACCCTTGCCAGAATTTCCAACATTATTACAACAGGCAGCTGCTGTTCCACCAATTGACCGTGATGTAACATTGCAATATT
The DNA here is from genome assembly GCF_047496795.1 of Chiloscyllium punctatum. Lineage (NCBI taxonomy): Eukaryota > Metazoa > Chordata > Chondrichthyes > Orectolobiformes > Hemiscylliidae > Chiloscyllium > Chiloscyllium punctatum. Next base: position 55,199,863 of record NC_092777.1, read on the forward strand.
ACCGCAAATGCACATAACTGCATCATTCAGTGGAATGTGGATAATAAGCACAACCTTAAGTTTATGTTACAATGTTCTTCCAACTGAATTCATTACGTACGAGAGCAAGGAGGCATTAATCTAAACAGGTTACTCAGAATAAAAAGAAAAGCATTTCTTTTGTGGCACTAGATGTCAGTAGTTCTCAGATTACCCACTAAATGGCTAAAAATCTCTAAAATGCAGAAGGATTGTAAAAGTTAGACAGCACTACATCATTTTCAAATCCTCTTGTGAATGGAATGCTAATGGATTCCTTTGGTATTTAAGTATTAGCAAAGCAAGGGCATATTTATTATGTTGATGTTAATGGATTAGATGGATGAAAAGTCTTTGTGGATTTCTAATGCTTGAAATAGCCATGGAAGCTGATTATATGAGGTTTATGGTAAGGGAGATGATCTTAAATGATTTTGGTATTTGTATAATTAAATATACTTTGAAGTTCCTGGAATGCACTCTCCTGTTTTGATTGGATGGAATGAAAGGCACTGGTCTATAATGAGGAAATCTTCCAAGGTTTAAAAACAGGAAGGGATATGAGATCTGCTGACTGGTAATGCTTAGGTAATATCGCAATTGAATTCAAAGAGACACACTGGACTCGAACATTAACTCTGTTTCTCTCTCTCTACAGATGATGAGATTTTCGGTTATTATTTCAGATAGAAACATAGATAATAGGAGCAGGAGTAGGCCATTCTGCCCTTTGAGCCTGTTCTGTCATTCAATATGAACATGGCTGGTCATCCAACTCAGTACCCTGTTCTTGCTTTCTCCTCTTTGATATCTATATGGTTATATCTGACTCCTTGAAAATATTCAATGGGTTGGCCTCAACCACTTTCTGGGCGAAAACATTTCTCCTCATCTCAGTCCTAAATGGCCTACCATGTATCTTCAAACTGTGACCCCTGACTCTGGATCTCCAACATCTGCAGTGATGTAAATATACCTGAAAATCTTGTGGAATGCTGTATGATTTTTTATTTTCTCAGACAATTTAGCAGCATTAATTAGAAGTGTTGGCAGATGAAAATGAATAAGGAGTCCACACACAATCAGAACCAGTTCATCTGCCATTTATAATCATTCAATGCCTGACTAACCAGGACCGACACAATGGGCAATCTATCCAACTAGGATTATATCCATAATGGTACAAGCAGTTCACCTATTTGTTTGATTTATAATTTCTCAAGAATTGTTTAGATGAAATGTGTTTGGTAAAAGTAAAGCATACCTATTTACAAGGGAAACATTGATTCAAAGTATCAATAAAAATGAGTGACAGCTAACTTTGCATTAATGACCTATGCATACTATTAAGCGCCAGATGTTTCCATGTTTGATGCCTTATTAAAACATAGCAGAGTAATAAATCTCACCCATTATCTGCACTTTACGCCTTCCAATATTCTATTGAGTGTATAGAAAAGCTCCATAAATCATTGCACATACATATTAATGCTGATGAAGGACAGGTAATGAAATTGAAATATGAAATGTCCCACATGTCTGAATAATTAACTGTAAGGGAATGTTTCTGTAACTTGTTGGATTCTCCCCCTCACTATCACATCCAGATCTTGTATTCAATGCGGAGGTTTCACAAGAGTTTTAAGCAGCCTTTGTAATGATTTATCTATTGAGCCTTACCATGGACAGACATTACAGAACAGGGTGGAGGAAGCAGCGGGGTGGGATGTGGTGAACAATAGACATTATTGAACAGACTGTGGTTGAGGTATACTATAGGCATTTCTGGATGCATTTAAATTGTTCCATAGATATGGGCTATGCTGTGCTGTAAGGATTTTATGAGTATAGGGATGATACGTATATTGGTCAATGGCTTGTGGATGTCTGTTCATGGGGGTAGGAGTTAATTGACATCCAACTCTCCAATGCCTTATTTTTTCTAAGCTTCTTTCTATCAACTATGATAACAATTCATGTTTTATCTTTATAAATACTTTTCACCTGGTGCAACTCTATCGAAGTGTACATTTTCTGCTGAGGGAAACTTTAAAAGCACAACTTTTCATCAAGGTTTGTATCAATTGCAAAGGGATGTGCATGTACCTTTAAGAGGGCTTTTCTTAAATGGGTGTCAATTTTTTTTCCACAGAGACAGGATATAATGCGGAAGCTGATCACAGGCCATTTAAAATGATCCTAACTTGTGCACCATCTAGATTCCAGCACCTACTGGTCAAAATAGAAGACAATGATTCCATACTCACATCCAATACCCTAACCCATCAAAATCTATGGATACCTTCCTGAATCTACAAGTAAAGCTTGTGGAAATTGAAGTAGAAGATGTTGTGCACTTTGGTCTGATGCATTTTGACCAATTCCAGGTGTAAGATGTTGGAGCAAGAAACATCCACTAATTCTGTTCCACAGCAACAACGGAACACAGTGGGTAATGGACGACTATAGGACCATTTGCTCCAATTTGGGATGAAGGTGCGCAATCTCAAGGAAAAGTAAATCATTATTCTGGGGCCTCTGTGACTTGATATGCTCCAGCAGTTGTAGCAGACACAATTATGAACTGACTGAAACACAAACTCTGTTTCCTTGTTCACAGATGCTGTCAGACCTGTCGAGCATTCTTCGTTTTTATTGCAGATTTTCAGCTTCTGCAGTTTTTTTGCTCTCAGAGCAGATTGATAAAAGCCAGCTGTTAGATGCATCTCCCCAGAGATGAAACCTGAAATACTTCTTCTCTTCTGCCTTAGCTTCCTGCCCTGTATTCCTCTCTCTTTCTGCAAGTATGGACCACGGCAGCAACCATCTGGTTCAAAGTATCTATCCTTGATGTGAGAAGCTTTACCAGCGAGGGTGTCCTGCCACATGACCAGCCCATCACCTCTTAACTGAAGGCCATCCATATGCCAAGGAGAATGCCCTTGGGACAGGGAATGCTACTGCATCTGTTTTCCAGAGTTTGAGTGACTCAGGTTAATTGGAGCAGACTAATCCTAAGGTTTTTGAATTCGGCCAACAATGTGAAGACGGAGGATCAAACACCATGGTCTGTATGTTACTGAGCCATGCTTTCATCAGCTAAGTGGCACTTCCAGCACTTTCTATCTTAGTGTAGGTTTTGCAGATAACTATAATGTCCTACTTAAACATCTGTTGGCATTTACGTTGTTGCCAGTTGCTGGTGGTTGTGGGTCAGCGGATGCACTCAGAATAGGATCTGAACATAACATGTCAGAAAATGAACGACTGGATGGCAGCAGGGACAAAGATTCTCAGAATAGTTGCGTAGCCAGCACTCCCTGACATTCAATTGGGAGCACTCCAAAGATTACAATAGAGGGAAAGAAAGGACTCATATTTGTAGAGAATCTTTTTTAAGACCTTGGAGCATCCCAAAGCACTTTGCAAATGCTGAAGTACTTTTTGAAGTGTAGGCAATGTTGTAATTTAGAGAAATATTACCACAGTAATGGTTGTCTAGCAACCGTTACTCAGCAGTCTTTGAGGGATTCTATCATTCACAGCCATGAGAGATGAGTTGCTGCTCTTCCAATTTAAGAAAGGAATAGAAATTTAGCAAATTAATATTGTTCACTGCTGCATGTAAGTTTCCTTTTAGAATTCAATCAAAGAGGTTGACTTCCTTCATAGCTCTGTTGGGAACTGAATAATAGAGGCCAAGAAGATCCCAGGTACAATTCTCGAGCAGTGCTTTTGTGCTGATGGTGCCAATAAGGATGGCTGGAGAGACCTCACAATGGACCTTAGTAATCAGGAAGTGTTCCTCTCTTTGAACACTATGGGGTGACCTTTCCTGGAATGTTCCTGCAATTTGGGCACCACAAGCAAGCCAACATTTATTGCCCATTCCAAATTATCATGGAGAAAGTGGTGGTGAGCTGCTTTCTTGAACCACTGTAGTCTATGTGCAATAGGGACACCAGTAGTGCTGTTAGAATCTCTAAATGTCCATTCAGCCCATCAAGGCTGTAGCAACCCTCCAAAGAGCATCTCACCCAGACCTAGCCCCCTACCCCATATTTTCCTGTGGCTAACCCACGTGGTCTGCACACTATAAGGAAATGTAGCATGGCCAATCCATCTAACCTGCACATCTTTGGACTGTGGAAGGAGGCAGGAGCACCCAGTGAAAACCCACGCAGACATGGAAAGAATGTGCAAACTCCACACAGGCAGTCACCCGAGGCTGGAATTGAACCTGGGTCTGTGGCGCAGTGAGCCACCATGCTGTCTCAGACAGAGTCACAGGTTTTTGATTCAGTGACAGTGAAGAGACAATGATGTAGTTCCCCATCATGATGGTGCATGTCTTGGTGAGGAGTTTGCAGCCAGTGGCATTCTCACTGGTCTGTGGTAGACCTTGCAGGTTTGGGAGGCACTGACTAAGGAGTCTTGGCAAGTTGCTGTGGGGGACCTTGTGTAGACCATTGTCAGGCAGCGGTGGATGAGGTGAATGTTTATGTGGATAACTGACGATCGTGTGGACTGTTTTCTTCTGGACAGTGTTAAGATTCTTCAGTGTTGTTGGAGCTATATTCATCCAGACAAATGGAGGGTACTCCATCAACCTCCTGATGTGAGCTTTGAGATGGTGGGCAAGCTTCGGGAATCCGGAGGTGTTAATTCCTAAATGATTCCCAACCTCTGACCTCTTCCTATCGTCAAAGTGCTCATGTAGTTGGCCCAGTTCACATTCAAGTTAATGTAACCTGCAGAGTGTTGATGGCAGAGTGAACATATGCAAAACATAATCAAGAAAGTTAATGGAATGCTGACCTTTATGTAAAGAGGATTAGAATACAAGGATGCAGAAGTTATGCTGTAGTTATACAAAACCCCTGGTTAGACCCCACTTGAAGTACTGTGAGCAGATCTGGGCAGCATACCTTAGGAAGGACAGATTGGCCTTGGAGAGCGTAGAGCACAGTTTGACAAGAATCTGACCTGGGACTTCAGGGGTTATGAGAAAATTATACAAATTAGGCCTTTTTTTTCTAGAATCTGGAAGGTTAAGAGGTGACCTGATTGAAGTCTTCAAATTATTAACAGGAAAAGACAGGACAGGTAAAGATAAACTATTTCCACTAGCTGGGGATTCTAGAACTAGGGGGCATAGTCTGAGAATCAGGGCCAGATCAATCAGGAGAAATGTCAGGAAGCACTTTTACTCACAAGGGGTGGTAGAGGTTTGGAACTTTCTTATACAAACAGCAGTTATTGTAGATCAGCTGTTAATTTTAAATCTGAGATTGATAAAATTTTGTAAAGCTAAGGTATTAAGGGCTATGGGCCAAAGGCATATATATGGAGTTAGGCCACAGATCAGCCATGTGGGCAGCACAGTGGCACAGTGGTTAGCACTGCCACCTCACAGCACCAGAGACCCGGGTTCAATTCCCGCTTCAGGTGACTGTCTGTGTGGAGTTTGCACATTCTCCCCGTGTCTGCGTGGGTTTCCTCCCACAGTCCAAAAATGTGCAGGTTAGGTGAAGGGGTAAATGTAAGGGAATGGGTCTGGGTGGGTTGCGATTTGGCGGGTCGGTGTGGACTTATTGGGCTCTAACTTCCACACTCTAAGTAATCTAATCTAAGATCTAATTGAATGGTGGAAAAGGCTAGAGGGGCTGAATGGCCTACTCCTGTTCTTGATTCCTAATGCCATGATCATCAAAATGAGATGGTCAATACCTGGCACTTGCTACTGTAATGCTACAAATGTATAAGAATCTGTGATGCTCTGAAAGTCAAATAGCGGCCAAGCATGGATTTCTGGGCTCACGAGTGAAGAAGAAGCGTTGGACATAGTATGGGACAGCAGGCTATAAAACTGGGGAGAAAAATTGATGAAGCGGTAGCAGTGCAGGCCTGAAACATTTAATTTCTTTGAATTGGTTTAGCTCTTCATAGACACGGGGAGAAAACTGAAATCTGCTGTAAATACCCTTGTTCAATTTATGCTGAATTGTCCAACAGCAGGAAGCTGCCAGAAGAAAATAATTTCATTTTACAATTATTTATTTATGAAAGTTTGTCAGAAAATTCTGACACTATGTTTTTACCTCGAGCAATTCTTTCCATTTCTCCATCTGAATTGGGTTGGCGGTATGGAGCAATTTTCAGCAATTTATGTCTTTTGAAGTTTTGCCCTTTAATAGCCCCTGAGAGCCTTTGGTCCCCAACGATGCAGATTGATACCGGATCCCACAGCAGTGAAACTTTGGGCAGTGCTGTTTTAGCCTTGGCTATTGGCAAGGGTTTAGAATATTACCCTGTAAATAATTCAATTCATAATCAGAATCCTTCTTGGCAACCTAAATTATTCACACTCACAAACTCACGGATTGCTGAATTTTGCAACAAAAATTACCCTGTGGCATAAATTCTAGAGGCGTTTTACTTTGGCCTTCTGTTTAATTTCTTAAATTCAGCAACAAGTTGGTTAATACCAACTGGAACCTTTGCTAAGCAGTTCACTTGACAACTTAACTCAATCCACTGCAGCCCGTGGGTGCAATCACTGGAAAGAAATTGAGAGCTCGTTCAAAGGAATCTTTCAATATCGCAGTCATTCCTCTTTTCAGCAGTTTGTTGAACCAGTTTTGTTCATGATCACCAATTAAACAGGCCCAAGGCAAATCATCAAACTGTGGACCAGATAGCCTGGCTTTTGAGTTGCACACAGAAATCTCTAAAACATAAGGCAGAAGGACAGGGACAGTGGCTTTTGCCCAAAACGTCGATTTCGCTGCTCCTTGGATGCTGCCTGAACTGCTGTGCTCTTCCAGCACCACTAATCCAGTATTTGGTTTTCAGCATCTGCAGTCATTGTTTTTAACATGTACACCATCCTAACTTGGAATTTTATCAGCATTGCTTCACTGTCCCTGGGTCAGAAATTTGGAACTCTCTTCTGACTTGCACTGATGGAGGCCCTACACCAGATGGACTCCAGGTTGCTACAGCTTCTGGTTTCTATGATTCAGAAAGAAGCACATTTCAGGCTCAAAATGCTGAAGCTTCATTGAGTGTATTTCTTCCATCTCTGTGGTTGAGAAATACAACGTACTAATCCATTGCTACACAGCTGCAGTGTGCCAATGAGCTTGGCACCAGGGGTCCAAACCCGCATAACAATTTGCTCATAAAACTTTTTAACCAATAATTTAACACTATAAAAGTTTAAGATGATGGTTCAATCCCAAGGGCAATTAGGGATGAGCAGCTGGGCGATAGATGTGGTGCTGGCGGTGGGTGGTAGGAAGGTCCTGACAGTAGAAAGTACACCCACTGCTGGTGAGTGCACATTAGCATGAGTGCAGTGCCATACAGGAGAGGTGCATCCATAATGAAGTGAGCAGTGAAGAATTTCATCACATAGCTGGCTAGGGTTCATGGAAGGAAACCTTCCATGATACTGCCCAATGCTGACACTCAGTAATTTTGCTAAAATTCATCCCAAGACCTGTAACGGAGGAAGCTTGTGTTCCAGTGTATTTTTACCATCCATGAAACCGATATCAAGGTCAAACCCCAATCTCACCCCTGGTATCACAACCTCTGTTAGTGTTGATTTTGGAAGACTTATGGAATGTATCCAAAATCTGCATTTGCACGATGAAGCTGTAAAAGGCAGGTTGTACTCACCATTGAACTCACTCTTTAAAAAGGAGGCGAAATCCACCATGTTGTCCTTACATGCTTGCCTTGAGGTACCGAGGTGAAGGGTGGGGAAAGGTGTTGAGCAAGAGACAGCTGAGAGTATGTAATCAGAGAAGGTATCTTCAACTTCATTAGTGTTATGCAGGAAAGTCATTCATTCTGAAACTGACCAGAGAAATGTGGTACCAGCAGCTAGGCTAGGTGGTGTGCTTTCATTCAATTTGAATTCATCAGCATTACATGGTGATTTGTACTTGGCACCAGGCTAGTCCATAAATAAAGCCTTGTCAGCAGAATCGTTGCCAAACTGAATGTTTTATTCTGCTGCAATGACACAAAGACAGCAGCAACACGACTCGAACAATGGCGCTGGTGTTCTCTTATAGGTCACACCATCTGATAGTGGTGCAGGTAAACCAGGCACATGACAGCTTTCATCTCTGCTGTGTGTCAAGTTACTGCAACCGTAGTTGGGATGCTATAATTGGCATTGGTCCCTCCAAGTAGGAGACAGAGACTTAGACAAGGATCCTGAATACAATGTAACAATCCTGGATGCAGGCACTCATTTGAGGAAAAGGGATGACATTAGTCTCAATGATCCCTCTCCTGCCCATGTACACATCAAATGACCCATTGTCCAACTTTGAGTTTGGAGGGCTCACAGACTCAACCCCCAGTTTGAGTCTGTGTCTCTAGGATATATCAACCTGCTGTTGTGGCCTATTATCCCATACATCTGTTATTCCATGGAGCAAATCTTAAATACCACACCTCAGGTCCACAGTCCACTTATGAAATACCTGCTTATGACTGCTAATTCTTGCTTGAGTTGCAACAGATCCATAACCTGCTGTCATCTGATCAACCTCAAGCTGCCAAATGTCTTGGAGACTTTGTTTACTCAATTGGTCTGCATTATGTAGCACTGCTCCCAATATTCAACTCATTACACAGCAATGGGAGAACCCAGTCTGTCTCTCCTGACTGCTGAGTGAAAGTTGAAAAAACTTTCAAGTTCTGCTTGAGAACGATTTTCTGTCATGGTAGCAGGGTGTTATTTCTGAACACAAACAACAAGCAGCTCATCTCAGTGCTACACGATCTTGATCTTCAATGTAACTGTTGCAGCCATTAATCATCACTTATTTAAAGAAAGCTTATGCCTTCTGTCTGTTTGATATTTTTATGGTTGAAGTAAATTTAACTTTACTCCATCAATTGCCAGTTGGGCTATAATATAACTGCAGTTCTGAAGGGCTTTTGCTCAAAACATTGATTTTCCTGCTCCTCGGATGCTGCCTGACCTGCTGTTCTTTTCCAGCACCACACTAATCTAAAAACTGCAGTTTTGTAATGTGAGCTATGTTATAACTGTATAACCAAATATTTGCACTTATTGATGGTCAGGGATGTAGTTGTGTAAAAACTTCATTTGGATCCTCATTAGTGTATCATTGGTGTAAGGTAGGTGAAAACTCTTACATCACCTAGAAAATGGGAGGACAATGACAAAAAAAAACCCACAATTTGGCCTGAACGCCTCAGCAGCAGATTGGGGCTGGAGGGGTAGTTTAGTAAGGAAGCATCTGGTTCATTCACTTTGCATCTTAGTTAACTACACAACAACTTTAATCGATCTTTTCAGTCCTATAATAGGTGACACGGTGGCTCAATAGTTAGTGCTGCTGCCCCACAGCATCAAGGACTTCAGTTCAATGTTAGCCTTAGGCAACTGTTGGTATGGAGTTTGCACATTCCCCCACGTCTGTGTGGATTTCCTTGTGGTGCTCTGGTTTCCTCCCACAGTCCAAGGATGTGCAGGTTAAGTGGCTCGGCCCTTTGGAGCATCAGTGGAGGCTGAATGGCCTGCTTCCACACTGTAGGCATTCTCTGGCGGAGTTAGATGAACAGGGTGGCTAGGTGCAGTAGAAGGGCACTAGGCCCCTTCACCCTAACCTCCTCAAGCTATCAGACTGAAGGATATAAAGCAGGGTGGGTGAGTATTTGGGTAGTGAGGTATATACTTGGCTATAACCCCAGTGGTTTTTAAAAGGATCACCTGGCAAGGTGTAATTTTAATGGCACTAACCCGAATGTGCACCAGGAACCTAAGTCACTAATGGTAGGTGTTTGTGGATATGTATGCCTCTGCCTAGTATGGCACTTTGCTGACCATTACCCAGAAACAGAGTGGAGGGTGGCAAAATCACCCACCCACAAGCACCAAGTAGCCAACTGAGGATTGTTTAGAAAAGGACAAAGTGTCAGAGGCTGATGGGAATTTTCTACTGACCCCCAGGAAGGGTTTGGGACAAAGTCAGCTGCTTGGAAGTATGCTCCTGGTAGTAGACTGGAACTGGTGTTCCGGGGGAGGGGGGAAGTTGAGGCCACCCCCTGGGTTTCCCATTCCCAGTGATGGCCAGCTGCTCATTCCAGATTTTAGTTGAGTTTAAAAATTTGCGGAAGTCGTGCCTTCACTTTGCAGCCCATCTCTTGTTTTCTTTTCTGAAAAGACCGGCCTATTAATAGAAGGCATCCGATTGGCTGCCAAACTTCGAAAGCCTTGATCAGATGGTGAGCCCACTCATTTAGCATGCATTTTTTAAATGTGGAATGTCATTGGCTAGCTGGCATTTATGGCCTGTCCCCAAGTGGCGATCCATATAATTGAGTGGCTTGCTGGGCCATTTCAGAGGGCAGTTGAGAGGAAAATACATTGCTATAGGCTTGGAGTCACTTGTCCACCAGACCAGGTGAGGATGGCAGATTTACCTCCCTGAAGGACATTAGTGAGTCAGATGGGCACTTCCGACAATAAACAATAGTTTCACAGTCATCAGTAGATTCTTAATTCCAGATTTTCTTTAAAATTGAATTCAAATTCCACCATCTGCCATGGTGGGATTTGAGCCCAGGTGGGCAGAACATGAGCTGAGTTTCTGGATCAATAGGCTAGCCATAATACCTCTAGGCCATTGCCTCTCCTAATTGGCTACTTTACTGAAAATTACTGACTATACAGAGGATCCTCTTTTGACCCTGATGTCAGGGCCACAACCAAAAAACTAAAATCCTGCCCGTGGAAAAGCAAGAGTTTTCTACTGGACCTCACCTTCAAAGATTACAGGATCTTGCCATTCAGACAATTTCGATATGCGACTACTGCTTTCAATGTAGTGCTGCAATGAGTGCTGCAATCAATGTACAGACAAAAATCTTGAAAACAGCACTGAGAAAATTTATTCAGAAAATCTGTTTCAGTCTTCTTAGTTGAGGGATAAATATTGGTTAGAAGACTGAGGATATCTCCTGTGCTGTTCTTCATTCACACGCATCTAATAAAACAGTCTAATGTCTCAACCATAAGATAATTCCTGCAACAATGCAGCATTCCCTCAGTACTGCAGCCTTGATTTTTACTTCTCACTTCTGACTTAGGGGTGTGAATATTGCCAATTGAACCACATTTGGCATGGAAGAGAGAACGGGAATGTAAGACACCAATGTTAGCATCTGAGTGAGAAACATGGGATATGACATCAAAGGCCCATCTTACTACGTTTTTTCCATTGTGATAAAAATTCAAACCTTTGCCTCATCCACTCCAACTCTTGCTTCAGAGATCCATCTGCAGTACTCTGCTCAGGAATGGCCAAGCCATTCAGATAAGATTCCCTACAGTGTGGAAACAGGCCCTTTGACCCAACAAGTCCACACCGACCCTCCAAAGAGGAGCCCACCCCCCTCTGACTAACGCACCTAACACTATGGACAATTTAGCATGGCCAATTCACCTGACCTGCACATCTTTGGATTGTGGGAGGAAACCGGAGCACCCAGGGAAAACCCACACAGACACAATGTGCATACAGACAGTTGCCCATGGCTGGAATCGATCCTGGGACCCTGGTGCTGTGAGGCAGCAGTGCTAACTACTGAGCCACCATGCCACCCACTTTGCACAGAACACTTTGAAACTCTGAAATACTGAATAGATATTCCGCAAGTTTGAGAAGTACAGGAACAGAAAGACTGACACCTGTATCTGTGAGGTAAAAACAATGACTGCAGATGCTGGAAACCAGATTCTGGATTAGTGGTGCTGGAAGAGCACAGCAGTTCAGGCAGCATCCAAGGAGCTTCGAAATTGGCGTTTCGGGCAAAAGCCCAAAGGGATGCTGTCTGAACTGCTGTGCTCTTCCAGCACCACTAATCCAGAACCTGTATCTGTGGGGTCTGGGTATCCCAGTTAGCTGGATGGCTGGTTTGGGATTCAGAGTGATGTCAACAGTGGGAGTTTAATTTCTGCACCAACTGAGGCTACCATGATGAACTCTTCTTCTTAACATCCATCCCCTTGCCTGAGGCATGGTGACCTTCAGGTTAAATTACCACCAGTTCTTATCGGAGAGCAGACCGATGGTCTGGAAAACTATTTTGCCATTTGTATCCCAACAGCAGAGATGGATGAGGTGAAAGCATTATTTTCAGGCTGAACTAAAGCACTTGAAGTCTAACGGATACATTGTGCACCTAATTTTCATGAGAATTTAACAAACTATACACCTTTAAGGTATATTTCTCCTTGCTCTTAACATCTGTGTAAATTCCAGCCAAGTAGGAGGAGGTATGAAATCTACTTTAAGTACTTTGACGTTGTCCGTATATTTAGCACAGCGAAAATAAATAGTTCAGAGCCTTCAGTTGACTAATTTCATTTTTGCGCTTAATCAGGATTTGACTATCATTTTCTCCTGGGCATTGAGGTCTAGATCTCTAATACATTCAAAGTGTAAAATTCAGTGAAATACCATTCTATGGAAAGAATTACCCAGTCACCACGATTATCATAACTGATTGTGTGTTAGTCTGAGAATGGTTTTTAATACTCAAGTAGCTAATAGTATTTCTGAAATTAGAATACATTTTTGAGATTGGTTGACCTTCCCAATTTAATGTACTCTTTCTTTATTGATTAAGTCAGTGAGGGCTGTATTATACCACTGTTCTGGCTGTAAGTGACAGGACTGGCACTACTTCATATGATGTTTTATTTCAAAGCCACTTCAAATGTTCGCAAGGACACGATTTAGAACTCAAGAGCCTTGGGTCTAATAATTAGACTGTTAGATGAAAAGAGTGCCAAGATGGCTTTAAAGAGAGAAGCCAACAGACTGAGACATTAAAATGCAAGTTGATCCTGAAACCATTCAGTTAAATGTTAGATGTGTTACTTATTTTGATGGACATGGTTCTATTATTGATAATATGGCAATTCTGCTGCTAATGGTGTGCCACAGTAAAATACTTATAAATGATTGGATATTAGAGTGAAGCAGCACAATCCAGCCACTGCTCTTCATGTTGGCTGAGGGAGACATTGCTACTTGTTCAAGTCTGTCTGTAGCATTATAGTGTGTGCTCCAGAAGAATAGAATGTCATTATTATAGGTACTTGCAAAGAGTGAGTGAGACAGACCAGACTAACTGTGGCACTAGCACAGATACTCATAAAATAGACTTGTGGGAATTCCCTGAATATATTACCCCCATCACCCCATCAAGGGTTATACATTTCCAGACAAAAAAAATTACAAGCTTAAAGAACAGTTTAAGCGTTCATAAATTTCATTGATTACACAGCAAACAAACTCAAAATGTTTCCATGCGCACATTGCTTGAGAATTTTAGGATTGCGTTCTCATTCATTTACACTAATTAATGTGTGTAATTTGAATGAAAGTAATTGTTATAATTCTATTTATTATAGACTAATTGGTCTACTGCGGCATCGCTCAAAGCCAAAAGCTCTTTTCAAAGTGTGTCTCGATTGCATTATTCCTGTCTATTTCTTCTCTCTAATCCTTCAGTCCCCCTCTGTTTCTTATTTCCTCTGTATTGTACCAAGTTTTTTTTTATTGTATGTTTTCCTGTGATTTCATTCTCTTTGTTTCCTGTTTCTTTTGCCTTTTAGGTAACTATATCTGGTCTTGTTATTTGCCGAATTATAATTGTTCAGGAAATGGCTGTGAAAGTTTCCTCACCGATGCACACTGTTCCACAACTGTTACTGTCCTTCCTGGTTATTCTCTTGTGTTGGCATATTGCCATGATAGCATTAATCCTTTTTTGTTTGCTTCACCATGGAAGGAAGAAATTATCCCTGAGGTACATGACATAACAATAAAGACTAACCAATCCCCTCTTCTTTATCAAATCCCATCCATATTTCCCTCAGCCGAAGCCTGATATTATATGCGACTGATGACTTGTAATTTATTGCTACTTCCAGGTCATGGTTTAAAAATAAGGGGGTCACCCATTTAACAAAGAGATGAGAGGAAAAACATATCTCAGAAGGTTGTGAGTTTTTGAAATTCTTTTCCTCAAAGGCACTGTGGCTCAGTGGTTAGCACTGCTGCCTTACAGGGACCTAGGTTCAATTCCAGCGACTGTGTGGAGTTTGCACATTCTCCCTGTGGCTCTGTGTGGCCCCTTGGGTGCTCCAGTTTCTTCTCACAGTCCAAAGATGTGCAGGTTAGATGGATTGGCCATGCTAAATTGCCCATAGTGTTCAGGGATGTGCAGGCTCGGTGGGTTAGCCATGGTAAATTCTGGGATAGAGTAGGGGGATGGGTCTGGATGAGATGCTCTTCAGAGAATCAGTGTGGGCATGATGGGCCAACTGGCCTGTTTTCACACCATAGGGATTCCATGAAAGGCAGTGAATGCAGGTATATCTTAAGGCAGAGGCAGTTAGATTCTTGATGACCAAGGGGATGAAGGATAATCAGGGGAAATGCAGGCACATAGAGTTGAAGCAAATATCAGATCTGCCATGATCTTAGTGAATGGTGGAACATGCTTGAAGGGCTGAGTGGCCTGCTCTTATTCCACTTGGAACTACACCGCATGTCACAATTGGCAGCGAAAGACACTCCCTCTTTGTTATTGTATCCAAAATATCCAAGAAATCCGAGATATCCAAGAAACCCAGGATGCCAAAACATCCAGGATATGTTTTGGTGCTACTATTCCTATTCCAAGATGGAAGTGTGTCATAGAATGTTACAGCGCAGTACAGGCCCTTAGGCCCTTGATGTTGTGCCGACCTGTGAAACCAATCTGAAGCCCAACTAACCTACACTATTCCATTCTCATCCACATGCCTATCCAGTGACCATTTAAATGCCCATAAAGTTGGCGAGTCTACTAGTATTGTACGCAGTGCATTCCACGGCCCCACTACTCTCTGAGTAAACAAACTACCTCTGACATCTGTCCTATATCTATCACCCCTCAATTTAAAGCTATGTCCCCTCATGCTAGCCATCACTATCCCAGGAAAAAGGCTTTCGCTGTCCACCCGATCCAACTCTCTGATTATCGTAAATGTCTCAATTAAGTCACCACTCAACCTTCTTCTCCCTAATGAAAACAGCCTCAAATCCCTCAGCCTTTCCTCGTAAGATCTCCCTTCCATACTAGTCAACATCCTAATAAATCTCCTCTCAACCTTTTCCAAAGTTTCCACATCCTTCCTATAATGCAGTGACCAGATCTGCACCCAATACTCCAAGTGCAGTTGCACCAGAGCTCAGTACAGCTGCAGCATGACATCATGGCTCCAAAACTCGATCCCTCTATAATAAAAGCTAACATACCATATGCCTTCTTAATAGCCCTATAAACTTGGTGGCAACTTTGAGGGATCTATGTACATGGACACCGAGATCTCTCTGCTCAACTACACTACCAAGAATCTTACCACTCGCCCAGTACTCTGCATTCCTGTTGCTCTTTCCAAAGGGGATTACCTCACACTTTTCTGCATTAAACTCCATTTGCCACATCTCAGTCCAGCTCTGCATCTTATCTATGTCGCACTGTAACATACAACATCCTTCAGCACTATTCACAACTGTACCGACCTTAGTGTTGTCCACAAATTTACTAACCCATCCTTCTACGCCCTCATCCAGGTCGTTTATAAAAATGAAAAACAGCAGTGGACTCAAAACAGATCATTGCGGTACACCACTAGTAATTGAACTCCAGGATGAACATTTCCCATCAACCACCACCCTCTGTCTTCTTTCAACTAGCCAATTTCTGATCCAAACCATTAAATTGTCCTCAATCCCATGCCTCCGTATTTTGTGCAGTAGTCTATCATGGGGAACCTTATCAAACGCCTTACTGAAATCCATATACACCACATTAACGGCTTTAGCCTCAGCCACCTGTTTGGTCACCTTCTTGAAGAACTCAATAAGGTTTGTGAGGCACAACCTACCCTTCACAAAATTGTGTTAACTATCCCTAATCAACTTATTCTATCGAGATGATTATAAAGTCTACCTCTTATAACCTTTTCCAACACTTTACCCACAACTGAAATAAGGGTCACTGGTCAATAATTACTAGGGTTGTTTCTACTCCCCTTCTTGAACAAGGGGACAACCTTTGCTATCCTCCCGTCTTCTGGCACTATTCCTGTAGACAATGACAACATAAAGATCAAAGCCAAAGCCTTGACAATCTCCTCCCTGGATTCCTAGAAAATCCTAGGATAAATCCAGCCCAGGGGATTTATCTATTTTCAGTCTTTCCAGAATTTCTAACACTCCCTCCTTGTGCACCTCAATCCCATCTAATCTAGTAGCCTGTTTCTCAGTATTCTCCTCAACAACATTGTCTTTTTCCAGTGTGAATACTGACACAAAATATTCATTTAGTGCTTCCCTTATCTCCTTGGACTCCACACACAAAGTCCCACTACTGTCCTTGATTGGCTCTAATCTTACTCTAGTCATTCTTTTATGCCTTATATACGTATAGAAAGCTTTAGGATTTTCCCTGATCCCATCCACCAACAACTTCTCATGTCTATCCTGGCTCATCTTAGCTCTCTCTGTAGGTCTTTCATAGCTAACTTGTAACTCTTAATCACCCTAACTGAGCCTTCACGTCTCATCCTAACATAAGCCGCCTTCTTCCTCTTGACAAGAGATTCATCTTCCTTCGTAAATCTTGGCTCCTGCGCTCGACAGCCTCCTCCCTGTCTGACAGGTACTTACTTATCAACGACACTCAATAGCTGTTCCTTGACTAAGCTCCACATTTCAATTGTGCCCAGCCCCTGCATTTTCCTTCCCCATCTTATGCATCCTAAATCTTGTCTAATTGCATCGTAATTGCCTTCCTCCCAGCTGTAGCTCTTGCCCTCCGGTGTATACCTATCCCTTTCCATCGCTGAAGTAAACATAACTGAATTGTGGTCACTATCACCAAAGTGTTCATCCAGCCTCCAAATCTAACACCCAGGACCAAATCTGAGGTGGCCTCACCCCTTGGCCTGTCTACATACTGTGTCAGAAAACCCTCCTGCACACAATGGACAAAAACTGAGCCATCTAAAATACTTGAACTATAGTATTCCCAGCCAATACTTGGAAAGTTGAAAACCCCATAACAACTACCCTGTCGCTCTCGCTTCTATCGAGAATCGTCTTTACTATCCTATACTCCAAATCTCTGGAACTATTCGGAGGCCTATAGAAAACTCCCAACAGCGTGACCTCTCCTTTCCTGTTTCTAATCTCTGCCCATACTACCTCAGTTGACGAGTCCTCAAACTCTTTTCTGCAGCTGTAATGCTGTCCTTGACTAACAATGCTATACCCCTACTTCTTTTACCATTTTCTCTGTTCTTATTTAACCATCTAAATCCCAGAACCTGCAGCAACCATTCCTGTCCCTGCTCTACCCATGTCTGTTTGTGGGCAGCATGGTGGCACAGTGGTTAGCACTACTGCCTCACAGCGCCAGAGACCCGGGTTCAATTCCCGCCTCAGGCGACTGACTGTGTGGAGTTTGCACGTTCTCCCCGTGTCTGCGTGGGTTTCCTCCGGGTGCTCCGGTTTCCTCCCACAGTCCAAAGATGTGCAGGCCAGGTGAATTGGCCATGCTAAATTGTCCCTAGCATTAGGTAAGGGGTAAATGTAGGGGCATGGGTGGGTTGCGGTTCAGTGTGGACTTGTTGGGCCGAAGGGCCTGTTTCCACACTGTAATGTAATCTAATCAAAGTCTCTAAAATGGCCACAACATCAAAATCCCATTTACCAACCCACACAGCATGTTTACTTACCTTATTCCGGATGCTCCTGGCATTGAAATAGACACACTTCAAACCAACTTCTTGCTTGCCAGTGCCTTCTTGCAACCCTGAAACCTTATTTCGGACCTCCCTGCTCTCAACCTCCTGTATATTTGAACTACAGTTTGGGTTCTCACCCCCCTGCTGAATTAGTTTAAACCCATCTGAAGAGCATTAGCAAATTTGCCTCCAAGGATATTGGTACCCCTCTGGTTCAGATGAAGACCATGCTGTTTGTAGAGTCCCACCTACCCCAGAAAGAGCCCCAATTATCCAAGAATCCAAAACCCTCCCTCCTGCACCATCCCTGTAGCCATGTGTTTAATTCCTCTCTCTCCGTATTCCTCGTCTCGCAACCATGTGGCACAGGCAATATTCGAAAGATAGGTGGGATAGGCTTCAGATTAGTATGACAGGGCGGCGCAACATCGAGGGCCAAAGGGCCTGTACTGCGCTGTAATGTTCTATGTTCTATAACAACTCTTAGCTCTACACTTCCACCCTAGCTCCCTGAATTTCTGCCTTAAATCCTCATCTCTCTATGTCGTTGGTGCCTATGCGGATCACAGCTTGGGACTGCTCTCCGTCCCCTCAAGGATCCCAAAAACATGATCAGTGACATCACAAACCTTGGCACCTGGGAGGCAACACACCAACCATGAGTCTGTCTCATTCCCACAGAACCTCCTATCTGTCCTCCTAACTATGGAGTCCCCAATGAATGATGCTCTGCTCCTCTTTCCCCTTCCCTTCTGAGCAACAGGGACTCTGTGTCAGAGACCTGTACCCCATGGCTTACCCCTGGTAAGTCATCTCCTCCAACAGGATTCAAAACGGTATACTTGTTGTCAGAATATATTTGAATAAGCAAGAAATTCACAACTTCAAAAAACTTAAAACTGATGGAGAATAAAAATGTTGGTTGTGAACATCTAACACAGTGTAAATATAATGATATCCCAATGGTTTAATTAATTTACAAGTGATAATTATTTAAAAATTGCCTCAGGAAATTGAGTGATCTCAGTTCTATTTTATGAATTGCTGACAACATTTCATCTTCTATTCCACAGACCAATCAGCTTGTTCAGTGACACAAGATATTAATCAAGACTTCCACTGAATTTTAACTGGTCAAATTGAACAAGAGATTTTTCTAAATTTAGAATGAATTTGTGCATGTAAATACTGTTTTTAAAGTGTTGCTGTCATGAACAAGAGATTTTCAGCCTTGTTTTGTTTCCTATCAGTCTGGTTAAAGAGTGCAACACATGCAACACTGAATTTCAAATATAATGACCTGGGTTTTACAGTCAGTGGCAAAGCAAGGGCACTCTCTGTGACCTTGAAGAAAGCCTTACTATGAGATCTTGTGATCTGTGTACCAAGCAATTTAATCCTCTCAATGTGCAGTGAATTGCAGATTATTCTTGAATAGAGATTTGCATTGTGGTGACCCAGTGATGGTATCAATCTAACGAAGCAGCCAATCACATTAAAGAATTCTCACAGATGCCCAATCAGGGAATGAAAAGCACCAATAATCAGTTTTTTAAAAAACTACAGAGAACAAAATAAAAATTGAGACACACACATGGAGGTAAGAAGTTGAAATGCTGTGAACCAACTTTTTTCTGATTATTTAAAAATTATAATAATTCATCAATTTTCAGGGTGAGATTGATTGTTCACCAGCACATGACTCAGATTGTCATTAGAAACATTTGTCCTCATTCTTGTTTAACTTTTTTATGGGACTCATCTCTGAATAATCTGAAATAAGGATCAACTATCTTTATCAGAGGACAAACTCCAGTCTTGCCTCAGTAACACAACCAAATTCACCTGCAAAGCCCTTCTGGTGTAAAATGGGACTTCAATGTGACCTTGTTAAATTTGTAGTTTGGGATGAATTAAACAAGATAGGGATACAAATAAAAGTGAAATACCACAGGTGCTGGAAATCTGAGACAAAGACAGGAATACTAGAGAAACTCAGCAGGTTTTCTTGAAGAAGGCTCATTGGACTCTAACTCGGTTTTGTTCTTCACAAAGCTGCCAGATTGGCTGAGTTTCTTCAGTGTTCTCTGTGCTTGTTAGAGACAATATTAACTAGAATGTTCATGTGGTTAGCACTGCTGCCTCACAGCACCAGTGATCAGGGTTCAATTTCAACCTCAGGTGACTGTCTGTGTGGAGTTTGCGCATTTTCCCCGTGTCTGCGTGGGTTTCCTCCGAGTGCTCTGGTTTCTTCCCATAATCCAAAGATGTGCAGGTCAGGTGAATTGGCCATGCTAAATTGCCCATAGTATTAGGTGCATTAGTCAGGAGTAAATATAGGGTAGGGGAATGAGTCAGTGTGGACTTGTTGGGCCAAAGGGCCTGTTTCCAGACTGTAGGGAATCTAATCTAATCTAAAAAAACTTCATAGTTTTTTTTTAATAGCAACAATACTATTATGGCAAAGTGATAAAGCCTCCAAAACACTTCATAGGGACCCCTAAAGCAAAATTAGACACCAAACCAGATAAGGCAATATAGGACTGTTGGACAAAAGCTTATTCAAATAGGTAAGCAAGCACAGAGAGGTTAAGATGTGGAATTGCAAGACTTACCACCCAGACAGCAGAAAGTATCCATAGCAGAACTATCAAATCAGAAATGCCCAAGAAGCCAGGATTAGGTGAGTGCTGATATGTCAGCTTTTGGGGGGCTGAAAGAGATTACAGAGTCAGTGAGGGACCAAGGTAACAGAGGGATTTAAAAACAAGGATGAGCATCTTAAAATACAGCCTTTGTTTGAGTGGCAAAAAAATCTAGGTAGTACAAGCAAATTACTGAGGAAAGGGAACATGATATTCATTCACTTTGAGCTGTTCAGTTCTTTGTGAGATAAGGAAAGGTTTGTTCATAGTGATGGTGGTTCCATGTCACTGGGTGTCTGTGCCCTTATTTAAAGCTAATTAGAACATTCTAAAGTCACGATCATTCTGGAATTCACCCACCTCCTCATCAACACAGAGCAGTAAAGGTCTGCGTATAATTGAACGTGGTGTAATGTGCACAGTACTGTGAGCTTATTCAATGCAGCAATGCTCCAGCTGAGGGAGAAATGTTTTTGTTTTATTTCACATAGCAGTGTAGCTGTCAACCGTTTGGTGGGGAGAACAGTGCATTTTGAGGCCTCATTACTGAGCTGTGAACACACTGAAACCTTGTTACAATCTCTCACTCCACGTACAGTTTTACAGATTGATAAACCTTACGGCTCTCACTGATGTTTGACCGTGAACCAGGGTTCCAACTCAGGGGAACCCCATATTTGCCCAGTGCAGATCCTCGAGCAGGAATCGTGAAACTACAGTCATGTACAGGTTGGCTGGCAGATGCTGCACAGCTCCCTTACCTAACCCAGGAGAGTGACATCAATTGCAATGTCACCCAGCACCAAGCCAGCTTCTGCCAGGTCACTTGGTCTTGTCTCTGTGAACTCTCTGACCTGTCCACTTGGAAACCTTCAACTGTAAGCTTGTGCCCTAAAAACATAACAGATATGCAAGAGTATTCATGACCAAATGAAAACATATTTTCCTTTGTGATAATCCTGCTGAGCTACATATTTTAGACTGAAATATAAACGTGTCTCGGAGATGCTGTAACTCTTCAATTTATATACTTTATGAGAGAATTTGCGAGATTGTGTGAAATATTTGGTGCTTCGAATTTATTCAGCCGACCCATGGATACAGAAATTGGTTGCAAGTTGAATGTTTGGACTTGTGAAGTGCAACAGAATTATTCCGGCTCCTCCACATACAAAGTTGTTATCCAGTAGCTGGCAAATATGCAAATGTGAACAAGCCTGATCCAAAAATGTAATGATGGCATCAAAATCCATGCAGCACTGAAGCCAGCAGTGCACAAAACGTCCTGTGCTGTTTGAAGTATGCAGTCTATCCAAGCTGAGGAAATTAAATGTCTCACTGTGAAGAGACGAAGAACATACCTGTCAATTAACTCCTGTTTTAACACCACTCAGTTGATGTCGGTTTTAAAGCAGAGCAACGTGCTGAGGGGTACGTAAATAATAAAAGAGTGCTGAATGAGTATCTCAATAAAGGTGCAATACCATCCGCAGAGATGTTGTCTGAATCCAATCATTCTCTTGTGTTTAGTTTCTTCACTTGAAGCCAATATTTATGTGTATTCATGGAAAGAGACACAACGCCAGAAACAGCCCTGTCACCCCTGTAAATTCCTCCTTATTTATATCTGGAGGCTAGTGCCAAAATTGGGAGAGCTGTCCCACAGATCAGTTAAGCAACAGCCTGACGTAGTCATACTCATGGATTCATACCTTGTAGATGATGTACCAGATACTACCATCACCATCCCAGAATGTGTCCTGTCCCACCAGCAGAACAAGCCCAGTCATGGTGGTAGCACAATGCTATGCTATTGGGAGGGAGTTGTGCTGAGAGTCCTCAACATTGACTCCAGAACTCATGAAGTCTCAGACGTTCAGGTTAAACATGGACAAGGGAACCTCCTGATTACCACATACCATCCTCCTTCAGCTAATAAATCAATTCTCCTCCATGTTGAACAACACTTGGAGGAGGCATGAGTGCGGCAAGGGCACTAAATGTACTCTGGGTGGGGGTTTCAATGTCCACCACCAAAAGCGGCTTGACAGCAGTACTACTGATCGAGCTGGTGGGGTCCTAAAGGACATAGCTGCTAGACTGGGTCTGCAACAGGTGAAGAGGGAACCAACAAGAGGGAAAAACATACCTGACCTCACCCTTACCAATCTGCCAGCTGCAGATGCATCTGTCCGTGACGGTGTTGGTAAGAATGACCACTGCACTGATCTTGTGGAGACAAAGTCCTGCCTTTACATTGAGAAAACCTCCATCGTGTTTTATGGCAATATCACTGTGCTAAATGGGACAGAATTTGAACAGATCTCCCAACTCAAGACTGAACATCCATGAGGTGCTGTGCACCATCAACAGCTGCAGAATTTTACTCCAGCACAATATGTAACCTCATGGCCTGGCATATCCCCAACTCAATCATTACAATCAAACCCGGGTATCAACTCTGGTTCAACAGAGAGTGCAGGAGAGTGTGCCAGGACCACCACCGGGTATTCTTGAAAATGAGGTGTCAACCTGATGAAGCTACTAAATAGGACTACAGCGTAAAGAGGAAGTGATAAACAGAGTTAAACAATCCCACAGCCAATAGATCAGTCTAGGCTCTGCAGTCCTGCCACCTCCCAATTGTGAATAGTGGTGGACAATTAAACAACTCCCTGAAGGAGGAGGATTCACAAATATCCCCATCCTCAAGATGGAAGAGCTTGGCACATCAGTGCAAAAGATAAGGCTGAAGCATTTGCAGCAACCTTCAGCCAGAAGTGCCGAGTGGACGGTCCATCTCAGCCTCCTCCAGTGGTCCCATTATCACGGATGCCAGCCTTCAGCCAATTTGATTCACTCCACGTGATATCAAGAAACAGTTAGAGGCAGTGGATATTGCAAAGGCAATGGGCGCGGACACCATTCCCTCAATAATACTGAATACTTATGCTCCACAACTTGCAGCTCCCCTAGCCAAGCTCTTCCAACACAGTTACATCACTGGCTTCTACCTGGCAATGTGAAAAATTGCTCAGGTCCATTATGCAAAAAGCAGGACAAATCCAACGTGAACAATTACAGCTTGATCAGTCTCCCCTCAATCATCAGGAAGGTGATGGAAGGTGTCATCAACAGTGCTATCAAGCAGCACCCTACTCAGTGACGCCCAGTTTGGGTTCTGCCAGGGCCACTCAGCTCCTGACCTCATTACAGCCTTGGTTCAAACATGGACAAAAGAGCTGAATTCCAGAGGGGAGAGGGACAGCCCTTGGCATCACGGCTACATTTGACCGTGTGTGGCATCAAAGAGCCCTAGCAAAACTGGAATCAATGGGTGTCAGGGGCAAATTCTCAGCTGGTTGGAGTCGTACTTGACATATAGGAAAATGGTTGCGGTTATTGGAGGTCAGTTATCTCAGGTCCAGGGACGTCTCTGCAGGAGTTTCTCAGGGTAGTGTCCTAGGCCCCACCATTGTCAGCTGCTTCATCAATGACCTTCCCTCCATCACAAGGTCAGGACTGGGAATGTTTGCCAATGATTGCACAATGTTCAGTACCATTCGTGATTCCTTAGATCCTGAAGCAGTCGTGTTCAAATGCAACAAGATCTGAACAATACCCAGGTCTGGGCTGACAAGTGACAAGTAACATTCATGCCACCCAAATGGCAGATCACGATCATCTTCAATAAAAGACAATATAACCCACTGCCCCTTGTGTTACCATCACTGAACCCCACACTATTAACATCCGGTGGCAGAAGGGCAGGTTTACCATTGAACCAGAAACTCAATTTCACTCACCATAGTGGCTACAAGACCAGATCAGAGACTGGGAATACTGCGGCGAGTAACTCACTCCCTGACTTGCCAAACTCTGTCCACACATAAAAGGCACAAGTCAGGAATCTACAAGATACGCTGCAGAAATTCACCAAAGATCCTTAGACAGCACCTTTCAAACCTACAACCACTTCCATCTTGAAGGACAAGGGTAGCAGATAGATGGGAATAACCGTTACCTGCACGTTTCCCTCCAAGCCATTCACCATCCTGACTTGGACCATTCCTTCACTGTCACTGACACAAAATCCTGGAGCTTCCTCCCTCATGGCATTGTGTGTCAACTCAGAACAGGCAGACTGGTACAGTTCAAGAAGGCAGCTCACCACCACCTTCTCAAGGGCAACTAGGGACAGGCATCAAATGCTGGACAGCCAGTGATGCCCACATCTCCCACAAGTAAATAACAAAATCTCCTGCCATTGCTGTTTTCATGTCAGGATCCCCTTCCAGTTAACTCTGTCCAGCTCCTCCCTCAAGTCTTTACAGTTGTTTTCACTAAGTTGCAATACCATTATATGTGTTACAGATCTGGCTAAACTCCCTCAAAATATATTAAGGGGATAGCCTAGACCCGAACTTTTTCTTAGCTTACAGGCAGTACCAGGCCTTGCATTCCAGATGCAATTTGATTTGTCAAATTACGTCTTAAAGAAAAACACACTTTCTTCATACAATATAGTTAAAAGACAACAAAAGATTCTATTGGAATAAGTTAACTCTATTGGAAAACTTAACAGAATAATAGATTATTTAACTACTAAGTAGTAACTGTTCCAATATCATAATATGCCATAAACAAACCCCTGGCAAAGGCAAATTCAATAAAATAGATTGTCATAGATTATCTCACATGCAATTCTTGCAGCAGAAAGAGAATTCCAGCTTTTAGCTGTAACAGCGAGAGGACAAACAGCTTCCACATCCAGCTTCTCTGACTGGAAATCTAAAACTAAAAATATTGGTTCTGTAGGAGCTTGACCCCACCCTTTCAGGCTGCTTCTATTGTTCCGAATTTAGAAAAAAAATAAACACCAAGGCCTCACAAGCTGTTTACTTTATGGGCTTTGAAGTTGAGGATTCATCACCCCTGTCTTAACCTTTTTTCCAAAAAAAAACCAAGACTAAATATACCTCTTAAAGCCATAGTATCGTCACACATCTGATTCTCAAACTGCGGGATGAATTCTTTCATATTATGGTCCCCATCCACCCGGGAATCCTTCACCTTAAGGTCCCTAATCAAATCTGCTTCGTTATACATCACTAAACCCAGAGTTGTCTGTTTTCTAGTAGGATCTATCACAAGCTGCTCCAAAAAGAAGTCTCATAGACAATCCACGCATTCTTTTTCTTGGGATTCAGGGCCAACCTGGGGGTTTTCCTAGTGCACCTGCATTTTGAAGATCCTCCATGATTATTGTAATAGTACCTTTTATGCATGCCTTTTCTATCTCCTGATTTATTTTCTGCCCCATATCCTGACTACTGCTAGGAGGTCTGTTACCCTTTGCAGATCCTCCAATCGACCCTCACCCTATATTCCTTCTTGCTATCGATTTCACTTCATTTCTTATAAATAAGGCAACCTTGCCACCTCTGTCTATCTACCTGTCCTTTCAATAGGATGTGTATCCTTAGATATTTAGTTCCCAGTCCAGTTCTCTTGCTGCCACGTCTCTGTGATTTCCACAATATCCTACCTAACAATCTCAATGTGCGCTGTAAGCTCATTTACCATGTTTTGTATACAGTGCACATTTAAGTGCAGAACCTCCATTTGGGGGGGAGGGGGGCTGACTCTGCCCCCCATCATTATTGTCCCCTTATCTGCTGCACCTGAAGTTAGATTCCTGACTCTTTCCATACTCTGTCCTATTAGTTGTTCTGCTGTAATCTCTTCCTGAGACCTCCCCCACTTTAATTAGTTTAAAGTCCTTCTGAATTCAATTTACATTAATCTGTGCCATCAGTTCATCTATACCTTATTCTGAATGCTTCGTGCATTAAGCTACAAAGCTTTCAGGTTTATTCTACTATTGAGTTTTCTGACACTTTTTGGGTGCTTGATACAATATGATGTTGACACATCCTGTCCTTTCCTTTTATCTTCCAGTAGCAATCAACCCCATCACTAACTAGCAATTCTACCTTATCCAGCTTTAATGTTATAATTTTCCATTATATCTATGTGATTCACCAGGACTTTGGTCCCAGCGTAGTTCAGATGGAGCATACCTCATCACAACAGGAGGCCTGTGACCAGTGGAGTGCCACAAGGATCGGTGCTGGGCCCTCTACTTTTTATCATTTACATAAATGATTTGGATGCGAACATAAGAGGTACAGTTAGTAAGTTTGCAGATGACACCAAAATTGGAGGTGTAGTGGACAGCGAAGAGGGTTACCTCAGATTACAACAGGATCTGGGCCAGATGGGCCAATGGGCTGAGAATTGGCAGATGGAGTTTAATTCAGATAAATGTGAGGTGCTGCATTTTGGGAAAGCAAATATTAGCAGGACTTATACACTTAATGGTAAGGTCCTAGGGAGTGTTGCTGAACAAAGAGACCTTGGAGTGCAGGTTCATAGCTCCTTGAAAGTGGAGTCGCAGGGAGATAGGTTGGTGAAGATGGCGTTTGGTATGCTTTCCTTTATTGGTCAGAGTATTGAGTACAGGAGTTGGGAGGTCATGTTGTGGCTGTACAGGACATTGGTTAGGCCACTGTTGGAATATTGCGTGCAATTCAGGTCTCCTTCCTATCAGAAAGATGTTGTGAAACTTGAAAGGGTTCAGAAAAGATTTTATAAGGATGTGCCAGGGTTGGAGGATTGAGCTACAGGGAGAGGCTGAACAGGCTGGGGCTGTTTTCCCTGGAGTGTCGGAGACTGAGGGGTGACCTTATAGAGGCTTACAAAATTATGAGGGGCATGGGTAGGGTAAATAGGCAAAGTCTTTTCCCTGGGGTCGGGGAGTCCAGAACTAGAGGGCATAGGTTTAGGGTGAGAGGGGAAAGATATAAAAGAGATCTAAGGGGCAACTTTTTCATGCAGAGGGTGGTACGTGTATAGAATGAGCTGCCAGAGGATGTGGTGGAGGCTGGTACAATTGCAACATTTAAGAGGTATTTGGATGGGTATATGAATAGGAAGGGTTTGGAGAGATATGGGTCGGGTGCTGGCAGGTGCGACTAGATTGGGTTGGGATATCTGGTCAGCATGGACGGGTTGGACCAAAGGGTTTGTTTCCATGCTGTACATCCCTATGACTCTATGAACAGTTCCCTCCTTTGCCAGTACTGATACCAATGTCCCATGAATTTGAACCCACACCAAACTCTGAGCCACGTGTTTTCCTATTTAATCTTGTTGACCCCATGGCAATTAGTTGATAGCCCAGGTAGTAATCTGGATACTTTTACCTTTTTGGTTCTGCTTTTTAATACAACCCCTAGTGGCTCATATTGCCTCAGCAGAACCTCTATCCTCTGTCTATCAATATCATTGGTACCTAAGTGGACATTGACAGCTGGATCTTTCCCTTCCCACTCCAGGTTCCTCTACAGCTCAGATGAGATATCCTGAACCTAGGCACCAAGGTGCAACACAGCCTTTTCGATTACAGAGAACAGTGTCTATACCATCACTGACTACAACTATGTTTCTGTTTTCTCCCCACTATTGAATGGCTCTCTGTACCATGGTGCTTTGGCAAGTTTGCCCATCCTCCCTACAATGCCCACTCTTGTCCACACAGGGAGCAAGGAGTTCACGCCTGATAGACAAGCTCAAGGGCTGAGGATCCTTCAGCACTACCTCCTGGATCCCTCTATCTGCTTCGCTTGAGTCACATCCTCTGTCCTTGACTACTGACTGAATTTGAGATAGTTAATCTAGGGGGTGTGATTGTCTCATGAAACACAGCATCCAGGTAACTTATCCCCTCCCTAATGTGTCACAGTGCTCAAACCTCAGACTCCAGCTCATCAACGCTGAGCTGGAGTTCTTTAAGCAACCAACACTTGCTGCAGATGTGGTCACTATGGGGTTCACCAGCTCCCACACCATGCAGGTGCAAAACATCGCCGATGTTGAATCATTTTAATTAAATCAAAGTTTTGAATCATTGGGATTCAGAGCTGAACAAAGTTGTCAAAGATCTGGATGATGGCCATCTGGGACATAATACAGGCAATGTCGTAGAACTTTAAATGATTGAGGGCAGACTTGAAAGGGTTTGGCAAATCTAGGTATGAATTAAAGATGAAGGACTTGATACAATGTGGATGAACATAACTGAAAGTAATCACATCATGACGAATAAAGACAGTAATAATTTTGGATCAATTGTGATCACTTATATTCAGGTAGAGGGTATCAGTTGCAGTTTTAGTTATGTGCATATAAAGATAATTGTGTGGTTGAGTTAGAAGGTACATACTTATGATGTTTAACTCTGCAAATAGATTTAAGACTGAGTCAAGACTGGATGTAGTCTCATTCTTCACCAATGGGCTTTTTAGATTTAAACGTTAGAAACCTGCAAGTTCCTTCCCAATTCACACATCATCACGAATCGGAACGATAGTCACTGTTTCGCCTCTGTCTCTGGGTCAAAATCCTGAAACCCCCTCCTTCACAGCACTGTGGATGTCTGTCACCACAGGGACAGCAGAGGTTTGAGGAGGGAACTCATCGTGACCTTCTCAAGGATAATCATGCACCAGTGAGACTGAGTGGAGATATTTTAGGGCATGGTGTTTGAAGTTCACCCCAGGGTCAGTGTCACAAAGAATTGTAACAATTGATCTTAGGAAGCAATCTGTCTCGTCTGTTACTTTTAAGAGCAGGATGTTAAATTGTATAAAATTCACATACTGATTTGAATAGTCGATGTTGTTCGTATGGATTGGATTGCACAATGTTGCTTTGCAGTCTGAAACTTTGAAAATAAATTCACCAGAGAGGTCAGTTTGTAGCAACAAACAAGTACAGAGGTTAAAAGATATGTTCTTGCTGTCATCTGCAATGGATCATTAATGTTGCTTTTTCTGGATTTAATAATGGGTTCCCATTCTGTTTTTATACCACTGAATTATAATCAGGCAAGATCATATGGAGATCTGTCCTCCGCATTAGCAGAATTCCACTTACATTGCTTACAATGAAAGAAGATTACTTGCTGTTTTATAACAATAGGAGTCAACATAATGTACAGTGACTTATTTGGTCTGACCATTAACACAACTGGCCTAATTGTTGTCATTTCTGAGATTAATTAGAGGTTACTTCATATCGATAAGTAAAATCTGCAGATGGTTGGTGGTTATAAATGGCCAATTACTAGTCCTAAGAAAGAAGATGAAATAATTACTCTCCTCACATTTGATTTTGACAATTTGTATGATGTCTGAAATATGACTCCACATAATTAACTCATTCTGAAAACAAAGTAATTGATTGTCTTATTATTACTGTTGGTGACTTCTGCTTGGGAGGGGATATACAAAGGTTTTTATCTTTCAGGAGCATTTGCAATGGGCTGGATTTTCTCCTTCAGCCTTTCGGCATGCATCTAGAGAGTCAGAGGAACTTCTTGTTTTGCAATTTTATTTGCGAGCTGCTATCCATTTGATATCATGCAAAATGTTTGTTATATAAATTAAGTTATGGATCAAGCGGAAATGTTGCATGTTATGAAAAGTAGATCTTGCTGAGTGTCTGTGGGGTTCAGTCTGTGAAGGTATTGTCTAGATTGGAACTGATTCAAGAAGTAAAACTAGGGGCCCAGGGAACCAGTACCTCAGACTGCCCTTACTCAAAAACAACTAGTTGACAAGTTGGCTATCCAAGACACATAAGCTGCTGCAGCCATTGAATTGTTGCGGTAATACGAGATTTCCCATCTATGTTCCAAGCCCAGGGATAGCTAGCTTACCGGGTCATTCTAATCCATCTCTGTTCTATCCCAACAATTGTAACAAATACTGTATTCTCTTCGATAATGTCAAGTTTTACTTTAAAGACTTATACAGCACAGAAACGGATCTTTTCGTCCATCTCATCCATGCCAACCAGCTTTCCAAAACCAAACTAATCCCATTTGCCTGCATTTCACCCATATCCCTCTAAACATGATTGAATCTAAATCCTCCTGTGACAAGCTATTCCAGCCAGCTCTCACATTCTCAGTGATGTAACATATCAACGCATATTAACTGAGTTTACCTAGTCTCAACATGAAATCATACTGCTTCCTCCTGCAGGCTCGAGGCCCTGCTTCCTCCTGCAGGCTCGAGGCCCTGCTTCCTCCTGCAGGCTCGAGGCCCTGCTTCCTGCTGCAAGCTCGAGGCCCTGCTTCCTCCTGCAGGCCCGGGACCCTGCTTCCTCCTGCAGGCCCGAGACCCTGCTTCCTCCTGCAGGCTCGAGGCCCTGCTTCCTCCTGCAGGCCCGAGACCCTGCTTCCTCCTTCAGGCTCGAGGCCCTGCTTCCTTCTCCAGGCCCGAGGTCCTACTTCCTGCTGCAGGCTCGAGGCCCTGCTTCCTATTGCAGGCTCGAGGCTTCAGTGGTGCCAGTACTTGGCAGTGCAATCATGATGCACAATTACCTGATGCCCACTTGGGGTGATGCTGGAAGGATGCAAATCTCAAGCTGCTTCATCTTCAGAATAGTTGGAATGGGCACCTAGAGCTAAACCCATCTCGTACCAGCAGAGGGCACCCAATGCCATGGTAGAAGGGCTTTTTTTCGGCAATCAACAAGGGATTCATTATCATAGTTTCAGATTTGTATTTGATTGAATTCAAATTCCATCATCTGCCATGACAGGATTTGAACCCAGGCCCCAGCACATTATGTGGATCTCTGGATTAACAGTCGAGCGATAACGCCACTGCCTACTGAGGAAGTACCTTCTCCTTCTCTCCGAGTCACCTCGCTGCACAGTGAATCATGAGAAACTGGCAACGTAGCCAACTCCACCAGGAAGGATACTGAAATTTACAGACACAGTGACCGTGAGGGTCACTGGCAGTGCCGTTCTCAGCCCGTTGGGGAAAAGTGGCACAGTGTAGTGACCACCTCCTCAGTGAAATATAACCACCTCAGACATTGCCGTAGAGGTCAGGTTTGTGGAGGTGCTGTATAAAACTGTATTGAGAGAACTCCACTTCTTTTTCTTTCCCCTGTGTTCAGCTTTTAGATTAGATTACTTACAGTGTGGAGACAGGTCCTTCGGCCCAACAAGTCCACACCAATCCTCCGAAGAGTAATCCCCACCCAGACCCATTCCCCTACATCTAACACTGCAGGCAATTTAGCACAGCCAATTCACCTGACCTGCACATTTTTTTTTGGACTGTGGGAGGAAACTGGAGCACCCAGAAGAAACCCACACAGACGCGAGGAGAATGTGCAAACTCCACACAGACACGGTTGCCTGAGGCAGGAATTGAACCTGGATCTCTGGCGCTGTGAGGCAGCAGTGCTAACCACTGTGCCACCCATAAGAGAGCTTCTCCTCTCTGCTCCATTTGTACCATCTGCCTGTCAGGCTGCAACTCAAGAGGGACAAGTCATTTATTTTACCCCTCCAACCCCTCGCCCAACAATTTGTAAAAAGCAGGCTTGCTGCAGGTAGGTTTTCAGCTTGCCCTGCCTCCCTGCTCAAGCACTGAGCTCTAACCCAGAACAGAGCAGTGGCCAAGTGATATCTCATACCTACACTGGCACACCATGTTACAAAATGGAGCCACACCTCTCTGGGTCCATCAGTCAAGTGTTAAGTATTACCAGGAAACTTTCTCTTGATCACCTCTGTCTCTAGCAATACACTGAGTGATTTTCTTACCTGTTATACATGTACTCAGACAGTTTGAATCTATGGATATAATTGCTTGGAACATTCTGTACCTGACAAACGCAAATAATCAATCTTGACTGAAATACTCCTGATCCCAATTGGAGCAAGCAGCACTCAACTTGTTACATTTGGAAACTGACTTTCTTGTAAATTGAGCAAAGTGTTCCAGAATAATGGTTCTTTGTTCTCAGAGACCTTTGATTTATTGATGTATGTTGTCTGGCTCCATCTGCACCCCCCTGTCCCCGCCCCCATCCCCCTACCTGATGTGTTGACTTGTATTGCACACATTTTCCTGCAGTTCTTAATGGATAGTAGTAATGAGTGGTCTATGAATAGTAATTTTTAATAATAAAGAAGGATCACTAGACTCAAAAGGGTTAACTCTACTTCGCTCTCTCTCTCTGTGCTGATCCTGCCAAGCCTGCTGAGTTTTCCAGCACGTTCTGGTTTTGGTTAAAAATGGTAGCTCACCAGTGTCCCTTTCATTTTCTTTCTAGCAACATGGGCCTTTGATTTCCCTGTGCAGCAGTGACTTCAGAATCACGGGTCAATGATGGGACAGGCATACCGAAACCATTCACTGTGTAAGGAACCTTGGAGCATGGGCACAGCTTTGAGGGAATTTTTGTCATCACCTTCTCAAACACAATTGAGGAAGAGCAGTAAATCCTGGCCTAGCTAGTGATGCCAAAATCCCATGAACAAACAAAAAAATGTATTTTCTCTTTTTGCCATCTTTCGTGCATGTTCTGTATTCTTTCTTCCCTCAACCTCATCCTCCAGATAAATTCCCCTCATCCATAATCCTTGAGATTATAATTCCCATGGCCTTGATTATCAACAAGTCCATACTGACCACTTTACAAATGGTCTTCCCCCCCCCCCCCCCCGCCACCTGACCAAGAACCTCCTTTTTTCTCAATGTCAACATCTTTTCCAACAACCACTAGTTTGATGACCCCCCCCCAATTGTCTTCCTAAACCCCATGCCCTCCAACTGTCAGTTCTGCCAAACTGTTGTCTCCAATCCTCCATGACCACCTCCCAAGCCCCTTAAACTGTGCTTTATTCACGTACCCCATTTATCCACCTCACCCTGTGATCTTGGCTCCACCAACCACACCAGATCCTCAGCCAAAACCTTACTGGAGAACATGGCCACCAACTACCTGTTAATCAAGATGACTTCCTTGAATGGAATGCATTTTAAAACAAAATACACACAAGTGAAATGAAAGCACTTCAGCATTCAGAAAAACAATTCTGTGTTTCATGGCCATAACTACCTACTTCACCCACTCTCTCCAACCCTAGTAAATATTAGGGTTGATTATTATTTCGTGCAAATCTCCCTCTAAAACTCCTATTGTCCAATATTCATTCCCTATATTTTGTGATGCTCCAACGCCTTGTCATTGCTGACTTCCTGTCTTCCAATGCATTCGCTGTAAAACCTTTGCCCTCATCTCTCAGTCCCTCTATCATCTGCTGCACGCTGTATCTACAACCTCCTCTGCTTCCACACATTCTCCAATCCTGTGATTCTGGCCTGAAATGCATCCTCTTTCCTGCTGTTTGTTGCTTGATTGGAAACAAACTGTTATGTTTTTTAAGCCTGGATTATTTTCATAAATATCTTGCTGTGATTCACTTTGATGCCTTAACTCTACTGACGTCATACTGAGAGAATATTGTGACAATCACCTCAATGCATTAAACACAAGTAAAGCGTGACAAAGACCTATTCTGTTTTAAGAAAGCTGTATTTGGTGGCTCAGTAGATAAAAACAAGGACTGCAGATGCTGGAAACTAGATTCTAGATTAGAGTGGTGCTGGAAAAACACAGCAGTTCAGGCAGCATCCGAGGAGCAGGAACGTCGATGTTTCAGGCAAAAGCCCTTCCTCTATGGTGGCTCAGTGGTTAGCACTGCTGCCTCACAGTAGCAGGGACTCAGTTCAATCCCAGCCTTGTTGTGTAGAGTTTGCATATTCTCCCTGTGTTGGGTTTCCTTTTGGGTGCTCTAGTTTCCTCCCACAATCCAAAGATGGGCAGGTCAGGTGGATTGGCCATGCTAAATTACCCATTGTGTTCGGTGTGTTAGTCAGAGGGGGGTGGGTTGGTGTGAACATGTTGGGTCAAAGGGCCTGTTTCCACACTATAGGGAATCTAATCTAATTTTTTTTGTGGTGTAAAAATTATATCATATTCAGGTCAGAACACCTCCAGTCCTTTGACAGCAAAACTATTTAATCGAGTATCAAGTCAGTTTTATATTGTCCAAAAAAACTCGAAGAATTGTGGATGCTGGAAACCAGAAACAAAAACAGAAAATGTTGGAAAAACACAGCAGATCTAACAACGTCTGTAGAGAGAGAAACAGAGTTCAGATCTGATTGTTGGAAAAGGTTGGTATATCTGTTAAAAGTGGGGTGGGGGGAAGAGGGGAGGAGTAAACAAAAGATAGAGATGGAGCCCAAAGGGAGAGAGAAAAGCTGCTGGGCAGACAAAGGAATGGGTAGAGCTTAGTGTGGGAAAATGAAGAGCTGTTAATGGGGACCATTAGTGGCTGACAATAGATTGCTTGTGGTAGCAGCACATGTGATGACAAGGCCTGGTGTGTGGGGTTTGGGGTGGGGACATGGGAAAAGATGCTCAGGCCCTAAAATTGTTGAACTCAATACAGTATTGAGTCCCGAGGGCTGCAGTGTTCCCAAGCAGAAAATGAGACGCTGTTCTTCCAGTTTGCATGGAGCTTCACTGGATCACTGCTAGAGACAAAAAGAAACCTGCAGATGCTGGAATTCAAAGTAGACAGGCAGAAGGCTGGAAGAACACAGCGAGCCAGGCAGCATCAGGAGGTGGAGAAGTCAATGTTTCGGGTGTAACACTTCTTCAGGAAGCACTGCAGCGAGCCTGAGACAGAGATGTTGACCAGGGAACAGATGGTGTGCTGAAATAGTAGGCAACCAGAAGCTCTGGATCACTTTTGCAGACAGAATGTAGGTGTTCCGCAAAATGGTCACCCAGTCTCCCCAGTGTAGAGGAGACTACTCTGTGAGCAACAAAAAAGGTAGACTCGATTAAGTCAAATGCAGGTAAGTCACTGCTTCACCTGGAAAGTGTGTCTGGAGCCTTGGGTAGTGAGGAAGGAGGAAATAAACAGGCAGGTATTACACCAACTGTGGTGCATGGGAGGTAGTGCCATAGGCTGTGGGGAGTTGTTGGGAATGGAGGTGGAGTAGACCAATATGTCCTGGAGGGAATGGTCCCTGCAGAAGGCTGACAAGGGTGGGCAGGGGGTAGTGGCATCTTTCCGGAGGTGGCAGAAATGGTGGCTAATGATCATAATGATGTCGGTGCTGGTGGGATGGTTACTGAGGGCAAGAGGGACCTCATCGTTGGTGTGGTAGGGAAGAGAGAGGCTGAGGCCCAAGGCATGGGAGATGTGTTGGACCTGTCTGAGAGCCCTGTCAACTATGGCTCTGGGGAATCCTCGGTTGCGGAAGAAGGTGATCATTTTGGAGACCCCTTGTTGAAGTTGGCATCATCAGAACAGATGTGACAGGAATGAAGGCACTGGGAGAATGGAATGGAGTCTTTACAGGAGGCAGGGTGTGAGGATGTATAAATAACGTAACTGTGGAAGTGTGTGTGTTTGTAGTAGATATTGGTGGCAAGCCTATCCCCAGAAATGGAAACAAAGATGATATGGAAGGGAAGGGAGGAGTCAGAGATGGACTAGGTGAAGGTGAGGGCAGGGTGAAAATTGGAAGTTTCATATTATGTCTGGTCCACGACAGTGACTTGAATTCATTGGTCACACATGCACTGATATCAATAGCACAGAGGTGAGTGAGGCCAGCTGTGTGTATTGGAAGGATTGCCACTGTACAACCTACCATCTGTGCACTGTCTCTGAGACAGGTTACTTAATATAATGGAACATTAGCCAGACTGCGTAACTGACAATTTTATTTTGCAAAATGACATATTATGGAGCTGGGTATTCAAATTATGTGGAAATAAAGAATGCTTTCAGGCAAACTTAGTAGCTAAAACAACTTTTAACTCTTTTCTAAATCCTGTGTTTGGATATATTCATGGAGGTTTCCTAATTACCTGCTCTTTATCCATTATCGTGATCACTGCTTGTTATATCAAGTCATTCTTTGTCATTTTTTTTCCTTTCCTCATTCTGCTGTAGAACCTCAGGATGGCTTAACAGCACCTTTAAGCCTGTTCAATGTCATGGGAGCATTCTCTCACGACTCTTGCGTTCTTGTTGTGGTGACAGCCTGATGACACTTATTTCCTTTCCAATTCCACTAGAATCTAGGCCTTGCCCTCAATGCAATTAGTGCTGTTTTCTCCCTTACAAGATTGTACAGCTGCTTTTTAAACTTCACTCCTCTTAATTGGGGAAACAGCTGGCATGTAAACATTTTACAGCAACTTGAAAGATCCAGCCTTTCATTAATAAGGAAGCAGTGAAGAGAAAGGATGGAATAGATGACAGCGATCATGTCAAGCTGTAAAACATGAGCCAGTTAGAGAGCTGTACCATATTTGCAAACATTTTCATGAACTGCTTTAGAGACACAATTACGTTGACTCTGCTCTGTGACACCATTTTGTTTGTGCTGCATTTAACACATGAGAGTTATTTTGGTCTTTTTCCTACAACACTGTGACAGACCGCCAAAGAAGAAAACAAAGTTGGTATGAACAATTGTTTAAAAAACAGGAGTGCAGGTTGACTAGGTGAAATGTCTTGAGTGGTTATTATAGCAGATATCACAATGCAAATGCAAAATACAGCGGACTGTTGAAACTCTGAAATAAAAACAGAAAGTACTGAAGAAGCTCAAATGTGGGGGGAGAGAGAGAGAAAGAGAGAGAGAAAGAGAGAGCTAACATTTTGAGTCCATTGATTCTTCTCCAGAACTGCAGGAGGCTGGAAAATCATGGAGTTTATGCTATTGACAAAGTAGTAAAGGGAACAAATGGTGAAGGCATCCTGAGCAAAAGGAGTGTTAGTGGTGGTAAAGGAAAGATTATGATGCAAAATGGATGTTTCTGATAAGTCTGGACAAAAGAAAAAGGGTCAGGTCTATTAAGAGCCAGGCCATACAAACATAACACAGTGGTGATGATGGGGTGGAGGGACGAGGTAATTAAAGTAGAGCATGGTGATCATGGTCTGATGTTCTCAAACTCAATGTTGAATCCTGAAGTCTGTAAAGTGCTGAAGCAGAAAATGAGGTGTTCCTCCAGCTTGAGGAACCTCCAGCGCTAGCGAGAGAGCAAAGTAGTGTATTGAAATGGGAGGCAATTGTAAGGTTGAGGTCATTCTCACCGATAAAGTGGAGGTATTTTGCCAAGTAAGCAACCAGTCTGCATTTGATCTTCAGTTGCCAAGTCCCCAAGGTGAGGAATCTCCTCCTTAAATCTCATCACCTGTCTACCTCACTTTCACCCTTACGTACGTTTTTGAGAACCTCAAGAGAAATAAACAAAGAACTGCGGATGCCGGAAATCAGAAAGAAGTCAGCAACTACTGGAAAAGCTC
This sequence comes from Chiloscyllium punctatum, assembly GCF_047496795.1. Classification (NCBI taxonomy): domain Eukaryota; kingdom Metazoa; phylum Chordata; class Chondrichthyes; order Orectolobiformes; family Hemiscylliidae; genus Chiloscyllium; species Chiloscyllium punctatum. The sequence goes on from NC_092777.1 coordinate 55,237,670, forward strand.
AGCAGGTCTGGCCGTATCTGAAGAGAAAACACGGTTAATGTTTCAGATCCGGTGACCCTTCTTCAGAACTAAAATGTTAACTCTGCTTTCTCTCCACAGATGCTGCCAGATCTGCCAAGTTTTCCCAACAATTTTTGATTTTGCTTCTTAAAACCTTTCTCTCTGACCAAGTCATTGATCATCAGCCCTAATATGTGATGTGCTTCAGCGTTGCATTTGTTTTATACATAGAACGTATGCTATTTGGTATTAGACATGTCTGCCAAGGGAAAAGGTTTTTCATGATCCCCCTTACTTATGCCTTGCATAATTTTGTATCGCTCAGTCAGATACCCCTCTGCCTCCTCTGCTTCAGGGAAAGCAAACCCAGGCTATCCAGTCTCTCCTCATAACTGAGACTTTATATCTCAGGCAACGTCCTGGTGAATTTCCTTGATGCCACCTCTAGTTTAATTACATCATTTCAGTGTGGCAACGAGAATTTATTTCTGTTTTTTTAGGGTGGTACAGTGGCTCGGTGGCTAGCTCTGCTGCCTCACAGCACCACGACCCTGTGTTCAATTCCTGCCTTGGGTAACTGTCTGTGTGGAGTTTACACGTTCTCCCCATGTCTGTGTGGGTTTTCTCTCACAATCCAAAGATGTGCAGGTCAATGAATTGGCCATGCTAAATTGCCCATATTGTAAGGTGCATTAGTCAGGGGTAAATATAGGGGAGGGGAACGGGTCTGGGTGGGTTACATTTCGGAGGTTCGGTGTGGACTTGTTGGGCCAAAGGGCATGTTTCCATAATGTAGGGAATCTAATTGCATACAGTATTCCATCTGTGGCCTAACCAATGCTTTATACAGTGGTAATAAGACTTCCTTGTTCCTATATTCTATGGCTTGGCTAATGAAAGCAATACCACCAATATACATTTCATCTGCAGACTTACTAATTATATATGCCACATTGACATCCAATTTATTAATGTACATAACAAACAGCAAGAGTGCCAGCACCCACCCCTGTGGAACACCGCTTGTCACAGGCTTCTAATCACAAACACAAACCCCCACCATCACCCTATGCCTCCTATTTGAAAACCAATTTTGGATCCAGTTTACCAATTTACCTTGGATCCCATGGGCTGTTATCTTTTGGACCAGCCTTCCCTGTGCGATCATGTCAAAGGTCTCACTGAAGTCCATGTGCACCATATCAACTGCATTACTCTCATTGATATATTTAGTCACTTTTTCAGACGGCTCAATTAAAGTAGTCAAACAGGATCTCCCTCCACCAAATCCATGCTGACTATTTCTGATCAATCCCTGCCTGTTGATTAATCCTGTGTTGATTAATCCTGTTCCTCAGAACTTTTCCAATAATTTTCATACCATTGATGTCAGACTAACTATAGTTACCTGCTACCCTACTTGAACAAAGGAACTACATTTTCCATCCTCCAATCAACATGTACGTACCTCACTCACGGCCAGCAAAGTATTAAGCATCTCCATCAGGACCCCAGCAATGTCCTCTTTTGCCTCCCATAGCACCCTGAAATTCATCTAATCAGGCCCTAGGGAATTATGCAATTTTATGCTAAAATATCTAATACCTCCTCCTTCCAACCACCTGATGAAGGAGCAGCATTCCAAAAGCTAGGACTTCCAATAAACCTGTTGGTCTAAAACCTGGTGTCGTGTGATTTTTAACTTTGTACACCCTAGTCCAATACCGGCACTTCCAAATCACCACTCAGTATTAATCTTAATATATTCTAGGATCTCAGTTCGATTCCAACCTCAGGCGGCTATCTGTGTGGAGTTTGCACATTCTCCCCGTGTCTGCGTGGGTTTCCTCCGGGTGCTCCGGTTTCCTCCCACAGTCCAAAAATGTGCAGGTTAGGTGAATTGGCCATGCTAAATTGCCCGTAGTGTTAGGTGAAGGGGTAAATGTAGGGGAATGGGTCTGGGTGGGTTGCGCTTCGGCGGGTTGGTGTGGACTTGTTGGGCCAAAGGGCCCAACACTGTAAGTAATCTAATCTAATCCAATGATATTGACATTGGCCTTCTACTGATGTAGGCCATTAATTTCTGTAGTAGTCTTATATCTTTCCAAAATGACTTTGAAACTTACAGAGTTATGGTCACTATTCCCAAAATGCTCACCCACTGCAACTTCAACATTTGACAGGCTTCAGTCCCCAGGATTAGGTCTAGCATTGCCCCAACTCTAGTACGACTATTACTACTACTGAAAGCTCTCCTGGGTTCACTTTAAAACTTCCACCCCTTCTAATTCTTTCACGGAAAGGTGATCCCAGTCAATGTTAGCAGAGTTGAAATCCTATAACTATAACCCTGTTCCTCTCACGCCTCGCTGTGATTGGCCTATATATCTGCTTCTCTATCTCCCTCTGATTGGGAGGCCTGTAGTATAATCCCAGAAAAGTGATTGGTCTTTATCTATTTCTAAGCTTTGTCCAGATGGTCACTTTCTAACTCATCTTCTCTCATATGGCAGTAAAGGTTTCTGTAATCAGCAAATTTCACGGGCTGACCACTCTTCAGATGAAGAAATTGCTCCTCATCTCAGTCCTAAATGGTTTAACACATATCCTTAGACTGTGATCCCTGGTTCTGGACTCCCCTGCCATCAGGAATATCCTTCCTACATCTATCTTGTTTAAATAGTTAGAATTTCATAGCTTTCTCTGAGGTAATTCTCTTCAGAATATAATCTTAACTGATTCAACCTCTCCTCATATGTTAGTCCTGCCACTCCAGTAGTCAGTCTGATAAACTTTTGCTGCATTCTTCCTTGGCTAAGGAGAACAAAATTGCACACAATATTCCAGCTTTGGACTCACCAAAGCCTTGTATAATTGCAGCAAGACATCCCTGCTCTTGTACTGGATCCTCTTGCTGTGAAGGTCAATATAGAATTTGTTTTCTTTACTGCCTACTAGATCTGCATGCTTACCTTCAGCAACCGGTGTACAAGGGCACCTTAGTCTCGTTGCACATTCCTCTCTCTCAATTTATAGTCATTCAGGTAACAGTCTGCCTTGCTAATTTTGCTCCCAAAGTGGGTAAGCTCACAGTTACCCACATGATACTGTATCTGTCAGGTGTTAACCCACTCCCTCAACTTGCCCAAGTTATTCTGAAGAATCCCTGCATTCTCCTCACATCTCCCCCCCACCCCCCCCACCCCCCCAAAACCAGCTTTGTGACATCTGCAAATTTGGAGATCTATGGTTAGTTCTGATTTGGAGATGCTGGTGTTGGACGGGGGGTGCACAAAGTTAAAAATCATGCAACACCAGGTTATAGTCCAACAGGTTTAATTGGAAGCACTAGCTTTCGGAGCGTTGCTCCTTCATCAGGTGGTTGTAGAGGACACAATTGTAAGACACAGAATTTCTGTGTACTCCACAACGACCTGATGAAGGAGCAGCGCTCCAAAAGCTAGTGCTTCCAATTAAACCTGTTGGACTATAACCTGGTATTGTGTGATTTTTAACTACGTTTAGTTCCATCATCTGAATCAGCAACATATATTCTGAATACTGAGGATGTGGGACTGATCCCTGTGATATCCTGTTATCCACTGACTGCCATCTGGAAAAAAGACCTAGTTAATCTTACTCTGTTTCTTTTTGCCAACCAATTTTCTAACCATCTCAGTATACCACCCCTAATCCCAAACACTTTAATTTGATACATTAATCTCTGATGTGAGGCTTTGTTGAAAACCTTATGAAAGTCCAAATAAAACACATCTACTGGCTCCCCCGATCAACTCTACTAGTTAGATCTCCAAAGAATTCCAATACAATTGTCAAACATGATCCTGCCACATTACACAAAGTGTTATAATATGGAAAGTGCCACGACATAAACCACTTGGGAACAGATGATCGATCTCCCTACTAAGAAATACCAAGACCTATGGATTATGCCATTTGAACATTTGGAACATATTGAATTGTAATACCCAAACCATCACTTATTCCGTTAAAAACTGCTAAAGCACCATTCCAATTTGAATAAATCTTCGATCCTAAGATTAGTACAGCTAATCATTGGGTGTAATTTAATATAAAAATAACATGCTCTGCAGATTTGAAACTATTTGCCTACAGGATGTAAAGTGAATTTTAAAATTGATGGCTTAATGATAGAGGATGACCCGTAAAAGCTCTTGCAGATTCAATATAAAATATAAATAAGAAACCCAGATTTACATGACCGTGGATGCTTTCAAACCAAGTAAACTTATGATACAATCTCTCACCTACAAAGAGACTGTCAACGTAAAACATTCTAACGCAGAACACATACACAGGGGAATCTTAACTAGATTGCTTAAAATTTAACATTACATCAAGCTCAGCAGAGTATGAGGCAAGCAATGATATCACTAGTGTCACAAGTAATAGTGTGCAAATGTCAAGTCTGCAGATCATACATTACTGGGAGGGTGTTGGAGCTCAATTCTGTTGATAAGTCTTGCAAATGCAAAATAACAAAAAAAAATCCACCTGGTGGCATCCTGTTCCAGGACCAAAATAATTACAGCTGACATTAAAGTCAGATTTGAAGTGTTTCTGGAGGTCATTCTGGTGAATATTGTCAATGCTGGGTCTATTAGAGTAATGATAGAAATTGAAAGCACTGGGAATGGAGCAGACATTCCAGATACACTAAATATATTGAATACATTTTCTGAGTTATTGTATTAATTTCAGATAAAGGTGTATAAATGGAGAAATGACCTTGAATGAAATTCCCAACCTTTGCATTCAACAGCAACAGGAAATACATCACTTTATTTCTACAAAGTTCAAAGTTCTTGGCAATATTTTGAAAGGCAATTGAAGAATAGTCAAGTTGCCAGTTGGGTTGTGAATGCATTGTTATCCAGGTTAGTACCTTCATTAATAAATCATGCTTCCAGGAATTATAATCCATTTTTTTCTTCATCTCAAATCTCAGGCCCAGTATCACTGGATCACTGCCACTATGAATCATTGAAAGGGTAAAAGTCCTGAGCAGTGATTTCTGCAAATATCAATATCCAAATTAAGCCTGATAGGATTCAGAATTGAACAAGCTTTTAGCTGTGCCAGCAGCGTGCCTTGAAAGTGGCTTGACCACATAATCTAACTTGACAAACCGCTGAAGCTATGAGCAAACGATGCACTGAAGCTCCATCTGTGTTTTTGGCTAAGGTTATACACCAAGGCTATGTTTACCCCCTAAGATGGATGTAAAAGATTACACGGCACTTTTTCAAGAGAGAGATGTTCACCCTGAATTCTGGCCAAAAACCTATCCCTCAACCAGTATCACTAAAATTATCTGATTATTATCACATTGCTGTTCATGGAGCCTTGATTTGCATGAATTGGCTGCTGTTTTGGAATAGTAAATGCACTTCAAGATGTTACTTCATTGGTTGTGGGAAGCTTTAGGATGTTTTACAGTTGTGAAAAGCATTACGCAAAGGCGAATTATTTATTTTTTTCTTCATTGGTCTAATGATACTTTTCAAAACCAGTTTTGCCTTTTTTTAAATTAATAGGTATAAATGATGTTTTATTTTCTGTTGCAAAGCAGGTTCGTGAAAGGGCTATATCAATTTATGGTGTATGTTACTGTGATAGTCTTTTCATAAGCTGAGTTTTAGTTTACTGCTACTCCACCCTGTTATGTCGTGATAATCAGTTGGAGGCGCTGGGAATTCAGATGGAGAACCATTCGAGCAAACCTCTGCCCACTTTGGCAGCTGCCTTGATTTCTGACAGCACGCAGGTGGATACATACAAATAAGATAGCATGGATATGCTGAGCTGTCACACCCACTGCTTCCTTCCTTTTCTCATTAAAGAGGCACAGAAACAATCTTTACATTTGGAAACATGATCTCCCTGAACCTATGCGCAAAGTAATAAGAAGGGCAGCATTAAGTGATATTTTAAATAATTTAATTACAAAGGTATTTCAGCACAATTCCTTGCTAACACCTTTAAGGTACTACCATGGATACCACATCAAACATGTATCTTGCATCACCCTTTAAGTAAGAACAGTACTCATTCATAATTGATTGAAAATCTGCCCTCAGAGCAAAGCAACTGGAATATCAGATCGTAACAGTTCAGATTTAGGCATTACGTGCCTGTCAGAGTGTGAGCTAAAATCAAAAATATTTGTTGCGATACTGAGGAAGAAACAAAAAGCAGAGTTAACTCTGTACGGTTCAGCACTTCAACGAGCTAGGAGTTTGAAAAATCTGGAATGATCACATTTATGAAATACACAAGAGTTAGACCATTGCAGTCTCCAATCAGGAGCGTCAATGAAATGGTGATTGGAATGGGTGTCAGGTTAATGCCAATGGGTACCAATCTTCATAGAACTAGACAGAGTTCAGCAGTGCTAAACAGTGGCCTTTATTGGAAAGGAAGTTGAGTGTACAAATGGTTAAGCATGTCTATGATACTTCTGGAGCTGAACATCCTGTTGACACTCTTCAGGGGTTGATTCATGAAACTATCCATGTTGAAGAGTTTTACGAAGATATTTTACTGACTCAGGAACACCTGAGAGTAGAAACATTGCATGAGCACCTGGTTAAAGGTCATATACAATCTTCAGTTCAATTGAAGTGACTGGAATGGAGTATTCAGAGGGATCATAGAATCATACAATCCCTACCTTGTGGATGTATAAAAGTGGTCAGTTAATTCAGTTGACAATGTCTAAGTGATGCTGGCCGTGTGAGTTCAAATCCTGTACCAGCTGGGGTCACTGTGAAGGCCCTGTCTTCTCAACCTTGCCCATCATCTGAGGCACAGTGACCCTCAAGTTAAACCCAGTGCTTCTTGTCTCTCTCGAATGGGAAATCAGGTTCCAGAACCATGGTGACTTCCACTTCACTTGTATAACAGCAACCCCAAACCTTGATTTTGTCCTTGTACCATTCCATCACCTCAATAGATTTATGTAAATCTATAAGAACCCACAAAAGCAAAGACACCTTGACTGTTCTTCCTCTATTTGACAGGTATGCACGTTTCTTCAATGCAGGGAGGTGCTGCAGCTTTGAACTGAACCACATACCCAGCTTACACTGAGCTCTCAATTAAATCCATCATAATGTGGATATGTCAGCTTGCAACAAGAACATGGAAAATAGGAGTATAATTTTAGCAAGTGCTGGATTTATTCTAGTGTCAAGAAAGAGTGCAAATGAGCAATAGATTTCTGGAGGCTCTTTGTGGACAGAACTGAAAGAGAGAAGAATAATAGAATGAAAGAAGAATTAGCTATCAAATCTAAATCTCCAGTATATTGAACAACATCTACACAGAAAGGAAGATAGAGCTAATGTTTTAGGTCATTGGCCTTTTGTTAAGCTACTGGGAAGTGAATTTAACTTTTCCCACCCCATAAAGCCATACAGAACAAAAAAGATCCTGATTCAATCAATACTGACCTTCGCCGCTTAACCATGAAGGAGGATAGATTAGACAACCGTGCTCAGTACCACTGGGTCAGGGAGGGTGAAATATATCAACCAGGCATCCCACTCATAAATTCTTTTCAGTGATCCTGGGTTCCGGTTTACATGATTAGATGTCAAGTGAAGGATCTCACATAGTTTGAATAACGTACTAAAGCTCACTTTCAGGACTCACCTTGTATCTGGGTAGGTAGTTGCATGATGTGTTAGAGGATTGCAACAATCCATTAAGCTATGGATGTGGAATTGGCTGAGTGGACAGGATACAGAATAGTGGTTAATGGATGCTTTCATATTGGAAGGAAGGTGTACAGTGGGGTTCTCCAGTGGAGCCATTGCTTTCGTGATATATATCAATGGCAGAGACATTGGTGTTCGGGTCACATTTGCAACGTTTGCAGGAGATACTAAATTCAGAAGCATTGTAAGTTCTGAAGAGGATGGAATAAAGCTCCAGAAAGACATAGACAAGTTGGTGGATGGATGGACAGATGGCAGTTGAGGTCCAAACTGGAGAAAAGTGAAGTTATTCACTCCAGTAGAAAGAACATGGAGAAACAATATAAAAATGAAAGATACAATTCTAGATGGGCTGCAGGGGGAGAGGACCCTGGGTGTGTATCCATATTAGTCATTAGAAGTGGCAGGATAGATTGACAGACACTGGACTTCAGCCAATTTGATTCACTCAATGTGATATCAATAAATAAATGGAGGCACAGGATAGTGCAAAGGCTAAAGGCCCTGTCAATAGTACTGAAGACTTGCTCGAGCGACTGTCTGTGTGGAGTTTGCACATTCCCTCTGTGTCTGCATGGGTTTCCTCCAGGTGCACTGGTTTTTCTCCCACAGTCCAAAGAGTGCTGGTTAGGTAAATTGCCCATAGTGTTCAAGGATGTGTTAGGTGCATTAGTCAGGGGTAAATATAGAGTAATAGACTAGGAGAATGGGTGTGGGCGGGTCCCTCTTTGGAAGGTCAGGTGGATGTGTTGGGCCAAATGGCCTACTCCTACACTGTAGGGATTCTATGATTCTATGATAGTTGGCACATTGGAAGATGGTGTGGTTGCTGGAGGTCAGTCATCTCAGCTCCAGGACATGTCCGCAGGGGTCCCTCGGGGTTGTGTCCTAGGTCCATCCATAATCAACTGTTTCATCAATAACCTTCCCTCCATCATAAGATCAGAAGTGGAGATCTTTGTCAATGATTACACAATATTCAGTGCCATTCGCAACTCCTCAGATACTGAAGCAGTCCATGTTCAAATGCAACACTGGGGTGGCACTATGGATCAGTGGTTAACACTGCTACCTTACAGTGCCAAGAACCCGAGTTTGATTCCAGTCTTGGATGATTGTCTGTAAGGGGGTTGCATATTCTTCCTGTGTCTATATCACTTTCCTCTGGGTGCTCCGGTTTCCTTCCACAGTCCAATGATGTGCAGGTTAGGTGGATTGGCTTTGCCAAATTGCTGTCAAGATTAGAGTGGTGTTGGAAAAGCACATCAGGTCAGGCAGCATCTGAGGAGCAGGAAAATCGATGTTTCGGGCAGAATGAGCTAAATTGCCACATAGCGTCCAGGGATATGCAGGCTAGGAGGATTAGCCATGGGAAATGCAAGATTACAAGGATGAGATGCCATTAGGACAGTTAATGTGGACCTGATGAGACAAATGGCCTGCTTCCATACTTTAGGAATTCTATAATCTGGACATTATCCAGACTTGGACTGATAAGTGACAACTTACATTTGCGCCACATAAAATTGGCAGACAATGACCATCTCCAATAAGACATAATCTAACCCCCATATTGAATCCCCCACTTTCAACATCCTTGGGGTGATCATTGACCAGAAACCCAATTGGATTCACCACATGAACATAATAACTACAAGAGCAGGTTAAAGACTAGAAATACTGTGGCAAGTAACTAATCTCCGCCTCTCCAATCAAAGCCTGTCCATCATCTACAAGGCACAAGTCAGGAGTGTGACGGAATACCTCCCATTTGCCTTGATGGGTGCAGCTCCAATAACACCATCCAGGACAAAGCAGCCCGCCTGGTTGGCACTATGTCCGTAAGTATCCACTCTGTTCATCACCAATGCTCAGTGGCAACTGAGTGTACTATCTACAAATGTACAGCAGAAATTCACCAAAGATCCTTGGGCAGCACCTTCCAAACCCGCAATCACTTCCATCTAGAAGAACAAGGAAGGCAGGTACATAGGAACACCATCACCTGCAAGTTCCACTCCAAGTCACTCACCGTCCTGATTTGGAAATACATCGCCAAACCTTGTGCTATGATCCAATTCATGAAGGAAACTGGGAATCTTTTTTGGTGCATTTCTCAGGAATAGGAGAAAAGCCAATTCCTCGTTAGCACCTGCCCACAAGTAAAACCGTGTGGATATCACCACACCTTGCTAATAATATGCAATCCCTAATCTGCCATTTTCTCCATACTTAATTCCAGCTGTGTAGTCGCAGAATCACAGAATCATTACAGTGCTGAAAGAGACCATTTAAATCATCATTGCTGCACTAGGTCTCTCTTGGAATTCTCTCCCTCAGGGCATTGTGAGTCTATCTACAGCATGTGGACTGCAGCAGTTCAAGAAGGCAGCTCACCACCACCTCCTCCAGGGCAATGAGGGATAGGGAATAAATGCTGGCCCAGCCCATGAAGCCCACATTCCATGAATAAATTTTAAAAAGATCAATTGATGAAGTTAGGACAACGTTCCTTGGAGAAAAGGCTGAAAGGGGACTTTATAGGCAAATTCAAAACCACAAAGGGTCTCAGCAGAGTAAACACTTGTGAAAGGATTGACAATAAAAGAGCAGAAATCTAAAACAATTGGTCCCAAAAAGCAAAAGCACTATGAGAAAATGTTTCTCCCCCAGTGAGTGGGTAAGATTTGGAATACACTGCAGAAGAATGTGATGCGGAGACAGAAAAACTGCAGATACTGGAATCCGAAGTTGACAGGCAGGAGGCTGGGAGAACACAGCAAGGCAGGCAGTGTCAGGAGGCTGGGAGAATACAGCAAGGCAGGCAGCATCAGGAGGCTGGGAGAACACAGCAAGGCAGGCAGTATCAGGAGGCTGGGAGAACACAGCAAGGCAGGCAGTATCAGGAGGCTGGGAGAATACAGCAAGGCAGGCAGTGTCAGGAGGCTGGGAGAATACAGCAAGGCAGGCAGCACCAGGAGGCTGGGAGAACACAGCAAGGCAGGCAGCACCAGGAGGCTGGGGGAACACAGCAAGGCAGGCAGTATCAGGAGGCTGGGAGAACACAGCAAGGCAGGCAGTATCAGGAGGCTGGGAGAACACAGCAAGGCAGGCAGCATCAGGAGGCTGGGAGAATACAGCAAGGCAGGCAGCACCAGGAGGCTGGGGGAACACAGCAAGGCAGGCAGTATCAGGAGGCTGGGGGAACACAGCAAGGCAGGCAGCACCAGGAGGCTGGGAGAACACAGCAAGGCAGGCAGCATCAGGAGGCTGGGAGAATACAGCAAGGCAGGCAGCATCAGGAGGCTGGGGGAACACAGCAAGGCAGGCAGCATCAGGAGGGTGGGGGAACACAGCAAGGCAGGCAGCATCAGGAGGGAGAGGGAACACAGCAAGGCAGGCAGCACCAGGAGGGTGGAAGAACACAGCAGGGCAGGCAGCACCAGGAGGGAGAGGGAACACAGCAAGTCAGGCAGCATCAGGAGGCTGGGGGAACACAGCAAGGCAGGCAGCACCAGGAGGGAGAGGGAACACAGCAAGGCAGGCAGCACCAGGAGGGTGGAAGAACACAGCAGGGCAGGCAGCATCAGTAGGGAGAGGGAACACAGCAAGGCAGGCAGCATCCGGAGGCTGGGAGAATACAGCAAGGCAGGCAGCATCAGGAGGTGCAGGGGTCGACGTTTCAGGTGTAACCCTTCTTCAGGACACAAGAATGTGATGCAATCAGATTCAACAGAAATATCCAAATTTAAATGAGGCTTTCATGTGAAAGGATTAATGTACAGGACGTCAGGGAGAAGGCAGGAGAATGGAACTAAATGAATTGCTCGTTCAGAGACCTAGTGCAGCAATGATAATTTAAATGGTCTCTTTCAGCACTGTAATGATTCTGTGATTCTGTGACTACACAGCTGGAATTAATTATGGAGAAAATGGCAGATTAGGGATTGCATGTTATTAGCAAGGTGTGGTGATATCCACACGGTTTTACTTGTGGGCAGGTGCTAACGAGGAATTGGCTTTTCTGCTATCCCTGAGAAATGCACCAAAAAAGATTCCCAGTTTCCTTCATGAATTGGATCATAGCACAAGAGCACTTCATAAAGGGAAAAAAAAACAGACCTTGCAATCTACTAAAAACCCAGTCTGATAGACTGGCTGATATAATGCTCTATCATACTTGGATTAGTTCCTGGATACTGTGCTCAGGGAGTGGGTCTTGTTTCTTCTGCCCATGTACATTGTAGAATTGGACAAGGGGTTCCTCCCAATTCCCTAACATAAAGACGTGTGCCTGCACTGAATCTGCACAATGGAAATTATGTGAACCAGGCTGCAAAAAAACTCCTTTTGTTCTAAGGAACTACTCACTCATAGAAAACAGGCCTTTCCTAGCTTCCCAGGCAGTTGCTCAGTGGTTAGTGCTGCTGTATCATGGGACCTGGGTTCAAATCCAGCCTCAGATGACTGCCTGTGTGGAGTTTGCACATTCTCCCTGGATCTGCATAGGTTTCCCCCTATGCTCTAAAGATGTGCATATTAGGTGATTAGCCAAGCTCAATTTGCCCATAGTGTTCAGGGATGTGTAGGATAAGTGCAGTGGTCTGGGTGGGATACTCTTTGGAGGGTAAGAGTGGACATGTTGGGCTGAAGGGCCTGTTTCCACACTGTAGAAATTCTAACTCTGGATGTAGGTTTGTTTTCAGAGATTCCTTCACCATACTACCTCTGGAGGCTCACTGGTGATGTTACCTAGTATGGTGACAAAACATCTGAAAACAAACCTTTCAGCTCAGCGAGCAAACCTACATTCAGAACCTCAACCTGAGCTACAAAATTTGCTAAATTCTAACCGTACTCATTTCAGAACCTGCATTCATTCATTTGGACCGTTTTTGGCATTTTTGATTTTTGATGCAATGCTTGATGTTTCTGATGACTTTTGCGGGTTTTTCCTGTTGCTTGTAACTGAATTCTGGCAGCCTAAACTGCCCCTTCCCACAGAGCTGTAAACAAAGCGTTATTCCAGCAGTCACCCAATGTAAACCCGAATACTAACCACACAGCTCAGCACAACTCTCTGGCCCTGCCAGATGCTATCACTGATTGTGAAAAGAAGTCCAGAGGAGATGAGGCAGTTGATCTGGTACTTCAGGCATCTTCTGTTTTTAATTTAGCATCTATTCACGCTCACATGCACATGTCTAATGATATCGCCTGTCACCATCTTCACTCGGCTGTCTACTCATCCTTCATTGCAGAGGAGGGACAGGAGCATGCTGAGACAATGGGTCGGCCAGGGTGGTCAGACTTTCATCTTTCATTGATACAGTCCTTTCAGTTGCTCTGAACATCACCACAGCATCAAGCTTTTATTTAACTTTTTAAATGTTGTGAGGTTTCCCAGCTCCATTACCCTCCCAGGTAGGGCATTTCAGATTCATAGTCTGATACAATTCCAAGCTAGTGGTGGTATTTGCAGACTTAGCTGATGTTTTGTGCAGCTGTGCTTCAAGCAGCTTACACAAAATGTTGTTTTCCAGGACAACCACCATTACTGCATGGAATAAAGCAACAGCGTGAAAGGGGCCAGATGGTAAATGTTTGCCTAAAAATCAAATGGCCCCTGTGTAACAATGCAGGCCCTCATTAATTTTATGGCAGTGTCAGTGTTAGGAAAGATTTCCAATCAATTGAATTGTAGTTCAGGGTCTATCCACAGGAATACAATAACACAGATGTATGCACAGTAGCCACAATACTTCAGTTTGAACCTTGCTGACTGTGTTGTCATTAATTTGAGAAACAGGATCCCATGAAAGGGTAAAGACAAATTGGACAGATCGTTGGTTGAGGATCATGGCTGTTGTTCTGCAAACTCTGACTATAGTGAGGAACCTCCATGTAAAGGCTGCAAGGAATACAGTGAGGCTCTTACATTGACCTGAATTCTGATGAAACAACAGTGTGCCTGTTAAGAAAGCATTTGCTATCTGAATACTTGAGGTAGCAAGAACTTTACAGACGTAGAGAGTATTGTATGCAGTTCTGGTTAACAGCCTGTACGAAGGATGTGATTACACTGAAGTGGATGCAAAGAAGGTTCTCCAAGATGTTGCCTGGTTTGGAGCGTTTTATCTGTGAAGAGAGGCCAGATAGGCTTGGGTTGTTTTCTTTAGAGCAGAGAAGGTTGAAGGGGAAACTAATTGAATTGTGTCAGACTATGAATCTGAAATGCCCTGCCTGGGAGGGTAATGGAGCTGGGAAACCTCACAACATTTAAAAAGTGAGCACTTGAAACATCATAACATTCAAGGCAATGTGCCAAGTGCTGAAAAGTGGGATTAGTGTAGATAGGTCAGTGCAGAGTCACTTCTGTGCTGTGTGACTCTATAACCATGACCTGAGATATCTAATATACAATTAGGCCATTCAAAAGATATTTATTTGGCTGATTCCTGAGATTAAGTTGCTTTGTTTTATTCACTCGTGGGATGTGAACATCGCAGATTGGCCAGCATTTATTGCTCATTCCTAATTGCTCTTGAGAAAGTAGAGGTGAGCTGACTTCCTGGATGGTCACCGTCCATATGCTTTAGATTGCCCTATAATGCTGTTTGGAACAAATTCCAGGAACTTGACTGAGCAACACTGAAGGAACAACGATATATTTCCAAGTCAGGATGGTGAGTGGCTTGAAGTGGAACTTACAGATGGTGGTGGGGTTCCCATGTCTCTGCTGCCCTTGTCCTTCTAGATGGAAGTGGTTGTGGGTTTGGAACGTGCTGTCTAAGGATCTTTGGCAAATTTCTGTGGAGCATCTTGTGGATAGTACACACTGCTGCTACTGAGCATCGGTGGCAGAGGAAGTGTGTGTTTGTGGAAATAAAGAATAGTTTAGGCCTTTACTCATTAGACTTTAGAACAATAAGGTCTGATCTTATCAAATGCACAAGGTTTGAGGAAACTTGACAGGGTAGGTGTTGAGAAGATGATTCCAGTCATGGGAGAATCTTGAACTAGAGGACACAGTTAAGTTATAAAATAAGGAGACATTCGTTTAAAACTGGGATGCAAAGTTTATTCTCCCAGAGGGTAGTGAATGTTGAAAGTCTCTATCCCAGAGGAGTTCTGAAGGCTGGATCACTGAAAGGAGGTATTTGAAGAGGAGGTATTTGAAGAGGAGGTATTTGAAGAGGAGGTAGATGAAGAGGAGGTATTTGAAGAGGAGGTATTTGAAGAGGAGGTAGATGAAGAGGAGGTATTTGAAGAGGAGGTATTTGAAGAGGAGGTAGATGAAGAGGAGGTATTTGAAGAGGAGGTATTTGAAGAGGAGGTAGATGAAGAGGAGGTATTTGAAGAGGAGGTATTTGAAGAGGAGGTATTTGAAGAGGAGGTAGATGAAGAGGAGGTATTTGAAGAGGAGGTATTTGAAGAGGAGGTATTTGAAGAGGAGGTAGATAGATGTTTGAAATATCCAGGAGATGAGGGTGATGTGGAGCTGACAGGGAAGAGGAGTCATTGAACCATGGAGTCATACAGCATAGAGACAGAACCTTCAGCCCACCTTGTCTATGCTGACCAACGAATACCAACTACAGAACACTAATTCCATTGACTTACACTACTGAGCCCTACCATTTTAAGTGCTCACCCAGTTGAAGTCTGGGACAGATCAGCCATCTTAAAAATTGGGGAGCAGGCGTGAGGGGCTGAATGGCCTACAATCCTGATGGCAAGGGCTTTTGCCCGAAACGTCGATTTCCTGACCTGCTGTGCTTTTCCAACACCACTCTAATCTTGACTCTAATCTCCAGCATCTGCAGTACACACTTCAGCTTGGCCTACAATCATTCCTAACTCTTGTGTTGTTTTAACTGTTGAATCCTGTCATTCAGAGAAGGAAACCGAGGAGGAAGTGAGGACTGCAGGTGCTGGAGATCAGAGTCGAGAGTGTGTTGCTGGAAAAGCACAGCAGGTCAGGCAGCATCCGAGGAGCAGGAGAATCGATGTTTTGGGCAAGAGCCCTTTATCAGGAATGAGGCTTGTTGGCCTAGGGGTGGAGAAATCAATAGGGATGTGCGGGTGGGGCTGGGGGGAAGGTAGCTGAGAGTGAATAGATGAATCTTGGGGTAAAGGAAAGGAGGGTGGGGTAGATAGGTGGGAAGGAAGATGGACGGGGGGGGGGGGGAGCAGGTCAAGAGGGCAGTGCTGATTTGGAAGTTGGATAAGGTGGGGGGGAGGGGAAATGAGGAAACTGGTGAAATCCACATTGATCCCATGTTGTTTGGGGAGAAAACCCCGTTTAGCCAATGAGTGAAGAGTAACAGGCCTGTCTGACCGTGTCCAAGGTTTAATTTCTCTAATTAATCCCCACTCCAAGGCCCTCCTTGTAATCATTGAGCCACCTCCTGTCCGTACCTCCGCAGGTCGGGGGGAATATCCTGAACCACTTTGGGTTCACCAACTTGAAACCTCAACTCTCCTGCAGAGAGTGGGGCGCCAGGTTGAGCTGCTGCTGCTGGTTCGGAGCAGACAAAAAAGGGCCGAATGGTCACCTTCCGTGCTGTAGCACTGACATACACTCTGCTGCCTTACACAAACGCTTGACCGGCCTCTCGGGCCCCCTTTCTGCTGGTGAGACTGAGAGGTTTCTTATTTGGGGGGAGGGTCTGGCCACATTTCCTTCCCTTTTACATTGAGTGCAGAGTCGAAGAGCGACAAGTCGTCCTGGAATGAGGAACTTTCTTTGTGTTTTGCGCTGACAACTCTGGAGAGCGGTTACTGGCTGCTCTTGTGTAAGTGTGGCCGGTTAGCTCAGTTGGTTAGAGCGTGGTGCTAATAACGCCAAGGTCGCGGGTTCGATCCCCGTACGGGCCAGTGCGAAGTTTTGCAACTTGAACATAACCCCTTTGTCATATTATAATATTATTTAGCAATCAGACATTACCGCAGTGTCTGTATTTCAAAAGTGCTTCATAGTTTTAACAAAGTTTGGGGCTTCCCGAACGTAAATGCCGCTGAATTAAAAGCTAGCCTTTGTTACTCATGACTAACATTGTTAATAATTGACAAAACAGACCGAAGACGCTCATCCGCAGTTTAATTGCAATCTCCGAAGATAGTAAACAGAACATATACCGCGGCAAGGTCAGAAACTCTAGATCAGTTCATAATGGGGAATCACAGTCCAGCCCTATTGAAACTGGGTATACTGAAATTTAAAGTGTTTCATTCTCTGTTTAACTTCTGTACATGTGCCAAACACATGCAGGTATCAGCCGTTTTGAGTTTGGAATTCCAGAACATTAAGTTTGCCTAAAAAAAACACTTAATTATGAAGTTTTGATCCTAGCATCGGGTGATGTCTTATTAAAAAACAGAAACATCTGCGGATGCTGTAAATCAGAGAATAAATAAAAATTGTTGGAAAAGCTCAGCAGGTCTGGCAGCGGCTGAGGAGAGAAATCAAAGTGTAGAGGGGTCACTCTGACCCGAAACGTTAACTCTGATTTCTCTAACCAGGGATGCTGCCAGACCTGCTGAACTTTGCCAGCAATTTTTACTTTTGTCTCAAATGATTTCAGAGTAGGTCTTGCAGCGTTTTGATGTTTGATGTTTGGGTATGTGTGAAAAGGCCCCAGCACTCAACGAGTTTGAATAATGTTGCTGTGAATGTGATTCCTCGGGCGATTTATAGCATTTCATGCATTCTCGGCAAGGCTGCTTGTTTCACATCTTTAATGAATTCTCTTGTTCGAAAGTTCCTTGTTCAAGACCCATCATTTGAAGTTCCCATCATCTTAATTTCCTGATTTGAGGCAAGATTAACATTTTTGCGAAGCAAACCGATTAACGGATATGGGCTACAGATTGGTCATGGTCTCATTGAATGGCAGAACAGGCTGGAGATTCATAGAGTCTTAAAAATGGACATCACAGAAACAGACCCTTCGGTCCAACTCCCATGCCGACCAGATATCCTAACCTAATCTAGTCCCATTTTCCAGCATTTGGCCCATATCCCTCTAAACCCTTCCTATTCTAGATGCCTTTGAAATGATGTAATTGTACCAACCTTCACCACTTCCTCTGGCAGCTTGTTCCATACACGCACCACCCTCTGCGTGAAAAAGTTGCCCATTTGGTCCCTTTTAAATCTTTCCCCTCTTACCCTAAACCTAGGCCCTCTAGTTGTGGACTCGCCCACAGCAGGGAAAAGACCTTGTCTATTTACCCTATTCATGTCACTCATGATTTTATAAACCTCTATGAGGTCACCCCTCAGCCTCCAGTGCTCCAGGGAAAACAGCCCCGGCCTATTCAACCTCTCCCTGTAGCTCAAACCCTCCAGCCCTGACAACATCCTTGTAAATCTTTTCCAAACCCTTTCAAGTTTCACAACATCCTTTCGATAGGTTGAATGAGCTACTCCAATTCCTATATTCCCAGCTGATCCCCACATGATCTAACAGTGAGGATTAGCATCGGGTCATGTTTGTGACTGGAACAATCTGATGGACAGGTGAGGAAGAATCACTGGAGCATTAAATATTAAATCTGATTTCTCTCCACAGATGCTGTCAGACCTGCTGAGCTTGTCCAGCAATTTCTGTTTTTGTTTCTGATTTCCAACACCAGCAATTTGGTTTTTATTCGTCGGCCAAACGTTCTGGTATGTGCTTTGCATGAACTATAAATTGCAGTGGATATTATTCAAACTGAGCTTGGTGATACATAAATTGGAACATATTTCACAAATATTTCAGTGCAGTAATGCTGGCTGTAATGCTACCTTCACTTGTTCTAAAATATGAATGTAAGTTTAACTTGAGTGTCTGTCTCTGATATGAATAAAATAAGCTTCCAGATAGATTGTTCACTTAACAGATATTAGTACAATGCATGTGTAACATAGAAACAGGCAAGATTTTGACTGATGTTTGCAATATTCCTCCTATGTAGGTCAGAACGTCAGTGGTTACACCCTTTAGTTGCAGCACATTGGACACTAAACTGTAAACAAATCAATTTGATATAAGAGTAATAAAATATTTTGCGTACCATAGGGAGCATCTGATTGTTCTGCAATTCTCTCTGCAAATTGTAGAGTCTATTGTAAAATGTAAACAAGGGACCTCATAGAAACTTATAAAATTCTGACAGGACTTGGCAGGATCAGTGTACAAAGGATGTTCCCAATAACTTGGGAATCCAGAACCAGGGGTCACAGTTTAAGCATAAAAGGATTTAGGATTGAAATGAGGGAAAATGTCTTCACCCACAGAGTGATGAGCCTGAGGAATTCTCTCTCCTAAAAAGTAGTTGAGGCCAAAACATTGAATGTTTTCAAGAAGGAGTTAGCTATGGTTCTTCTAGCTAAGCAGTTCAAAGGGTATGGGGTGAAAGCAGGAACAGGGGTCTAAGGGAAGTGATTAGCTATGATCATATTCAATAGAGACAAAAAAAACTACTGATGCTAGAATCCAAAGTAGACAGGCAGGAGGCTGGAAGAACACAACAAGCCAGGCAGCATCAGGAGGTGGAGAATTGGATGTTTCGGGTGTAATTCTTCTTCAGGACTTGAGCCCTGAATGGCAGAGCAATTTCTTGCTGATAAATATTTTTTTCAGGGGGTGTTCTCAGTGAATTTTGGAAGTTATGAGCTAAAATCATTGTCTTCTCTTGATGATCATTCACAAATTGTGTAACTGCTATCAGCTAGCTTTACGATGGTTTTTACAACACAATGCAATGTAATGGATCCTGAAACCAGTTGCTAGTGTTTCATTAATGTTGAATTTACAATTCCATTCTAAAACGAATGAGTCAAACTTAGATAAGTATGTATTGACTGAATGACCTGCTTCCACATTCTATAAAGGGATTCTATAAAGAGATCATTTGGCCCATTGAGCCTGTACTGGCCCTTTCTAAAAGCATTCCAATTTGTTGCTTCCTCAATCATTCCCTCATATGCCTTCAATCCAGTTTTCCTGCTGTATTCACATAACTGCAAGCCCTCATCCCTGGAATTATTCCAGGAAATTTCATTTGTATCCTTTCAAAGCCTTTACATCCTTTCCTAAATTGGACTCAAATAACATACCTACTCTATCAATAAAGCATGGGGTCCCATTTATTTTATTAACTTGTATCAATCCATCCTGCCGTATTGAAGATGTTTCTAATCAACCAGTTCAGAGATGTTATGGCACACCTCTGGTCTTCTGGTTCAGAGGAAGGGACAGTACCACTACACAATTTGAACCCCTATCTACCACATTCAAATTTAATACTTAATGATGATTAAGCACATACAACACAAGTGCTGTGACACAATTTGCCACAAATGGAGAAGATAGATATTTTCTCATCGATCTGTTCAGAGATGTTATTAAACACCTCTGGGGCAGGTGGGATTTGAACCTAGGCTTCCTTACTCAGAGGGAAGGATACTACCACAGGAGGGTCCACCTGCTATATTCAATTTTTAATTGTTTTTTATTTAATCTATTTTTTCATCAAGCTGTTCAGAGATGTTTTTGCACACCTCTGGAGCAGATGGACTTTAATCTAGTCCAGGAGTAGGGACACTAACACGAGAGGGCCGACCTGCCAGATTAAAAGATTTGTACACCAGTATCTTTAAGGTGCTCTTTCTTGCACAATTTTAAAGTTGCGCCACTCAGCTTATCCTTTTTCATTCTGCGTATGAAAATTTATCACCTCACAATTCTTCACACTTATTTTCATCTGTCATGTGTCCACCTATTTCACTATCCCATTTCTATCCATGAGAAGTCCATTTTTATCTTCCTCACTGTTTATACCTTTGGTGTAATCTACAAATCTAAAAAACTTCCCCTGCATCCCCCGATCAGGCTCATAAATGAACACAGAAATGACAGTAGGCCTAGTACTGGCCTTTGTGGAATTAATGTTTAATTTAATTTTGAGGGACTATCTTTCAAAAAAAAACTCAGGAACTGATTAACACTTGGTGGCTCACTTATTGCCATATACCTGGACTAAATGATCACCTCTCAGTCTCCCATTGAATGGAGTATCATGTTGCAAACAAGGTGGTGCAGATATTTCTAAATGAACCTGTTCAGAGGTGTTATTACACACACTTGGAATTAAGTCAAACTTCAACCTAGCCTCCTAGCTGAAAGATGGGGATATTACCATTACCACCACAAGGGCCTACATCTCGTTGCTGTGTCATGTACCAATTAATGAATGTAATGAGCTTCTAACCAATTATCAATCTGTATTTTTTGGAAACCTTGGCTGCTAAATTATACCCATATTTTAATTATTAAGACAGGTCAGAGCAAAACTAATTGTGAGATATGATGAAGCATATGCACTCGTACATGTACATGTTTACATATACACTTTACATATCAAGTTTGTCCAAAATAATTCCAGTATGGGTAAAGGTTTGACTTATTCTCCAGAAGTTGCTGTTCTAGGTCAATGGCTGTCTAACCCCATGGTTAGCATTGAAGACTTGGCTTTTTGGACATGTAATAAACAGTTAACTCCTACTAATGTTTATGTGTTTGTCATCAGCAGAACTATAATCAAGTTCTTCTGTCGATACACTTTTTAAAAGCTTGTGTTTAGAGGAACTTTTCCTTTGCCCGAAGTCAACATGATTATCATTCCTGTTCAAGGCTCAAAACGTCATGGTGAATAATAAGGGTTGTCATTGAAGTGAGCCTTTGTCTTGATTTGGTCCGTGACAATTGCCTATTATTCCAGCGTCCTGGGAAAGTGTGAACAATGCATGGTACAGGTCATAGATGGTTGTGCATGAGATTGTGTAGCACTTCATAGGGTTCTTGTGATGCAGTGATAGTATCCCCACCTCTGAGTCAGAAGGCCCTGATTTGGGTTCCAGAGGTGTATCACAAAATCTCTGAACAGGTTCATGAGAAAATAACTAGACGTTCTTCACTCAGGGCTAAAATACAGCAGTTCAATCTGCCTGGCATTCTTATAATCCTGCAGCACAGGAAAACTTATTGGTGATTACTTTGTCACAGAATAAAAACGAGCCTGATTGATGCCAGTGATATTTCTGTTTCTTTATTGTGTAAAAATAAAATTGACAGTACATGTCACATTTGCATTAAATGAAAAAGCATTCATGACATAAAAACATAGCGCTTTTTTTAAGAAATGGTTGTCTAATGTAGTGTCTAATCATTACATTATCCAGAAATGAGATTTACTGACAGTATGGGGATCTTGATTCGGAATATTTACAACTTTGGTTTGAACGTGAAAGTGTATGGTACATATAACTTCCTCATATTGTACAATATTTACATCTATAAATAATTCATTTTACTTGCCAGTGTCTGGCCAAAAACAATATTTTATATCTTCTAAATAATTTGGGGGAAAAATCCTCACTCAGGCATCAAATTTAATAAAAATGTTCGTACGTTTGCAAAATTTCCTTTTTTTAGAAAAAATAATCCTTTTTCACTAGAGGGCGCGAAGTTACAATTTCTTTTCTCAGTCTGGCAGTCTCCAGTTGCATTAACTGCCGATCAGAATAGATTACAAAATAAACACACATAAATCGCCATGCCGTAAGCCTGTGATGTGATAAAATGGACTTTTTAAAAAGCACCCACGTTATTCTACACCTTCAGTTTACCAGAATGTGTTCAGCATTTTTGTTGCTGTACCTTAGTTAGTACTTGAGTGTAATTTGCAATAGAGCGCACAGTCATAGCAATATTGTTTTAACAAGACATGTTCCAACAACGCAATTATCTCAAATAATAATGTGTTTATTCTGTTTTTTTAAGAATATGCAAATGGAAAGGAGAAAAGACTACTTGTTGCATTTTGCACCTGCCAAAGGCACTCAGGCTAATTGGCATCAAGTAAACACACCATCAGACACTTAAAGCATATGGCTTTCCCAGGGACTGTTGGCTGTCAGTTGAAGGTCGGGAAGAGAGCCCTTTCTTGCTCCCTCGTTATTACGCCTGAGAAGCATGATCCAGTTGTCATGACAAGATATTGTAAATACTTTTTACGAACTTAAGTAACTTTTTTTTTGCAGAAGATTCTTGTATTCCTGAAAAAAGAAATCTGATTTTGGAGCAGTAAAAGATAGTCCCACTGGAGGATTAATTAATCTGGCGGCACGCTTCAAATGTCCACTTGGTGGCGCCACCGTAGATGTCAACATTGGCTTCAGTCCATGCAATGACATTGCCCACCAAGGTCTTCGAGCTGCAGTTAGCCAGGCTGTAGACCTCTCCTGGAGTTAGGACTCTATCCCACATGTGAAAGTGGGACATCTCACCCACAAAGGCCTGTGTGGCATCAAAACCACCTCCTAACGTGTCCTAATTCAGAAGCAGATAAAATAACAATGTCAGTCAATGGAAGCTTACCTCCGGCATTTTCTGTACACTTTTGTATTCCTTGCAAGAAGCAAGTTGCTGTCCCAGGCCGAGGGCAGTGCTCCCAACCCCAGGTGACAGGTTTCGTTGACCTGTTTACTGACCCCAACACTCTCTTCCATCACCCATTCCACGCCCCAAACCACACCTCCCTTCAGTTTGTGTTTGTCAGACCCTCAAAGGTCTGACAGTGTCTTACAGCGCCCCAAGTGGTTCAAAGGTGTGATGCAGGCAATGTCACCGATGAACAACCTGGGGTGCTGCAAGTCCCTTGCGAGGGGCCCCGTCCCCCCACGAGTTGAACTCGTTGCTGAATTAAAGCACCACTGGTTCCTGTCCATCCTTCCCACAGACAGTGATAGTGTTTGATACATGTTTGGCAGCGTAGCTAATTTATTAGCTAGTCTCCTGTTTCTTGGAATTCTGCTAACCGCCCTCTACCATAAATTTTCATCAAACGGCGGCGATATGCAGAAACCCAACTAAATGGTCGCTCAGTTTAACCGTTTTGATTCAATGTCTGATTGCATTTTACAGCGCTGTTCTTATGCTGTTATTTTACAAGTAGGACAACTACCTGTTCTTGGCCCAAAACCATGATTCCACCCGGTTTAATAGGATGCCACGGTGCTAGGTTTTCACCATTTCCCCTTTTCAGTCCGTCCTGATAGGCTTCCCAAACGCCATCTCTTGTAGACCAAGTCACACAGATGTGATGCCATTTCCCATCATTAATAAGGAAAGGGAGTTTAGCCACCTGAAAGAAAAGGGGGAATTTTAAAGATGTTAGCACTCCCATGTCTGCTGCCAGTTGGAAATCGCCCCCCCCCAAAAAAAAACTGATTATTCAGGTGGAATGTGATGGTCTTTATTACCCTGTCCCTTTACATTGGAGGTACACTGCAACAGGGAATAGTTACAATGAACTGAATCAAGTTTCATTAGGAGAGCCTTGGATTCGAAGACTTGCTGCAAAAAAAAGTTATCTGTTGATGCTCCATCTAAGAACATGGTACAAATTATTAGTAATGAAGATGATCAGGTCTGCGTGCAACAGCCAAGCATTAATAATCCTACTGTGATGATGAACAAAAACAGAAATTGCTGGAAAAACTCAGTTCTAAGGAAGGGTCATTGGACCTGAAAGGTTAACTCTGCTTTCTCTCTAGAGATGTGGCCAGAGTGGTTGAGTTCTTCCAGCAATTTCTGATTACCATCATGTATCGGGATTTTTTTGTTTGGATGCTGTATTAACGCTTCATCAACTATTCTGGACACTTATGTGAGGCGGATGACCACAGATTGATAGAACCAACCAAGATTCCTTGGGATGGCAGAACAGAGTCGCGGGGCTAAACAGCCGACCTCTCACTTACTGAGAAAGATAAGCCCCTCCACCAAATCACTACCCAAACTCAGAGGAGTTTGCAGGCAGTTCCCATTCCTCAGGAGATTATTTTTTGCATTTCTCCTCATGGATGCGGAGGGCATGAGTTTACCTTGTCATTGATCAGAATCTCCATCGGGTTATTGCCCCACTCGATGAGAACCAGCTCGTTAGATTGTCCCGGGACAGCGTAGGAGAAGGGGGTGCCTACCCCGGGAGAGGCGTTGGATTTCAGCCACATACAGACAGTCATGGCGTACATCTCAGGCAAACTTGTCTTCACCTTGGCGTACATGTAGTTGGTCCTCAAAGGGAATGTGATCTGGAATTTATCTGTCGGTCTTGAATTTCTCTGTCCTGTAAAAGGTCAAGAGAAAGAGAGAGAGAGAGAGGGGGGTATTGACTGCAAGATGCTCGGATTCGATGGGGCTGCCTTAATGTGGGCGATCTGGAATGGATCGCGTTGTGAAAAACGAGCTATCAGAAGCTGTGCGCTGTGGTTCGAGTGCATTGCTCTGATGCTGAATCACCGTCAGGTCTTATATAACAACCAGCCCGGATTAATCCCCATCAATACATCCCGCAGTATAATCCCAGTCATGTGAGCGGCGTCCTGGGACATCTTTGATTCCATTCCGTTGGAGATGGCTGCGCAATCCATAATGCAGCAGCACACACACAGGGAGAGAGGGAGAGAGAGAGGCGGTCTCTGCTCCCGGCCATCCGGATGAAGTTTTATGAACCAGATTGCTTACTGTGCCAGAAAACTGCCGTAATGCGCCTGTGGTTCAGTCAAGAGCCGGCACTGAAAGCTGCTGTGCGCCTTCTGACAGCTCATTTCCCCCATTAAACCGACTGCGGCCAACCTGCTAAATATATTCAGGACCGGGGGGTTTCGGAGGGGGGTAGGGAGGGGTAATTGCTGATTTTTTTGTTTGCACAGCCATTACCCACGGGCTACATCTTATGAAGCTTTAATCTTTATACAATTGGACCGCATTCTAATTGATTTGGGGGATTGAATGGATATTCCCAGGGTTAGGATTTCACTCATTGGATACAAGACATTGCCATGTTCCCCACTCCCCCCCCCCCCAATATGTTCAGCTCCCTCACCCGGTCCTCCAGCCCAATCATCCGGATTCATTTCCCTAACCCAGCCTAAAGCACAGTGCCATCGATTCTAAAATATCGTGGAATTCAAACTTAGTTTTATTGTTCAGTCCAAGAGGTAACTCCGTTCGTTGTATCGAGGGACGGGTTAGTATATGAGCCCAGAGTTTTCTGAAGAGTAACCTACCTTTCTCCAAATCGCTGATCCTCTGGTGGAGAGAGTTCAGGGCATTTTCAATCTTGCCCCTGTTTTCCGTCGTGTCGTTTCGCACCGCGTTTTTGGTCTCCTCCAAGCTGTTGACTCTGGACAGAACCTGTTTCTCCAGATGGTCGATTTTGTTCTGCAGGAGATCTTTCAAGCTATTTGTCTGAACGGAAACATTGGCTCGGTTGTACTGCTGTTACCGAGAAACACACACACACACACACACCAACAAAACAGAAACAGAGGCACACACAAAGCTGTGAGGAGTTTGTCAGGAAGAGAACCCGAACGCGAATCACACTGTAGGTAGGGTGAGCACAGCGCCGACCCTCATTTGACAACACAGCCAAGACGGGCCGAGTGTCCTAATTCTAGCCTCGCTCATGTTACCGAGGGCCGACCGACACTATTAAAATCAGCTCGAACTTCCTTTGCCTGTAACTTGGACAAACATTGTATCTATTTACTACGGGGGGGAGGGGGGGGGGTCTTGAATCGATTCCAATCGGTCATTGTATCAATGGCCGATTGTGTCGTCTCAATATTTTTAAAAAAAAATCTAATCTAGATTAGACGACATTGAGAAGTTTAACTTCTCTTCATATTTACCTCCAAATTCTCCAGGCGTGTTTTGAGTGATTGTAAAGTTTGTCCAAGTTGATTTAATGTATCCGCTTGAGCTACAGAGAGATCTCCCATGGGATTTCTACTCTTTCCTGACTGTTTAATGCGGAATGCCTGTCCGGGCAGTTCACTCACCGAGGGCTCAGACACACTCTGACTCTCGCATCTGCTTAGCTTGGCGGTCAGTTCCCTGATGGTCTCCTTCTGATTCATAATCGTCTCTTTCTGTTGCAGTATCGTCTCCCGGAGCTGAAGGATAGTGCCCTTGATATCTTCCACCGGTCCACTGTTCTGCATGGGAGCAGAGCACATGGGGTCCATGTCCAGAGGGATGGAGGTGCAGATGAACCGCGTCTGGGCGAAATCTTGAGCCGCCGCTCGAGCCACGAGGAAGGAGAGGGCGAAAAACCTGCCGAGGGCTCCGCGGGACATGGTTTTCGGAGAGAGGTGTGCGGGGGCCGGGAGTTGCAAGAAGCGGTTTCAGCACCGAGGAGCTGTCCAGGCAGACTGGGGCTCTGCACAGCGCGCAACGCCCCTTATATACCCACTCACATGGCCACGTCAGGAAGGGGTGGAATCCCAGTTTAATTGCTCCATTTCTTGCCTTGTGACCACGTCAAATCGAGCTGACATTTAACATCTCTTAACGTTGCCTGGATCCCAGTGAGAGCAGGAAGAGAAAGCGAGAGAGTGTGTGTGTGTGTAAGGGGATGGTTCTGCGTGCGAGTCTTCAGGGACAGAAACGCGGCAATCCCCGAACATTTTGAAGTGGAGCTGTTTAAATATTTTATACACAGGCCGCCTTCACTTGGCGGTGGGGCTTCGAAGTTTTTCCACCTTTAAGTGCGTCAGGATTACTGGTTTACGTCAACATCGAATTCTTAAGGAGGAAGCTGTTGCATTTTTAAAGATCTGCACATATTAATAACACCAACCCTGCCCAGCCAGGATCTCGGCGGGCTGAAGGAATATCGGTCATCTCTTTCAAAAATTGCCCCCATCAAACTGCCCTGTCACCGAGCTTGCTTAGTGGAAAACTTTTAGCTAGCTCTCATCTGCTACTTTATTACTCTGCCCTTTTCCGCTCAAAAGACCAGTGTCGAATTGAAGGTCACTTTCTGGTTTAAAAAATAATTCGGAGACCAGATCTAAACAAATAAGATAAACTGATTAAAAGGTTGATTTGGAACAAGCTGCAACCTTTCAATAAAGACAGCCAGCGTACGTAGAAAACATTGAATTTCTTTACTATTCATTGTGGTTTAGAAATAAATGTCTGAAAATATTGAGCCAAACATCAAATGTTCACCAGTTTAAATAATGTATACTGAAGTGGTTGTATGGCTCTATACACACCCAACCCTACCCCGCCAGTCCAAACCCTAGCAAGGATTCCCACTTTCCCCAGGGTGAAAACGCCGCGAGACAAAAGCCTGTGCCTAATGGATTTGCGGTGCTCTGCTTCCAACATACAGAATTTATGTGTTGTCATTTCCCCTTCTCCTCATGAATATTTATAACAACTGCCAGGGGGCGGGACGAGGGGGGTGCCCAGCGAAGTCATCACGTGCCTTCTGTTGACTGTAGTTGCTTCCCGGCACACACACACACACCATCACATGGACATACCCTCCAAAAATCACACAACACCAGGTTATAGTCCAACAGGTTTGGGAGCAGCCTTCCTAAAGCTAGTGCTTCCAATTAAACCTGTTGGACTATAACCTGGGGTTATGTGATTTTTAACTTTGTCCACCCCAATCCAACACCGGCACCTCCACATCGTGAATACCCTACACAGGCACACAATCACACAGTTACAGAGTACACTCATCCAGTATAGTACACAGATATACAGACACACAGTTACATATATACAGAGTACATTCATCCTGTACAGTACACAGATATATACACAGACACACAATCACATATAAACAGAGTACACTTATCCTGTTCAGTACACAGATACACACACAACACACAATTATACATATACATACAGTACACTTATCCAGTAAAGTGCAGACATAAACGCAGACACACAAACACATGCACATACAGTATATCCACTCATCCAGTACAGTACAGGTATACACACAAACATGTAGAACATAGACCATTTAAGTGCAGTACAGGCCCTTCGGCCCTCAATGTTGTGCTAACCTGTGAAACCAATCAGACGCACATCTAACCTACGCTATTCCGTTTTCTTCCATATGTCTGTCCAATGGCCATTTAAATGCCCTCAAAATTGATGAATCTACTCCTGTTGCAGGTGTATATTCCACGCCCCTACTACTCTCTGAGTAAAGAAACTACCTCTGACATCTGTCATATATCTATCACCCCTCAATTTAAAGCTATGCCCCCTCGTGCTAGCCATCACCATCCAAGTAAAAAGGCTCTCACTGTCCACCCATCTAACCCTCTATCTTATATGTTCCAATCAAGTCACCTCTCAAGCTTCTTCTCTCTAACATGTACACACTATACACAGATATGCACAGTCATATGTACATACAGTACACACACTCATCCAGTATTTAGGTATACACACAGACAAATTCAAACACATAGAGGTACATACATAAATATATATACAGATAGGTAAAGTCGCCATAGTCCCAGAGATTATAGGTGTGCTGTCTCAAAGAGATTCAACTACTGGTGAGTTTAACCTGACGGTCCTCACACCTCAGGTGAGGGGGTGAGGTTGAAAAGGGGAGTCCGTCATGGTAACCTTAACCAGTGCAGGAATTGAACCCGAGCTGTTGGCATGACTCTGTCCTGCAAACCAACCACCCTAGCTAACCGAAACACACACCGTTTTCAATGGCAAACTCTCATCGCCACTTCGTGATGTATTCACCACTCATCTCAAAGGGACTAGTTCATTTTGTCCACAGATTTACAGTCACCCCTTCCTCCATATGACTCTGCACCCCACTCTGCAACTCCCAGCCTTGAGTAAATATGTGAGATCTGCTTACATCATATTAAAACTGAAAAGGAATTTTAATTTTTCAGTTGCCACAAGTGGCTTGGATTTCCATGACTGAGGACACACTTTAAAATTGGGTCTAGGTCCATTGAGAATAGAAAGAAGAGAAATAATAACTGTCCCAGAATGTGTGTACTCACCAACAAGAGCACCTAAATTATTACAGCCACTTGACACCACTTAACGGCTGGGGAGGAAGATCCAAGTGACTTCCTAACGGACCAAGGCCTGGGCAGATAGGGCTTTTGCCCAAAACGTCGATTTTACTGCTCTTCGGATTCTGCCTGAACTGCTGTGCTTTTCCAGCACCACGAATCCAGAATCTGGCTTCCAGCATCTGCAGTCATTGTTTTTACTCTGCTACACTTAGTGGCAATTACACAAAATTGTGAACCAGGTCAAACCCATTGGATATCCCAGTGACAACAGATAAACAGATGCCAGATACTGGGAAAGCCTTGTTTGAACATTGAGTGTGTAAACAAATAACAATTCCTTTGTTCAGATGACTAATTACTTATTTAAACAAGGAGGGTGACAGGCGTATTAGAAAATTATAATATTAAACAAGGCTTTAGGTTCCTTCTGGAGAATTGGGACTTTTATCAACATGACCTAGTCAGCAGGTTTGACAAGTCAACAATGTGATTAATTGTGTAGAAGTGCATACATGAGCACCTGGGAGAAAACTGCATGACAAAGAAAAGCATCAGTATCTCCCTGGTCCTGGATATTAATAACTTAACAACAACAGCTAATCATTCATTTGAATCTAGATTATCTTTCACCTGTAGACGTCAACAGAAGAAAACGTAGAAGGGAAAATGTGTATTCCTTGTGGCCAGGTCAAGTCCTACCCAATGCCCTGCTCATTCTGGGTTCTGCATCAACTTCCCACTCTTCAGAGGGATTCTTAACCTGAAGCTAACTTTCCAGCTTTTACCATCCACATCTCGCAATTTCCTTCAATGTTCGTTCACCGATCTAGTTCTTCCTTCATTTGGCATTCTACCCACATCTTTCTATTTTCTTCTGTAAAAGTTTCAGTCACTAAGTAGTTTAGAAAGTGGGGCATCCTCTTATAAGATGTGACTTGAATTGTATCAAAAAGTGATTAATCTTTTTTGAAACGCTTCACTGAATTAATTTAATCAGAAATCTATTTATAATGAACTATGATTCACTGAGTGCTATTATTAATATTAAAATCTCTTCCTTAGCAGCAAACTTTTCCAATAGAGGAGGTGTATTTGCAAAGCATCCTTGAAAATCGTCCAAGTCCTTGTACTCTTGGCTGACCCCAGGTGTGAAGCTTAGACAACGTTTGATGACTTAGTGTTGATTTGCTTTCCCTGATTCATTGCTGTAAAACGTTTCTCTTTGCAGCATCCATGAGGGTGCCCTTTCTTGTGTGCACGTGTTGAGTTTGAATGGGGTGGAGTATGGGTATAGGCCTCAATGAGACAGAGAGAAGACCATAACGCTATTCTCTCATTAGAGAGAGAGAGAGACACGACTGGTGGTGGTTCCACCACAAAGTCACTTTGCGGAGAGGTCCAAAAGGTGGATCCATCATGGTGACCTCACCCAGTGAGGGAATTGAACCCACACTGTTGGCATCACTCACCAGCAGTACAGCTAACTAAACCAACAATCTCATATAAATAGAACACAGACCTTAAGTTACCTTCATTATTTTCATTCCCACTCACTGTGGATAAGTGCATGAGTTTCTGTGAAATGTCCTTTATCAATGTTTCAACAGCTTCTAATAAGGAAGTTAAATGTTGGACGCTATTGTTAAAAACCACATTTTATTTTCGGAACAAGACTGCATGGTTTTAAACATGCTCATCAATGCTTTTTTTACGAACAGAAAGAAGCACACAGAACCATACACGATGGACTATGGTTAAATTGTTCATTGGAGTTTTCCACATCCTTCTGTAAGAGTTCAAATATATCTCAGCAGAGTTCCTCCGCAAGAAGACTTCTGCTTGAGAAAGGGTATTGAGTGCTATGGGAAGAACGGGATTGAATGGCACAAGATAATTTGCTTCTTCAGAAAGTCACAACCTCCTCTGCTGTAACTAACCATTGTGTGAAGTTTCCTGTTTGATCTTCAATTCAGATGCCTGAGAGAAAAAAAAGATAGAAAGAGAGAGAGAGAGAGAGAAAAGGCAACTTGCTGACCTGTATCTCTAAACAAAACCATATGGGTATCTTTCTATAAAGAATTTGTGTTTCTTCTGATTTGTTCTGCACCTACCCTGAAGACAGTGACTCATGCTGGAATATGGTTCCACAGCTGTTAGCAGCTTTCTGATATATCTCTACTGTGGAGGTTGGCAGGCTGTTTAACCATGGGAGGAGGAATTAAAGTGGAGCCATGTCTTCATTCGCATCCAACACCCACACACAAGTTTTCCAACAGGGATTACCATGTAGAGCTCAGATGCTGAAGCCCTGGATGATTTTTTTTCCCTTTCTTTCTATGCCATGGATGTTGAGGTCAGCTGCAGCCATTGCCCAAGATCAAATGACTCAGTGCAGGTCAATGATTGAATTCAAAAATCTACATATTTCAACATCTTAACACTTACTTTGTTTTATTCATTCATGGGATGTGTGCATCAAAGTCATTCATTGTCCATTTCAAATTATCCATTTCTAAATATTCTTGAGAAGGTGGCAATGAGTCACTTTCTTGAACAATTGCAGCCAATATGGTGTGGCTGCATCCTGAGTGTTGTTAGAGTGGGACTTTCAGGATTTTGACCCATCAGTAGTACAGGAATGACAATAATTCCAGGTCAGGATGGTCAGTGACTTGGCAAGGTACTTACAACAATGGTGGTCCCTTGCATTTTCTTGTACTTTGTACTTCTAGACAGTAGAGGTTGCAGACTTAGAAAGTGCTGTCAAGGGAATATTGGTATGTTGCTGCAATGCAGCTTGTGGATGGTACAAACTATGGCCACTGTTTAAGTCAGCTGCTTCATCCTTGCTGGTGGCAAGTTTCTGCATTCATCCAAGCAAGTGGAGAGTATTCCATCATATTTCTGACTTGTGTCTTGATTAGGTTTTGGGAGTTCAGTATTTATATGGCTGGTCCAGTTATATTTCTGGTCCATGATAACTGCAGGATATTAATGATAGGGGGAAATCAGTAATGGCAGTATCCAAGGAGCAGGAAAATCGATGTTTGAGGCAAAAGCCCTTCATCAGACATCAGGAATCGGGCTTTTGCCTGAAACATCAATTTTCCTGCTCCTTGGATACTGCCATTACTGATTTCCCCCTATCATTAATATCCTGCAGTTATCATGGACCAGAAATATAACTGGACCAGCCATATAAATACTGAACTCCCAAAACCTAATCATCTTCTACAAGGTGCAAGTCAGAAATATGATGGAATACTCTCCACTTGCTTGGATGAATGCAGAAACTTGCCACCAGCAAGGATGAAGCAGCTGACTTAAACAGTGGCCATAGTTTGTACCATCCACAAGCTGCATTGCAGCAACATATCAATATTCCCTTGACAGCACTTTCTAAGTCTGCAACTTTTGCCCGAAATGTCGATGTTCCTGCTCCTCGGATTCTGCTTCACCAGCTGTGCTTTTCCAGCACTACTCCAATCTTGACTCTAATCGCCATCATCTGCAGTACTCACTTTCGCTTAGGAATTCAGTAACGGTCATTCCATTGGACATCAAGGGGAGGTTAGATTCTCTCTTGTAGGAGATAATCATTTCGTGGCACCTGTGTGGTAGACATTATTTATTGCTTATCTAAATGTTGTCCAATCTTGCCATATGCAGGAATGGATTCCCTGAGTGCCCTGATAAGAACAATCATCAGTGAGCATCTTTACATCCCACCTTATGACAGGGGAGAGTAACTGGGAGAGCAGCTTGAAATGATTCACTCTACAACACTACTCTGAGGAATACTTGCAGTAATATGAGATATTGGTCTTCACTTATTCAGTCATTTGGAACGTCTACACATAAAATAGGCCAGTTGGCCCTTCAATATGATCATGGCTGATCATCCCACTCAGTACCTTGGCCCAATTCCTCCTCTTTGATCCTGTTAGCCTAAGAACTATATCTAACACTTTCTGGAAAACATTTAATCTTTTGGTCGCAACTAGTTTCTGTCATAGAGAATTCCACAGGCTCACTACTCAATGGGTGAAGAAATTTCTCCACATCTTAATCCTAAATGGCCTATCCCATAATCCATAAATGGTGAGCCCTGGCTCTGGATTTTCCAATCACCAGGAACACTCTTCCTGCATCTGCCCCTGTCAAGTCCTATTATAATTTTATAAGTTTCTGTGAAATCATCCTTCATTCTTGTAAATGTCAGTGAATGTAGACCCAACTGATTCAGTGTCTCTTCAAATGTAAGTCCTTCTATTCCGGGAATCAGTCTGGTAAATCTTTATTGCACTCTCTCTCTATAACCAGAACATCCTTTCCCAGAAAAGGAGACCAAAACTGCTCACAATACTCCAAGTGTAGTCTTAACAATGTCCTGTCCAGATACAACAAAACAACCCTGCTCCTATACCTGAATTCCCTCACTATGAAGGTCAACATACCCTTTGATTTCTTCACTGCCTCATGCATCTGCACTTTCAGTGAGTGGTGTACAAGAACACAAAGGTCTTGCTACACCTCTCCCTTTCCCAACCTCTCACCATTCAGATATGAATCTGCCTGTTTTTGAGACTAAAGTGGATAATATAACATTTATCATCATACTTCATCTGCCTTGCACTTGCCCACTTAGCCTGTCAAAACAACACTGAAGAATCTCTACAGCCTTCTCACAATTCACCCTCCCACCCAGCTTTGTGTTGTCTCCAAACATGGAGATATTCCATTTTGTTTGCTCAGCGAAATCATTCATGTATATTGTGCGTATCTGGGATCCAAACACTGATACCTGTGGTACTTACCAGTCACTGCTTGCCATATGGAAGATGACCCATTTATCTCTAATCTTTTTGTCCTGTCTACCAAACAGTTCTCTATCCACATTAGTATGCTACCTAATCATAAACACTTTAATTTTAGAGCTAGTGTCTTACATGGAACCTTTCTGAAAGCTTTTTGAAGGTCAATAAAATCACAACCATTGTTTTCCACTTATCAACTCTATTTGTTCCATCCTCAGATTCCGATAGTTGAGCTGTCAAGTATGATTTTCCTTATATAAATCCGTGCTGACCCTGTGTAATCCTATCACTATTTTCCAAGTGCTCTCCTATAAATCTTTTTGAATGAACTCTAGCGTTTTGCCCAGAACTGATGTCAGGCTAATAGACCTACAATCCCTTGTTTTCTTTCTATCTCCTTTTTTTTAAATAGTGGGGTTGCATGCAGCTACCCTTCAATCCACTTGACCGTTCCAGATCTACAGAATTTCGAAAGATCAATGCATTCACTCTTTTGAGAGCTACTTCCTTAAGTTCTTGCAATGTAGATTATCAGGCCCTGAGGATTTATCAGGCTTTAATCCTATCATTTTCCCATTAACATTTCCCAACAAGTACTGATTTCCTTCAGTTCATCCCTCTCACCAGACCCTATGTTCCCCAATATTTTTGGGATGCTATTTCTTTTCACCTTTGTGAAGACAGAACCAGCGTCCAGCAACTGTCTGTGTGGGGTTTGCACATTCTCCCTGTGTCTGCGTGGGTTTCCTCCGGGTGCTCTGGTTTCCTCCCACAATCCAAAGATGTGCAGATCTGGTGAATTGGCCATGGTAATAGGCCAATAGGCCAATAGGCCAACACTAATTGCCCATAGTGTTAGGTGCATTAGTTGGGGGGTATGGTTCTGGGTTGGTTACTCTTCGGAGGGTCGGTGTGGACTTGTTGGGCTGAAGGGCCTGTTTCCATACTGCAGAGAATCTAATCTAATCTAATCTAATCTAATCAGATTACGTATTTAATTGGTCTGCCTGCATTTCTTCTTTTCCCAGCATAACCTCCCCTGTTTCTGACTGTAAGGCTTGCCTTTTTAACATTCTTAGTTTAAAACAAAATGCGAAACCTTCTTCTCTTCTTCCATGGTATATTTTCTGTGTTATTGCAAAAAGTCGTCTTTACGTACATCAACTGTCACCACTGAAATAATTCCACAGAAACTGGTAGCCCATCATGAAGTCACCCTTTGTTTACACATGGAGAATCCTCGACACTGATCCAGCTCCCTCAGAGTCAGCTCTCGGAGTGAACTGATGTTTGATACTTCTGTTTATATCCATCAGCCAGGACTCTCTGATTGGACCAGAATAACAGCCCCAGTCAGGGATCTCATACTCTGTGAGGTCCAACTGGCTGACCTTGTTACAATCATTACATCTCTCCCCCAGTGAGTCCAAAGACATAGGCCAACTGTTTTTATTTTTTTGTAGCTCCTCCTGGGACATTTTAGCACTGGGCCAGGTTCCTCAAACACTGTTTCTGATACGGGAAACATGTAACACGCAGTTGCTCAACTCATTCACCCGAAGTGTCTTTGAAGAAACTCATTCTCTTCTACAGTTGGGAAAGGCATGAGGCGGTGACATCCACAATGTCCATCTCAGATCCTGAGGTATCTTCAATGCTTGTTGGAAAGGAGAACACATGGGTTCTGGCACAGTCAGAAAGGTGGTCAAGGAGCCAGGCATGTTTTGCTCTCACACCGTTTGCAAGTCTGCAGCTTTCACATGCTCCATGTGCTTGCTCAGGACTGTTGCACCAATCCAAACTTTATGTCTCACTGGACTTGACCTCGCATTGGCCATGCCACTTACCCAGGTAGGGCCATTCCCGTGATTCTTACCCCAAACTGTCTCCTGGATTAAACTGTCTCTTTCGCTTAGCAGAGCCTTGTGATATGGTATTGGTGTTCCTGATGCAGGTCCACCCTGCTCCCCCAATCCGGGAAGATCCGATTTAACCCAGTGTGCAGTCGTCTCCCATTAGCAACTCTGCTGGAGCTACACTTGCAGTTGCAAAAGGGGTGGGCCTATAATCAAATAAGAACTGGGACTCTTTGATATCTAGTGAAGCTGTAGGCTGTTTCTTTGATCCTGCCTTCAAAGTTTGGGTTGCTCTTTCTGCCAGACAATTGGATGAGAGATGGTATGGAGCTGTCCTTACATGCCTAAAGCCATTCAACTTTAGGAAATACTCAAAATCACTGCTGGTAAATGATGGCCTGTTATCTGTGATCAACGTTTCTGGGAGTCCATGTATTGCAAAAAGGTATGCAGCTTTATCATCATCTCCGTGCTTGATGAATGAAATCTATACATGTCCAGCCACTTTGAATGGGCATTCACAATGACTAAGAACATTGAACTCATTAAAAGACCTGCACAGTCGATGTGTAACCAAGTTCAGTGTTTACCAGCCATTCCCATTAATGTGGGGAGCTACTGGAAGTAATTTATGTCCTTGTCGGTGCTCTGACCACCCCACTAACATAGCTATGTCTGCATCCAATCCTTTTCATCAGCTATAATGTCTCACCAACATCTTTATTTTGGAAGCCCCTGGATGACTCTGGTTGAATTCAGCCAGTATCTGGTAGTGACCTTTGCTCAGGACAATCCTTTTGGCTTCCCATAATAATATGCCATCCTTTACAGTGATCTGGTCTGTCTAGGTCCAGAAAGGCTTCAATTCTGGCTGTGATAGCCTTTCGGTTTCCATATCACCACCAGCTGTTTCAGTTTTGTCAGAGCCGGATCTTTCTGTGTTCAAATTCTGATATTGTCAGCTATGACTGGAAGTGTGTTCAGAAAATTTAAAACCATTTTGGACTCTTCTAGTCATGGTACCATCAGTGTTGTATCCACCAGTGGGAGGCAGCTGAATGCATCTGCGTTGACTACTTGGCTTCCCAGACGGTGTTCCAACCAGTATTTATAAGCACCTAGTATTAGAGCCTAATGCTGAATTTGGCCTGAACCTGTGGGCAGCACTGCCTTGTACTCTTCAACTAGACATGGCAGGGATTTGTCATTTGTTATTATTACAAAGTTATATCTGTAAAATAACTTCCTGACTCCAAATATGACTTCCTCCACCTTCCTTCTCTATCTGGGCATCTTGCGTGCATATGTTATTGGCGTTCCTTTCCACTAGGCCACCTATGAGTTAATACTACGGTGATACCACATGAGGAGGCATCCCATATCAATACCAGATCCTGCTTGGAGCATAGTATGCCCACACCTTAGAGGATGATAGTTGTTTCATCACTTCCCTGAAAGCTATGCAACCATTTCCAAAGTTGACTATTTTTAAAGAGTTGATACAAAGGTGCCAGACGGAGAACAGGTTATATATGAATGTTCTATAATTCACCAGCCCAAGCAAGGATCTAAGCTCCGGTACAGACGTGGGAGCTGGGGCACCTTTGGTTGTCCTCATTTTATCTTCCAACTGGTGTAACCTGGTCTTGTTGATTCTGAAGCTCAAGTAAGTCACTTGGGGTGCCTGGGACACAGACTTTTCCTTTACAAGGCATAAGCCCAGCTGGGAGAAATGTCTAAGGACTATGTTCAAGTTCTCTAATTGCTCCTTATTGGTCTTCCCTGTTATTAGCATGTCATCCAGAGGGCAGTGGAGGCCCAGTCTCTGGATTCATTTAAGAAAGAGTTGGATAGAGCTCTCAAGATAGTGGAATCAAGGGTTATGGAGAGAAGGCAGGAACAGGATACTGATTAAATGGCAACTGCAATAGACCTTGTAAATTGTTCCCCATCATTCGCTGAATAATGGCACAGGCTGAAGACACTCCAACAGCAGTCTGATATGCTGGTTCCAATTCTAATGAGTATTAATTCTTCCAGAAATCCTCATCTAACTGCAATTGCAAGTATGCATGGCTCATGTCCAATTTTATGAAGAACAGCCTCTCCCCTCCCCCCAACCCCCACCAGCTTTGTATATAAATCCTCTATGCGAGGGATTGAGTATTTATCCAGCTGCAAAAAGTGGTTTACTATTTGTTTAAAATCCCCACAGAAGCAAACGGACCTATTGGGCTTCAAAATCGGTATGACTGGTGCTTCCCATTCCGCAAACTGGACTGGTTTGATGATTGCTTCACTTCCAGCCTCCGGATTTCTGCTTTTGCCTGTAAGTCAAATGGCACTGGGTGGGCCTTGCAGGATCATGGGATTGCTTCCTGGTCACCATGAAAGGTAGCCTTGACTCCTTTGATAGATCTTCCCGAAAAACCTCTGGATGTTTAAGTAGGATTTTGTTCAGGAAACTGTTTTTTAATCGAAAACTACTGACTCAATCTAAGGGAATCTTTCTCAACCAGTTTCACTCCATCAATTTGGGCCTGAGACTTTTACAACAATCAGTGGTAACTGAATCAACTGCTTCTCATAGGAGATTGGAACTGAAATTGTATCCTTAGTACAGGTTCTGCAGTATACCTTCTGAGCCTAGCTGAGGTCTTGTGCAGACATGAGGATGGGAATCCAGAGTAAATTTTATTGAAGACTGCCTCACCCTCCACTAGAACCGGGTGACCATTTAACCAGATATTTATTTTGATTGGTTCTGATTTGGTTGTTACTAAGCAACTTACTGTGGACTTTCCGGGGTGTGCACTATGATACTAGTCTATGAGTTCTCTTACACAATCTCGGTCTTGTGGGACTCTTTCATTGTCTTGAGTCCATATACTGGCTGCAGCAACAATGGCTTGCCAGACCTGATCCTGAAAAATGTTTTCACCATTTCGCCAAGGCTTGGCTTTGTTTGGGCGTTTTGCTGTGAGCTGACCTAGAGCCCCTCTGTTCAGGATATGCCCTGAGTGAACATATGCAATTGCTTTCACTCAAGTGGTGTTCCCCAAACTCAGTCGGTCTGGCGGATGTATCCACTTCCATTGGAATACTCTACAACTCATATGCTCCACTTCCACAGTTCCCAATGACAAAGCCAGTTGTAGGGCCTGTCTGAAGTCCAGTTGGGCTTCAGCTAGTAGGTGCTTTTGCATCGTTACATCATTAATTCCACATACCAAATGGTCTCTCAGCATCTCATTAAAGGTTAAATCAACGTCACATACCCCTTCCAGTCAGACTAACCTAGTCAAACATCCGGACACAGATTCCTTTGGTTCTCGAATTGGCGAATAAAGCCAATAGTGTCTGAGAACAAGAGGAGGGTGGGGTTTGTAATATTCCTGAACTAAATCTGTCATCCCTTGAAAGGTTTTGTATCTGGTGTCTCAGGTCAGGTTTCTAAAAACCAAAAAAGCTGCACATCCACACGCTGTCAGAAGTACATATTGCTTTTCATCTGCCTCAATGTCTGTCTGGATATATCACTGCCTGATATGGCAACTGTACCATTCAAGATCGGAGATGGTTACAGAGAGTGGCGAACTCGGCCTGGACAATCACAAAGGCCAACCTCCCATCTATAGAATCCATCTACCAGGCCTGCTGTTAAGGAAACGCCACCAGCATTCTCAAAGATCCATTCCAACCTGACAATGTTTTTCTCCAACCTCTATCTTCGGGAAGAAGGTACAGAAACCTGAACACACGCACCAGCCAGTTTTGTAACAGTTTCTACCCTACTGTTGTTAGAATACTGAATGGACTCAAACTCTTAACATTCGCCTGTACCTGTGTTTTTGTTTTTGCTGCTGTTTACCTATTATTTACTTATCTATGCTGCTTAACTCTGTGATCTGCCTGTATTGCTTACAAGACAAAGCTTTTCACTGTGCCTCAGTACACGTGACAATAAATTCAATTCAATTCAAATCAAATCAAGGGATTGAATTCAAGAGTCGTGAGGTGATGTTGCAGCTGTACAGGACTTTGGTTAGGCCACATTTGGAGTACTGTGTGCAGTTCTGGTCGCCTCACTTTAGGAAAGATGTGGAAGCTTTGGAGAGGGTGCAGAGAAGATTTACCAGGATGTTGCCTGGAATGGAGAGTAGGTCGTACGAGGATAGGTTGAGAGTTCTCGGCCTTTTCTCGTTGGAACGGCGAAGGATGAGGGGTGACTTGATAGAGGTTTATAAGATGATCAGAGGAATAGATAGAGTAGACAGTCAGAAACTTTTTCCCCGGGTACAACAGAGTGTTACAAGGGGACATAAATTTAAGGTGAAGGGTGGAAGGTATAGGGGAGATGTCAGGGGTGGGTTCTTTACCCAGAGAGTGGTGGGGGCATGGAATGCGCTGCCCGAGGGAGTGGTAGAGTCAGATTCATTGGCGACCTTTAAGCGGCATTTGGATAGGTACATGGATGGGTGCTTAATCTAGGATAGAAGTTCGGCACAACATCGTGGGCCGAAGGGCCTGTTCTGTGCTGTATTGTTCTATGTTCTATGTTCTATGTTCTATGTTCTATGTTCTATGTTCTATAATGTCATTTGCCCTGAAAAAATAACACATTCTTTCCACATACCAGGCCCAATCTTTGATGGCAGGATCAAACGAGTCAAGCTTCCCTAACCAACCAAAATAAACCTCTGGTTAAATGGTCACCCAGTCCTAATGGAGGTCAATAAAGCACGGCCATTTCAGTGAATGCAGAACTAGTCTTCAAGAAAATTTGCTCTGGATTCCAATCCTTATGTTTGTGCTAGACCTCAGCTAGACTGAGAACTTACACTGCAGAAGCTTTACAGATGATGCCAGAAATGCTTACCACCAGCTCAAAGATGACTGTTAGAGCAAATTTCTTTAGGAGTGTGCTTTTCTCTCATCGCCACTACAATAACTCCACTGAGACTGGTATCCTGTTACCAAGTCACCCTTTATTTACACATGGAGAACCCTTGACACTGATCCAGCTCAGAGCCAGCTCTCAGAGTGAGCAGGATGTCTGACACCCCTGTTTTTATCTGTTAGACAGGGCACCCTGATTGGCCCAGATTAACAGCCCCAGTCAGGGAACACATATTTTATGTGATCCACCTGGCTGACCATGTTACAATCACTGCAGCAACCTCTAACCGTAAATATTTGTAAAGCTGTGAGAAACCAATCTAAACAATCAATGTTTTATTTAAAAGAAAGAACTTGTTGATTGTCAATAGTGAGAGGACCAAAGTAGCAACACTGAACTACATTTGAATTAAGCTGCGGCATATCCTTTACTGTGAATGGATCCACACATAAGTATGGTAATAAGCTGAATGATTTGTTCCTATGGGCTAATGAAAAGGGAATACAGTACTGACTTCAACCCAATTGCTCCATAATTCTTAAAGGGACAGGCCAGCATAGTAATTCTGTACCTGGTCTTGAGATAAATCATGCAGCATGAAAAAAAGCTGTTGGGAAGCAGAAAGTAAGAAAGATACATTTGAATGGATGGGAGGTGACAAATCGAATTCTGAGTGTTGATGCCTCATCATGTGTTTGATTCTGGAATCAAGGAGAGATATTTAAGTTTACAAATAATATTAAACTAAGAATAATATTGAGATTAAAGAAGAAAACAGAACATTGCAGATAGGTTTGATGAAATGATTGTGAATGAGTGGGTGGATTGCTGACAGATGTAGTTTCCTCTAACAAGTTGTGTGACAACATACTTTCAATGTATACATGATACGTGGCAATACAAGCGTATGAGAAGCACTAGGGGAATATAGATGAATATAGAGGGTGTCTTAGTCATGAAGGGCAGCTTGCACATGTAGAAACATCAGAAGGACTAGCATGTGCAGAACCTCTTTGCGAGGGATATAAAGGCAGACTTTCTGAATGCACACTCCTAGGAAGTGCTTTTTCCCATCAGGACTAAATATTGAGGACTTAAATATGTGCTTCCTATGAATTTCCATCAACTATTTTTACTGGAAAATCATAGAACTGTAGAGCACAGAAAGAGGAGAATGAACCGTTTGTTAGAGTGCTTTGAAAGAGGTGTCTGATTAGTCCCACTACCCTTCTATTTCGGTAAGGCCTTCAAATCCATCCTATTGAATATTTTAAAAAAGCACAAAGTACAGTTTCTGCTTAACTGTTACTTGGAGTGTTGTGGCCAGCTTTTGAGTGTCTTAACTGAGGAAGGATAAACTGGCCTTGGCATTAATTCAGTGACTATTCAGTGAAATTATACCTGGGCTGAAAGGAATGAATTATCCTGAGAAATTGAGTAAATTTTGTTGATATTTCCTGAACATGGCAAGGTTAGAGACTGATTGGACTATTGTGTTTAAAATAGTACAGATAATCAATAGTATAGTAAAACAAAACCACTTTCCTTAGCACAAGAACCTCAGAACTGCTGACCACACCCCAAATATGGAAACAAGCCAGATGACTAAACATGGCTTAAACCATCAAATCTAGAAAACCTTTTGTCAGATAAGAAGTGTGGAATGCAGGTGCAAAAAGCACTTAAAAATAGAATTGGATGAGATATTTAGAAGTGAAGTTGTTATTTGTTCAGTGGAATTCTCAAGGACTACTCATTTGATTTCCCTTGACATTGCAGTCAGGGTCAATTTGAAATTTTTCAGATCAAGAAGGATTAGAGGGTGAGGGGAAAATGGTTGCACTTTAGACGAACAAGGAGGGGAGGAGAAGGGAAGTAAAAGATAAAAGAGAAGGTGGTGAAAGGAATTTTGACAGAGGGGAAGCAATAGAAGAGATGGAAGGGCAATGTAGAAGTTGCAAAAGGCTGCAAGAGGAGAGAGAAAAGGGCAGGAGAAAAGAGGACCATGAGGATAAGAGATGTGAAGACACAGAGAAAAACATTGCTGTGGACAGGAAGTTCATATGGAGTT
Source organism: Chiloscyllium punctatum (assembly GCF_047496795.1). Lineage (NCBI taxonomy): Eukaryota > Metazoa > Chordata > Chondrichthyes > Orectolobiformes > Hemiscylliidae > Chiloscyllium > Chiloscyllium punctatum. The sequence continues at coordinate 55,281,008 of NC_092777.1, forward strand.
CAAATTAATTAGAGAGAGTTAATATGCCTTTCAGGTAGAGAAATACAATGCTAAGGAACAAATGGGTACAGTAGTTCTCTTATAACACGGTAATTGTGTTCCTGTGTGACATTGTGTTATAGAATATCGCGCAATATAAATAATGAGGCCTATGGAAAAAACAGAGTTGGGGCAAACCACCAAAAAATATCAGTAAAGATCAAAACAAGAATACTAGCTAGCCGAACACAAACAGTAGCACAGTTCAAGAAAATCATATATTTTAATGAAATAATACTGTAAATTGAACACATCAACAGTAAACTCACTGACTACAGCTCTGTACCTTGCACAAAGCTCTCCATCAGAAAGCGTGCAAGTTGACTGACTACGTGATGCCAATGTGGAAGTCCAATTCTCCTTAAGGTTTGAAATACCCAGTTTGAAATAAAGTTTCTTCTAAATGTACACTACAATTCCCAGTTTCAAGCAAAGTTTCAAGGCTGGCAGAGCTGACTGCATCCCTTTTTTAGCTGAACACACTGAATTTGCATTCTGCTGACAGAGGATCCTGAGGCTGGGTTTTGCTGTTCTGCTCGTGCTGGGGATGGAATCGTGTAACTGTGAACCAGGAGTTCGCATTATATAAAAAATCCACACAAATCGCATTTCAACTAAACCATGCTTAATAAATGCCCATTTTGGAAGAACTACCTGTACTGTTAAAGGGAAACACAGTTTGCTGAGGGGGATTGAGGCCCAATATCTCAGATAAAATATGAACAAGCTTTAGAAAAGAATCATAGAATCCCTCCAGTGTGGAAACAGGGTATGTCGCCTAACAAGTCCAACCTACTCTCCAAAGAGTAACCCACCCAGACCCATTCCCCTATATTTGCCATGACTAATGCACCTACCCGAACACTATAGCCAACGTAGCATGGCTGATTCACCTAACCTGCACATCTTTGGACTGTGGGAGGAAACCAAAGCACCTGGAGGAAACCCATGCAGACACAGAGAGAATGTGCAAACTCCACACAGACAGTCACCCAAGACTGGAATCAAGACTAGGTCCCTGGCGCTGAGAGGCCACAGTGCTAACCACTTAGCCACCATGCTGCCCTGAACCATGTCATTTGGCCCAACAAGTCCACACCAGCTCTCCAAAGTGTATCCCACCCAGACCCATTCCCCTACATTTCCCATGAATAATGCATCTATCAGAACACTATGGGCGATTTAGCATGGCCAACCCACATAACCCACACATCTTTGGCATGTGGAAGGAAGCCGGAGCAACCGGAGGAAATCCATGCAGACACAGGGAGAACGTACAAACTCCATGCAGACAGTCGCCTAAGGCTGGAATTGAACCCAGGTCCCTGACACTGTAAAGCAGCAGTGCTAACCACTGAGTGACTGTGCCATCATAAGATGCTAATCATTGTGATTCCTGTGTATTGGGCTGAGGTCCAATAGGTTCCACCCTTTTGTTGTCATTTGGTCACTTAAAGTTGTGTTTTCAATGTAATACCATTTGAGTCTTAAGACCATTCAACATTATCAACATGAACTAGAGAGAAAAAGGTGGAGATTAGAAAGAAAATGCTAATCGACAACCGAGTTCCATTACTCACGTGTTCTGCCTGACAATAGGCCCTGAGTTCATTGTAGGCTGATGTTTTATTCTGAGCCATTTTTCCTGTTTAAGTCTGCAGTGGTTCACCATTGCCTTCCCCCCTCAGGCAGAGGGTAAGAAGACAGAATCTATCCAATTTGGGCATGTGCTGTTGGCACTAAACTGAATGGCATACTAGCCAACTGAGCTAACCAGCCCTCAAACTACAAACTATGGCTGAGAAATTAACAAGAAAGTTTCAGTGGGTTGAATGATCAACTTCTGATTCAATGGTGCTTATCCTTCACAAGTTTACACTGCAGAGTTGCTGGCTGGAAACAGCCTAGCAGCAGAATACAACAGCTTGCATCAGAGAAACTTCATGATTTGGTAACTTTGATTCAGCTATGACTGACTAACCTATTGGTGTTCATAGACATGACTGAGATGGTAGGTAAAATGAATACATTGAATCTTGTTCAAATCATTTTACAAGTACAATTTTGCCAATTGATCTCAGAAGTTTTAGCATCTTATCAAATCAAAATGATTTGGTTTTTCAGAAACACCTCCAAGGTTATGGATGAACATAGCAAAATATAAGGCATAATTGATAATCATAATCATTGAATCAGTTGCAGAAACACAGACATGTTACAGAACTTGGCATTAGGTGGCAGATAGCATTCTGTGAGGTAAAATGTTAAATAATTTATGTGGGCACACGGACTTAAGAGTGTGTGAATGTTTTAAATGGGGTTGGTTGATCATGCAAGAGGTTAAGAGTTATTCAAGCAAATTGTTTCCTATGGCAAATGGCTTAAATATTTGGAAGCATAAATTTAAAAAATATGACCGAGATCTTGGCAGATGTTTCATACACAAGATGTGAAATAGAATAGTTTAACATGTACAATGTGAGACAGGTTAAGAATCAATTTAGAGAGAACTTGAGGAGTATGATGAATAGGTAGAAATATAGGGATGTGTGTAATTGTGTCCCAATATGACATCAGGATGAGTCAATTCAATGATGTTCTGCATGGAGAGACAGAAGGTTGTGGGCAGCACTTCCCACACAGGGGGTCACATCATAGGGTACTGGTAATATTGTGAAGGAAAAATAAAGAGCTGAGTCCAGCCAAGTCCCCACTGATAGACAGGAGAAGTCAAAGGGCGAACCACTCAGCACTGCCCTCACATTCCTTTGAATAGTTGGCACAAGTAAGCCATTGGAAGAAACTAGCAAGCAGCTTGTCTGCCCCCACTGATCAGAGAATGGTCCAACAACACCTCAAGAGATCAGAAGTAAATAAAATAGGTCTAAAAACAGAAGGGAAACAAAATACCTTAATGTTGGCAAAGTCTTTAGTCTAAGTGGAGAATCTACCACTAAATCTGAGATTCAGATATAGCAGAGCACTTTCAATTATGATCTGTAATTTAAAAAATACTTTCTCAGAATTTACATTAACAAAACATATGCAAAGGTGTTAGACATTCAAACCTAATTCTAAATTAGAATTTAGACTTGGCAATATTAATGAAGAAAGGCTTTGTGGTTTTATATACTATTTCTCTGTCTGCTACTTTAATAATCAAAAACCTATTTATTTTAAATTGTTTAATGCCTCAGCTGAAGTGGGAGACAAAAACATGTGATGTATTTTTCCATTAATACCGAATACAGTCATTCATCACCTGTAATCTGAATTGAATCTTTGAACGCAATCTGTATTGTACTAGATTGAATGTTCTATAATAGCCAAACATCAATACTGTAAAAACAAAACAAAACTGGGAAACAAGAGAAATGATTAAATAAATCACAACCGGTTTGAATCAGAACTTTGACCTGGTATTCAAAAGCACCTGTCCTTTTTGGGTGAATTTCAGTAATCTCCATCCAGACTGACAGATGGAGCACAGAGTAGAAACAGAGTAATCCATGCCATTGTGAGCAAAGGAATGCAAAGAAATTGGCAAAGGCCATCCTTTGAAGTGCACCTCCTGTCATCAAATAGTGGAATAGCTTCAACAGCATCTGTGAAATAGCCTGTAGCTCAGAGTAGAGCAGACCTCCCTCTGCACTGAAGGCGGAAGATCTTTTTGGAGGGGAAACATGCACATTTAAATCTGCTTAAAATATCTCATTCACTCTGTTGGTCTACTACCTACAAATGACATCATCTGTTTTAGCTAGATGGTTGCCTGCAGATTCTGAGTTTGGTTTTCAATATCGTTAGCCAGCTTTGTTCCTAACTCTTAGTGATGATATTCCTTCCCGTGTTCAATGTATTTTATTGTAACATTCACAATATTTTCAAAAGTATTGTAAAAACAAAAACAGGACAAATTATCAGACACAATAGCATAGTCATTATCTGGGGAAGCTATAGTGAAGCGTCAGGAGGGTGAGGGAATAAAGGGTCAAGCTGCCCCAGTTAGATGAAGAAGGAATGGGAGGACACTTCAGGGGAGTATAAATGTTGGCATGTAGCGGTTGGGCCAAATGGTCAGTTTTTCTCCGGAAACTCAGTTTCTCCAGCACTTTGTTTTTGTTTCGGACTTTCAGCATCTGATGTATTTTATTTTACTAAGTTGGACTGTTTTTGCATGTTGAATAGTCTATGTAATGCTCTGTTACTGGACCAGTGGTCCAGAGGCACGTGTTTGTTAAATAAATTGAGAATGAAAAGCCAATTTCAGTGATGTGAACCATGAAAATAATGCATTGTTCTTCAATTGCATCTCATTCACAAATGCCTTTTAGGGGTAAGAGTTCTGACATCTTCTCTTGGCCTGTGGAATATTTTGATTCCAGACCCACGATTATGTATTTGAATATTGACAGTCCTGTGAAATAGCCTGGATAGCCACACACTTCCACCTTCTCAAGAGCAATTATGGATGGATATGCCTGCATCACCTAAATTGATGAGTTAAGTGTTTTTTTTTATAAATTAGAACTGGAATATGAACTTCACAGAAAAACATAGAGGCAGATCTGCCTTGGAAGTCCACCTTCCAATGTACAAATTGCTATCTATTAAAAAGTTCTGGTTGGATACTGTTGACCTCTCTTCCTGAATTTCCAATGCACTCTCCTCAAATGTCAAGTTTGCTGGACCATTTCAAACTTGTAAAGTCTAACCTATTTAAGAGCCGCATCTTACCACTAACTAGTGCCTTTAATAAAGTGGGCAATTCACAGCAGGAAGAGTGAGCAGAAAACAGGACAGAGGTCAGGGGAGATTACCAAAAACAAACAAAGGTGTTGCAGATTCTGCTACCCATCAGAAAAGAAATATGAAATACAACCAAATACAGTGTACAGCCATTTGAAAATGATGCATTTGTGTTTGTGGCTGAATTTTATTTACTCGTTTTGTTCTGGTAAGTTTGTGCTGTTTGAGTTGAATTCCTGGAAAACTACATAAGTAGTAATTATTTATGTTGTGAGTCTGCACGTTAGTGGGTAATTTGACAGTGGGGGAGCATTTTTCTGCTCACATGTTCACTTTCCACCAAGACCTTCCAGTTAGGAATTAGGAGTGGAAGTCTCAGTTGATATTTCTCCCTCCAGCACTCCTCTACTCCTCTAATTGAAGGGCAATAAGATCAATTATTTTGCCCATTTTATTGCCCTGTTTGATATTAGTAAACTTGCCACTCAGACTCTCCTACTGTGAAGGTATCCTGCCAGCAACTATACTCTAAAATTGAATCACTGAAACAATAACCCCAGCTGTTTCCAACTCAGTCCATAAGAAACCTCTTTCTAGTCAGTCTGAGGCACGTTCTAACCAAGGTTCCTGGGTGGAAATGAATTGTACAAGGCAAACTAACACTTCTGGCCTTATATTACCAATATAATAATGTAATTATAATATAACACAATATTCATTGCTCAGACCTTTGAGGAGAGGGGTTGCGAAATTATTTTGAGATTGTACAAGGCATTGGTGAGCACCCTTCTAAAGTACTGTGTCTAATTCTGGCCACCCTGTTATAGGAAGGATATTATTAAGCTAGAGAGGGTTCAGAATAGATTTGCCAGGATGTTGCCGAGTATGCAGGGTTTGAGTTATAAGGAGACAGTGGAAAGGCTGGGACTTCTTTCACTGGACCATAGGAGGTTGAGATGTGACTTTGTAGACATTCATAAAATCATATGGTGCATAGATAAGGTGAGTGGCGGGTGTCTTTTCCCTAAGGTAAGGGACTTTAGGACTAGCGGGCATATTTTTAAGAAGAAGGGAATAAGATTTTAAAAAGACATGGGGGCAATGTTTTTACACAGACAGCGGTTCATGTGTGGAATGAACTTCCAGAGGAAGTGGTGGATGTTTAGGAGTGATTTAGATAAGTACATGAATAAAAAATGTTTTGAGGAATAGGGGCCAAGTGTAGGCAGGTGGGATAGTTTAGTTTGTGATTATGATCGGCACAGAATGATTAGATTAGATTACTTAGTGTGGAAACAGGCCCTTCGGCCCAACAAGTCCACACCGCCCCGCCGAAGCGCAACCCACCCATACCCCTACATCTACCCCTTACCTAACACTACGGGCAATTTAGCGTGGCCAATTCACCTGACCTGCACATCTTTGGACTGTGGGAGGAAACCCACACAGACACGGGGAGAACGTGCAAACTCCACACAGTCAGTCGCCTCAGGCGGGAATTGAACTCGGGTCTCTGGCGCTGTAAGCGCAGCAGTGCTAACCACTGTGCCACCGTGCCGCCATGAATGGTTGGACTGAAAGATCTGGTTCTGTGCGGTATTACTTCAACACACTTGATATGTCTTTGTGAGAGAAATCAACATTATCTGACAATAAAATGCAAAGTTTTGAAATCATAAATGGACATTATCAGCTCATTTAAATGCTCTTCAGTCACCCCTCTGTGTTTACATCCTGGAATTAAAGTGACTATCTTTAACAGCATAATTTTGAGTGTCCTAATTTGTTGTTTTTTATTTGCTAAGATGTGCAGCTGAAATATTATCTACATTTGAGCTTTAATTTTTTTGACTTTCCAATCACTTGCAGCTTTTATGTCAATTATGTTAATTTTCAGAGTGCTTAGAAGTGAGTTAAGATTATATGGCAATGGATGGACAGGGAGAAATGTAAAAGGGTAAAAGCACTGCCATTTGGGAGAATAGTACAATATTACTGGATTTGCTTCTAACCAGTACCAGGTTTAGCAGTGGAAATGTAAAAGTTGATTGTCAATGAATAAAATACGTTTTGGTACAATAGGAATAAGACATCATTGAATTACAGCACTAAGAATAACCATTTTAAATTGATGAGGGTAAAAAGCAAAAGGATGTACTCAAAAGATGGAAAAAAAAGGCTTCATTAGAACTCGTAAAAATTGATCTCCTTAATGTTCAGTGAGTATAGAGAGTAGCAGTGGCCCAAACAAGTTGGGAAACCTTGGACTGGACACCTGCTCTTCCAACCTTCATCAAAGTAGTGACAGAAACACTACAATTGGTCTCATTGTCCTCTAAAACAGGCAGAGGCAAAGTTGCCCAGGGTTCCCATTCCTGATTGATTCAGGTGTTCTGACTTCTGTTGGAGGTCAGATAGGGATACACCCCCAGATTTCAAGGTATTGCTCAATTAATAGCACACTGGCCTCTGAGTGAGAATACTTTAGCACAAAAGTCAGGCTCACACTCCAGAACAGCACTAAGGGAGAGCTGTACTTTTGGTGCTGTTGTTTTTCAGATAAGATACTATCTTAGTTAGCTGAAAAACAGCAGGAATCTTCTAGATGGTATCTTGAGCAATGCTTATTCCTCAATGAAAATTACTAAAATATGCAGATCACCACCAAATTATTATGTCATTGCTATTCGTAGGGTCTTACTGCAAGCAAATTGGTTGCTGTATTTCAATAACGACTACATTTCAGAATCACTTTGTTACCTTAAAGCTCATTAGAACAACCTGAAGTCAAAAAAGTATTATATAAATTTGTAGATCAAGATTGGCTATGATGTTGGCCTTCGCAGTCAGGTATGCTACCTTGGCTATAAGGGGAAACTGAGAAAGCTGGAAGGTAAAATTCTGGACTATTGGGAAATTGGAAAGGCATTAAGATTAGGAAGAAATTGAAAGCATAAAGTGAAGGAAGTAAACATGACTGAAGTATTCTAACCACAAACTATATTGATAGCACAGCTTGCAACAGAAAATTGGAGGATAAATATTGTTCCAACATGTTCTTATGAAGTACTGTATAGACCTTTTGGCTTAATACCTGTCAATAAAATATTACAAAATAACCACTCAAGTTAATTTAACAAATTAAAAACAAATCCAAATGTACATGAAGTTAGAAAAGCCAGGTAAGGTTATTGGAATTCTTTAAGTGTGTAATAGCATTCTCAGATGTCAGTAAAGTGCTTAATGTTAACAATTCAATAAACATGTTAAGATATTGCACAAGGAATTTGGATTGAAGAAAAAGCAGTTAATTCAGCAAGTAAGAGGGTACAATACATCATGATCAATGGCAGTAGTTTTAATTGGACAGCAGTAATCAACAAACTGCCTGGGCAACAGTCCTAGGATCATTGCTGTTAATGATGTTTACAAATTACCTTGATGAAGGTTTCATAAGTGTTCATTTCAATAAAATGAGAACCTTAACAGAGAAAAAGAAAAAAAATTAAAGTAAACCTTGGGTCCTCTTGTGTTGCAGTGATAGTATTCCTATCCCTGAACTCAGACACCGAGTTCAAGTCCAAACTGTTCCAGAGGTATGTAATAAGATCTCTGAACAGGTTGATTAGAAAGATAGGTTAATAATAAAATGTGAACGCAAGGGTTCTTGTTGCACAGTGGCAGTGTCCTTACCTCTTAGCAAGGAGGTCCACTTTCAATTCCCACCTGTTCCAGAGGTGTATAATAACAACTCTGAACATGTCAGTTAGAAAACTAGGTTAAATAAAAAAATTTCAAAAATACAAAACATGAACCTAAGGCTGTTTGTTGCACAGTGGTATGTCTCTACCTCTAAGTCAGGAGGTCCAGTTTCAAGTCCCACCTGCTCCAGAGGTGTGTTATAGCATGTCCGAACAGGTTGATTAAAAATATCTATGCTGTGAACCTATGGTGTGGAATTTCAGAGGATAGGAATAACATTTATCAAGATCGGCAAAGTCTGAAAGTGGAATTTAATAGTGAGAAATGAGAGATAATACAAATTGTAACTAAAAATACATATAAGATTACAAACTTATGGGTACATTGGTTAAAAAAGACCGAAAGGAAGATTGAACTGCTTTAGTTTACCAAAGATAAAGGGTAGCTTAATCATGGTTATACTGAATTCTCATTCTCACACAGCCAAAATTTAGATGAGGGGCTCTGTTTGCAGATGATTAGCTAGAATGAACAGAAATGTCATCACTTGTTCTTCAGTGAATCAGTGTACACTGTATTCCCACCTTTTCAAACCAATATTTACAAAGAAAGTCTGAGTAAAATATGCAAAATATGCTTCACCTCAAAATTATGCTGTTAAAACCAAAATTGAATAAGATGTTGTGGATGTAGGAAGGAGGAGTAGTGGGTCATTTGCCCATCCAGCTGTGTTAGTGTGTGTTATCCAGGAATAATGCTTTCACAACAATCATAGCCGTGTAACAGTGCATAAGGAGGCCACTTCGCCCATCATGTCTGCACTGCTCTTCAAATGAGAGCATCATTACCTACCGCCATTTTCCTGCTCTTTTCCCATTCCCTTGCACATTATTTCTGTCCAAATTATCATTGAATACTCTCTTGAATGCTTCAATTGCACCTGCCTTTGTCACTTTTCTAGGCAGCACATTCCTAACTGAGAAAATGTTTTTTCTTGCAAATCACTTTCAATCTGTGCCCTCTGGTGCTCGATCCTTTTATGAGAGGGGAAAATTCCTCTCTATCTACTCTATCCAACTCTTTCATGATTTGAAAATCTGTCAGATCTCCACTTGGCCTTCTTCTCTCCCAGGATAAAAGTCTCAACTTTATCAATCTATCCTCCTTAACTGAAATTTCTCATCACTGGACTTGTAAGTTGCTTCTGCAGTCTCATACTACTATCTTGTTTCCCTATGGAAAGAGAAAATTGACCTTTTACAGTGCCCTTTGTGTCCTCAAAACATCCAATTAATTGATATTATGGTGTAGTCATTGTTCAGTAGATCATGTGACTGCTAATTTGCATGTACAAGCTCTCACAAACAGCAAGAACAAAAATAGTCAGTAATATATTTTGGTTCTGGCTAAAGGATAAATCTTGCTCCTGTTGGAGACTAGTCCAAACATATAATCTTTATCTGGGCAGATGCTTTGCTGGAAACCTGTGAGCTTCAGTTTGCCAGAAAATATATACAGAGTAGGGTAGTTTCTCAGATAAGAGAGGAAGAAAGCATTGCTGAAATCATGACAGAATAAGGCCATTTCTCCCTCTGCCTTACATCTCCAATAATCCTGTAACTATCCAATGTTCAATTCAAAGGCTTTCACTCCTTTCAAATTTCCTTAACTTGCACTTTGCTTTTACCAGATTCACATCGTTTCCAAATCAAAACAAAATAAGGTTTTCTGCTGGGCCATTTAAATGTGGGTGATAAGTGATCATACCCAACAATTTTTATAAAGCTGAGAGCTTTGAATTTGGTCCAAATGCAAAGCAAGATCCATTTTAAAAAACGCTTTAATTGTCCAAATTCTGCAGCTCTGGATGCCATGGGATGCTGCTTCCATTTGCAACTATAAACTATCAGAGAAAAAATTATTAACACCCACACGTACTGAAGTTCTCCATTCCTACTTTGTCTTCCAGCTCTCTCCCAGAGGCAGGAGTTGAGAGTTTACTTTGCCATTCTTAAGCTCTGAAGTCCATTGGCCAAAACAGAATTCACAATAAATCTCAGCTTCCATAAATCACGGAGATTTTCAGGTGCATTGTGAAATCCACTTGCAAGATTTGCTCTGAATAAAAGAAGCTTTACTAGTTTGGACCAGTCCATTCATGCACTCCCTTTAAAACTGCATCCTTTAGCTTGCTACAAGGATATATTAACTCACACTTGCCTGTGTTTCTTGGCAAAATGAACCTCAGGACAGTTTTCATACAAATGTGTGGAAAAGACTTGAGTGAGTTCCTCATCTGTATCCATGTTATGATGTTGCATTCTGGAGAAACAGTGCATAGAGCAGGGGTGGGGGCACACTCACAATAATGTCATAGGTAATTCCTAATTTGAGAACTGAAGATAGTCTTGGGAAGATGCATAGTCTATGTACCCATGCTCAATGCATTAGCAGTGCTTAAGTTTCTTGGTTTTTGCAAGCTTCTTGATTATCATCAAAGTCCAGCATTAAATCAGATATTCTGTTGCTGATTTCATCCCAACTGCTCTGAATATTCTGAATCACGCTTGAGCATAGAAACCCAAAGCTTTGCAATGATTGAAGTACTAATTAGGGTGTGATTTCTCTCTATTTTTCTTTACTTCAAATAAAGAGGGAGTCTATTTTATTCTGAAAATACTGCCTCAAACATACTTCCTTCTGTAATGATTGTAATGAGGTCAGCCAGCTGCACCTCATAGAATGAGTTCACTGATTGGTGCTGTTAATCTGGTCCAATCCAGGAGCCAGGAGCCCTAGCTAACATATAAAAAGGGTGATTGTTACCCTTCCCTTCACTGTTTTGATCACACAACATTGCCCTTTGATATGAAGGGTAGTGCTTGTCACTGGCCACTTGGGTGCTTCCCCCCTTCTAGGAGATTGGATCTGTGTGTGAACACATGCAAGGACTCTCCCTGTTGCTACTTGGGGCCTGCCTCACTGCTGCTGCCTGGGGCTTGCCTTGGGGCCCCTCCCCAGGACCTCCACCACCACCACTGCTGCTGCTGTGGCCTGAGAAGAGGCCTGCCTCCACTGCTGCTGCTGCCCGAGGCCTACCTCCACCAGCACTGCCTGGGACTCGCCTTGGGGCCCCTCCCCAGGACCTCCACCACCACCACTGCTGCTGCTGTGGCCTGAGAAGAGGCCTGCCTCCACTGCTGCTGCTGCCCGAGGCCTACCTCCACCAGCACTGCCTGGGACTCGCCTTGGGGCCCCTCCCCAGGACATCCACCACCACTGTTGCGGTTGCCTGAGGCCTACCTCCACCGCTGCTGCCTTGGGCTCGATTTTGGGGCTGCCTGGGACTTTCCTTGGGGATCCTCCCCAACAGGCTGCCCCCCCCCCCCCCCCCACCACTGCTGTGACTGGAGGAACTGCCCGGGACTTGCCAGAGGCCTGCCTTCCGCCACCGCTGCCGGGGACTTGCCTTGGGGACCCTCCCCAACAGGCCTGCCCCCCACAACTGCTGCGACCGAGGGCCTGCCCAGGACTTGCCGGAGGCCTACTTTCCACCACTGCTGTTGCCTGAGGCCTGCCTCTACATCTGCTGCCTGGGACTCAATTTTGGGGCTGCCTGGGACTTGCCTTGGGGACCCTCCCCAACAGGTCTGCCCCACACCACAGCGACTGAGGGCCTACCTGGGACTTGCCTGAGGCCTGCCTCCACTGCTGTTGTCGCCGGAGGCAGGTCTTCACCGTCGCTGGTTGGGACTCTCCCAGCAACTTCCACCACTGCTGCTGCCGGAGGCCCGACACCACCACCAGCAGCTGAGGATGGCGAGCCCGAAGGTTGCGGGGCCCAGCCGCACCTACGCCGGGGTAGCCGCTGCCTTAGGCTCGGCTGGCCCAGCCCCGGCTGCAAACCGCACCCCCTTCAGGCACCTCACAAAACGCCTGGGGGTCAAGGCCTATCCCCACCCCAATATGACCATCGAGGCCTGCAGCAAGGCCATGGCTAGTGTGGTCGGCCCACTGGCCATAGTCGCTGCGGCCCGGATGTATGGGAAGGCCGTATTTTTCCTTGGGACCGAGCAGGCGGTCCACCTGGCCGTGGAGAGGGGGCTCACTGTGGGCGGGACACATTTGCCCGTCGACCCTCTGGAGGTTACGGCCCAGAGGGTCGTAATCTCCAACGTCCCGCCCTTTATTGCCAGCGAGCTCCTTCTCCCCCACCTCACCACCTTGGGGGAGATCCGGTCAGGGATCCAACCGCTCCTGCTCGGTCTCGAGGACCCCGCCCTCCGGCACATCTACTCCTTCCGACGCCAGGTGTTCATTTGCCTGGCCCGGGAGGAGGTCACGGAGGGCTCGTTTACCCTCCTCCACGAGGGCGTGGCCTACCGCGCCTTCTGGATGGCGGACGGCGTGCGGTGCCACCTGTGCCGCGAGGTGGGGCACATCAGAAAAAACTGCCCCACCCAGAAGGCCACCCAGAAGGCTGCCCAGCCCTCGCCAACGGCTGACGGTGGTGCCGCCGCACCCACTCCCCCTCCCCCAAAGTCAACACCACAGGCCCCGGCACCGGAGCCTGAGCCGGAGGCTTCCGATCCTCCGGCAGGGAGGGGGGTGAGCGTCCAGCCGGCCGGAAGGCGCTCAGGAAGGCGCGACGCGTCAGGCCCGCCCACGGGGAGACCACCCTATCCCCATCCCCGACACCCAGCCCACGACCTGCCCCGCCCCGGCACGACAATGCCCTTGCGGCCGTGCCATCGTCGCCCCGGCGCGGGAACCCTGACCCCCAAACCCCCGAACCCTTACCTGACCCTGACCCCACATCTACCCCCCACCCCGATGGAGAAACACCTGGGGCTGCGACGCCCACCCCGGGCACTGCAACACCTGGCCCGGGGGACCCTGAGCCCGAGCCCGAGCCCGGCCCCGCCCAGCCACACCCTGGCACTAACCTGGGGGGGATCACCGTTGCCCGACCTCCCGCAGCGACCGTGTCTCCGGGCCCCGGAGAGGAAACTGGGCCCCTGCCCCGCCCGCCGTCACCTGATAAACCAGGGGCGGGGCAGGAAGTAACACGGTTGACCCTCCCCACCCTGGCCACACCCCCTGCCTTCCCCCAGCCAATCGTATTCCGGGAAAGGCTGGGGCGAGGGGCCTCAGGCCCCATGACCACCGAGGCGGGCGGGGAGGGAAAGGCCCATAAATCCCCCCCTGTCTCTCTGGGGAAGAGGGGCTGGCCCTTGGAGGGGAGAGACAGTCCTGCAGCGCGCCGGCGGCGCTGCCCCTCTCCAGGGGACGGGCCCACGGGACCCTCCAACGATCCCGCACCGCGGCCTGACCTGACCAAACCCCCAGGGGCTACAGCAGGGCTTCCTGCTGCTTTGACTCCACTGGCCCCTGGGGGGGACTTTGACAACCACGAGGGCCGCGGTGCGGGTGACGCCAAAGGACCCTTTCCTGGGTCGCCGAGCGGCGGAGGGGAGGTAGGTGTTATCCCCGCTCCTCCCTCCCAGACTGTTTTTCCGGGAGCCTTGGCCCTGGGGGACGATCTTTTCCTGGGGGATGACCTTTTCCCCGAGGAGCCAGGCGTCCCGGTGTCGGGAGGAGAGCGGGGCCCCGAGCCTCCGCTGCCCGATGACCCGAACTCGGGGCGTTCCGGGACGGGGTGCGCCGAGGAAGGTACCGCCGGTGACCCTGGGGGTGGGGTCGCCGGGGGTTCGAGGCCTGTTGGCGGCGCCGGACCAGCCCCCATCCTCTCGGTGGGGGAGGGGTCGGCGACCGAGGGCGACCTCCCGGAGGAGGGTTCGGGATCGGTGGCGGACACCGGGGACGACGCGGACTCCGTCTGCAGTGACGTTTTTGAGTCCCAGGTGCCCCCCGCCGATCTCCCCCCTCATCCCCCTCGAGGAACTCCGGGAATTTGTCGAGGAAACTCGAGGTCGCCGGGATAGAGCCCAACTGGCTCTCGACCGCTGGAGCTCTTATGAAAAAGTTTATTGGTCGGCCCACGCTGCTCGCCAGGCGCCTGGGCTCGACGTCAACGAGCGAAAGCGAGTCAGGAACTTCCTGGGGGCACTCCTGGTGAGGGCGAGGGACTCTTGTGCCCCTCCCTCGTCCTCCCAGTAATCGTACTTGTTTTTTAACTGTACTGGTGGTGGTAGCACAACGCTTCCGACATGGAGACTACTATAGCCAGCCTCAACGTTAACGGCAGCAGGGAGTCACAGCGCAGATTCCAGACCCTCTCGGTCCTTCGGGACGGGAGGTATGCGGTGTGCTTCCTGCAAGAAACCCACACTACCCCGGGAGACGAAGCCACCTGGCTCCTGGAGTGGCGAGGGGGGGGTCTACATGAGTCACCTCACCCGCAGATCTGTCGGGGTGGCTATCCTGTTGGCCCCGCATTTTCAGCCCGAGATCTTGGGGGTCAGGGAGCCGGTGCCAGGCCGTTTGCTTCACCTGACGGTTCGGCTGGGGGGCGCGGTGCTTCACTTGGTGAACGTATACGCTCCCCTGGCCGGGCCGAGGCAAGCGAGCTTCTTTCAAGAACTGTCCGCTCATCTGGCTTCCATCGACGAGAACCAGTGCGTCGTCCTCGGGGGAGATTTTAACTGCGTCCTCGAGGGCAGGGACCACGGCGGTACCCGCACTGGCTGTGCGTCGGGGAAGAGGTTGGGGGACTTGGTCAAGTCCTTCGACCTGGTGGACGTCTGGCGGAATCTCCATCCCGACTCCATCGCCTTCACCTTCGTGAGGCCTGGGGTCGGAGCGTCCAGAATCGACCGCCTGTACGTTTCGCGGGCGTACGCCTCCTGTTTTCCGAAGGCCTCCACGCGGCAGGTGTCGTGCATGGACCATCACCTGGTGTGTGCGGAACTCCTTCTGTTCGGCGCCAGGCTCGGCTCCGCGTACTGGCACTTTAACAACCTGCTGCTGGAGGACGAGCGGTTCCGGGACTCGTTTCGTCGTTTCTGGGCCGGCTGGAGAAGGAAGCGGGGAAGCTTCCCCTCCCTGAGGCTATGGTGGGACGTGGGCAAGGCTCACGTCCGCGTCTTCTGTCAGGAGTATGCGAGGGGGTCGACCAAGAGGCGGAAATCCAGGATCGTGGAGTTGGAGAGGGAGATGCTTGACCTGGAGTCACGCCTCGGTCAGCCCGACGCGGACCCGGCCCTGCGCGGGGTGTACGAAGAGAAGAAGGCCGCGCTCCGGGACCTGCAGCTCGTCGGGGCTCGGGGCGCGTACGTGAGGTCGCGGATCCAGCTCCTGCAGGACCTGGACCGCGGCTCCCCCTTCTTCTACTCGCTGGAAAAAAGGCGCGGCACCCGTCAGCAGCTCCTTGTGCTGCTGGCCGACGACGGGTCCCTCGTCTCAGATCCGGAGGGCGTCAGGGCCCACGTCCGAAACTATTACACGGCTCTGTTCTCTCCGGATCCGTCCAGCGAGGACGCTCGCAGAGTTCTGTGGGAGGACCTGCCGCAGCTCGGCCCGGAGGACGCCGGAAGGCTCGACGCTCCCGTCACTTCAGAGGAGCTGACCGGCGCCCTCGACCGGCTCTCGAGGGGAAAAACCCCGGGGCTGGACGGGCTGACTGTGGAGTTCTTCAGGGCGTTCTGGGACGTCCTGGGGAACGACTACGCACAGGTCCTGGGGGAGTGTCTAAATGCCGGACAGCTGCCCCTTTCTTGGCGCAGGGCGGTCATCGTCCTGCTGCCGAAGAAGGGGGACCTTCGTTCTTTGAAGAACTGGCGTCCGGTCTCCCTCCTCAGCACGGACTACAAAATCTTCGCCAGGGTGTTGTCTTCTCGCCTGGCTTCCGTGCTGGCCCACATGATTCACCCGGACCAGTCCTACACGGTCCCGGGCCGGAGGATACACGACAACGTCCACCTGGTCCGGGACCTGATCCATTTCTGTCGACGGGCTGGTCTGCCGAGCGCCTTCCTGTCTCTCGACCAGGAGAAGGCGTTCGACAGGGTCGATCACGAGTACCTGCTCAGGACTCTGCGGGCGTTCGGGTTCGGGACGCGGTTCGTCGGCCGGATCCGACTCTTGTACGCCGCCGCAGAGTGTCTGGTTAAAGTTAACGGGTCCCTGACGGCGCCCCTTCGCTTCGGGAGAGGAGTGCGTCAAGGCTGCCCCCTGTCCGGCCAGCTGTATTCCCTGTGCGTGGAGCCTTTCCTGCGCCTCTTGCGGAGGAGGTTGTCGGGGCTGGTTCTGCACGGCGCGGGCACGGGGGTGGTCCTCTCGGCCTACGCCGACGACGTGCTCCTCACTTTCACCGACCCGGCTGACCTGGGGAGGATGCGCGAGTGCCAGGCCGTGTACTCGGCGGCGTCTTCCGCCAGGATCAACTGGGCCAAGTGTTCCGGACTACTGGTCGGTCCGTGGCGGGTGGACTCTCTGCCGGAGGAGTTGCGGGGGTTCAGCTGGAGTACCACCCATCTCCTCTACCTGGGGGTCTACCTCAGCCCGGCTGAGGAATCCTGGCCGGCCAACTGGCAGGAGCTGGAGGCCAAAGTCTCGGCTCGCCTAGGCCACTGGACAGGACTGCTCCGAGTGCTATCTTACAGGAGTCGAGTGCTGGTCATAAACCAGCTGGTGGCCGCCATGCTGTGGTACCGGCTGGTCACTTTGGTCCCTCCTCCTGGCTTTGTCGCTGACATCCAGAGAACGTTGGTCGACTTCTTCTGGGACAAAAAGATGCACTGGGTCGCCGCGCAGGTTCTGAGTCTCCCTATCGAGGAGGGCGGTCAGTCGCTGGTGTGCGTCCGCACCCAGGTCGCGACGTTCCGCCTTCAGACCTTGCGGCGATACCTTTACGTCGAGCCTCCTCCTAGGTGGTGCGCCCTGGCGACGTATTTTTTCCGCCAGGTGCGTAACCTCAACTACGACACGCAGCTCCTGTTCGTCGACTGTGACGGTTTGGAGGTCGCCCTCAAGGTGCTGCCTGTCTTTTACCAGGACCTGATCACTGTCTGGAACATGGTCGAATCGCGTCGCGCCTACCCTCCGGCTGGAGTAGCGGCTGTCGTCAGGGAGCCGTTGCTCAGGAATCCGCACCTCCGTACTCGCGGGTTCGAGTGGCTGTCGGAGGGGAGGGCCGTGGCGGCGAGGGCGACCAGGGTCGGGGACGTGCTGGGTGCCGGGGGCCTGGGCTGGACGCTGCTGCAGGACATAGCTAGCAGGGCAGCGGTAGACGTCCGGTACGTGGCCACCGCCATCCGACGCCTTAAAACAGCGGTGCTCGGACCCGACGTAGTGCACCAGTTGGAGGACGCTCAGGTGTGCGGTGGGATCCCGTCCGCGCTCACCCCGGCCCGGACGGAATTTCACATTGGCCCCAAGGTCCCGTACTTCCCGCGGGAGCCTGTGCCCCACAACCTGAGCCGCCTCCGGAATTTTAATTTTGTCCCCTTAAGGGATATACAAAGGAAGGCCCTGTATCGACGGCTGCTGCACACCGTCCACCTCTTCTCCCTCATCCACCGTCCGGACACGCCTTGGCATGCCCATTTGCCACCGGGCGGTGGAGATCCCCAGTGGAGGGTTCTCTACGCGGGAGTCCTCCCCCTTTCTCTCGGGGATCTGGGGTGGAGGGTGCTGCACGCAGCAGTCCCCTGCAACCGCAGACTGCGGTGGTTCACGGACTCCCAGCCCAACTGCTTGTTCTGTGGCGCTGTGGAGTCCGTGGACCATGTATACATTGGGTGTGGGCGTTTGCACTCCCTTTTTGATTTTCTTAAGAACCTTCTCCTCTGTTTCTGGCTGCACTTCAGTCCCACGCTCCTGATCTTCGGGCACCCGGTACGGAGGAGGGAGGGCAGGTCCGAGGACCTCCTCGTGGGTCTGCTCCTGGGCCTGGCCAAACTGGCCATCAACAGGTCCAGGCAGCGGGTCGTTAGGGCCGACTGCCTGCCCCTCTTCTGGGGTTAAGTTAGAGCCCGGGTGTCCTTGGAGAAGGAGCACGCGGTGTCCACGAACACCCTGGAGTCGTTCAGGGAGAGGTGGGCGCCGCAGGGAGTGGAGTGCATCATTTCTCCCTCCAACTCTATTTTGATTTAGTCCCTACCCTCCCCTTCACTGTTTTGCTCACACAGCATTGCCCTGTGGTTTGAAGGGCAGTGCTCGTCACTGGCCACCCGGGTGTTTTTCCTATCTTCCTGGTGGTGGAAATTGAATAAAGATTTGTGCACTTTGTGTCTTTTCACTGTGTCTCACACCTGCACACACACACCATGGGTGCTGGGGAAAAAATAAGCACTACCGTAGGGGAAAAAAAAAATAAAGATTTGTGCACCTTGTGTCAGCAAAAAAAAAGGTGATTGTCAGAGATATTGATGCTCTAATACCTGACTCTGAATGAGGCAGTGCTAAGGTAAGGACTGTTCATGTGCAAATAAAGGGTGATGGGATACCAGCCTCTGTGGAGTTATTTCACTTAATAAGAAAAAATAAAAAGGAGGAGGATGGTAAAAAAAGGAAAGAAATGGGACATTACCAAGACTATATCAGAAAATTCACATGGCAATTTTTATAGTCAAAGGTTTATGAGTCTAGATCAATTTTTCATATATTCTAGAGATGTATTGGTTTGATTAAAGTGTAAATGAATTGCCTTTGTCTTGACATTTGCCTGTGGATCAGTAATCACAACTGAAAAGATAAATTTCTTACACACTATGACTGCCAAATTTAAATGTTTCAGGGTTGTAGCTTTGTCTCAAAGAATTTGTTGCAAATGTACTGAACCTTTCTTTGTGAAGCTTGTGGGCAGTGATAAATTTGTAGATAACTATTTCTTCTTTTAATGACTGGTTGCTGTGATAGAGCGGTAGGCTATACGCAGTTTAAGATCAGAAAAAATAATTGCTAAGATAATTGCTTTCACTTGCCAAGAGTTTAAAAATGCCTACTTGCTCTAACGTTATTGACAATTAGCAGCTCACAAAACAAATACTGATGAGGAAATTGTACTGTCCATCCAACAAGAAAAAAATACTCTCCATCACAGCATCCAATCACTTCTTCAGATTTCAGAGTTCTTGCTTCCATTATACTCCCACATCTTTCACTCATGAACCAAAGTACAATTAATCATTCTGTGTGAAGAACTGCAATTGCCAAGTTGCACTTGTTCCTCCTTGTCCTACTGTCAGGGTTTAGTTCATACGAATGATTCTGTTTACTGTTTCATATGTCCATAGTAGCCTGTCTTAATCGAGGCTCTGTTCAAGCTGTTAAGCATAGACTTGTCTTCACAGTTGACCCTTTCGATAATGCTTCTTCCTTGCACTCTCTGGGGGGGGTGGGAATGGATCCAAATGCAATATTTCTAAATTTGATAATGACACAAACAAGGTGGGATTGTAACTTTATGGCAGGAGCGAAGGAACTTGGAAAGGCTGCTATGAATGGGCAAGTGAATGCCAGATGGAATGGAATGTGAATAAGTGTGAAGCTATTCACTTTGGTAGAAAAACATAAAAAAAGAGTATTTGTTTTAAATACTGAGGGCTTGGAAAATTTTCATGTCCAGGGAAACCTGATGTACTTGTTCGTGAGTTATTAAAGGTAGAGTGCAGGTGTAGCAAGCAATTGTAACTTTGGTAATATTTAAGCAATATCTAGATATTCGCTTATGTTGCCATTATCTTTGTGATTTTGGGCCAAATGCTGGAAAATAGCATTAATGCTGTCAGGCCTTTGTTGACCCATGTAGACATGATGGGGTGAATGGCCTCCTTCTGAGCTGGAACCATCTATGAATATATGAGTTAACGAGAAAGCAAATGGTATGATAGCCTTCATCGCAAGAAGACCTGAGCACAGGAGAAAAAGATGTTGCTGTAAATGTATACAGCCTTGGTGTAACAGTGCCTGGACTATTCTGTACAGTTTGTTTCCTTATTTAAGGAGAGGTGTACTTTCCACAGAGAGAGTGCACAGGCTATTCACCAGACTAATCCTTAGGATGTGGGATTGTTTTATTAAGAGACAATGAGGAATCTGGGTACCCAATATAATATTGAAGAATGAGATGTTCTTACTAAAACTCATAAAATTGTGACAGGGTGGATATGGTTGGGAGGTTTCCTCTGGCTGGTGAGTCTAGACTATGTAACAAACTCACAGAATAAAAATCAATTAGGACTGCGATGATAAAGAAGTTCTTAGGAATTCTTTTCCTCAGAGGATTGTGGAAATTCAATCTTTGAACACACTCAAGTCCGAAATCAATATATTTCTGGAGACTATAACATCAAAGGATATGAGGATAGTGTGGGAAAGCAGTGTTGAGGTAGATGAATAACCATGATCAAATTGAATGTTGGATTAGGGTTAGTATTAGGGTAAAAAAAACTCAGTGGGCTAATACTCTATTTGTACTCCTATGTTCCCAAGAAAGAAGAGGATAGGAAAAGAGGTCAAAGATGAAGGAACAAAGTTAAGACGTTGAGGATATATTAGCACTACTTAGCCATCTCCTGGGGATTGATGCAATTAATGTACACAGCTTCCTGTTTTAGCTGATTTTATTCTTTTGGTAGAGCTGAATGCCTCAGAGCTGTGCCTCGTGATTGAAAATATCTAACTTTGATAGCACTAAATGTGAAAAAAATGGGTCACATTGTTAAATCTTTACCAGTGATTTTCATCTTAAAGCAAGTTGGTCTTCAAAAAGTTAAGTAGAGGCAATGACTGTCAGTTGGTTCTAGCTAATTCTCACTAATTTTTCAAAACGATCATAGTCCATCCAGCATGACATCTGAATGTCTCTTGAATAATTCCCAGTGTTTGGTTTTATTACCTTAGTCAAAAAATGATGCTGAGTATTGACCATTCTGTATGGAGAAATGCTTCCTAATGTCAATCCCGAAGATCTTTTTTCTTAGTTTACATTGTATCTCCAAGTCACACATTATAGCTTATGTTAAAGGCTTAGTTTTTTTTTTGTCTTCTGCTTTTTATTTTATTATCACATATCTCAATTCGGTCCTCAATAGTATGAGCAGCTCTGATCAACCCAACTTGTTATGGATGGATGAGCTGCTATTATGTTATTACTAAAGGGACAGAAATATTAAAATTCCAAGCCAGTTTGACTTGCCCATCTGATTTTACGCGAATCAAACTATAAGAAAACTAAGATGTAAAATCAAATTAAAATAGTACAGCATGGAACATTAAGCAAAGGTATTTCAAAAGTCATATTACAGATGAGAAATGTGAAAAGTCATCCTTATCTCTTTGGGTACATTCTCACCTCTGAGTTGTGGGCATTAAGTTTAGCTCCTGAGACTGGAGCACATAACCTAGGCTGACAATCTAACTGCTGCACCGAGCTTGCACTGAGGATGTTGGACGTACCATCTTGTGATGTGAAGCTAATGTTAACTGCCGTAGTATTATTCAAAAAGGAGTGGGGCAGTTATAGAGTCAGAGTCATAGAGATGTACAGCATGGAAACAGACCCTTCAGTCCAACCTGTCCAGGCCGACCAGATATCCCAACCCAATCTAATCCCACCTGCCAGCACCTGGCCCATATCCCTCCACACCCTTCCTATTCATATACCCATCCAAATGCCTTTTAAATGTTGCAATTGCTCTTCTGGTTTCCTGGCCAATATTTATCCTCCAAGCTACATCACCAAAACAGCTTATTTGACCATTACTATTTGATGGGATGATGTTGTATGCAACTTGTCCTTCGTGTTTTTGACAATATACTGTAATATCAACTCCTGCAGTGAGTCTTATGGCTGAGGTGATTGAATTCTATCAACTGCAGACATTAACCTTGAATAAAGCATGCCATCAGTCAGCATAGAGCTTCTCTCTTGTTTCTAATTGACTCCAACTTTGGTATACCAGCTCAATGTCACACGTGGCCAACTGCTGACTTGATGTCAGGGTCTTACCTCATTTCTGGAGTTCAGATCTGGCCTGGATGAATGAAATGTTTAAACACGTTTTTGAATAAGTATTATTTTTCACAGGTTTAGAAAAAATATGCGAGGTATAGAAGAGAAGAAAGATAATAATTTAAAATACCGTCAGGCTGAAGGATTTGGAACACAGTCAGGTTGAAGGATTGAGAAAAGATTCAAGTTGAAGGATGAGAACACAGTCAGGTTGAAAGATTGAAAATACAGTCAGTTTGAAGGTTTTGAGAATAGAATTAGTGTAAAAGATTGAGAATATTGTCAGGGTGGAGGGTTGTGAACACAATCAGGTCAAAGAATTGAGAACACAGTCAGCCTGAAGGATTAAGAACACAATCGAGGTGAACGATTTAGTACACAGTCCATTTCAAGGATTTCGAACACAGTCAGTTTGAAGGATGGAGAATACAATCAGGCTAAAGGATTCAGAAGACAGCCAAGATGAGATTGGTGCAGGTCAGGCAACATCCGAGGAGCAGGAAAATCAACACTTCGGCAAGGGGCCCTTCATCAGGAATCAGGATTCCTCAATCAGGATTCAGGAACACAGTCAGGGTGAAGAGTTGAGACCACAGTCAGGGTGAAGGGTTGAGACCACAGTCAGGGTGAAGAGGTATGAACATAGTCAGGGTGAAGAGGTATGAAAATAGTCAGGATGAAGAGGTATGAAAATAGTCAGAGTGAAGGGTTGAGAACACAGTCAGGATGAAGGGTTGAGACCACAGTCAGGGTGAAGAGGTATGAACATAGTCAGAGTGAAGGTTTGAGAACGCAGTCAGGCTGAAGAGGTATGAACGCAGTCAGGCTGAAGGGTTGAGAACGCAGTCAGGGTGAAGAGTTGAGACCACAGTCAGGGTGAAGAGTTGAGACCACAGTCAGGGTGAAGAGGTATGAACATAGTCAGGGTGAAGAGGTATGAAAATAGTCAGAGTGAAGGGTTGAGAATGCAGTCAGGGTGAAGGGTTGAGAACGCAGTCAGGGTGAAGAGGTATGAACATAGTCAGGGTGAAGGGTTGAGAATGCAGTCAGGGTGAAGGGTTGAGAACGCAGTCAGGGTGAAGAGGTATGAACGCAGTCAGGCTGAAGGGTTGAGAATGCAGTCAGGCTGAAGGGTTGAGAACGCAGTCAGGCTGAAGGGTTGAGAACACAGTCAGGATGAAGGGTTAAGACCACAGTCAGGGTGAAGAGGTATGAACACAGTCAGAGTGAAGGGTTGAGAACGCTTTCAGGGTGAAGGGTTGAGAACGCAGTCAGGGTGAAGGATTGAGAACACAGGCAGGGTGAAGGGTTGAGAACACAGTCAGATTGAGGGACTGAGAACACAGTCAGGATGTGAAGGGTTGAGAGTACAGTCAAGGCGAAGGGTTGAGAACACAGTCAGGGTGAAGGGTTGAGAGCACAGTCAGGATGAAGGGTTGAGAACACAGTCAGGGTGAAGGGTTGAGAACACAGTCAGGGTGAAGGGTTGAGAGCACAGTCAAGGCGAAGGGTTGAGAACACAGTCAGGGTGAAGGGTTGAGAGCACAGTCAGGATGAAGGGTTGAGAACACAGTCAGGGTGAAGGGTTGAGAGCACAGTCAGGGTGAAGGGTTGAGAGCACAGTCAGGGTGAAGGGTTGAGAGCACAGTCAGAGTGAAGGATTGAGAGCACAGTCAGTGCAAAGGGTTGAGAACGCAGTCAGGGTGAAGGGTTGAGAACACAGTCAGTGCAAAGGGTTGAGAACGCAGTCAGGGTGAAGGGTTGAGACCACAGTCAGGGTGAAGGGTTGAGAGCACAGTCAAGGCGAAGGGTTGAGAACACAGTCACAGTGAAGGGTTGACATCACAGTCAGGTTGAAGGGTTGACAACACAGGATGAAGGACTGAGAACACAGTCAGGATGAAGTGTTGAGAACACAGTCAGGGTGAAAGACTGAGAACACAGTCAGGGTGAAAGACTGAGAACACAGTCAGGGTGAAAGACTGAGAACACAGTCAGGATGAAGTGTTGAGAACACAATCAGGGTGAAAGACTGAGAACACAGTCAGGATGAAGTGTTGAGAACACAGTCAGGGTGAAAGACTGAGAACACAGTCAGGATGAAGTGTTGAGAACACAGTCAGGGTGAAAGACTGAGAACACAGTCAGGATGAAGTGTTGAGAACACAGTCAGGGTGAAAGACTGAGAACACAGTCAGGATGAAGTGTTGAGAACACAGTCAGGGTGAAAGACTGAGAACACAGTCAGGATGAAGTGTTGAGAACACAGTCAGGGTGAAAGACTGAGAACACAGTCAGGGTGAAGGTTTTTCCCAGATTATCGGGACACTGCATGTACAACACTGTACGCGCTCTCTCCTCCTCCCTTCCCCTCGCTCCCCTTCGCCCCGCCCCTCCCCTTTCCTCCCACCCCCTCCCCCCTGGCCCCACCCCCTCCCCCCTGGCCCCACCCCTCCCCTCTGGCCCCCCTCCCCCTCGGGCCGGGCGCGACTGCGCGGATGGAGCCGCGCGGCCTGCCGTAGGGGCGCGGGGCATTGTGGTCCCTGACCAAGATGGCGTCCTCCGTCCGGGCAGAATGAGGGGCCGCCGACCGGGAGTCCCAGGCGGCTGCACCGGTACCGGCACCTCCTCGTCCCAATAGGCTGCGTTCCGCGGTCAGCTTCCACCCTCCCCCACCCCTCACTTCCTTCTCCCCCTCCCACCCCTTCCCCGACTCGCACTCTCCAGCACCCCCACCCCCCCCTTCCCCCCCCCCCCCCCCCCCGGGGTGGAGGTGGTTGGTTTGGGGCGGGTGGGGGTGGGGAAGGGGGTGAGGTGTCTCTGACTCCCGTTGTACTGAGTGGAGCCCGGGCCGCAGCATGGCTGGAGCCAGCCTCCTGGAGGACCTGCTGGAGGAGGAGCAAGGAGACATGACCGACTGGAACCTCCCGGTGGCTTTCGTCAAGAAGCGGCACTCGGAGAAAATCGAGGGCTCCAAGGCGGTCACCCAGAGCTGGCGCATGAAAGACCGGGTATGTTCCCACACACACACACACTCTCTCTCCTGACCTGCCTGGAGGTTACATTCAAACGCCCTCACTCTCTCCCTTCACCTTCCCAAGGGGCCGTTTCCTCTCCCTTCCCCCCTTCCCATTACAAAAAAAAGTTTCCTTGCAGCTCAGAGTAAAACTTCGCGTTCCTCTTCGCATGGATTTGCTTTCAGAGAGCGAAAGGAAAGACGACTGTGCGGTTTTCAAAAGTTTATTTACTCCATTGCCTCAACTTTTTCGTCAAACTCTTATCACATCAATATTGACAAAATGTTGCCTTCACTCTAAAAGCAAACCTTTGTATTTTGCACAGTGGTTACAGCATTTCGCCTTGCTTTTTTTATAATATGAGTTATGCCTGATCTTTGAAGAGCTGTAATTAAATTCCAAAATGTGGAAGCATTAGTACAGTTTTGCAGAATTTGTCATTATTGATACATTTGTCTGAAACGTCGACTTTTTCAACTCCTGATGCTGCTTGGCTTGCAGTGTTCTCCCAGCCTCCTCCTCACCAAGAAATGACCTCTAGGTAATGCTTCGAATCCTCTCTCCACATTTTTAAACGAGTATGAAGTATGTTTCCAGCATGTAACTCTTGAATCAAATACTTCGTTTTTAAGACAGTTTTTATTGTCGTTGCTGAATCTACGTTTTTCATGTTTTTCGGTGTTTTAAATAAGCCTCTGGTCGATTTAGGGAAATATATTATTTTAACATATCCCTGACCAACAATGTAACTGAGAAGTTTGCAAACTTTGGAGAGTAAAGTTATAAGGCTGATGCTTCTAAATACAGATTAATTGGAAGTAATACAGTGTAAATGTTACATGTGATTAGATTTTATTTGGAAGCTTCATTCTTTGATGGTGAAATTAATGATTGCTATGTGACAGGTGAAAGAAGCAAATCACCATTTTGATTATGGTTCTTAATCAGAATGTAGTAAGTACTGTATTGCCAATGTATCTACCATTTGGAGCACTTCATTCAGTTGAATTGGAATATTGCCTTTTCTAAATAAAACATTAAGGATACATAATACAAACCATCTTTTGTAAAGACATTGCATTTACATGCATGTCTTCCAGATGCACATTGGCATATTTAGTCTTGTATTTGTCCTGTGATCGGACTTTAGCATAACTTGAGTTTTGCTGTTTCTGAGAAATAAATACTCTTCTGGAACGCTAGCTATGGGATTTCTTTTTGCTTTTCTGAGGTGGTTTCCATTAGTAGAATTTAGGAAGCAGGCAGAGGAATGTTGGCACTCAGAAGCTCCTGGCTGTCCATGCAACTGAATTTAAAAGTTTCAGGTACAACAAGCATTCAGGAAAGTGAATGGCATATGAGCCATTATTGTGAAGGGATGGAAGTTTGAAAGCAAAATGTCTTACTGTGATTAAAAACTGCCTTGGTGGGGTCACACCTGAAACATTGTGTGTGGCTTTTGTCTCCTTACCTAAGGACAGACTTGCCTGCAAGGGAGTGCAATAAATGTTCCCAGATTGATTGGTAAGAGGAGTTTGTCCTATGTACAGGGATTATTTGAACTAGGACTGTATTCCCAAGATTAGTTGAACATGTCCTGGGAAAATACTGGAATTTTTCATTAAGCAGGCTGTAATAATCACTTAAAAAATCTCAATGTAATCAGGCAGAGTCAGCATTGTTTTCTGAAAGGGAAGTTATATTTGACTAACTTACTAGAGTTTTTTGAGGAAGTAATATGGATGTAAAGGAAATTGTGGATGTGCAGTACTTTGATTTCCCGAAGGCATTGAAGATGCCGTATCAAAAGTTACAATGCAAAAGTGGAGCTCGTGGTGTGGGGTGACGTGGGATGAAGCTTTCAGAAAAGAGCGGCATGAAATAGCCAATTTTAGGTTTGCAAGATGAGATGAACAGAGTGCCACAGGAATCAGTATTGGTGCCTCCATCATTTAATGAGTTAACGAAATTTATAAATTAATTGCATCAAGTAATCATGCATGCTTGCTAAATTTGATGTTGACACTAGAAGGTGAGTTGTGAATAGGGTGCAAGGAGTCTGAAAATGTAGAGAAGTTGAGTGGACAAACAAATGCATGTAGGAAAATATGAACTTGTCCTATTTGGCTGGAAAGATAGAAATGCTGTATATTAAGTAAATGAAGTGAATTTGCAGAACAGGTATTTCGGGGTCTGAGTGGTCTGGTACAAGAATCACAAAAAGTTACAATTTGGAGGTGCTAATGAGAGACGTAACAAATAAGCCAGATCTTTTTCAATATATAATTTCAGTTGCGTCACACTGTAAACTTCTGCTATAAATTCTTTGTCTCACGAAATTATGTCACAACCACCTGATGAAGGAGCAGCACTCTGAAAGCTAGTGCTTCCAAATAAACTGGTTGGACTATAACCTTGTGTTGTGATTTTTAACTTTGTACACAAAAGGTTAGTATGGTTAGAAATGTAAAGGGAATATTTGGATTATTGCAAGGTGAAATTTTAAATTTCTGGGGTGGCAGGACTGACAAATGAACAGAGTCTGTATCGATAAGAACAACATTCACTGGAATTTAGAAAGAATGGTGGGGATCTTCCCAGGACTAGATATGATAAATGCCAAAACAACGTTCCCAATGACCAGGGAGCCTAGTGCTGGAGGACACAATTTAAAGATGGGGTAGGCCACTTAGGGCTTTGAGTGGTGTGCCTTACTGATTGAAACCAAAGTGTTGAATATTTTCAAGAAGGAGTTATATATAGTTCTTAGGGCTGTTAGGATTAAAGGGTATAGGGAGAAAGTAGAGCATGGTACATGTTGGATGATCAGCCATGATGATATTGAATGGTGGACTGGGCTCAATGGCCTCCTCCTATTTTCCAAGTTTCTATGAAATGGAGTACAAAAAGTGCTACAGGGTGAGATCATATGGAGTACTGTGTACAATTTTGGTTTCCTGATTTTTAATAAGATATATGCTTGGAGCAATTCAGAACAGGTTCACTCGGCTGATTCTTGAGGTTTGGTAAAGGTGATGGGGGTTATCTTATGAGGGAAGGTTGGACTTAGTCTGCCTGTATTGATTGGAGATTAGAAGAATGAACAATTATTTCATCGAAACATATCAGATCCTGAGAGTCCTTGACAGGGTGGAAACTGAATACGATATAATATGATATAATGTAATGGAGTTATTCAAGTAGTGGAGGTTGGTGGAGATATGCAGTCAGTTTGATCCTTTCGTGTTCACTTCTGAGCTAGGACTTTTTAAGTAATTTTTATCATTTAGTTCTATGACTTATAATGATGGACAATTTATTTCTTTACTTTTCTAATTTTTTTGTTTCCTAAGAATTTGGTCTCAAGTATCTGTACCTAGATGCTTTTGTATCTAAGATGGTGCTATAAAGCCACAACTGTAAACTTTTCTCTGCACTCATTTGAGTACATGTGACAATAAAGCAAAGTCAATTCAATTCAGGAAGCAATCCTGAATTTCAAATTGAAAGGAGGTGCACCTTAATTAACTTGAAGTGATGTTTACTTTTTAAAGCTATGAATAGGGCAATAAGACCTAATCTGCCTTTTACTCATTTTGGAACTTCGAGCTGACATTTAGAAGCTTATAACAAGAGTAAACATCATGGAAAGAACTTCCATATAGAGTTATGAGATTATTTTTAAAATCCAATTTGGCATTGCTTGAAATTTTTCTGAAACCCTTCCATCACTTATTATTAGCTATTTAAGCAGTGTGACAGCAATACATTAAATGGAGAGTCACATTTTAGTCGCCTAAGAACCATGCCAGGAATTTTTTTAAAGCTAAAGCACGGTGGCACAGTGGTTAGCACTGCTGCCTCACAGCGCCAGAGACCTGGGTTCAATTCCTGCCTCAGACGACTGACTGTGTGGAGTTTGCAGGTTCTCCCCGTGTCTGCGTGGGTTTCCTCTGGGTGCTCCGGTTTCCTCCCACAGTCCAAAGATGTGCAGGTCAGGTGAATTGGCCATGCTAAATTGCCCGTAGTGTTAGGTAAGGGGTAAATGTAGGGGTATGGGTGGGTTGCGCTTCGGCGGGGCGGTGTGGACTTGTTGGGCTGAAGGGCCTGTTTCCACACTGTAAATAATCTAATCTAACAACATTCACAATGTTTTCTGGCCTGTCCAGAGGTTATAGACAAAACATTGCATTATGTTACACATACAAAATAGTTAATTTTGATTCTTGAACATTTGGTTTCAGAGTTATTCCCATTTAAAATTCAGGAGTAATATTAATTTTACGTCAACATTTTCAACTGATTTGTGAAGGAAAATCTAGATAAACTATTGCTGTGCTTTTTAAAAATGTGAATTGGAATTTAGTGCTCTTGTCCCCAGTAGAAATTTTAATATTTCCTACCCGGTCATTTCTATGTATAGTTTCCATTCTTGCTCATAGGCCGCAGGCCTGAATGTTGATAGAGAACACTGGCCTAACCAATCATTATTTGGTCATCTGGATTGCAACAAACACTGTTAGGCCCTGTTCTCTTCTTTGAAAGCTGCTCAGTACTGCAGGATCACCCTGGAATGTTTAGATGAACCCACTCTATTGCCAAATATGTCCCTTTGCTGTCCCATTTGATGCAGATAGGTAAAACGCTTTTGACCATTTTTATTCCTAAGACTGAGACTAAACAATCTGCTATCTCTGCATCCTTGCATTCCTACTCTAAACGTGCAACATGCCCGATGTCCTAAACTCAGTCTTTAGTTTCTCTTCAATCTTCCATCCTGCTCTCTTTGAGATTACCTTTTAATGTGCCATAACTCTTTACCTCCACTCATGTTAGTTGTGTTATCAGCTGGTCAGACCCCAAGTTCTGTTGCTTTTTTCTAAATTTCTCGAGCTCTCTTCCTTAAAATGCTCCTCTGAACCTACTTCTGTAAAATCTGTTCATTGAGTGTCCTAATATCTCCTTACGTGAGTAGTTGTCAAACTTTATATGAATACTCTGGTGCTACAAAGTGTCTTTAAACATTTTATTATATTAAAGATAACCTAAAATGCAAGATCTTTTAATCCTGTATTGATTGGTGAATGAAATCAGAAAAGGTTACCAGTACACTGACAATGTGTCTCACCTGAGCAAAAGAAATTGTTCCATGCTGATTGACATATGTGCATGTCAACCACTTCCTGTTTTGCTTCATTTAAAAAAAAAATTCACATTTCCTTTCCTATCTCATTTACAAGCTTTGCATAAATTTGTAACTGATCTGATTAAATGATGCCTGCTATCTTTTGGATATTGCAGAATTGCAACAGCATATAGATTGTTTCCTGGCCCTTTTCTGGTTTCTTCAGTTCTTGGAGAACTGTACAACATTATTAGGTGTGGGAATATACTATTCCACCCTTCAAGCCTGCTACGCCTGTCACTAAGAATTTTGTGATTGAGTTAGATAATTGTTTTCTAAATGTGCGCAAGTATGTATAGGCCTGAGCTACGTGGTAAAATGTGAGTTGTACCTAAGGGTAAGGCAGAAGATCCAGTACAGCACAATGCCCTCTATCAGGCATTTTTGGACATGCATGAACAGGAGAAGCAATTGTTTCTCTCTCTAACTTGTCAAGTTGAGGTATTGTTTAATGAATAGACATTCAAACAGGAAATGTAATTTAGTGAATTCAATGCCAAGTCAGAAATAGAAAGCCAAGAGGAAGATTGAATTGAGAGAGAGAGAAGTAACAATGAACAAACAATGGAAATTATTTACAATAATTTCCCACAACAATTCCATTCTGAAAGAATGAAGGACTGTTTTTGATACTGCTAATTTCTTGATCTGATGTTTTGTCAAATACTACTTTAAACCAAGACCATCTTGCCTAGAGATAGAGAGATCAGCACTGTCCCACAAGAGCCCTTTACATATTTATCATAAATATTTCAGTGTCAGACGTGGATTGGGCAACCAAAACAGCACTTGGACAGAAACAGATGGCAATTTCACACCTTCTGGTATATTTGGGGGAGCCAGATGTCAATATTCTGTTTTTATGCACGTTGGGGCAGTTGCACATCTCATGTCAATTTCTGAATCTTTGCATTATGTTTGCTAGCCTCCATTTGTCGGATTGGCGTGTAAATAATCGGTGAGCGCATTAGCCTCATGGGTATTTTAGCATGATATTTCCTATGGATGCATTGAGACTACCTGCTTTAAAATGGAGAAATGGGAATGGGAGCCAGTCATTTCTGGGCTCATTTCAGGGCGCAAGTCTTCATTTTGTACAATATAGGATTGTACAATGTGCAGAGTTCAATTTTCAATTGTATGTATGTTATAATTGAGTCCATTACCTTTAATAAAATTATATAAGGAAGAAACCTATTCTCCCTGCTTTATGATGGGATTGGGAGATGTTGTTAATTAATGTCTATAAGTGCTAGCTAGCTGCTTGCTTGTACCAACGATTTAGATATTGCCTGTAACTTAGCAGAATATCTGAAGGCATTTTGTAGGATTGGTATTGAATAAAACTTGACTCTAGCCAAAAGACTAGACTTGTTGTCATGTGTACCTAAATGCAGTGAAAAGCTTTGTTTGCAGCAGTATAGGCAGATGCAGTAAACAGCAAGGCTTGAAGGGTGGAATAGTATATTCCCACACCTAATAATGTTGTACCGTTCTCCAGATCATAGGCTGGAAAAAAACTTGAACAGAGTAAGGCACGCAGGTTACACTGTACGGGACGTCCGCAAGGCAAGATCACTTTAACAAGGTCAGCTTTATTTGAAGTTAGAGAGTCCATTCATCACTCTATTAACAGCAGGGAAGAAGCTGTTCTTGAACCTATTGGTGCATGTGTTTAAGCTTCTATATCTTCTGCCTGACCCAAGAAGTTATAGGTGATCATTACTGGGGTGGGATGGGTCTTTGATGAGGTTGGCAGCTTTTCTGCAGGCGGAAACATGTAAGTGGGAGTCTCTGGATGGGAGGTTGGCTTCCATAATGGTCTGGGCTGTGCACAGATCCTTCTGTAGTTTCTTACAATCCTGGGCAAAGCAGTTGCCGTACTGGGCCGTTATGCACCCGAACAGTATGCTTTCTGTGGTGCATCTGTAAAAGTTGGTGAGGGTCCTTATGGACGTGCCAAATTTCCTGAGCTGCCTGAGGAAGTCCAGGGTAGGTTGTCAGTTATTGGCACTCCTAGGAACTTAACCGTCTCAACTCCTAACCTGACTCCATTGATGTAGATGAGAGGATGGTTCCACTGGCAGGTAAAGCTAGAACAAGAGGGCATAGCCTCTTGTCTGTCTTTGATGTCAATGATCAGTTCTTTAGTTTGCCGACATTGAGAGAGAGGCTGTTATCATTGCATCATGTAAACAAGCCCAGTATCATCTTTATGTATTCTGACTCATTGTTTTAGATCTGCCCTACCATGGTGGTGTCGTCAGCAAACTTGTAGATGGTGTTTGTTTGGAATTTGGCAACACAGTCATGGATATACAGGGAGTACAGTAGGGGCTGAGAAATCTCTCCTCCCTCCACCCCCGAGGGTCCGGAGGAGGTGCACTTGTCTATTTTCACTGATTGCGGTCTTTGGGTTGGGAAGCTCAAGATTCATTCGCAGAGTGCAAAGCAGAGACCTAGGTTGCAGAGTTTTGAGATTGGTCTGGAGGGGATAATAGTGTTGAAGGCAGACCTGTAGTCGATGAGCAGGAGTCGGGTGTAGATGCCCTTGTTGTCCATATGTTCCGGGGATGAACACAGGACTGGAAAGGTCATCTGCTGTGGACCTTTGATGTTTAAGAAGTGTCTTGGGGGTGAGCGAGGTGCATAGAGGTTTAAGGAGGAAATTTCAGTGCTTAGGGAGCTGAAGCCCTTGAAGTTATGAGGTTTGGAAGTAAGAAAAAGACCACTATAATTCCCTGAACAGACCAACCAAGAGTAAACTTTTAATTTCAAACTGTAACAATAGTGCTGGAATTGCACTGCGGTACATTCTTTTTAGTGAATTAGAGTATATTGAAAAAGTTTTCCTTATCATCATCATCTTTGCTTTTCATTTTATTGGATTATGAAGTTAATGCATCATTTGTGATGAATTTTTAAAAAAATAGAAGACAAAGTCTTTTGAGACTTAAGTTTCCAAATCTCATTTTAAAACAACAATTCCAGTGATTGATTCTGAAAATTTGAGAAATTTTGCAACGACACTAGTTAAAAGTTACAGGATACATTTTTCCTATTTTAGAAACTCATTCAGTATGGAGTATCCGTCAGTTTTTAAAAAGTGTGTTCATTAGTATTATTGAACAACCTTGGTTATCTGAGCAAGATCTTAAGAAAATAAAAGGAAGGAGCAGAATGTGTGAACATCATATTTCATCAAGGAATCGTGCAAGTCCAGGGAAAATTGATAATCGAACAAATTGAAGACTTTGTCTGGATGTACAAAGTATTTAGAACAAAATTAATTATTTAACAGCACCAGTAGAGATAACTGGGTGAGATTTGGTGGTGATACTGAAATACAGGTTCCCCAACAGCTCCTCAGTGAGGCACAGTATAAACCAAGAGATATTGCTGTCTTGTAAGAAAGAGATGGCAATAATCTATCATGGATGATTTTGACATGCCCGTAGAGTAGATTAATCACATTGTAAAGGGTAGCCTTGAGGGAGAATTCATTGACTGTATTAGAGATTGTTTCTTGGAACAACATAGAGAGCCAACCAGGGCGAGGGTCATTTCTTGGTAATGAGGAAAAGAGCTAACACATACTATATTGCAAAAAGAAATAGCAGGCTGGAAGATTGGGAAACTTTTAAAGATTAATGGAAGTAATAAAAGAGCAAAGGTAAATTATGAAAGAAAACTATCAGAAATATTGATAGCTGAAGCTTTTATAAGTATATAAAAAGGAAGAGAGTAGCTAAAGTGCATGTTAGTCCCTTGTAAGATGAGACTGGGAATTAATAGTGGGCAGCAGCACAAATGTCAGAGACAATAAATCAATACTTTCCCTCAGCCTTCATGATGGAGGACATAAGTATCATCCCTTTAATATCAGGAAATGCAGAGGTAATGAAAAGAGAGGAACTTGGAAAAGCTGCAACATGAAGGGACTTGGGGATATTTGTGCATGAAACACAAAACCAGCACATGGTTGCAACCATGTTAATAGAATGTTGGTCCTTATTTCAAGGCGATTCGGGGTATGTGTAGGAAAATCTTACTGCAGCTGTACAAGGTTCTGATGTGACCACATCTGCAGTAATGTGTGCAGTTTTCATCCCCTTATTTAAAGATATTATTTCATTGGAGACCGTTAAGAGAAAGTTCACTTGGATGATCCCTAGTATGGAGGGTTTGCATATGAGGCTGGGACTGGAGTTGAGAAGAATGAGAGGTGATCTCATTGAAACGTAAGGATTCTTCAGAGGCTTGACAGAGTGAATGATGAAAGGATATCCCCCCTCATTAAAAGTATAGGACCAGAGAGCATAGCCTCAGAATAAAGGGGTGCCAATTTCGGACTGAGATGAGGATTTTTTTTGTGTTGTCTTTGGAGCTCCTTGCCACAGAGCAGTAGGGCTGGAGTCCAAATATATATTTAGGACTGAGATTCTTTATCAGTAGAAAAATCACAGGTAATGGGGAAAGGGCAGGAAAGTGGACATGAGGAATACTGGATCAGCAGTGATTCTGTTGAATAGTAGAGCTGATGGGCCAAATGGCCTACTCTTCCTATTTCTTATATTTTCCACTAGTTTTCATGTTTGTATGCTAAGCTGCAATGTAAGAAATCCTGAGCCTTGTCACTTTCTGCTGGAAGCCTTTTAGTTCTTTGTTTTTCAGCTCTGGAACGTTTGGCTATCCCTGGCTTAATTGGAGGTGTAAGTTGTATTGCCCAAGACAGAATCGAGTAAACTTGAGTTAGCTGTAACTTTGCTCTTCCTTCTCTGCTTCAGTTTTCTGTATGATATTGCTTTTTCAGTTCACTATTTTAGACTGGAACATAGAACACACTGGTTCCATTTAGAGGGCGAGACCTTTGCTAACCAGAATGCAAATTAATGAACAGAAGCTTTTGATGTGATCTGGAAGAACCATGTTTAAATTTTGATATTAGTTAGGTTTCTGGTTGTTTAAAATGAGGAACAATTGTTTTAACTTGAATCTTCACAGTGTTATTTTTGCTTAATAAGCTTGTAGTAAAAGCTAGAAAAGAGTATTTTATATTTTTATTTAAAGCATATGCTTTCCTTTATTGGTCAGAGTATTGAGTACAGGAGTTGGGAGGTCATGTTGCGGCTGTACAGGACATTGGTTAGGCCACTGTTGGAATGTTGTGTCCAATTCTGGTCTCCATCCTATCAGAAAGATTCTGTGAAGCTTGAAAGGGTTCAGAAAAGACTTACAAGGATGTTGCCAGGGTTGGAGGATTTGAGCTATAGGGAGAGGTTGATTTGGCTAGGGCTGTTTGAATAGGAAGGGTTTGGAAGGATATGGGCCAGGTGCTGGTAGGTGGGACTAGATTATGTTGGAATATCTGGTTGGCATGGAAGAGTTGGACTGTTTCCGTGCTGTACATCTTGATGACTCTATTAGTTTGAATATGTATTACGCTTTCTGGATGACTGGCTTTTGCCCAAAACAACGATTTTCGTGCTGCTCGGATACTGCCTGACCAGCTGTGCTTTTCCAGCACCACACTCTTGACTCGAATCGCCAGCATCTGCACTACTCTCTTTTGTCGATGTATTACATCTGTTTTGCAAAATACAGGGAATTTGCTCCATGCATAATATCTGTCTCAGTTTTTTTTAGAATCCCCTCAGCTTTGCAATTAAGTTGAATGATCCTAACCCTTCACTCTGTTTCTTACTTGCCCTTATCTCCCTGATCTGTACTAACTCTGGTGACATGAGGACTTATTATTCAGCATGTATCTTTGACACAAACTTGTCTATGGCACTCCATAGCATGTTTCGCTTGCTGTCTAATTGCTTGAATTTAAAATCAGGTTACTTTTGCTGGCATTGTAAACTGTTCTATCTATATTTAAAATATTAAATGCTGTTAGAAGCTGTGGACATTTGGTCACTTTTTCATTTTCTAAAGCTGCTTGAATGTATGGTTAATAACATGACAGTGAAATGGACAATGCAAAGGCATTTTTATTGATCAGAATTTCTTACAATGTAAACAGATATATTTAAGTTGTGTTTTACTTTGGTATTCAGGATCTTGTCGTCATAACTAAACAGACCAACAATTGAAAAATAATGAGGCTTATTTCCTCAATGCAGCATTGCTTTGGTAAGGAGCTGATAGTTCCAGCAAGTTATATTTTCAGTGCATAACGATCAATTTCTCTTGCACTTAATGATGTGATTGTAAATAGTCTGCAGTAGGTTGCTGTGTTGAAAAGTGCTTAACCAAGCTGTTTTTGCACCAAGATCATTATTTCTTAGAAGTAATTTCCTATGTATCTGTGGAATTTGTGAATTGCAGTGTTAGTTTTTTTAAAAAATGTACTATTTTACATTGAGTTCCAGAATCTGTAATCCATGCAGTTATATCTGTTAATAAAACTATCATTACTTTATTTTGCACAAACATGAATCTGTGGAGAATAATTCGACTGATAAATAGCTAGATTAGAAAACTTCAAACTTCGTGGAGACATTTAGTTTGTTATTGTGTACATTTATTTAGATTTTGATTTTAATCAGGGAGTGTAAAATATTAGGTATTTTGTAATATGGCACAATGAAAGCTGTTGTAGTACTTATTGCTTATAAGTCTGGTTATACATTCCAATTAGCTGTCAGAGCTAATTCCTTGTATTGCAAACCTTCTAATTTTGCAATGACGTTCATATGTTTGGAACTGTTCATTGGGTATCTGGCCCAATAGGTTAAGTTAAAGTAGAAAATTTTGGAAATACTCAGCAGGAGTAACCAAGTTAATGAATTAACCAGGTTCAGTGACACATCACAAAGAAAACATTAAAAGATATGATTAAATTCCCTACTACACTGACCCTCCGAAGAGTAACCCACCCAGATCCATTCCCCTACCCTACATTTATCCCTGACTAATACTCCTAACACTATGGGCCATTTAGCATGGCCAATTCGCCTGACCTGCTCATCTTTGGATTTTTGGAGGAAACCCACACGGATACTGAGGCGGGAATCGAACCTGGGTCCCTAGCGTTGTGAGGCAGCAGTGCTAACCACTGAGCCACCATGCAGCCCACTCAAGCTCATAGTTATAAGCAAGTATAGAGACAGAAGAGAGGAGCAAGGAACCAAAAGAAAAAGATTGTGATGGGGATGGATGGCAGGGAAGGTTTAATGACAAAAGATGATGGTGAAGGTCCAAAGACATTGGTAATGGGATAGGCAACAAGTAATGGGTCTAGAGGAAGTGTAAATGTCAATAGCAGAATCATACAGTGGCTGGTACCTGTTAAAAGTGGAGTGCAGGATGAGTAACAATGATCTGAAATTGACAAATTCTGTATCAAATCCAGAAGATTGTAAAGTGCCGAACTGAGAGATGGGGTGATGTTCCCCAAACATTCACTGCCTCCCTTTTGATGCTTTCTGTTCACTCTCTTTCCTTGTCTCTGCATTCAATCTAAATCCGTTGCCTTGTTGAATTTTACTGGCTTTTGATGAAAGACCATTGACCTGAAACATTAAACATCATTTCAATCTCCGTAAATGCTGCATAACCTGCATATTTCTGACATTTGCTATTTATATTTCAATTTCCCAGCAATTGTCTGTTATTTTTGTCCTTTGAGTTTAAGTTAATGACCTGTTTCTCTGCCTTTAAACTCAAATAAGCTACTCAAAGATGCGTATCAGGGTCATACCTTTTTTAAAAGAAATAAATGTTCTCATGGGAAAGCGTTTTGCCTTTGTATTTTGGCAAGAAAATCTACCATGCTGAGGCACAGCATATTGCTGCATTAAGTGAAATTTTAAAACACAATAGATCTCGATATTATTGTATATTGGTACTCACGTGCGGAGGGTGAGGGGGCACTGAATTATGTGGAATGAAACAGAAAGGATCTTAGTAATTGAGCAGGTTTTAAAAAAAAGGGACAAGTATCTTGACAAGTTGTATCAACAGAATTAAAATTAGGTTCGACATAAGCTTTTGTTTGCTTCAGTTCAAATCCAAATCTGATATTTGTGTGCAGGTATTCAGAACTTGAGGTATAGTTGAGGCATTATATAGATTGAGATTGGGAGCAGAGGTTATTGAGCAACTAGCCTCTGCAGATCAGGAGGGATAAGGGTTCTTATGCAGTGGTAATGTCTCTACCTCTGAGTCAAAAGGCTGAGGTTTGAGTCCCGCCTGTTCTAAAGTGTGTAATAACATCTGCTCAGTGATTAGCACTACTGCCTCACAGCGCCAGGGACCCGAGTTTGATTCCAGCCTCCGGTGACTTGTGTGGAGTTTGCACCTTCTCCCTGTGTCTGCATGGGTTTCCCGTGGTGCTCCAGTTTCCGCCCACAGTCCAAAGATGTGCAGGTCAGATGGATTGACTGTGCTAAATTGCCCATGGTGTCCAGGAATGTTGGGTTAGGTAGATTAGCCATGGGAAATGCAGGGTTACAGGGATAGGGTGGGAGGGTTATTGTGTTTGGGTGGGATGCTATTTAGATGTGAGGACTCGATAGGCTGAATGGCCTGCTTCCATGGTGGAGGGATTCTGTGATCCCATGATCTCTGATCAGGTTGTTTTATAATATCTACTGTTAAAGATGTACTCGCCTTTCAACATGTGCAACAAAGAATCATTAGATAGAACATCCCTTCCGTCCCAGAAATCTGAGGAGAGATTGAAAGAATGGCCTTTTCTTTTGGAGTTGAGAAGAAAGAAAAGTGATCTCATTGAAACTAGAATATTCTTAAGGCTTGATAGGGTAGGTGTTCATTGGCTGTTTCCCCAACTGTAAGCTGTAGAACTTGCAAACACAAATCGCAGTGAATGCTGAAAAAGAATAGAAAAAAGCAACACAATGGGGAACAGTTTGATAATAAGGGGTGTCTCTTTTATTTAAGATCGAGGTAAGTGTTTCTCCATGTTGGTGAGTCTTTGCAATCTCCTCCAAAGAGCAGAGGAGGGGTGGTTGAGTCCTTTTAATGTGGAGATAGGTCGGTAATTTCTTAAGTAAGAAAGGTAGAATAGGCAGGAATATGGAATTGAGGCCACACTTTGATTAGCTGTGATATTATTGAATGGTGGAGGAGGGTAGAGGAGCCAAGTGCCCCACTTCTCCTAATTTGTATGTTTGAATGTGTGATTCCATTATACTTTCTGGTCACTGTCTTAAGGTGGACCACCAATTTTGTGACTGGATGCCCTGTTTGGGCTTAAGTAGACCTTCAGGCTTGCCCTCTGTAACTACCCCCACCCCTTCAATCTGCTGCTGAAATCCTTACCCACGATTTTTGCCATTTTCAGACGAGATTACTCAGCTTGCTGGCCCACCTTCCACCCTCTGTAAGAGGTTAGCTAATCCAAAACTCTGCCTGTATCCCTGTCCCAGATTGGTCAAAAGTTGGACCTTTGCTTTCTGACAGCTCCTAACTTCACAGTACTTTCAAAGTTAAGATTCAAATTTAAAATTCTCACCCTCAGGTTTAAATCCCTTTGTGACTGCGTCCTCATTTATCTCTGTAACTTTCACCAATGATAACTCTATCTGAACTCTGATCTGATTGTTGTTTTACTTGCATGCTGTCCCATCACTCTGCCATTTGAAAGCTGTGCCCTCAGCGGTATAGTCATCACCATATTTTAGAATTCCTTTCCTAAATCATCTCAGCAGTCTCACATTCTTAACAGCCCTCCTTAATGCCCACTTTTGGTTGTCACCTTAATATTTCCTCCTTTGTTTCTGTCTCTATTTCATCATATTGTCCTTCTGTGCAGAATCTAATGTTAAAACTATGTTAAAATTGCTACATAATGTGTAACTTTAAAGTAGAATTGAATGGATTAAGTTATTGTGTTCTGTACTCAACTTTATTAGATTTCATAATGCTTTTATATCTCCCTAAGTTTTGAAGTCTCACCAGGTTGAACTTGTTTTCAGCAAAAAACTCTCGTAAGTTCAGAATAATCTAAGTAATACATTTTCTTGTGATATTCAGGCAGACTTCTCTTGTTAGTAATGTAAAATGATCAAGTGCCATTTTTGTGCTAGGATTGTTATTTCATTGTTGGGTCACCAGCGGGTGCATTTCAGCGGAGCTTTGTTTCAATGATGCTTCTATAAGGCTCCACAATGCCTTCAAGAAGCTATAATGCAATAATTGCTTGTTGAGACTGAGCTTGAGGTCTCATCTCCTATTTGAATGCCAACAAACATTAAGCTCCCAAAGGTTGATCAACTTGAGAATAATGAGATATCAGGGAAAAGTTCTTCATAATGTTTGTAGTGCGCATGGTTGAGCGAATGTTGGTGTTTTACAACTGACACGCACCTTATTGTATTGCTTCCTTTTGGAACTTTATTGGGATTGGGAATGATCTGAGACATGGAGGCAAGGTTCTTTCGGTTAAACTGTATCAAGTAAACAGGGGAACAGTTCACAGAATTCAGTGCAGTACCTTAAATCGACTGAAGTTGTGTATCCTTTTCTCTAAATAAATAAAAACTTTTGGCATAAAACTTTGTAGGACGAGCCAATTGATATTGTTAGATGTTCATGCATACTACATCTGGATATCACTTAAAAAAATGTATTTTGAAGCAATTCAGTTTTGAAGGTACTCTGTAAAGAGTTTATTTTCTGAAGAAAAGTATTTCTCATATCAGTATAACTTAAATTTGAGGTAAATTGATATAGAGGTCTGTAAGTTGATTAGAACAGTTTCAGTCTGCCGATGAATGATTGCACAGTTATTTGTTTGGATGCTTTCAGAATTCTAAATTTCTATAAGAAATTGTGATTTTCTTCATCTGGCAATCCCCTGGTTTCATTTTATTGAAGGTGGTCACTGTAGTTGGGCACTACAAGCCTTGCAACACTATAGCCACTGCCTGTTGCTCATCTATGAGGCTATTTAACTGTGAAAGCTATCAAACTTTCTGCTAAAAATATTTACACCCACTCACTTTCCCCATATTTCACAAACTTGATTGAGTGTTGTGAGGAAGTAGCTAAGAAAACTGATGAGGGCAGAATGGCAGACGTTTACTTGGAATTTAGTAAAGCCCTTTGACAATGTTCCGTATGTTAGAGTGATTAGTAAAGGTACTAGATCACATTGGATTCTGGGAGAGCTTGCCAATTGATTATAAAATTGACTTAATGGCAGGAGACAGAGTGGTGGAGGGGGGTTCCTTTTCAGACTGTAAGCTTGTGACAAACTGTTTTCCACAGGCATCCTTGATGGGTCCATTTTTTGTCATTTATATAAATGGCTTAATACGAAGAGAAGGCATAGTTTGTAAGTTTGCAGATGCCACCAAAATTGCTAGTGTAGTGGACAGTGAAGAAAATTATCTAAGATTGCAAAGAGATCTTGATCAATTGGGTCAATGAGTTGAGTGCAGATGGATTTTAATTTGGATAAATGCGAGGCATTGCATTTTGGTAAAACCATGGTAGGATTTATCCAGTTACTGGTAGGTCTTGGGTAGTGTTGTTGAACAGAGACATCTAGGGGTTCAGGTACACAATTCTTTGAAGTTTGCGTCACGTGTAGATAGAGTTGAGAAGTGTGGCACTGGAAAAACACAGCAGGTCAGGCAGCATCAGAGGAGTAGGAGAGTTGACATTTCAAGCATAAGCCCTTCATCAGGAATGCACTTCTCGCCCACCTCAGATTGCTGACCTGTATTTCTCCAGCGCAACATTTCTCGACTCTGACTCTCCAGCATGTGCAGTCCTCATTTTCTCCTAGTCACATGTAGACAGGGTGGTTAAGAAGGCATTTAGCATGCTTGCCTTCATTGCTTGGACCTTTGAATATAGGAGTTGGGACATCGTGTTGAGATTGTTCAGGGCATTGGGGAGGCCTCTCCTGGAGTCCTGTGCACCCTGTTAAAGGAAGAATATTATTAAGGCTGAAGGGAGTTCAGAAAAGATATACTAGGCTGCTGTTGGGAATGGAGGGTTTGAATTATAACAAGAGGCTGGATAGGCTGGGACTTTCTTCACTGGAGCATAGTGGGTTGAGAGGTGACCTTATAGAGTTTATAAAACCATGAGGCGTACAGATAAGTTGAATGGCAGGTGTCTTTTCCCTAGCGTGGGGATTTCAAGACTAGGGAACATATACTTAAGGTGAGAGGAGGGAGATTTTAAAAAAGACATGAGGGACAATTTTTTTAGTGGTTCTAGAGGAAGTGGTGGATGTTTAAAATACTTTTGGATAAGTACATGAATAATAAATGTTTGGAGGGATATGGGCCAAGTGCAGGCAGGAGGGACTATTTTTGTTTGGAATTATGGTCGGTATGGGCTGGTTCAACCAAACGGTCTGTTTTTATGATTTTTGATGCTCTACTCTTTAAACAGGGAGTATTTTGTATAGTAGTCAAATGTAGAAAGCATGATTGATTCCCCTTCTATCTAAGATAGATAGAAAGACTTGTATTAATATAGCATCTTTCACAATTTCAGGCCATCCCAAAGTGCTTTTGAAGTGTGTGATTGGCACAATGTGATGATTTGGAGATGCTGGTGTTGGACTGGGGTGTACAAAGTTAAAAATCACACATCACCAGGTTATAGTCCAACAGGTTTAATTGGAAGCACTAGCTTTTGGAGCGCTGCTCATTCATCAGGTGGTCCTTCATCACAACCACCTGATGAAGGAGCAGCGCTCCGAAAGCTGGTGCCTCCAATTAAACCTCTTGGACTATAACCTGGTGTTGTGAGATTTTTAATTTGTCGCAATGTGGGAATTGCAACAGCCAGTTTGCACTCAGGTCCGCAAGCACAAGTGTGACAATGACTACACAATGCTTTATTTGATGTTTGAGGGATAATAGCAGCCAAGATACCAGAGAGAACTTGCCTGTTCTTTCAAATAGTACATTCTGGATTAGTGGTGCTGGAAGAGCACAGCAGTTCAGGCAGCATCCAAGTAGCTTCGAAATCGACGTTTCGGGCAAAAGCCCTTCCTGATGAAGGGCTTTTGCCCGAAACGTCGATTTCGAAGCTACTTGGATGCTGCCTGAACTGCTGTGCTCTTCCAGCACCACTAATCCAGAATCTGGTTTCCAGCATCTGCAGTCATTGTTTTTACCTCTTTCAAATAGTACATGTCTAGTCTAATCTAATCTCTATCTGAAAGGAGAGATGGGGCCTTGGTTTGATGTTTCGTTTGAAACATGATTTCTCTGACTGTGCATTCTCTTAACTGGGCATCTGCTGGATTTCTGTGCTCAAGAGTTTGGTGTGGTACTTAAATCTGCAACCTTTTCACCAGGAGATGAAACAGCAACTCATTGTGTGCCATGACTGGCCTAAGTTTTGAATGCAGAGACCAACTGCAGTAACTTTGCTGCATGGCTGGCATTAAATTATTTCTCTCTTGGAAATAAAAGCTCATATTTTTTAGTTTGTGCCTTGGTACTGTAG
Source organism: Chiloscyllium punctatum (assembly GCF_047496795.1). Classification (NCBI taxonomy): domain Eukaryota; kingdom Metazoa; phylum Chordata; class Chondrichthyes; order Orectolobiformes; family Hemiscylliidae; genus Chiloscyllium; species Chiloscyllium punctatum. The sequence continues at coordinate 55,325,067 of NC_092777.1, forward strand.
CGTAAACATCTTTTAGTTTTTAAAAGCCATTTTGTTTTAGTCACCTGCTTTTTATACTGTAAGTTTAATGTGAGGCAGCAACATGCAAAGTTCAGTTTCTATTCCGTACCAAACTGTTAGGTACAGTGGCTATGGATATTGTATATGTGTGAAAACGTGCCCAGAATTATTCAGTACTGGGCTGCATTGCAGATGTGTGAATTTCCTAATTAGATCTCTTGCGAAGTGCTCTGCCACAGGGAGAGAATGAGTTGGACTTGCCAGTTAAAAAGACTTTGTGATATTACATGTTGTTTTCAGCCTTTCCTTGGGATCTTAATTTTTCACTTGCTAATGGCAACCATGACCTTAAGATTAATTTAGATAAGACCTTTTGTGCTAAATAACTGCAATTTGCCCATTTATGTGGAATTACCTGCCTGCGATCAAATATGTGTATATAGAAAGTACTATAGTCATAAGCATAATGAGATGAAAAGGTCATGTATCTACACCAACATGTGCTTCGATCAATATTCACTTGAACATTATGCATTGTCGATTATTGGAGAACAAGAATTTGACTGAAGAGGGTTAATAGAGATAAATTTCCTGGATGCTCAAATGTGTACCATGCCAGGAAAAACAACCAGTCAATGACATGAAACCTAAAGTTGATAGGAATTTAGAATTTTGCTTAAACTACCAGGGAAGAATCTCTTGAAATAAGTTAGGAAAAGTTGACAGTGGTGAATGTTGTGATATAGCATAAGAATTTTTATAGTTTTTCTTCTTTTTGTGCTTAACTGTTGCAAATGACTTCTTGCTGTGTGGATTGAGTAAAGCTTTTAATCTAAGGATGGAGTAACTTCACATATACAGCCTGCACACATCCGTCATTGCTGCCATTTTCAAACTCAACTGGTTCTGTATCTTCATGTAACAAGATTCTTGTCCACATTGCCATCTTCCATAGGTTTGTCTGTCATAAATCTTAGCGTTTTGGACTTATCATCACATCAAACATTTGATTACTTGTCCCTCAGGATGCCTTGGAGTACTTAGAGTAAGGTAGTGACAGTGGCAGCAGAGATATGAAAACTGGGTTGAAGGAAGCGAACTCTCTCAATTTTTCAACATTTAGTTCCATCTTTGGAGACAGTAATTCAGACGTTTTGTTTTTACTTTTTCAAAACTCTGCTAAAACCGTATTGTCTTGATACTTCGACCCTTTCTATCAAAACCTCAAGACGTGAAAAGACAAGTCAAGTTCTTTTGGTCTGCACAGAAATCTTTCCTGTCTGTGCTTGGTGTATTTTCTTTCTTCTACATCCCTCCTCCCTTTCCATAAGTATTTTTGCAACTTCCTTGGCATTAGTGCAAGTATTTTACATTTTAATGAAAGATATTACTGTCTTAGATACACAACTGATGCATGCATGCTTTAAGTGGTGTTTATCAGTGTTCTGCAGTATAGCATGATTTGTGTTTTGTAAGGTGTTGAAATGGAACAGTTTCAAAAGGCCACGAAAAGTAGTGTTGGAAATTTAAGTTATCCATATTTCATCATTATAGCATTCCAGATTTATTTCATGACTGGCTTCTGTCCAGCAACCAGATGTAGAAATAGTGCATGTCTGTCAACAGCCAGCACTCCAATACAGCTCCAACTTTAGGGAAATGAATGTTGTGTTGCAGTCTGATTATGATATCTCAATTTATGGACCATAAAAAAACACAGCTTTATTTGTTAGCTTGGCTAAAGCCCATTCATCTTTCAATAACTAGAGATGATCAAACATTTCTTGAGCAATTTTCAAAGTTGAACGATGATCATACAGTATTTTTAATGGGCCGATCGGTGAAGTGGCCTTGAAGCTGAAAAATCCCTGCTTTTCCTACGTGCCTTTACTGAACAATAGAGACTAGTTGAAGTACAATTTGACTTTCTCAGGCGAATGTTGATAATTGATATTGAGATTATGCAGTTGAACAGGAGAAAAGATTTGTGTGAAAACTGAAATAATTGCAGATGCTGGAAATCAGAAACAAAAACAAATTACTGGAGAAGCTCAGCAGGTCTGGCAGCATCTGTTGTTGACGGTTCAGGTCCAGTGACCCTTCCTCAGAACAAGTGTAAAGCATCAGAGGAATCGCAGAAGTAAGTGGGCAGGGACTGGACAAGGGGAGAAAAACCCAAGTCAGGGTAGGATGCGGTGAGTTCTGTGGGACAGGAAAAGGCAGCAACAATGGGTCTGTCTAGGCAGTCTTATTTGTAGATTTTGAGAACTAGGTAGAAGCAAGCTCTGTGGAGTTGGGAGGTGATCAGCTTGGAGGTAGTGAATAGTGGTGATCACCAGATGAAATGACGTGTGGCCTGATGCTCGATGTTGGGGTCATGGTCAAGGGAGAGATAGGAGGAGGTAACTGAGAGCTAGTGTTCAGCCTCTTCAGAGTAGAGTTCAGTCCACCAGACAAAGTCCACCAATTACAAAGTCAGAATTGGATCTGAGAGCGCGGAGTGCAGTCAGTCCACAGAAGGTTGGGTTGGAATGGGTAAGGGGGGTCAGTGAAATTGAGGTGACCAATGTCATGTTGACAGTTCTTAATGAATAGGTCAAGTGCAGGTACAAGGATGGAAGGAGAGCGAATGTTGGAGGCAGGTGAAGGGATATGTGAAATAGGGAGAGGACTCTTGTCCAAGGAAATGTGCATGGATGCAAAGGTGACAGAAGAAGAATTCACTGTCCTGTTGTGCCCTAAATTCAGTAAGGTGGGGATGCAGAGGAATAAAAACTGAGACCTTTGCTGAGTACAGGACATTCAGCATTGGAGAGCAGAAGATCAGGAGGGATAGTGAATACATGGAGGTGGTGGAGTTGGGAGAGAGGTGGAGTTGGAGGGAAGGGGAGGGAGGTTCCAGAGGCTATCTGAATTGTTGCATCTTATATGCCTTGTTGCCTGAAAGGAAAAGAAAAAGTTTCTTGTTAGCACAGTGAATGAGCTGGCGGCTGAAGTGGAACAGGGGAGCAGTGCAGCTCTGAGCCAGTGTGAGGTGGTGCTGTTGGAGAGAGATGTTGAGTGCTTATGACAACGCAAAGCACTGTGTGTGGATCTCTGGATGCAGTGAGAGCAGCTGTCTGTGGAACTTTGAACATCATGGAGACATCTGTGATCCTGGGTGGATTCAAATCACAAAGGATGAACCTTGAGTTGGAATCCATGTGGGGTGAGTCTAAGCCAGAAGCAGTCACTGAGGAATGTGATGTGGCTGTGGGAACAGATTTTAGCAAATATCTTGTCAAGCACCATGAGGAACAGTGAAATTAATGACAGTGGACAAGAAAATAGATTGGAATGGAAATCCAGTTGGAGAGAGGAGCAGAACTACTTCAATGTGGACATCCTTGGAAGAGATGTGGCAGTGAGTTAAATACTAGTGAAAACTGCAATAACTGCTGGAAAAGCTCAGCAGATCTGTCAGCATAGGTGGACAGAAATCAGTTGACATTTCAGGTCCAGTGACTCTTCCTCAGAACTTGGCCAGTTCTGTGGAAGGGTCACGGAGCTGAAACTTTAACTCTGATTTCTCTCCACTGATACTGCCAGACCTGAGCTTTTCCAGCAATTTCTCTTTTTGGAAAAGATTTGTGTATGTCAGTGGGTTAGTGTTGAAGGATATGAGTTGTGAAGAAACATATCACAAGTGGAATTAGACTTGTTATTGAAAGATTGATAATGTTGAAGGGCTGCTTTCTGTCTTGGGGCACTGGATTAGGCTGACCCTGACAACCTTCCTTCTATGAAGTGAGGTTGAATCCATTTCACAGAAAGGGGGGAAACTGAGGGACACCTCTCTCTGGGGAACAGGTCAGAGCAGTGGGTCACAGTGTTTTATCAGGAGAATTCCTGAAAGAATTCTTGTGGACACCGAAGATTCTCATTCCCCAGACACTATTTGAGAGAAATTCGATGGATGCAGAAATGATATGAAAGCACTGGAGAAGATGCAGACAGGATTTAACAAGAATGTTAATACAATGGACAGGGTTTGTCTGCTGGAGATTTACCAGGCTGGGACTCTTCTCGAGAAAAGTGCAGACCAAACCTCTTAGAGATTTCTCTATTATGAAAGGGTTCAATACAATAGTCGCAGATGAAATGTTTTGGGTTTTGGGAAATGTTTAGTGATAAATTAACTGAGCCACTGAGGAGAAACCTATAGGCTTGAAGTAGACAATGTGAAACTCACTGCCTTATGGAGTGCTGTGGTAAAGCACGTTGATGTGTTTAAAGAAAAGCTGGATAAGTATTTGAGAAAAACATGGAAGGAGAGCCCTGTGGAGTGCAAACCCTGGTATAAACCAGTTGAGCTGAATGAGCTGTACTCTACGATCATAAGTCCATTTGAAATAGAAGACTAAATAATTTTAATTTGAACTGCAGTTATTGTTTAAGTATCAATAGCTATCTCACTGTATTGTTAATAGTAGTATTATGTGAATCTGTTTTCTTGACCATTAAGTATCAAGCATGGTGTCTTTAGACAGCTTCGATAAGAAAAAACCTTACACGGATGATCCATAAAAGATGATACTGTTTTTTCTGTTGTAAGAATGGAAATAGCTAACATAACTTTCTGGAACTGCTTACCAATATCCATGGACATGTATCGTTACTGCAGAGCCGATGGACAGGTGTTTAGTGGTAGTTGTAGAACTCAGTAATGTTGAGGGCTACTATTGCAAAATAGAAACTTGTTAGTGCGAGAGGGTAAAGAGAAAGGTTGTTAATGTGCTGGTCACTATTTGAGAGTTGGAAGAGAATTTGGATGATGCGTTGCTTCTTTTGCTTAACCATTGCAAGGACCTTCTGAAGAAATGATGTAGAATTATTTTTTGGCAAGTTGCCTGCTTGAGCTATTTAAGTGGATAAAACATCCATTTGAAGTAGAAAAAAAAATCAGGATACTTCAGATGTTGAAAAAAAAATGGTGGATGAGTCAAAGCTTGAAAAGCGTGATCAAATACTTGGCTGAAGTTTTGAGGATTGTCTTTAGGCAAAATAGGGAAGTGGGTACTTCGTGCTTTTGGCCACTTTCGGTTTTTTTTGCTATATATGGTTTTTGTTTTTGTAATAAATTTGGCAGAAATTTTAAGTGCTCTGATTATATGCAAAAAGTTACAAAATTTCTCAACATTTCAAGATATAATGGTTTCTAGTGTCTTTTTGATGCATTGTTGTTGCATTTTAGTTAGACAGAGCTGAAAATGTGTTGCTGGAAAAGCGCAGCAGGTCAGGCAGCATCCAAGGAGCAGGAGAATCTATGTTTCGGGCATGAGCCCTCCTTCAGGAATCCTGAAGAAGGGCTCATGCCCGAAACGTCGATTCTCCTGCTCCTTGGATGCTGCCTGACCTGCTGTGCTTTTCCAGCAACACATTTTCAGCTCTGATCTCCAGCATCTGCCGTCCTCACTTTCTCCTTTTAGTTAGACAGGCCATGAAAACAAGAATGGGAACCTTTCTATTAAAAGCTTACAAGTGTGAATTCACAGATGTTGCCTCCAATGCAACCCTACCTTCTGCTTCTATATATGAATGCAAGAGCCTGGCACTTCAATTCAACTAACAATGGTAATGTGATCTAGGTTAGGGATTAGGTGCATACTAATAGGTTAGTGAAAATACAAAAAATTAATAGCATGATAATTGTTTAGAAATTTAAATCCATACAGATGACCATACAGGATGTGACAACCATCAGTTGGGGAAGCAATGTCTTGGAATAAAAGGCAACAAATTTAATGTCGACATGTACGTGTATGAGACTCCAGAAACTTGGGGTAGTAATCACCTGAAGGTGCAATGGTGAAAGCCGGGAGCCTGCATCATCAGGCATTGGCAACTAGTAGCAAAATGTAATCTGTTTCTTTCTTGCTAATGTAACTGTGTACTCATTTGAAGAGTAACTAGTAACTCCTTTAAGTTAATGCCTGTAACTTACATTTTTATAGGTATTCTTGATCTGTCATAGAGTCATAGAGAGGTACAGCATGGAAAATGACCTTTCGGTCTAACCTGTCCATGCCGACCAGATATCCCAACCCAATCTAGTCCCACCTGCCAGCACCCGGCCCATATCCCTCCAAACCCTTCCTCTTCATATACCCATCCAAATGCCTCTTAAATGTTGCAATTGTACCAGCCTCCACTGGCAGCTCATTCCATACACATACCACCCTCTGCATGAAAAAGTTGCCCCTTAGGTCTCATTTGTGTAACATAATCCCTTCTTTAAATGTCCAGGCAAGTGCGTATTCATGAATTTGAATACAATGTCAAATTAAAGAAATTATGTGCTGGAACTCTGTCTTGGGCCAGCTTCAATAACTATTGTGTGGCTCAGGGATCCCTCTTTGGCAAAGGAGTCTTGGCAGAGGAACATGGCACTCTGAGAAGATGCAAGATTTACTTTCCCCACCTCAAAAAGTTGCCTTCTTGATTAGCTGAGCTTTCCAACAGGTAGTGCATCATTCAATAGCCAGTTCATTTTACAGAAGGTGGTTCTGACATGTAGTGCACGCAACAATTTCTCTGGCTATTTGGTCAAGATTATTTTCAAGATTCTTCAATCATATGTGAAAACTGGTTTTCTTTTGAATTCTGAGCAAGTTAATCTAGCAGAATTTTATTGCTGGAGCAGCTGTTTGTGTCAATGAAAATGAATTCTAATGAATATTTAGCGAAATCTATCAATTCACAAAATTATATTGTCTTTTTAAAATGATAAACTGCCGTTAGTTCAAATTTACTAACTGAATTTAAATCCACAGTGTTTAAAGAGCTGTTGTGCCATTTTAATGCAATGACTTAATTTGAATGTTTGGGAAATTGGAATTTTTGAGCAGAACAACAACTCCAAATTATCAAGGCCGTTGTTTAATGAATACTAAGTCGACAATACAATTTACTTTTTCCTTCTGAATGTTACACCAATCTGACTTGTATCAACTGAACTGTATGAAAAGGCATATAATATTTTGTGTGGACTTATCTTGCATGGTTTCCACTGTTGCTATTACCATTAGAATCACAGAACTATACATAAAAACGGAACGTTTTTAAATTGTGGCTCCACATTTTTATATCTGAGATACACCAATCTTTAAAAGTTTTATTATTAGGAACTTCAGAAGCAAGATCATTGGCTGCACTGTTGAGTAGCTTAGGACATTCTGCTTAAAATGGTGCCAAGGTTAGGAGAGGGTAACAAAAAAAACAGGTGACATCTGGGATGTCCACCTTTGCTTTTAACTTGAGATGAGAAATTTAGGCACTTTATCCTGGAAGAGTGGTGCCACTGGAGATGTGATGGTGATATTCAGAGTGGCAGATTTCGGTGGGCTAAATTGTTTCATTTCTCAATCTCTTGTGGATGGAAGATGTACATTTAAAATCAGCAAGAGAATGAGAGTGATTAGGAGAAACTTTTTTTGCGGATGGATTCTGGAGTGCATACTGCATCATCAAAAACAGTGCTGGACCAGTTAAGGAGGCAAAATATAGCAGCAGAATATAATTTTGTACCAGCTTGTCAAATGCTTTAAGGGCTGCCTTAAAAGATGCTCGAGTGACTTTTTAGATTAGATTACTGAGTGGAAACAGGCCCTTCAGCCCAACAGGTCCACCGACCCGCCGAAGCGCAACCCACCCGGACCCATGATCCGACATTTACCCCTTCACCTAACACTACGGGCAATTTAGCATGACCAATTCACCTAACCTGCACATTTTTAGACTGTGGGAGGAAACCGGAGGACCCGGAGGAAACCCACGCAGACATGGGGAGAATGTGCAAATTCCATGCAGTCAGTTGAACCCCCGTGCCACCCACATACATATGCAAGGTTTTGTTTTTAAGAGTTCTGGGTCTAACATCCAGAAATGTACAATGAAACATGATGTGTGATTTCCAGTCCATGTCTTATATCTTATCCCAAGGTGGCACTTAACAGGAAGTCTCAGCTTCCTGCCCTGTCCAGAATTCTTGGAGCTCCACTTTGCAACCGGAATCCCATAGGGTAGTTTTTGTTTGGTCCTTAGAGTGTTGATGTGTTGTCTTCTAGTAACATGGTGTCCATTGGAGTTCTCTAGAAACCAGAATTGGAGAAATGTTGTGCTGGAGGAAATTCGAGATGCGGAAGGTGAGGCTATGGTGTGATTTGGAAAGAAGGATAAAAAGTTTCTAATTGTAGAATTGTTTAACCTGGAACTGGTGTAGGTTACCAAGCACAGGAGTGATGGATAAATTGGTGTCAGTACGAGTCAAGATGTGGCAGCCAGTTGAATGACCTCAAATCTATATAGAATAAGGGAGGGTAGCCAAGAATCTTTTGGAATAGTTGGGCCTCTAGTTTAGGGTTTAAAAAAAGGCATTAGATGAGTGTTTCAGGAGCAGCTATGTTGAATTAGTTTGTCTTCGTGGTGGCATGGTTAAGTTATTAGATGCTCGATGTGGGATCAAAGAAGATATAAAATTACCTGCAGTTTGGTTTGGTGTTGAACAGTAGTGAGGGATAGGCTTGGTTTCAGTATCTGGAGAATAAAGTTTGTGATAGAACCTGAAGGTAGACCTAAAGTTTGTGATAGACCTCAAGCTTTGGTTTGACCAGTATTTAGTTGGAATAAATTTCTGCTCATTCAGTATGGAATAGTTGCCAAGCACTCTGATAATTTAGATGTAATAGTTGGTGCTTGTTAGAGTTGGGGGTTGTCAATGAACATGGAGAAGGATGTTGATAAAGGTGAATAGTTTAACTGACAATGGGCCAAAATGTTTAGCTTTTTGAGAGCTGGCGTTACTTTGTGTGGTGAAATATCACCAGCAACATTGTAATGTCCATTAATTTTATGTATGGTATTGATGGGTTTGATGTTAACCTTAAATAAAAAAGCATGAACAATCTAATGATAGTTAACCGGCTGTTGGAGCTTAGTAAATATAGAAATTCAACTCAATAGTATGGAGAGGTAGTAAATTTGATTGGGGAGAAGGTGCTGAAGGATCAATTTATCTTGAAAGCATTGATGTGTTTCATTAAACCTCTATCCAAGTACAGCTGATATGGGGTATTAACGAGTGTAATATGTATCAGACAAATATTTGTGAAATCATTCTAAATCGTTTAATTATTAGAACTACTCTGACTGCAATAAACTCCTTTTAGATGAAACTTTGGCAGGGGTATTTCAGTCCATAGTGTTATGAAATATTTGGACATGTTTTGCTCAATCCTCAATTCCATGTTACAACATTAAGCATGGAAGATATTGGAGATGAAATAGGCTTATTCACTTGTAGACCAATACCCAAGGCTTTACTTGTAGGCATGATGCATTTTAAGTGTTGATGCTTCTGATGGGAGAAAACGAGGGATGAGCACCAATGCGAGGTACAGAAGAAGGCAAAAGAGAAAATGGTAACAGTTGGAAGCCCCCGTGAGTGAGCAAAAAGAGGAGACCATACCAAGCATCAATGGTGGATAGACACAAGCTGGAAAGGAAGTCGAGTAACTATAGCAGGCCTTTAGATGAGAGAGTGAATAGCATGATCAGTGTGGAGGGAAAGGTCGTCTTGCATTTAGATTCATGGCAAGCAAGGCCAGGTAGAGTCAAAGATCATCTGAAAGTGGCAGGGGAAGATGGGACAATATTATTAAAATTTCACAAAGGAAAAGGATTGAAGAGTGCCCAACCCTCAGTAAAAATAAGTTTAGTTATGCCGTAGTGACATCCATAGGGAGCAGTGTGTGAGACTTTGCACAGCTAAACTTCGAACAGCTGAACTAAATGTCAGTGAAAGAATAGTCTTCACATGATTAAACTGCTCTGTGGCACAATGAGTGCCAAGTCAGTTGGTGTTTGTGAAAAATGCCACGGCATTGATTCATCAGGGAGTAAAGGAATATAGACTCGATGCCAAATCTAGTAGAAGATGAAACTGATTCTTCCAGAGGTCCTGAAAGAACATTGAATGCTCTTTATTCTTGTTTTTCATTTTCTGCTTAGCTATCATTAAAGTGAATCCTTAAAATTATAAACTTGACTAAGAAGTTAATCCAAATGTTAAATTCAGATGTTAATGGGACCACTTTACGAAAAAGGTATGGAATAAAAATCCTCATTGGTGTTTTGGCATTTTGGTTCACGAGGTGAATACATATACATCATTAGTGTAGAAGTCAGAAGACAGTCAGAATCCTTTTCTCAGAGGTAAAATGTCTAAAACTAGGAGGCATGCATTTAAGGTGAGAGGGGGCAAGCTCAAAGATGAGAGGCAAGTATTTTTACAGTGGTAGGAATGTGGAATGCATTGCCTGGGGTGGTGGTGGAGGTGGATACGATAGGGGGCATTTAGATAAACACTGAATAAGCAAGAAATGGAGGCATATGGACCAAGGGCAGGCAGAAGGGATTATTTTAGTTAGTTTTAGTGTCACGTGCGGCACAACATTGTGTGCTGCAAGGCCTGTTGCTCTGCTTTACAGTTCTATGTTCTAAGTGATACAAATATCAAAAGTACTCAGTTGAAGCAGCATAAAATGGCGGTGAAAATAAAAACAGATTCAGTATTCAGAATGGGAAAAGCGTATTTCTGATGTCCTGTGGTGGAGTAGTCACTCACAGTGCTTTATTACTATCTCCAAATGTTAAGCTTTCAGTACCTGACCTGTTGAGTGGTAGGATGTGAAACTTTGTTGGGTTTGTCAGCTGGATTGTCTTTAAGCATAGGCATGCATATTCTTTCCTTCCAGAACATAGGAATGGTGCCTTTTTAAAATAAAGTTTAGCTAGGCTGAGTTAAAATGTAAAGGGTGGAGAATGAACAAGACCGGGAATTCCCAAGCTAGGTATTAGGAAACACTCAGTCAATACTTAAAGGCTGCACTTAAAGAATTTAAAGCAGAGTGAAGTTCCTCAATGGAAATGTATTAATTTGCAGCTTTAAGTATACAGCATTTGTGAAGACATGGCATTACTTTTATCTTTTCCTCTTTAATATATTTGAATTCTGAGTTGCTTCAGAGACCATGGCAGATGTGTGCTTTGTTCTTCCCATATACTTTTGCAGCTACAATGCATTTCTTGATAAGATTGGCTACATTTCTGCCACTTATATTATATTACAAGTGACATTTAAAATATGTAATGGTGTTATTTGAGAACTACTATCATTTGATATTCCACTGTGAATGGATTTACTTAGTAGCAACCCTGTGGCACCTGGAAGAAAAAGCCAAAGTCTTTGTGGAGGCTTGGTTAAGTAGTGTGTGTTAAATTGCTTGAAACACTGTTGAAACCATCGGAGTGTTTTAAGTAAGATTAACTTTTTTTTAGTTTAGTATACTGCAAAAAAGACATGCTGTTCACATTTTGGGATGAGTGGTTTCTTAATGAATCCAGTTGATTTATGTTTGCACAAACAGAAAACAATGTTTTGTTCTGAAGTGTGTTTGTAATTCTTCATGGCTTGTGGCTTCCTGTGTGGATTTGAGAACAAATGTGTTGACCTCCTTGGTCTTCCTTTTCTTGGTGCAAGTCTGAATCAATACATAAGGCTTTGTAGATTGCAGGCAGGCTGAGAGACTGCAGTTCTGTTAAAAAATGCAAAACAGAAAGTGAGAAGGTTTTGAGAACTATCATCTCTAGATTCTGATGTATGTGTTTCCAGCATTTTGTGGTTAAGATTTGAAACATTTTAAAATTTTTGAGATTTTGGAATGAACTGATTTGAGTGCCATGCTTGGAACTTGACTATGGAGCATATTTGGTTGTTGGATTTGTTATTGTTTAGGGGGTTCTGCCTCTGCTTTTTGTGATGCTTAAACATCTGGCCCAGTGTATCCTTTTAAGTAATGTTGGGCAATTTCAGGTAGAGTAGCAGCAAAGTCTCTGCATGTGCTTTCAGTTTCCTTTGGTGTGAAGTTTTTAAAAAAAAAACAGTCCTGTTCCTGATAGCCTGACATCCACTTCTCAATTTGAAGCATGCAGGAATGAGTAAGGCTATTCATCATTCCTCCTAACATTGCACAAAAAGAAAATTCAAAAGCTGCTGACTCCTGTGATCAGGGCTGCTTCATGAAAAATGACCACTGGTGACAGTGGTACCAGTGAACTTCAGGCATCTCTAAAATTATAGTGCAGCACTAGTTGTCATCTTCCGGAGAATAGTGATGTAGAGAATTTAATCCCTATCCTTTTGTTATGTACCAGATCAAACCCCCTCAAAATATATTAAAATAATCTAGGCCCTAACTTTTTCTTATTTTAAAGGTAAGTGTAAGGTACTGTGTTTGAGATACAATTAGTTTGGTCAAATGACGAGATTTGAAGCAAACCAGACTCTATTCATCTACACAAGTTAAAATACAACAAAAGAATAAAGAAAAGAATTGGCTTAGTAGTAACTATTGGAAAACCCAACAGAATAATCGATTAGCTAGCTACTAAGCAGTAATAGTTCCAATATAGTAACATTCCAAAAACATACCTTTGGCAAAAGGCAAATTCAGAAACCGATTATCTCTCGTGAAACTTCAGCTCAGGAGGAAAAATGTAAAGAGAACTCTGAAAGAGTGTATCAGGGAGAACTGTACTTTAGCAGCAGACTCAGTAACAACCGTTACTAGTGAAAACCAAAGAAACTAAAAATCCTGGTTCTGAGAGAGCTTGACCACACCCATTTAGGCTTCTTCTATTGTTCAAACTGAAAAACAAACCCTCAAACTATTCACACTAGTGTTCTGTGGAGATTACTTGGCACCAATCTCTTAAAACCATTGCATCATCACACTTCCCTCTCCTAATTGTGCCCCTTGGAAGAAATTACACTGCCCTTGGCCGTGGGTATTAGGAGGAAGGCATAGAGTGCTGTCCCTTAAATTAGGGCCACTGCTTATTTGTAGCTATATAAAATAACCAAAGTTTGTAGATGAGACAAAATTCACAAGTGCAGTTAGGAGAAAGTGCGGGCTGCAGATGCTGCAGAGTCAGAGTCGAAAAGCGTGATGCTGAAAAAATCACAACAGGTCAGGCAGAATCTGAGGAGCAAGAAAATGGCCATTTCAGACATAATTCTGGGTTAGTGGTGCTGGAAGAGCACAGCAGTTCAGGCAGCATCCAAGGAGCAGTGAAATCGACGTTTCGGGCAAAAGACTTTATTCCTGATGAAGGGTTTCCAGCATCTGCAGTCATTGTTTTTACCTCATTTCAGACATAAGCCCGAATGAAGGGCCTTCTACCATTATGACCAATTGATGCCAAATGCACAGCTGGGAATCTGATTATGTTCCAATATTTTATCATTACTTTTAAGTAGCAAAAGCTGAGATAAACATTGGTTGTTCTGTTTGTAATCTACAACTATTTTTTGTGATGGATTCCAAGTAAGAATGCAGGAAAATGTGGCAGGTATTTTGAATAGAAGTACTGATGCAATTGATGACCATTTGCAATCTATGTGGTCAATCTCACCATAGCAGGAATATCTGTACCACATTGCAGCTGTTAATAGTCTTGACAAATGCTTTTATGCATATTTTAGCTGTCATTTGTTGAGTTGACATATATTGATAATGAGCAAAAAAAAAGAGAAAATAAAAGCCCAAAATAACAATTCCTCATTGGCATAGGTACTGTTTCACTGAAAGGCAGGGTGTGGGGATAAATCAACTAGTGGGTGGGTTCGGAGAAATAATTATAACCATCCTGAACCAGTTGAAAGTAAGAGACAGCATGGGCCATATACCTATGGGCATTAACTAAAGTAATTATTAATATCAGCATTGTCAGCTTTATTTACTTAGTGCAACTGTAATGGTAATCAACATTAGCTATGCTTATTTTAAGAATTCCTTATTCGCTTTATCATTAGCAACCTCTCTGATTCTCTCTCCTTTGAAATGGTCCTTTATGCTTACCTCTTTGATCAAGCTATTGGTCTGCTGTCCTAACATCCTCCTTTGTGACTTGATGTCAGATTGTGTTTGATAATGCTCTTGCGAAGCACCTTGGAATGTATTACTATGTTTAAGCTTTCAAATGCCAACTGTTGTTGAGCTGTCCATTTGTTAAATATGTGTGTGCGTGCATAATTTCAAGCCAAATCTCTCTTGTAGTTATTTTAATTAACCTGTTTGAACGTATTGTGACGTATGGGGCACCTTCTGGCCAAGAGGGAAGGACTTTTATCACTGTGCCACAAGAGCCCTTATTATTTTTTTGTGCATCTATTTAAAAAGGATATTGAATAGATTGTGATTGTGTATTTGTAAATTTGTTCCATTATGTGTCTCACTGATGTAACTTCACATTGCCAGAGCCCCACAGATGTGAATATACTGTTTGTGTTTTCAGATTTATTTCAGGCATATCCCATATAAAAGCCACTCGTATAATATTTGCAGTCTAATTTATTACAATTTAAAAGAGCGCATTGAAAATAAAAGCTCATAAGTGCGTGTGATAATTATACTTTGTTAGTTTGCACTCATTGACCAGTCCTGTTTATTGAATAATTTGGAATATTTTGTTTTTTAGATGAAAACTGTCAGTGTTGCCTTAGTTCTATGCCTGAACGTTGGTGTGGACCCCCCAGATGTGGTGAAAACTACTCCCTGTGCTCGTTTAGAGTGTTGGATAGGTGAGTAACCTCTTAAATTTGAGTGATAATATATTCATTTATGACTTGGTTCATATTCTCATTCATATTTCTGAATTTTTATTGTTTTTGGCCAATAACTCTCAGAACATAAAGTTTTAATTTTATCTTCACTCTTTTAATCCAAGAGGTAGGAAAGCAATCTGTGCTGCTATTGAGAGTTGTGCAACATGTTATTTCATGACCTGCATCTCCCAAGTGGTAAAATCTCCTTCCTAACTGACTATCTTCAGCTTGGAAACATATCATTTGGGGAATCGGTGCTTTATCTAACCACTTGCTGAGAGTTTGATGGTGTACCAAAGCACTGAATCACAAACCATTACATGTTTCAAATTGTCAGTTTTTGGAAATAACCAGATGGACTGCAGTTACTTTTCTTGTTTCACGACCTGTTATGTTTAAGAACATACACTTGTGTTTTTGCTCAAAATTTGAGTGCATTCATTAATTGCTCTGGACAATTTATCTGTCTTTTTAATCATTTGTTGTTTGCTGAATTAGTGGTTATTTTTACACAGAAATTGTGCTTTGGTTGATGTTTCCAAATAGATGTGATTTAATGTAGTGCAAGAGTTTGAACAGTTCCTCAACCCCCAGGCAAGTTTATTAGTTTAGCCATGTCAATGAG
Source organism: Chiloscyllium punctatum (assembly GCF_047496795.1). Taxonomy (NCBI): domain Eukaryota; kingdom Metazoa; phylum Chordata; class Chondrichthyes; order Orectolobiformes; family Hemiscylliidae; genus Chiloscyllium; species Chiloscyllium punctatum. The sequence goes on from NC_092777.1 coordinate 55,340,396, forward strand.
GAGTGACATTACTGAGAGGGGAAAATAAACAACCCAAATTGCTTTCGTAAGTCATGCTTGTGTAACCTCTAGATTTTGTTTCCGGGAGGGAAAGGGGAACAGAAAAGGTGAGAAAATGTAAGGACTTCATATTTGGTTCAATGAATAAATAATTAAATTATTTGGGAAGACAAAATGGAGTAACAATTAGTTTTAGATCAATTTAGATTTAACTGTTAATGCATCAAATCTGTTAGAACTGGTTGAAGCTTGAGAAGATGCAAATCATCAATTAACACAAGAGTCCACCTTCTGTTGCACTGTTATATATGTATGATGTGGCTGTAACTACAAATTCTGATTTTGTTCAACTTTTAAGTATAAGCACAATAGATACTTGAAAAATGGAGGCGGGATAGAAATACCTAGGATCATAGAATCCCAACAGTGCAGAAGCAGGCTATTTGGTCCATTTGAGTCCACACCAGCCCTCGGAAGAACATCCCACCCCCACTCATCCCCTACCCTATCCCTGTAACCCTGCATTTCCATGGCTAACCCACCTAGCCTGCATATCCCTGGGCACTATGTGCAATTTAGTCTGGCCAATCCACCTAACATGCACATCTTTGGACTGTGCGAGGAAACCCAAGCAGGCAGAGGGACAATATGTGGAGTTGGCACAAATCGAGCCAGGGTCCCAGGTGCTGTGAGGCAGCATGATAACCACTGAGCCACTCTGTCAATGGCCGTTTTCTTAACAAAATGTTACCTTTCTCTCAGTATTTTCCCAGTTTTGAAGATGTTGATTTTTTTTCCTGGAGGTTGGTATTTTGCTCAAGTGTACCTACTTCATATATGCGTTGGGATTGTAAGTATAGGCAGATGATTTAACTGGTCTGCTTGGTCATCTTCCTTGATTCCCACATACTCACTTCTGCCCGTAGTCCCTGAATACTGATGAGGAAAGGAGTTTTGATCATTAGAAAAATGGAGTTACTTTCCTCCTTAATGCAAGGCACTGCAATTAATTATTAGTTCAACCAGCCCAAATAAGATATTGATTAATTCAGTCAAAACCAGGGGCTGAATCTGGGACGTTGCTGTTTCTTAAATAACATGTCTCCTCAATGCAGCATTGTCTCCGTCTTACCATTAGCGTTAGGTGGTCTGACTTGCTTTTATAAAATAAAGCCTGCTCCTATATTGTACAGTTGGTTCTTCAGTTTGAGTAACAATTCTGAACATTGGTATACATATGGAAAAATTGCAATTCACAGAAAAATTCAGTCTTGTGCAAAGTGTAGCTAATTTTAAAGTCGAAGGGTTTGCTTTGTTTGAAGCAATGTATTGTTTGGCACAAAATTCCAATTATGCAGTGTAGGATTTTGATTCAGGTTCTTGGTGTTCTATGTAATATTTGTTACAGATATTTATTACAAAACTATAAAGGCAGTATTAGCAAAACTTTTGCAACTATCTTAACTGTGAAAATTGGTTGAGGCCAAGAGTGGATTTGGCCCCTCAGGAGGGAGCTTGGAATAGAATCACTTTGGGTTGAGGCACACTTTGGCTCATGGAGTGTTATAAGGTCCAAATTAACCTTACAAACTCAGCTAAAGAAAGTGGAGTCACAGGTAGACAGGGCAGTCAAGGCGGCTTTTGGCACACTGACCTTCATCAGTCAGGATGTTGAGTATGGAACCTGGAAAGTTATGTTGCAATTGTGCAGGACGTTGGTGAGTCCACACTTGGAGTATTGTGTTCAGTTTTGGTCACCTTGTTGCAGGAAGGATCTTATTAAACTGGAAAGAGTGCAGAAGAAATTTCCAAGGATGTTGTCAGGACTTGATGGTCTGAGTTATAGGGAGAGGTTGGACAAGCTAGGACATTTTTCTGTAGAGCGTAGGAGACTGGGGGGGGGGATCTTATAGGGGTGTATAAGACTGTGCGAGCATGGATAGGGTGAATGACTCAGACTTTTTCTAGGGTTGGGGAATCGAGGACTAGAGGGCATCAGTTTAAGGTTAGAGGGGAAAGAATAAAAGGGAACCTGAGGGGCAACTTTTTTACACAGGGTGGTATGCATATGGAACGAGCTGCCAATGGAAGTGGTTGAGGCGGGTACGTTAACAGCATTTAAAAAACATTTGGACAAATACAAGGATAGGAAAGGCTTAGTAGACTATGGGCCAAGTGCAGGGAAATGGAGTTAGTGTAGATGCACATTTTGATTAGCACGGACCAGTTTGGGCCAAAGGGCCTGTCTCCGTGCTCTAGGACTCGATGACTCTCTATGACTGGAAAGAGCGTTAGCTCACTATAAAATGCAAAGAGCTCTCGTGACACAGTGGTTCAAGCCCCATCTGCTCCACAGATGGGTAATGTCATTGCTGAGCTTGCTTGATGTTTTCTCTGTTTTCTTTTCCCCCCCCCAAACTATCATTTTGGTGGCTGGGATGGGTTGGTGTGATTAGTTTTGGATGATGTTCACTTGGAAGCTTGTGCCAATGTCAGTAAATAGAGCTGTGCTTTCTCTATGTAGCATTGATTTAGCTTGGGTATTAAGGTCCTCTGAGGCTCAAACTGCCAAGCATTTTCTCTTTAGAAAATACAGTGAACATTATTGAGTTATTTACAAAAATGTTCCTTCATTCAAAAGAATTTTTTTGAAGCAGCCTGAATTGTTCTTGTGAAGGTCTTTCGGCCTGTGTCCTTTGGGAAAAAATATCTGCTTTGCACTATAAAGTAAGGACAGCAAATTAAAGGAACTACCTGTTGCTGTGTTAATTAGTAGCTTTGATCCATAATGAACCGTTTAAAGTTGTTTAATTTGTTCATCTACATATTTCCAAATTTGATCAATGAAGCAGTGGTTGGGAGGATTCACTGGTTCAGATTTAGTCTCATGTCATGGATATCCAAGCACCTTTTTTTTTCAGTCGTTTGTGTGATGTGGCTGTTGCTGGCTGAGCCAGCATTTATTGCCTGTCCCTAGTTGCCCTTCAGAAGGTGGTGATGAGCTTCTGCCTTGAACCACTGCAATCCACCATATCATTAGGGAGGAAATTCCTGGATTTTGGGTCAGAAACGTGGAATGGTAATATTTTCAAGTCAGCATAGGGAGTGACTTGGAAGAGAACTTGCAGGTTTATTATTATCTGTTCGTGGGATGTGGGCATCACTGGTTTAGTCCAGCATTTATTGACCCTCCGTGATTGACTAGAGGGTAGTTAAAAGTTGCTGTGGGTCTGGAGTCACATGTAGGCCAGAACAGGTAAGGATGGCAATTTCCTTCTCTCAAGGACATTCGCGAACCAGATGGCATTTCCAATAATTGGCAGTGGATTCTCCGGCATCATAAAACTCCAAATTTTTATTGAATTCAAATCCCACCATCTGTCATGGCAGGATTTGAACCCAGGTACCCAGAACATCACCTGGGTCTCTGGATTAACAGTCCATGTTACATGTTACCTCCCATGTTCCCATATATCTGCTGCTTTTGGCCTTCTAGATCAGAGTGGTCGTGAGTTTGGAAGGTGCTCTCTGAGGGTCTTTAGTGCATTTCTGTGCTGCATCTTGTAGATAGTACACCGCTGTTACTGAGTGCCGGTGGTAGAGGGAATGAATGTTGATTGATGTCGTGCTAATCAAGTGGGCTGCTTTGGCTTGAATGGTATCAAGCTTCCAAAGTGGTGTTGGAGCTGCATCCATCCAGGCAAGTGGGAAATATTCTATCACACTCCTGACTTGTGCCTTGTAGATGATGGGAAGTCTTTGGGGAGTCAGGAGCTGAGTTACTCACTGCAGTATTCTCAGTATTTGATGTACTCTTGTAGCCACTGTGTTGATGTGATTCATTTCTGAAGATATTAAATAAGTTGTTCTTTACTTTAATGGCTGTACCTTGGATTTCTATCAGACATAGGCCACACCACTCTTAGTCAGCTATCATACTAGTTATGGTGAATTCTAATTACTTCGCCATCAAAGCGTAGTAAACATGCTGCTGGAGGATTGACAACCTCTCTTCACACCAGGCTGAGGCATCAGTGCTAATTACTTCTCAAGTGCAGTCTGTCATGCTACTTGGTATTCAAAAACTGTTTGGAATAGACTTTTCTTTAAGAATTCAGTTTTGTTGTTTAGAATATAGATCAATACAACTTTTGAGAAGATTTGTAGCTCGGGTTGAGGTCAGGTTGTAAGTTTCCTCGCTAAGCTGGCAAGCTTGTTTTCAAACGTTTCGTCACTATGCTAAGTAACATCATCAGTGAGCCTCCGGTGAAGCGCTGGTGTTCTGTCCTACTTTATTTGTGTGTCTCGGTCTCTTAAGGTGGATGATAAGACACCTGAGAGATGATTACCAGACTGCTCCGACCCCTTGGCATCATGGTAGCCCATAAACCTACCAATACACTGAAACAGCTACTGATGATCTTAAAGGACTCTATACCAATAACCAGCAAAACGAATGTCATTTACAAAATACCTTGCAAGGCCTGTAACAAACACTGCCATTGGACAAACAGGCAGAAAGCTAGCCACCAGGATACACCAACTAGCCACCAAAAGTCATGAGCCACTATCACTAAGTATCCTTACACACAGACGAAGAAGGGCACCACTTTGACTGAGACAACACATCCCTCCTAAAACGGGCTAAACAGAGACACGCACGGGAATTCCCAGAGGCCTGGCGTTCAAACCGGAACTCCATCAATAAACACATCGATTTGGGTCCCATTTACTAATCTCTGAGAAAAAGAACAGGAAATGATATCACCCACCTTAAACGACCAAGAGACACAAATAGAAAGTGGGACACCAGTGCCTCACTGAAGGCTCACTGATGATGTTACCTAGCATGGTGACAAAACATCTGGAAACAAACCTGTCGGCTCAGTGAGCAAACTTACAACCTATAGATCAATACAGCATAGGAACAGGCCCTTTGGCCTGCGATGTTGTGCCACGCATGACGCCAAATCTCTTCTGTGTGCCCTTGGTCCATGTACCTCCATTCTTCTCACATTTGTGTGCTTAACTAAAAAGATCCTTAAATGTATCTGCCTCCGTCAGCATCCCTGGTACTGCATTCCAGACTCCTACCATATTCTGTGTAAGAAAAAGACTTGCCCCTCACGTCTCTTTTAAACTTTCTGCCTCTCACTTTAAGTTAGACAATTCAATGTTAGGAAAAAGATTCTGGCCATCAACCCTATCTATGCACCTTATAATTTTATAGACTTCTATCAAGTCTCCCCTCAGCCTCTGTTGCTCAAGAGAAAACAGCCTGCATTTTCTAGTCCCTCTTTATAGTTCATGCCCTCTAATTCAGGCAGCAGCCTGGTAAGTCTCTTCTGCATGCTCTTCAAAGCCTCCACATCGTTCCTGTAATATGGTGACCAGAATTGAACACAGTACTCTGAGTGTGGCCTAACCAAAGTCTAATTGTATTTAAATGTCTAGTTAAAGAACAGTGCTCCTAGAAATACTTTGACTTTGTCTTTACCCTTTTGAAAGATGGATGAGAAATGCCAGGGAAAACAGTGAACAAAACGAATATGTGAGCATTTTCAGAGCAAATTGAAATCACAAATGTACGTAAGGCTCTTTGGCAGTTTGGTTCAAAACAAAAAAAACTGATTTAATTTCTTCTTCTCCCTTCATTAGAAATATTGAAGGTATATATTGAATGACTCCAATGTCTGTGCCTGATACCTTACCCAGTTGTCATTGCTTCTGTCCCTGGTTCCAATATGGACAAGATTTAACTGGAATCCGTGCTTATGTTTAATGCTTTTTTACTACTATTCTGTGTACCCTTATGTAGCTCCTTTTGTATTCTGTCTGTCAAGATGCCATGAAATTCAATTGTTTTAAAAATCCTTTATCGTAAGGGTAATACCAACGTTTCCACGCTTTTAAGACTTGGATTTAATTCAATTGGCTCAGTGACCAATATTGAATCTCAGTGAAGATAAAACACTTTGGATTGCAATCCAATAACATCCTGTTTACTTTGCTATTTGCCACTGTGCAGTGAGTGGAGGTAGCTAGGTTATCACTGTCTGCACATCTATCAACCATTTTCCTAGCTAGTTTAACTCTATTCACTATTGTCAAATCAATGAACATCGCAATGTCCCAATAAATTTGGAATGAGCCAAAGTAATACCTGTGTGAGGAGACAGTAGTGTTGTCACTGGACTAATAACCTAGAGACTCGGGTAATGCTCTGAGAAACCCACCACAATAGATAGTGGATTTGAATTTTAACTAGTGCAGGCACAATGGGCCGAATGGTCTCCTTCTGAGTTGTAATGATCCTGTGTCAAGAGAAGGACTGGTCACTCGACCTGAAATGTTATTTCTGATTTCTCTCCACAGATGCTGCCAGAACTGCTGAGCTTTTCCAGCAAATTCTACTTTTGTGTTTGTGATTCTGTGTAGTACCTTAGCAAACCCCTTTTGGAAATTGAAATGCATTGCATCCACTGCTTTTTTCCTTTGTCTATCTTGTCTGATATCTCCTCAAAAATAATTCTAATAATTTTGTGTGGCATGACTTTCCCTTATGAAGTCGTGCTGACTCTGTTGCACATGCAATAGCAAAGTTTAAGAGGCATTTATGAACAGGCAGAGGATAGAGGGGTACAGACCATAAACAGGCAGATGGGATTGTTCAGAATAACATCATGGTTGGCACAGACATGATGGGCTGAAGGACGTATTCATGTATTGTACTGTTTTTTTGTTCAGAAACAAAGTATAGCAAATTTCAAACCTTTTTTCAGAAATAACTGAGAAACTAATTGAAGTTAGATGGAATTGATTATTGGAGGACTATAAAATGAAAATTAACACCAAGGCAGTATTGAGGGGGTGGTGTATTGGAGATGTCATCTTTCAATGAGCTCTTAAACTGAGTTATAGTCTGCACTGTCAAGTGGATGTAAAAGATGTCATGCCGTTATTTTAAAGAAGGGTATGGGAATTATGTCTGACCAATGTTTATCCCTCAATCAGTTTCACAAAAGCAAATTAATTGGTCATTGATATGATACAAATTGTGGAAGTTGCCTATGAATAAATTGGCTGACCTCTTTTTCCATGTGACTACACAGTGTCTGCTTCCAAAAATGTTTAATTGTCTAAGAGTTTTAGGATGTTGTGTGGAAATGAAAGGTGCTAAATCGTCTTATTGGAATAGCACCCAGAATTTGAGAAGGGGCAGATCCAATTGAACTGACTTCCATGTGTTTTTTAAAGGAAGGGTCAGCCTGAGTGGAGATTAGAAAACCCATGACTTTTTGTTGGGTGTGTAAAAAGCAGTATTAACCATTTGGGCTGAATGGCTTGTTTCCATTCTGTGACCTTATGTTTGTGTGCAGAATTTAATAGTTTTGTTAAAGGCAATCATTGGTGGCACGATAGAGTTCAGTGTTTTTAGCACCTTAGTTGTGAAATGTATAATTCAAAGCAGTGGTAAAGAAATATCCACTAAATTTGCATTCACTAAAACCTGCATCCTACTAAATTATTCTCGCATAATAGTATCCTGTTGTGTTAATGGCATTCTACTAAATGAAGGTGGATCCTGTTTTGTCCCTGGAGCAACAGTAATTGCCACTTAAATTATTTCAATGCTATTACTTTTTAATATATTTACCAAAGGTTTAAATGTTTACTAATGCTGATTCCATGAGCTTTAAGTGTAATTAGTTTTGAAATGTAGTTACTGAAACAGGGAATAGATGGTACGGTGACTGGAGTGGCATGGAGACTCGGTGGTTAGCACTGCTGCCTCACAGCACCAGGGTCCCAGGTTCGATTCCAGCCTTGGGTGACTGTCTGTGTGGAGTTTGCACATTTTCCCCGTGTCTGCGTGCGTTTCCTCTGGGTGTTCCGGTTTCCTTCCACAATCCAAAGATATGTAGGGCAGGTGAATTGGCCATGCTAAATTGTCCATAGTGTTAGGTGCATTAGTCAGAGGGTAAACGGGTCTGGGTGGGTTGCTCTTCGGAGGGTCGGTGTGGACTGGTTGGGCCAAAGGGCTTGCTTCCACACTGTAGGGAATCTAATCTAATCAAGTGGTGAGCACTAGATGCCGAATGAATTAATTAAAGTGAATAATATTATTTATTGTACTTTGCTTAATTTATTTTTTAAAAACTTTGGCTGTTCCATTTAAATCCAACCTCAATATGAAGTTATGTACTTTAGTAGAAAAATAGAGGCATAGACTATTTTCTAAATTGAGAAAGGCTTCAGAAATCTGAACCACAAACTGGCTTAGGAGGCCTCATTCGGGATTCTTTTAAGGGTTCAGTTGGTAGTTAGGAAGGCAAATGCCATGTTAGCTTTCATTTCAGGATGGCCAGAATACAAGAGCAGTGACACACAACTTAGGCTGTATAGGACTCTGGTCAGACTGCATTTGGAATATTGTGAGCAGTTTTGGGCTCCGTATTTAAAGAAGGATGTGCTGTCCTTGGAGGGGTTCCAGAAAGGGTTTACAAGAATTATTGCAGGATGAAGGACTTTTATGAGGAGTGGTTGAGAACTCTGCGTCTGTACTTGATAGAATTTAGAAGGATGAAAGGGGAATCTCATTGAATACTGAAAGGCCTGGATAGAGTGGCTGTGATGTTGATGCTCCAACTTGTGGGAGAGACTAGGACTTGGGGCACAGCCTTCGAGTGAAGGGATGACTCTTTAGAACTGAGATGAGGAGAAATTTCTTCAGCCAAAGGGTGATTAATTTGTGGGACGCATTGTTACAGACGGCTGTGGAAGCCAAGTCATTGAATGTCTTTGAGAGAAAGAAGTTCTTGATTAGTAAGGGTTCAAGGAAAATAACAGGATGAACTTAGGACAGTTAGGTTGACAAAACTATCAATCATGATCGAATAGTGGATCAGACTCAATGGGCCAGATGGCCTAATCTTGCTCCAATATGTTGGTCTTAGAAAGAATCCACTAAAGACAGAATCTTGCACAAGCTTAATTCAGTTGCAACTTTGTTCTGAATTTAATAAGGTTTGGAGGAAAAGGCAAGTTATATGTGAACAAGCAGACCATGCAATTTACTTCGAATTGTATAATAGCCATTAATGTTAGAAATATTGGCTGGCGATCATTCAAAATCTGGTATCTGTTTTCAGGGATATTTGAGAATATGTTGCTGTTTGATTGTTGGCCTCAGCAATCCTGCGGAGAATAGTCTATGCCATTATCAGTTCCTACAGCAGTGCAATGCTCAGAAATGCCACTTCAGAATAATTTAGCATGAGATCGTGAGTTTTTATCAGTTCCAGTTCAAGGAGGTGGTCAAAATTATTTGTTTGAGTTTATCAGTGACACTCATTCATTTGTCTGTTCATTTTTGTTAAATAAAGGCTTGTGAGAGTTTGAAAGCAAAGTATAAAATTTTAAATACCTGCTCTCCAGTTCTGTCCACAGATACTACCAGACCTGCTGAGTATTTCCAGAATTTTCAGATGTTAATTTCACATTTCCAGCATCCAGTGGATGTTACTTTTGTGTGAGGTTGCAAATCGCTGTTGCCCCTCAGAAGTGGTCATTGTGGTAGAGATGAATGATGCAATATGTCATGCAGTTGTACAGTTGCCACAGTGAAAAGTTGGGTCTGTAGGCAGTCTAAGTTTAAAGGCGGAATTAAAGATAGACGGCAATTGTGACTTTGTAGGAATATAATTTGAATAACGTGCAGTTTTTCACCTTTCTTAAATTATGGTTGAGCAGGAAGAGAGACGAGTTGCATCATCATTATTATCAGCATCATCATCATTATCACTGCCAATTCTTCAGTCATATAGTTAACAACTGAAGGTCTGCGTGGATAGCCAGCTGTTGATCCTCCACGAGAAGCCCATCTTTCCAGCATCCCCCTCCCTACCTTAGTCTTGTTAGGTTTCTGAACCAGGATAGGAGAGTGTTGTACAGCCCCATAACTACACAGTATCCACTGTGTAGTTAAGGGGCTTCCCTTGGTCCATTTACATTAACGAAAAACTATGATAATTGCTAATGTCTGTCAATTAGCCTCTTTTCCCAGAAAGTGAACATTTGTTTGTTCATTCATGACAATGGGCATTTTTGGGCAATAAAGACGAGTCTTGCCTTGTGAAGTTGATGGTGAGCTATTTCCATGAATCACTAGAATCCCAATATAAGCTACTTCCACAGTACTTTGTTAGTTTTTCACTGCAGCATGACACAACTGAGTGGTTTAATGAGCCCATTACAGGCAGCAGCAGAGATTACCTTGTGCATTGAAATATTTTTGCATTAATGTCTTGCAGATCCACTGTCCATGAGCCCACAAAAAGCATTGGAAAGTATTGGTGCTAATTTACAGAAGCAGTATGAAAATTGGCAACCAAGGGTGAGTTTTATTTATTCAGCATTGGGAATAAATTTAGCAAATTGCATTGAAATTATTGGGCATTTATTAAGTAAGCAGCTATAACGAAACTTGTAACTATATGCTATTTAATAAGTGGAATCTGAATATTATCTGATTGAGGAAGTATGTTGCCATTGTCAGCCTTTGAGCTGATGGAGTGTTTCTGCAGATCATTCTGTCATTTCAGACTGTGTACTTTGAAGCTTCTGTTTTACCGTTGGCAGTAACCTGAAGTCTTTGTGCCCTCTACATTTCTGTTAACTGCTGCAAAATCACTGCATTTAACTACAGTATTACTCCATTATTTCCTTAATACTGTGTTACAATTAGGCAAACACCCATTTCTTCAGTCATATGTCAGAGTTTGTTTTGGTAACTTGTAAACTTAATTTACAATTTGAGTTATAGCTTATATTTTTGTTACAATTGATGAATAAAAAAAATGACTGGACATTCAATTGCTTGTAAATTGAGCCTTTTCTGTTTTATACTCTTGCGGTTGAGTAGTCTTTGATTTCTGAACCTAGTTGAAAATGCATGACATGGTCAGCATCTGATATGATTGCTGCTGACACGCCAAAGGAACTAGAAAGTGAGGGCTGCAGATGCTGGAGATCAGAGTCGAAAAGTGTGGTGGTGAAAAGCACAGCCGGTCAGGCAGCATCCGAGGAGCAGGAGAATCGACGTTTCGGGCATGACCTTTACTGATGAAGAGCTCATGCTTGAAACATCGACTCTCCTGCTCCTCGGATGCTGCCTGACCGGCTGTGCTTTCTCAGCACCACAGTTTTCGACAATGTCAAAGGAACTGATTAATTGATATTTATCTGTATTTGTCTTTCTTGAGCATATTTCTGAATTTGGCTGAAAGCGAAGCTTTCAAGCACAGCCTGAGGAGCTGAATAACGAACCATGGTTTGTAAATTCCATCAGTGTTAAGTTTGTTGTCTTTGTTGTAAAGGTCACTTTTGTACCACATTTAATGATCTTGAACAAATTTGAGATTCAGGGTGATTGAAAATGTGTTATGTAATATGTGTAGTTTTGAAAGATAGACCAAAAAAAGTTTATCTGCCTAAAATGGTCAGTATGATCCTGTCTGCTTTTAAAACTCAGTTTTTATTGTCTTCTGTTTTGTAGGTTAAGAGACTTTTTTTTTGTAGAGCATTCAGTGGGGGATATTTCTTTACATGAATTTTGTGACAAAATTGTTACAAATGATGTGTCATTTTTGCATTTTGTGCAAATATTGTTGTCTTGGATCAGTCATAATTTTGCTTTCATCCGTCAAGATGTGAGCCTCTCTTACTTTTCGAAAGAGAAGTTTCTTGCCTTTTCTGTTCCGAATAGTCCTTTTAAGATTTTCTTTGTAGCTTCAAACTTGATATTTTTTGTATCGCGTGGTGAATTAGAACAATACTGACCTCATTCAGAAAAAACTCCTTTTGGATATTTGAAAACAGATATTCACAAATTACTGCAGATACTGCCTGACCAGCTGAGTATTTCATGCATTTTCGGTTCTACATTTCGTTATAGTGATGATTTTCCAGGTAATTTACTTTTCCAAAGTTATTGAAGATCATGATGTGGTTGTGCCAATGTTGGACTGGGGTGGACAAAGTTTAGAAATTTCTCAATAGTCCAACAGGGTTATTTGGAAGCACTAGCTTTTGGAGTGCTGCTCCTTCTTCAGGTAGCTTTGGCAGAGGATCATAAGACACAGAATTTATGGCACAAGATTAGTGTTATGCAACTGAAATATATTGAACAAACCTAAATTGCTGTTAAGCCTTTCATCTTTGAGAATGGGTTTCGGGTTTTGATTCATTAATATGTAAATCCCAGAGCTACTTTTTAAGTCACGTTCTTGAAATAACTGAAGGTTTTATTGCAAAAAGGTGACATCTCAGCTCAGACAGTGCATTAAAGATGTGAGGTTAGAGTCTGTCTGTATCCCAATCTTGAGCCAGACTGGTTCTATTTCTAAAGTAGGAATTTACAAAATATTACATGGATTGACTGCCTGCAGATCGTGTGTTTTTTGAGAAAAGTAGAAGTAGCTGCCAATGCAAATTCATCCCATAGATTTACGTGTTTTTGTGTGTGTGTGTGTGTGTGTGTGTGAGAGAGAGAGAGAGAGAGAGAGAGAGAGAGATGGAATATAAGCCTGTGAAAGTGTATGTGTGTGTCTGTGAATGAGCGAGGGTCTGTGTGAGTGAGTATTTAAGATTGTGTGTGTGTGTGTGTGTGTGTGTGTATATAGTGTAGTGGGGTCACCTGCAGTGTGACATGAATCCAGGGTCCCAGTTCCTTGTGTTCATGTTATACTACAGGTGACCTCACTGCTCTGTACACTCTCTCACGCACACTTACACTCACGCAGACCCCCTCTCATACACACGCTGTCTGTCTCTTGTGCACGCACAATCACAAAAACACACTCCCCACACCCCCACACTCAGGGGTATACGCCATCATGCTCTCACACTTTATCAAGCATACACATATGCAAGTGCGCACACACTCATGGAAGCGCACACACAAGTCTGTGGGGTGAATTTGCATTTGCAGAATTATATTTGCAGATACAATCTATTTTGCTCAAAAAATGCACAATCTGCAGGCAGTCAATTCTCTATGGTAGCTTTTCGGTTCACTTTCATTGACCTTTATCACTCCACTCCAGGTGGATTGACTGACTGGTTAGGGCATTGCTCTGAGAAATGTACCAGCAAATGGCTGTCATCCATGTTGTGTTGAAAAAGTGTGTATATGTGTTATTTCTATGGAAAAAAAAGCCCTGTGTATTAATAGGTAGCTTTCAGTGCATGCACGTGTGGTGCACACTGTGAGCACAACTGACAATCGTAATTGGTTGTCACCATAATTCCTTGCACTTTCAGAATTCTTGAGCAAATTTGCCCAATTGCACAATCACATTTAATGTTAGATGCTGCAGTTTTGCAAGCACAGGCTGGTTGTGTATAGTCAGTACCCTGCTTCATGTGAGCAGCCGAAGAGAGAGAGTGTCATAGAGATATACAGCACAGAAATAGACCCTTTGGTCCAATTAGTCTATGCCCACCAGATGTCCTAAATAATTGTAGTCCCATTTGCCATAATGTGGCCTATGTCCCTCTCAACCCTTCCTATTCATATACCCATCCAGATGCCATTTAAATGTGGTAATTGTGCCAGCCTCCTCACTTCCTCCGGCAGCTCATTCCATACACGCACCACCCTCTGTGTGAAAACGTGACCTCTCAGGTACCTTTTAAAATCTTTCCCCTACCATCTTAAACCTTAGCCTCTAGTTTTGAACCCCCCCCCCCAAAATAAAAACCTCAGGGAAAAGACCTTGTCTATGTACCTATGTGCAATATCATATATGTATATGATATTGTGGCATATACTAGCATTGTGATAGATTAAAATGTAAAACCTTACTGTTAACAGCTTTAACGGGTGCATTTCCCATGGCATTGTCTCTACCACATGACATGCAATCAGCACAACCCTTAAATGTATACAAATTTGATTTTCCTCCTTGAATTGGCATTATGAAATTTCGTGATGAGTACAGAATTCAAATCTTCAACAAAATTTCATCTTTCAGTCACACTCCAGTAAGTGCTATCTTATCACTGCTTGTAGAAAGCAAATTGATTATTACCTCCCCTGTACAGCACCTTTAACGGATGCACAAGCTAGAAGGGTCATTGACCTGTGGCCTTAGGTCCTTCAATTATGGAAGAGAGAAGGGGGAGTTTTGGACACTGAGCCTTCAGGTGGTTGCCTAATGTATTTTAACTGGGGATGCAGACACATCCCCAGCTGTTCACTGCCTATACAACTGAGCCCTACAAGAAGTTTTTAAAGGTATAATGAATTGAAACTGTGGAGATCGAGGAATGCTTCATTTTGAATGGTGTTCAGCTACCCTTTACATCAAATATTCCACAAGTAATTTGCATGTAAGGCAAGGGCAGTGTATTCATATTGTGTTAAGGATTCATTCTGTCAAATGATGAAGCTTCTGCTGTTACGAGTAATTGTAAATGCTAAAGTCATTTATTTTATATGCGCTATTGCACATGACCATATTGAGTAAAAATGTTATGCAAACTTTAACCTTGTACAGTCTATTTTCTGACCACTCCTTCACGTGTGCAGAACAGTGCATCACATTTTAGGCACTTAACCTCCATTAGATTTCGGCTTCAGTTGTTTTATTTGTAATGTCCTACGTGAGCATCTGAAGAATATTTTGTGGCATGGTTTTCAAGGTAGTATAAAATTGTGCTTGCTGAGAGCTGAAATATATACTTTACTGTCGACTGCCGTCACATTATGCTTCTAGATTTCTAACTTTTATTTAAGCCAAGTAGGGAAATAGGATTTTTTTTGCTGGTTTCTGTGGTCTTCAGGATTCTGTTTATCTCATTTGATTCTTGTATTTATTGACTTATTAAAACGTTTTTCCCAACTAAAACGTTTTTCTTTGGTTCCCAATGGGCAGTTTTGTATTCAGATCCATTTGAAGAGGTTCTCTGTGAATCCTAAATCACGTCTTGTTGCTAATTCCAATTTTGATCTCTAGTTGGATTCTTTGTGTGTAATTGAATAAATGTAAGCTGCTTATCGGAATGATATTTTTAGTTTGCTTTTCCACACTGGTAATATGAATTAAATTATAATAGAGTGCAACTAGTAGGAATTGACTTTTAGGCTATATTGGGCATAAAACAATTATTTGAGACAAGGGTGTGGTGTATTCTGTTCGTTTGAATTGGTTGTAATGTGAGAAATGCAATCACTTAATTAGCATAGCATCAATGGCTGGGCAGCTCATCTTGTTCCCATAGATTCAAAACCATTTTTAATCTGTGGAATTGAGATTACTCTGGAACTACCTACCTCTTTATAAGAAGACTGTGAATGCATGATTTTGCTCACTTCTAATAAAAATGCAGTGTGGAAAATGGAATAAATTGACTATATACTAAAAGTAAATGTAGAGAAATAGCCACTTCCTTCTGAGATTATAGAAGAACAGAGCAGGAGTAGGCCATATGGCCTGCTTCCTCAGTCAACAAGGTGATGGCTGATATGATTCCGGTCTAAACTCCATTATCCTATTGGCTTCATGTAACTTGTAACTCTTCTAAATCAAATCCTATACAATTCAGCTTTAAATATATTCAATGACTCAGCCCTCCTCTAGTCTCAAGGCAAAAGAATTCCAATGATTAATAACCACTGTGAAATGAAATTCCCCTTCTATCTCTGTCCTAATGGGAGGTCTCTCATTTTTGAGCAATGCTCACAAATTCTAGAATCCCCTGTGATGAAACACATCATCTGAGCATCTGCCCTGTCAACCTGCTTAGCATCTTGAGATTAAATAACATCACTTCACTGTTGTGAATTCCAGTGTGTATTGGCCCAATCTGCTCAGCCCAGGAACCAGTTTGGCTAATGTGAGCTGCTGTAATGGAAGTATATCCCTCAAGGGGACCAACCCTGTGCACATATTCTACTGGCCTTGCCATTATAGCAAGACTTCCTTCTTTCCTACATCAATCTTGCAATAGGGGCTGGCATTTAATTTTCCATTGCAGTTACTTGCTGTGTCTGCATGGTAATATTTTGTGATTTATATAAGACCATAAGAGACAGGAGCAGAAATAGTACATTCAGACTGTCGAGTCTGCTGTTTTCATAGAGAATAATGGCTGATATATGTACAAGGATATTTGAATTTGTGCACTGATTTCCCACCATGTAATTAATCTACTCCTCAATTCTTCTGCCGAAGAGAGCAATCTCGTATTTTCTCATATTATCTATGAGTTGTGACGACTCACTTAACATATCCATTTGCAGACTCATCATGTCCTCCTTCCAATATGCTTTGCTACCTAACTTGCTCATCAACAAGTTTGACTACGGTGCACTCGCTCCCTCCGTTAAAACTATTAGAAGTTGCAAATAATCGAAGGTGGCCTAGATTTGTATTTAAAGTGAAGAGTTCTCCAAAGAATATTATTTAAATTTATCTTCACTAAACATTTATTATAATATTTACTAGATCCAAAACATAATTATAAACTGACAGATTTCTGAACTAGCTGAATTTTGGCTAGCTGAGAATGAATTCAACATTGCTAATTGATGATTAAGACAAGCATTTTGTCTGAATACAGGAAAAATAAATAATGCAGTTTTCCATTTATAATTCATGAGGAACAAAGTACCTGCATATGTTACAAAAACCAGTAAAAAGTAGCAGATATTGCATTATATTGTAAATAGTCATTATTGCTTGGACCTGGCGTGCTTTTTTAAGTGGGATCTTTTAATTGAATTCAGAACTTTTTAACAATGGATGCATGAAATCATCCTAATGTTTGTTGTAGAGGTTGTTTCATAAATGTGAAATGTCGATGTTTAAAAAAAGGATTGGTAGTGATGTAACTCTGAATATTCCATACAGTGGTATTCTTAAAATTCTTGTGATGGTTTCCAAAACCTTGGTAGTGCACTTAATTGAGGTGCATAGAACTTGGGAGTCTTGCACATTTCTCTGGGAAGTGACATTGACAGAGATTGATGACATTCAGCCCCGGTGAAGTATCACTCCCATCCTTGCTTCAAAATATCTCACCAACAAATTCTGCATTTTCTTTTAGTGAGTTGCATAAATAGCAGATATGATTGTCTCGGTTTCCTCTCCAAGCGAGACAGGCTAACTCATTAACGTTGAACTCCCAAAAAAAGCTCAGTGCCATCTACATGGGCGGCTAAAACAGCTTTAAAGACTTCTTTCCTGCTCTGATGTTCTGGAGACTTCAAAATTTTGCTGGTATGGGTTCTTCTCAGAACCAAGCCTACATGTGACTAGTCTTTTCTGTGTCATAAAAGCTCAACTTAAACACTTCAGCAATTATCTGACTCTGTAGCTTGAGGCATTTAACTTGGGTCATGCGATTTCTTGGAGTTAAAACAAACAATGGTGGTTGCTGGAAATCTGATGCAAACAAAAATGAAATTGCTGGAGAAACTCAGCAGATCTAACAGCAATAGTGGAGAGACAACAGTTAACATTTTGAGTCCAGTGACCTTAAGAAATTGATTTCTTGAAAATGCAGTTTTGAGCTGTTTCTACTCCCATTTTATCATCCTACTTCCACCTGTACAGCTCACTGTGTCCTATCAATGTCATCTGCAAACTTGGGCATGCAACACTCTTACTTTATCCAGGTTATTTGTCTGTACGGTACAAGTCTGAGCACTCAAGTGCACAGCATCTGGTACATCATATGAAACAGAACTTGCCACCTTTTATCTCTGTTCTGCCTCGTATATCTATCCTGATTTGTTTAGTTCAGTTGGAGATCATACTTATTTAGTTGATGCTTAATTTTTGGTATATATTTAGTCTCCATGCTCAACAAGATAAAATGAAAAAAACAAGTAATGGTGTAGCTGTTGAATTCATAACCAAGTATCTACATTTCCATTCAGATAACCTTTCTCGTTCCATATGAGGGTTAACACTTCATTGGAGTCACTGGTGCAGTTGCAACCCTTATCAGAAATGGGCGATCACTTAATTGACTTAAAACATAGTATGTAGCTTAGTCACCAGTTCTTTCTGTCATGGTGGATATTGTTCTGGGCAGTCAGCAAAGTCTTTTGTTATATTGATACCATACCAGCAGATCACCAGTATAGTGGTTGACCCAATTAAGCCTGCTGGGTGCTGTTTTGAAACAGAATGGAGCTACTTTATTTGCATTGTATAGATTCCTGTTGCTTTTGCTTTTAATACATTTCTTGTCCTTTTATTTCAAAACTGATACTTTATACCAAATGTTTATGTTGGGCTAGCTCCCTCCTTTACACCTTCTGTATTTGTTGAAATTTTCAAATTTCCCATCTCTGTTCAAAGATGGTATACAGATTACTTGTATAAGATGGTACTGGGGTGCTATTCACATTGCAGAAATGCACAGGAAATGTCTCTCATTATCAGAACCATATATCTTTTATTTGGGGAGCAGCAAAAACATAAGACGAAGCGCAGTTGTTTTTGGTATTTTGATCACAAGATTGTTGGAATGGGAGACTAGAGTATTAGTTTAACTTGCTTCCAATTTGTTATCCTGATTGGAGTCTCTGGTTAACTAAAGAATAAACTCGGGTGTTTGGGCTTTCTACAAGTGCTTCCATGATTATACCTTTAACTTGACTAAAATTCGAGGTCCCTGGGATGATTACTTTGAACTAGACTTCTCTCTCGGTCAACAAGGAGTCAATTAAAATTTTGAACTTCAGGATCAACACCCAAGGGATGACCAGAATAAATTATTGCAACAAGTAACAATACCTTGTATTTATGATTAAATTGTCAGAATTTTAATTTTTCTTAAACTAGTACATCTCCTGTGGCATTAGTTGAATGATACGCTTTTCTCAATATAATGCTAGGATTGCTGTGCACGCTGTACCTCTGAGAAATAGAGACATTGGTGACTGAGTTCTTTGGATTAAGCTGTACCTATTGCATATTCATGGTGAATGCCTGTGGCCAGGGCTTTGAAAGAAAACTGAAGATATAAATAGCTATCTCTGGTGATGCTTTTGAGAGTCAGAAGATTTGTTTTGGAAAATCGTGATGGAACACACGATGTATTATTAAGCGGAATTGATCCGTGGTTTTGCTGATGGAGAAAATATCTATTGGATTGGTTTATGAGCAAAAGTACTCCAATCACAGTGCACAAAATGTAAATTCGTGCATTTTGAGCTTGGCATAAAGCACCTTAATTCAATTTGTACATGCATATCACAAATTTTGGACCCCGAGTCTCTCATTTCCTTTCCTGTTTTCCATAGATGGTATTTTTGCAGCCTTAGCTGGTAAGAACGTCAAAGGCTTTGTGAGTAACTGACCCTCCTCTAGCTTTCCATTCTAGGAATTGACCAATTGAAACCAAAACAAAATACTCAATTATCAGCTGGTCTGGTGGCATCAGTAGATAGAGGGGGGAACATTTCAATATTTTATGTTGATGACCCTTCATCAGAACCTGATGAAATTATCCTCCTAGGTATGGGTTCTTAGAAGCTGAAAAACTGGTGTGGGGGAATTGGGGCACTGGCACCACTACTGGGGAAAGTGGGATCTGTACAAATAGGGCGGTCTCGACCTGAACCATGCTGGGACCAGTGTTCTTGCCGACATCTTAAAATAGGAAGTAGAGAGACTTTTAAACTAAATAGTGAGGGAAAGTTATCAAATTTGGGAAGATGTGGTAAATCAATGAGAAGATGCAAAACAGTCACTGTTATACGATGCAGACCCTCCATTACTTTCACACCATACCCACTTCATCTTTAACCCAAATTAAATGGACATCATGTATATGAACTGAGACACTGTTGAGAGGGACCCAAATCTCATTTGTCCATTCTTCTACCATCCTGGTAGTGTAAAAGATGTGATTTTGGAGTTAACTAATCCCAGCAATCAAATTCCAAAATTTACTTTATGGTAAAGATACCCACACTTAAATAATGTACTAACTACTAGAGTCACGGAGCTGTACAGCATGGAAACAGACCTGGTGGTCCAACTCGTCCATGCTGACCATAAATCCTAACTAATCTAGTCCCCTTTGCCAATACTTAGCCCATATCCTTCTAAGCTCTTCCTATTCATATATATTCATATACCATCCAGATGCCTTTTTAAATGTTGTAATTGTATCAGCCTCCTCCACTTCCTTTGGCAGCTCATTCCATATACGTACCACCCTCTGCGTGAAAACGTTGCCCCCTTAGGTCCTTTTTATACCTTTCCCCTCTCACCCGAAACCTATGCCCTCTAGTTCTGGACTCCAGCAGCCTAGGGAAAAGACATTGATTATTTACCCTATCCATGCCCCTCATGATTTTATAAACCTCTATAAAGTCAACCCTCAGCTTCCGACACTCAAGGGAAAACAGTCCCAGCCTATTCAGCTTCTCCCTATAAACTCAAATCCTCCAACCTTGGCAACATCCTTGTAAATCTTTCCCAAACCCTTTCAAGTTTCACAACATCCTTCCTATTGTTGGCTTTTGGTCTAATTTCACATTCTGGACAAATAAAGCATTAATGATCATGATATTTCACTGAGCTGGGGTGTTTTGGAGCTCCCACCTTGTGATTATCTGGAAAGTGCCATCTTTATTATCGGCAGCTGGCGCACTGAGCCCATAAATTACACACATTTACTTACACAAATGCGAGTGCTCCACCTAGTGGCTTTAAACTGGCCTGAAAATGCTCCCATTCAATTATGTGGCACAGTTTATTGAATTAGTTAATCATACAAGGGTGCCTTTAACCACCAGCGCAGCATTTTAAAACCCATCCAAATTCATGAATTCTTTGCATTGGATGCCAGCGACATCAAAATCATTGAGTTACTTTGGCAATGGCATCAACATGGGATTTTCCCACTCTGGATCACAAGTGGTGGTTTTAGTAACATAATCATTGCTTCAAACAAATTGTATTTTGCTCACCATTCATTGAATTGGATATTCTGCGTTCTTTGATCCCATAATTTGATGTCATCACACAAAACATTACTTAGGACAGAGTGCACATTTTTATTCATCATGAAGCTGTTTTCTCTGTCAGCTGTCAACACAAAAAATTCTTGCATCCAAAGGTTTAACTACAGAAGTTGGACCACTCAGTATGACTGCTGGGGGCTCTCTCTTATCTCACATGTGCATCTTAATCTCATCCCTTTTATGGTATCTGAATGCAGTACTAAACAGTGTCAGACAGTAGGGTGTCTATTCCACATGTTATTAATCCAGAGCACAACTTCATCCTCATCCATCTAGCTATTGTCATGATCATGATTTCAAATTTGTGCAGGGACCTTGAGTTTTGGCATGGTCTTATGGCTATGGTTTACCACTGGCTTTTACTTTGTTACATCAACCATAACGCCACCATGAAGCATGTCGTTTTATGTTCTATGGTTTTCAGTACAATCGTTTATTCACTTCACTGTTTGGTTGCACAACACATTGAAATTCACGGTGTTTCTTCGAAGTTGTCAATATGGTGTAACGGGTATCCATTCATTTGATGCTGTTTGGTGATGAATAATGGCAAACATATAATTTTGCTTTGAGGTCTTTATGTAATTTCTCGGTGATCTTGATTCTCTGCTGCGACACTAGAAATTGTTGTTGTGCAAACTTAGAAGCTAGGAGTGGCTGATCTTCTGACCTCAATGCCATATTCCTGCTTTCTCCCCAAATTATGCTTTTTGGAATCTAAAGATGTCTGTTTATTTCTTTCTTGGGTATATTCAATGACTTAGCCTCCATGGCCTTGTGACGTAGAGAATTCCACCAGTTCACTACCCTTTTGAGTGAATAAATCTTTCCTGATCTCAATCCGGAGTGGTTTACCCCACTTCCTGTAACTGTCTTCCCTGGTTCTAGACTCCCCAGCAAGGAAAAATCTCACTGTCTCTAGTCTTTCTAGCCCTGTTAAATTTTGTACTATACAATCAGATCCTTCCTTGTCCTCTGAAACTCCTGTGAAAGCAGGCCCGTCAAACCAATCTTGCCTTCGAGGAGAGTGCCTCTGTCCTTGGTGTCAACCTCATTCATTAGTTCCCAACCTTTCCAGTATCAAGCTACACAGTCTACATTACTGAGCAGACCTCCCTTCTCCTGCGCATGCATGGGGACAGATGTCAGCCTTCATTAACAGACTTCGAGGCTCTAGGAGAATGGAAGCATACGTGCAAAAAATGTGCGGCACACTTCACACCTTGTTGCACACCCATTAAAAACCGATGGCCTCGTGAATCTCTGCACTCTGTCTATAGCAGTATATTCTTGGTTTGGATGGGGAGACCATATTTGCATGCAATGCTCCAAGGCCATTGTCATCAACTCCTCTACCTTGGGGAGACACGCCGCCTACTTGCGGAACGTTTCGGGGAACACCTCTGGGACACCCACACCAACTAACCCAATCGCCCCGTGCAGGTCCTTGGCCGCCTCCATCGCCAGAGCCCTGACCACACGATGCCTGGAGGAAGAGCGCCTCATCTTCCGCCTAAGAACCCTCCAACCACACTGGATGAATGTAGATTTCTCCAGCTTCCTCGTTTCCCCTCCCCGCACCTTATCTTAGTCCCAACCCCCAGATTCAGCACCGCCCTCTTGACCTGCAAGCGTCTTCCCGACCCCTCCGCCCCCACCCCCTCTCCGGCCTATCACCCTCACCCTCCCCTCCTTCCGCCTATCGTATTCTCAGCGCCCCTCCCCCAAATTTTCTCAGCCTGCTTGGCACACCAGCCTTATTCCTGAAGAAGGGCTTATGCCCAAAACGTCGATTCTCCTGCTCCTTGGATACTGCCTGATCTGCTGTGTTTTTCCAGCACCACATTTTTCAACTCTGGTCTCCATCATCTGCAGTCCTCACTTTCCTCCCGGTATAACTGCTGTAGCACATCCGTACTTCTGAACACAAATTCTCTTTGATATTATTTGCTGCCTTAGTTGCTTGTTACACCTGCTTATTTAATGCTATTCCCTGGTGTACAAGGAGACCCAGATCCCTTTTGTATATCCACATTTCCCAATGTATCACCATTTAAATAATACTCCGCGTTTCTGTTTTTAACACCAAAATGTATAATTTCACGCTTGGCCACATTTTACTGTATCTACATTATACTTCATACTTTCTGCAGTGTTGAATGGAAAGGTTATGGATGTACTTTGGGGGAGGGAATGGGGAAGCCATGTTGATACCACCTCTGTATTTCAATCCTGAATTACGTTATGCATTTACCTTGGTTTTTCAGTTAACTGTTATTTGCCCAAAGCATGTATTCTTGTTGCACAGCATTGTAATAGAATTTGGATCTGAGCTTGATCATTTTTTTACCAGTTTGTATACATGGTTAAAAGAAAATCTCAGATCTATTTAAGATTGTAAACTTGAATGTTTTCTAAATGTATACCATCTAGCTTATTCATTTGGTAAAGTAGCTAACACTTCAGTCTTCCACAGTGTTTTTACAGGGTAAAAACAATGACTGTAGATGCTGGAAACCAGAGTCTAGATTAGAATGGTGCTGGAAAAGCACAGCAGTTCAGGCAGCATCTGAGAAGCAGTAAAATCGACATTTCGAGCAAAAGCCCTTCATCAGGAATACAGGCAGAGAGCCTGAAGCATGGAGAGATAAGCTAGAGGAGGGTGGGGGTGGGGAGAAAGTAGCATAGAGTACAATAGATGAGTGGGGGAGGGGGTGAAGGTGATAGGTCGGGGGGGGCGGAGAGCTGGAGTGGATAGATGGAAAAGAAGATAGGCAGGTAGGACAAGTCATGGGGACAGTGCTGAGCTGGAAGTTTGGAACTGGGGTGAGGTGGGGGAAGGGGAAATGAGGAAGCTGTTGAAGTCCACGTTGATGCCCTGGGATTGAAGTGTTCCGAGGCGGAAGATGAGGCGTTCTTCCTCCAGGCGTCTGGTGGTGAGGGAGCGGCGGTGAAGGAGGCCCAGGACCTCCATGTCCTCGGCTGAGTGGGAGGGGGAGTTGAAATGTTGGGCCACAGGGCAGTGTGGTTGATTGGTGTGGGATGTTCCCTAAAGTGCTCTGCGAGGAGGCGTCCAGTCTCCCCAATGTAGAGGAGACCGCATCGGGAGTAACGGATACAATAGATGGATTTTTATCTTCAGTGAGAGGATTGGATTAAGTAGCATATAGAACATCTTTTGTTTCACTTTGTGATTGCAGCAGACATTATAGACAGCTATAACTGTGGCTAAGGAAGATGTTAAAATTCCTGCACATCTTGCTTTAAGCTTAATGTCAAATCATCTACCACCATATGAATATTGCACTTGTTTACTGTATCTTTGAGTAATATGGTTATATTTAGTTGTGAATTATTGGGTATCTGTTGTTGTGGATTCATCTGTTCACAATGAGTACACATTAATCAGAATTCTAAATGAAGAAAGAATGCCCATATGATAGAGATTTCAATCTTGTCTGATTGTATTGAGCTGAACTTGGAAATTTTAAAGCAAGCCCATAGTTAAGTAAAAGCAGAAAATGCTAGACGTACTCAGGTCAGGCTGCGTCTGTGGGAAGAGAAACAAAATTAATGAGTCAGGAAGGTATGGGCTCAAACCTCACCTGCTCTAGAGTTGTCAGGTTGAATACAAAATTAGGGCTTTTGTGGTGCAGTGGTAATGTCCCTATCTCCGAGCCATCTGCTCCAGTGATGTCAGAATATCTCTGAACAGGTTGATTTGAAAATATCTAAAATGTAATAACATTTAAACAATCGTCAATTTGCCAGATGTATCTGCACTAAAGAAATTCTTAGATGATAAATCTGGCAACCTACTTCCTATATGTTCAGACTTGATTTTGGAGTATTTGAAAATAGCCTAATTGCTTACAATCCAGTGACCTGACAGGGTTAGCCTGCCAGGTACCTGACAGTGCCTTGGGACATTTTCACTAAACTGTTCAATAGTAACGCAGCAAAGTTTATTATTAAGTGTTTGTTACCGATGTACTCTAATCTTATGACAACTTTCACAAAGTGCTTATGTAATACAAACAGTGCCATTATTAGCGGAATATATCCTTTGTGTTTCTTTTTAATTAAACATAGGCAAACTTTAAGATGATTGTGTAAACTACGTAAGGAAAGGTTTTTTTTAAATTAAAGAAACTAACCTCTGCAGAAATGATATTCTTCCGTGTAAAGAGTTAATAGAAATGTCTGCATATATTATAGTGACCTTCAAATATAGCTTAAATGAAGTGTAAATGGTCGGGTCCAAGTTATTTTGGCACCACCATAAGCATCCAAGTGTAGCTTAACAAATTTTGCTTGTTGCATAATAAATTCAATGCATCACCATATTGATGCAGTAATTTTGACCTTGGTATGTAGTTTTAAATATAAAATGTCAAACATGTGTGCAGAAGATGGATTCAAATGCTCGAGGTTTCTACCAGTCTTAAAAGTAGAGATTTATGCAGTGCCGAATGTTTCCTTGTGTTTGTGACAACAGTGGTTATCTGATAATTGGGCTTACAAGTAAGGCAAAATTTTCAACTTGTCCTGTGCTGAAGGGCTTCTGCAATATTTCTTGCCTTTAATGGCAAAAAGTTAAACTGCAGATGCTTTTTGTACCTTCTGAGTGTTATTCTCTGAAAAATTAGTGGTAATCATTCCCTTGTCAATGAGCATAAACATTGGCCTCCAGTGACATTTCTAGCTCCTTGACTGAGAGTCATAGAGCCATACAGCATGGAAACAGACTCTTCGGTCCATCAGTCCATGCCAAACATAATCCCAAACTAAACCAGCTCCACCTGCCTGTTCCTGGCCCATAACCCTCTAAACCTTTCTCATTCATGTATCTATCCAAATGTCTTTTAACCTACTTTGTCAGGAAGTTCATTCCACATGCGAGCCACCCTCTGTGTAAAAAACGTTACCTCATGCTTTTTTAAAATCTCTCCCCTTCACCTTGAAAATGTACCTCGTAGTCTTGAAATCCCTCATCCTAGGGAAAAGGCAACTCCAATTAACTCTCTATACTTCTAATTTTTTTTATAAACTTCTATCAATCACCTCTCAACCTCTTAAACTCCAGCGAAAAAATATATCAGCCTATCCAACCTTTTTTATAACTCAAACTTTCCATACCCGGCAACATCCTGATAAATCTCTTCTGAGCCCTCTCCAGCTTGATAATATCCTTCCTGTAACTGGGTGACCAGAACTAGACACAGTATCCCAGAAGAGGCCTCACCGCTGTCCTGTACAACCGCCACATAACTTCCCAACTCCTACAGTGAAATGACTGAGCAATGAAGGTGAGCGTGTGAAATGCCTTTTTAACCACCATTTCTATATGTGATGCAAACTTCAAACAATTATATAACTGCAGTTATCTACAGCAGCACCACCCAAGGCCCTCCCATTATTTGTAGAAGTCCCACTCTTGTACCAAAAATGCAACACCTCGCATTTATCCAAATTGAACTCCATCTGCCATTTTTCAGCCCATTGGGTCATTTGATCAAGATTCCTTTGTAATCTTAGAAAACCACCTTCATTGTCTGCACTGTCACCAATTTTGGTGTTGTCTGTAAATTTACTATCCATGCCTTCTATATTCTCATCCAAATTGTTGATATAAATTACAAGCAAAAGAGGACCCAGAACTGATCCCTGTGGAACACCGCTGCTCACAGGCCTCCAGTCTGAAAAGCAACCCTCACCGATTACTCTCCCTCTCCTGCTGTTAAGCCAATTATATATTCAATTAGCAAGTTCACCTTGAGTCCCATGTGACCTACCTTTACTAATTAGTCTACCAAGTAGAACCTTGTCAAAGGCTTTACTGAAATCCAAATAAACAGCATCTTCTGCTCACTCATTAATCTTTTGGGAACTTAAAAATAAATTCAATCAAGTTGGCGAGGCACGATTTTCCTTGCTCAAGTCTCATGGAGACTAGGAGAAAGTGAGGACTGCAGATGCTGGAGACCAGAGCTTAAAAATGTGTTGCTGGAAAAGTGCAGCAGGTCAGGCAGCATCATGGAGACTGTCAATCTTCACTGCATTCCATGGCAGCGCCCTGATCATCAATTTCTGGATTAGTGGTGCTGGAAGAGCACAGCAGTTCAGGCAGCATCCAAGGAGCAGCGAAATTGATGTTTCGGGCAAAAGCCCTTCATCAGGAATAAAGGCAGAGAGCCTGAAGCGTGGAGAGATAAGCTAGAGGAGGGTGGGGGTGGGGAGAGAGTAGCATAGAGTACAATGGGTGAGTGGGGGAGGAGATGAAGGTGATAGGTCAGGGAGGAGAGGGTGGAGAGGATAGGTGGAAAAGGAGATAGGCAAGTAGGACAAGTCATGGGGACAGTGCTGTAACTGTGAGAGTCGGTGGGTTTGTAAAAAAAAATGTCAGTGTCAAGTTGATCGTCATTAATGGAGATGGAGAGGTCCAGGAAGGGGAGGGAGTTGTCAGAGATGGTCCAGGTATGTGTTGGAATGTGTTGGTGAAGTTGATGAATTGCTCAACCTCCTCGCGGGAGCACGAGGTGGCGCCAATGCAGTCATCAATGTAGCGGAGGAAGAGGTGGGGAGTGGTGCCGGTGTAATTACGGAAGATCAACTGTTCTACGTAGCCAACAAAGAGACAGGCATAGCTGGGGCCCATACGTGTGCCCATGGCTACCCCTTTGGTCTGGAGGAAGTGGGAGGATTCGAAGGAGAAATTGTTAAGGGTGAGGACCAGTTCGGCCAAACGAATGAGAGTGTCGGTTGAAGGGTACTGTTGGGGATGTCTGGAGAGGAAAAAAACGGAGGGCTTGGAGGCCCTGGTCATGGCGGATGGAGGTGTAGAGGGATTGGATATCCATGGTGAAGATGAGGCGTTGGGGGCTGGGGAAACTGAAGTCGTGGAGGGTGTGGGTGGTGTCTCGAACGTTTGTGGGGAGTTCCTGGACTAGGGGAGATAGGACAGTGTCGAGGTAGATAGAGATCAGTGAGACAATGGGTCAGCCAGGGTGGTCAGGCTTGTGGATCTTGGGAAGGAAGTAGAACCGGGCAGTGCGGGGTTCCCGGACTATGAGGTTGGAAGCTGTGGGTGGGAGATCTGCTGAGGTGATGAGGTTCTGTATGGTCTGGGAGGTGATGGTTTGGTGATGGGGGGTGGGGTCATGGTCAAGGGGACAGTAGGAAGAGGTGTCCTCGAGTTGGCGTTTGGCTTCAGCGGTGTAGAGGTCAGTGCGCCAGACTACCACTGTGCCCTCTTTATCTGCTGGCTTGGTGAGGTTGGGATTGGAGGGCTGCGCGTTCTGAGGGTGAGAGTTTGGAGTGGGAGAGGGGGGTAGACAGGTTGAGGCGGTTAATGTCCCGGCGGCAGTTGGAAATGAAGAGGTCGAGGGCAGGTAATAGGCAAGCGTGGGGTGTCCAGGTGGATGCAGTCTGTTGGAGGTGGGCGAAGGGGTCCTCGGAAGGTGGGCGGGTGTCCTGATTGTAAAAGTAAGCTCGGAGGCGGAGGCGACGGAAGAATTGTTCGACATCACGGCGTGTATTAAATTCATTGATGCGTGGATGGATGGGGATGAAGGTGAGTCCTTTGCTGAGGACTGATCGTTCGTCCTCAGTGAGGGGAAGGTCTAGAGGGATGATGAAAACCCGGCAGGGCTGGGAGCTGGGATCTTTCACAATCAGGATTCCCATGGGCACACGTATGGGCCCCAGCTATGCCTGTCTCTTTGTTGGCTACGTAAAACAGTTGGTCTTCCGTAATTACACCGGCATCACTCCCCACCTCTTCCTCCGCTACATTGATGACTGCATTGGCGCCATCTCGTGCTCCCGTGAGGAGGTTGAGCAATTCATCAACTTCTCCAACACATTCCACCCTGACCTTTAAAGTTACCTGGACCATCTCTGAGACCTCCCTCCCCTTACTGGACTTCTCCATCTCCATTAATGACGATCGACTTGACACTGACATTTTTTACAAACCCACCGACTCCCACAGCTACAGCACTGTCCCCATGACTTGTCCTACCTGCCTTTCTCCTTTTCCACCTATCCACTCCACCCTCTCCTCCCTGGCCTATCACCTTCATCCCCTCCCCCCACTCACCTATTGTACTCTATGCTACTTTCGCCCCACCCCACCCTCCTCTAGCTTATCTCTCCACGCTTCAGGCTGTCTGCTTTATTCCTGATGAAGGGCTTTTGCCCGAAACGTCGATTTCGAAGCTATTTGGATGCTGCCTGAACTGCTGTGCTCTTCCAGCACCACTAATCCAGAATCTGGTTTCCAGCATTTGCAGTTATTGTTTTTACCTGATCCATCAATGTCTATGTAGTTGATCTGAGAACTAAGATTGCCGATTAATTGTTCCTGCTCCATCTCCATGGCAATAGCCCAAAGCTAATCACTGTCCTCTTGCAATGCAGTATAAATTTGAGTTTCCTCTTGTCAGTTAAGGGCAAAGTACTACAGATGTTGAAAATAAAAACAGAAGATACTGAAGAAACTCAGCAGCTCTGGCAGCATCTGCAGGGAGAGAATCAGTTAATTTTTTGAGTCTGATTTGTCTCTTCAAGTCTATTTGCATTGTAATCCTGATGAATGCAAGATGAACAGCTTCAACTTCTTGCCTCCTTTTAGCATTGTATGTGATTCTGAAAATGATAACTCGAATAAAGACTTATGAAAATGTGTTATATTCATACAAAAGGTAAAGAGTGTGGCCAAACTTTATCTGTGTCTGGAAGAAGCTGTATTTCCAACACCATATTAAAGGAAAAAATTGAAATCTTAAAAATCTTGCAAGTAAGGCCTTTTGTAAGCATTATTGTAATTTTCTTTTTAACTTAAAAAAACATATTTTAGAATTGGGAATTTTTCCAGTGCATGCCAGAGGTACTGAGTTTCTTAGCGTTTTCTGTTTTTATTTCCAGCATCTGTTATATTTTGCTTTTAATTGAAAAAAGGGAACACAAATTTTATACTGCACTACAAGAGGGTAGTGCGCAGCCTCTCAATTTTAAAACATTTTTGGAATCCTGTTATTGCATGAAGTTATAGCAACCAAAAGTGAATTAGTAAAACTTGAATATAGGCCAATAAAGTGCAGTTCTGTGATTGCTAATAGATTATTAAAATTCTACCTGCATGAACTATGGAGCATGTTAATATGCTTGTTTAATTCAAGCTCCCTTTGCTTAAAAGTCGGCTCTATTTTCATGAGGCAGCATAAATCTATAAAATACTTGCAAAATGTTTTCAGCTTGGCTATTGAGTTAGCTTTTGAATGTTTAGACAAACAAGACAAAGACGGACAGTTTGTAATGTTCTAGTCAGAGAATTGTTGGGTCTATGATGTGGATTACCTGAAGATAAGTGAAATGACCTGGGCATGTACAAAGCTTATCATGGTTCCAAAATAATGGGATTGAATGAGCATGGGAATCTGTATTCCTATTGATGCTAAAAAATTTTCTTTTGCATTAGCAAACTTCCTTTCTCATCAAAGTGGGCCATTTATTGCAGTCATCCATTTTGTTAGTAATATGACCTTTACAAACCATGCCCGCTGAGCATCTGTAGCCTTGTTCATTGCAGTCTGGAGCATGTTTGTGATGTTTAGCTGCCAATCTGGCTGAAACTTCCAAAGTTTTGCCTCAAAATGATCTGTGTAGAGGTGGCCTCATTAGATTTGGAGGGCAATTCAGTTTTGTTTGAATTTTTCTAGATTTATAGCTCTTGTAATTGAACCTGGGTTTTCCAAAATTGATTGGTGGCTTTTGATTTTAGGATCCAATGTCAGAGGATAGATTCACCTTGTTACAAAATTACTGCATGAATGAATGAATGGAGAAGTTGGGCAAAGGAAAAATAAAAGCAGAAAACTGATTTGAATGAAATTGAAGCCTGTTTGATAGTGAGTTAAATATTGAGAATTAAATTAAGACCTTGAAAAGTAGATGATTTCAATTATTTCCTTAAGCAGTAGTTATGGGGCCAACTTATTCAATTGCTATACAACATTTATTAAGGTATTCATTTATAGTATTAAAATGTATCCTTGGTTGTTAAAATTGCCAATGCTGACCTAGTTTTTGACAATGTTTAATGCAAGCAAATGAAGTGTTCATGGTTAGACTGTGTTCTCAATATGAATCCATTCATTAGGTTATGACAGAACAACTTTATCTCTATTTCAAATTGGTATCAATATTCCCTGACGAGTTTTCTCCTGCAATTTTGCCAAGTCACTGGCAGACAGTTTCATCAGTCTTTTTATTTTAACCTTCTGTGATGCTGCTCTTGATGTGCGAGTTTTGACAGTTCACGCTGTTAGGCTGTTCAACTATAGGACTCCACGTTTCCCTAACCTGAGATCCATACACACACTTTTGGGGAATTTCTGGAGTCAAATAGCATGGAAAGAGACCTTCAGTCCAATCGCCCATGCCGACCAAGTTTCCCCCACTAAGCCAGGCCTATTTCCATGCATTTGGCCCATGGTCCTCTTAACATTTACTATTCATGTTCTTATCTAAATGTCTTTTAAATGTTGTAATTGCACCTATATTTACCACTTCTTTTGGAGGGAGCATTTCTTCAACCTGTTCTGTTCTGTAAGAGCCCACATTATGTTTGAAGCCTCACTAAATTAGCCCAATCAGTTTGGCATCCAGTTTTAGCAGCTAGGAGTTACTGAGTAAATATTTGCCTTGCAATATAATTGCATCCTGAGGAATCAACATTTATTTTGACATTGTCTCAAAGTAGTGTTAGTGCAGGCAGGTTCAATATCTGCATCTACCACTTCCTCTGGGAGTTTATTCCAGAAGCAGACCACCCTCTGTGTGGAGAAAGTTGCCTCTCAGTCCCTTTTTAAATCTTTCTCCTCAAAAATATGCCCTCTAGTTTTGAACACCACTACCCAAGGGAAAAGACTTTTTGCTATTTGCCTTATCTATAAGGTCACCCCTAAATTTCCTTCGCTCCAGGGAAAAAGGTTCCAGCCTATGCAGCCTCTCCCTATAACTCAAACCCTCCAGTATTGTTAACATCCTGGTAAATCTTTTCTGAATCCTCTGCAATTTAATAACCTCCATCCCATAGCAAGGTGATCAGAACTGTATACAGTATCCAAACATGATCTCACCAACATTCTGTACAACTGCAGCATGATTTTTTTTGGATAACTGAGTCTTAAAAGAAAAGGAGCTGTGACTCTTGGTTCAATTTTAGTGCACAACAGTTGCTGTAGATGAATTGACTAATTCATTATAGGACACGATTAAAACTTGGAAGTATTCCAGGTTGTAGAACTCAGCTGCTACTTCGATACATACTCCTCTATTACAAATTTCAAGTGAGAATTGCATATTTGAAAATTGAGTACTTATCTGGGTCACATTTTGAGCATTGGAATACTTTTTACCAGACTGTTTAATTAAACTGCCCACAATTGTTTTTAACTGGAGTTCACCGGGCCTCCTGTTCACTATCTTTGTTGACCAGTTTTTTCATGCTAATAGAGTTCATTAGCCTGTAATTAAAATCATAGTGTTGAAGGAATGAAGTGTGACAGAAGGCGCAAACTCCTAATTTGCATTTAATTGGAAGATTAAACCAAAACTTGTCTATTTGATGTTTGGTCTTGATTTTGATTTGGTACGAGATATCATGAGATCCAGTTCATCCATGCACAGTCAGTCTTAAGTAAGAGTGAAGCTTATAAGCTCTGTAAAAGCCAATTATTGAATTTCATTAAAAGTGATATTGAACTGGGGTGGACAAAGTCAGAAATCGCACAACACCGGGTTGTCGTCCAACAGGTTTATTTGAAATGACAAGCTTTCGGAGCACAGCCCCTTCGTCAGGTCAAGTGCCACTATGCCAAAGTTATGTGTAAAGTAGTCAAAATAATAAGATTTTTAAATTTGGAGACGCCAGTCTTGGGGTGTACAAAGCTAACAATTACTCAACACCAGATTATAGCCCAACAGGTTTATTTGGAAGCACTAGCTTTCAGAGCACTGCTCCTTCATCAGGTGGTTGTGGAGAATAAGATTGAAGACGGACACAGAATTCTGTGTCTTCAATCTTATTCTCCACAACCACCTGATGAAGGAGCAGCGCTCTGAAAGCTAGTCCTTCCAAATAAACCTGTTGGTGTTGTGATTTTTAAGATTTTTAAAGCAAATGTCTGGCTTCGCACTAGGTAATGTTGGGGCAGATTTTCCACTGCAGGAATGGATCACAGTTGTACACAGGGAGCACACGGAATCTGCACTGTAGCACTCTCCACAGGTATTACCTGAAATTGAATGGGCAATTCCTGCAAAGGTCTCCATAAAAATTGGAGACTTCAGATAGTTTTGCTGAAAGCAAGTAAAACAGATACTTAAGAAATTTCAGAATATTAAATAGATAGTCTAACACTCGTATAACACCATATTGTCTGTTTAAAAAGAATACAAATTTATCTACATCAGTTTCCTATGTAACAAAACAATCTTATCTAGCTTGCATTAAAGCTGGTCTTTGAATTTTCTTGATTTATCATTGTTATGACATGGGTTAACCTCCCCCCCCTGGAACGGGCAACACAGAAAAGATTTATCCTGTGCAGTCCTGTAGCAGCTTTATTTCTGAAGGTATAACAGAATAATTAACTAACAACAATTTACAACTCCTTCCCCTAACCTATTTTTTTACTTTTCCTTCTATAATACTAGTCTGATAAAACTCCCAAGTAAGATTTACCAAAAAAATTCAAATTTCAAACCCAGCTGGCTGTCAAACCTTCTCTTTGTATCTTTCTCTGTACGTTTGCTCTCCAGGTCGATGTTGATTTTTTTTCTCTCTCTGTGCAAACTCCTTCTCTAGACAGGTGCCCCTCAGAGTTCTTTCTGACAGTCTACATCTGTTGGTCTTTTGGCTCCCAGCTGTTCACGTTTTCCCATTCTTATACCCCCAAAGCGTTGGATTGTCATTGGTTTTTAATATTGTCAGTATGCTAAATTCTAACATGATTGGAGTTTGGTTTTTTTTTGGGGTATAAGTTAAGCTGAGTGGCTTAATTCAAATTTGTTTTTGTCTCCAGGCAACCAGCTACACTAGCTGTTGGACCACATATTACATTGTATCTTGTTCAGAACACTTGGTGCTGTCAGGTAGTTCTGTCAGGTAATTTTCTTAAAGTACAGTACACTTCTACACCTTAACATCATCAGCTGACTGATTCAATACATCAAGACAAAACAAAGATTTGTAGTGACCCACGTTTGGTTTGTTTATATATTATTAATTTTGTTTCTCCCATTTTGTTTGTGGATACCAGTGCAGTTGTGTTTATAGCAATGTATGAAGGGCATTAAGGGAGTTTGTAAAGCTGAGAAAGCAGCCCTTCATTCTAAGCAATTTTATTTCTTTCAGTTTGTGCTGTGTCTTCAGAATTTCACTTTCTTCCATGTATGCGGTCCTATTCTATGTACCCTATCCTAATTCTGAGGCTCTGCTTGTTAGGTGTATTGTTCGTGTCCCCTTATTGATGTTATTAACTGCAGGTGAGACTTTGGTCAATCTACCCTGTTAGGTCCACATAAGTTGCAGGGAATGCAGGGCAAACACCCTCTAATTTACCAATCACAGAAGAAACAATTATTGCTGATTAATGAGAGGTTGGTATTCATTTGTGAAGACAGCATGCTGCCTCTGATTTAGCTTGTGAAACTGACTGTATTGTGCAGGAAAAGTAATTTTATGTACTGGAGTGGGCAGACAACAAAACCACGGTCAAATAGTGTTTAACAGTTTCTCTGACTGTATCCATTGGTTCCCAGCTCATCTGGCAATATGCAAAGTATCATCTATATTGTGCCATTACAGTTACTCCTTATCACAGTGGTGTTAATGATGCTATGAAAACATGAGATCTGGAGCTCAGCCCATTTGTTAATACTCCAAACTGCCAGAGTATCCATTTCCAGCTCACTTTTGGGTATTTTCCATTTTATCTTGAAATTGGAACATTCTAATGTGCATCTTTTGAGTTCTGTTGAGGTCATAAGTCAGCTTTTTATGAGGAATTGTACAGTTTCTAAACTGTCTATTTTAAACAGCTGGCATTATTTTGTTTGGATTTAATATTAAATATCGCAAATCTATTTTTTCCCTCGAGTAAAAATATGTGATAAAGTCTTCATGCTTGTGCATAGTTTTTCACTGACACTTTTGTGCTATAGCCAAGGAATGTTTTGATTAGATTAGATTTCCTACGGTATGGAAGCGGGCCCTTTGGTCCAACAAGTTTACAGTGACCGTCCAAAGAGTGACCCACCTCGACCCATTCCCCTATCCTATATTTATCCCTGATTAATGCACTTTGGTCAATTTAGCATGGCCAATTCACCTGACCTGCGCATCTTTGGATTGCGGGAGGAAACTGGAGCACCAGGAGGAAACCCACGCAGACATGGGAGAATGTGCAAACTCCACACAAACAGTCGTCCGATGTGGGAATCGAACCCGGGCCCCTGGCGCTGAGAGGCAGCAGTGCTAACCACTGAGCCACAGTGCTGTCCACAGCGTTTCTCTCAGCATTTTCTTTTTGCTGCTCAAGGTATATGCTTGAGGTATAAAAGCTTGCTTGGCTAGGTCACTAAATTCTGTTTCTGGATATGAATTTGAACTAATGTTCAAGTTGGTGTGACCTGATGGTATAGTTTCCTAACCATCTCTGTTGCTGCTCCATGGAGCCCCAATACACACACTCAGTTGTCGTGGAAACAAGACTATGTACATTCACTGACTTGAGATTTATTGGCATGAACTGTACAGTACATTTCCTCATTTGGGCTCAGCTGGCATTTGTTGTGGCAGCAGATTCCTGTTATCTGGCTTGAGGTACTTGTGGCATTTTTCCAACATGTACTTCTCAAGGAGACTTGTCATAAAATTCACAATCTCCATACACTCATCACTTAGCATATCCCCTTCAGAGGGTAACAAAGATTTCAAAGTGAAGCCAGTTGATTTGTTTCTTTGTTGTAGTTTTGTCACCGGGATGACTTTTTGCATGGTTGTCCATCTTTGATCAGAGGTGGTCCAGAATAAGTGATCCATCAGAATCTGAAAATATGCAATTGTTTACTTCAACTGAAATCATACTTCTAATCACAACTCCCTTGGTCCTGTTCAGCATGATTGTCAGAAGTGATTGAGTCAGAGTATTGATCAAAATCAGCTAAGTCTTCATGTAGGCCTGCTTGAAGGTGTTCGGATTTCTTCTATTGACAGACTTCTTCTGATGTGACCAATTAACACCACTGAGCCTTGCCACTGGAAGTGCCAAAAGTAGCACGGCTGGGATTGTTGGCGCACACAGCTTCAGTCATTAGTTTCCTGTTATTTGCTTTTCTCTCTCAACTGCAAAAGCTCTGCTTCCAAGTGAGGGCCCGCACCTCGGATTCTTTGGTCCAGGAGTTCCCACCTGACTTCATGCATTTAATCATTGCAGCCAGATCCTTTGATTTTCCAAAGTTGGGTTTGACCCAACCAGCGGGGAGTGGCTCGCATTTAATGTGCGTTCCAGCCTATTACATGGCCTCTGGGGTTGGCCTTGCTTTCATGCTTGGTCATAAAAACACCGCTAGAACCTTTGGCATTTTTTTTTGTGTTTCCTCTTTCCCTATCCCAAAAATAATCTGTGAAAATTTCACAGCATTTTCCACAAATAGCTGAATGAGTTCTCCCACATCATCATGCTTAACGTGATGAAATTTTTCGCGTGGCAGATGAGCTGAGTTTCCACACGTTAATGGCAGTTCATGACTTTAACAGTCTCTCACTAAAATTATCATTGCCACAACTTGCATGGGATCAGTAGTTTACTTTTTGAAAATCAGGGACATAATACCTTTATGAACATTTGCAGGAATTACATATTGTCATTAAGTAAATCAATCCTAATGGAAATAAATTGAGATTTTTGTTTTCCTGTGATACTAGATAGGTATATGATCAACCATAAGTGAAACCTTGAATTTTTCAAGGCTTTTTATAGAGTCATAGATTATGGAAACAGAGTCTTCAGTCCAACTCATCTGTGCTGACCAGATATCCTAAACTGATCACGTTTCATATGCTAGGATTTGGCCCATATCCCTTTAAATCCTTCCTATTCATGTACCCATTCAAATGCCTTTTAATTGGTCTAATTGTACCTGCCTCACCACTTCCTCTGGCAGCTCATTCCATACATGCATCACCCTCTATGTGAGAAAGCTGCCCCTCAAGTCTCTTTTAACTCTCTTTTTCTCTCACTTTAAACCTATGCCTGCTAGTTTTGGACTCCCCTATGACAGGAAGAAGGCCTTGACTTATCTGTGCCCCTCATCGTTTTATAAACCTCTTTAAGGTAATCCTTCATCCTCTTTTGCTTCAGGGAAATTAGTCCCAACCTATTCAGCCTCTTCCCACAAGCTCAAACCTCCGAAGTCCGGCAACATCCTTGTAAATCTTTTTTATACCCTTTCAAGTTTAACAACATCTTTCCTATAGGTGGGGAGACTAGAACTGAGCGCAGTATTCTAAAATGTCCTGTACAGCCTCAATATGACATCCCAACTCCTATACTCTATGTACTGACCAATAAAGGCAAACTTTAGTAGTACCTTGTCAATTCTGGGCAGTTGTTAAAATTGGGTCTGAATGGGGACTGCATTATTTATTGTCAGTGATGGCATTTGTGGATAGATCACATTAGCCAGTTACAGGGAGTAAATACTGTCCTGATGTAGCTCCGTTTGTGGGTGTTGGGATGATTGCTTCTGTAGTTAAGTATCTGGTCTGTGTGTGTTGCTTTCCTGTAGACACTTGTCTGCAGTTCTCCATTAACTGTTGTTCCACTGTTTCATCTAGGGAGGGGGGGGTCTGTTCTCCTCCTCTTTGGTGAAATTTATGCCAGTAAGGATGTTTTGATGATAGTATAGGTTTCCTCTAATTTGTTCTGTTTTGTGTCATCCACATAGTGGACCCAAACGGAGCTGCATCAGGACATTATTTAAATGTGCCAAACACACTGCAGCACCCTGAACTACGAGCAGCAGAAGAAAAATATCTATACCGCATATTCAAGAAGAACTGGGTACCCGAGAAACACAATCTGCTGATTCTTAAACAGCAGACACAAACAAGTAGACACAACATGCCCAGAAACTCTGTCCACACTACCATACACCAAAGACATTTCTGAGATGACTACCAGGTTTATTACTACTCCAACCCCTTGGCATCATGGTAGCCCACAAACCTACCAACACACTTAAACAGCGGCTGTTGATCCTAAAGGATTCTATACCAACAACCGGCAAAACTAATGCCATTTACAAAATACCATGCAAACACTACGTTGGACAGACAGGCAGAAAAAAAGCCACCAGGATACGCAAACACCAACTAGCCCCCAAAATACATGACCCACTATCACTAGTATCCTTACATACAGATGAAGAAGAACACCACTTTGACTGGGACAACGCATCCATCTGAGGACAGGCTGAACCAAGACACACATGGGAATTCCTAGAGGCCTGGTATTCAAACTAGAACTCCATCAATAAACATATCAATTTGGATCCCTTTTACCAACCTCTTAGAACCAGAAATGATATCACCTACCTTAAGCGATCAAGACACACAAATAGAAAGCGGGCAGAACACCAGCGCTTTACTGGAGACTCACTAATGATGTTACCTAGCATGGTGATGAAACATCTGCAAACAAACCTGCCAGCTCAGCGAGCAAACTTAGAGCCGAAACTTGAAAGAGTTCAAAAATGATTTGCAAGGATGTTGCCAGGGTTGTAAGGTTTGAGCTATAGGGAGAGGCTGAATGGACTGGGGCTAGTTACCTTAAGAGTGTCAGATGCTGAGGGGAGACCTTTCTTGAGGTCTGTAAAATCATGGAGGCATAAATAGGGTAAATAAACAAGGTCCCTTCCCCAGAGTGGAGGGGTCCAAAAGTAGAGGGCATAGGTTTCGGTGAGAGGAGAATGATTTCAAGGGCACCTCTGGCAACTTTTTCACGCAGCGGGTGGTGAGTGTAAGGAATGAGCTGCCAGAATAAGTGGTACACTTAAAACATTTAAAAGGCATCTGGATGGGTATGTGAATAGGAAGGGTTTAGAAGGATATGTATCAAATGCTGAAAAATGGGACGAGTTTTATTTAGGATATCTGGTTGGCATAGATGAGTTAGATCGAAGGGTCTGTTTCTGTATGTACTTTTCCATGACTATAATTCCTGACACTTGGATGTGTGAAATCTAGTACAGATTTGATTGATTTGTTAAACTCAGCAGTTGAGAAAATGCTTTCCTTTTTGGGCCCAGATTGAGAAAACTATTACAAGCATCTCTCTATGGTCAATGCGATTGTTCACGAGGCCATCAGTGTGATCACTGGAAACTGTGCTTTTGCTAATAAAAATTCCCAATTCACTAATCAAATATTTACCCAGTTTGACAATTATTTCTATATTAATATGCCATTGAATTAGCTAATGTGGGTGATTAATTGAATATGGTGGGTATCAATGTTCTGTTGGACTTTCAATTTTTAATGAAAGAGCTTGCAGAATTTGCCAATTAAAATTGAATTTATCTTTCTACAAGCACCTTTTAAATCCAAGACACATCCTGAAATAATTTATAACTAATTTAGGAATTGAGTAGAGTGACTATGGGGCAGTAGCAAACTGTAAGTTCTTACAGCAATAATGAACATCTTATTTGTTGATGATACTGGTAATGAGAGAGAAATGTTGAATACCATGAAAATTTTCCCCTCCTTCAAATAGCATATGGGATCCTTAGCATGTACCTAGCAAGTAAATATATACTTTCTTGCTTCAGCTGAAAATAACACTATCAACAATGGAGCACTGTTTCAATATTGCATTGAAGTGTCAGTTATCATGTGATGTTGTCTTGCAGTGAAATTTGAACCTACATTCTTCTGTCTTGGGGAAAGACTGCTACTGCTGAGTCAAGCTGACCATTATTATTTGCACTAGAGAGAATCCTGTAATCCATGGAGGCCAGTTAAATTTTGCTTTGTTTTTATTCTTCGAATATAAGCTTCATTATCATTCATTGTCCATTCTTAGTTAATCTTGGGAGAGTGGTAGGTTACTCAATTCTTGAATAGCTGCCAGTGGTGAAGTCTGTCCCATACTGCTCTTGGTTGCACAGCTCTAGGATTTTGGCTATTGGATGAATAATGAAAATGTCTTTCATTTGGTGTTTCTGTAAAATTTCTGTACTGCAAGTGGTGGAAGTGCTGTTAAAAGCTTGGTGAGTATAGGTAATACACCCTGTAGCCATGTCATATTGTCGAAGAGGTGATAAGGGATAAGTGCCACTCAAGGGAACACTTTGTTCTGAATGATGTCAAACATCTTGCCTGTTGTTGCAGCCCCTCCTCATCTAAGAAAATGGGGAGCATTTAATCTCCTTCTTCTGCTTATGCCTTCAGAGGGTCCAGGGAGAAGTTTTCTGGTTCTAATGAGGTTAGCCACTCAGCACAACTCCCAACCTTTCTTCTGTTTTAGTAGCCATGCCGTTTTTGCTGTTGATTGAATGTTGATGAGGGGGCTGGGATAACAGTCATAGTGTGATCGTCATGAAGGGTTGTATAAGCTCGTGTTAGAGATGGTTAGGCCATAATGTGGTTGCTGGAATATTACTTACGATTTATGGTATTGTCTGGGTTTTGCATTGCAACATCAGTTGGCAAGTGTCAATAGTAAAGATTAAGCCATCTGCTGTTACATAATGAATAACTGACTGCACATTATACTTT
This sequence comes from Chiloscyllium punctatum, assembly GCF_047496795.1. Classification (NCBI taxonomy): domain Eukaryota; kingdom Metazoa; phylum Chordata; class Chondrichthyes; order Orectolobiformes; family Hemiscylliidae; genus Chiloscyllium; species Chiloscyllium punctatum. Next base: position 55,381,300 of record NC_092777.1, read on the forward strand.
TCACCTTGTGAAACTGACCTTGCATACTGAATGCTGCTTCATCTTGTTAAGTGGCTTTACATAATAAATGCTTTTCTACCTTGTTAAACCACTACTTTTGCTTCCAGTACCTCATTGTTTCCTGCACGTTCTTATCTGATCTGAGTCATGCTCAGCTGAACCTCTTGCTTCACAAAACTCAAACATAACCCTTTCCCTACCTATTCATACCGGATGCACATTCTCATTCCCTCTTTATCATTTCATGATAACCACATAGATGGCACTGCCAGCTTTCATAAGACTCTGACAGCCAGTATTTAAGCAAGTTATTGATACACAACGTGCAGTAATTATAACAATAAAAAGTGCTAGTCCATTACAGTAATTAGAATTTGAAGAATCCTCCCATGTGGGGAAAAGGTTCACCAGTAAAGTTCTTAAATCCACATTCCTTAGTGACCACTCCATCCTCTCCAACTCGAGTGGAAACAAGTCAGAATCTCCTTCAGTAAAGTCCAACCCAAAAACCAAATTCAGTCTGTCCTTGTGCATCACTCCACGGAGAAATCTGTTTTCTTGGATAAGCGCAGTTAAATAATTAACAAAGCTGACAAGACTTTTGTTCTCGCAGCGATGCTTCTGATGGGGGATACTAGTGCATCTGAGTGAACAGTGCAGCATCTGTAGCTGCAGCAGCAGGCTGGGTGAATGCAGTATTCTTAGCTACGTCTGCTCCCACTCTGCTGTTAAATGTAACAAAGCTGTGGTGATGTTAGTTTGATCAGTGAGCCATCATAAGCCTTAAGTGTTTCAAAGACGAGGTAAAGCTCATGTGGTTTACTGTCCATAGGAAAGCCACTGACAAAAAGTGTACCGACCTCCCCTTCACTGTTGTTAGTTTCTTCACTTTCAGTACTCATGACTGAGGAGTTGATGGAATCCGTTGGATTGTGTTGTGGAGGGGTGGGCAGTGGCATGCTTTACCTGTGAATGGAGAAACTCTAGAGAAGATCGTGGGCGGCACGGTGGCACAGTGGTTAGCACTGCTGCCTCACAGCGCCGAGACCCGGGTTCAATTCCCGCCTCAGGCGACTGACTGTGTGGAGTTTGCACGTTCTCCCCGTGTCTGCGTGGGTTTCCTCCGGGTGCTCCGGTTTCCTCCCACAGTCCAAAAAATGTGCAGGTCAGGTGAATTGGCCAGGGTAAATTGCCCGTAGTGTTAGGTAAGGGGTAGATGTAGGGGTATGGGTGGGTTACGCTTCGGCGGGGCGGTGTGGACTTGTTGGGCCGAAGGGCCTGTTTCCACACTGTAGGTAATCTAATCTAAAAAAGATGTTAGCTGAAAGTATCTTCTGTCTCATTCTTCCTTGCCAAAGTGTTTATAAGTATGAAGACAGTCACACATTTAACTAACTTAAATTGTGTCTGCCTATTTCAACATTCTCTGTCATCTTGAAGTCTGTTACTCTGTTCACCATTTATAACATTATCAAGTTTTATACAATTCATAAACTTCTAAATTGTACTGCCTAAACAATTCAGTCAATTATAAACAACAATCAATGATCCTAGAATCAAACCTTTGGGGGACCCCATTCAGGTTATTCAAAAATTATTTTCTTTTAACAAATTAATACTCGGCTAATGTGAAAGCTGTCAGGAGGAACAGCAAGAAAATAATAAAATGTTTCCTCTGCTTTAGCAATTGAAGAAAGTTTCAGTTCAGATTTAAATCTGAAATATTCATGGGAAACAAGTGCTGAAGAGATTAAAATATGTTCTGCAAACGGAACTTCCCAAGTAAAACAGAATTAAAATGGCAACTTGGGTAGAGGTCAACATTCTTTGAATTTGCAAAATGAAGGAGGCCAATGAAGTCCTAATAATCAACAGAACTGAAACAACTCAGCCTCAAGTTCTAATATTCTCTAGAAAATCTTAACAAAGCATCAAATTAAAAATGCACTGTTCTTTTTGCGAACACTCTGCATTAAAAATACAGCAGCAGCAAAGATATTTTAATACAATACTCTCATCTGGCTAAAGCATGACCACTGACCCAACTGTTTTTTTTAAACAGGCATTGTAGAATTTGAAACAAATCAGGGGTTCAAGGCACTCAATCAATTTGTTTTAAGGTTACAAGTTTGATAATTTTTGAAAGGGCATAATGTTATAAAATTTCAATGTAAAAACAAAATCTGCCACATTACATTATTCACAAAACACATTGAATGACATCCTGATTCAGACAAGGCAAAAAAGTTACTTAAAAGGATTTTGTGAACCAGTATTTTAACAAACCACGTTTAGTCATCAAACACTCTCAGTATGGCACAATTTACATTGAAGCTTTCCTTTTTCAACCCAAGTATTAGTACAACCTTAATTTCAGCCTGCCTTGTTTTTATTCTTTTTTGCATCCTCTCACTGAAGTTGCATTTACAAAATGAGAAAGCCACTCTCTTCCCCTAGAATAGAGACTCGCAGAGCCTCAAATTTTGCCAGTATGGGACTTTAACCCCTTTCTCACTTAACTCCTCATGCGGGCTTGAACCCTGCAGGCGCACAGAGAACCCAAACCCCAATTACATCTCCCCCAGGGGGCTGGAACTCCAACACAGGATTCAAGGATTCAAACCTCAAGTAGTGTCGCCCCCACTCCCCCCGGGCTCGAACTCCTCTTTGTCAGCACGTTTGCAAAACTGTGTCTCTTGACTGAACTAATTACCGTTCAAGGAATCCATAGAGAATGAATGAGTGAGGGGGCTGTCTCCGACACATGGGAACATCAAGAGGGACCACGTTTCAATATCTTACCGTGTGTGCCCGTCTGTCTTGAGATGCCAGTGTTCCAGACGATTGCTGACACCACCTGATGGTAACTATTCATTTGGATCCTGCCGACTGCACCAATATTGTCATCCCATTCCCCCTTCAGTCAAAGCAAAACACTCAGATGCAGTATAGTTTTACCTCCTTCATCTTTATTCCAGGCTCTGGAGGGAGAGAGAATGATCGCCCATGTGCACAGAGACACGAGTTCTGTCTTTTCTGGGATAGCAGTTTCTTAATAAATTATATAGTCGTTTTACAGGGTGGACTGTCAGTTCTGATTAGAAAAAAAATTGGTTAATTTTTTAATATGGAATCTTCCAACATAATTATTGGGATTTTTTCCTAACCAACTCACCTTTCGCAATGTGGCATTTGTAGACTTGGTGTACATTTCCAGCGTTTTCTGTTTCATATTTTCAGCATTCACTTCTCCATCATTCACCCCTTACAATCAAAGCACCAGTTTCTGTCTGCTCTTTTTGAGCTTTGCATTTCTTGTATGGATTCAAGTTAAATGATAAGGACCAACACTTCAAATTCCAGTACATTCTGATTAGTTGCTAAGTATTCTGTGTCGGTGTATGTCAGTTGGGCATTAGAGTTTCCATGTATGTAAGTGATCTGCAATCCAATCTGAACAAGCGACTGTGCAGTTGTGCTGTGCATGCTTGTACCACAAATTCAGCGTAACGTTAATGGTGAGCAGTTAGTTTATGCATTGGCAGCTGTATGTTCTGGTCAAATATTTTCCTTTTAATAAAACCTTTTTGAATTAAAGCAAGTTGACAAACAGTGTGATAACAGATGGAAATCTAGGACTCTGATCACATAATTGATAAACCAGCCTTCTGTTCATAGAAAGAAATGTATATTTGGAATGCTGACTAGGTTTAAAGCATGAAAGTAATTCCGTAATTTACTATAGTATAAAACTTTTAAATTTGTGTCCTGATGCACTGTTGTTTGTCACGTGACAATGGACTTGACAATTGTAAATTTAGAGCATGAGAAATCAGAGCAAGAGTAGGCCATTCAGCACTTCAAACCTGTTCTGCTTTCTATAAAATCGTGCTACCCCAGGTGTCAAATCCTTTTTTCATGCTAGCTCGGCACAGCCCTCTAATTCTGAATATTTCAAAAATCTATCCTCCTCTTCATTATATACTTTTAGCAACCTAGTTTCCAGAGCGCTGTGCAGTAGAGGACTCCAGACATTCACTACCCTTGGGTAAAAATACTGCTTCTCACCTCAGTTTTAAATGGGTGACTGCTTATTCTATAACTATGCCCTCTAGTTCGAGATTTCCCCCACTAGTGGAAATTTCTTCTATTTCTTTAAGGCCCTTCCATCTTGTACATTTCAATATGATTGCCATTCAGTCTTCTAAACTCAAATGAGCCTAGCCTGTCAGCTGTTCTTGATAAGTTAACCTCTTCATTCCAGGAATCAGCTAGGTGAATCTCTTGAACTGCCTCCCATGTCAGTACATCCTTTCTTAAATATGTATACTGTATACAGTACTCTAGGTGTGTTCCCATCAACACCATGTATAGTTGTATTAAACTCCAACCTTCTAGCAATAAAGGCAAAATTACATTTGGCGCGTTAACTTCTTGCTGTACTAGCATTTTAACATTTTGTGTTTCATGCACAAGAACATCTAGATCCCTCTACACATTACTTTTTGGAGTCTCTCCATTTAAATAAAAGTCTGTCTTTTGATCCTTTCCTACATTAAGCTCCATCTTTCAAGATCTTGCTCACTCACTAAACCCATATGTCCCTTCTGGAATTGGCATTTGGATAGATATTTTTACCTTGAATTCCCAACTATTTTAATGTTCAGTTAAGACATTTTTATGATTTGGATGAGCTGAAATTGCACATTCTTCAACAAATAAAATGAATTGCTGCTAAACTTTACTTGATCCAGTGTTTCAAATTCTAAAACCTTTTAAGTCTGACCACTAGCAGCAATACAGAAACTGCAGTCCACAGAGCAATAAACAATGCAAGTGGATGATTGGTTTTTCAGAGGAAGGTGCTGTTTCTATACTGATTTTATTTCAGTTATGACCATTCCATAATTCACTATACTAACTTTACTCATAATACATGTTAAAAAAATTACTTCTCTATTGAAATTGCTTGAGATAAGTCTTGTGAAGTCTCTGAACCAAATAAAACCTTGCTAGTACAGAAGTATAATGGGTAGCTTCTCATGTAAGCCAACTATATGCATGAATGCAACAAGCTGACAAGTAGAGATTTATAGTGTATTGCAGGCTGGAGAATGATTGTAAACAGAACATAGTTGGATCATAGTGAACTTTCATTTTAGTTGAAAATCAGTGCAGTGTCTGTGTGGCAAACAGAAGTACTTGGCAGTCTAGTTTTGGAAGTAAAATGGTGTTTGCTTTAGAATTACTGCCTTGTTTGGTATGTTGTAGCAGTTGTGGTTTAATGTTCCTTAACATCCAACCTGTGTTAATCAGTATTGCAATTCAGTTTACAGGTTTTGTAAGTGAAGTATTTTTTTGTTCTGAAGTAATCGGGTCACAGTTGAAACTTGAACAAAGAGATTTGTTGACTTGCTCCTCTGTTCTGACCCCAAGCCACTGAGGTGATTTGCTGCGAAATTGAGCCAAAATCAAAAGATGTAAGATGCATATTGATTAGCAGTAGTACGTACAAAAACTACTTGGGATATTGTCTGAGTTACCTGCTTAATTCATGTCCTCTTTAGTGAATTTTATGCCAGTTACAGGAATTAGAGGAAGCCTTCCAGACCATCAATAATACCCTTATTGGCATAAAATTCGCCAAAGAGGAGGAAAACAACAACAAACTGCCATTCCTAGATGTCACAGTAGTGCGAACAGCCAAAGGGGATCTTCAAACCAGCATCTACAGGAAAACAACACATACCGACTGAACTGCAGAAGCAATCATCCCAACACCCACAAACGAAGCTGCATTGAACATTATTTCAATGAGCCACCACACACTGCAGCACAGAGGAACTACACAGAGCAGAGGAAAATCACCTGTACAGTGTATTCAAAAAGAACAGGAAACCAATGAACACAGTCTGATGATTTATCAGCAACAAACCCCAACAAGCAGACAAAACATGTCCAGAAACCCTAGCCACTCTCCCCTACATCAGAGACATCTCTGAAATGACTGCCAGTCTACTCAGACTTCTTGGCACCATGGTAGCTCACAAACCCACCAACACAATAAAACAGCAGCTAATGAACTTGAAAGACCCTATACAGACAATAAACAAAAGTAGTATCCTTCCATACAGATGAAGGACACCACTTCGGGACAACACGTCCATCCCAGGACAAGCCAAATAGATACACGCATGAGAATTCCAAGAAGCATGGCATTCCAACCGGAACACACTCAACAAACACATCGACTTGGATCCCATTTACCACCCCCTGAGAAAAAGAACAGGAAATTATGTCACACATAAAATGACATCACCAGCCCAAGGAAACCTAAACACATAAATAGAAAGTGTGCCATACCATCAGTGCTTCATCTGAAGGCTCACTGCTGATACCTAGTGTGGTGATGAAATGCCTGAAAATGAACCTTCCAGCTCAGCGCGCAAACCTATATCCAGGACAGTCGTCTTAATTACCACTTTTTAGGAAAAAGTAAGTGACTCCCATGTTTGGCAGAAAAAGTAGCTTTATCCATTTCCTAGTGGAAGAGGCACAGCAAATATAGATGATGTTGAATATAAACTGCCTAACAATAATGTGAGGTCTAAAAGTTTTAAGGGTTCACTATACTTTAATGTGGAGAAAGTGAGGACTGCAGATGCTGGAGACTAAAGTTGAAAAGTGTACTGCTGGAAAAGCACAGCTGGTCAGCCAGCATCTGAGGAGCAGTGAGTTGATGTTTTGAGCATAAGCGCTTCATCAAGAATACTTTAATGTCACAGGATGTGTTTGCCATTACATACATGCTTATGGAGAGTTGAGTCCACAGGCCAGTCCACTGATTCAATTTTCCTCCTCTTGGCAGTCATGGAATTTATTATATTTTAACCAAGCAGCTGTGTCAACCACCTGCTTTAGAATCATTACACTCTTAGATTTCAGGAACAATATATTATTTTAATGTGTAATTTTCTTTTTGATTAAAAACTGTACAATGGTTTATGAATTATAACTGCTCTGCACTGGGATTTAGGTTTTTATGTTCTGTTGCAAGATATTTTGCAGCAGCCAATCCATAAATACATCGTCCTTGGCTTCTTTCAAGCAATAGTTTGTGTGGTGCAGTCTGCTTGCTTGTCTTTAGAAAGACTTGTTTAAAATAATTAAGCTTTTAGCAGATCAGATGAGCCAATGGACAGGAATGGCAGGTGGAGTTTAATTTAGATAAATGTGAGGTGTTGTCTTTTGAAAAGGCCAGTCAAGGCATGGCATTCACTTAATGGTAAGGTCCTGGGAAGTGTTGCTGAACAAAGAGACCCTTGGAGTGCAGGTTCACAGTTCCTTGAAAGTAGAGTTGGAGGTCGACAGGGTATGCTTTCCTTTATTGGCCAGTGCATTGAGTATAGGAGTTGGGACATTCTGTTACAGCTGTACAGGATGTTGGTGAGGTCATTTTTGGAATACTGTGTACAGTTCTGATCATTCTGTAGGAAGGATGTTACTAAACTTGAAAGGATTCAGAAAAGATTTATAAGAATGTTGCTGGGACTGGAGGGTTTGAGTAATAGGGAGAGGCTGAATAGGCCTCTGGAGTGTTGGAGGCTGAGGGGTGACATTATAGAAGTTTCTAAAATCATGAGGGACATGCAAAGGGTGAATAGCTAAGCTCTTTTTCCAAGAGTGGGTGAGTCCAAAACTAGAGGGCATAGATTTAAGGTAAGAGGGGGGGAAAAGATATAAAAGGGACCCGCAAAGTTACTTTTTCATGCAGAGGGTGGTGTGTGTGAATGGAACGAGCTGCCAGAGGAAGTGTTGGAGGCAACTACAGTTACAACATTTTAAAAGGCATCTGGATGGCTATATGAATTGGAAGGCTTTAGAGAGAGATAATGGACTAGGTCAGATTGGGATGTCTGGTCAACGTGGACAAATTGGACCGAAGGGTTTCTTTCCCATGCTGTATGTTTCTGACTCTATAAGGTGATCCTTTAAGAGCAGATATGTTCCCATAGCAATAGATAGCCTTTTACAGCTAGGTCAGGCAATCAAAGTTACTGCAGAACTATGTGCACTTTGAGTCAAAGCGGGATTCCTTTGTAGTTGGTCTTGGATTTTCACTGAACTACACTTCATGTTTTTATTTTGAGGAAAAAGCACCAGGCTTCACTACAAGTTTGACTCTATGACTCTGTCCACATTTCACAACTGTTAAAATAATGACATCATACTTCATTGGTGTATTGTTGATTTACTGCACTGCTTGAGGTATTGTGTTTTTTTCTCCCATGTGTCGACAAGACTCTTTATATCTTCATGAGAGTCTCCACCTGAAATTCTGATCCTTAATACAGTGAATATGGATGGCAAAAATGAGAAAATGTCATCTGTTTGTAGTCCTTCTCATGCTGGTCAGCTCCAAATTCAGTTAGATGTTCACCCTGTCATGTTAAACTCTATTTTTCAGGGATAGGTAGATCCTTTAGCCAGGTTTAAGTGGCTCAGGGCAGAACGTGCTTAGCACTAGGATAAAGCAAAGGTGGTTTGTTGACAGATGTTAAAATTAAGGTTGCATTTGCTCAAGTAAAGTTCTTGTTGAGTAGAGGATTGTAACATGGGTAATTCAAGAAAATAAAACATGAGCTTGTATCAACTTATAACTAGATGAATTCAGGAGGATGTAAAGGCTGCATTTTTTTCCTTTTCTCATCAACCTGTTCAGAGATGTCCTTACACACCTGGAACAAGTAGGACATGAACCCAAGTCCCCTAGCTCAAGAGTTGGGGACACTGTCACTGCACCACAAAAGCCCTGCAAATACAGTTTTATGTTTAATGTGACAAATCTATCAGCTTGTTCTGATTTCTATGGATATTGAAGTACAGCTTGTCTATATAACTGAATCTGTCTGTTCAATCCTAGCTAGCACAATCTAACTTAATGACTTTAATCTCTAATACCCCATGTTTTAGACTAGGAGGCAAAGTAGTCTTCATTTTTCCATCGCTTTACCCGAGATTTTCTTGGGAGCTGCTTTTGGTTTTTGCTGGGCTCCTTTCTCGTTCTTGCTAACTTACTCTTCAGTTATGCTATCATGTAGCAACATTATCTTCAATATTTGTGCTGACACATGTATCTGAACACGCTCAGAAGCAGAATTTGAAGAATTTATCAATATTCTCAATTATCAACACACCATTAAACCTAAAGCCACAATACACAGGAGATATTAATTTTCCAGACATCAGTGCTTAAATTAGAAACAAGAGTAAGTTTAACATTTTCTCTTTCAGAATAATTTACACTTCTTTTGCACAAAACAGCATTATTCTAAAAACAAGTTTCCAACTGGTAAGGTCACTGCTAAAATTTAAACTGTCGATACACAAAAGCATCCACACTATTTTCCTACATTGCTCCTTGACCTATGTAGCATTAGAATGGAGATTGCGCATTAACTTGGAAAGGATTACAGAACCACCTCACTATCTGAACATAGATTATCCGAAGAAGATCTCAAGGTCCAGTAAATGCTTCCTTTATTTATGATCAGATTGGTTATCCAAACAATTAGTTATCTGAACAAAATACTCCCCGCCCGTCTCGTTTGGATAATCGAGGTTGTTCTGTATGCCTCTGTGACCTCATCATCTCACTCTGCCCCTCTGCATCCCACTCATCTGGCGCTCCAACTATCCCACCAGCAGAAGGCAATTCCCATCCATGGCAAAAAGCACAGGTTCCAGCAAAAGCCCTGACATTCTCAGCTCCAGGCAACATCCCCGAGAATAGTTAGGAACTTGTTTTTGACCGACTTCGATTTGATGGGCTGAATGGCCCTTTTCAGTGCTGTAGACCTCTAAAACTGACTGGACTTGGCCTCTGAAAAAGCTTGGCTCCAGCTGCCCCAGCAACCCCCTCACCAATATTTCGTAACTGCTCACTGCACCTCCATTCACCAGCTGCTTCTCTTGTGCATTTATTGCTGATTGGCATATAGCCTATTAAGATTGGTTTTGATTAGATTAACAGCTCTGCATTGATTCTATCCATTCAATTTATGGGACTGATTTTCTCTGGTTGTCCTCATGATTGAATTTTTGCAGGCATTTTTTTGAACTGTGGGAGCGAGTGCACCTGATAACCCTCTCTATTTTGAGCTCTGATCGAGATTCTACCCATTAATCCTGACCTCAGTCTTGACTTTAGAGATGTTAAAATATTGATTTTTATTTCATATTGCTGTTTAAAGACTCTGAATCACCACAAACTTGCTTTGTATCCTTGCCTTTTCAAAACTACATTTTTCAGTGTTCGAATTAAAGGATAGCACTTGGCTCTGTTGAAATAATCTGCTTAGTGAGTTAAATATACTTGTACCCCAGATTGCAATCACCTTGGATTAGTGAGATCTCAAATGCAGACCAAGCTTTTGTAAACTAAAATAATTACTTAAATTTAATGGAAAAGATTTGTTACAAATATCAACAAATGCTAAAATGTTCAGCAATTAAATACAGTTAGCGAAGTTACAGAAAACGCGAGGCTCTCAGCAAGTCCAGCAACTTAACATAGAATAGTTGAGCTTTGTTGAAAGATACTGACTTGTAATGCCAGTTCTCTTTCTATTTGAATCTATGCTGATTATCCTGTGTGTTTTTTGGAAATTTCTGGTTTTAATTCAACTTTCCCCCATCTTTGTGATATCTTGCTTTTGTAGTACTGCAATAAACATTGTCCTGTGTGTGGTGAGGTGCCGGAGGAGTTCACTATTGTTTAAATCCCACCACCACAAGTTGCAATGGTGTAGTTTAACCTCAGGGTCACCACACCTTAGGTGAGAAGAGAGGTTAAGAATGAGGGTCCTTCGTGGTAATTTGTTAGTTGAAGTTGAACCCATGCTGATGGTGTTGCTGAGTTTGCAAGCCAACTGTCCAACCAACTCGACCCCTGCATAACATAGTTTCATATATATGTTTATCTCTCTAAACATTCCCAAGTCACATACTTACATGCCATGCGCAAACATGCATGTGTGCTCACTCTCTCTTCAGGAATAAGTAAAATAAACAGATTTCTCTGCTAAGATTGGCTTTCTGAAAAAAACTGATGAGTAGGTTGTTCTCAAAGGCAATACACTGAAGCAATGGATGTTTCTGACCTGGTTGCTCTTTCTGCACATGTGGCCAAGTCACTTTTCACGCATGATTTTGCACATACACCTTGCTCAGTAAGTACAATCATGACGTTATTTCAATTACCCTTTCAAAAGAACAAATATAAGTTTCATGTTTAAACAATGTAGAGGGACTTCTTTCCAGAACTGGCACCTTGTACATAGCAAGTTTTCCTTCAACTCAGTTTGGTCTTAACTGGCATCCCTCCAACTGAACCAGAGCAAACAATAACCTTTTTTAAAAAAACAACAGCAGGGATCATTTATAAGGAGCTTGATTTTAAAAAAGACACTATAGTCTGCAGTGAATTTTCAATGACCTCTTTTAAAGAAACCATTCTGGGTATGTCCACAAAAGCTGAAATAAATTGTTTTCCACAATCCTTCAGAACCTAAGCCCTGCAAGCAGTATTAAATATAAAGTGACTTCATAATGGTGGTCAGTAACTTGTTCACCTGGTTCTCTGGAAAGTGAAATAAACTATAGTGCTCAACAAAGTTCTCTTTCAAAGAAAATGCTGCCGGCACAGTGTGCTTCCTACTCTTCAGCACATTGTGTCATTCAGTACTTATTTGCAAGTCTGAGAGAGCAACTAATTCCAGAGTGACAGGAAGTCCCTCTTTTAACCACCTGATCCTTTTGATGTAGGTTTTCAGCCAACTCTCTGATTAAAGTTGATAGAATGTGCTAATATAACTCATATGCATAAAGTGTAGGTGTTCTGAAGTGTAAGGGCTAGGCTTGGTGCTGTTAAGTACTGAATTATGAATGAGCAATTTCATCTGCACAACTTCTTGCAAGCAGCTGAGTGTAATGCAACATTAATTGTTGGCAATCAGTCACTTTAAACACTCAGGATCTTCTGTGCTGGTGTTGCAAACTTACATGCATCAGTGCTTAGGCTATTGTGTCATCAATTCTACACAGCAGCAGGTTGTAGTCTAACAGGTCTATTTGGAAGCACTAGCTTTCAGAGTGGCACTGTGAAAGCTGGTGCTTCCAAATAAACCTGTTGGACTATAACCTGGTGTGTGTTTTTTTTAACTTGGTCCACCCTGAGAATGTGTATAAGGTATGAGCAGGTAGAGAAAGAGTTAAGTTTAGGGTTGCGTGACAAAGGCTCAGCTCGCACGACTTTGTTTACTGCAAGTTCTTATCTGGTCAGTGATGTGCTAGAGGCAAAGGTAGTGGCTTAATGAGGTAAAGAACATCCATTGTGTAATGCCAGTTAACGAGATGCAGAACATCTGTTGTGTAATGCCAGATGGCTTAATCTTTACTGATGCTTGCTGATTGTAACAGTCATCCAGTCAAGAAAATGTTGCCTAATTTGAATGCTGCTCTCTGTAAGTGACTATATAATTCCTTAAGAATCTGTTGTTTGAGAGAAGACAGAGAACTCATGTCTTTGTTTCCGTGGTCGATCGCGCTCTCTCCAGGGCTGTGTCTGAGTGTTTGCTTCGACTGACACGGAAACGGGACAACAATATTGGCAAGCCAGGTAGGACTCAAAATGAATAGTTATAATCGGATGGTGTCAGCGATTGCTAGGAACGCCAGTATCTCGAGATGGATGGGCCCGCAAGTTATTATTTTAAACCTTGGTCCCTCTCGATATTCCTGTGTTGGAAATGATCCCCTCGTTCAATTGCTTTCTATTCTGCAGACTCCTCGAATATAATTAGTTCAGTTGAGATATGCAGGCAAACTGGGGTCCGAGTCCCCAGGGCTTTAGCTGGGGTCCGAGTACCCTAGGTAAAACTGGGTTGAAGTTCCCTGGAAAAAGGAGTGTCTGAGTGTTTGCTTCGACTGATATGGAAACAGATTTTGGCTCAGGTGGTAGGTACACACTTGCAATGTGACTAGAGAACCAATTTATCTCTAGTCTTTGAGTAATGTCATGCTGACTGACAAATCTTGGAACAAGCTCCATGTTTTTGTTTATTTGCAGTGTTTGGAGTTAACAGTAGGTCACTCATATGCTATGCTGCATCTATATCTACATTACTTAACTTTCAACTTAATGTGATCCAGAAAATGGATTTATAGGCATTGGGCTGGTGACACAGGAAATGTTGAAGTTTCAGTATCTAATAAAGCTGGCTGTGGATCATAACTATTCACCTTTAGAAGGTGGCCTCCAGATTAAGTTTGAAGTGGAGGTGGGTGGAAGTGGATTCACTTTTTTGTGATCACTGTCAACACTGCATTTGAAACTTAGCTAGTTAGTGGGAGATAGCATGGAGCAAGGTGGCACTAAGCACACGGACACACAATGGCCGCCGAGCCATCAGTTGGCCACTTGACACATAAGATGGCCGCGGCCAGACCATAATATGGAGAGAAACAGCAAAGCAAATCCAGGCACTGTCTGGTACCACCAAAATGCCAGCACAATGCACTCTCAACCTAGTTGATTAGTTTAAGTTAGGTGGGGGAGAGAATACACTTGGGTAATGTACACTGCCCTCCAAAGTGTCTGGGTAGAGCCAACATCTTTGATAGAAATGCTAACAGCTTGATATGGACTCAGTGCAAAGTGCTAATAGTTGGGGCTGCAGTAATCATCCTCAGGAAGAGCGATTAACGTCCATTACTATAACAATAGACTTTCACGCAGACATTGAAACTGACAATATCTGCACTGAAACTAACAACAAACCACGCTGAAATTAACAAAGGCTGCGTTGGAATTGACAATGACTATCAAAATTATCAATGATTCTGCAATGATTACCATAAACAAATCATGTTCCAAAGACGATAATCTCATGACTGACCTATTGTATCGCAAGATGTATAAAAGTCTGTTCACATATGCTCCGGGTTGAGAGGAGACTCTCAGCTGACCACTGTGCTGTTGATGTCTTTGTCTCTCCAGAGCTCCGATTATTTCCTTGTACAATAAACTCTGTCATTGAACCCTGACTCTGACTCCGAAACTGGTGATTTTTCACCAGAACAGGGATATAATTTGTGGCATATCTGACCATGGCTCCTTAACAGTAAATGAACTAATCTGCTTCAGGATATTATTTTGGTAATGAGTTGTTCTGAAATGGTTGTAATCTTGAATAGTGGAAGGCAGGAACGCCTATGACCAATTCAAACAGTCTTAACCAATTTCACTGATTTTTAATCTTTAGAAGGCTTCTGAAGATGAGTGAGTCCTGCTGCTTCAGGTTGATACAGTTTATTTGGTGCTCCACAGCATAAAGTATTCCAAAAAGATTATTTGGATGCAAGCTGAGCAAATATAAAGTTGCAATCATTTTTTCTTTAAATCCTGCTTTGAATGTGGAGCGGAACAGTATAGTGAAGCATCAGTTGAAATGTATTGAGTAACACATCAGATTAAATATATCGTGATGTGTTACTGGTTTAGAATTCTTATGAAAACATGCTTTACAATGCATGTTGTAGTCTGGAACTAGTGATAGTGATTGTTGAGACTCCAACAGTCTTTCTGTCACATGGTTGACTAGGAATCTCTCCTCCACTTACCACTTGCTTTTAGAATGTGTTGGAAGGATTTGGTGATTAGTATTCAACCTGATTGGCTGTGTTATGAAACCACCGCTTTTGGCTGCCAAGTCCTCAGGTAGGACTTCAGCTTAGAGGCAGGGGCAGTACCTACTGCATCAAAGGTCACTATAAATTCATGCTCTAATGCAAATCATTTGTGTTGTGGGCAGATTCTTACATGTTTGACTCCTGTTGAAGTTGCTAGTTCCTGGGCATCTGCCGATGAATTGTTGAACATGGGATTCAATCCGGCATTTTTATTGTGTTCTGGAGCTCATTTTAAAAAAAAACCTCCTTTTGTTCCCTAACGAGCCATGAATATTGCTTTTGATTTTTAACTAATGTTACACTCTTAAGTGACAATTGAATTTTGTATGGTTAAGGAAGTTCCGTTTTTTAATAGATTTCTTAAATTATAAAGGTCTGCCTGGACAAATATATTAATCAAATTCAGGCCTACAGGATTGGCAGATTCATTGGATTAGAATGGTGTGGTAGGAAGGTTGAGCCTATGACCTTGGAAAAGGAATGGTGGAAATAGGAAAGAGAAATCTTCAAGAATGAACTTAAGGGTGGAGAAAAATGGCTGAAGGAGTGGTAATTAATGATCAGTTGGGTGTCCTTTTTATGGAAGAGGGTCACAGTAGAAGTAGCAAGTGTGAGCCTATATCTGTAATTTCTTCTCTGATCTGACCTGAGTCATGTTTAGCTGAACCTCTTGTTTCACAAAACTCAGAACTTAACTCTTTCCCTACCTACTCATACCCTATACACGTTCTCCATCCCGCCTTTTATCATTTCATGATAACCACTGAGATGGCACTACCAGCTTTCATAAGACTCTGACAGCCAGTATTTAAGCAAGTTATTGACATACAGCATGCAATGATTCTAACAACAAATACTACTGATCCGTTACAGTAATTAGAGTTTGAAGAATCCTCCCATGTGGAAAGAAAATTCACCAGTAAAATTCTTAAATCCATATCCCTAGGTGACCACTCTGGCCCTTCCAAGTCGAGTGGAAACAAGCTAGTTCTCTAAAATCTCCTTTAGTAAAGTCCAACTGGATAAAATTGAGTGTTCTTGCATCACTCCTTGGAAAAATCTGATTTCTTGGATAAGGGCAGTTAAATGCTTCACAAGACTGACGAGACTTCCATCCTTGTAGAGGTGCTTCAGATCGAGGATACCAGCGCATCAGAGTGTGCAGTGCAGCAACAGCAGGCTAGGTGAATGGAGCACTCCCTGCTGTTTCTGCTCCCCCTCCGCTTTCAAATGTAACAAAGCCAACTGGCTGTTGTGATGTAAGCTTGATCAGTGAGCCATCATATCCCAATAGTGATCGAAAAAGAAGGTAAAGCTCACATGGTTTAATGTCCATGGGAAGCCCACTGACAAAAAGTGTGCTGACCTCCTCTTCACTGTTGTTAATGTCTTTACTTTTTGTGCTCGTGACTGGGGAGCTGATTGAATCCATTACATCAGGTTGTGGATGGGTGGGCAGTGGTCCAAAGGCAGGCTTTACCTGTGAATGGAGAAACTCTGGAGAAGATGTTAGCTGCTGAAAGTATTTTTGCTTTTCCCCTCTCATTCCTTCCTTGCCAAGGTGATTATCAGTATGAACACAGTCACACATTTCACTAAATTGTGTCTGCCTATTTCAGCATTCTTATTTGTCTTGAAGTCTGTTACTCTGTTCACTATTAATAACATTATCAAGTTTTATACAATCCATAAACTTCTAAATTGTACTGCCTAAACAATTCAGTCAATTATAAACAACAATCAGTGATCCTAAAATCAAACCAACGGAGGACCCCATTCAGCTTATTCAAAAATAATTTTCCTTTAATAAATTAATACTTGGCTAATGTGAAAGCTGCCAGGAAAAGTATTTTAAAAGTCTGGAACAGCAAGAAAACAGCAAAATGTTTCCTGTGCTTTAACAATTGAAGAGGCAGTTTCAGTTCAGATTTAAATTTGAAATATTCATGGGAAACAAATGCTGTATATTTTAAAATATGTTCTCCAAATGAAACTTCCAAAATAAAACAGTCGGAATTTCAGTTGCAACTTGTGGTAGAGATAATCGTTCTCTGAATTTGCAGTGTGAAGGAGGCCAATGAAGTCTTAATAATCATAAACATAATTTAAACAGCTGAGCCTCAAGTTCTGATATTCTCTTGAATCTTAACAAAACATCAGACCAAAAATTCACTCTTCTTTTTATGAACACTCTGCATTAAAAACACAGCAGCAGCAAAGATATTATAATACAATACTCTCATCTGGCTAAAGCATGACCACTGATACAATTTTTTAAAAACAGGCATTTTAGAATTTGAAACAACTCTGGCTCAAGGCATTCAATCAATTTGTTTTAAGGTTATAAGTTTGATAATTTTAAAAAGGGCATGATGTTGTGAAAATTCAATGTAAAATCAAAATCTGTCCCATTACATAGCCCACAAAACACATTGAATGAGATCTTGATTCAAACAAGGCAAAACAGTTACTTAAAAGGATTTTGCGAACCAGTATTTTAACAAACCAAACTTTTTAAGCATCAAACACTCTCAGCATGGCACAATGTACATTGAAACTTTCATTTCTCAACCCAAGTATTAATACAACCCTAATTTCAGTATTTCTCGTTATTTAGTTTTTTTTTGCATCCTCTCACTGAAACCACATGTGTAAGAAGAGAAAGCCCTTGCAGCGGACGATGTGACACCATAATCCCAGCCCCACACTTCCCCCAGAGCAAAGACTCGCAGTGCCTCATATTTTGCCACTAGGGGACCTTAACCCTTTTTACACTTTACTTCTCATGGGAGCCCGGATCCCACTTCAACACGGAGAGTCCGGACCCCAGCACAGTGCGGAGGACTCGAACCTCAAATCAACGTACCCAGTAGACTCAAACCCCAATACCTCAAGGACTCGAACCTCAACCAAACCCACTCCAGGGAACCTGAACCCCAGAACAGCACAGGGGACTCTAACCGCAATCTCACCCTCCATCCCAGGGGGCTCGAACCCCAGGTACTGTGCAGAGGACATGAACCTCAATCACCTCACCCCCCCCTCACCCCCGCGCACCCAAATGCAGCAGAGAGGACTTGAACCTCTGCCTGCCAATGCACTTGTGAAACTGTGTCTCGCGACTGAACTAATTATCATTCAAGGAATCCGTGGAATAGAGAGCGATCGAGCAAGGGGACCGTCTCTGGTACGTAAGAATATTGAGAGGGACCAAGATTTAAAATCTTAACTTGTGGATCCGTCCGTCTCAAGACAGCAATAATCCAGGTGGCATGATTGAAACTATCTGTTTGGATCCTGCCAACTATGCTAATATTGTCGTCCTGGTAGCCCCCCCTCAGTCGAAGCAAAATGCTCAAACTGTGGTTTTACCTCCTTCATCTTTATTCTGTGCCCTGGAGAGAGAGAGAGAGAGAATGATCGCTGATGTGCACAGAGACATGAGTACTCTGTCTTCTCTGGAATAGCAGTTTCTCAATGAACTATTTCATCATTTTACAGGGAGGAGCATCTAGATAGGGCAACATACATATTAATTGGGTGACAGTTACAGTCAACAAGTATCAACAGTAAAGATTAAACCATCTGCTCTAACACAATAAATAACTGGCTTCACATAATGAATACTTTTCACCTTGTTAAACTGACCTCATGTACTGAATGCTACCTTATCTTGTTAATGTAATGTAATGAATGCTTTTCCACCTTGTTAACCCATTTCCCTTGTCTCCAGCATCCCATTGTTAACTGTAAGTTCTTATCTGATCTGAGTCATGCTCAGCTGAACCCCTTGTTTTACAAAACTCAGAACTTAACTCTTTCCCTACCTACTCATACCCTATACATATTCTTGATACCTAGAAATTGAGTGCTGGACAGTGAGTTTAGTATTCTGCCTGACGTGCATTGTTATGCTGTCTGTGAACCAAAGTGTCTACCTTTTCAATGTCACTATTCAGGTCATATTTGCAAATTGACTCACTTGGACAACAGCAGAGCAACCATGGTATTGTGCTCAAATGGCAGCAACTAGACTTTTGTCCTCCGCATAACTAGGATGGTCATGTTGCCTTGGAACTTTAGTAAAGCCATTGCCGGAATAGATATGAGACCAATCCAGTGAGATGGCATAACTGTAATAAGAATTTAGAGTGTGCAGGATAACCACTGGCAGTCATCTCCAAACGAACTTGATCTTTTTGTTGTTTATGGCACACTTTGAGAGAATTTCATATGTTAATGGTTAACTGGTGTTTGGAGTATATTACAATAATCTCCCATGAGTAGGAAATTGTGCTGTATGTGCAAAGTTAAATTAGAATATTCATTTACATGCTTCTGGGTCTTCTGCATTACTCATTCGAGATGTACACTGGTTCCGTTAGTATAGATTTCCAGTTTAGTTGGGTTTTGTGTAGAATTGACTTACTTTTATGCAACCACTTTGTGCTGACTTCATCGTTAATTTTGAGGCACAAAATTAACAATTCGCACAATAATGCCAATAAGTCGAGGTATAAAATTGGTTTTAAGCAATAATTGTAAATCATTTCTGTTCACCTAATGTCGTATTCCAATTTACCACTTTATGCTTAGGGAAAAAACTCATTTAAAATAAACTTGAGTTCTGTTGTATTCATGTTTTAGAGACATTCAAAAATTATGTGCTATGATTCATCCATTAACACTCACCTGGGCCGCAAACACTGCTCTTCAAAACTCAGCCCCTCATTTGATCCGTGGATCGTTGTATTTTGATTCAGGTCTGCATTATAAGTGGGCGTTGAACCTTAATGGTTGACCAAATGTTTTCCTGAGGTATGTAAAGCATAATTGTCTCAAGTAATGAAGCTTAAATTCTACATGGCATATGTTTGTGTACTGGGAAAGATTTTTCAAAGAAAACTTCTGTTCAATTTGGACAATAACTTGTGTGTATCATATTGCATGGGATTCATTTATCCTAAAACTCTATGCCTGTAAATCTCCAAAAGGATTTCACATGAAAAAAGTGGTTAATAGAGTAGTTGGAGGAAGGGGAAATGGTGGCAGAGGGTCCTCAGGAGATGGTTTAAGGCATGATCAAATGTCTGTTATGAGAGATTTAATGATGGTTAGAAGACAAATACATTATTCAGAGAGGCTGAAAGCAAGAGTATCAACATGTTGATTGAATGGTTTAAAGTCATGCTGCAAATGACAGTTTGTTGCTTACATTGAGGGCAAGATCCATGAATTTTTTTAAGCTTTATTCTAGATATACTGGTCAATGTATGCATGTTGCTATGCTAAATACTCAAATGGTGTGTACTTTATAGGTTTACTGGACTAAACATTTGGTAGATGGTAATGTAAGTGGCTTTGTCTATTATCTATCTTCTAAAGACTTCATACCAGAAAAGTTCACTAAACTTTCATTGTAAGTTCATGAATAATCTTGATTTTTGTGAAAAAAAACCCCTGCATACGTTATGTTGATGTTGGAGTGCTGGGCAAATTAACATGTAATTTTAATAAAGTCTTCATTCTGGGATTGACTAGAATACATGTTAATTATAATATTGCTGATTATGATGCCACTTAAACCTAGGCATACCTCTGAGGAAGAAGGCTCAGGTTCAAGTACCCTCAGAGGTGTGAACTAATGTAATTGAAGAGATTGATTTAAAATATCCATTGTTTACACAGTTGTACTTCCAAATGATTTGCACAAAAAGCCCATTAGTCTAGTATAAATATCTGAAAGGGCGTTAGTGATTAAGAAATGTATTGAAGATGACCTATTTTAAAAGTCATCAGGCAATGCTTAAGTTGTTGCCTTGACTCCTCCATTTGTTTTTAAGTTAGTTCACAGTTCCGATAGACAATAGATGCATGCATTATGTTCTGGTGATTAGGAAAACATGGATGAGTAGCTGAGCATTAGTTTGAAAGTGAGCATCAATGGAATGTTGAGTAGTTTGGAGGAACATTGAAATTGTGAAGACCTCTGTAAGCGTTAGAGAAAAGAGTTATATAGATCCCTACAGACATTAAAATGGGTTTAGTTTTAATACTTTTTTCTAATTAACCTGCTCAGCAGTGTTATTGTACACCTCTGGAACAGGTTGTATTTGAGCCCAGATCTCCTGGCTCGGAAGTAAAGACATCGCAACTGTCCTACAAGAATCAACTATGTATTTACTATTGGGAAACCATAATACAGATCAGCAACTCCACTGATTCATTCCATTGCTACACACTTTCACCCACTCCAACATTTCACTGTCATGATACCCCCTTCGTTGGACTGTCATTTCCAAACCTTTCCTAAGCATCCTTTTCAGTCTCATTTGTCCTGTTTTCTGTCACACTACGACCTCTCACTTCTGTCCAATCTTAATCCACTTCCAAGGATATTTTTTGCCAATCTTTTATCATATTCCTGATCTGTTTCTTCCTGGTTTGTGCCTTTGGGATTTTTCTTTTTGCATTAACTATGATATGGTTTAAAGCTGTTGATTAAAGTTAAGCAATTTAAATAGGACAGCACAGAAGACATTTATTCATTTACAGTGTAAGTATTTTAAATTAATTGACTTTGAAGGGGCGAATATGGACAAATGATTTTGGTGCTTTGACACACCCACAGTTTGCTCCTTCATGTTGGCTGGAAGCAACTTTATTTTCATAATTCAACCCTCTGGATTATTTAAATATATTTATAACATTTTTAAAGTTTTGAGCTTTTTTTTAACTATTTCTAAGTTGGAAGGGTCTGAGTATTTTGCTAGATGAGGCCAAGATGAATACAATCTCATTTTAGAGTAATAGAGTCATACACCATAGAAACATGTGCTTCAGCTCACTATGTCTGTGTCGACCAATGAACTCCAAACTGCACTAATCCCATTTACCTGCACCTGGATCACAGCCTGTTGGGCCCTGGCATTTTAAGATGTTGCTTAAATGTTGTGAGATTACCTGCATCCACCATCCTCTCAGGCAGCACATTGCATATATCTCCTACCTTCTGGGTGAATGTTTGTTTTCAGATCTCTAAACCATATACTCAACACCTTAAAACTTATGCCTTCTGGTCTTAGACATGTCTGCCATGGCGAAACGATTCTCACAATCTACTGTGTCTCTGGTAATTTTGTGTACCTCAATCAAATCCCATCCTGAGCTTCCTCTGCTCCAGTGGAAAAAAACCCAGCCAATCCACTCTCCTCATAACTGAGTCCTTTCATTCCAGACAGCATCCTGGTGGATCTCCTCTACACACACTCCAGAACAGTAATGACCTTCCAGTAATGTTTTATCAAGTTGCAACAACACTCGTTCCTATATTCGGTGCCCTGGCTAATGAAGGCAAGCAGCCCTTATGCTGCTTCCACCACATGTCTACCTGTGTTAACACCTTTAGATATCTGTGGACTCGTGCACCAAGGTTCTGTTGTTCCTCCGTGCTCCTTGGACCCCTTCCCTTGATAGTCCTTTTAAAATATACTTTTCACAGTTACTAGGGCTAAATTCCATCTGGCATCACTCTGCCCAATTTACCAGCTGATCAATCTCAGACTGTAACCTGACACCATTCTCACAATCAATAGCACCACCAGTTTTCATATCATCTACAAACTTACCAATTATATTTGCTATATTCACATACAAGTTGTTAATAGACATAACAAACAGCAAGGGTCCTAGCAACAATTCCTGTGATAGATTGCTGTCATTAGCTTCCAATCGCAAACACAACCCTCCATTGTCAACAATTGTCTCCTATTTGTAAGCTAATTTTGGATCCATTTTACCAACATTGGATCCCATGGACTGTTAGCTTTTGGGCCAATCTTTCATGTGGTACCCTAGCAAAGGCCTTACTGAAGTCCATGTGAACCACATCAACTGTACTACCCTCAGCAATATATTTAGACGCCTTTTCAAAAAGCTAAATTAAATTAGTCAAACTGGCTCTTCCTCTAACAAATCCGTGCTGACTATCTCTGTACAATCCCTGACTTTCCAAGTGTTGATCATCCTGTCTTCGGAATTTTTTCCAATAATTTCTCCACCACTGATGTCAGATTATCTGGTCTGTAATTAGTTGGCTTATCCCTGCTGCAGCCTTGAGCAAGGGAATTGTATTAGCTATCCTCCAGTCGTCCGGCACTTCACCTGTGGCCAGCAAAGTATTAAATATGTGTTTTGAAAGGCACCAAGAATTTGCTGAGAGTAATGCATTGCTGCAAAGATGCCTTTTATCACTTGATACATATGCGATTCCTCTTAAATCAGCAAAAATTCAAAGCTCTCGGCACTGTTGGCTGCAGGATATCTTTAGCAACAGTACCAAAGTAGTTCAGTATGCATATATTCAAGTAAATGATTAAATTTTAGAAATCTGTAACATTCTAAAAGGTGATGTGAAAGGTGTTACACTTTTCTCTCCTAGAAATGTACGGCTTCATGGTTTCGCTTCATAGTTTCACTTCATGCACCTGATTGCTTGCTGTTTGCAACTAGAATCTTAATTTGTCCATGGTGTAAAGCAGAGCACTTAATCTAGTATGCATTGGGGATAATCTTGCTTAAACCTTGGTGATAACAGATTGCCTGGAAATTGTACAGTTTCTTACACCCCTGATTGTACTCTGTATTTAAAAAAAAATAATTTGTGATCTCAACTTGATTTTATAAATTTTGCTTTTTCTCTTAAATCTTATTAATAAATTTGTTTTCTTTCAACAGGCCAGGTATAAGCAAAGCTTGGATCCAACAGTGGATGAAGTTAAAAAACTTTGCACCTCTCTGAGACGCAATGCTAAGGAAGAGCGTGTGCTTTTCCATTACAATGGACATGGAGTGCCAAGACCGACAGTGAATGGCGAAATCTGGGTATTCAATAAGGTAACCAATACTTCTGTCCAGTTTATCATGCTTATGTTAAATGCCGGTATTGCAAAGGATTATAGAATCCTTATAGTGTGGAAACAGGCCATTTGGCCCACTGACTCTCTGAAGAGCATCCCACTCAGACCCATCTGTAAGTCTGCATTTCCTATGGCTGATCCACCCAGACTGCATATCCCTGCAGACTATGGGCAATTTAGCACTGCCAATCCACCTGACCTGCGCACCTTTGGACAATGGAAGAAAACCCGAGTACCCGGAGGAAACTCACGCAGACACTGGGAGAATGTGCAAACTCCTCACAGATAGTCACCTGCAGATGAATTCAAACCCATCTCCCTGACGCTGTGTTGCAACAGTGCTAACTACTGAACCACCATGCTACCCCATATCTGGTATTAAATCCTAACATTGCTATTGTATTCCATCTTGAAAGTAGCAGATGTTAGGAGTGTTATATCAAGGAGAATTTTTAAAAAAATTTGTTCTTCATAATTGATATATAAAAGTTGTAGTTAGAAGATAATTGCTATTTCTTGGTGTTACCACAAAGAATTCGAGTATGTAGACTGTCAAAGCCAGACAAATATAGGCTGGAAGCATCGACATTTTCTAATCAACTTGTTCAGAGATATTATGACACACTTTAGGAGCAGATGGAACTTGAACCCATGCCTTCTGGCTCAGAGATAGGGACACTGCCATTGCACACTAATAGCCCCCAGGCTGGATGGGCAGAGTCAATCATCAGGAATACCAGCTGCGAAATTTGAATGAACTAATTATGAACTTAAATGGATTTTTTATTTCTTGAGCTTGGATGGCTTTGAAGTCAGTGAGTGACACATGATATTGTATGGAATAAGTTGTAATTATTTAACGTATTAAAGTGATTTGTTTTTAAAAGTGTGCGAATTGCAAGAGAATGGTATTGTTGTCCATCTTTCTAGCCATGTGCTCTAATGTATCCTAATCAGTAAATAATATTTTGAGGACTTGGTTACACTTTGGATTTGTAAAAATCCAGTTTCATCAGAACAGATTGAAGGTTATAAATTGTTTCCCTCCACAGATGCTGTATAACCCGCTAAATGCTTTGAGCATTATTTTGTTCCTGTTGCAGATTGTAGCGTCAGCAGAATTTTACATACGTATTCCCTGCAGTTTCCCACATTTCTAATTCTAAATTTTTGTTTTATTTTGACTTGGGTGAATAAGTTGATACAAAAACAATGGATGAAACGTTAGAACTCGTCTCTCTACATGATGACATTGCTTCATGTAGATTGCTATAAAGAAAGTATCATTGGGGAGACCCTGGCCTTTTGAAGAGTGTGCTGTAACATGCAAGATAAACTGTTTTAAAGGAGAGATTGGAAAGGAATGTGATTAATGAGATTTTGAACTGGAAGTTATTTGTTCTTTGGAGTGGGCTTAATCTTCCATTGTGATCATATGGATTCTTTGTATCCTTGATGGCTTATGTTTGGGATAGCATTTCCTACAGCTTTAGTTTTCACAAATCAGGACAGGATTAGTCTGGCTTATAGCTCAGAAACCAACAAAAAATACATATAACCTTTATCAAAGCATCTCACAATCTCAAGGTCATGTTTCTTTCTCAATATAATGTATCAAGAGAAAAATACTTTTAATTTTAATACTTTAAACTTGTAACTTTAAAACCAAGCCCGATCATAAACATTTTGGAAACTGCAACCAGAATTCAGGTTTGCTGCTGATTTAATAACTAATTTTAGGAATGGTGCATTAATAGAAATGATCTTTTAGTAGGAATTATTGAATTGGAGCAGTTTGCATACTGTAATCAGCAGAAGTCTGAGAGTGCTAGACTCACCACATAGTGTTACAGAACGGAGGAATAAATAAATGACATGCTTCATATAGGTTGTTATAATGAAAGCATCATTGGGGAGAATGTGGTCTTTTGTTGGAGAATACACTAAACTTGCAAAATAAATTATATTAAATGAGAGGTTGGAAGGGAATGTGATTAATAAAATAGTTAACTGGAAGTTACTTGCTATTTGGAGTGGGTTTAACCTGATATGATCATGGGTCCGATTATGAATATAGCACAGTTTTAGAATTTGTATGTGCATGTTATTATGGAGAGATTTAATTGACCTAGCTGCATGTTTAACTTGAGGATAATTAGAATATTTAATTTGCTTTCAACAATACAATTACACCTTTCAAGTAAGACTTTATAAAGCTTAAAATTTGCAGAGTTTGGATTGAAATTATCTACGTGATTTTGACTGCATGTATTTCTAAATATCAGGGGTAAGTCAGCCAAGCTGATATGCAGATTTTTCCATTGACTTGAACATTTTATTGGATGTTTTGGTATTCAGTAATTTTGTCGTCACCTTTTGTATTTTTGAACAAATACTATTCCAAAGTCATCCAATTGAAATCTCTTTCCAATGGTCAAGGTATTCCGATGTATAAGAGAAGCTTACTGGATAAATCCTAAAGCTATTGAAATATGTTTATGGAAATAGTAAAACTGTTGTATGCTGAAGAAGGATGAAGGTATAGTTTTCTGAAGTTTGGCCATCTGTATAGCTAGGATCTGGATTGTATTGTCAAGATATATTGCATTTCAGTTTAAACTATTTTATGTTACAAAAATGGGAGCTATTTTTAAAAGTTTTGTGTGGCATTTTGGTAATAGGAACTAATGAAGTAAGAACCATTGTGAAAATGTCAAATAAGCTGGGGTAATCTCTGGTTGTGAGGTTATACCAAAAGGGCATTCACTGAATATTTTACACTTTGGCGAATGGCAATAAATGCAAACACATGGCTTGCGGTAATCTAATATTCAAATTTTATGATCTCTAAAGATCAACAAATTTCTCAACTCAAACTTTAAATTTAATCTGCCAGGGATGTTACTCGACTGATAGAGCTGAACTGATTCTCTAAAAATCCCAGAATGGGAGTCATTTTGAAAGAGTCATTTTGCACAGTTGGAGCATTACAATTTTGCATTGTTTGCTTTACTCCTTTTCAGCCTTTAAATACAGAAATGCACAAATGCTACTTTTGTCTCACTGACTTATCAAGGCAGCTGTCCTTTTCTGATTTTCTGTAGATATTTAATTTTAATCAATATTGATCAGAATATTTTCTAAAGGCTACCTCGATGGGTTTTAAAGCTGTGAATACTATGATGTAGTACAATGATAGAGTTATAGAAATGTACAGCATGGAAAGAGACTCTTTGGTCCAACTTGTCCATGCTGACCAGATATCATAAATTAATCTAGTCCCATTTGCCAACACTTGGCCCATATCCCTCTAAACCCTTCCTATTCATATTTCCATCCAAATGTCATTAAATGTTGTTACTGAATTAAACTACACCACTTCATCTGGCAGCTCATTCCATACATGCATTAATGTAAATACATACATGTAAAGGGAGGTCATGCCTGACAAACCTGTTGGAATTTTTTGAAGAGGTAACAAGTAGGTTAGACCAGGGGAACCCAGTGGATGTGGTCTATCTGGACTTTCAAAAGGCCTTTGATAAGGTGCCACACGGGAGGCTGCTGAGCAAGGTGAGGGCCCATGGTGTTCGAGGTGAGCTGCTGGGATGGATTGAGGATTGGCTATCTAACAGAAGGCAGAGAGTTGGGATAAAAGGTTCTTTTTCAGAATGGCAGCCGGTGACGAGTGGTGTCCCACAGGGTTCGGTGCTGGGGCCACAGCTGTTCGCATTATATATTAATGATTTGGATGAGGGAACCGGGGGCATTCTAGCGAAGTTTGCCGATGATACGAAGTTAGGTGGACAGGCAGGTAGTACTGAGGAAGTGGGGAGGCTACAGAAGGATCTAGACAGGTTGGGAGAGTGGTCCAGGAAATGGCTGATGGAATTTAACGTGAGCAAGTGCGAGGTCTTGCACTTTGGCAAAAAGAATATAGGAATGGACTACTTTCTAAATGGTGAGAAACTTAATAAAGCCAAAGCACAAAGGGATCTGGGAGTGCTAGTCGAGGATTCTCTAAAGGTAAACATGCAGGTTGAGTCTGTGATTAAGAAAGCGAATGCAATGTTGTCTCTTATCTCAAGAGGGTTGGAATATAAAAGCAGAGATGTACTACTAAGACTTTATAAAGCTCTGGTTAGGCCCCATTTGGAGTACTGTGTCCAGATTTGGTCCCCACACCTCAGGAAGGACATACTGGCACTGGAACGTGTCCAGCGGAGATTCACACGGATGATCCCTGGAATGACAGGTCTAGCATATGAGGAACGGCTGAGGATACTGGGATTGTATTCGTTGGAGTTTAGAAGATTAAGGGGAGATCTAATAGAGACGTACAAAATAATACATGGCTTTGAAAAGGTGGATGCTAGAAAATTGTTTCTGTTAGGCGAGGAGACTAGGACCCGTGGACACAGCCTTAGAATTAGAGGGGGTCATTTCAGAACGGAAATGCGGAGACATTTCTTCAGCCAGAGAGTGGTGGGCCTGTGGAATTCATTGCCACGGAGTGCAGTGGAAGCCGGGACGCTAAATGTCTTCAAGGCCGAGACTGATAGGTTCTTGTTGTCTCGAGGAATTAAGGGCTACGGGGAGAACGCTGGCAAGTGGAGCTGAAATGCGCATCAGCCATGATTGAATGGCGGAGTGGACTCGATGGGCCGAATGGCCTTACTTCCACTCCTATGTCTTATGGTCTTATTACCCTCTGCATGAAAAAAGTTGCCCCATAGGTCCCTTTTATATCTTGTCCCCCTCAACCTAAACCTATGCTCTCTAATTCTGGATTCATCTACCCCAGGGAAAATACTTTGTCTGTTTACCCTATATATGGTCCTCATGATTTTAAAAACCTCTTTAAGGTCACCCCTCAGCCTCCAACATTCCAGGGAAAACTGCTGCAGCGTACCCAGCTTCTTCCTTTAGCTCAAACCCTCCAACCCAGACAACATCCTTGTAAATCTTTTCTGAACCCCTTCAAGTTTCACAACATCCTTCCGATAGGAGGGAGATCAGAATTGTAGTATTCCAAAAGTGGCCGATTGAAAGTCCCGTACAGCAATCACATGACTTCCCAAGTCCTGTGCTGAATGCTCTGACCAATAAAGGAAAGCATATGAAACACCTTCTTCACTATCCTATCTACCTGCGACTCCACTTTCAAGGAGCTATGAACCTGCATTCCAAGGTCTCTTTGTTCAACAACACTCCCTCGGACCTTATCATTAAATGTATAAGTCTTGCTCTGATTTGCCTTTCCAAAATGCAGCAACTCACATTTATCTGAATTAAATTCTATCTGTCACTCCTCAGCCCATTGGCCCATCTGATCAAGATCTCATTGTACTCTGAGGTAACCTTCTTCACTGTCCACTACACCTCCAATTTTTGTAAACTTACTAGCTATACCTCCTATGTTCACATTCAAATCATTTATATAAATGACGAACAGTCGTGGACTCAGCACCGATCCTTGTGGCAAACCCCTGGTCACAGGCCTCCACTCTGAAAAGCAACCCTCCACCACCACCCTCAGTCTTCTACCTTTGAGCCAGTTCTATAACCAAATGACGAGTTCTCTCTGTATTCTGTGCGATCTAACCTTGCTAACAAGTCTACTGTGAGGAACCTTGTTGAATGCCTTACTGAAGTCCATATTGATCTGTAACAAGTCTGTATTGAGTTGTTTGAAGAAGTAATGAAGAGGACTGATGAGGGCAGAGCAGTGGATCCTCTGCTCTGCACTCATAAGCCTTCTTCTTTACTTCTTCAAACAACTCGATCAAGTTTGTGAGACATGTTTTCCCATGCACAAAGCCAAGTTGACTATCCCTAATCAGTCCTTGGCTTTCCAAATACATGTGCATCCTTTTTATAGGATTCCCTCCAACCTGCTCGCTACCAATGTCAAGCTCACTGGTCTGTAGTTCCCTGGCTTGTCCTTACAACCTTTCTTAAAAAGTGGCACCACAATAGCCGACCTCTAGTCTTCTGGCAATTCACCTGTGACTATCGACGATGCAACTATCTCAACAAGGGGCCCAGCAATCACTTCCCTACCTTCCCACAGAATTCTAGAATAAACCAGATGAGGTCCTGGAGATTTATCCACTTTCATGCCTTTTAAGACACCCAGCAGCACCATCCCTGTAGTATGGACATTTTTAAAACATGCCACCTTCTATTTCCCTACATTCTATATCTTCCATGTGCTCCTCCACAATTATCACTGATGCAAAGTAGCCATTGTATATCTCTCCCATCTCCTGTGGTTCCACGCATAGGCTGCCTTGCTGATCTTTGAGGAGCTCTATTCTCTTTCTCGATACCCTTTTGACCTTTATATTTTGCTAAAATCCCTTTGGATCCCCCTGAACCATATTTGCCAAAGCTATCTCATGTTCTGTTTTTGCTCTCCTGATTTCCTCCTTATGTATACTCCTACTGCCTTTATACTCTTCTCAGGATTGATTTGATTGCTGCTGTCTATACCTGACATATGCTTCCTTCTTTTTCTTAACCAAAGCCTCAATTTTTCTCCATCATCCATCATTCCCTGCACCTACCAGCCTTGCCTTTCATCCTAACAGGAATATACTGTTACAGATACATATACATCCTTTCTATCTTGTTATCTCATTTTTGAAGGTTTCCCATTTTCCAGACGTACCTTTACCTGTGAACATTCTGTCCCCGGTCAACTTTTAAAATTTCTTGCCTAATATTGTCAAAGATTGGCCTTCCTCCAATGTCGAACTTAAACATTTAGATCGGGTCTATGCTTTTCCAACACTATTTTGAAACTAAACTCAATGTTAACTTTGTTACGTTCTCCAGGAATGCTGTCGGATGAGTTTCTCCAGCATTTTCTGTTTTTATTTCTGATCTTCAACATCCACAGTCCTTTGCTTTTATTCTGGTCTATATATGACTCTAATGCCACACCAAAATGGTGACTTGTTGCTCTATTAAATGACTGAGTTGGTCACTCAAATGTATAAAAATCACTACAAGGAATAACGCCACATGCTTGTACTGTTTAATTGAGGTCTGCCACTATCTTCATAACTAGGAATAGGTGATTAGTACTGGACTTGGCTGCGACTCCCTCATCCTGAGAATTAATAATATAAAAATATTGAGATGTATTAGCTGTTCTGATTAACCTCCGCATCCTTTATTTTTAAAATTTGTTTAATATTAATAATTTTATGATTATCAACATGCAGACGTTCATATTGCTGTCCTTAAGTTTTACAGTTGAGATTTTAGAATGTAAAAACTTTTAAATTAAGGCTGATTTTTCTTACTAAAAAGAGGGTGTTGCAGGGCTTTCTATTTAATTATACCTATCTGGGGTATTGGCACATTTCTTCAGTAAAAGTGATTATGATTTTGTCATGAGATTAGAACTTGCAATAAAACTGAAACAACATTGCTGCAAAATTTAAAATAGAAGAGAAACATAGCATCTAATTGTGATTTTTGTTTTCTTTTCACAACAGAATTATACCCAGTATATTCCTCTTTCTATATATGACCTTCAGACTTGGATGGGGAGCCCCTCAATATTTGTGTATGACTGCTCAAATGCTGGAATCATAGTGAAGTCATTTAAGCAGTTTGCATTGCAGAGGGAGCAGGAATTGGAGGTATGTATGCTTTTCTGATGCTCACTAGCACCCACCAAAAGTACAATAAAGTTCACTGTAATTGTGAAAAAAATTTGACTTCAAATGTATGAAAATCAAATTACAATATGAAGAGTCAGAATTTATTCTCATCCATGTGCCATTATTTTGAATTGTTGTAATTTTTCTGACAATAAACAACATAGTTGATCCATTCTTTACTGTTGAATCATGAGCTGCAATTGACATTTGTTGAATCTGTCAAGCTGTTTAAAGTTGCTTTCAAATGTTATTTATTACTTTTCATCTCAAAACAAATTCAGGAATTGAATCAGAGGCTAGAAGCCATAGTAAATACAAAGAGCAACAGGTTTTTAAAAATATTTTGAGCTTTGCTTAAACTCCATGAAAGATGTGGAGGGTCTAAGACTCAATTAATCCAAAATACAGCTGCTCATTATTTACACAGCTCATAAATATGTTTATTGAGTTTTCATGACTGCTCCAAAAATAAGGTAGTGTAAGGACTGCTTTGTAGTCATGGTATATGTCAACTGAATTAGAATGATGTGCAAGAATCAGCATACTGCATGGTCACATCAACCTGGTATTATATGATAGCAGTTTTATATTTTCTATTATGTAGAGTGAACAATATTTGAGAGTCATTGCGTGCCACTTTTAGCATTTATGAGCTTTTGAGTTTTTGATGAAAATGAATTTGTACAAATTAGCATTCCAATTTCTCTTGCAAATATTCACACTTCAATATAGGCTCTTGCATTAATTTGGAGGACACAGGTTGGGTCAGGTCCTTGGATAAATCTGGACTTCACGGTGAGAATTAAAAATCAAAGAATAGTATAGTTGGTGTAGATTAGTGAGCACGGTGATGGCCCAACCAGATTCAGTGTGAGTAAAGATACTTTGGATGAGTTTGAATTCAAATGTGTAATATAAGAAGTCAGTCTGTAAAGCATTGGAAACTCATGTTTAGTGATAAAGTTGTTGATGATTGGGCAAAGCTGGTCAAAAGTATAGAGGTTAACAAATCTGCATGTGGAATTTGTCCCCATGTCAGCAGATGAGAAAAGGAGCTGGCCTAAGTTAGAATATTTTTCAGGGTGGTAATGGTGGTGGCAGGTGCCATGTGAATACAGGACCTTTGGCATATTTCAAATATTTGTACAGCTGCTGGTTTAGGGGAAGAGGAATGCTGATTTTGTTTATGCTATTGCATTTCTTTGTGCTTTATGTTTTTTCACTGTTCTGGTTAGCACCAGTTAATCAGATTGTTGTAAGAGATGGAATGAAAGGTTCTGTTATGGGAGAAGGTCAAAGCTCCTTTGAGGAAATCTTGATCATCATAGCGCTATCTAAAACAGTTGGAAAGTTATAATATCTTCTTAAAAAATTAGTGTTTATGAGATGGTTGAGATTGTGCAAACACACAAGGGAGCTAATTATGATCTTGAACTCAGTGCTTCAGTGATCTTACAATTTTATTTTTCTTCGAGATCAATTGCAGGGAGAAAGTGAGGACTGCAGATGCTGGAGATCAGAGCTGAAAAATGTGTTGTTGGAAAAGCGCATTCTTCAGGAAGAAGGGCTTATGCCCGAAATGTCGATTCTCCTGCTTCTTGGATGCTGCCTGACTTGCGCTTTTCCAGCAACACATTTTTCAGCTGAGATCAATTGCGGTGGATCCGTAACTATTCTTCACACAAGTTTCCTCATTTTTCCCACCAGACCCTCTATCCCAGTCATCACTGATGGTGTGGTCAGTAAATGAGTTTGTGCTGGCAGATTCTCCCTTTTGTATAATACTGCTTTTTGAAAAAAGAGGAATCCCCATTATTCTCAAAGAAACAAAGCTACCATGTTAAGAAAGGAGATAAACTGAGAGTTGAAAATGTTTGAGGCACAGGATAGAATGGAGGAGTCTGGCATGTTTTGTCTTCATACCCCTCCAAACTCCCCCATTCATTATTAATAGTACTGACCCAAGAAGCTAAAAAGAAACAAATTCCTATTCATTAGGAAATTGAGCATTTTTAATTAATGCATTATACTTCTTTAATGGAAAACGTAACTAAATTCATTGTAAATGCTTCTCCCAAATTTGAATGATCTTAATGAGTGAAGTAGAGTTTGGATTTTTAAATTTAGTTGGCATTCAACTAAGGTGTCAATTGTACTCTGAGCTGTGAGATTAAGACATGATTTTCGTTACGGTGCTGTAGGCCGCCTTGCTATGCTATTTAGATATTCTTGAATCATGTCATGTGATGAAAAACAAATTTTAGTGCTTGAGAATACATTTAGTTTATCAAATTTGAAATTGCAGTCTGAATCTTGTTGGATTGGGGCAAAGAGATTAGATTTGAAGTATTAGATGAGCTGTGTAACATTGTGAATGGATTCAGGCTTAATTCTAATCCATATCATGTAAATGATGTCAGTGATTGTGCAGGTGAAGTATTGTATTTTGGTTTTATTCCCTTCACTTTGTACTTCTGCAATCAAGCAAGTACACCTTGAGCCCTCGGGCAGCAAATGACAACATTGTCTCAGTACTTTTCTTTTGAGTACAATGTATTTCACTGCACGCGACTAACATAAAAATTAGTATGTTTTAATTTTTAATGAATAAAACACATCCATCTTTTAAAATATCAAGTTAAGTGATGACAATGATATTTTTTCTAAGCTTTATAATCTATGCCTGCTATCCAAAGATGCTCTAAGGAGTGATATGATTGTTTTTATTCTGAGTGGAAGCAAAAGTTGCGTTTAACTTGGGAAGCTGGTTCCTTTCATTCATTGTGCAAGATAAAAGCAATTCCTTTTGTCCTAATAAACTTGTTAAAATAAGTGAATTCAATTTTGAGTTGGGGATGGACTTCTACCAGAATTCCTAATCCTAGCACTAAGGGAATTCCTGATGTAACTACTTACATGCGCATCAAGTTATAGTAAATATAAACATGTTTTATTAAGTTTATACTTATTTTAACTCGATGTGCATGTAAGCAGTTACATCAGAAATTCCCTTTGTGCTAGGATTAGGAATTCTGGTAGAAGTCCATCCCCAACTCAAAATTGAGTTCTCTTGAGCAACTATATCACTGGGATTGTTTAACTTACCACAGGCCTGGAGTTAAATTTTGAACCACCTTGACTAACCTATCGACATATCTAAAATGCTTAGAGAAATTAACAGGGTAGATGCTGAGGGGTTGTTCCCACTTTTGGAAGAATCTGGGACCAGAAGAGACAATATCAATGTAAAGGGTGGCCCAGTTAGGACAGAGATAGGGATTTCTTTTCTAATGGTAATGAATCTTTGGAATTGTTTACTATTGAGGGCTGTAGAGGCTGGGACAGTAAATATATTTAAGGTTGAGAGATTTTTCATCAGTAAGGAAATCAAAGGTAATGGGGAACAGGTAGGAATGTGGAGCCAAGGATTATCAGATGAACTGTGATCTCTGAATGGAGAAGCAGACTCTGGTTGAATGGCCTACATCTCCTCAATCTTATACATCCATTCACAACTTGAACTATTATCAGAAATCAACTGAGGGAGGCTCTGTGGTCACCTAGTTCAAATGAGCAAAGCTATTGTGTGCCTTTCACATGTCAGTCTTGACTCAGCCAGAAGATTGTGAGACTTGACCGCAAAATTCTCGGCCAACACTCCATTGCCGTATAATGAGGTGCTGCACTAGCAGAGATACCATCTTTTGGATGGCATTTTTAAACCAGGACTCAATGTGTGTGAAAGATCCCAAACCCCATTTCTGAGAATAATCTGTGGTTTTCCTCAGTCTCCTGTCCAAATTTTCTTTTAAACATCTTCTTGACTGAAAATAGATTATTTGGTCATTTTCACTGTATACAACAGGCAACTGTGTGGAGTTTGCACATTCTCCCCGTGTCTGTGTGGGTTTCCTCCGAGCGCTCCGGTTTCCTCCCTCAGTCCAAAAATGTGCAGTTTAGGTGAATTGGCCATGCTAAATTGCCTGTGGCGTTAGGTGAAGGGGTAAATCGAGGGGAATGGGTCTGGGTGGGTTGCGCTTTGGTGGGTTAGTGTGTACTTGTTGGGCCGAATGGCCGTTTCCACACTGTAAGTAATCTAATCAATTTAGGCCTGTTTCCTACATTGACAATGTAGTCGCATGTTGCAATAGTTTTTCATTTGTTGGAAAGGCCTTCAGAACTCATAAGGTTGTGTAAAAGGCACGACAAATGCAAGTTGTCCCTCTTGGCTGTGTTAGGTTGATATAGATATTGTAATTGAAATCTGTACTGTGCAGTGAATGTAAAGAATTAGTATTGGCTGCAAATGAGCTGCAGTGGAAATCATGATCTCTAATAATTAACACACTGAGCATTTTCTTAAATCTTCAGCTGATACTTAAGTGTAACACTGAGGGGCACTATACTGTCAGAGGTGTCATCTTCTGGATGAGACTCTAAGCTGTGTTCCTCTGCGTTTGGATGTAAAAATTCAATAAAGTGGAGTTCAAAACGTTGAGCAATATTTATTGGTCAAATAGTTCAAAATTACTTCATTGGCTGTAAATTGCTATCCCCCGGGTTTTCAATTCTGTTTTGTTGTAAATTGGACAATGATTTGATTTAAACTACCAGCAAGGTTTGGAAAAGTCAAATTTTCTTTTAGTGCTGTAGGTGTGAATCTTAGTTGATAAATTATCCACAATGTTTCTTTGAAATTTTCTCACATGGCATGCAGCCAATACTAAGATGACACATGAACCAGTTCTGCTACACAATCCTTACCCAGTGGTTAAGAGAGTCTCTCTTTTTCTTTTTGACCAGCTGGTTGGGAAATCAGATTATAATGTTACAAGTTCAACTTTTGGTATATATGGTTAATCTAGTTTATCTCATGGAAACCAGAATAGCAAACATGCAAATCATACTTCTAAGTCAGTGCAAAGATAGGGGATATTAAGAAAGGTTAAGGATGAATTTGGATGACCAGATTGCTCGTTCTTGTGGTCCCATATATTTGTAAGGAAAGTCTGCATTTTAACAATATTGATTTTTCCATTCTGTTCCAAAGTCAATACATAAAGGGTTTTTCCTTCAGAATATGGGTTTGATCCATCACCTGATGAAGAATGTACATGAATTATACTGTTCCAGTAGTCTTGTATTAACCAGCTGTTCCTATCTGGAAACAGAATGTATTTGATCACTATTCATTTATTGTGTTTGGTTAGACAGGAGTCCTCATGATTTCCTCTGAGAAGCAGCTGAAGTGATGAATGTTTCATAGAATATGTCTCAATAAATAAAATGCAGAAAAACTGGATTGTCCTACAAAGTCTGATACCTCTGCTAGCTTCCAGAATTGACTGTGAAGCTAAAGAGCCATAACTCGGCTATGTACGGTGCAGTAAGGTCTGCCCAATTAAACAAATTTATTTCTTCTTTATTATTTACCTTGTGTAGGAAATATCAGTTTGTTTGCTATGAGTATAGACTGCACAGTGGGATTCCATAGTCCAGTGACAGCAAAAACACTGAAATTAAAATCATAAATATGACTTGGAGATGCCGGTGTTAGGCTAGGGTGTACAAAGTTAAAAATCTCATAACACCAGGTTATAGTCCAACAGGTTTAATTGGAAGCACACTAGCTTTCGGAGCGCCGCTCCTTCATCAGGTGATAGTGGAGGGCTCGATCGTAACTCAGAATTTATAGCAAAAATTTAGTGTGATGTAACTGAAATTATACATTGAAAAATTGATTGTCTGTTAAGCCTTTCATCTGTTAGAATACAGTGATAGTTTGACTACTTTCATGTGTAAATCACAAAACCTTTTTTTTTAAAGTTGCATTCTTGGGTTAGCTGTTAACAATGGAGATAGCTAGACAATATGTTGAAGGTGTTGGCCCGTGTTCTCTTGTCTATGCCATGATGTTTCGATTGATTCTAATCTACAAAGTAAGATAACGGAGGTTTACATATATTCATGCAGTTTTTGAGCTGAGTTCTACATGAATGCATGCAGTTTTTGAGCAAAGTACAATGTAACTCTGCAAGTACAAATTCACCCCACAAAATGTGTGTGCATGTGGGTCTTTGTCTGTCTGTCTGTCTGTGTGTGTCTGTCTGTCTGTCTGGGGTGGGGGTTGAGAGTGTGAGAAAGTGTGTGTCTGTAGTGAATGCAGAGTGTCTTAAGTCTGTGAGGGGGTGCATGTGAGAGTGTGGGAGTGTGTGTCTGTAAGGGTGTGATTTTTAATTTTGTAAATAAATATGGTTTTCAGGAGATATGTGAATGGGCAGATCATCTGTGTTTTAGTTCAATAAGTATTGCAAGAAAATCTGGTAAGATCAATGAAATAGAGAATGTTGCAAGACCATATTTACTTTACAATAAATTCTCTTCATTGTCTTCTGTCTATATTGCAGATCTGTACTAAGGTTTTTCTGCAGTTAATGGTTTGATATGAATGTATTAATATGGCATTAACTGTGATTTAACGGTAGCACTCTGGCTTAGAAGGCTCAGGCTTCAAGCACCAGTTTAGTCTAGCACATCTTTGCAATATTGAGGGGCAGTCAGATGTTGCGTTCCTCTGATAAGAAATTTAGTCTCGACCGTGATTGCATCAACAGATAGATTTAAGTTACTCCATGACATTACTTGGAGAAAACAGGAGGCATTTTCACCATGCCTTAAGAGGCATTTATCCTTCAGAGATCATAAGATTTGCTAATTTATTTTCTGAACTGTTTCTGGGAGATTTGTGTGTGCAGATTGATTTCTGTATTTCCCAGGTTACAATAGTGACTACTTTTAAAATTAAAAAAAGATCTAAAGACCTTTGTGACTTCCTGACGTATTGAAAGGCATTATGTAAATATATGTAGTAAATGTATGAACAGCACAAAAGCTGGTTTCAGCAGATAGGTGCCTGAGCTGTAAATATGCATCATGTTTTGAGGTTTAATTACATTTATCATGTTAGGATTATATTGTCTTGGGATCTTTTCTGATTAGCTGTTAAAATATAGGTATCTTGTATCTTTACACTGGACTGCTTCTATTTGTATTGAGCACTGATTAATTGATATATAACCCTTAGGATGCTGAGCAATCCTATGCCTGCAAAAGAGCAG
Organism: Chiloscyllium punctatum; assembly: GCF_047496795.1. Taxonomy (NCBI): domain Eukaryota; kingdom Metazoa; phylum Chordata; class Chondrichthyes; order Orectolobiformes; family Hemiscylliidae; genus Chiloscyllium; species Chiloscyllium punctatum. The sequence goes on from NC_092777.1 coordinate 55,419,763, forward strand.
ATTAGAAAGTAGAGCAGACGGTAACTTTTCACTGAATCATTTATGTGAAATTCAAAATAAGCCATCAAAGAGGTAAATAACCTCTCAAGTTCAGTATCTCAGATTAATTTGCTCACTTTTGTTTCTGACTAATTATGGTTCTGGATTTCAACAAATGCCAATGCTACAAAATAAAGATCGCACACTGACCTCAGCAATTTCCTGAACATCACTGTGTTGTCAGAAGTTCGATACCACAGTGATTCTTCCACTATCTTTTTCTAGCATGTGCAGTAGTGCTATAAAGTTTCACAACATTAGTAAGACTGAACTGTACTTGATTGCAGAAAAACCTCTTAACCATTCCACATCCTAATCCCTTGCATGTACATAGGTTTGGTCTGTGAATTCTGAATCAATGATGCATGTAATCATCATCATTTTAAATCTGCATATGTCGACTTTGTCCCATAAATAGTAGGTGGTAAATTTGTTTTGCGTAACGACAACTGTGTTACATTGTATTAACCAGGTCAAAATCACAAGTTTTCTTGAAATACTTTGTCAATTATATTTGATTGTTTTGTTTGCAATTTTTTTTGTCGTCTGGCTTGCCTTCCCCAACTTCTCTAGGAGGTGATGCTTCAGAAAATGAATTTGTTTTTCCAGTTTCATAACCTTTAGTACTCCTGATATAATTCCCATTTTAAAAAACAAACCAGTTGCGTAGCTGAAAGTGTTTTAGAGATACACTCTTAAGCCAAAGACAAGTCCATTTTTCAAGCCAGCAAGATTGTGACTCTTGATTGTTGCTTGCTAATGCCTGTTGGAAAATGCATGCATGGCTGTTATGGATGGTAGGATCACCTTTGGCTCAGATATCCCTCATCCCTGAGGGAGCCTTTCAAACTTAGGTTTTAAAATGAGGGATGGTCAGGTGAGTGAAGCACTGAAAGATTGATGACACCTTTGGAACCTAGCAACATCCTGTGAAAAACGAGGAAATAAATGAACTCTACAGGCAGTTGGCATATGAAAAGAAGCTCTCTTTAAATGCTGAGAAAAGGACCATATTACTATAATATTTGTGCCAATGTTTCTGACCAGCTAACTTAATACAAGCAATGGAACGTTACTTTAACTAATGTTGACAAATACTGTAGATCCTTGCTACAAGTCAATCCGGCATGCAAAGTGGCCTCTTTTTATCTCAAAGTTATGCTTTTATAGTGACCCTGTGTACAACTCAATACCCCTTCTTCACTAATGAAGTTGTATGCGTATTTTGGCTGGTCAGCCTCAAGTTTTTAACTCCGAAAATGAATATTTTACCCAATGTGGTGAATGACAGAGATGATGACCACCTAAACCAATGCACTAGGCAGGCAGGTTGACTTCCAGTTTGGTATTTTCAAGGCTTTCTAAGTCAACTGAAGCATCAGTCTACGTGGTACATAATTTCTCTACTTCCCAGTGATGTTCATAGCTAAATGTGTATTGCATGATAAACATGCCTTTCTGAAAATATCATTGCTTTTTAATGTTAGATTAATACACTTTGAAAATGATGTCTGTGATTATTGTGTTCTGTGAACAGTGATTCAACTGAAATAATCCTTTGATAATTAAAAATGCTCCTTTCTATGAATTTTACAATGAAAATTTTTAGTGAAACCATTGCATTTTATTTATTTCTACTACAAGCTGGAGAATTTTAAGTAGTGGCCTTAATTTTTCAGGTTGCAGCTATCAATCCAAATCATCCACTGGCACAAATGCCTTTGCCACCATCAATGAAGAACTGTATCCAGTTGGCTGCCTGTGAGGCCACTGAACTTCTGCCCATGAATCCAGATTTACCAGCAGATCTTTTCACTTCCTGCCTGACTACACCTATCAAAATAGCATTGCGCTGGTGAGTTTGGCTCTCCATACTGTTTTTTTTTGATTCACTAGATTGTATTATTTTTATCTCTTGGAGAAATTCCTAATGTGCATTGGTTGCTGCAGTCTCCAGGACTTGCAAGCATAATGATTCAGGATTTGTCCAAGGGAGAATACTAATAATAGGTGTCAGAAATCCAAGAAGCAATGTTGAAGACTTGTTAAATGGAAAATGAGAGACTGGGCAAGGCCAGCATTTATCATGTTTAAATTACTCTTCAGCATTTGTGACACATGAATCAGGAAAAACGTATTCAGTTCTTTTCCATGGCTAATTTTTCCTGGAATAGGTAGATAACCTGTTGCCAAAGGCTGCAGCTTGAAGGTCTCTACTCTGCATCACGGATAGCTGACCTGGAGGTGCTCTCTCACTTACTTCCTGTCATGTGCAGTCAACACTTTTGGCCATGTTATTATTGTGCATTCCATAGCCATCTAGTCCTGAAATGGATGTTGAACAATGGCCTGGGTAAAGACACCACCATTGCATCACAAGACTGCTCAGCATTTATTACTGATCCTGAACTGCTTTTGAGAAAATGGTGGTGAGCTCCCACTGTGAAGCACTGCAGATTTTGTGATGTATGTGAATGTTAAATGTTATACCTTTTCTATTGTGATTTCTGTTTCTATTTTCTATTGGGGTGGCATGGTTGCTTAGTGGTTAGCACTGCTGCCTCACAGTGCCAGAGGCCTGGGTTTGATTCCGGCCTCAGGCAACTGTCTGTGTGGATTCTCCCCATATCAGCGTGGGTTTCCTCTGGGTGGTCCTGTTTCCTCCCACAATCCAAAGATGTGCAGGTTAAGGTAGATTGGCCATGCTAAATTGCTCATAGTGTGCATTGGTCAGGGGCACATGGAGGATAATAGGATAGGGGAATGAGTCTGGGTGGGTTACTCTTCGGGGGGGGGGGGTGGTCAGTGTGGACTTGTTGGGCCAAAGGGCCTGTTTTGACACTGTAGGGATTCTGATATGATGCAACAGTGTGCCTTGTTAAGCAGAGAGAGAGCAGTGAGATCCAGACCAGGTTTCCTCCTAAAGGACACGAAGGAACAAGAATGTTTCTTAAAACAACAACTAGTAGTTTTAATGGTCACTTACTAATATTTTTATTCCAGATTTGGATGCTTAATTAAAGTTACATTTCACAACTGCGGTAATTGAGCTTGCATCTATGGATCATTAATCCAAACCTTAAAATGGCTAATCCACTAACATAATCATTATACTGTTGTTCGATGTGCAACTGCAGAAATATGAAATTTATGAGCGGTCATTGACATGAAGTTTACCTCTGTTTCTCTCTCCACAGATACTACCTGACCTGCTAAGTATTGCTAGCTATTCTGTTTTTGTTTTGGAGCCTCAGCATCTATAGCATGTTGCTGTATTATTGGGTATCAGCTTATGCTTTATTTAAGGATGATGTGGAGGTGTCTGTGTTGAACTTGGTGGACAAAATAGTCACATGGCATCAGGTTATAGTCCAATAGGTTTATTTGAAATCACAAGATTTCAGAGCATTACTGTTTCATCAGGTGAAATGCCTGACAATGACTTCACCTGACAAAGGAGCACCGCTCTGAAAGATTGTGATTTCACATTAACCTGTTGGACTATAAGTTGGTGTGTTGACTTCTAACTATATTTTAGGAGTTAGTGATAAGGAAGCATCAAATAAAATTCTTAAAAGGAGTGGGGATAGTTCTTAAGGCATTTGTGTTGGAACTTGGAATACTTTACATGGGAGTAGTTAAGGCAGGGGCCATTTCACCATCAAAGAGAAACAGTACAGAAGTAGTTTAAACAATGAAAAATGTAGAGCTACAGGGTGAAAAAGGGTCATTGTGACCAGTTTTGGATTGTAGGAAAAGCATGTCTTCCTTTTAAAGGAATAACTGCCTTCTGTATAGCAAACCTCTATGGCTGTATGCATCAAAAGTCAAAATGCTTGCAATTTTATCGCATAAATAAAGTCCTTGCAATAATAAATGTTACAAATTAGTATAGATCAAAGGTTCAAACAGCATTTTGACAGTATTTAGATGCAGTTGTTGTAGTTATCAGCAGTAGTGCCTTCAGCAACTGAAATTCTCTGCCACCCCATGAGAACACAGTAAACAATTATTTAAAATTGCAATCTCGTAGGAAGCCTTGGGCATTACTGGTGTAATAGTTAGAGAAATTCATAAGAGACTTCCTAATAAAGAACAAACATGAAATGTATTTTAAACAAATGTTTATCAAAAATCTTAGGCATATAATAGATGATGGTAAATAAACTTTATATTCAAGTATTGAAACTTAAACGTTGCATGAAGTTATTGTAATACTTTGATCAGATGTTTATGTTGCATTGCTCTCTTGGGCCACACTGAAAGTGAGGTGAGAGGGATTGCTCTTGACCTCACTGCAGTTTTTGACTGAGTGTGGCATCAAAGAGACATGGCAAAAGTGAAATGTATAAAAATCTAGGAAGATGCTCCATTGACTGGAGTTGTACCCATCAGAAAAGAAAATGTTTACGGTTGCTGGAGGCAAACATCTGTGAATCACTACAGGAGTTCCTTAGGGTAGTGTCTTAGGTCCAGTCATCATTAGCTGTTTCATCAATGTCTTCTGTCCATGGTAAGGTCAGAAATTGTACATACACTGGTAGTCTTCACGATTCACATAATCTTCACAATTCACAGCTCCTGAGATGATGAAACACTGCATGTCCAAATGCAGCAAACCTTGGACAATAGTCAGGTTTGAGCTGGTAAGTGGCAAGTAATTTGTACCGTGCAAGTGTGTCGCCATGCCCATCTCCGACCAGAGAGAATCTAACCCCCTCCCATCAATGTACATAGTATAATATTTCTGAATCTCTTGCCATAAGTGTATTGGGAGGCTTATCATTGACCAGAAGTTAACTAGAGCGCAAAAAAAATGCAAGTGCACGTTTGATTCTGGAGAAATCCGCAGCAAATAGAAAAACTCGTAACTTCTGTGAATGCTCCTAACTCAATATTCACTACTGAGAAGAACTTTGTTTCTGAGAATAGCATGAGATAGACTGATATGCTTGAACAGATTGATATTAAGAAGGAGTTGCTGAAAATTTTGAAAATCATAAGGATAGATAAATCCCCTGCACCAGATGGGATATACTCTAAGTTACTACAGGAAGCAAGGGAAGAGATTGCTGCGCCTTTGATGATGATCCCTGCATCTTTACTATGGACTGAAGTCGTGCCAGTTGATTGGAGGGTGGCAAATGTTATTCCCTTGTTCAAGAAAGGGAATAGGAATAACCCTGGGAATTATATACCAGTCAGTCTCACGTCTGTGGTGGCTAAAGTAATGGAGAGGATTCTGAGAAACAGGATTTATGATTACTTGGAAAGCCATAGTTTGATTAAAGATAGTCAGTATGGTTTTAAGAGTGGCAGGTCATGCCTCACAAACATTATTGAATTCTTTGAGGATGTGACAAAACGCATTGAAAGTAGAGCAGTGGATGTGGTGTACATGGAGTTTAGCAATGTGTTTAATAAGGTTCCCTATGGTAGGCCTATTCAGAAAGTAAGGAGGTATGGAATACAGGGAAATGTGCTGGGTACGAAGTTGGCTAGCCCATAGAAGACAGAGGGTGGTAGTAGATGGGAAATATTCAGCTCTGAGTAGTGTGGAGGAACAGAGTCCATGTCCATAGATCCCTCAAAGTTGCCACCCAAGTTGATAAGTTGTTAAGAAGGCATACGGTGTGTTGGCTTTTATTAGCAGGGGGATTGAGTTTAAAAGCCACAAGGTTATGCAGCAGTTCTAAAGAGCCCTGGTTACACCACACTTGGAATATTGTGTTCAGTTCTGGTCACCTCACTATAGGAAGGATGTGAAAGCTTTAAAGAGGTTTCAGTTGAGATTTACCAGGATGCTGCCTGGACTGGGGAGGGCAGGTCTTATGAAGAAAGGTTGAGCGAGCTTGGTCTTTTCTCATTGGAGCAAATAAGGATAAGAGGTGACTTGGTAGAGGTGTGCAAGTTGAGGAGAGGTGTAGACAGAGTAGATAGCTGGAGGCGTTTTCCCATGGTGGAAATGGCTATCATGTGGGGGCATAATGTTGAGGTTGGAAGGTGATTTAGGAGAGATGTCAGAAGTTGATTGTTTACACAAGTGGTGGGTGCGTGAAGTGCACTACCTGCAGTGGTAGTGAAGTCAATACAATAGGGACATTTAAGCGACTTTTGAATAGGCACATGGAAGATAGTATGATGAAGGACAATCTGATCTTAGAGGAAGATAAAAGGTGCAACATCGAGAGCTGAAAGGCCTGTACTGTTCTATGTTCACAGAGCTTGTTCACCATCTATCAAGCACAAATCAGGCATCTAATGGAGTTGGATTGTTTATGCTATAATGTTGGAGGCTGAGTTTAAAGGAGGTGCATAAAGTAAAGATTTTACACGTGGTGGTGGGTGCCTTGAGCACGCTGTCAGGGGATATGGTAAAAGCAGATGTGATAGCAACATTTAACAGGCATTGAGGCAGGCACACGAACAGGCAGAGAATTGAGAAATGCAGACCATGTGCAAGCAGTTGGAATTAATTTAGCATAGCATCATTGTAGGCACAGACATGGTGGGCCAAAAGACTTGTTCCTGTGCTGTACTGTACTGTTCGATGTCATGCTTGGAAACAGACCCTTCGGTCCAACCCGTCCATGTCAACCAGATATCCCAACCCAATCTAGTCCCACCTGCCAGCACCCAGCCCATATCCCTCCAAACCCTTCCAATTCATATACCCATCCAAATGCTCCATGTTGCAATTGTTCTAGCCTCCACCACTTTCCCTGGCAGCCCATTCTACACATGTGTGAAAAAGTTGCCCCTTAGGTCTCTTTTATATCTTTCCCCTCTCACCCTAAATCTATGCCCTCTAGTTCTGGACTCCTCTGCACCAGGGAAAGCACTTTGCCTATTTGTCCTATCCATGCCCCTCATAATTTTGTAAACCTCTATAAGGTCACCTGGTCAGCCTCCGGCGCTCCAGGGAAAACAGCCCCAGCTTGTTCAGCCTCTCCCTGTAGCTTAAATCCTCCAACCCTGGCAACATCCTTATAAATCTTTTCTGAACCCTTTCAAGTTTCACAACATCTTTCCGATAAGAAGGAGACCAGAATTGCGCGCACACAGTACCACGCTGCTATTACATTGCTGAGTTCTTTGGTAAACTTACAGACAATGATGATGAGGATTGTGCACTTGATGGTATACATGTTATGAATACAGACTTTCAGAAGGCATTTGATAATGTACCATAATCATTTTGTGAACAAATACATCTCTTATGAGACAGTAACAGTGTAGATATAAAACCGGCTCAGGAATAAAAATAGAATATTAATGAATACAGGTAGTTCTTCTATAACATAATAGTTGCGTTCTTGTGCAATTCTGCATTGTAGAAAAAGCATGCTTTAGAAACAGTGCTTAAAGTTGGTGATATGATCGAGGTACAGCCAACACATTTTAAAAGTTCTTGCTTTAGAAACAGTGTCCCAAATTTGTCAATCGCAGTAAATTTGTTAGTGAAACACATGCAATAGTAGAATGATGTGTAGTTGTTTATCACTCCAGAGAGAATTCTACACTAGTTGTTTTGTGTAGACGCTGCAGCAATGTGTTAAACACAAGGTCTTTAACAAAAGTGAGCTAAAATGTCTACCTACAGTGAATGCACTTCATGGTAGAAATGTTCGGACAATGGGATACAGGAGGACTTATGTACACAAATGTATTTCAGTCCAACACTAGTGTTCCCCAGGGTTTGGTTTTTGACTAGGGCTTGGATGTAATAGGCATGAACTACATGTCCACAAATAACATGAAAATCAGAACCACAGTAAACAAGATGAAAGTTAGTTTGGTAGTTTCACAGGACACAGACTGATGTAACAGGTAAACACATACAAGTCATTTAAACCCTGCATTTCCTATGGCTAATCCACCTACCTTGCACATCCCTGGACACTATGTACAAATTAGCATGGCCAATCTGCCTAATCCTGCACATCTTTGGACTGTGGGAAGAAACCAGAGCAGTCGGGAGAATCCCACACAGGCACTGGGAGAATGTGCAAACCCGACACAGATAGTTGCACGAGACCTCGAATCAAACCTAGGTTCCTGGCACTGTGAGGCAGCAGTGCTAACCACTGAGCTGCTGTACTGCCGCAAAAATAAGAAGTAACAAGGGGAAGAAAATGCTGGTGGGAGTAGTCTATAGGCCACAATCGCAGTTATGCTAGAGAGCAGACAATAACTTAGAAAATGATGAGGTTATATAAAAAAGGCAATACATTAATTGTGATGAGTTTAATCTTCATGTAGATTGAGGTAATAGATTGACAGAGGTAACCCTGAGGAAGAATGAGTAGTGTGTACTCAGGGCAGTTTCTACAACAATGTTATGGATGCAGCCAGGATCAGTTTACTTTGGATCTGGTAATATGTGATAAGGCAGGTTTAATAAATGACGTCAGATCCCCCTCGAAAACAGTGACCATAACATAATATAATTTGGTATTCAGTTTGAATGCAAAACTTGTGTGGGAAACTATGTGCTGAACTTGAGGGTAATTATAAAGGAATGAAGACAGAGTTGGCTGGAGTGAATTGGAAAAGGAGTTTAGCAGCTGAGGTGATTGAGGAAGAATGGCAGATGTTTAAGAAAGTCATTCATGGCTCACAACAAAGTATATCCTAGTGAGAAAGAAGGATTCTAGGAATGGGATAAGCCAACCTTGGTTAACCAGTGAAGTTAAAAATGAAATCAAATTGAAAAAAAATACATACATATAATGTGGCAAAGTTTAGTGGTAAGCCAGAGAATTGGCATGTTTTAAAAGCAAACAAAAAATGATTTTTTAAAAAGTAATAGAGCGTGAGGATGAGCTTTGAAGGTAACCTTGCCAGTACTATCAACATGGTCAGCAAGAACTTAAGTATATAAGAAGGAAGACTGGCCAAAATGAACCTAGGCCCTTTACTGAATGAGGCTAGAGAAATAATGAAGCAGGAAATGGCAGAGGAGTTGAATGACTAGTTTACATCAGCCTTTATGGTAGATGATATTAATAGCATTCCAAAACTATTACAAAATCAAGGGGGAAAATGTGGATGGATAATAACTGCAGTAACAATCACTATAAAAATGTACAATGGAAACTAATGCGGCTAAAAGCCAAAATGTCCCCCCGGACATGATGGTTGCACCCTCAAATTTTAAGGGAAGTAGCTGCAGAGATAGTGGATACACTGATTATAATCTTCCAAGAATCCTTAGGAAAACTCTAATGTGGCACCTTTATTCAAAAGGAAGGAGACAAGAAGTCGGTAAATCCAGACTAGTTTGCTTAACATCTCTCATTAGGAAATTATTTGGAATTATTATAAAATACGTAGAGCATTAAAAAAAGTATAATCAAATGGAGTTATCATGACACTGGGGCAGCACAGCGGCTCAGTAGTTAGCACTGTTGCCTCACAGTGCCAGGGACCTGGGTTCGATTCCTGCCTTGGGTGACTGTGTAGAGTTTGCACACTCTCCCTATGTCTGCATAGGTTTCCCCCGGGTGCTCTGGTTTCCTCCCACAATCCAAAGATGTGCAGGTTAGATGAATTGGCCAAGCTAAATTGCCCACAATGTTTAGGGATGTGTTGGTCAGCTGCATTAGTATGGGGTAATGTGGAATAGTAGGGGGAATGGGTCTGGGTGGGTCACTCTTCGGAGGGTCACTCTTCGGAGGGTCGGTGTGGACTGGTTGGGTCGAAGGGCCTATTTTCACACTGTAGGATTCTATGACTTAATGAAGGGGAAATCATACCTAATGAGTTTTTTTTTGAAGAGTTAGCAAAAGGAGAACCAGCTGATGTAACATATTTTGATTTCTAAGAGGAATTAGTTAAGGTACCACATAATCGACTACTTAATATATTAAGGATCTATGAGCTTGGGGGATTGAATGTAGAGAGAATAGGGTAGCGATTAGAAAACAATGTGTTTGGATAAGGGTGTAATCTTCAGGAAGACAACCTGTAACTATGGAATGTCAGAGAGATCAGTAGCGGGGCTATATCTGTTTATAGTATATTAAGGATGAGAAAAATGAATGTATTTTGCCAAGTTTGAGGATGATACAAAAATAGTCTGCATAGGCAGATTGCGTGAGTGGTCAGATACTTGGCAGGTGGCTATAATGTGGGAAAATGTAAGGTTATGCACTTTTGCAGGAAGAATAGAAGAGTGGAATATAATTTAACTGGAGGAAGACTGAGGAGAGCTGCACACCGGAGGGATTTGGGGTCTTAGTTTTTCATAGCTTATAAACTAACATGCAAGTTCAGGTAACACAGAAGACAAATGGGTTGTTGGCCTTTATTTCAAAGGAATGGAGTATAAAAATCAGGAAATCTTGCTTGAATATACAAGGCACAATTCGGCCATACCTAGAATACTGTGAATTGATTTGGCCCCGTATCTAAGGAAAGGACCTACTGACATTGGAGGCAGCCTAAAGAAGGTTCACAAGGTTGAACCCCAATGTGGAAGAATTGTGTTGAGAGGTTGAGTAGGTTCGATCTGTACTCATTGGCGTTTAGAAGACTGTGAGGTGATTTTACCAAATATTTAAGGTTTTGAGGAGTTTGACAAGGTAAATTTGGAGAGGTGGTTACCTACAACCAGAGGTCATAATCTGAGTAACGAACCAGCCAGTTAGATCGGAGCTGAGGAGGAATTTCTTTTGAAGGTAGTGAATCTGTATAATTATTTTAAAACAGAGGACTATGTATCCAAGCTTGATTTTTGATTAGTAAGAAAATGAAGGCTGATGGGAAAAGGCAAGGAAGTGAAGTTGGGGCTTATCGTCATTTCATTGAATGGCAGAGCAGCTCAGTGCTTCTGCTCCTGTGTCTTGCAATCTTCTGATCACTGTTATACATTTTGATATGATCTGCTCCTATGTATTATGATCACTCATCAATAATTTGATACCATCTGTTCATATTTTTTGGCTTAACCAGAGCAGAGTTGAGTGTCTGTATATAAATCTTTGAAAGTAAGCAAGCCATTCTAACCAGCATATGAGATACTTGGCTTTCTCTGGTAATTTTAGTGGTGAACTCCAGCAAGTTACCTATCTTCACAACATTGCATCAATTTTGTTGCTAAATCTAACAGTAAGGCCATGTAACATTCGGCTGAAGGACGCTATCCATATTTTTGCATTTTGCTGCACACATATGAAAGCTAGAATTTGCAGTATTCTTTAGCTCCAATTTAATGGCAGGGGCTACTCATCTCATCTAAAAATTTCCATAACAAAGAGCCATTAAGCTGACTGATGTCTGGAAATGTTCACTTACAACAATTAGATTTTATAGCTTTAAAGGAAGAATTGGTTTCAACGTAGCTCAAGTAGACCACACTAATGCTGAAAATGTGTTGCTGGAAAAGCGCAGCAGGTCAGGCAGCTTCCAAGGAACAGGAGAATCGACGTTTGGGGCATCAGTCCTTCTTCAGGAACACACTAATATAAAATTTTCAAAGCATTTGACTTCCAAACAACAATCCAAAAAGGAAACATATGAAAAAAAGACTATAATTATTGTACATTAATTAAATTAATAGTACATGGGAAATAGGAATAAGCAATTTGGGCCACCTAGCCTGCTCTGCCATTTTGATCATGGCTTATCTTCATTTCCTGTACAATTGCATTTCCCTTGACACATTTAAAGTCTGATATCTGTCGATCTCTGTCATGAATGACTGAGCTTCCACAGCCCTGCAGTTTGTATATGTTCTCCACTTACCTAGATGGGTGTGGCTGTCCAGACACTTGTGAAGGTGAAGCAGGACAAAGCAGTTGGCTTGATCAGCCCTGATGGATCAACTCTTAATATTTCTTCCTGCACTACTAATGCAGAATGCCAGGAATGATACTATATACAAATTACACTGCCATATCCCACCAAGTATCCTTGAATAGCGATTTTCACTACCTAGGAATCTTCACTACCTAGGATAAAGGCAGCAAATGTAAGGGGATATCATCTCCTGTAAGTTCCTTTCCAGACCACGTGGCATCCTGACTTGGAAACATATCATCGTTCCTTCATCATTGGATCAAAATCCTGGAGGTATCTGGAAGAATAGGTCTGGAAAGTGGGGAGTGCCATAATCATTGTATTCTATTGTCACAAAGCTGGTCCTTTTTTATGTTTTAAAAAAAAGCTGTTCCTTATGTCAAGGATTCTGTGTCCTTGATTTTTTTTCAGAGGGATCGTAAAACAGCCCAGGCTGCAAATTGGCTGAAGTGGTACAGAGATGAAAAGGGTATTGGGCGGCCTTTTTATTTATAAGTAAGCAAATGGGTCTTCAGGCCAAAGCGTGTATGCTTTAGAAGTAACGAGTATAATGAAAGGGGAGGTGTCAGTCCTGAAAGCTGAATTCTTGCTTTTTGTCAATTCAGAACTTTAGTTCAGTTCAGCAGTTTTGTGTGAGAAGAAAAGGGTGCTGCAGTCGGTCACAGTTGAGACTGGAACTTCTCTCTCTCCTTTTGCTTTTCTATCTTGGACCTGTAAGCCGCTCTTTCATTTTTACTCTGTTTAAGGGGTTTGTTTATTGGCACTGTTGTGGATTTTCAGAACAGCATAATTAAGTTAGTTTGGATAGACTGAATTCTGTGGGTATTCTATATTCTGTTCTTTGTCTTTCACTCCATAATTTTGTGAATACATTTTTCTGTTTTAAAACTTGCTAGTCAACCTAGCTAACTTACTCAGTGTAATTTTCACTGTACAATTACCAAAACAAAGCAAAGTTGCGGTCTAGGCTGCCTGCTTAAAAGGACTTCACTGGTCTGGTCTAGTGATGATGATCCCATCTGGACTTGTAGGCCAAGAAATGTAGGAACTTTAAATGAGTGGACTTCCTTGAAGTCTCTGTTTCAATGTCAACAATGTCAAACGAGTAAATTGCTAGAAAAACTCAGCAGGTCTGTGTAGAGAGAGAAACAGTTAACACTTTAGGTCCAGAGACCCTTTTTCAGAACTATGTATCCATGTGATCTAAAACTAGTTGTTAATATTCAATAAAACTATATGCTACTAACTGCAAGCAACTCTTCTGGCTAAGCCTGAAATTGGCATTCCTTGACCACATTGGGCCAAGGAGGTCCGATAATTTCTGACACACAAGAATCATGGTAGCAATCTTCATGAGCAACAGCTCACAGCGTGTGCTGTGCACTAATACAACACCTACATCAGGTTAACTGCAATTATTTTAGAAGGCAACTCACCTCTCTCCCTCCCTCCCTCCCTCCCTCTCTCTCTCGAAGGCAGTTAGAGTTGCACAACAAATACTGTCTTTCTTGTACTCTTCCATTTAAAAAAAAACAAAAACTTGGAGGTTGAATAACTTGTTATTGCTTAATTGTTCTTTGGAGTGGTAATGTTTGGAACGCTCACTGGACCATATGGCCATGACTGTAAACTGCAAATGCAGTTTTATTAAATGTGAAAAGCAAACCGAACCAGAATATAAATCTAGCGTATTTTAGTTGATTGTAGGACCTTCATTTTATTTTTCCTTAGCTACAATTAATAAAACTTGACATTGGTTAAGTTTATTAGTCTTAATAAAACTGCACCAGCATTCATGATTTGGATTCAAGTTTAGGTTTACTAAGTCTTCAGCTTCCATTTCAGTGAACCTAAAAGAGCCAATGAGTTACAAACCTATGATATTAGCTTTCAGATGGCAAGTTGAAAACCAGTATGCATTTATTTTCTATAGTTGGAAAAAAAATGTTAAACTAAGGTTGATTATGGTCTGTTGCAAGACTTATTTGTATTCTTCCTAGTCCTTCAGAACAAAGGAAAGTCTGTTAAATGGTTTACATATTTTTCTGAAGTCTTTTTCTGCACTGTTCAGCAAAATTTCTTCTCCCACACAGAAATCTTCACCCAATACAGAATTTGTAGTTTGCACTAACCCAAAGGCACAAAGTCCATCATGAAACAAACTTAAAACAGACATCTCCTAAATAGTCATTGAAATTATATAGAAATGATATGACACTTGTTGCTTATTCATGATGTCAGCTAAACTGGAAGTTTGAAATTTTATTTAATACCTGTGGAAAAAATATTTTATAGCACTCTCGTCCTAGATTCCATTAGTCTGATGTTGCTTGCACAATACTACCAGAGGAATTTCTAATGCACAAAATAGTTTTCCTTAAAAGGTGTGGGGATTGTGGTTTCCAATGTTGTTTAATCTTTTATCCCTTTTCTGTAATGTTTGTCCTTTTGCAACTGCGAAGTCTAACTTTTTAATATTGGGCTTGCTTTATTTATTTAAAGGAAGGCCTATCATTCTTACAGTTGTACTTCAGTATTAAAATGCGCAGGTATTTTCATTTTAAATGAAAATGTTTGGTCTATCTGTGACATGAAACATGAGGTATTGCTCTGATCAAATAATTAACCCCACCATCAATAAAGTCCTCGTTTCCTGCAGGCCCAACTCTGTCAACTGAGAGAGCCAACACCAGTCCTGTTCTTGCTAGTATCCTGGGTCATGTGTATGTTGGGGTGGAATGTGTACCTCAACTGCAAGCTGCCATGATACTTTTTTTGGGCAGCTCTGTCAGGGCACAGATATAACCCATTATTGCAGTTAGTAGATTCTGAGCTATTGTTACACTTGACCAATAAATGCTGATAATTTGAAATACTTTGGGGGTTGGTGTTGGAGGGGGGAGCGGGGTTGCTCGTCAGTCTGCCCAGCATCTCTCTGACAACTCTCTAGGCATGTGAAGTACATGGATTATTTTAGTTATCTTGGGGATAACTGGCATAGTTTTTGCAACTTGGTGATGATGCATGTTGTAGGATTAATGCATTCAAAGAGGACTTGGAGACTTAGAGAAAGCACACTTTCCAAGATTTGAAATGCAGAAAATCGATGGTCATGAGACTTTGTCACAGCAGGGATTCTTATGTATGAAGACAAAAGTCTTTTTGACCTGATTTGGGCTTGGATCGAAATTGAGCTAAGGGGAATTTGGAAGTAATGGCTTATATGATAGTCGAGTGACTGGCTTTGTTACTTATTTCTTGTTGGATAGTGGTGACCTTTGGTTGAAACAATATTGCAAAGCAGATTGACAATTCTGGAGAGTTGTGTTCTGAATGAAACTAGTTTGCTTATTCTATGTATTTTTATTCAACACTAGCTCTTTATTAAACTGCACTCTTTCATCACAAATTCAGAATCTTGCTGCTTTTCTATGTAACTGTGCTAGTTTTAATCATTTTGCTAGTTTTAAACTATCACTGTATTCTAACAGATGAAAGGCTTAACAGACAATCAATTTTTCAATGTATAATTTCAGTTACATCGCACTGCAAATTTTTGCTATAAATTCTGCTATAAGCTCTCCACAATCACCTGATGCAGGTGCGTCGCTCCGAAAGCTAGTGTGCTTCCAATAAAACCTGTTGGACTATAACCTGGTGTTGTGTGATTTTTAACTTAAGTCACATCTGTAGGCTTAAGTGCGATGAGGAGTATTTAAGTTCCTAGCAATTATTAAGTGTTGGAGATTATTCACTAGATGTTCTGTTTCAGGTTAATTTGGTCACATTCCTGTTCAAAAAAAGGCAAGGTTTCTCTTCTGTGATGGTCTTTATGCATTAAGAAAACGTTCCAAAGGCCCAAACAGTAATAATTTAAAAAGGTTTTGGCAGCAAATAAATCTAAATTATATCATTTTTATTCTGCATAATTCTCAGGCATACAAACAACTGTTGAAAAGCTCTAGACAACAGACTTTGTTAGACTTCAAAACCACTTTCATGAAACAAACTGATTTGTTTTATGACCTATTTAAACCTTCCACCAGTAGGTGATAATTAATTTTGTGCCAAGTTGCAAACACACTATCAATGCACAATGTTTCTCATTTGGTCCTGATTAGAAGACTATTACAAGTCTTGCAATTTTAGAGAACTATTGAACTAGTGCTGTCTTAATTAGAGTAACTTAATGAAATTTTAATTGAATTTGTGAACACAAAAAGGACAGATGATTAATAAAGAGGGTATTTTTTTATGGGGCATCTGGGTAAATTTGGCTTGAAACCACCTTTTCCCCTGCAATAGTCATCTTTGATTTAGTGATTTAATCTTTTGATCATGTTTAGTCATTTGATCTGTTTAACATTGTAAGACTAGAGAAGCAGCTGTTTTTTAAAAAAAAACTATTTTTGGCTGCAGACTAAAATAATGCGGATTTAATCAAGGGATGTAAAAGATATAGATTTTCTTTGAATGTGATTTGAATCTACAATGTTGCTTTATTTAAGCAGTTCTGGCGGTACTGGTGGGATGTTGGGTGGAGGTGAGGTGGTAGGATGCTAGACCCCTAAGCTCTCTGGGTTTGTATTCAGGGTAGTTTTGCTTCGTGGCTTCTCAAATAGCGTCAGTTGTCTGTGCTCAGGAGAGCTCAGCATTGTCACAATTTGTTGATTGTTTCCTGGGCAAGTTATTACAGCTTCAAAAGGGGGTAGGGGTGGAAGCTGCCTTCACAGGTACTGACAGGGTGAATTTTCAACCTATGACTAAACAAATCAAGAATTAATATGTCCAAACCCTAGTGTCTTCAAAGAATTAAACATTGTTGGAAAGGAATTAAAGGAAAACAACTCGTCATCTTGCCAGCACTGGGCTTCACTGACTCTTAACCTTCTCTACTCCATAAGTTTGACATGACTTGTCTTTTTGTATGTGTATGGGAATTTTTAAACAGCATAGAGTTTAAATTATAAAATTATATACAAACAATTAATGTTTCTTTCTTGTCATTGGTTAAAGCAGTTTGATTGCAGAATAGTAATTTCTAGGATGGTGGTTTGAGTAAAAAAAAACACGTGCATCTGACTGTAAACAGATTGTCATGAAGATGTGGTGAACTCTACCTTTAAGAGAGTTAAAAGCTGGCAGAACTACCTGACAGAATCAAGTGTTCTGAACAAGGTATAATGTAACATGTGGTTCAGTAGCAAGGGTAGCTGGTTGCCTGGAAAGGTCAATCAGTTTAAATTATAACCCCAAAAATACCAATTTCCAATCAAGTTTGAATTCAGAATGTTGACAATCTTAAAAGCCAGTGACACAATCTGATGCTTTGGGGGAATAAGACCAGGGAAAATCGAACAGTTGGGAGGAGACTGTCAAGCCAACGACATCTGCAGACTGCCAGGAGAATAGCTCCCTTATAAGTACCTTTATCAATCCATGAACTGTGAAGCATCATCCCTAAGAAGAAGAAAAGACTCAAAGACCCAAATAGAAGATTTGACATCTGGCTGGTTTCAAAAACTAGAATTCTTGGTAAATGTTAATTGGGGGTTTTATTGGGCTAGTATTATAGAAGGGAAGGTAAAAGATAGGTTAGAGGAAGGAGTTGTAAATAATTATTAGTTAATTGTTCTCTGTTATACCTTAAAAAATGAAGTGGTTAATTTTTACTTTAAATAGTTCTTGGCCTCTCGAATTTTCACAAATTACTGCACGGGATAAATCTTTTCTGTGTTGTTGGTTTAAATTAAGTAGGAGGGTTTACCCCATGTTGTAGCAAGGCGCTTAATATTGGGTGGTTTAATCAAATTTATAAATTTGGGATGACATCAGGAACAGTGATTTCCAACAGCGTAACTTCTAACTTGCTTACTTGGAATTATGAAATAACACAAATGAATAGCTGTTTATTCTGTTTCTGTTGATGTTGCCTAAGAAGAATACTGGGCAGAAAACTGAGTGTGGCACCTGCTCTTCAACTACCTGCAGGTGGGTGATCGATGGTGAGATGATTCTTTCGAATCATAGCTTAGAATTCCTTGCCAACATAGCTACATATTGGAGTGCAAAACAAAATTTAATGCACAAACCCAAAAGTAGAACAGCAATTATTGGAAAAATTCATCAGGTATGGCAACACCTGCAGAGAGAAAGCAGAGCATTAATATTTAGACTCCAGTGATCAGACGGTTTAATTATTTTCATGATTATATAGCAAAGCTGTATGGTGTTTACGTATGTATGAATTTTTCTCAATCAGTCTGTCTGTGCTGTCAGATTTGACACTTGGATATTTTAAGTTTTGTCATACGTAGATCTTAAACGAATGATCTCCTGACTTTCACTATGATGAAGGCCATGCTTTCACTTTTTAAAACAAGTTTTTATTTAACTAAGAAGCAAAAGACAAGATGCTGGAAATCAAAAATAAACACCGAAGTTGCTGAAAATATTCAGTTCTAGCAGCTTCTGCTTCTCCCTCCATTAAAGCTGTTAGACCGGCTGAATATTTTCATCGTTTTTTTGTGTTTGTAATGTTAATTTATTTTTAAAATTTTCATGCAAATTTCACATTATTAAACAGGTTTTCCACTGCCACCTTAAAGTCTAATATTCCTAAGCTTAAATTGCTTGTATATCAAGTATTAGACTGCCTGAATTGTCGTCATAAGCATTTACAGTATGCCACTTTTAAAGGTGAAGCTGAAGCTTAGTTCTGAAAAAAATTTGTGCAAGCACAACACTTCACCAGTTTTGCAGTGGAAATGTGTGCATTGGATTGTGTCAGCATTCATGAATAACCATGATGGTGAGCTATAATGTAGGAATGCAATTGTAGATTGGTTTATGACCTTGAAGATGTTTTGCAGTATTAAATTAGTGTGATTCCATTTATCAAATTATTAATGTACAGGTTGAACTCTGTTAGAGAAATGTGATTCTCAGAGGACTTGTTTATAGTTGGTAAGTTACATTAGGACTAGCTGTGTTGTCAGACATAGTCCGTGGTGTGATTACCCAGTTCATTATTTAGGATTGCTTGAGTGGACTTGGATTGAAGGAAGAGAATTGATAGTCCATGTTCTTGCAAGATTTTCACACCTAGTGTACAATTACAAACGGTGCAACCAAATCAGAGACACCGGGTATGTTTTCCTCTGTAAATGTTTCTGATTTTCAGTTGTGTAAAGCCAATTACTTGAAAGAATTTCCCCAGCATTAAGAGCAAAAAGGGGAGGGAAGGTGTAATTGACCAAATGTATTTATTGTGGAAAGGGATATGGAAGATATACACTGTAGGGAAATAGATGGTGACATCTTGCAAAATGTCCATATTACAGAGGAGGAAGCACCAGATGTCGTGAAATGGATAAAGGTGGATAAATCCCCAGGGCCTGATCAGGTGTGCCCTAGAACTCTGTAAGAAGCTAGAGACGTGATTGCTGGGCCTCTTGCTGAGATATTTGTATCATTGATAGTCACAGGTGAGGTGCCGGAAGACTGTGGAGGTTGGCTAGCGTGGTGCCACTGTTTAAGAAGGGTGATAAGGACAAGCCAGTGAACTATAGACCGGTGAGCCTGATGTCGGTGGTGGGCAAGATGTTGGAGGGAATCCTGAGGGACAGGATGTACATGTATTTGGAAAGGCAAGGACTGATTCGAGATAGTCAACATGGCTTTGTGCGTGGGAAATCATGTCTCTCAAACTTGATTGAGTATCTTGAGGAAGTAACAAAGAGGATTGGATGAGGGCAGAGCAGTAGATGTGATCCAAATGGACTTCAGTAAGGCATTCGACAAGGTTCCCCGTGAGAGACTGATTAACAAGGTTAGATCTCATGGAATACAGGGAGAACTAGCCATTTGGATACAGAACTAGCTCAAAGATAGAAGACAGAGGGTGGTGGTGGAGGGCTATTTTTCAGACTGGAGGCCTGTGAACAGTGGGGTGCCACAAGGATCGGTACTGGGTCTTCTACTTTTTGTCATTTACATAAATGATTTGGATGCGAACATAAAAGAAGTACAGTTAGTAAGTTTGCAGATGACACCAAAATTGGAGGTGTAGTGGACAGCGAAGAGGGTTACCCCAGACTACAACAGGATTTGGACCAGATAGGCCAGTGGGCTGAGAAGTGGCAGATGGAGTTTAATTCAAATAAATGCGAGGTTCCACATTTTGGGAAAGCAAATCTTAGCAGGACTTATACAGGGAGTGTTGCTGAACAAAGAAACTTTGGAGTGCAGGTTCATAACTCCTTGAAAGTGGAGTTGCAGGTAGATAGGATAGTGAAGGAAGTGTTTGGTATGCTTTCGTTTATTGGTCAGAGTATTGAGTACAGGAGTTGGAACGTTGTGTTTCAGCTGTACAGGACATTAGTTAGGCCACTGTTGGAATATTGCGTGCAGTTCTGGTCTCCTTCCTATCAGAAAGATGTTGTGAAACTTGAAAGGGTTCAGAAAAGATTTTACAAGGATGTTGCCAGGGTTGGAGGATTTGAGCTACAGGGAGAGGCTGAACAGGCTGGGGCTGTTTTCCCTGGAGCATTGGAGGCTGAGGGGTGACCTTACAGAGGTTTACAGGATTTTGAGGGGCATGGATAGGGTAAACAGATAAAGTCTTTTCTCTGGGTCGGGGAGTCCAGAACTGGAGGGCATAGGTTTATGGTGAGGGGGGGGGGGGGGGGAAGATATAAAAGAGACCTGTGGGGCAACGTTTTCACGCAGAGAGTGGTACAAGTATGGAATGAGCTGCCAGAGGAAGTGGTGGAAGCTGGAACAATTGCAATATTTAAGAGGCATTTGGATGGGTATATGAATAGGAAGGATTTGGAGGGATATGGGTCGGGTGTTGGCAGGTGGGACTAGATTGGGTTGGGAAATCTGGTCGGCATTGACGGGTTGGACTGAAGGGTCATTTTCCATGCTGTACTTCTCTATGACTGACTAATTTTGCAGCAAAACAGCAGGTGAGATCCCAATATTCATTTGAGCTCCTTGGAGACCAGGAAAAGGAACAATCCAGCAGTGCATGAGATGTTGAGTTAAGGTGATTAGGATGGGGGTAGTAAGCATTGGTGGTGCTAAAAAATACAAAGAGCAAGCCTTTAAAACAGTCTTTGAAGAAGGAATGCGAAGGAAGGAGTAGCACTTTGGGTGTCTCGGGTAATCAGAGCTTCCAGATAAGATGCACAAGCCAGCTTCAGCTCAACCTTGCCTTTTCTATGAAGAGATAAATACTTCTTTTAGTTCATCTCACTCAACTTCCACACATTCCAGTATATTGTTAAGGTAGAGAATTAAATACTTTATAATGATCACGTATTAACATTGGTGATTTCAGTTTTATTTTGTGCTAGAGACAGATGAGCTATTGCCGTCATGAATGTTTAGCAATGCTTCATTTATTATACAATTTGGCTCTGTTAAGCATCTTTTGATTTGATTCATGTGCAGTTTTATTCCAGTGACAAGACACTTTCTAATCTTCTCTTTAAAGCTGTTGTAAAAAATGTTTAGTAAAAATTATATGTAAACTGGGTTTGATTAAATTGCATGGATAAGTACATTATATTTTCTGTTCATGGCAATTGAGAAATTAACATAACTATTTTTACAGAGAGCTCTTGAAATTTCAAAGAATGAATTTTCCTTTCGATAGCCAAAAGGTTAAGTTATTTTCTGTACTAATCCACTTCTATCTCGCTCTAATCTTTCATTTCCTCAGTCAGTCACAGATTGTGTGCTTGCAAGACCATATTATTCATCAACCTCAATATTATATGAAAGTGCGAAGGCATCAAATCAGGGTGACGTGGTGCTTGCATTTTTTGACCAAGAGTATATGAATGCCCACGGTTATGATCTGTATGACCACCTTCTAATTGGTTTCAAATTGCTGTAGCTAAGCTGGACAATGCTGACATGAGTATGAACTTTCTTTCAACCTGTATATTTTACAATCAGCCAAAAATTTAGACCTTGGTAGCTTAATTTTTATCTGAGGTAGATCAAATTGTATTTTTAAAAGTGACATTGAAGCGTCTCATTAACCAACTTTGGATCTTCTGAAGGATCTTGAATTTGTTTTGCCAAAAGTTCCAACTGAAGTTGAACAGTTCAAGTAAAATAGTTGTCAAAAAATTTGAAAATGCAGATAGTGGCACTGTCAAGTCATCGTCTCGATTTTTCTCTCTCTCTCTCTCTCTCTCTCTATATAATATATATATATATCACTTCCATTATGATAAGACAGAATAAGTGGGGAAATATTGTAAAGGTTTAGGTAGCAGTCTTGTGATTACTGATTGGTTGATGTTTTAGTACGTAGATTATTTGCATAATTGGAGAAAGTTTTATAGACAGTCATCGTATTGGGTGAAAGTGAGCACAATTGGAAGGGGAGAAAAAGGTCGTGTATGCTAAATTTAAACTTGCAATTTTGTATAACAGAAAATAGCAATTGGATTTTGATATCTATCTGCATATAATTTTGATTATCTATTTCTTTACAATCAAGGGTGATGTGTTGGTTTCAATGAAGAGTTCACTTCCTTTGAATCATTTGCAGAGTTAGTTTCAGAAAATTTGTTTAAAGTGACAAATATCACTGCAATCATTCTACCAATTAATCATTGGCTGTTGTGCATATATTCTGGTTACTCTAAGTAAACTACCTAGAACGCATCTATGTTTGTTTATTGCTAATAACTTAAAAGGTCACTTAGTTGAATTTGTATTTTCCAATATGAGTGACCTATAATGGGACTGTTGAGTGCAATAGTGACATTTCAAAATCCATATGCTGTCAATTTTATAACAAATTCCTCCGAGAAGTTGAAAATTTGTTTTGATGGAAAGTATCGAAGCTGATTAAGAAAATAGGAGGTATATTTAGTTGCCAGTGTGTCAGTTGCTTGATAAGATCATAGAATCAATTAAAAAATGGAAATAAATGAAAAAACATTTCAAGCTCAATATTTGGTTGAAGGGAAAAACAAACTAATATTGATGAGATAAGTCAAATTGATGTACTGAAAATCCAACTCAATATTGTAACCATGTTTTCTATTCAGTTTTAAAAAGATAATTCTCTCCAGTTTGCATAATTATGAATAACAGCTAACACTTGTTGGAAATTTTTTCATATCTTAAGACTTGACAAAGATGTGCTTACCTTCTTCCCCACACTGTTTTATTTCAAAAGATGCTCAAAGGGCAAAGTACAAACTTGAGTGAAAACTTGGGAAAAATTCAGGTGTTTAGTGTTTTGAAATCATTTCATGAATTGCTTTAAGTATAGATAAAGCACAAGGTGTCTCGAGGGTTCTAAGAAAGTAAAGTAGGATCTTGTTACAACATTTGGCTTGACTTCAGCCTGCAATTTTAGGCAAGTATTCATTCAGATTTTGTGGTTACCAGCAAATGAATGGCACTTACCACTTACGATGTGTAGTTCTTCCATCAAAATGGCTGTGGTAGTGTTTACATGCTGTGTAGGGTAGAATATTTAATTGCACCGAACATGTACAGAAAAACAAAATGGAAGCTGGAATTAAGAGATAAGAAAATAAATAATAAAGTACAATTTTAATTTTAAATTTTTATTAGCATTGAAATGAATGCATCTGCACCCTTGTTAATTTTCAGTACCAGAGAAGTTGTTGGGTTTTAGTTAAGACTCAACAAGAGGGTACCACAGTGACTGAGGTTAGCACTGCTGCCTCAGAGTAACAGGGACACCAGTTCAATTCTTGCCTTGGGTGACTACCTGCACAGGTTTCCTCCGGGTGTTCCAGTTTCTTTCCACAGTCCAATGATATGCAAGTTTGTTGGATTAGCTATATTACGTTGCCCTGTATCATCCAGGGGGGTGTAGGCTAGATGGAGTAGCTCGGGTAAATGTGGGGTAATGGGGATAGGCTGGGGATGGTGTTCAGAATGTCACTGCAGAATCAATGTGCTGAATGGTCTGTTTCAGCACTATATAGCGATTCTACTAAGTAGATAAAAATTCATGTTCACTTGATTGAATAAAGCTAACATTTTTGAAATAAGATCTTTATATCAAGAGTTGTGTGAGGTAACAAACCTGGACACAAAATTCTATATGAATGCCCATCAGAGCCTTAAAAACAAAGATAGTAAGGTGCTTTTTGTTTTATTTTAGATTGATGATAATGCACCCCAAAACCTCTTTTGTAACCTCATGGCACTGGTTGGTAATGAGCATTTGGAAACTTAGGCACTATAAAACTGAATTTTCTTTAGTTCTCAGTGGTCTTTATTTGGGAATTCTATGTGGCTTGGTTGTAGTTTTGTACCCAAGTGTAACATTTGTCTTTATTAAATTGCATCTGTTAGATTTGGGTCACCCATCCAGCAAGATCTGATTGCAGTCATGTTCTGATCTAAGATCCCAGCACTTGCTCAAAAATCAATCATTAGTTTGCGCACTATTTCCTCAATGCCTTCATTTGTTTGGAATAAAGGAACAAGTGTAGGACATCTAGCTCTTTGAACGCAATCCCATGTTCAATAAAATTATGGTAGGCACTTTCCTTGTGAAATGCATGCCCACGTGTCATGTACCTTTGTGCCCTTTTTAATGCTGCAAGCAGCAACCACTGCTTTCTACGTGGCTCTGCTGAGCAGAGTGTCCTTGGCCTCTGGCGAACAGCTGCTGTCCGTAGGGATCTGATTCCAGACAATGTCCTGATTTGTTTAATTTAGTGACCTCTTCCTTTTGCAGAAGTTGTTAGTCGTGTGTATTTTGACTCTTGACATTGGCCATACTCCCAGTATTTCTTTCTTGACCAAACTTCAGTGTTCCTTTGTTGGCTTTATTCAAAATAGAGTGGTTTCTGCTTAGAGTGCCCCATCAGAATATCATTCTTAATCAGGAGCTCTATAATCTAGTGTCAACATTGAATCTAAATGCATTGGGCTATAACTTCTGGCATGCAATATAAAAAATTGTCACATTAATGTGATATGGATGTTTGAAGTTGGGGCAAATAATTCCAACATCCTAGCTGTCTGGCAATCCTCCACTTCTAGCTTTAAATATAAAAATCAAATAAAATTGTGGTAAGTATTTGCAAGAGTGACTTCTGCAGTTTCGAGATCGGAGTCTTTTTGATTTGTTAATATTGAGACTGCAGGTGGCGAGCTCCTTGATCCAAAGAGTTGTAGTGAATGATTTTAAAATTCATGAAAGGTGAATTAAATCAAAACTAAGATGCTACTCAATTAAATCACATGATCAGCAAGCCTTAGTTGGAACATGTATCACAGTTTAGTAGCTAAGGTCTTGGGAGTTACCAATCCTTAAAAGATGTTACATATAATATTTACAATTGTTTATGTGTTTGCTTCCATTTTTGTTGAAGCCAGGATAATTATACTTCACATTTAGACATTAAATGCACCATTGACAGACCTTTGAGTACTTATCATTAATCTCAGCAAAAATAATTTCGTAGTGGATTTCTACTTATGCACGTTATTATAAGATGGCTCGAAAGGCATAGTTTCCAAGTTTGAAAAGCAGTGTGATATGGATAGAGTGTAATCTCCTGCAGGTATTACGTTACTGGATCAGATGTGGTGAAAAGACTGTGACCCCTCCCTCCCCCCCAGGCTAAATACAAATTTTAACTGCAGTCTCTAGGATTAATCAGTTTTGATAAAAAATCTGATGCATGTGTTTTTTTTCTATGAGAGTTGGTTCTTTGTATATTAAAGTGAGATTCTTCCTTTTTCTCTGGTCTGCTCCCACAAAATGAGCAAGGATTGTAAAAATTGAGTGTTATAATTTTGTAATTTTAGGATCCGATACAATATTAATATGACTCAGTCACTAAGGAATTATAATTTTAAAACCTGTCTCCTTACATATTTTCAATTTTTTTAAAAACAGGTTCTGTATGCAAAGGAGTGCTAAACTGGTGCCTGGAGTTACACTGGACTTGATAGAAAAGTAAGTTATATATACAGTCTTTCAGTTTGGCTGCAATCTTTTTTGTGCTAAACTTGATTTTCCCCAACTGCAGCCAAAGATAGCTCTCAAAAGTTTTATCAAGTCAAAAATTTGTTTTCATCAGCTTTCTTTTTCATAGAATCCCTACTGTGTGGAAACAGACCATTTTGGCCCAACAAGTCCACTCCAATCCTCTGAAGAGCATCCCACCCAGACCCATTACACCCACCCTATTACTCTGCAGTTCCTCTGACTAATGTTTCTCACCTACATGTCCTGAACACTATGGGCAATTTAGCATGGCCAATTCACCTAACCTGCATATCTTTGGACCGTGGGAGGAAACCCACACAGATGTAGGGAGAGTGTGCAAATTCCACGCATACTTTGCCAGAGGCTGGATTTGAACACGGGCCCCTGGTGTTGTGAGGCAGCAGTGCTAACCACTGGGCCACTGTGCCACCCACTCCCTATTCGGCAAAAATGACAACTGTAATAAGTGCACAATTATCAAAGTTCTTTCTGGTTTGGAAGACATGTGAAACACTGAATCCCTTCCCCCAAGATATTTGATGCAATTTTATTGGGGTTCATTTAGCTCAGTTGGCTGGATGGCTGTTTTTGTGATGCAGAGAGATGCTAAGGTTACTTTGGGAAGCGAGGAAAGAAATTGCAGCGTCTTTGGTGATGACCTTTGCATCCTCGCTGTCCACTGTCGTAGTAGCAAATGATTGGAGGATTGCAAATGTTATTCCCTTGTTCAAGAAAGGGAATAGGGATAACGTTGGGAATTAGAGCAGTCAGTCTTATGTTGGTGGTGATCAAATTATTGGAGAGGATTCTGAGAGACAAGATTTATGATTATTTGGAAAATTAGCTTGGTTAGAGATAGTATGGCTTTGAGGGGCAGGTCATGTCTCACAAGCCTTATTGAATTCTTTGAGGATGTGACTAAACAGATTGAAGGTAGAGCAGTGGGTGTGGTGTACATGGATTTTTAGCAAGGCAATTGTTAAGGTTCCCCATGGTAGACTCATGCAGAAAGTAATGAGGCATGGGATACTGGGAAATTTGGCTATCTGGATAGAGAATCTGCTGGCCAATAGAAGACAGGGTGGTAGTTGATGGAAAGTATTCAGCTTGGAACTCGGTGACCAGTGGTTTTGCATAGGGATCTGTTCTCTGACCTCTCCTCTGTGATTTTTGTAAATGACTCGGATGAGGAAGTGGAAGTGTGAGTTAGTACCCTTGCTGAGGACATGAAAGTTGGTGGATAGTGTGGAGGGTTGTTGTATGTTGCAATGGGACATTGGTGCAATGCAGAGCTGTGTTTAAAAGTGGCAGTTGAAGTTCAACCTGGAAAAGTGTGAAGTGATTCATTTTAGAAGGTCAATTTTGAATGCAGATAACAGGGTTAAAGGCAAGATTCTTGGCAGTGTGGAGGAGAAGAGGGATTTTGTTGTCCACGTCCATAGACCCCTCAAAGTTGCTCCCACCCAAATTGATAGAGTTGTTCAGAAGGTGTACAGTGTGTGGGCTTTCATGAGCAGTGGGATTGAGTTTAAGAGCTGCAAGGTTATGCTGCAGTTCTAAAGAGCCCTGGTTAGACACACACTTGGAATAGTGTTCAGTTCTGGTTGCTTCATTATAGGAAGGATGTGGAAGCTTTAGAGAGGGTTCGAGGAAGATTTACCAGGATGCTGCCTGGACTGGAGGGCAGGTCTTATGAAGAAAGGTTGAGGGAACTAGAGCTTTTCTCATTGGAGCAAAGAAAGATGAGAGGTGATTTGAAAAATGTGTACGAGATGATGGGCACAGATGGAGTGTATAGCCATGCTGGAAATGGCCACCATAAGGGGACAAAATTAAGGTGATTGGAGGAAGGTTTAGGAGAGATGTCAGAGGTAGGTTCTTTACACAGAGTGGTGGGTACATGGAATTCTCTGCCAGCAGTGGTCGTGGAATCACACACATTAGGGACATTTAAATCACACTTGGATAGGGACAAGGGTGATCATAAAATGAAGGGTACAGAGGTTAGTTTGATCTCAGAGTAGGAGTAGGAAATGTTGGCACCACATCGAGGGTCGAAGGGTTCTATGTTTTAAGAGCGTAGGTTCAGTTTCTGCACTGGCTGAGGTTACCATAAAGAACTCTGCTTCTCAACCTCCTCTGAGCTGAGGCATGATGATCCTCAGGTTAAAGCATCATTAGTTGTCTCTCTAACAAGACAGCGCCGTATGGTGGGGCACGCCTGTGGTGATGTGACCTTGAGTAAATTGCACTTTTCCATTGTAAGAAAATAACTGAGTGACTTTGGAAAAGGCCGTGTCATGAAACCATTGATGCGATAGTGCAATCTCGACAGTTGGGAAGTAAAATCGCCATTGTTGGCACTGTCCATTCAAGTTTGATTTGTGGGTGTTCAGATGCACTTTTTATTTATCTCGTTTTCCATTGTGGGTTTGAAATTTGATGTGCACATAAGTTAATTTTCAGATTATTAAAAAGAGAAAGAAAGTTATAATGGAAGCATCTATATTCAAGGTTTGTAAATTGAGAGCGCACAATGGGGAATAATAACTTTTTATGTGATTGTAGTAAGATTTAATTTCAATGTCTCCTATGAATTTTTGAATAGATTGTGCAGAGGTTGTTTTACGCCTGCTGTCTTATTGATCATTTAGTGACCATTTTATAATTGAAATTACTTTCGTGACCACATTATAGAAAGCTAATATTATTTAGCATTATAATTGCATGCTTACACTTTGCTATATTTGTGAGATGGAGGAAGGTAGAGGGGGTGGACTGTTCTTGCTTTTTCAGAGCTCAATTGATATTTCTATGCAAAACATATGAAATGGCAGTTAGTAAGGGACAAATTGGCTCAAATTGTCTTGTTAATAAATTTTCAATCAAATCAGATCAGTAATTTGCTCCTAGAGTAAATTCTAAAAACTTATTATTATCAAAACAATTTAAGCCGTAATGTGGAGGTTCCGGAGTGGGACTGGGGTGGACAAGGTCAGAACTCTCATGACACCACATTTTCATCCAACAGGTTTATTTGAAATCTCAAGTTTCTGTGGTGTTGCTGCTTCGTCAGGTGAAGTCACGTGATGAAGGGGCAGCGCTCCCAAAACTTGTGATTTCAAATAAATCTGTTGGACTATAATCTAAGTCATGTGATTTCTGATTTAAAACAGTTTAACTGTGACTCAAAATACAGTATCTTAATCAATTTGTACATGTTTAATCAGGAAGAGTTTACCTGGACTCTGTTTCACTAAATTGGACTATAATATTTTTGCATGTTAATGTGCATAATTAGTGATTGATTGGCAATGAATTTTGTTTTGGTGTGTGTGCGCACGTGCTGTACCATACTTTACTTCCCATACTAGCTATTTTGTGTGCTTTCCCTGTGAGGTTGCTAAGTAGAACTAAACAAAGTGCAGATTGTGCTGAAGTGATCATGAGAAATCGGATTGGACCTCAGCAAGCTAATTGCACATAGGTGGAAGAAGCATGTCCCAACCTTTTGGGTTGGATTTGAGCCACTGTCTGGCACATTGCACTAGATGGTTACTGCACCTAACAGTACATTGAAATAACAGTATGTTTGCATTGACAAAAATATTAATTTCTTCAAATGTGTTTGGTTAACAGAGAATACTGATTAATAGCTGTTTCTTGTGTCCTGAATGGATGTGTGTAATAGAATTCCTCAGGAATCTGTATTTGGTACTTGTTTTGATGTGTACCAATTATTTGTAGAGTCATCGAGTCAGAGAAATGTACAGCATGGAAACAGAGCCTTTAGTCCAACTTGTCCATGCTGACTAGATATTCTAACCTAATCTAGTCCCATTTGCCATCCCTCAAAACCCTTTTTATATATCCGTCCAGATGCCTTTTAAACGTTGTAATTGTACCAGCCTCCACCACTTCCTCTGGCAGCTCATTCCATATTCGCGTCACTCTCGGCATGAAAATGTTGCTCCTTAGGTTCCTTTTAAATCTTTCCCCTCTCACCTTCAACTATGCCCTCTCGTTCTGGACTCCCCCACCAGGGGGAAAAGACCTTGTCTGTTTACTCTATCCATGCCCCTCATGATTTGCCAATAAGGTCACTCCTCAGCCTCCGACGCTCCACGGAAAATAGTCCCAGCCTATTCAGCCTCTCTCTACAGCTCAAACCCTCTAATCCCAGTAACATCCTTGTAAATCTTTTCTGAATATTTACAAGTTTCATAACATTCTTCCTATGGCAGGGAGACCAGAATAACACAGTATTGCAAAAGGGGCCTAACCAATATCCTTACAGCTGCACCATGACCTATACTCCTATAAATCCTATACTCAATGCACTGACCAATAAAGGCAAGCATACCAAACGCCTCCTTCACCACCCTGTCTACCTGCAACTCCACTTTTGAGGAATTATGAACCTGCATTCCAGGGTCTCTTTGTTCAGCAGCACACCCCAGGACATTACTGCTGATTTTGTAAGTCCTGCCCTGATTTGCCTTTCCAAAATGCAGAACCTCACATTTATCTAAATTAAACTGCATCTTCCACTGTCAGACCATTGGCCCATCTGGTCAAGATCCCGTTACACTCTGAGGTAACCTTCTTTGCTGTCTACTACACTTCCAATTTTAGTGTCATTTACAAACTTACTAACCAAATTTTCACGTCCAAATCATTGGTATAAATGGCAAAAAGCAGTGGACCCAGCACCAATCCTTGTGGCACATCACTGGTCACAGGTCTCCAGTCTGAAAAGCAACCCTCCACCACCACCCTCTGTGTCTCACCTTCAAGGCAGTTCTGTATCCACATGGCTAGTTCTCACTGTATTCCATGAGATCTAACCTTGCTAACCAGTCTACCATGAGGTACCTTGTGAAACACCTTACTAAAGTCCATGTAGATCACGATGTGGAGATGCCAGTGTTGGACTGGGGTGGATAAAGTTAAAAATCATGCAACACCAGATTATAGCCCAACAGTTTATTTGGAAGTACAAGCTTTCAGAGCACTGCTCCTTCGTCAGGTTGTTCGGGGAGACCATGCCAAGGAGCAGCACTCTGAAAGCTTGTATTTCCAAAAAAATCTGTTGGACCGTAACCTCCTATAGATCATGTCCACTACTCTGCCCTCATCAATCCTCTTCGTTACTACTTCAACATGTTCTGATGAAGTGAACCTCAAATGTGGTAAATGGCAATAAAAATAATTGTACGCTTCAAAGGTATGTAGACTGGTAAAAATAGGAACACTATTCCATGTGAGAAACTGATGTATATTTGAGAAAGAATGTGAAAAGACAATATCAACTGGTTGGATTGAGCACCAAAAAGACCTTCACATACTCAAATATTTGAAGGCGACAATACAAATTGAAGTGCTTTCAATAAAACAAAATCTATATTTTACAAATAGTGACATAAAGTCAAAGCAAGGGAGCTACACTATATATTTTTATAAATCACTGATCAGACCTCAACTGGTCTGGTCCTGAGTACGACATTTTAGGACGCTTGTCAAGGTCTTAAATAAGCTGTTGTAATGGTGACAAGGGGCCAAGGTGTTATTTGAGAGGAGAGACTAGAGAAGCTACGATTGTTCTTGGAGCATTTGGAGAGATTTAATATGAGGTGTTCAAAATTATTAAAATTTTTGGTTAATCAAATAATGAGGAACTAATTAATTGTCAGGAGGGTCAGTGACCATACAGAGAGATTGAAGATAATTGGCAAAAGCACCAGAGGGGATGTGAGAATTTTAATTCGCAGTGTATTATGATCTAGAATCTGTCTGATAGTATGGCTGAAGCAGGTTAAGTAGTAACTTAAAAATTAGTTAAAGACACAGAAAATAAACAAGTGAGGGTAAAGTACAAGTGAATGGGACTAATTAGGTAATACTTATAAAAAGGTGGAGCAGGTAGAATGGAACTGAAGGCAGATTAATGCTATAAATTCTATGAAAAATAGACCTCCTGGCTCAGTTTGTGAGCATGTGCAGAACAAATGGTTTTCCTAACTTTTGTATCAGTTTTCCTTGACCTTCTCATATAAAGATGTCAGGAATCCCAAATGATTTGTGATTGCACTAGAAAGCAGAGCATGAGTAAGTCAGTAATTAGATTTTTTTTGATTTATGATCTGTGAATTGATTTATAATATATTTGCAAAGCAATAATTGATCCAGTTCTGGTAATAGTGTAATACCTAAGTATGTAAAAAGATCATGCATTAGTTGTGTGACTACTTTGCTGTAACCAGCATCAGGAATGAACAACATTGGGTGACTCAAGCAGTCTGTTCATCAGCTCTGCTTATTAACTTGAAACCAAATCTATTAAAATCAGCGTGAGAATGAGTCATGTTAGCTAATCCATTTTATTGGCCTATTTGAGAATAATATCAAGATGATGGGAGGTGCACAAATAACTTTTTAAATGAATGGAGCATCATAGAAATTTGAGCAAATCATTTGAATATTTTAAAAATAAGCATTAATTGTTGTGACACAATATTTTATTATATTGGCAAATTTGCCTACAGTTTGGTGTAGATATTTGAATTTTTTTTTCTGTCCTGACAGTGGCGACGTAAAAATGATGCGCAGGAAATCTCTAACCAGCCTGGCCCTCAGTTCTGGTGCTCTATGTCACAGTGCATATGTGCTTTGCTCACCTGGAGTCTTGAAATCTGTCAGGGAGGTGAAATCAAGATAAAGAGCCTTTTCCTCAAAACTTGTCTAGATGTTGAAATTGACCTTAGTTTATCTCAGAGCACTCACTTCTCATCTGAAGTAATGTCCACCTGATCAGGCCAAGAGTCTAGCTTCCTGTTGAACTAATACTTCAAATTACAGCGTACTGCTATATGCTTGGCAATCTGTTCCAGAGGTCCACCATTCCCTGAAAAATAATTCTCAATATCGAGCCCAATCTGCCTTATAAAGCAGTCAAGCTTTTTGGTCTTTACAAGCCTATCTAGTTTCAGCTGAAATTGAAGTGAACCACAAATTTGTTGCCTCTTTTTAAGTAAAGCTTGCGGCCCTTGTGCTATAGTGAGACTGAACCTACTTCTGTGCCAGGAGGCCCGGGTACAAATCCAGCATTAATAGCACTTTTGAACAGCTTGATTAGAAAATATCTTGTGGTTTGCCCTAAGAAAAACTAAGAAGCTAAAAAGTTGCTCCCATCTTAGAACGAGTATCGCTTGCACATCATGCAGGCACTGCTACTGTAATGGAGGTAAAGAGTGAAATTATCCTAATCTGGGGACATTGCAAAGCTGCATATTAACTGCAGATTCTGGAAATCTGAAAAGAAACTGGCAAATTCTGATAAAGGGTCACTGAACTCAGAACATTCCCCATGTTTAAAAGGGACTTTTGTGCCACAGTGGTAGTGTCACTACATCTGACCCAGGAGTTCAATCCCATTTTCTACAGAAGTGTCATAATACTTCTGAACAGTTTGATTTACAAAGTATCTTAAGCAAAGTTGCCCTTGTGGGGCTGTGGTAGTGTCCTCACCTCAGAACTAGGTGGCCTGGGTTTAAGTCTCATAGGTTTCATAGGTGGGTATTAGCATTTTTGAACAGGTTGATTAAAAACAAATAAACAAAAATTAAGCCAAGTTTAGGGCCCTTGTGGTGCAGTGGTAGTATCCCCACCTCTGGACGATGTCCAAGTTCAAGTCTTACTTGCTCCAGAGGTATGTAATAACGTCTCTGATTTGATAAATATCTTAACCAAAGTGTGGTCAAATCGATCCTGAGGATTGTTTTTGAGAAATATATGGACGTCACTCTGAGTAGCAATGGTATGTTAAATTGGGCATTAATCTTGTGTCTCTCCCTTACACCATTTTTAAAGTCTCCTCATTATCCACCGTGAGAGGAGATCAGACTGGGTATTATTCCAATTGTGTAAGACCTTGATTTTGTCAGTCAAAAAGGTGGCTGTTATTTTGCAGTGTCAGTACAACTGCAAATCCAGTTTGTCTTTGCTATTGCTTTGTTGTGTTAACCATGAACCTTTTGAGAAGGGTATAGTTATAATCCTGGATCTGTCTATCACTAGTAGTTTCCACTTTGTTTCCTGTCGTGTATATGTTGATTTAGCATTGAACCTTTCCAAGAAAGGCACAATGTAACCTTTCCATGTGCCAATGCTATGCTTCAGCAAGTTGGATTATTTTCTAAACACAAGCCCATTTTCTCAACACGTCCAGGTCTGTATGCAGCTGTTGAGTATCCTCTTCAGTCCGAACATGCTTGCATAACTTGCTACTGCCTCCACCTATTGGATCATGTCCCTTGTATTTTTGAATTGCTGCAATCTGAAACTGAACTTTTAAGAATAACCTCAAACTTCTGTTATATTTAAAGCAAAACAAGTAACTGTGGATGCTGGGAATCAAGAACAGAAACAAAGATTACTGAAAAATGTGAAGAGATAGTGAGAAAAGACTTGGTACAATAGATAAGGGGAGCAAATCAAATAGTCAAGGCAGGCCAGAGCATGGCAGTGAATGAGGTAAGACTGATAAATTAAACTGCATTTACTTCAATGTAAGAGGCCTGACAGGTAAAGCAGGTGATCTTAAAGAATGATTTGGAAAGTGGGACTGAGATATCATAATTACCGAAATGTGGCTCAAGATGGGGCAGGCCTGGCAGCTTAATGTTCCGGGATATGGATGCAATAGAAAGGATAGAAACGGAGACAAGAGGAGGGGGAGCGACGTTTTTGGTTAAGGATAACATCGGTTGTACTTAGGATACTCCTGGGAGAATGTCCAGTGAAGTTATTTTGGTAGAACTGGGAAATAAGAAAGGAATGATCACCTTTTTGTGACTGTACTATATGTCCCACAATAGTCAGTGAGAAATTAAGAAGCAAATATGTAAGGAGTTCTCAGCTATCTAAGAACAATAGAGTTGTAAGGGATTTTAACTTTCCAAACATGGGCTGGGGCTGCCATAGTGTTAAGCAATTAAATAGAGAGAAATTTAAGTGTGTACAAGAAAATTTCCTTATTCAATATGTGCTTGTGCCTGCTGGAGCGGGAGCAAAATTTGACTTTCTCTTGGGGAAATAAGGTAGGGCAGGTGACTGAGGTGTCATGGGGGGGTGGGGGGAAGTGACTATAGTTCTATTAGTTTTAAAATAGTGATGGAAAAGGATAAACCGGATCTATAAGTTAAAGTTTTAAATTGGAGATAAATCAGTTTTGATATTAGGCAAGACGTTTCAAAAGTTGATTGAGGGGGGGAGCGGGAAGGGTGTTCGCAAGTAAAGGACCTTTTGGAAAGTTGGAGGCCTTCAAGTATGAGATGAGGAGAGTTCAGAGACCATATGTTCCTGTTAGTTAGTAGGTGCAGGGAATGCTGAATGAGTAGAGAAATTGAGGCTCTGGTCAACATATGTCAGGTACAGACAACTGGGATCGAGTGAATCCAGAGAGGAGTATAAAGGCAGTAGGACTATACTTAAGAGGGAAATCAGGATGGTAAAAAGGGGCCATGAGATAGCTTTAGCAGATGAGGTTAAGGAGAATCCAAAGAGATTCTACAAGTGTGTTAAGGGCAGGAATAGGTCCCCTTAAAGATCAACATGGACCCACAGGAGATGGATGAGATACTAAATAAATATTTTGTGTCGGTATTTTCTGTGGAGAAGGACATGGAAGGTAGAGAACTTGGGGAAATAAATAGAGATGTCTTGAAAAGTGCCCATATTACTGAAGAGGTGGTGCTGGAGTCTGAAAATGCTTAAGGTGGTTAAATCCCTGGGACCTGATCAGGTGTATCCCAAAACTTTGTGGGCACCTTGTTGTGATATTTGTATCATCAACAGCCATGGATGAGGTGCTGAGAGACTGCAGAGTCACTAATGTGGTGCCATTATTTAAGAAAGATGGCAAGGAAAATCTAGTGAGCTTTAGAGGGGTGAGCCTGACGTCAGTGATGAGTAAGTTGTTGGAGGGAACTCTGAGGGACATGATTTACATGAGTTTGGGAAGGTAAGGACTGATTGGGGATAGTCAACATGGCTTTGTGCATGGGAAATTCTGTCTCACTAACTTGATTGAGGTTTTTGAAGAGGTGACAGAGAAGATTGATGAAGATAGAGCAATAGATCTCAGCAAGGAGTCTGCATGATAGATTGGTTAACAAGGTTAGATCACACGAAATCCAAGAGGAGCTAGCCAGTTGAATGCAAAATTAGTTGAAGGTAGCAGACAGAGGATGGTGGTAGAGGGTTGTTTTTGAGTGAGAGGCCTGTGACTAGTGGTATGCCACAAGGATTGATGCTGGATCCACTGCTTTTTGTTATTGATATAAATGATATGGATGTGAATATTGCTGCTATAGTTAGTAAGTTTGCAGATGACACGAAAGTTGGTGGTCTATAGACAGTGAAGAAGATTATTTCAGCGTACAACCAGAGCTTAATCAGATGGGTCAATGGGCCAAGGAGTGCCAGATAGAGTTTAATTTAGGTAAATGTGCGTTGCTGTATTTTGGTAAGGTAATCCAAGGCAGGTCATAGACAGTTAATGGGAAAGCCCTGTGGAACGATGCCAAATAGAGTCCTAGAGTTACATGTGCATTTCCCTTGAAAGTGGAGTTGCAGGGAGACAGGGTGGTGAAGAAGGTGTTTGGCATGCTTGCCTCCATTGGTCAGAGCTTTGAGTATAGGAGTTGGGATATCCTATTGCAGCTGTAAAGGGCATTAATGAGGCCACTTTTATGAAATTGTGTTAATTTCTGGTCTCACTCCTATCGGAAGGGTGTTGTGAAACTTGAAAGGGTTCAGAAAAGATTTAAAGGATGTTGCTGGGGCTGGAGGGTTTGAGCGATAGGGAGAGGCTGAATAGACTGGGGCTATTTTCATGCGGCATGACTGTAGAGGTTTATAAAATCATGAAGGGCATGAATAGGGTAAATTGCCAAGGTCTTTTCCCGGTGTGGGGGGAGTCCAAAGCTAGAGGGAACATTTGGAGATAGGAGGGGAAAGTCTTAAAAGGACCTAAGCGGCAACTTCTTCACACAGGGTGGTGTGTAAATGGAACGAGCTGCCAGCGGAGGTGGTGAAGTTGGTACAATTGTAACATTTAAAAGGCATCTAGATGGATACTGATAGGAAGGGTTTAGAGGGATATGGGCCAAATGCTCGCAAATGGGACTAGATCAGTTTAGGATTTCTGTTCGGTGTGGATCAGTTGAACTGAAGGGTCTGTTTCCGTGCTATATAGCTCTGACAATCAAGGAAAGTCTCATGATAAGCACTCATCATTAAGGACTCTAGTGTAAAACCTATTCAATCATTTGTGAAGTTGGTGGTGTTGTCTGTCCGAAAGGGTTCTGAATGCTCAGTCATTGTATATATTTGACTCTGATAGATCTTTAGTTTCTCAGAACCCCAGGGATGTCAGAAACAGGCAGCAAAGTGATATTGAAGCCGAAATCACCCATGGTTGTTATGATATGGACTGGGGTGGACAAATTCACAAGTTGACCAACACCAAGTTAAAGGCCAGTAAGTTATCTGAAATGCCAAGATTTTGCAGTGCTGCTTCTTCATCAGATGAGTTATTATAATGAACGCAGGGTCTGCTGCTTCTATTTCTTATTGTTTCTGTTGTCTTATCCATCTAACATGGTGAAATAGATCTTGATTTAATACCTTATTGTAAAGACATCTTCCCCAACAGTAGCAGCACAGCATTGAAAGTGTTACTCTTGGTGATGTGCTTCTGTCTCTGAAGTGGGCTCTGTAAACGCCACCTGATTCCATGATGGCCCCTACAATCAAGCTACCTGTCGATATTCACTGTCTTGGCTTGAATGAGGAATCGTGTCCCAGAGGAATTTAATAGAAAGGGATCGCAGCTCATATATCAGGCCTTTGGCAGATTTAAGGAACATTCTTCGAATTGGTTACAGCAATAATTAAGGCACTTTTATCATCATTAACGATCCCAGTGAATATCACTGTTAAAATGTTGTACGTCTATAGTCCACACCTGAGTTTGAGTATTACCTGCTTGACATTTCCCAAGTTTTATTGTATACTCCTGTTGTAGCATTATTAAATCAATAGAAATACTAAAAGTTGAAGTTACTGAAGTCATCTTAAGGTAACTTCTTGAACCTGTTTATTGGAAGTCACACAATGAGCAAATTGCTTGTACTTGCTACAAGTCATATGTCTGAGTTTATGCTCTACACGAGTGTGGCTATTTGATATTGTTTGAGTGCAGTTGAGACCAACCTGTGAGGAGATAAGACCTTTTCCACTTTTCTGAGCAACTCTCTTGAGGATTTGCAAGAGAGCTGAGGAACTGAAATAGTCCTTGTCCCTGAAAAGTTCCTAGAAGACTTGCTGTCAACATCCTGAGCACAACATCTGAAGAGATCCCGGGGGGGACAAATACATGTTTTTAGTGATACCATCTAAATCTAGTGGTCTGTCTGTGTGAAACTGCATCAGACCGAAAGCGATCTGAAACAATTTGTAACTTATCCTTTTATATTCTGAGAATTAATAATTATTTTCACCAAAGTGATTATTTTCCGATGTTAAATGCTGCAGAGAAATTATCTTTTTTTAATGTATATATCTATGCGAGCACATTTGTTATTTAGATGGGTGAATCCTTATACTTTCCATGTTGGAAACTTAGCTTTGTTTCTTCAAATAAGTCTTGTTTTTATGATCAATTTTACATACTTAGAAAACCTGATATTATGAGGTCGACTTGCATTTTTTTTTGAGAACCTGGGTTTGAAAGTTGTGGAGTTGTCTGGTCTTAGAAATTTTCTTGAAAATAATCCTCTTTGTAATAATTGCTGGTCCTGGTTGCCTGAACTCATTTCAGGATGAACACCTGACTGTTTGACTGTGAACAGTGTTTGCAGGAAAGGCGTTTCTGTTTTGAAAGTTAGTTGGGAAAAGCCTGTTAAGAACAAGCTGTCCAACTCATGTCTCCTGTTTCTGAATTTTGTTGAGAGTTCAGGCCGAAATCTGATTATTCTTCTGGAAGCAACTAGCTGAAAGAACTTCTCAATATTCTTTTTCTTGTGAAAGGTGTCTACCAAGGCCCCAGAGCTAATCGTACTTGACTAGTGACTTGATCATGTGTGTAAAACCACCAGATTGATGGACTTTGGCAGATTCTATGTTTTATAAACGTTGTCTTGAAGAATAACGCTCTTTATTGATTTTGACTGGTTTTCATTTTAACTCTTTAAGACTTGGTCATTTTCAAATTGATCTTTGTATTTTTCCACATGTTGCCCATTTTTCCTCTCAATCTACATTACTTTATATCTGTCTACATTAAGCATTCAATATGAGCAAAGCCATGTGTATGGTTAATATTTGGGCATCTTTTGAACCAAGTGACTATTGTCACATTTACATTGAGTTAATCATTGACTGAAACACATTATGGGGGGGGGGGAATCTGCTTGGGCAATTAGAAGCTAGTTTTGTATTTACCATAGAGTCATACAGCACGGAAACAGATCCTTTGGTCCAACTCATCCATGCCGACTAAGTTACCCAAACTAAACTACGATTTGTTCTGCTATAATGCAGTAGTTCCTTTTTCATTCAATCTATGTTATAAGAAAATTGTGTAATGGCAACACCATTTAAGCTAATGGCGCCAGAATAGTGTTATAATACATGCTTTAAAAGTTCGTGCTTTAGAAACAAGTGTCCTCAATTCGTCAGATGTATTATACTGAATTCGCATTATGGAAACGCACATTGTAGCAGAACAACCTGTAGTACCATTTGCCTGTGTTCAGCCCATATCCATCTAAATTTTTCCTATTCCATGTGTCTGTCCAAATGTTTTTAAAAATTTTGTAACTACACCTGCAACTACCACTTCCTCTGGCACTTCATCGCACATATGAGCCACCCTGTGTGGAAAAAGTTGCCCCTCAAATCCCTTTTAAATCTTTCTCTTCTTAACTTGAAATTATGCCCTCTAGTTTGAACTCCCATATCCTAGGGAAAAGACCTTTGCTGTTCACGCTATCTGTGTCCCTTGTGATTTTATAAACCTCTATTGATCACCCTTCAAACCTCCTAGGCTCCAGTGAAAAAAGGGTCCCAGCTTGTCAGCCTCTCCTTATAACTTAAACTCTCTAGTCCTGGTAACATTCTTTTAAATCTTTTCTGCGCCCTCCTCAATTTAACATCATTGCTGTAGCAGAACTATACACCGTACTCCAGAGGAGACTACACCAACATCCTGTGCAACCACAACATGATGTCCCAACTCCTATATTCATTGGTCTGAGCAATGAAGGCAAGCCTGCTTTCTTCACCACCCTGGATTAGTAATGCTGGAAGAGCACAGCAGTTCAGGCAGCATCCAACGAGCAGCGAAATCGACGTTTCGGGCAAAAGCCCTTCATCAGGAATAAAGGCAGTGAGCCTGAAGCGTGGAGAGATAAGCTAGAGGAGGGTGGGGGTGGGGAGAGAGTAGCATAGAGTACAATGGGTGAGTGGGGGAGGAGATGAAGGTGATAGGTCAAGGAGGTCACAACATGGTTGAAGAACTTCAGAGCAGAGGAAATGACCTGGGAGTTGCAGTGGGAGAGGGACTCCCTGAGATTCTTGTAGAGAGAGGAGGAAAACTTCCTTTATTCCTGATGAAGGGCTTTTATCTGAAACGTCAATTTCGCTGCTCGTTGGATGCTGCCTGAACTGCTGTGCTCTTCCAGCACCACTAATCCAGTATTTGGTTTTCAGCATCTGCAGTCATTGTTTTTACCTTGTTGATTTTAACCTTACTGCGAATCCTCTTGCAAGGATGCCTGCCTTGAAGAAGTTTTCCTCCTCTCTCTACAAGAATCTCAGGGAGTCCCTCTCCCACTGCAACTCCCAGGTCATTTCCTCTGCTCTGAAGCTCTTCAACCATGTTGTGACCTCCTTGACCTATCACTTTCATCTCCTCCCCCACTCACCCATTGTACTCTATGCTACTCTCTCCCCACCCCCACCCTCCTCTAGCTTATCTCTCCACGCTTCAGGCTCACTGCCTTTATTCCTGATGAAGGGCTTTTGCCCGAAATGTCGATTTCGCTGCTCGTTGGATGCTGCCTGAACTGCTGTGCTCTTCCAGCACCACTAATCCAATATTTGGTTTTCAGCATCTGCAGTCATTGTTTTTACCTTCTTCACCACCCTGTCCACCTGTGATGCAACTTGCAAGAAATGCAAATACAAGTTTGCCAGGAAAGGTGGCCTGAGTTTACAGGGTTTGAGAGATTGAATTTTAAAGAGAATGGAGTTCACTGCTGATCTTGAAAGTTGTCCAAAAAGATTTCTGGCATGCTTTTCACCTTTCCCGATGTATTTTCAATCTGGAATCATCGACATGACCTCTTGAGTCCACAACCAATGCAGTCATCAGGTTTAGTAATCTAAGCAATTCATTTGTTTGAAGAATTCTGAAACAGCAAATCAGGTAGTAATTATCCTTAATTTTGAGAGGGTAAAATAAAGATGGAGTCATACACATAGGAGCAGAACCTGTTATGTCATGAATATCTAAGAGTAATTTTATGACTTTTTTAAACCTGCAGTTTTTAAAAAATCGTAATGAAGAAATTCACATTCTACAGATATAGTAATAGTTTTTCAGGGTCAGAGTTGTTCATTAATCATAACTTAGTGTACCATAAATCACTTATGTTACTTTACATTTAGTAAAGTGTGCTTCTCAAGAGTTTTTCCAACTAGATGGGCAGCATGAAAACTGCAAGTTCATGCCAAATTAAATCATTGCTAACATATTTACATTTTTGAGGATTTTAACAGTGGAGGCCATAGTTGAATAAGAAATCATAACAACCTTTGTCTTTGTATTTAACTTTGAATATTGAGGCACCAGAAAATGCTATTGGTTTTGGAGTTGAATATTATTTGGAATATTATTACTGCTTAATCCATGTCCTTAGTACAGCAGAACTGTATTTGTGGTAGAAAGTGTTTGATCTGTCAATTTATAATTCAACTGGTTACAATAACCAGGTAACTATTAAATCATCAAAGGGACTGGCTTGTAACTGTCTACGAAGGCAGTATCTGACTGGGTTATGTCGACGTTTCCCATAGATAACAGCAAAATGTTTAACACCAAATATGGAATTATTTTTTGCAAGAAACATGGTGGATTTTATGCCTTGCTTTGTAGCAGCAGCTTGTTTGTGATAGGTGTGAATGATGTAACTGCTAAAAATTATTAATAGTACTTGTTACCCCTGCATAATGTAATTTGTCATTTTTAAGCAAGGATTGGTCTGCTTCTTCTTTGGTTCTTATTTTCAATTAATCATTCATCCTTCCTTTCTGATTTAAAACAAAGCAACTGCAATAATGTGATGCTTGTCAAATGGAAAATAAATTGTAAAGTAGCTATTGACAGATTCCAATTGTTCTCCATTAATTTTTTTTTAACTTCGTTTCTGAACATAATGAATACATAAAAAATCGTGAATTTTAATTCTTTTAAGGTTGACTAAGAGTGCATACAATGAGAATTTGTAGCTCCTGGACTTTTCAGATATATGTTTCCTTGTTCACTCTTTAAGAATTTTAATCCCTACTCCTTAAAACCTACTTCTGCAACCAAAGGTTAGTTCAACTTTCCTCGGCTCCTCATGTGGCTTGGTATTAAAATTTGATTGACATGTCCTCTTGTAGTATGTTTGAACATTTTACTGCATTGGCATTGTTCTTATAAGCCATTGTTTGTAAGGGTCTTCTCACATTTTGGCTACATATGGGAGTATGGTCAAAATGGTACAGTAAAAATGGTTTCCATCAGTTCCAAAAGAATTTAACTGGATTAATTAGATTAGATTAATTAGATGAACCCAGTTAAATTCTTTTAGAGCTGATGGAAACCATTTTTATCTTCCACTTGTCCGCAAAGCAATATCTGTGAAATCAGTAAGCTTAATTGCTTTAATAGTTTTCATACTGGGTGTCAGTCTCTAGAATAAGTTATGAAGTTAATCTCTTGGTGCGTTCTTGGTTTCCTTAGCTGATAATTGTAACCATAAATATCTTGGTTTTACAAATTATTTTTCTACAATGACACTATTCATTGTTTAAGAAAACTTGGCTAATATTCTGTCTCCCTTCTAATAGCACATACCTTTATTCGCAGCAGCTCAGCAATGAAAGATGGATTTAATTAAAATATATAAAGTTCTTTGAGGACTTGACTGGATCGATGCTGAGAGACAGTTTCCAATACCTGGCGTTTCTAAACCTACAGGATCATAGTCTCGGGATAAGGGGCCATCCATTTAGGACAGAAGTGAGACATTTCTTTGCTCAGGGCTGTGACTGTTTAAATTTCTGTGCACAAGACTTTCATTTATTATATTGAATATTGCAAATGCTGTGGGACCTAACAAAATGAAAGGAATGGCAGTGCAGCAAAACATTGGCATCTTCCTGGCAGTGTGGAAAGTTGTTCAGTTTTCTTCTGTTTAGAAGAGGAAGGGTAAATCCAATCTGGCCAATTGCCATCTCAGCAGCCTTCCCTTATAGCGAAGTAATAGAAATTATGGTCCACAGTATTCTGTAGGAGCATAATCCCCAACCAGGGATGAAGACTCAGGAGGGAGGCAGGATTCGGGCAAGTGGAAAATGTTTATTCAAGCAGAAACCAATTACAGCAGGGAGAACGCCAAAGGATTCCTCCGAATCTTGCCTCTGTATAAACTCAGTTATTTGCTTAATCTTTAGCTCAGAGTGGAAGAGAGATCAATGTCATACTCTGATTTTATAGTAAAAGCCATATTTTTTATACACTGTTCCAATAATCATGTACGACATGATCACTATGTCCTTCCCTCTTACTTAGGATCCCAATTCTAAGGGATACCTAATCAATGATGGGCATCACTTCGGGCAACCCCGTGTTCCCATGATCTCATACTGTTTAACAGACACCATAAACTCTAGGCTTTGAGATCTTGTATGCATCCTATTTTCATTCGTGTTCCAAAGTTACTATCTATACTCCTTCAGTTTGCTCTCAGGCTGGCTTATCTCTAAGCAGCATGAACTCTGTTAATCATTGTATTCTATGTGCTGCCTTTATCGAATTCAGTTATTGTTCTTACATTTCCCACTGTTCTAATAATAAATGTAAAAATACAAAAGACAGTTTTAACTATTTTCTGTAAGACTTTTACTTTATTCATTTGTGGGATGCGGGTGTCGCTAGCTGATCAGCATTTTATTGCCCGTCCCTAGGTGTCACTTGTAATAGTTATTTCTTATAATATTGATTTCTGTTATGCTGTTAGTTATAAAGTGTAAAATTATACAACAACTTCTATTGTTAGCACTTTGTGATTAGTGGACTGTGAACAATCTATTTTGTTCAGGGTGTAGGAAGAGTCATTTTCTAAAGCTAACTAATCCTCGCATCTAGGTTTAAATGCTTTTTTCCTTAATACTTGCATTATGCTTTGGTTATATGTGCCTATCTTAACGTTGAAAACTCCTTCTATGATTCTGTGAAGAATCTTTAACTAGGACCTTTTTTTAGTATTGAATTATTCCTGGAACTAATTACTATAAGATAACTTCAGCTATTGTTCTCTCAGCTGTTTAAGGGGTTAATGCACTGTATCTCTCACTTAGTACTGGATTAGTGGTGCTGGAAGAGCACAGCAGTTCAGGCAGCATCCAACGAGCAGCGAAATCGACGTTTCGGGCAAAAGCCATTCCTGATGAAGGGCTTTTGCCCGAAACGTCGATTTCGCTGCTCGTTGGATGCTGCCTGAACTGCTGTGCTCTTCCAGCACCACTAATCCAGTATTTGGTTTTCAGCATCTGCAGTCATTGTTTTGACCTTTTCTCTCACTTAGTGTCTATTCATTTACTGGGACAATTATCAATTCACTAATGTGTCTGGAACTCATCACTTGTCTGTCTTGTAGTCATGTTGTTATCAATAATGTCTGGGACAGGCTGTTCATCTTGTTTACTTCTTTCCA
This sequence comes from Chiloscyllium punctatum, assembly GCF_047496795.1. NCBI lineage: Eukaryota > Metazoa > Chordata > Chondrichthyes > Orectolobiformes > Hemiscylliidae > Chiloscyllium > Chiloscyllium punctatum. Next base: position 55,464,670 of record NC_092777.1, read on the forward strand.
GCCATTAGTGTTCTAATGCTGGGACAGGCTGCCTCGTTATACATAATCCTTGTCGGCCATTTTGTATGAGAAGTCATGAGCCATTTTGGTGTAAACATGTATGGGCCACCCCTACAATTTAAATGTAATATTTGCAGAATAGTAGCCCGTTACCAATGATCAATTAAAGTCCCAAAAGGTTCCCTTGGCTCCTGAACTTATTAAAGCATTGGTCCAAATATAGGCAAGCTATTTGGATGCTGCCTGAACTGCTGTGCTCTTCCAGCACCACTAATCCAGAATCTGGTTTCCAGCATCTGCAGTCATTGTTTTTACCAAGTATAGGCAAACAAGCTGAATTCGCGAGGGCAGGTAGGAGACTTCAAAGCAACATTTGACCAAGTGTGACATCAAGAAGCACTGTCAAAATTGAAGTTAGGTAGAAATTCTCCTCCAGTTGAAGTCGTATCTAGTTCAAAGGAAAATGGTTATGATGTTTGAGACTAATCATCTTTGTCCTGGGGCATCGCTATTGGAATTTCTTACAATGCTATCCTAGGCGGCAGCATCGTCGCAGTATCATGCTTAACTCTGGAGCAATCCATGTCCATATGCAGCAAGATCTGGATAGCATTCAGGCTTGAGGAATTAACGTTTTAGCCATACAAGTGCCAGGCAATGACAATCTTTGAGAATTCAACAATCGCCCCGTGATGTTCCGTACCATGACAATCACTGAATTCCCCCACTGGTCCTGGGGGTTTTGATAGAGAAACTGTGTAAATACTGGACCTCAGTACCAGATTAGAATTGCACATTCTGAGATGAGTAACTCACTACCTGACTCCCTGAAGCTTTTCCACCATCTACAAGCTATATACCAAGAGTACAATGAAACATTGTTCAATTAATTGGCTGATTAATAGTAACTCAATAGTAACTCAACACTATCCAGGACAAAAGAGTCCACTTGTTTGGCATCTCATTCACTTCCTTCATCACTGCACAGTGGAAACTCTGCACTATACCAGATTGGGAGGTGATGGTCGAGTGTCATTAACGCTGGATTGTTCTGGAGACCTGAGTTTGAATACCCCTTGGCAGATGGTGGAATTTGAATGTAATAAAAACCTGAAGACTCTAATGATTGTTTGACACCAAGTTATAGTCCAACAGGTTTATTTGTGATTTTTGACTTTGTTCACTCCAGTTCACTACTGGTGCTGCCACATCCTGACTCATGATGATCACGAATCTATTGTCAATTGTCCGAAAAATCCATGTGGTACGTTAATGTCCTTTAGGGAAGGAAATTGCCATCCTCATCTGGTCTGGCTTACATGTGGCTCCAGATCCACTGCAATGTGGGTGATTTTTAACTGCTCCCTGAACAATTAGGGGTGGGTAATAAATGCTGGACTAGGTAATGATGCTCACATTCCATGAATTAATTTCTAAAAATGCAATGTGGCAACACACCACTGTTCCTTTGAAAGAATTCAAATGTGTGACCTCTGGCACATGGAAGAACAAGGGCAGCAGATACAGAGGACCACAATGACATTCAAACTCTGCTCCGTGCACCATCCAGTCTTGGAACAGTATGACCATTATTTCACTGGTGGATCAAATCCTGGGACTTCCAGCACTGTATTTTAACCGCACCGGATGGACAACTGGAAGGCAGCACAATATCTTTTCTCAAAAACAATTATGAGTGGCCAACAAATGTTGACCTTGCCAATGATCCCCACACCTGAAAATAAGATAAAATCCAGACTGAGATTGATTAGATTTTTGGGCACCATAGGAATTAGCAAACTTGAGAATACTGTGAAAAGTGATGTTCATGTACAAGTTAAGTAATGATCGTATTGAATTCCATAGCAGATTTGATGGATCTGTGGTTTATTCCTCCTCTTTCTAATGCAATGTTCTTTGTCTGCAAAGCAAATTGGAAAGTCTTTCAATCTATAACCTTTCCCTTTCCAGAGCATATTACCTTGGATTATGTTCACCCTTAAACTATATTTATTTAGTTATACAAAATTTGCTCATAAATTTTATTTTCTGAGGACAAACCGCTGTTTGAAAGGGAAACTGAAACTGTTAACGTTTTAATCAAATCCAGAACTGCAGGTGCTGGAACCTGAAATAAAAAGATTGTTAGAGAAACTCAGTAGGTCTGGCAGCATCTGTGGAGAGAATCAACATTTCGCATCTAGTTCGGATGAATGGTTATTGGACTCGAAATATTGAATTTGTTTTCTCTCTGCAGGGCCTGCCTGACCTGTTGAATTTCTCTGTTCATGTTTTCGTTGTTTAAGTTGACTGCTCCTATACAGTTTTTAGTTTGTCATAACGTATTTAAGAAGTTAGGATCATAAAATAAACCTTATGTAAGCAGGGAAGGACTCATTGCTTAACCTCTCTCTATCAGTTTTTGTCCCTGTTGGAAGGCAGATTACAGTTAACGGATTATCAAGTCCATTTTAAGCACTAGTATCAGAGTGTGGATTTTTGTTGTTGCAGTTAGCCAGTTGAAGGAGATGCCGTTGTCTTTAATGGGCTAATTTGTAATTGAAATGGGTTATTGGAAAATCCTGAGCTTTCAGTTACTTTTTAATAAGATAATATATTTGCTTGTGTACTGCTGTGTACAGTTTCTAATAATATCATGTGCATTTCATATCATGTGCATTTCAAGTTGCAGACTCCATTAATGAAGAATACAATAGTGTAACCTGTGGAGGTGCAGGTCATCATGGATTTCTGTGTTTAACTGCCAGAGATTGCTGTCAGTTTTTCCTGTAATAACAAGAAGCCCTTATGGTTTCTCCATAATTCGGGCACGTAAATATAAATCACAATGTAACTGTTGTAGCGTCCTTATATGACATCTTCGAATCTCTGTTTGTCAAAAGTATTTTTTGTGAAATCTGTACGTTTTACTTTGCAGCTGGCATTGAAGTTTATTAGCATACAACACATATCTGATTTTACACTTAAAATCAGTTCCAGCAATTAAATAAGTTAAATGACAACTTGCTGAGTGTACCTGATTTTCCCTTGAACAATTGTGTGTATTTCACTATTTAAAATAATGTTTAAAGTGGTACAAGAAGTCATTTAGCCCAGTTATGGTTGCGGGATACAAATGCAAAATGCTGCAGATACCAGAAATCTGAATTAAAAAGCAGAAATGTTCAACAGATCAGTCAGTGTTGTGAAGAAAGGAATTGAATTCACATTTCAGATTTATGTTCTGTCATAACCGATGACTGGATCAAAGTTGCAGGGAAGATGAAAACTTAGAGCAAGTATGTAATACTAAATAGCCAACATTATTCCTTTATTTTTTTTCCCCCATTTTGTGAGCGGCACGGTGGCACCGCTGTCTCACAGCGCCAGGACCTGAGTTTGATTCCAGCGGTTGACTGTATGTGTGGAGTTTGCACATACTCCCCATGTCTGTGTGGACTTCCTCCAGGTGCTCCAGTTTCTTCCCACAGGCCAAAGATGCGCAGATCATGTGGATTGGCTGTGGGAAATTGCCCGTAGTGTCCAGGGATGTGTAAGTTAGCTGGATTAGCCATGGGAAATGGAGGGTTACAAGGATGGGGGTGTGGGGTGGGGGGGGAGGTGGGGTGCAGATTGAGGCGTCAGGGGCTGGTGAGTGAGTCTTATGTGAGATGGTCTTCACTGGCCTCTTTACACACTGTAAAGGATTCTATGAAATTCTTTTTGAAACTTAAATTCATGTTATGAAGGCCATCATTCCTTGTGTGAAGAGCTAGTTCATGGCTTGCTCTAAAATATATTGTTACATCCTGTGAATTACAAGTAACTAAAGAGAACATGACACAGATTGTATTTCTGTGCTGAGCAGTCCCACTGAATTTCTCCAGTATTCTCTTTTTATCTTAGTTAAGAGCCTGTGTCATCTGTCAACAATACACTTGGACTGACCTCAGATCTCTTGTAGAATGCTTGGAGGCTTCCTGATAATTTTATCCGTCCATTTTAATTCCTGGTATTGCTTAACTTGTCTCTTAACTGGCCATGAACTTTGGATGTCAAGACTGCTTTTATTCTGTCTGAAGCCTGTATCGATCTGATGAAATGCTGTGCGTTGTTTGGAAACACCAGAGCAATTTCATTGGAAAGAAATTTGCTATTCCACCGTTCAAGTCTGGTCACTTTTCTGAGCTGCTAATTGCCAAGTAGATAAGTGGAACCATATTCTTGTTTTTGATTTGTGACATTAACATTTTAAATCTGTTGTATTCATATCATGATTACACCACCAAGAATTATTACTGAATTTTATTTTTCATTGAACAGAGTCCAATCAATATACTTAAAAATTAAGGTATATTTTCTAGTTGAAATCTGGTTTCATGTTAATAAATTTATGGATGTTAATTATGTGCATATATATTAAGCTTCTTTACCACTATAAATCTAAGTCTAGGAATGTGAGCTAATCGTTAATTGGTAAAAATGCTAATAAAGCAGTTGCTAATCTTGATTTTTAAAAATATATACAGTGCCCATTTGCCACCATTTAGCATGTTGGACTGTTGCACTAAAAATTCCATTAAATTGCTAAATCGTTAGTTCCAGTAGAGGTTATATGTGTACAGATTGTGAAAGGATTCTTTTGCACCATTATTAACGAGTGAATCTGCTATATAAAACAAGTCATTCTGGAATTTTTAGGTCAGAAGCTGAGTAATTGTCTTCACCATTGCATTACTGAGATGGGAATGCTATAAATAGAGCAAGATGGTGAGCATCAAAAATCATTTTAAATAAAAATTCAGGTTCTGATTAAATCCAAAGTATATCTTTTTTGTACTTAAAGATTTTCAGTGTTTACACTAATTTGGTCTTTTGTAGTGCTGATGTTTGCTGTAATATTTTGAATTGTCTTACATTTGAATGTAATTTAATACATGGAAAAGATTGTTAAGTTAAAATACTTCGAACCAATTAATTCCAGAATGAAATAGAATCTTCAGTGCTAAAATCGGATTGTTTAGCTCAACCAATCCATGCTCCTCTTCTCAATGGAGGTGCTATAAAATAATTTTCATATTGATGCACCAAGCAGCGTGATTACAGAAATATTTAGCTGAGCTCTTTCACATGTTCATTGTCAGCTGCCTTGCATTTGCTGCATATTAATAGAAATTCTGATCCTTTATTTTAAATTGGGAATGAAGTGGTGGGAGAAACCATCAATTTAGTTTCGATTCAGATTTAACTTTTCCCCTTTTCTACGCAAACTCGTGATTCAGCTTTTCAGATCGTGAATTAGTTTTATTTGGAGTCCATATTTACTTCCCTTTGTATGATTATGCTTTGAATCTACAGTCCAAATCCCAGTCCTGAAGGACTTGTTTCAATTATTTTATGGTCTTCTTTCCTCTTCCCTCAACCCCGTTGTCATCTTCCTTGCTTTTCCTGTTTACTTTTCAAAAAATCTGACTGCTAAAATGTTACAAAGAGACTTTTTCTAGTAACTAATTCAAGTGTTCATTCTTTGTGTTCTGCACAAAGTCTAAGCTGACATAAATCTACAATGATTTTTGGATAAGGCTTGTTGCACCACCATTAGGACGAGAAACTTCCAACTTGGACTGAAGTAATGGGCTTCAGTCAATGCAGTTGTTTTGGCCCTTCGCGTGATTGATTAGGGTGAGGAATTATTGACAAGAGCATCTCCTCTCTGGATTGCTGTCAAAGACATGTACTAGTAAATAAATTTGTGGATGCTGAAGTAATGCAGTCCTTCATTCAGAGTTGGCCAACTTGCTCACACTTAGTATATAACACTTTACTAAATAACCACTTGGCTGTGAAGGCCCATATTGAAGAATTGTCTTCACATTGACAAAATTCAAAAGGGTGTTTTTGCAGGGAAGAAAAGCTTGATGAAATTTGCATTTATTTTAATACAAATGGATCCTGAGATAATGGTAATGCATACTTTACTTGGCATTGATTTTTAAATATGCTGGCCTGTATAGATAGCATATATTCTTTGATTTCATTATTTGTGAGGCTGCCCCATTTACTTGGAAGTCAGATTTTGTCATATGACACTTTCTTAAAAAGACATTTTCATGTAGTATTGTCTCTGCTCGTAGCCTTGGGGTGAATTACAGCTTTGGACTGCATTCTTACAATTATGATAAGACATTGGTAAGGTAAACTGCAGGTTGATTTTCTTTTTAGGGCCACATATGGAAGGACTATTAATTTGTTCAGATAATGTTCGTTCTTCAAGCAGTAAAATTAGATTGTTTAATGTCCACCTTGACCATTTGCTCAGCCAGAGCCTTACCTGATATAAAAGATCCTCAGATTTTGCAGTCTTCCAGTTTCGTCCTAAATATCAACCAAGTTCATGCCTTGTTTATTGTGCTGACTCCATAGCCTAAACCTAGAGGTGCGAGTTCTGTCAATAGAGCAGTTTTGCAAGGTTATAAATTATGCATGTTGCCAGAGAGGATGTGAAGAGTCCAAGGAATAAAATTATTGCCCTTTGGCTTTGAGATATCCAGGCTGCTGGCAGCTTCATGCAATGGCAGCAAATGATTATAGCAACATTAGTACCTGTGCTACTTATTTAGATTTAAGTCTCTGCCATGGAACATGGGCTCACCGAAGCTTATGGGGAAAGAAAATGAGGCATAAATTTGCATGTAAACACTTGCAAATGATTGTTTACAAGGTTTGCTTGTGTCTGCTGAATGTGATGAAAACTTTTGCAGTATTACATGCACTGCACGCCAAGGAACTCAGAAGGGCTCCAGAAATGTTGATTTTGGTAAAGCTTAAAGCAGGTCACTGCTTAAGTGATCATTTAATGATCACTTAATTTAAGTGATGATCACTTAAATTTATCATTTTAGTAAACATCAACTTACTACAAATGCTTGCAAGAAGGAGAAATTCCGATCACTTAAGGTGAACCATCAACCTCCTCTTCACTGGCACTCTACACGCCCTACCTCTCGCGCCCCCACTCCTGCAAACTATAGCATAAATGCTGCCCCATCCGCACTTTCCTTCAACTATGATGAAGAGTCACCTAAACTCCATGTTAGCTTGCTCTCTCTCTGTGGATGCTATCTGACCCACTGTGATCTCCAGCACTTTTGGAATATTGTGTGCAATTCTGGTCTCCCTCTGATAGAAAGGATGTTGTGAAACTTGAAAGGGTTCAGAAAAGATTCACAAGGATGTTGCCAGGGCTGGAGGGTTTGTGTTATAGGCGAAGCTGAACAGGCTGGGGCTGTTTTCCCTGGAACATCGGAGGCTTATAAAATATGCAGGCTTATAAAATCATGAGGGCATGGATTGGATAAATAGCCAAGGTCTTTTCCCCAGGGTTAGGGAAGTCAAAAACTAGAAGGCATAGATTTAAGGTGAGGGGGAAAGATTTAAGGGGCAACTTTTTCACGCAGTGTGTGGTGCATATATGGAATGAACTGACAGAGGAAGTGGTGGTGGTTGATACAATTCCAGCATTTATAAGGCATCTGGATGGGTGTATGAATGGGAAGGGTTTGGAATGGGCCAAGTGCCGGCAAAAGGGACTAGATTGATTTATGATATCTGGTTAGCATGGATGAGTTGGGCTGAAGGGTCTGATTCCAAGTTGTACCTCTCATGACTCCATTTGTTGCCTTCAGTGCTGGAAATACTGAACAGGTTAAGCAAGCATTTGTAGAGATACTTGATGTTTCAGGTTGACTTTTCAACAGAATTGGAAGGATATGTGCAAATACAACAGTTTATCAGCAAGTACAGAACCAGGGAAAGGTAGAGGAAGTGGGGAAAGAGTGAGCAGAAGCCATTCTGCATTCACTTTGATCTCACCTTTAGTGTCCTACATGTTTCCAGTGAACCTTAATAAACAGCACTGCATCTTTTGGATTAAGCAGATTATAGGTTTCAAGTCTAAATGATAAATTCAATAATTTTAGATAATTTCCAGCTTACAATGATTCTGCTGTTGCCATTGACATGCAGAACTCCCATTCTATTGCTTGGCTTTTGTGATTTAATTGCACTTGCTCTTCATCTTATGACTGATCTTTCCTATTATTCTATAGCCTTTTGATCTCCCATCTGCACTATCCCAGGTTATGTGCATTGTCGTAAACTGTTAGATCACAAACGTTTTACCAGCTTTGATGAAGGGAATCAAGGTACCTTTTTCTTGATAGCGTCTGCTTGACCTGCTGAGTGTTTCCAGCATTGTCTGCTCTTATTTCATTTGAAATTTATATTTTCAAATTTATCAACGTTATAGAATAAGACTCTTTACTGGTGAAAACATTAACATCTGGTTAGATTTGGATGTGTTTTTCTAAAGCCACACATGATTTCAAGTTGTTAGAAAAAGTAAGAACTTTCAAATTATTCAAAGTTGATCAACAGTATTGTACACCAGCAAGCTTTGTTGATTAACCTTCATAAAGGAACATGAATTCGGTGACTTCCTTTACCATGCTGATGCCGTGTACGTGATCCCATTGGCATATTTCTTCTGTGTAGATTCTGCCCTGATGTTTGGAAGCCCAGTGAAGTCTTCTGGTTCCCCTAGTGATTGGTTGGTCAATAAACTGTGGACCAGTGTATGGACAGATATTTGCTTTTGGAGCAGTTCTTTTCTGAGAGGTAGTTGTTCTCCAACTTGTCTGCCAAAGTTGAATTCAAGATGTGTGTGCACTCTTAAAAGTGAAGTTGGTTGATTGTGAACAATGTGCAGGTTTTCAACTCGTGCATTTTGTAGTATAACCTGTACTACTCCTATACTTCCAATTAGGATTATTTTACTTTGCCATGTAGTCTTATTGCTGTAGGCTGAAACTTTTATTTTTCATCTATGGCAACTGGTCTGATAGGACTGTAACACTTGCTTCTGTATCAAGCCCAAGATCAACAGGGTATTCATTTGGCATTGACCATTTCTGACTCTTCTGGCTTATCTGGATTAGTTAGGTTACCAAAGCCTCTGGTGTCTGCTCCACTGGAGATTTTGAATTCATTGCAACAGAAGACTGTGAAGGCCGAGCCATTGAGTATATTTAAAACTGAGATAGGTTCTTGAGTATCAAAGGCTACAGAGACAAATTAGGAAAGTGGGTGATGATGATATGTTGGAGCAGAAGGGTTGTTACCTAACCTCCTCCAACCCACCCTCCATCCCTGGCACCTTCTCTGCCACTGGAAGACATGTAGAGCTTGCACCCACACCTCCATCCAAGGCCCCAAAGGATCCTTCCACATTTCAAACACCTCATCTACTGTGTCTGTTGCTGTCGATGTGGTCCGTCTACTTTGGGGAGACAGGATGCAACTCGCAGAACATTTCAGAGAACATCTCTGAGGTACACGCACTAAACAGCCCACTGCCCTGTGACAGACCACTTCAACTCCCCTCCCAATCCACCAAGGACATGCAAGTCCTGGGCCGCCTCCACCACCAAATCCAAGCCACCTGATGCCTGGCGGAAGAATGCCTCATCTTACACCACACAGCATCAACGTTGATTTCACCAGTTTCCTTATCTCCCATCCTCCCCATCTCATTCCAGACCCAACCCTCCAACAGAGCACTGCCCTTTAGACTTGTCCCACCTGTCCATCTTCCATCCCACCTATTCTGCCCACCCTTCATCTACCTATCGCATTCCCCCACATTCCTAATGAAGGGCTTATGCTCGAAACGTCAACTTTCCTACTCCTCAGATGCTGCCCTGACCTGTGCTTTTCCAGTGCCACACTTTTTGACTCTGATCTCCAGTTCTCAGTTTCTCCTTTGTTCTCTGTGTTGGTTTGTCACGTACCTCTTAACATGTCCATAACCTATAAGCTAAACATAATCAGTCATCCACTTTAGGTACAGTCTTCTCTCAGGATCTGTCTGGAGCTTATCTGATTTCTGGATCCTTCACAATTTGATTAGTTTTCTCCAAAGTTGAATCTTCCTTAGACTGTAAGAAAACTGAAAGTTTTGTCAAGAATGTCAATTCTATCTCTTGTTAAATTCAGATTTCACAGTTGCATATTCAGTATTTTAGTCTGTAGTGATCATTAAATTGTCCATGGACTCTCTTGGATTCTGAATTCTTTTGTTAAACTTGGTTGTTCTTAAATTATCAAAAGCTTTTAGAATAACTTCAAAAGTGTCTCTACTGTCTTGGATGTTTTGTATAGTAATGTCATTGTAATCAGTAGCGTGCTAACTTGTGAAAATTCAAATCTTTGAGTTTAATTTTGAGACAATCCTGTATCGTAACATCAATCGCCTTCATAACGTTTATCTTGCACCCTGTATGAGCTTTAGCTGACCTTGAATCTATGAGAAAGCGTATGGACTGCAGCAGTTCAAGAAGACAGTTCACCATCACCTGCTCAAAGGCATCTAGGGATGGGCAATAAATGCTGGCTCAGCCATTGGTGTCCATGACCCACTAATGAATGCAAAAGTACTTTTAAAAAAATTTCTTCTCAGTGTGCTGATTAATCTTATTACTATAAAAGTATTTTAAATGTGTATAATTTCAAGTGCTTTAATCATGAATTCTTGTATTCACCAGTACTGTTTTAAGTTCAATGACTTTAGAGTTTACCAAACTCTGTACCACAGAAATGTTGCAGTGTTTCCTTTATTTACTCATGTTTTAGCTCTATTTCAGAAACACTGTGTTGAGTTCTTTACTAAAGCTTTAGTTTTGTTTTTGACTATTCCATAGTAATTTAGTGATTTCAAGCTTTCAAAATTCTGTTTTTGTAATACTGTATCTTGTGCTGCTTACTGGATATTTTCCTGCCACTTTCAGGGTTTTCCCAATTGTTTCAAAAGAACAAAATGGTGGCCACCTGCTTCCTCTAGGGTTTTCCCACCTTCTGCATCCAAGCTGGCATTTTCCTGTCTTTCACTGTCTAAAATACCAGGTACTTTCTTATGCACATTTTAAAATAAAGCGCTCTGTCTGTGGCTTTTTATAAGACGTCTTGCTGAAATTGTGGCTTGATTACGAAGTACTGGTTCTTTTTAAATCTTTTAATTTTGCCTTTTCCTCTGCTTCACTCTTTCACTAGATGTCTTTAAATTTGCTCACTTTCAGCTTTCATAACTTGAGATTTTCCTGATTACGTAGCTGGTCTAATTTTTTTTGCCCTTTCACTGTTCTTCATAAAACCAACTATCTGTGGGTTTGCTTGCTGTGAGAGATGTGAGCTCTCTTTACTCTCTGGCCTTCTCATTCTTGACTTTTTGCTGTTTTTTCATTTTATTTCCTTTTCCCATAGGGATCTCTTAATTTAACCCCCCCCCCCCCGGCCTTGAATTGCTCTATTTAGAGATTAACTTTTATGCAGCCTGAATATTTTCTAGGTATGGCTCTCTTGTCTTTCTATTTCTAACCAATATTATTGCCCCAGTCATCTTACCAACTTCTGAATGACGTTTTTCCTTTCAAGTGCTGAGGTTGACATTTATGGCCGCAGCGGTCTTTGTTTTATCAATGGTTGTGTTTCAGCTGTTGCTATCTACGTCTTAAATCATTAATTCTCTTTAGGATGGTAAACTCACTTTATTGACTTTTTTTTTCTTCTGGATTTCCCATGTGCGGATCACATCTGCACTGTTGAAACTCATTTTTCCCAGATGACCATTTCTGGTACTTTCTCCACTTCTATCGACTAAAAGTTGTCTGAGATAATTCGGTACCACCAATGTTCCTTTGTCATTCCTTTGTCATTCCTTTGTCCTTCCTTTGTCCTTCCTTTGTCCTTCCTTTGTCCTTCCTTTGTCCTTCCTTTGTCCTTCCTTTGTCCGTTGATTGTTGGTAGAATATACACAGTATAGGCATTGGTCTGAGATAACATGATGATTCTATTTGGTCAGGCATAATTATTAAGACCGTATGGAGCTGATATAGATGCATTTGCTTCCTTTGAAAGTTCAGATAGAATTCCACATGACAGCATGAAATTGACTGTGAAACACATCAGGAGAATCATTGTAGCTGGTGTAAAATGAACATTAACTCTTTCAGAACAATTACTGTGCAACAGTATTTGCAGATGCTTTAACATTTATCTTGGTACCACTGAATTGCTTTGTCCCTTGCAGCTGTGTCTACCCCCTATGAGATAATATAAAGACCATGGTAGTCTTCAAGCATGCTTTGGCCTCTGCTTCCAAAGGTAGATGACCTTCTCAAAAAAATGCCCATTGTCTGTTGTCATATCTCCTGCAAAATTTGCTCTAAAATGAATGTTAAAAGCTGGAATACCATCTGTCACATTTTTGCAGAAATGTTTCTGCACTGCCACATACAGCCGCCAGTGACTGCACTGTGCCCCTCTAAAGGTAAATGACATTGTAAAGGAGCAAATTGAAAGCTGATGCAAAGGAGAGGTCAGAAGCAAAGTCAGAATGCTGTACACACCTCTGCCTAGTCAGCAAATGTGGAGAAATTAACATTGCAGAAATACAATCCTTCATCCTAAGACCAACAGCTTCCTGACTTCCAGTCAAACAGCCTCTGGATTTGTACGTGTTTTCCATGTGCAGGGCAACATTTGGATTAGGATGAGCAGTGTTAAGTTAAAATATTGGACCACAAAGCTGGCAGAGCTTCAGTTCTGCCTGAAAATGGAGACTTTAACAGCTGGTATAGTTATTCATTGCATTGCAGGTTAAAATATTGTTAAATACTTTGTTTCCCTTTCTTGGCTTTTATGGCTCTTTTTTTAAAAAAATTTATTTGGCTCCTTAACCTACTGTCTTTGACACAAAAGTCGTGCAGATGAGAAACTATCACCATTTTAGCAGGAAATTAACACAATGACCTGAGTCTAACTTCAGGCTCTTCTGATAAGAGAGGTGAAGTTAAGCATTAGTACCCTTGACTCAACAAGGAGATTTCCATTTGGAAAATCTGATTAATGTTATGAGAGATCAGTGAAAATTGTTTAAAGAAATGGGCTTCCTGTATCTAATGAATCTTTTGTAATCACAAATTGTGCATATTTAATTAATGAACACAGTAAATATGTTGTCCATTTTAATTTATAAAACATTTAAATGATTTGTGCTATTTGTATTCAGAAAATGTTTGGGCTTTTAAAGGCCCCCATGAAATGTTACATTATTAACCCCAATACCTGGAAAGATCTAGCCACCAGCAAACCTAGATGGCAACCCATCTGCTGGACTGATGGAATTTAATGCTGCAAGTTGCAAGAGCTGGCTGCCAGGAGCCTGATGAGCAACGTAACTACTTGCCTTTCCTGACATTAGTGCAACGTGTGTTTGGCCATATACATGTGTTACGAGCAAGCTCTTCTCCCACCAATGCAGCTGTAACAACAGCATTGGATAATATGCTGATTGTTGCTAAGCAGCAAAGGGTCTGCATCAGTGAATGTGACCATAAGAAAAATTGTGCCAATCTGAATTGCCAAATATTATAAAGAAAGATAGCACTGAAAGCTTCATCCTTTTGTGCTTTTGAACTGGGAGAGACAACTAAGGAACTGATATTTCTGCATAGTCTCATCATTGCTTCCGTCACTTTTCTTCTGTTGCCCTGAATTGGTTGTGTTGAATTCCCGGTGTTATACTTCAGTTTAGGGTGTAGGTTTGCTCGCTGAGCTGTAGGTTTGATATCCAGACGTTTCATTACCTGGCCATGTAACATCATCAGTGGCGACCTCCAAGTGAAGCGAAGCTGTTGTCTCCTGCATTCTATTTATATCTTTCTCCTGGATGGGGTTCCTGGGTTTTGTGGTGATGTCATTTCCTGTTCGTTTTCTGAGAGGTTGATAGATGGCATCTAGATCTGTGTGTTTGTTTATGGCGTTGTGGTTGGAGTGCCAAGCCTCTAGGAATTCTCTGGCATGTCTTTGATTGGCCTCTCCCAGGATAGATGTGTTGTCCCAGTCGAAATGGTGGTTTTTTTCATCCGTGTGTAGGGCTACGAGGGAGAGGGGGTCGTGTCTTTTTGTGGCTAGCTGGTGTTCATGTATCCTGGTGGCTAACTTTCTTCCTGTTTATCCTACGTAGTGTTTGTGGCAGTCTTTGCTGGAATTTTATAGATGACGTTGGTTTTGTCCATGGCTTGTACTGGGTCTTTTAAATTTGTTAGATTTTGTTTGAGAGTGTTGGTGGGTTTGTGTGCGACTAGGATTCCGAGGGGTCTTAGTAGGCTGGTTGTCATTTCTGAAACTTCTTTGATATATGGTAAGGTGGTTAGGGTTTCTGGCTCTGTTTTGTCTGCTTGTCGTGGTTTGTTCTTGAGGAATCTGCGCACTGTGTTTTTTGAGTATCCGTTCTTCTTGAATACGTCATATAGGTGATTCTCCTCTGTTTTTCAAAGTTCGTCTATGCTGCAGTGAGTGGTGGATCTTTGGAATAGTGTTTTGATACAGCTTCGTTTGTGTACTCAAACTACACCAGCAACCATCCCAACACACACACACAAAGCTGTATCAGAACACTATTCCAAAGATCCACCACACACTGCAGCACAGACGAACTTTGAAAAACAGAGGAGAACCACCTGTACGACGTATTCAAGAAGAACGGATACTCAAAAAGACACAGTGCGCAGATTCCTCAAGAACAAACCACGACAAGCAGATCAAACACAGCCAGAAACCCTAACCACCTTACCATATATCAAAGAAGTTTCAGAAATGACAGCCAGCCTACTAAGACCCCTCGGAATCCTAGTAGCACACAAACCCACCAACATTCTCAAACAAAATCTAACAAATTTAAAAGATCCAGTACAACCCATGGACAAAACCAACGTCATCTATAAAATTCCATGCAAGGGCTGCCACAAACACTACGTAGGATAAACAGGAAGAAAGTTAGCCACCAGGATACACGAACACCAGCTAGCCACAAAAAGACACGACCCCCTCTCCCTCGTAGCCCTACACACGGATGAAAAAAACCACCATTTCGACTGGGACAACACATCTACCCTGGGACAGGCTAAGCAAAGACATGCCAGAGAATTCCTAGAGGCCTGGCACTCCAACCACAACGTCATAAACAAACGCATAAATCTAGATACCATCTATCAACCCCTCAGAAAACGAACAGGAAATGACATCACCACAAACCCCAGGAACCCCACCCAGGAGAAAGATATAAATAGAAAGCAGGAGACAACAACTTCGGTTCACTTGGAGGTTGCCACTGATGATGTTACCTAGCCAGGTAATGAAATGTCTGGATATCAAACCTACAGCTCAGCGAGCAAACCTACACTCTAAACCTCAACCTGAGCTACAAACCTTCACAAACCTTGCGATAATTCAGTTTTTTTCAAAAGAGCAATGAGGGTAAATGCTTGTGTTTTTGCTGATCTTTGAATGTAAAGAGTTAAATATATCATTATGACTTTTTTAACAGTAAGAATATGTATAATATAATCTGGTTACCCAATAGTCTTTTTATGACTGTTCAGCATTATGAAATTATTGATTTGCAGAAGATTAATTTACAGCACACAGGATACATTGTGTCTCATTCACAAAGTTCAAGCTTAAAAATAACCAGGTTGTGTCCTGGGAATTCCAAAATGAACAGATTTTGTATGATCAGCAACTCCTGTGATGTTGGTTACAAGTTTTTTTTCTCTATCATTCAAGGTGCCCCGGGCAAAAGAAGTGCTGGAGTGCAGATTGGGTCACGGTTTAAAGCTTAATTTTTGATTTGTAGTTTGAACAAATCATAGATGAAACAATTTCAACGAATGAGACCTGTCCCAGGGAATTAATGTCATGTTCTATTGTCTTCAGAAAGACAGTACTCACCAATAGCCTGCCAAACAGTCTACAGTTGTACGATCCATTTGTCATGCTTGAGGGGCTGAAGGTGGGTTGAGAACAACTTTGAGATTTGACACACTAGGTTTGCTCATATCTGCTTCAGTACTCAAATTAGTAGTGGCATTTCTTGGTACAAGTCAGTACTAATAATGAGGTGGAATGCTTGATCTGAAGTAAAATGCAGCACTGCTGTGTTGCTTCAATGCAGACATGTGATGTAACTGCAGCTGTAATTGCTGGGCAGCCAGTCAAAATACTAACTCTGAGATTGTGATGGCAACTAAGTTGCTTGTCAGTTCTTTTGGTCTATGTTGAGTTAGCAAATTCCAACCTGTGTAACTAGTTGGTTCTGCTATAACGCATGTTTCTTCAGTGCGAATCAGCTATAATGCAATTGATGAATTTAGACCATTACTTGTAGAGTCTGAGCTTTCCTTACTGTGTTGGCTATAATGCGATTCTGGTCCCATTGGTTCAAACGGTGCTGCTATTACACTATTTTCTTATAGTGTGGGGTCACATGGGAACGGAACTATTGCATTTATATCAGAACAGACTGTACTTGGATATGTTAAAAGACCTGAGTGGTCTAAATCACAGAAGGTTAAAATAGAATACTTTTTCTAATGCTTTTGCTAACATAACTCTTTAGAATACTGGAGTGAAATCAGCCCTCTGGTGCGTTGTCCAAGGTACCATTCCTGCTTGTGTCTAGGTGATGAATGTATGACTGTGACCTTGAAAGAATTAGCAGCTGCTGCCCGTGTTTGACAGGTACTTCCAGTAAAAGGTGACTGGTAGTAATCAGAGTGCCTTCCTGATTAATTGTCTTTTTATCCACTCCCTAGACCTATTAGAACTGCGTACATCAGCTGGCTAGGATTGACCAGGATATTACTGAACTGGGTTAGAATAAGTAGCTTTCGATCTGGCGTAGATCAGTATAACATCGCGCAATACAGGGGAAAGCATATTAAACATCATCTCGGTTTAAGAAAACAAATTCCATTCTAAATCTATGACTTTTGCAGAATGTAATATTTCAGTAATAATACTGTTATCCTTTTCTTCCAAAGAAATATTGTCCATTCAGGCCCAAGGTAGCTTTTCCACGTTTTTCCTGAAGGTTTGGTGTGATTTTCCGTTGCTCCGTTTGGTAATATTTTTGGGTTTCTTCACATTATGGAAGCTTTGGATTTATTAAATAGCATACTATCCATATTAGAAGTACAGACATAACAAATAGTTGTACTCAAATGTCAGCAAATTATTGGAATATGTACTTGTGCCTTTGATTTTTGACTCTTGTTTTGAATTTTTAAATCTTATGCCCATAGTTAAGCCTACTGTAGAAAAACATGACTCGCCAGGTCATCGGCTGAACTTCTATAATCTGACTGAGAGCACAATATATTTCAGCTACCCTTTTTAATGCTTACTACTATCAATTTTCCTTTCGATATAGAATTCCGGGAAGACTTAATGACAGGCGAACTCCCCTTGGAGAACTCAATTGGATTTTTACAGCCATAACAGACACCATAGCTTGGAATGTATTACCAAGAGGTAAGAAATCTACTATAATCTACACTGGGCCAGATATGTCAGCTGCTTTTAGTTCATTGTCAATGCCACTTCTGTATAGAGAGATTTGTTCGAAGTTGACGTGCTTGTCACTCCAGAGTAGTTACTGCACATTAGGTTCATCCCGTCTCACAATGGGCAAGCATGAATTATGCGCTGACTGATGTCTATCCTGCATTTGCTCAAGTGAGGACTGTAGCTGTTGTCTTGTTAATGCTGATATCCATTATGGTAGTTTTTTTTTAAAGTTCCAAGTTATTTTCAGTTAACCTTCAATCATATATGGCCTTCGCGTTGAATTTCACAGTGAGCAGACTAATAGGCACAATCTTTTTATCTTCCTTGTTTGCATTACTCTAGGATCATCAGCTTGGTATTTTTCCGTAATATGAAATTGTAAACTATGATATTCAAGCGATACAATTTTCTTGCAAAGCGTCAGTTTGCTGCTTTCTCTCCCATAATTTAAATAGTTTAGTAAACTTCACACATCCTAAAATAGTAAAGTTGCAACATTGATGAAGTAGTTTGCTTGTGTATTTGTGTAGCCTATGGTTTTTAATTTTTTTTGGACTCTGAACAATTTTTTTTAAGGTATTACAACTGATAAAGATGACTCTTGCTAGTCTAAACATTTATGTAAATTTATTCTCTGTTAATCATAAGATAATTATGACTTTGTTTCCACAGATCTCTTCCAAAAATTATTTAGGCAAGACTTGTTGGTTGCCAGTTTATTCCGCAATTTTCTCTTGGCTGAAAGGATCATGAGGTCCTATAACTGTACCCCTGTTAGTAGTCCTCGCCTGCCCCCAACATACATGCATGCTATGTGGTGAGTAAGTTGTAACTTTTCTGAAATCCAAATGTTAAAGGAAGCTTCTGGCCAAGATTGCTGACTAATTTGAAAGGGAACCTTGCTGTTGTATCCTGAAAAGGTTGAACGGAAAAGATATTAAAAAAAACACGCAGCATAGTTTAAGATCATGTGCTACCAGTGCTTCAAAGTGAATAAATTTGTTAGTCCGTGAGTGTAATATTCTGAATTTATTGAGAAATGTGGATGTGTTGTTATCACACTTACCTCTTAATTGCATGCTTGCTGCCAGAAAGGAGCTTAAGGAATCGCTCCAGGTTTTAGTAGAGAATTCCAGCAGCAGGCCTGAGACAGTTGAAATTGGAGAAGCAGGTACCTGATGAACTGCCTAAATGGGATAGGGAATCGATCGTGAAATGTTTCAGTAGGTGGATTAACTCTTGACAGTTAACCTTGTATGCTGTCTCCAGCTACATGTACCTTGGACGTACTGCTGAACCCAGAACTGATCTTCAAACCCAGCATCCTATCCATCATCAAGAATGCTTCCTTCTAGCTCAAAATGCTGCTGTACTCTGCTTTTATTGTAATTCCAATTATTTTTGAATCCATGTATTTTCAGTCTTTGGCCATAATCAATGGCTGCCTTGACCATTCTCTCTGATCAACCTTTTGCAAGTCAATTCCAGCAGCCCAGTGTGGCGTTCTTGTCCTGGCGAGGCAATCTGGTTCCAGAATGGCGGGCTTATCCTGGCTGCATCTTCAGGGTATTCTATTGTTCTTCGATCAGTGTTTCCTGAACCTAGAAGCCATTAATTGAACTGTGATGAAATTTGCCTTAATTTTGCTTTCTTTTAAATAATGTGTGACTTCGGTCATTAATATAGGCACTGTGGTAAGGCAACTTACAGAAACTTTCACTGTATTTTTCATGTAAAAGTACACACGATTATTCTATTCTCTATGCTATATTATCTGATATATTCTCTACGCTATTCAAATACCTTCAATTTGCACACCAGTCGTAACTCCGTCACATGGCAAATGGAACTTTAATTGTCATCCAAGGCTGTACGCACTCTTCAGTTTCATAAAGCATTACTTCTGCAACTTTCTCCAACCTAGCTCTGATTTTCTCTGATTCTCTTTGAAGTTCCTTGAGAGATTTTTTCTGTTAAAGGTGCTATAGAAACGTAATTGATGCCAATCTCCACTATAAACTGGATTGTGCAAGCATGCGTTTGCAGTAGACAGAGAGAAGGCCTGAAATTTATCTATATAAAATAGATTAAAATTCATGTCTCCCAGTTGGTCGCCAGCTTTTGCCTAACGTAATGCTTGATGTCCTCAAATCTGTCAAGCTTCTATAAGGGTGTAGGCAAGCAGAAAAAAGGACTGAAAGAGGAGTGGTAGATATATTTAGTCCAGATTTTGATATGCTTGTGGAGGAAGAGCAAGAGATAAAAAGAACTCAGTTGAAAGATGCAGTATGTTTTGTTCGAATCAACTGTGCACAGTAGCAAATGAGAAAACCTGCTTATTCTGTTGTTGTCCATCCATTATTTTGAATTATTTTGGATTGTATTCATGAACTTGTGATTTTTCACAGGCAATATTCATGTGTGGAGATGGTTAGATTGGTTAGATTCCCTACAGTGTGGAAACAGGCCCTTCGGTCCACACCGACCCTCCAAAGAGCAACCCACCCAGACCCATTTTCCTCTGACTAGCATACCTAACACTACAGGCAATATAACATGGTCAATTCACTTGACCTGCACATCTTTGGACTGTGGGAAGAAACTGGAGCACCGGAGGAAACCCACGCAGACACTGGGAGAATATGCAAACTCCACATAGTCTCCCAAGGCTGGAATCGAACCTGGACTCCGGACTCTGGTGCTGTGAGGCAGCAGCACTATCCACTGTGCCACCGTGCTGCCCACCAAATCTGTGACATGCTTACCACTGAGTTGTTTGTGACTCATTTTTATCTTCACATTGATACTATAATGAAAGGTTTTTTTTGTGACCACTAGCCTGAATTGTAACTTGCTGCCAGGAGAGTTAATGGACTGCCTTTGTTCTCGCACCTCCCTTTCAATTTCTCTGTATTTAGTGGTTCTGCCAGGAGTTATGCTCCTGTCCATGCAGCACTTCGATCCATGGAATCTCACAAGACTTGTTACCACCTCAATGTATGATACCTAGGGTAGATACAGTGGAACCTCGACAACCTAAAACTTGAAAGATGTGAGTGCAAGTGGATGAAGTGTTGGAAAAACCAGAAATATTTTACATTTTTGAAAATGACTTGGGGAGTGCAACAGCAATGATGTTAAGATAATTTTGCAAGAGGGAAAATTATCATACTTTAAGATGCCCAGAACAGTAAGTGTGTTTGGGCCCTTTGTTATCTGAAGGGCATTAAAGCGATAAAGCATGGAACCATCAAGATGATGCTAGGACTGAAAAACTATAATTATAAGCAAAATCTTACATTATTTCTTCGAAGCAGTAAAGGTTAAAAGGACAATTAATGAAAGTTTTCTTTTAAATTATGAATGGATCTGCTGGTATAAACCAAGGTTTAAGGGGTGGCACAGTGGCTCAGTGGTTAGCGCTGCTGCCTTACAGCACCAGGGTCCCAGGTTCGATTCCAGCGATTGTCTGTGTGGAGTTTGCATATTCTCCCCATGTCTGTGTGGGTTTCTTCTGGGTGCTCCGGTTTCCTCCCACAGTCCAAAGATGTGCAGGTCAGGTGAATTGGCCATGCTGAATTGCCTATAATGTTAGGTACGTTAGTCAGAGAGAAATGGGTCTGGGTGGGTTACTCTTCAGAGGGTCGGTGTGGATTTGTTGGGTCGAAGGGCCTGTTTCCACACTGTAAGGAATCTAATCTAATCTAACTGGAGAATAATCTTTTTCTAAGTGGAGTGTCAACCATGACTGCATTATTAATTTGAATTGAACTGAGGCAAAGCAATTATATTTTTGCCCAGTGCATTTAAGCAAAACCACTTTATCATAAGAAATAACTGAAATGAAAATGATGGCAATTTTTGAGGCATAAACACTTGAATATTTGAAGCAGAGGAAGATGTAGGATATTATGGAGAGAGTAGGACAATGAAAGTAGTTTTGGATTGCCCTACCGTGGAGTCAGCATGGAGTAATGGGCTGAATGGTCAGTTTCTGTGCTAGTAACCTCGACTGTTCTGGTCAAAACACTTGAACAATAATAACTGAAGGTGAAAATCTGCATTTTCAAAAACTTAGAAAAAGCATATTTAGTAAGAAGCTTTTGACTGATGATGTGATGCATGTGACATATTTAACAAATCCCAAATTAGCACTTCTGAAGCTAATCATGCTAAATAAAATTGTGTTGTGTCTTCATTCCAAAAATGAACGTGTGGGCACCTATATGCATCTCCTCTAAGGATCATAAACTGAATGAAATTTAATTCCACACCATGGTTTTCTAATCTGCTCAAAATCCAGTTTTCTGCTCCTAAGAATTGATATTAATATTTCCATAGAATTGTAAGTAGTAGTCATGTCTTTGTATTTCATTTGCTTGCAATTGAACAACTTAATAGAAAAGACCAGATGGATATGTGATGCAAATCTGCAAACACAAACCTCAAATTATTTTTTCTTGTTCAGTGTCACATGGCATCCTCTATTGGTATTCTAGACACACCTGAGCTGTTTGAAGTAACTGCAAGTTGATACCTGCAGTGCCAGCAAGCAAAAATCATGCACTTAACAATTCTTTGCTTTGGTGAATCCTCAGGATTTACATGTATATTTGTCCTTGGAGTTAAATTCTCTTTACAGAAGTATAAATAATAGTGCAAACTGTTCTGTTTAAAATGTATGGAATACATTTCAAAATTTACTGGCTAGCTTGATGTCTTAATAATGGATTTGCTTTAACTAGAATTTTCCTTGGTTTATGTAAATCAGGAATTCAAAATGTCACTTGGAGAGAAAAATCGTGTTTTAAAGGTTTAGAAAAAGCTTTACTGACTTCTGATTTTAATTGAGATACCATGTCTGCAGATAGTATTTATGTGTAAAGTGCTGTGATCTTTTCAATCTCCCTCCTCAGTTGAATTTGCATTATATATTTTTTAAAATCATTTCATCCTATTACCGCCTCAAATGAAAGACTAGTTCTCCAATGATTAAGATGATGAGCAAGACCAATCAGGGAGATGCCAGGCTTCTGGCCCTACTTTCATAGAATCCCACTGTGCGGAAAGAGGCCATTTGGCCCAGTAGGTCTGCACTGACTCTCTAAAGTCAATCCAACTCAAATCCAGCACCTCACCCTCTCCCAATAACCCTGCTTTTACCATGGCTAACCCACTTTACTTGTACATCTTGGATACCATGGGGCAGATTATCTTGACCAATCCAGTTAATCTGCACATCTTTGGACCAGTCTTGTGGATAACTTTATGCTAGTTAGCTAATCCAGGGAAAATTTCTGTGCCTTTGGTCAGACAGAGGAAAGTTAACCAGGTTTCCTGCTGAATGTCATTTTGTAATTATTACTGGAAGTATGGTTGATATCAGATGAACTGGAGATTACATTTGGTGATGGTGAATAGTTTTATGGAAATATTTGTCCATAGGGAAAAGGAGTCAGTGCTTATGAACAACATGACAGCAGCAACTGCATCACTGTGCTATTTGGTAATTTACTTTTACTTTGCTAACTATTTTTCAAATAAGTTACCAATTCATGTAACTTGTGATTTTGACTCTGTGTTCTGTGTGAAAATTAAACACTGCCCATTTATATGATGCTTTAATGTAGAAAGCAGTTCATTCTAACTTTGCAGAAATGTAATCAGACAGAAATAGATACTGAACCAAAGAGGGGAATAGTAGGTTTTTTGACAAGTTTGGCCGTGGTATTGTGGTGAACCAGTCTAATAACTTCTCAGCCTCAATATCCTTTTTGTTTGAAAATAATACTCTTAAGTTAGATCTTAATGTTTTACATGTAGGCTCAACAGAACACTGAGTTTGCCAGTAGTTTGATTCAAGTCAGTACTAAGAAGGATCAGAGGTTTTTAGAGGAGGGTGTTCAAGACAGTACCTCGGTCATCCAATGTTTAATTAGAGGAAATGGCAGCTTGTCCAAAATTAGTAGGATAAGAAGGAAACTTAATGGGAAGGGATTTGAGCATAGAGATGATTGGCCTCTAGGGGACTCAAGTGACATGAGATCAAAAATCAACTGTTTATTTAGTTCGGCTCAAGGGATCTCAGAACCCTTATCTCTCATGTTCTTATGCAATGTGAGAAAAGTGGGCATGGATTTAAGAGGTGGTGGTTTGTTGAAGACTCTGGAGATGGAAGGAAAGTTACATGCGCAGAGGTTTTGGGATAGGTTAAGAGGGTGGTGGGTGAGTTTTGACGAAGGGTTGATGGTAGTTTTGAAAACGGAAAGCTGCAACCGTTTACAATGTCAGACAGCAGAGAGTTTGAGTGACAGAGGTGCAGGAGGACTGATGAGAGGAAAACTATTGAACATGTACCTCTTTTAAATTCTAGAACATATTCGAAAATGTTATAAATAGATACTGGGATGGCAATTGCCGTGTCAATAGTGTTGCCAGCAACAAAATGAATACCAGTGCATAGATCTAACCAACCTAGTTTATGAATCTGTGCATCACTTTGCAGGCAAGCTTGGGACCTCGCAGTGGACATTTGCCTTTCACAACTTCCCACCATCATTGAAGAGGGAACAGCTTTTAGGGTGAGTTGAGTTGATCATTTTTTTTTCCAGAAGCTGTGGTTCCCTTTTCATGTTTGGAGTAGGAAATTTGCAGTGCAATGTGTGGTGCTGTTGTATATTGTGATTCACATAATAAGGAATAACTAAAATGTTAATTTTAACGATAAATTCTTGTCAGGCCTGGCGCGGTAGCAGTACTCCTGGCCGCTGACTTGGAAAACATGGAGTGCAAAATTAAGGCTGACATTCCATTCAGTACTGTCTGAATTTTAAGAAAGATGTTAAATGATGCCTGCCCTCTAAGAATGATGTAAAAAGAAAATCCTAAAGGACTGTTGAAAGGAGATCAGGAGAGTTCGAGTCAACATTTGTTCCTCAGCCAGAATCCAAAACAGATGAAAGCAAATTACTGCAGATTCTGGAAACCTGAAATGAGCGCAGAAAGTTGGAAAAATCAGTCTGTATAGCAGCATCTGTGAAGGGAAAAACTGTTAACTTTGAGCCCAGTGTGACTTCCCTTCTATTTGACCGTAAGACTTTGAAACAAAAGTAGGCTCAGTGGTTAGCACTACTGCCCTCTCAGCACCAGGGACCCAGGTTTGATTCCAGCCTTGGGCTACTGTCTGTGTGGAGTTTGCACATTCTTCCCGTGTCTGTATGGGTTTCCTGCGGGTGCTCCGGTTTCCTCCCACAATCCAAAGATGTGTAGGTTAAGTGAATTGGCCAAGCTAAATTGCCCATAGTGTTCAGGCTTGTGTAGGTTAGGTGCACTAGTCAGGAATAAAATATATAGTAAAAGGGTAGGGGAGTTGGTCTGGGTAGCTTACTCTTCAGAGGGTCAGTGTGGACTTGTTGGGCTGAAGGGCCTGTTTCCACACTGTATAGTAGGGATTGTATTCTTTCCTTTAGGGATTTTATTCTTGGCCAGTCAACTCATCGAGTCTGTTCTGCCATTCAATAAGATCATGACTGATCTGATAACCCTCAGCTCCATTTTCCTGCCTATTTTTCCTTATACCTTGGTACCCTTATTGATTAAAAATCTGCTTATTCAGCCATTAGTATTCTTAATAATCTATCTTCAACAGCCCTCTGTAGAAAATAAGTCCTCCTCCTTATCCCTGCCTTAGATATGCGACCGGCGGAGAAAGTGAGGACTGCAGATGCTGGAGATCAGAGCTGAAAATGTGTTGCTGGAAAAGCGCAGCAGGTCAGGCAGCATCCAAGGAACAGGAGAATCGAGGGCTTATGCCCGAAACGTCGATTCTCCTGTTCCTTGGATGCTGCCTGACCTGCGCTTTTCCAGCAACACATTTTCAGCTTAGATATGCGACCCCTTATTCTGTGATTATGCCCTCTAGTCCTGAACCATCCCATAACGGAAACCGTCTTTCATATCTACTGTGTCAAACCCCCTAGACATTTGTATGTTTCAATAGTGTCACCTGACATTCTCCTAAGTTCTGATAGGTACAGGGTCACCCTACTCAGCCTTTCCTTAGAAAACAACTTGTTTGTACCCGAAGAATTCTGAAGAATAGTCCATCCGGACTTGAAACATTCACTCCTACTTCCCTCACCACAGATGTTATCAGACCTCTGAGTTGCTCCAGCACTTTCTGTTTATATCTAAAATAGATAACCTTGTCATTTATTTAATTGCTGTTTTTGGGACTGGATTGTGTGCAATTTGGTGGCCACTTTTCCTACATCATTGATTTCAATTGATAAATACTTCTTTGGCTGTAAACTCCTGATTGTCTGCAAGATGCTATATATTTATATATAATATATATATTTATATTCTTTTTAATGAAGTTGCGTGTGTGACCCAACATGCTATAATCCCAGGATGTGATTTACCATGTGTTCTCTGAATTAAAACAAACAAAGATTAAGCTCTACAAAATCTAGTTTATGAAAGGGAGATTTTATTTGTTTTCCTGATATAAGTACTTCATACCTGCTTTTAGTGCTGAATTGGACATCAAATTAATCCAGTGTTCAGTTCGGCACTTTGATGAGATGTGACTGTAACTATCACTGATTCTGAGGAACATCCAGTAGTAACCGGCCTTTCCACAGCACAGTGTTCTGCAACAATTTTTGTCATTGTACTGCTTGTGGGTAACGTTCAGAATAAATATAAATGACAAATATTTAGGAAAAGGCTTAATATATTCCTCTTTAACTGTGCATACATTGATCAAGATGCGCAGATGGTGTTAGGTAGGAGAAGAGAAACATCCACTGTTTGTGTAGGTATAACAGCAACACCTCATCTGATTCATCAGGTTCTAGTGTAATCTGTGTAATATGCAACATCTGGGAGCAAAGCAATGTCTCCCTCTTGCCATTTTTTTTCTCGTCCTGGAACGAAGGGAGAAAACTGTTCATCTGTGACAACTGAAGGAAGAGGAAGTGAATCACATGAGGGATAAGACTTTGGAAATGTTGATTGAGGATATCAGGGGATGAGCAATTCTGCTTGAAAATCTTATACTAAACTTCAACTGAAGATGAGTCTTGAAATTCATTGGTACCTGAATATTGAATCCATGTCAGCCATGGAGTCCAGAAGGAGCAATCTGGGAGGAATCTAGAAGGAGAAATGTTTGTATGCTCCGTCTCCTTCTAAAGTTTAAATTATTAAAGAGTGACTGTAGAAAGAGCTTTAACCAGTTAGAAAGCCTGATATGTCAGTGCACCATTCACAGTAGGGAAAGCTCGTGTGTGTTGCCAGGTGGGGAGGGGAAGGAACGGTGGTGGCAGCCGTGTGTGTGTGCGCACACGTATACAAGCCAATTTCCTCTTTCCTTCAGCCCTGTAGATCTCGCCATTTCCATGATTTTGCTTCAAATTTATTGTTTCTTTTGTCCATTAAGTGGATGTGACTGCACTGTTGCTAATTGGAGCTTTCCGTGAAATAATATCAAAAGTTCTGGAAATATAAAAGCTGTAATCAAAATGTTAACTTATCATTTCTTATTCCAGGCGCTGGTTGCCATGATGACTGTTCTTCTAAAAACAGCTACTTACATTTCAGATTTCAATTAGAGTCATAGAATTCTATGGTGCAAAGATGTTGTGCAACTTGAAAGGGTTCAGAAAAGATTTACAAGGATGTTGTCAGGGTTAGAGGATCTGAGCTACAGGGAGAGGCTGAACAGGCTGGGGCTGTTTTCCCTGGAGCGTCGGAGGCTGAGGGGTGACCTTAAAGAGGTTTACAAAATTATGAAGGGCATGGATAGGGTAAATAGACAAAGTCTTTTTCCTGGGGTCAGGGAATCCAGAACTAGAGGGGATAGGTTTAGGGTGAGAGGGAAAAGATATAAAAGAGACCTAAGGGGCAAATTCTTCACATAGAGGGTGGTACGTGTATGGAATGAGCTGCCAGAGGATGTGGTGGAGGCTGGTACAATTGCAACATCTAAGAGGCATTTGGATGGGTATATGAATAAGAAGGGTTTGGAGAGATATGGGCTGGTTGCTGGCAGGTGGGACCAGGTTGGGGTGGGATATCTGGTCGACATGGACGTGTTGGACTGAAGGGTCTGTTTCAGATGTACATCTCTATGACTCTATAACAGGAGACCATTTGACTCATCCTATATTTAGTGGCTCCCAAAAGAGATACCCATTTTGTCACATTCTCCAGCCCTAGCTCCCTAGCCTTCTGAATTCTTCATAATCAAATATGTATCCAATTCTCTTTTGAACCTCCTATAAAATCCGTCTCCTTCATTCTTCCCAGGCAGTGTATTCCAAATTCTAATGACTTGCAGAAGAAGTTTCATTCTGCTGCTTTGAGCAGAGAAAACTAAGTGGGAGGGGTTTACATTGGGAGTTCTTCCAGAAAATAAGCTCAGAACTGGTGGCTGATAGATTTATAGGCATTTAACAACAGAAGGTTAAGAGTGGATGGATGGTTGTAGTGAATGGTTAACTTGGTCATTTGAGGAATAGAGAGTGACTGAAGGATAGGTGCAGGCATTGGCAGGTATAAGGCCCAGGAGGGAAGTCAAGTGGTCGGTTGTGGACGTGAATAAATGTGAACTTTAATTGTAGTAAGTAGTTTAGCTTGCAGATTTACAAAGCGGAAACATGAAAATAGAAGATTTAATTCTCTCAATTTTAGAATCTGCTTTTTAGCTTCCAGTATTCAAGATGGAAGCCTTGATAGAACTTTAAGTTCAAACAAACTACTTGCCATGTGGGATATTCTTTGTGGCTGATCCATCCCACTCCATCAGCCATCATGAAAGCAGTGTTTCCCCACAGAAAAAAAATAAAATTTCTCTGCACGTAAATGTTAATCTTGAATACAAGCCTTGGCGAAATCTCATGCCTGCCAAATTTATTTTTTGCTCAATAAGCAACATCTCCCAATAATTAATTGCACTGTTGTATCTTTATGGAGCTCTGCAGTATACACAAATCCTCTGAACAAAGTGTGGTATTTGAAAGATGGTTCTACAATACAAACTAGCATCTTTAAAAATATTGGGGATAGGTTTTCTTGAAAATAAAATGTATGCGCATAAACATTTTTGTTGAATATCTAGTGGCACGGTAGCAATATCTCAAAAAAGCAAGCTCCTTTATGTCGGCAGAAAATTACTTAAAAGAGTAAACTAGTTTGCAGCAGCAGTTAATGACCAAATTCTAAAATGTGGTTGAACCACATAATTACATCACCAGCTCTAACAAAACTTGGCTTTTTTAAAGCGTCTTTTATGTATAACCTCTCTAATTTACAGCATAAACATTGAATATATATGCAAATTCAAAGCCATTTGAAGCCTTATGGAGAAAACTAATATATGGATTTTTAAAATATTTGTCTCCATAGCAATATATTTGAGTCTTTTATCAATTTCATCATACATTTTCAAACTGTGATTACTGAGTATTTGCGTGGTTATCAGTTTTCTGGATGTGCAATATATCTTTTTTGACTGCATATATTTGGTATTGCATACTATTTGTCTACAGTGTACTAATAGTACCATATGAGCATCAGAGGTTGAGGGGTGACCTTATAGAAATTTATAAAATCGTGAGAGGCATGGATAGGATATATAGACAAAGTCTTTTCCCTGGGGTGGGGGAGTCCAGAACTAGAGGGCATAGGTTTTGGGTGAGAGGGGCAAGTTCTCTTTTATAAAAGAGAACTAAGAAGCAACTTTTTCACACGGGGTGATAAGTGTGTGGAATAAGCTGCCAGAGGAAGTGATGGAGGCTAGTACAATTGCAACATTTAAAAGGCATCTGGATGGGTATATGAATAGGAAGGGTTTCGAGGGATATGGGCCAGGTGCTGGCAGGTGGAACTAGATTGGGTTGGAATATCTGGTCGACATGGACGAGGTGGACCGAAGGGTCCGTTTCCATGCTGTACGTCTCTATGACTCTAAGTCAGGTCAGGTGCCCAGAGCAGCAGCATTTGAATGTCAGTATGCTCAAACGTATCATACCCCATCCTGAATCAAAACCAAAAGAGCTGCAGATGCTGGAAATCAGAAACAAAACACAGAAATTGCTGGAAAAGTCCAGCAGGTCTGGCAGCACCTGTGGAGAGCAATCAGTTAATGTTTTGGTCTAGTGACCCGTCCTCAGAACTGATGGTAGCTCAGAAAATGTGCAGAAGATATGGTGGGGGGAGGGGGTAAGGAGTAAATGACAGGTGGAGATAGAACTCTGAGAGACACAGACAAAGGAGTGGATAACAATCAGCCTTGGAGAATGAATAGCTACTGTTCGTGGAGACTGTTAGTGGTTAACGATGGTGGAACAGCAGACCATGTGATAACAAGGCCTTGTGTGGGGGGATTGGGGTAAGGATATAGGAGAAGGTACCTCAATCCCTAAAATTATTCAATTTGATATTACGTTCAGAAGCTATAGAGTTCCCAAGTGGAAAATGAGCTCCTGTTCTTCCAGCTTGCACTGAGCTTCGCTGGAGCACTGCAGCAAGCCTGAGACAGAGATGTTGACCAGGGACAAGGTGGTGTGTTGAAGTAGCAAACAACTGGAAGCCCACGGTTTTTTTGCGGGCAGAACGCAGGTGTTCTGCAAAGTGGCCGCCCAGTCTATGCTTTGTTCTGTAATGTAGAGGAGACCACATTTTGAGCAGCAAACGCAGACCAGATTGTGTGAAGTGCAGGTAAAGTGCTGCTTCACCTGGAAGGTGTCTCATTGGACCCAAAACATCAACTCTGACTTCTCTCCACTGATGCTGCCAGACCTGCTATGCTTTTCTAGTAATTTCTGTTTTTGTTTAATTCCTCTCCCTGATTACTGTGTTTAACTGATCCTGGCTGCAGGAATCATCCGATTTGAACCTGACATAAGGTTCAAATTTGGCAATCCCTTCCATTTCTCTGTAATTCTTCTGCTCATAACCTTTGTGTCACTTCCAGATTCAGTCACTCTAGTCTATCCTTGGCTGATTTTCACCCTCTATAAACTTCAATACTTCCAAAGTTCTGCCTCAGATGCTAATATGCAATGTGCTATAGCACTCATATCCTTGCTGAATAATCGTGGCTAACAACTCCAACTCCTCAGATTTTTAAACCCTCAACTGTATATATTATATTGTATCAAATCCTTTATGGCCATGTCCCTTCATATCTCTGACCATCTCCACTGTTACAATACTTTACCCTTATAGACTTCTCCTCCCCTCCTGTTTAACTTTTGGTTCCTTTAGGTAAGGCTCTAGCAAGAAAAAAATAATTGATTATGTCATTGGTTAGCGCTCTTCTGACCCCAGGTGATGGTAATAATGAGTAAATAATGGTAATTAGTAGTTTGATAACATGGTGGTTGGTCACATGAGGCTGCAGATATTCTTTAGGAACAGAAAATAAGTTTATTATGCAAAAGAAGGGAATAAAATAAAACTCTGTGGATGAAATTTAGAAAGATCTTAACACATGAAAATAAAACTTCAACCTGTTTCTCCACCACTTTCCCCAGTTACAAAGACTCAATCTTGGAGAAATATCACTGCTATATCAGCTCTTTTCCTTGGAGTGCTGACACTGTTTTTGCTATCCCCTTCTGAGTCAGTTGGCAAGAACCTCTCTCTGCCTTGATGGCCAAAACGTTCGAGAGTTCAGACCACTTGAACACTTTACCGATGCTTCCCTGGAAACTCACTGATGATGTTACCTAGCATGGTGACAAAATGTCTGAGAACTAACCACTTGAACACTTGTTTCCCAGCTTGGAACCCACATTCTGCATTTCCTGGTTCTCCTGAATTGAACTAGAAAATTTGATTCTCCTGTTGGGAGGTAAAAAACTGCTTCCTTCTGAACTGACACCTTGAGCTTTCTGTTCTGACTGAAATTGAATTAATTGCCTTAGTGTGTTTCCTGTATCTGCTATAAACCCAATAGTATAAACATCTCCCCAGTTGACTGAAGTCATACATTGACTTAAATATGGTGTATTTAAGTGACTGCCAAATGAACTTCTGACCTTTTTGAATATAAAATCATCATCACAAGGTTAACCAAAAGCTATCTCCCTTTATTTTAACTACAAATCCCAAGATTTCAAATGTAAATAATGCATCCATCTTCACATTCTACACGTCTCCTCTTTTGGTTGTGTCCATAGTTTTCCTAAGGCCACTCTGACATTCTTTGAGGGAATTTTCTGTGCTGACAATGCTGAGCTTTGCTATTGCAGGTGTGCTTCCTAACACTGACCAATTTAAAAACCCATTGCCCTGCAGAATGTTTGTATGCCTTTCAGCATCAATTCCCAGAGTTTGCAAGCAATTTATGTAATTCATTTTTTTAAAAAGCAGAACAGTCTAAATTAAGAACAAAAGTACACATTTAAGTGTGTTTGAAATTGGCTGAAAAACTTAGCATCCCATTTTCCTGATTTTAAAAAAAGAACTATTTCCCTGACTTTGAATGGATCAGCTCCCTTTTTATCCACCTTCCAGATGCAGTACCTGAGTGTTGTCGCTTTGGATCGGCTCAGGCTTGGAGGGCCGAAGGGCCTGTTCCTGGGCTGTAAATTTTCTTTGTTCTTTTGTTCTCTAAATCAGTTGCATCCAGGCTGTTGGAATTCAGAAAGTTTCATTTGAAGACATCATTTTCGACCTAATCATTTTCTAATTATATTTTCTTTTAGCTATGCCCTTGCTGCAAAATTGGTCAGAATTGTTAGAATGTTTATCTTTATAGACATGGCTATAAGAAATGGATTTGAAAGGGGGAAAGGAATGTGAAATAGTGAGTGATGAAAGAACATAATGAACTGGCAGCGCAGTAACACTGAAAGCCTATTCTGTGGATGCTAGATGATTATAGTCAAAGTCATATAGCACGGGAACAGACCTTTTGGTCCAACTTGTACACACTGACCAGGCTTCCCAATCTGACCTAGTCCCATTTGCCAGTATTTGGTCCAGGTCCCTCTTAACCCTTGCTATTTATAAACCCATCCAGATGCCTTTTAAATGTAATTGTACCCACCTCCATCACTTCCTTTGGCAGCTTATTCCCTGTACACACCACCCTCTGTGTGGAAAACGTTACCCCTCAGGTACCTTTTAAATTTTTCCCTTCTCAATCAAAACCTATGCCCTTTTGTTTTGGACTTGACCACATTCGGAAAAACACCTTAGATACTCACCCTATTCATGTCTCATCATGATTTCGTTAACCTCTGTAAGGTCACCCCTCAACATCCAACAATCCAGGGAAAAAAGACTTTCAGCCTCTTCCTATAACTCAAACCCTCCAGTCCGACAACATCCTCCTAAATCTTTTCTGCACCCTCTCAAGTTTAATAGCATCCTATAGTAGGGTGACTAGAATTCATTTATTTTTGTAACTGGCTGTTTAATTTTCCCATTGGAAAAATTGTATTGCGTGCAAGTCTACCAAATGTTCTTTTAATCTGTTGGTAGGATGTGGATGTTGCTCAAAAGGCCAGTATTTTTATCCACTTCTAACTACCTTTGCAAGATTTCCACTGAGCAGCTGTCTTGAACTGTTACTGTCCATGTGATGGATAAATACACTTATGATGCTGTTAGGAAGGAAGTTTCAGGATTCTTGGACTCAGCAACTGTGGAGGGAAAACTACACAATGCCGAGTTTGGATGATGATTGGCTTGAAGGGAAACTTGCAGTTGGTGGTGTCTCTATGCATATGCCTGGCTCCTTAAGGTTTGGAAGGTATTGTTGAAAGTGGCATGATGAATTGCTAAAAGCATCTCAGGATGATACTGCACTGCATTTGTGTTGAAGGCAGTGAATTGGATGCTGACCATTTGGACCACCTGTGTGGATGATATCAAGCTTCAGAGTATTGTTGGAACTGTGCTCATCCACACAAATGGAGAGGATCTTGTGACACTCCTGCTTGTGCCTTGTATTTTTGGATAAGTTTTGAGGAGTCAGGAGATCAGTTAATTACTAATCTGTGGATCATAGTTTTTAAATAGCAAGTCTGGTTATGTTCCTGTCAGTTCTAACACCCAGAGTGTTGTTGATGAGGGATTCAGTCATGGGAATATTGTAAAGGGAGATTACTGGATTCTGTCTTGTATTAGAGATGATTGTTGTCTGACATTGTGTGGTATGAATGTTATATTTTATTAGCCTATACGTGGTTACTACATGTTAGCAAAGACAATTTCAGGACTGGAGGAGTTACAAATGAATGCTGAATACAGTATAATCACAGTAAATGTTCCTGAGTGTCAATTCATGTGGACACATTATACAAGGTCTTGACAACGTTTTTGATTTATGAATCACTTTCAGTTCAAATAAGGTTTGCTGTGTCCTCTCACCCCTCAATGAATGGAAGGCTCAGATATGTTTGTGCTGCAACTTTAGTGTCAATGCAAAACCATTCACTTTTAAAGAAAAGATTACTGAATTGGCTCCCGTATAATCAAGTTTATAGTACAGAATCTATTGAAGGAATGAGGTTCAATTTCAGAAATAGCTCCTTCATTGTATTTGCCCATTGAATCTCTTAAAGTGCTTGAAGTTTCATGTCCGTTCATTGTGGCCTGCTGATTTTCAACAGCATGATATATGTTTTAAAGCGCTTGCTTAGTGTAAATTAAATATTGTTTTAGTAAACTTAGTTTAAAATTTCAGCTTGTGCTTATGCACTTAGGTATTGCACTAGCCTTTTCAGCTGATTGCATTGATGCTGAAGACCATAAATTGCCTCTTTTGCAGCATAGTCCATTCTTCGCTGAGCAGCTAACAGCGTTTCAGGTCTGGCTGACAATGGGTGTTGAGAACAGGAATCCACCAGAGCAGTTGCCAATCGTCTTACAGGTGAGTGTACGATCTGCATTAAAATGAAAATTACTGTGGCTTAGAAGGAAATTACATGACCATGACCAGATCTGAATTATTGTAGTTTTTTTCATGATGTTAACAGTTGTGCTTGATTGTCTGTTCCTGACCATCATGAAGCTAATATTAATTGGATGGGTTGGATTTCACAGGGTAAATGTTTATTCAAAAACCATATTGGTCCATAATACTTTACAAACGTTTCATATAATTATGAAGCTTCATTCTGCTTTGTGACGTTTTGGCATCATCTGTGAGTCAAGTGTATTGAGTTATTGCCAGAAGCATGAAGTGTCCAGTGATGAAGAAAAATGTTCATGTACAGACCATGAACTTGCAAAGTGGAATCTGTATACCTTCAGTTGAGAAAGAGCAATAAGACAAAGTGAAGTATTTGAGTTTGAAATTCCTGTTGGCTTTTCTCATCAGAAATTCATTCTATTGAATTATTTCAGTGATCCTAGATTCAATGATAATGTGAAAGAGAATCTGTTGGTTGTGGGTGGAAAAAGTCCAGATCCTCAAAAAAAACTAGCATTTCTTGTTCAATCTGTATTTTCTTAAAATAAACTTAGCTCACAGCATTGATTCACAAAGACAATAGCAATTTGATGGAGGGTTACAAAGATTGCAGTCCCAGTAGAATTCTGAACAGACACTGGCGAATTTTGTTGTGGCTTTTATGCATTCCTTATTTGTGCAAGCACCCCAAAAAAGTTGAAGTCCACCTCAATTGGGTAATGGGCAGAGAGATAGGTAATCATCCTGACGTCCTAGGTAGCTTTCATATATTAATTGGACGAAATCTGAAGGTTCAAACAACTGATAAATCAGCTCCCAGAAATAAAGGTGCACATTGCATGTATGGTAGTGGGCTGGTGGTGTTGTTGAGGGCGTTACCAAAGGATTTATGATATTGGAAACACAGCATCACTGTCAGCAAAGACTGAAAGACTGTTTCTTAGTAAATTTGAATAAATTATCTTAAAATTGCTTAGTGTCTACTTTTGGTAACTGGGCCCTGAATTAAGGCTTACATGGTTGAGTAAGTTTTCAGTATTAATATTTTCCACTGAGTTTTATTCTTGAAAAAATGTTTTGGCTGGATTGAAAAAATGCCTTACTTGAGGAATTTATTGGTCCTTATCTTGTGTTTGGAATAGTGGTGGGAGTAAGGTAGTAGAAATGGGTAGCCAGCTTAAGAAGTAGTCAAGCTTTCAGAACCTTCAGCGTCATCTGTCTCACTGTGAATGTCTTTTTTTTTCTCTATTTCTGTCTTCTTTCTCCCTTATGTTTGTTTGTTCACCTATTCTCCTGTTTTCTCTGCTCTTTATTAGTTTGATATTGCTCTCATTATTCTCCTCCATCCTGTTTGTGAAACTGCAGTCAAGGCAAGGTAGCAGCATTAGGTCTTGAGCAGTTGATGACTTACTGAAGATGGGCACGTTAGAGGCCGGTGTCCATTCTCAGGCACGTTTTGCATGACATTGCAGATACTAACCGGAAGAGAGGCTGGTGGATGTGACCATTTGCTGTTAACCCTGATAAAGCCATGAGCTTTTTGAGCTGGCTGATTTATTTTCAAGCCGTTGTTCACACATTATTTAACACTGCCCTTAGCTCTTTTCAAAATCAGGAAACAGATCAGATCCAACCCACACGATTTAGGTACTCCTGATGCTAGGTCTGACCTGCCATTGAGTATCTTTTTAAAGACAATAACTCAGTTGTGTTCTGTGTGACTTTGCTTCTTGAGAGTGTTTAAAATATTAGAAAGTAACCACTGAACAGGGGATGTCTTTGCTCGACAAACCATCTTCAATCAGTAATCAAGGGTTATGGGGAAAAGCCAGAGAAATGGAGTTGAGATTATCAAATAAGCCATGATTTGAATGGCAAAACATTTGATGGGCTAAATGGCCTCCTTCTATGTATTATGGTATAGGCCATACGGCCCTTGAACTTGCTGCACCATTCGTTAAGATCTGATTGTAACCTCAACTTTGTATATCTGCTCACCCTGATAACCTTTTGACTCTCTTTAGATTAGTTCTGAATCTATCTACCTCTGGCTTAAAAATATTCAGTGATACCACCTCAACAGCACTTTGGGGAAGAGAACTTTAGAGATTCATGATACTGTGTGGAAAAATAAATTCATCTCCATTCTAAATAGACAATCCTTTATTTTTAAACGGTCTTCTGGATCTAGCCTGTCCCACAAGGCGAAATGCCCTTTCAGAATCCATCCTGTTAAATTCCCTCCTTGTTTGTCTCAGTAAGATGGCCTTTTGAACTCCTACACATCTTTGTGTGTCATCAGCAAATTTAGCAACTATAAATGTCCCTTCTTCATGTTATTGGGTTCTTAAGAAAGACATTATATTATAATTTATATTTATGTTATAACTGTTATAAATAGTTTCCTGAATTAAACTATTTGTGAGTGATAAAAAATTTTTTCATGCTAATTTGCTAGCTGCTACCACAATTTAGGCTCAAATTGCTTCAGAAGTAAACAGAAACTAATTTCAATTATGGTTTGAATATCATGCTATTTATTCCTGGTGTTTTCTTCATGCACCAAATGAAGCTGGATGGTGGGCTACTACCCGGTGCGAGATTAGATTTCTACTGGAACAAGCTTGAACTTTGCTATTTTGTGCTAAGTATCTCCTTCCTATTCTGTCTAGGTGCTGCTTAGCCAGGTACACCGTCTGCGAGCGCTGGATTTGTTGGGAAGATTTTTAGATTTGGGTCCCTGGGCCGTGAGTCTGGTATGTCCCATGTTCTAATTTGAAGGTTTAATGGATTTCATTTATCCTGTAGTTCAATATATCATAAGAGTACGGAGTCATTTTATTTTCCTATTGTAATCTACCATTACTTGAACTTTCAGAACCTAAGACTTATAAGATAATTTGTGCTAAGCTGTATTTTCTTTTTGCTTTTGATAAGGGATAGCATTACAGCTGTGCTGAGGGAGGATATTCCCAGAAATACATCCAGGGAAGTTATTTGGGTGGAACTGAGAAATAAGGAAGGGATGATCACCTTATTGGGATTGCATTATAGAGGGAATAGTCAGAGGGAAATTGAGAAACAAACTTGTCAGGAGATCTCTGCTATCTGTAAGAATAATAGGATGGTTATGGTCGGGGATTTTAACTTTCCAAACATAGACTGGGACTGCCATAGTGTTAAAGGCTTAGATGGAGAGGAATTTCTTAAGTGTGTACAAGACAATTTTCTGATTCAGTATGTGGATGTACCGACTAGAGAAGGTGCAAAACTTGACCTACTCTTGGGAAATAAGGCAGGGCAGGTGACTAAGGTGTCAGTGGGGGAGCACTTTGGGGCCAGCGACCATAATTCTATTCATTTTAAAATAGTGATGGAAAAGGATAGACCAGATCTAAAAGTTGAAGTTCTAAATTGGAGAAAGGCCAATTTTGATGGTATTAGGCAAGAACTTTCGAAAGCTGATTGGAGGCAGATGTTCGCAGGTAAAGGGACATCTGGAAAATGAGAAGCCTTCAGAAATGAGA
Source organism: Chiloscyllium punctatum (assembly GCF_047496795.1). NCBI lineage: Eukaryota > Metazoa > Chordata > Chondrichthyes > Orectolobiformes > Hemiscylliidae > Chiloscyllium > Chiloscyllium punctatum. The sequence goes on from NC_092777.1 coordinate 55,502,596, forward strand.
ATACAAGAATCCAGAGAAAGTATGTCCCTGTCAGGGTGAAAGGGAAGGCTGGTAGGTATAGGGAATGCTGGATGACTAAAGAAATTGAGGGTTTGGTTAGTAAAAAGAAGGAAGCATATGTCGGGTATAGACAGGATAGATCGAGTGAATCCTTAGAGTATAAAGGAAGTAGCAGTATACTGAAGAGGGAAATCAGGAGGGCAAAACGGGGACATGACATAGCTTTGGCAAATAGAATTAAGGAAATTTCAAAGGGTTTTTAGAAATATATTAGGACAAAAGGGTAACTAGGGAGAGAATAGGCCCCCTCAAAGATCAGCAAGCCGGTCTTTGTGTGGAGCCACAGAAAATGGGGGAGATACTAAATGAATATATTGCATCAGTATTTACTGTGGAAAAGGATGTGGAAGATATAGACTGTCGGGAAATAGATGGTGACATCTTGCAAAATGTCCAGATTACAGAGGAGGAAGTGCTGGATGTCTTGAAAAGGTGGATAAATCCCCAGGACCTGATCAGGTGTACTTGAGAACTCTGTGGGAAGCTAGAGAAGTGATTGCTGGGTGTCTTGCTGAGATATTTGTATCATCGATAGTCACAGGTGAGGTGCCGGAAGACTGGAGGTTGGCAAACGTGGTGCCACTGTTCAAGAAGGGTGGTAAAGACAAGCCAGGGAACTATAGACCTGTGAGCCTGACCTTGGTGGTGGGCAAGTTGTTGGAGGGAATCCTGAGGGACAGGATGTACATGTATTTGGAAAGGCAAGGACTGATTAGGGATAGTTACAACATGGCTTTGTGTGTGGGAAATCATGTCTCTCAAACTTGATTGAGTTTTTTGAAGAAGTAACAAAGAGGATTGATGAGGGCAGAGTGGTAGATGTGATCTATATGGACTTCAGTAAGGCATTCGACAAGGTTCCCCATGGGAGACTGATTAGCAAGGTTGGATCTCACAGAATACAGGGAGAACTAGCCATTTGGATACAAAATTGCTTCAAAGGTAGAAGCAAAGGGTAATGGTGGAGGGTTGTTTTTCAGACTGGAGGCCTGTGACCAGTGGAGTGCCACGAGGATTGGTGCTGGCCCTCTACTTTCTGTCATTTACATAAATGATTTGGATGCGAGCATAAGAGGTACAGTTAATAAGTTTGCAGATGACACCAAAACTGGAGGTGTAGTGGACAGTGAAGAGGGTCACCTCAGATTACAACAGGATCTTGACCAGATGGGTCAATGGGCTGAGAAGTGGCAGATGGAGTTTAATTCAGATAAATGCAAAGTGCTGTATTTTGGGAAAGCAAATCTTAGCAGGACTTGTACACTTAATGGTAAGGACCTAGGGAGTGTTGCTGATCAAAGAGACCTTGGAATGCAGGTTCATGGCTCCTTGAAAGTGGAGTCGCAGGTAGATAGGATAGTGAAGGTGGCATTTGGTATACTTTCCTTTATTGGTCAGAGTATTGAGTACAGGAGTTGGGAGGTCATGTTGTGGCTGTTCAGGACATTGGTTAGGCCACTGTTGGAATGTTGCGTGCAATTCTGGTCTCCTTCCTATTGGAATGATGTTGCGATACTTGAAAGGGTTCAGAAAAGACTTACAAGGATGTTGCCAGGGTTGGAGGAGTTGAGCTACAGGGAGAGGCTGAACAGGCTGGGGCTGTTTTCCCTGGAGCGTCGGAGACTGAGGGGTGACCTTATAGAGGTTTACAAAATTATGAGGGGCATGGACAGGATAAATAAACAAAGTCTTTTCCCTCAGTAAAAATTCTGGATTAGTGGTGCTGGAAGAGCACAGCAGTTCAGGCAGCATCCAAGTAGCATCCAAAATCGACGTTTTGGGCAAAAGCCCTTCATCAGGAATAAAGGGAAGTGGGAGGATTCAAAGGAGAAATTGTTAAGGGTGAGGACCAGTTCGGCCAAACGAATGAGAGTGTCGGTGGAAGGGTACTGTTGGGGACGTCCGGATAGGTCAGTGGAAGGGTACTGTTGGGGACGTCTGGTGTCGGGGAGTCCAGGGCATAGGGTTAGGGTGAGAGGGGAAAGATATAAAAGAGACCTAAGGGGCAACCTTTTTCATGCAGAGGGTGGTACGTGTATGGAATGAGCTGCCAGACGATATGGTGGAGGCTGGTACAATTGCAACATTTAAGAGGCATTTGGATGGGTATATGAATAAGGAAGGGTTTGGAGGGATATGGGCCGGGTGCTGGCAAATGAGACTAGATTGGGTTGGGAAAACTGGTCGGCATGGACGGGTTGGACCGAACGGTCTGTTTCCATACTGTACATCTCTATGACTCGATGTAAATGTTTCTAATTTGACACTCACTCTTAGTTTTGAATATGGACCACTATTATTTAAGTTTATTTTTTGCTTTCTTTGTAGAAGTTAAATTTTGTTCCATTTTATTAGAATTGACTTCTGGGGAGTGAGGAATCTAAACCTGGAATGACCTGACATAAGCTGAATGATATTTTGCTGTTGATTTTGATGTAGGCCACTTCTTTGGCATTTCATATTTTCTTTTATCTGTATTTTTCCTTGACAGGCATTATCTGTCGGTATTTTCCCATATGTTTTGAAACTGCTTCAGAGTTCAGCTCGGGAATTAAGGCCCCTCTTGGTTTTCATTTGGGCAAAGATCTTGGCTGTAGATAGCGTAAGTAATGTGGTTGCTTCATTTGAAAGAAAAGGTAAATTGTTTTTACAGAGATGCTCATTAAAATATCCTTTTGGCTTAGTTTAGCAACACATGGGATTTGTTTGTATATTATTCAGTATAGCTGCTGAGCATACCAGGTTTGTCAAAGATTAAACATACTTCAGTTACGCACATAGATTGGAGAAGCTGAAACTATTCTTGGTGCATAGGAGGTTTAGAGGAGATTTGATAATAATGTTCAAAATCAGAAGGGGTACAGCCAGAGAGGGTACAGACAAACTGTTCCATTGGTGGGAGGGGTGAGAACTGGGAAACATCAATTTAAGGTGATTGACGAAAGTATCAAAAGTAACATAAAAATGTTTATATACAATAAATGGCTATGATTAGGAATGCACCAATCAAAAGGGGAAGGGAAGCAAATTCAAGCAATGCTTTCAAAGGGAATTGGATAAGTATTTGAAACACAACGTTTTCAGGCTTACTGAAAAAGGTAATTAAGTGGGGCTACCTAAATTATTCTTGCAGACAGCCTGTGAGGGTCTTGCAGGCTGAATGACTGCCTTTGTTGTGACAATTCTACATTAATTCCATGCAAATTTCACCAAGATATCATAAATACATAGTGCCACAAATGTGTGCACGTCTAGGGTGTTGTACTGGTATCCTCTGAAAGGTTGTCATTCCAACGTTCAGCTTTTAAAATATTGGACTCCAGCATTCCACGGGTTGGGTACTTGAGTTATGAGGAAGAAAAATAGTGGAAGGAAGCTTTGTATCCAGTAATGAAGGCACTTTCATCTCTGTTGCCTTGTCATCCTCAATCTTTCTGCCCTCTTTGGTGCTGTTGTCTATTTTATTTTGCACTTCAGAATTCAGTCACTGCATCTCTGTTTTAACATACCTGATCAGCTCACGGTTACATCGTTTGCTTGCTATTGTTAATCACTTGCATTTTACTTTTGGGTAGCTCCACTTACAAGCCTGTGATCATTTTCCATGTGTTTGCAGATTATGTCCAATTCTGTGTGCTCATTATCGTAGGCCTGTTATCCAACTGTCCTTCACTATTAAATCCTTTGCAGTTTTCGAGAAGATTTGTAGCTCAGATTGAAGTTCAGGTTCTAAGTTTGCTCGCTGAGCTGGAAGGTTCATTTTCAGATGTTTCGTCACCATACTAGGTAGCATCAACAGTGAGCCTGTGGTGAAGCACTGGTTTTATGTCCCGCATTTGATTTGTGTCTTGATCTCTTTAGGTGGGTGATATCATTTCCAGTTCTTTTTCTCAGACAATGGCTAATGGGTACAAATCGATGTGTTTATCGATGCAGTTCCAGTTTGAATGCCAGGCCTCGAGGAATTCTCATGCGTGTCTCGGTTTAGCATGTCCTCGGATGGATGTGTTGTCCCAGTCGAAGTGGAGTCCTCCTTCGTCTATATGCAAGGATACTAGTGATAGTGGGTCATGTCTTTTTGTGGCTAGTTGGTGTTCATGTATCCTGGTGGCTAGTTTTCTGCCTGTCTACTCAATATTGTGTGTGTTGCAATCCTTGTATGATATTTTGTAAATGAAATTTGTTTTGCTTGTTGGTGTTTAAGGTCTGTTAGGTTCATCAGTAGTTGTTTCAGTGTGTTGGCAGGTTTGTGGGCTACCAAGAGATCTGAATGGTCTGGAAGTTATTTCAGAGATGTCTTGGATGTATGGTCATGTGACGATGGTTTCTGGGTGTGTTGTGTCTGCTTGTTTGGGTTTGTTGTTGAGAAATTTACGGACTGTGTTTATTGGGTACCCATTCTTGCTGAATATGCAGTATAGGTATTTTTCTTCTGCTCATAGTTCCTGGGTGCTGCAGTGTGTTGTGGCCAGTTCAAATTATGTCCTGATGTAGCTTCATTTGTGGGTGTTAGGGGGTGATTGCTTCTGTAGTAAATTTAACTATTAAATCATATATGAGTCAATATGTCTGCAACTGTGGTGTTGATTAAGACCATAGAACATTACAACGCAGTACAGTCCCTTCAGCCCTCGATGTTGTGCCAACCTGTGGAACCAGACTGAAGCACATCTATCCTACACTATTCCATTCTTGTCCATATGCCTATCCAATGACCATTTAAATGCCCTTAAAGATGGCAAGTTTACTACTGTTGCAGGTAGTACGCTTCACACTCCTACTACTCTGAGTAAAGAAACTACCTCTGACATCTGTCCTATATCTATCACCCCTCAATTTAAAACTATGTCCTCTCATGCTAGCCATCACCATCCGAGGAAAAAAGGCTCTCGCTGTTCACCTATCTAATCCTATGATTGTCTTGTATGTCTCAATTAAATTACCTCTCAACCTTCTCTCTTACAACTTGAGTCCCTCAGCCCTTCCTCATACACCCTTCCCTCCATACCAGGCCGCATCCTGCTAAATCTTCTCTGAACCCTCTCCAATGCTTCCACACCCTATAATGCAGTGAGCATAACTGTATGCAAAACTCCAAGTCTGGCCGCACTGGAGATTTTTTTACAGCTGTGGCATTACCTTGTGGTTCCGAAACGTGATCCCTCTACCTATAAAAGCTAGCACACCATATGCTGCCTTAACAACCCTATCAACCAGGGTGGCAACTTTCAGTGATCACTGTACATGGACACTGAAATCTCTCTGCTCATCTACACTACCAAGAATCTTCCCATTAGCCCAGTACTCTGTATTCCTGTTGCTCCTTCCAAAGTGAATCACCTCACTTTTTCACGTTAAACTCCATATGCCACCTCTCAGCCCAGCTCTGCAGCTTATCTGTGTCCCTCTGTGACCTGCAACGTCCTTCTGCACTGTCCACAACACCTCCAACCTTAGTGTCATTGGCAAATTGACTAACCCATCCTTCTATGCCCTCGTCCAGGTCATTTACAAAACTGACAAACAGCAGTGACCCTAAATTAGATCCCTGCAGTACACCAGGAGTAACTGAACTCCAGGATGAACACTTCCCATCAACCACCACCCTCTGTCTTTCAGCTCGCCAATTTCTGATCCAAACAGCTAAATCACCCTCAATCCCATGCCTCTGTATTTTGTGCGATAGCCTAACATGGGGAACCTTATCAAACACCTTACTGAATCCATTTACACCACGTCAACTGCTTTACCCTTGTCCACCTGTTTGGTCACCTTCTCAAAGAACACAGTAAGGCTTCTGAGGTACGACTTACCCTTCACAAAACAATGTTGACTATCCCTAATCAACCTATTCCTTTCTAGACAATTATTAATCCTCTCTCTTATAACCTTTTCCAACACCTTACCCACAACCAAAGTAAGGCTCACTGGTCTGTAATTATCAGGGTTGTCTCTACTCTCCTTCTTGAACAAGGGGACGACATTTGCTATCCTCTAGCCTACTGGAACTATTTCTGTAGGCAATGACAACATAAAGATCAAAGCCAAAGGCGCTGCAATCTCCTCCCTGGCTTCGCAGAGAATGCTAGAATAAATCCTACTCGGCCCAGGGGACCTATCTGTTTTCACACTTTGCAGAATTGCTAACAACTCCTCCTTGCGAACGTCAATCCTGTCTAGTCTAGTCGCCTATATATCCGTATTCTTCTCGACAAGGTTGTCTTTTTACAGTGTGAATACTGACAAGAACCAGTTAGCGTTTCCTCTATCTCCTCAGACTCCATGCACAACTTCCAACTACTACCCTTGATTGGCCCTAATCTTACCCTAATCATTCTTACATCCTTGATATACCTATAGAAGGCTTTAGGATTTTACTTGATTCTATCCATCCTCGACTTCTCATGTCCTTTCCCAGCTCCTCTTAGCTCTCTCTCTCGGTCTTTTCTGGCTAACTTGTAACACTCAAGTGCCCTAACTGTACCTTCACTCCTCATCCTGACATAATCCACTTTCTTCCTCTTGACTAGAAATTCCACTTCTTTAGTAAACCACAGCTCCCTTGCTCGACAACTTCCTCCCTGACTAACCTAAAGGTATTCTGGTTGACAGTCCTCTCTAGTATCCTGGGTTCAGTTCCATGCTTTAATCAGCTGATCACTGTCAAACCTCCTTTCTTCCTTAACCTATTTTAGTACCTTGGTTCTTATCTTTTGGTTTTCCAAGAGTTCAGTATATAACCATTGCATTCACCATTCTGTCTAAGCTGTGCATCTGTACAACCACTTGGGAGGCTCCATGCATGCCCACGTGCATTGGCTTCCGAATCTGGAAGCTGCTACCCTGCAGGCACCTCAGATGTTCACATAGCAGAAGAAAAAACTGAGCAAACATTGGATATGACTTTTTAAAAAAAAAAATTTCAAGCTATTTTAAAACTTTCTGTTTCTCCTTCCATAGAATGACAGACTGATATAATGAAGAAGCATGCTGTTCAATCCATCATGCCTCTGGTGACTTTTAGAAGATTAATCAGCTAATTCTGCTTCTTTTGTCTTTCCCCTGGCCGTACAAACCTTGGAATGATCCAATTCCCTTTTGAAAGCATGATTGAATACACCTCCTCCACAGACTCAGGCATCGCATTCCAGATCCTTGTTATTCAACTGCCTTGGATTTTCTTCATGACATTTTGGTTCATTTGTCGTACACATTAAATTAATGTACTTTAGATTTTGACTCTTCCCAAATAATGAGAACAGTATCTCCATATCTAATCTGTTCAGACACATACATCCTGATCTTGAAAATTTCCTTTCAGGGACAAGCATCTCTATTCTATCCACATCAATTAAGTTCCTCAGCCGAGGAACTGAGATCACGATTGTTAAGTCAAAAATCCTTTTGGTAAACACAATAACGCAGAAAAGGCCATTGTTAGTCAAAAAAGAAAATCAGCAAATGTAGATGCACCTGATGGCTAGGTAAATGAATTATTCACGTACCTTCTGTAACAATGAGTATCAGGGGTCTGTTTGGAGAATATCTAGTGGGGGTACTGACTATCAGAAACATAAAAAAATTTATCGAACGAGAACAATCAAATGATGAAACAAAGAAAATTTCTTTGGACGTGCTTGTTTAATAGGATTTAGCAATTGAACCAAGATTTTAGTATCATTCCTCAATGATGTTTGTTGCTAGTGGTTTCCAAGGTTGAGTGTTTATTCTATACGATTAGAAATGAAAAATCTGTTCATATTTTCTTAGCTCACCACTTCAAATTTTCTCTTTGAACATTTAGTAAACCGAATGCATTTGGAGTGAGTGCACATACATTTTCAGCTCTGTAGAAATTATCTGCAATGTGCTTCATTTTTGTGAAGCATCTTGAACAGCACTTTCAAATTGCATTGAAGATTGTGATATTAGTTGTGAGGCAAAAATATTGCATAAACCCGCCTGCTTCATTCTCAGCACTCAAAACTCCACGTTTTAAATCTTTGGGTTTGGCTTCCATTCTGTGCAGCAGTTATTCTGGCCAAAGTGTTATATAACATGCCTGTGACCATGATGTGTTATCCCTACTTACACTCCTTGAGACAAAACCTCCTTGAAAATGCTGGAGAAACTCACCTGTTAACGTTTTGAGTTGAGTGACCTTTCATCAGAACACTCTCTTTACCCACTTTTAGCATTAGATTGATACTAAAAATTTATTCTACTCCATCAGCTCTCTTCCATTCTTCAACTCAGTGCTTGCACTTCTTACATGCCTTATTATAACTGACATTTATAAACGACTTATGTCTTTAAAAACAAAACACCACCAACATCTCTGGAATTCCTCCAAGGATGTATTCTTGACATCTTCCCCACCTCCCACATGCTTCTTCTGGGTGATAACATCTGCAGACATGCTGTCAGCCTTCATATGTGTGCTGATGACATCCAGCCACCTGTCAGCCATCCTGTGGATTTTGGGTTCCTTAGACCATGAGCTATCATCAACTCTCATAAAAAGAGAGCTGGGTGTTGAATCTGAAGAAAAACCAATGAAGGAAGTGTGACAGGACTGAAGATTGTTGAAGTTACCTCACACAATTGTTGCAGTCTTATTTTTCCCTTTTTTTATTTAAAAGTTGAACTACTTGAGTTGTGAACTGAATCATTATCTACTTTTTCAAGATTTGTTCACAGGTTTGGGTGTTTCTGGCCCGGCCAACATTTATTGTCCATCCTAATTGCTCTGAAGGTAGTTAAGTGTCAACCACATTGCTGTGGGTCTGGAGTTAAGCATATATGCCAGACCAGGTAAGGATGGCAGAATTCTCTAAAGGGCATTAGATGAGTTTTTACAACAATTGATAGTAGTTACAGGGTCGCTATTAGGCCACCTTATTATTCCAGTTTTTTTATTTTGTTGAATGTCCACAGAACATTAGTCTAAGGGCCTGGATGCCCAATCCAGTGACATTACCACTGCGCAATCACCTTCCCTTCACTGTATTCAATAAAGTGTGAAATGTACCGGAAAGAACCAGAAGTGATATCACCCCCACAACAGGCCAAGAGAGGTAAATAGAAAGTGGGGCAGTACACCAGCACTTCAATGAGGCTCGCTGATAATGTTACCTAGCATGGTGACAAAATGTCTGAGAACAACCTTCCAGCTCAGTGAGCAGACTTGCAACCTGAATTTACAAACATAATTTTCAAGGAGTAACACATTTGCTACTCCCCAGCTAACATTTCAGATAAATATCTGCTGCAGATTCTATTAATAATTTGTCTTTACATGGTATTAATCAATCATTTATGCTTGCTAATTAGAAATTACATTAGGGTAGATTAGATTAGATTTCCTACAGTGTGAAAATAGGCTCTTCAGCCCAACAAGTCCACCCAGACTTATTTCCCTACATTTACCCCTGACTAATGCACTTAATACTGGACAATTTAGCATAGCCAATTTACCTGACCTGCACATCTCTTGGAATGTGGGAGGAAACCCACACGGACACAGGGTGAATGTGCAAACTCCACACAGGCAGTCGCCTGAGGCCGGAATCGAACCCGGGTCCCTGGTGCTGTGAGGCAGCAGTGCTAGCCACTAAGCCACTGTGAAATGGTCAACCATTTTGGAAACCTGTACTGGAGTGAATGGCATTTTTGAGTGAAGAAGTATTTTTTATTGTAAGCACTTACCCCTTAATTAAATGTATTCAATTTCCAAATAATTTACCTTCTAACCCTATTGTGTGACCTTAACTATTCAGCTGACATTTAAAATGGTCCCTATTGATGTATACATGATTTACGATATTTTTAGACAATTACTAAATGGATGCATGAAGGCATTAGAACATTTTTTGAGATAATGTAATTAAAATTATTTTTTGTGAAAATAATATTGAGCTGCCTGAACTTGATCTCATTGCATATTATGAAGATTGCTGCTTAAAAAGTATTATTAGATTGCTGAAAGTGATGTGATTACTTTGGCATGAACAAACCTTTTACTCATTGTTTGGATAAAATATCCTTATGTAGTGAACAGTATTTAAAGCAAAAAACAAATCAAATATAAATAAAAGCTTAAATGCCTTTATTTTCCCGTTTCATGATGTTATGCCCATCATGCCTTCCATTACAGGAATGTTGGTTAGGTGGCTATATTGGTTTGTTTTTGCCAGGTTGACATTGGGGGATGTTAATTCTGACAAATGCTTCATTTTAAGCTTGCACTAAAAGATTGACAATTTGATAACTTCACTTTTACCCAGTCATTAGTTACCTCCTAGTGAATACTCTATTCATAATTAATAAACATCAGTACACAAAAGTTGTAGTGCTTGTATCAAGTCACAAATGTTAATTTTGTACATAATTGTTTTTGAAGCATGCAGTAAAATAAAATTTAATATCACTGCAGTTCAAGTTGAGTGATGCAGTGCCATTATGTTGTCTGATTTGATTGCAGAGATTTACTGTCTGTGTTTATATCAACCAGGATAAAACTTGGTCTAGCAAAATGGTATTTCTACAATACTTCGTCTTACTATATTGTAACACATTCTAATTAATTTATTAAAATTGAAAGATATAATACAGTCTAATATTTCAATGTGCTTATTTTTAAGTTCCATATCCATGTTGTATATCACCTTTTTTTTTAGCTGTGCTTTATAAGGAAATACTACAGTCTTTGTTTTGAGACCAGAAGAGAGTTGGGCAATTATTTTAAGATCATTTTTGAATATACTAAAATAAATTAAAACACTTACTGTGATAACAACAGGTATTCATTTTTATCAGGATTACCAAATTAACATTATTGCACTGATTTTGCTTTGAGGCCTTTTCCATAGTTTTCTTGGGAAGCTCAACTGCTCTATCCTGGCAGATGCCATGTTTTAGTGCAATAACTTCATTATCAAATGGATGTGTGAAAATTGTGCTAAAGCAGTTGTTTTTTTTTTCTATCGTATGTCAATATTGCAGTGAGTTAGGGGTCAAGTTTCATTTTGTTTTTCAACTAATTATGCCAATATTGTAGGCATGACAGTGCAATTTAAATTATCATCAAGTCAGTGGTTTACTCAAATTTTGCAAGTGTGCATAATAGTCCAAGCCAATAAAAGCCTGTCAAGACTGGATGTAAACCAAGACAGCAGGCTGCTAACTTCAAACACTTGCCATGGAGGCTATTATACCTAATGTAATCAATTGCTAAAATGGAAAATGCTCTCTGTCCTAGAAAAGTCACTTAGAGATATTAAAATGCTATCCTCTCATGTTCACTTGTATTATGATTGGCCCACATGCCAAAGATGAAATGAAGTTCAGTCTATTTTAATTTGTCCCGCAATTTATGCAAACTGTCGCAGTGACCTTTGTTGTATTTTGTACTTAGTTTCCAAATGGGGAATTTTATCATAGTCAATATGAGAAGGGAAATGCTTTATAGTATGTATGTAATTCCAGTCACACCATGAAAAGCTGACATCCTGATGTATATCCAGGTTTCTGGTTATTAATTTGTAGCTAGAATCACAGACTTGTACAAGGTGTTAAAGTGAAACTAATGTTATCTTTAGGAAAAGCAATAAACCATGTGCAAGTAAATTAACGTTTAACATTGACTATTACTATCTAGATAGAGTTAAAAATCACACAACACCAGGTTATAGTCCAACAGCTTTAATTGGAAGCACTAGCTTTCGGAGCGCCGCTGATGAAGGAGCAGATTGTGAACAGATTGTTTACTGAAAGGAAAAGAGAGAACTTCATTTTAAAATGAAGTTGACCCCGTTGTGCAGTTACACATCTCTTGGATTTTTAGCTACCAGCGTTCCTGGACACTGGAGCAGTTTGCATCTTTCCACTGGGATGTGATTGAGTGCTTGAAATCAGGAAATACTTCAGCATGGCATGAAACATTAATTTATTTTTCTTCCAGTTCTTTTTGACAATACCTAGCAAACTAACATTATTTCAAATGTTTCATATCGCCAACATTCATCTCGAGGATAAAGAGATTGGAGAGTACACCACAAATCCCTAAAACAATGTCTTACTTTATGTAAAAAAGTTAATTTTGTATTGAAAGCCTACCATTACTTAAAATCTGTTGAACTTGAGTCTGAGAATTCTGATTATGGTAAAGAAGCTCAAAGGGTAAGTAGTATTGCTTGAACGTATTTTTTCTCCAGTCGGCAGAAATCTCCTAGCGCTATTTAAATAATGCATTAGGTCTGAATTTGGATGATCCAGGTACTTTATATATTTTGTTCATACTGGTGTCAATAAGTCATGCCCTTGGTTCACTTCAGCTGCAGTTACTAATCTGAAGCTGGTATCCCCCGCTGCAATGCGTGTCGAGTAGTACTAACTTTAGAGCCCTGTTAATTCCTGCTTTCCTCTGCGAATCAGACTAACTTAGACTAACATTGTGAGAGGGGGCAGCAACTTTTGCTCCTACATTTAACTAACTGAAAATATGAAGTCCAAAAGTGTACAGTAGGTCACTCAGCCAGTCTTAAAATAAAGCTATGCAGCACCCTGTAATTGTACTGCTACTGACTTGTGTTCAAAATGATGTGATGCACTATGTCTTCCAGTAATTTGACTTTTGTGCACTTGAGATTAGATTGGAATCATGCACTAAAGCTTTCCTGTTGCTTTTCACAATAAGGAGAAAGTGAGGACTGCAGATGCGTGAGATCAGAGCTGAAAAATGTGTTGCTGGAATTGCGCAGCAGGTCAGGCAGCATCCAAAGAGCAGGAGAATTGATGTTTTGGGCACAAACCCTTCTTCAGGAAGGGCTTATGCAGGAAACGTCGATTCTCCTGCTCCTTGGATGCTGTCTGACCTGTGCTTTTCCAGCAACACATTTTTCAGCTTTTCACAATAATCTGTATTCAAAACTGCTTATATTGAAGCAGCATTTTAAATACAAAATTGCTTATATACGAAGCTGCGTTTTGAATCAAATTGATTTAAGCATGTTGAATGATATTTCTATACAATGTCCTACTGTGCATTTCTGGAAGAGAACTGAGCCCTGCTTTTTTTTCTTTTTGCGGTAATGACCTGTGCCACTGCTTTCTGACAGAAGTATTGGCACTTCCCACTAACTGATGAGCATAGCGCTGTGGTTTCCTGACCCAGTAAGCTTTCTATTATATTTTGCACACCATTTCTTGCTCTCTCCTTTGGAGCTTGGCCTGGCTGAGTTGGTCGCACACTTATTTCTAGATCAAAAAAATCCAAGTGTTCCAAGTCTCTTCATCAGCCTTGAGGACTAAATGTTGTGATAGTGCAATACTGAGGGATACTGCACATTCAGAGGTGCTCTCTTCCTTTCAGATGAAACGTTAAGGTCTTATCTGCCCTTGTCTGTCAGGTTGATGTAAACAGCACTATTTTGAGGAAGGGTAGGGGAGTTGACTTTTGATGCCCCTCAGTCAACACCCCACATTGATTCACAAATCCATTGATGCTGCAGCTTTCTACAGTCTTTCTCCACTTCAGTAATATTCAGCTGCTCTCTTAAAGTAATGAAGTGGGCTGGATTATTGATTGTTGACTTTGTGTGATTATTGAAAACCAGATGATCCATGACATTAAGTGGAGTTTCCAATATTTAAATTCAATTTCATTTTCACCTTCTCTTTTGAGCTTGTTTTGAGACTTTGTAGCATATTTTAAGGTTTTTCCATTGAGGATAACTTCTACAAGTCATTAGCATTCACCTAAAGAACCTAAATCTATCAAGAGTCTTCAGGTGTCCAGAATATCATTTCATTTCTCTAAATTGAGAATTTCTTTTACTGGTCTCTGTTGCATTCAATTAACATTTAACTGTTTCCCATGGCATTGTGTGAGGAAGACCTTCTGTTTAAAAAAAACGCAGAATTAAGTCTGCACCTATTGAATGAAACTGGGAGCATGCAAGCTCCCACGTAAAAGCATCTCAACTATTTTAATCATATTCTCTCAAGAATTGTAATTCTGGGGATTGGGGAACAAGGACATGAAGGAGCTAATAATAGAGAAAATATGCCAAAGTATAAAACAAAATTGCTCAGTCTTTCTTATGTTATTTGTACGTAAACCTTAGATGATCTATTTTTAAAGGAAATTTTGAATTTTTGTTAAACTAATCATGACCTTGTTTGACCATAACCTTGTATTTATAGTGTTTAGCATAATCCCCAGTACAATCATCCTATCCAAAATTGCATTTCAAAGATTAAAAACAGAAGTAAATATTCAGTGTCAGCACAACGGCTCAGTGGTTAGCACTACAGTCTCTCAGCGGCAGGGACCCAAGTTCAATTCCGGCCTCAGGCGACTGTCTGTGTGGAGTTTGCACATTCTCCCCATGTTTGCGTGGATTTCCTCCAGTTGCTCCGGTTTCCTCCCATAATCCAAAGATGTGTGGGTCAGGTGGATTGGACATGCTAAATTGCCCATAGTGTCAGGTGCATTAGTCAGAGGGGAATGGGTCTGGGTGGTTTACTCTTCAGAGGATCGATGTGGACTGGTTGAGCCAAATGACCTGTTCCCACACTGTAGGGAATCTAATTTTAATTCTTAATTTGAAATATAACTTTTCAATTTTAGTAACATTTTTGAGATCTGTGGCACATTGGATGCTAAGGGCAATTTTTGCCTGAGATCTAAATTTTCCCTCAAGTGCTAATTAATTTAGATTGCACAATTTGTCTCTCTAATGTTCATCGCATTCTCACCTTTGGTTTAGGCCATATTGCTTTATAATTGGAAGTAGCAGTTTGTTGTGTTATTCTTTATTAAGTTTTGAAGTAAAAATGACCAATATTTGATATTTTTAGCTGGTAAAAGAGGGAGATGTGAAGTCCTTTTCATTTGTTTCTCTCAGCGTCTGTATGCTCCTGCACATTTAACTCTGGTGTTTCTTCAAGGATCAATCTTGGATTCTGTTCTCTCCTCCCCCCTCCCCAAACAAACTTCTATTTCTCCTGTATGTGCTGTGGCTTGGTGACATCTCCAAAGACATGGAATAAGTTTTCCTATGCACTATGAAGGCATCTAGCTCTACTTCGTTCATTACCACCTCTCTTGAAAACTCGTTTGTGCTAAAATATCTGACTACTCATGAAGTGTCAAGTACTGGATGAGCAGAAACTTGTCTCCAGTTAAATATTGGGAAGACTAAAGCCTGTGTTTTGGCTCCACTCCAAACTCTGTTCTGTATCAATCAAATCTGTCTCTCACCCTGACAACAATCTAAGGTTAAACAAGTTATTCACAATCTTGGTTTTGCATTTTATCCTAAGGTGAGCTTCTGATTGATTCATGTCATATCTAGAAAAGCCTATTTCTACCTCCATTTGTTTTCAGCTATGCACCTGTCACAGCTTGTCACCTGAAACCTTATTTCTGACATCATTGCTTGTAAACTGGACTTTTCTGATGCACTTTTGTCTGTTCTTCACTCTCTACTCTTGAGGCCATCCAGAGCTCTTGCCAACGTGCATCAAAGCCCCATTCTCCTACCCATGCCTGCGGTTACTGACCTACATTAGCTTCTAGTCAAACAATATTTTAGTTTTCGAATTCTTATTCTTGTTTTCAAACTCCTCCCTGTTAAAAATAGGGAGCTCCTTTAATAAGACACACATTCAAGATAAGTTGCGTTTTTACACTGTGCCCATTTTGACAATGGCTTAAACCTTGTTATATCTCAGTGCAATAGCTTTAATGACCTAAAATTCTAAGCAAATAACTTCAAATAGTTTGATGTGATTATCATGATAAATATTGCCTAATATTTATTTTAACTTCATTTCACTAGTTATTGCATTAGTTAACAATATAGGTTATTACAAGGTTATTATGATGTGGATCCTATAGCTTGTCAAAATTGCAATAGTATCAATTATCAGGTTTTTTTTAAAACAATAGTCATGGGTACTAATAATCTTCCAAAATAAATACTTGGGTTTTTTCTTCCACTTGTGCAGTCAGGCCTTTCACTTAAAAAGAAGACTATTAAATGGTTTGTGCATGGCATTCCCACCATGTATAAAGAGAGATCTTGATAACTGTTTATGATTATAATTAAGCAATAGCTTTGTCAAACTAGTGCTGTTTTGTGTCTATACCCAATAACACAGTGAACATTTTTTTATTTTTCAGTCTTGCCAAGCTGACTTGGTGAAGGACAATGGTCACAAATATTTCCTTTCCGTTTTGGCAGATCCATACATGCCAGTGAGTTTTTATCTATATGTTGAAAAGTACTACTTTCTTTTTCCTTAGTTGAAACTTTATAGGGAGTATTAGCACTTAGAAGCAAAGAATGCTGCCTATTTAATTTTGCAGAAATTATCTATTGTGCAACAATAACATCAAATTTAAAGTGTAGCAGCAGGACATGTTCAAAAGATCAAGTCTGAAGAGTAAAGAAATTGTAATTTATTCAAAACAGAATGAAAATTAGCTGTTGAATAGGGATTTGAATAATTTTGAATAAATCCAAAGTAGTGGTAAGAAAAAGAAAGAACTCAATTTTATACTGTGCCTTTTGCTGTTTCATGATGGTCCAAAAGGTCTTCACAGACAATGGATCATTTTGAAATGTTATGTAAGCAATTTTAGTTAATTTCTGCAAAACATGGTGCAATAAACTATAAATAAGTGAAATAATGAAATAATCTGCTTTTAGCAGTGTTGGTCCTGGTATAAATGTTGAGAAGGACAGAATATCCTGCTCTTTCCTTTTGCCAGTTGTGCTATAGGATCCTTTAGATTTACCTCAGTGAATAAAGGAGGCCTCAGTTTAATCTTTCATCCAAAAGCTGCCCCATCCAACAGTGTAGCATCCACTCATCACTGTATGAGAATGTCAGTCTGAACTATTCATCCACCTTAGATATGAGAAAAGCAAATTTTAATAAATTCATTGTGAGAGAACAGGTCTGCAGTGGAAAAAAATGATTAGGCATTATGTAGATTCATAGTTAATGTACAGATACCAGAATATTGAGAAAAGTGGCTTAAATTGTTAAATTATGAGGACAATTTATATGAACATAGTTTGTGTCCTCTTGAATTCCGAAGTTTGAGAGGTGACCCTGTTGAGGTGCTTCTTATGCTAAAGTTAAAAATCACACAACACCAGGTTCTGGTCCAACAGGTTTATTTGGAAGCACGAGCTTTTGGAGCGCAACTCCTTCATCAGGAGATTGTGGAGTATAAGGTCCTAGGACACAGAATTTATAGCAAATCTTATACTCCACAAAAACCTGATGAAGAAGCAGCAATCCGAAAGGTAGTGCTTCCATATAAACCTGTTGGACTATAACTTCGCGTTGTGTGACTTTTAACTTTGTCCACCTCAGTCCAACACTGGCTCCGACAAATCATAATGCTAAAGGGCTTCAGTAAAGTAGATAGAGGAGCTGTTTCCCCTGCTGGGGTATTTCAGAGCGAGAATTCTGAATTAGAGTTAGGCCACTTAAGCTTTTTTTTTTATACACAGAGGGTGGTGGAAACCTGAAAGTCATCAAATGATGCTGAGACGACTGCATTTTGAAGATTTGTAGAATTTGTTGGAACAAAGATATTGTAGGATATGGAATAAAGACAAATAAATTAAGTGGACATACACATCAACCATGATTTAATTGCCTAAACAGAACATGTTCAAACAGCCTAATGCTGCCGCAACTTGTATTTGGAGGCATCCACAGCAGCACTGAGAGGTTAATGTGCTATTATTAATAGTTAAGTAGCAGAATAAATGGTAACTTGAGAAGCAGAATTGGTTGAAGCTACTGGGGAATGATAGGACTTCTGTTGGCCAAATTGTGTTATTGCAGGTCTGCATAAGCATTTCCTATAAGCAAACTGGACATGAAATACTAACATTGGAGCAGAAGTGTAATTAATAACATGAAAACAATAAATGTGTTTTTGTAGGCAGTTTTCTGTTGCTGAGGAGTCTAGAACTGGGAATCAGTCTTTAAATAAGTGGCCAGCTATTTAGATGAAGAGAAATTTCTTTGTATTCGGAATTCTCTTGGGCAGAGTGCTGCAGATGCTCAGTCGTTACCTCCATTAAATACACAGATTAAGTAGTTGGGCACTAAGGGAATTTGGGGATAAAGGGTTTTGTTGAAAGCTGGAGCTGTGGTAAAAGATCAGGCGTGACCATAATGAGTAATTATACAAGATAGTCAGAGGGTTAGATAGGTTACACAGCGAGAGCCTTTTTCCTCATAGTGATGGCTAGCACAAGGGGGGATATAGCTTTAAGTTGAGGGGTGATAGAATAGGACAGATTTCAGAGGTAGTTTCTTAACTTTGAGAGTAGTAGGGCTGTGGAACACACTGCCTGCCACAGTAGTAGACTTGCCAACTTTTAAGGACATTGAAGTGGTTATTCGATAAACATATAGATGAGCTTCAGTTAGGTTCCACAGGTTGATGCAACATCAAGGGCTGAAGGGCCTGTACTGTGCTGTAGTATTCTATGTTCTGATAGCTCGGCAAGGTCAAAACAACCTTATTTCTATTTCTATTTCTTATGTTCTTACAGAACCCTCTGTGTTCTACGCCGAATTTCACCATTGCTTTATGTGACTGTGCTAATTTGAGGTTTTTGTTTTGTTCAGGCTGAACACCGAACAATGGCTGCCTTTATTTTAGCTGTCATCGTTAATAATTATAATACAGGACAGGTAAGCAGCATTTTATATTTACATTTAAATCTACATGTAATATTTCTATGTTTAAATATGCTAATGTAGCTCTTAACAAATGAAGGGAAAATTAACTAAGACTTTTCCTTTAGAGTTGGTGATTTTCTATGTTTGCTGCATTTGCTATTTGTCATTCATTTTAGGAAAAAAAGATTTCACCCAATTTCAAGCTTTCCTTTGGTAAAATCGTAAACTTACTTTTCAAAACTAAATGGATTTTGGACATCCTCTCTCAGACTGTCTCTTAAAATTAAAATTTGACACAAGTCCATTAAAAACATCATTATACCTCAACATCTCTCCTGACCCTTTCCAACTGCATCCTGCCTCTTAATAATATGGACTCTGGATATAATCTTCACACCCATGTCAAGGACCCCTATGCACACCAAGGTAAAATTTGTAATGAATGTGTCTGTTTTGGTCTACTGTTTTAACAACCCACTGAATTTCTAGTAGATCTGCAACTCTGAGTTGTTGCTCTTTACCCCTTTGACCTGAAAACTTGTCTTTAATTTAGCACATTGTTGGAGGTCCATCTGCCTTCATAAAAGAAAATCATGCAGTAGCTTCAATTGCTCTTAACTAAAGTACCAGCAGAAATAAATTTGTCTCTTTCATCCTTTGTCCAAACTGACCATTCTTTGGAACAAGAAATAGTCAGAGTTTCAATACATCAGCAAGGAATCTGGTTCCATGTCCATCTTCACCACCTAAAGCTTTAGTCTCAAGGTTTTGCTGGGTACTGCTGCTGTTTGTTTCCTTCCTTTTCTTGTTTTGTGTTTTGCCTGTAAGATACAGGGAGTAAGAAAGACCTTCCACATGTTAGGAGGAGTTGGAGGTAGGTTCCTTTCAAAAGGTAGATGTCATTACCCCATAGGTTCTTGGATATGGACCACATGAATTCTATAAATTTGTAAATATGGACTTTGATTTAGTGAATAGATTTTGAAATATGTACCCCATTAATTATCCTGTTAGTAAATTTGGTTCTCCTTACCCTCGAGTACTTTTCTTTGAAAAAAATCTGAAAATTGCACCTCTACCTGATTCCAATAGAAATTACAATTTCCTTTCAAATTCCCGTGGCACAGTGGTGTTCATTTGTTTTCTGAATTTTGATTCTCTGGAACAACAAATTTTGTTTATCTGCTGAAGAGTTACATTCTTGCGACACTAAACATAGAGGATTTAGAGACTGAATAGACTAAATTCAGAGATTTAATAACTGTTATTAACAGCACAAAATCGAAACCTGAGCTTGTGCATCCCTGAAACCCATGCTGTTGATCAGGATAATTGCTGGAGAGTTGTTGGTCACAGGCCGAACATTGGCATTAAATCAAACCGCGCCCCCCACTCCCCTGTTCTGACCTAGTACAAGTCATGCTGTTTGTATTTGTGATGAAGTCCAGTGCACTAAATGAAGCTGGTAGCCATTGTCAAGCATTTTGCCCAGGTTTTCAACCTTCATTTCATTGGGAAAAAATAACATACAAATGCAGTAGCGGAAGAGTAAGAAAATATTCTGCATTTTTATTTAATTTGAATGTTGTGCATAAAATCCAATTTGTTGACACCTTCAAAGGTCAACTAGTGTAGATTTATGCTGACAGCACAAAACGTGGGAGGAAGAAGGCTGGGTCCATCGTAGGTTTGCAACATTTCAGCAATCCTATCGATACCTTACTTTGACCATGCCATGTTTGAGAATTCTAGGTGAAAACTGCCTGAATATTCAAACAAAAGTTACGCAACCATTCTAAATGAACGTGGTATTTTATGGATAAACATTTTGGAGTATTTTTTGCATTTTTTTTGTAGGAAGCCTGTTTACAGGGAAATCTCATAGCGATCTGCTTGGAACAACTGAACGATCCCCATCCTTTACTGCGACAGTGGGTGGCTATTTGTTTGGGGCGTATCTGGCAGAACTTTGATGCTGCTCGTTGGTGTGGTGTAAGAGACATTGCACATGAGAAATTGTACAGCCTTCTCTCAGACCCTATACCGGAGGTAAACTACACCAGTTGCTTCTTACAGCGTATTAATTTGTAACGAAAGAGAAATTAGAGTAAGTACGAGAAACTTTTGTCAGTGCCCAGTGCTTATAATGTGAGCCCTTTTAATTTTGTGTTTTGTTATCAGCTGTTAGAATAATTGCAATGTATTGTAACAAATCATTTGAGCTAAAATAGAGTTTGGTATGTATGTGCTTCCATACCAATATTTGAAGAAACCTTTGAGAGAGAGGTTTGCAGAAGGGTCACTCGACTCGAAATGTTAGCTCTGTTTCTCTTTCCACAGATGCTGCCAGACCTGCTGAGTTTTTCCATCAGTTTCTGCTTTTGTAGTTTATTGTTTTCTCAGGAAGATTACATTTGTGTGTGTGACTGTATTCCAGGTGAACCTGACGTGAATCAATTCATGTTTATCAAATTTGATACTTTTGTACTGATAACAGCAGTATTTCAATGTGCGGTGTACTGACAGCTGTGAGATGAAGCCATTCTGTCGCTAATACCATGTAATTGCTTAACTGTTAATAATCTGTTACCTGCTGCAATTGAACGAGGTGCAAGCTTTTCACATGGATTAGATTGGATCAAAATGGGGAGTCAGTACATGTGAAATATCACATCTACTGTAGCAAAAGAAATAGCAGCTGCTGCTGAATCACAACGTAGCATAATCCCACAGGAAATTCCTCAAGGATGTACTGAATGAAGATTTACTATCTTTTGACATTGTAACCTAACAAGCCGGCCTCTCATTGGCACTTGAATATATTTTACAATCCTTCTTCCAAGGTTGTATAAATCAATGATGTCAGAGGATCAGTGACATCAGTAGATGTTTTCCTCTGGGCTAAGATTAAGTGGGAGAATATGTCGCCAGATGTTTGATATGTCACCAGCCTTCTAAGGTGACAGTGCAATTTGGAAAATTTTGTTCCTCTGTTCCTTTTACTACGAATTCATGATGGACTGTAGTAGCAACAGGTGGCAGCTATCATTTGATATAGAGTCATACAGCATGAAAACAGACCTTTTGGTCCAACCAGTCCATTTGTTGGTTTGTTAAGTATTGTCAAGGTGGTTTATCTCTTGATGTGATCCCACGTACAAAAGAATCCTAATGTATTCAAGTTCACAAGAATGAGGATGTGACTAAAAGATTTCTATGTTCCTGAGACTAATTGTAGATTCCAACGATGGTAAGAATGAACTTGTATTTATATTATGTTTAATGACTCAGGATTTCACAACCAGCAAAGTACTTTTGAAGTGTATTTGCTGTTGTTGAGCAACGCAGCAGTCAACTTTGCACCACAATGTCTCGCAATCAACAAGATAGATGACTAGTTGATATGTCATGATATTGGTCGAGGGATTGATGTTGGTTGGACCACTGAGAGAACTTCCAGGCAACCCTTTGACCAGTGTTACAGGATCTTTTACGAAGCCATGGTTCAATGCCTTATTTAAAGGTAGCATACATGATAAAATGACATTCTTTCGATACTTCATTGTAATGTCAGCATAGGATGTATGTTCATCTCTCAAGGGAGGCTTGAACCCTGGATACTCATCACTCGCTGGCAGACTGTGCAAACTTGCTATCTTTCCAGAATGAGAGATTTCAATTGTAAGCATATGATTCCTAAGAAAGGGGTCTCAGTTCTGTATTCGGTTGAGAGGTGTATGTGTAAAGTTCTTCCATTCGACAGTTTAAATCAGATATGCTGTTTCAAGGCTGGGTAATAATAAAGAAGCAAAAATACTGAAATACGTTTAAGTAAATAATTTAACAAGGAGAAATCTGATTAAGTTTATCTCTTGTCATGGCGCACCTCCACCTGGACCATCGGTTGGAATTTAGGCAGTTTATATCACTGAATGAAATCAGCAAGAATTTCTAACCAAGTTAGAAGCCTGCTGTTCATTGATTTTTTTAAAAAAATCATTTGTTTAAACTTGGTTTGTTTACAGCTTGACTGGTAAAATTGTTTTAACATTATATTCTTGGGATTCATAATTTAGTTGTCCATCATGTTGATGACAGTTGCTTTTTACAACTGAGACGGTGAGTCACACGTGTGCTGAGAATCATGTGTGCCAGACTGGCTAAGACATGAGTGAACCAATTTAATTTTGAAGAACACCGTAGTCATAACTGTTATCACTTCTGGCACTGGATTAATTGTGATGGAATTTGAGGCCATTCTCAGTTGCCTGTCCAGTCTTGGAACCTCAATATTAAAATTTGGGGCTTGTTTATGAAGGTTTCTTATGCTATTACAAATGTTCTGTGATTATCTATACTTTAATGAATTGTATTGTATTTTAATAGTTATACATGAATGAGATTATATTGACTTCTATATTTTTTTGTTGTCTTTGATGTTCAAACTTGTGATATTTTGGGCACAGTAACATTCAGTAGATACAAATACTCAGTTGTCTGGCAAAACAAAAATGACCATTTTATAAACTGCGAATGTGAAATTTAGTGTTATGAATAGCTGAATTTAAAGAGACTGGTCTCAAGATTTTGTTCAGAATTTTAATAAACAATTTATTTTGCAGGTTCGTTGCTCTGCTGTCTTTGCCTTGGGCACATTTGTTGGGAACTCAGCAGAGAGAACTGACCATTCCACTACTATTGATCACAATGTAGCAATGATGCTGGCCCAACTCATAAATGATGGGAGCCCTGTTGTTAGAAAGGTAATTGTTTTGTACCGTTTGGTTTTTGACTACTATCCTCTATCACTGGATTAAAAATTATTACACTTAAAATGGTCAAAAGGAACAACTTTAATTTTAGGAAAGAGGATTGCTTCTGACTTTGAAGGCATTTTGGTATTGATAGGGGCAGGCATGCTTGAGACCCGATCACTGCCAGCATGTTATGAATGCAAGCTCTACAATGTTGTTGCTAATTGTTGCTTAATCTTTAAGGAGGCTAGAGAACAAAAGTGCAGGAAGCAGATTGTTTGGGCTCAGCAATGTCTTGGTAAAGAGATGCAATCTGAAATTACAATTGTCAGTTCAATTTCCACATTTGTGGAATCCATTTAGAAATGTGGAAGAACCTTTTGCATATATTTTCCTTCCATAATAAGACCATAAGACATAGGAGTGGAAGTAAGGCCATTCGACCCATCGAATCCACTCCGCCATTCAATCATGGCTGCTGGGCACTTCAACTCCACGTACCCGCATTCTCCCCGTAGCCCTTAATTCCCCGAGACAACAAGAATCTATCAATCTCTGCCTTGAAGACGTTTAGCGTCCCGGCCTCCACTGCAGTCTGCGGCAATGAATTCCACAGGCCCACCACTCTCTGGCTGAAGAAATGTCTCCGCATTTCTGTTCTGAATTTACCCCCTCTAATTCTAAGGCTGTGTCCACGGGTCCTAGTCTCCTCACCTAACGGAAACAATTTCCTAGCATCCACCCTTTCCAAGCCATGTATTAACTTGTACGTCTCTATTAAGTCTCCCCTTAATCTTCTAAACTCCAATGAATACAATCCCAAGATCCTCAGCCGTTCCTCATATGTTAAACCTACCATTCCAGGGATCATCCGTGTGAATCTCTGCTGGACACGTTCCAGTGCCAGTATGTCTTTCCTGAGGTGTGGGGACCAAAACTGGACACAGTACTCCAAATGGGGCCTAACAAGAGCTTTATAAAGTCTCAGTAGCACAATGGTGTTTTTATATTCCAACCCTCTTGAGATAAGTGACAACATCGCATTCGCTTTCTTAATCACAGACTCAACCTGCATGTTGACCTTTAGAGAATCCTCGACTAGCACTCCCAGATCCCTTTGTACTTTGGCTTTACAAATTTTCTCACCGTTTAGAAAGTAGTCTGTGCTTTTATTCTTTTTGCCAAAATGCAAGACCTCGCATTTGTTCATGTTGAATTCCATCAGCCATTTCCTGGACCACTCTCCCAAACTGTCTAAATCCTTCTGCAGCCTCCCCACTTCCTCAGTACTACCTGCCTATCCACCTATCTTCTTTGAACCTTTTGAGAAGCAAAGGAAAAGTGGAGCAGCACTGGTCACTGATATTAGTTTTACTATGTTGTGTTTAGCTGACGCCCTGATTAATTTTACAGACATGGATTTAGTTTTCCTTGGTTATAGGTTGAAGTCAGCATTTGTTATGGATGAACTATTTGGTTGGCTGACGCTATATTTCACTGAAAAGGAACAGCAATGTTGTTATTAGGACTAGCTGTGGAAAAATTGTCCAAAGTGAATGAACTTCTCAAGTTATAGTGTTGTTACTGCACAGAAGGAGACCATTCAGTCCATTAAGCCCATGCCAGCTATCTCTTGAGCAGCCGTGTCTATTTCATTGCTTTGCTTTATTCCTGTATAACTGCAGTTGAATTGTTAAAATTGCAAATTTTATCAACACCCTAAGTATCCTTTGTTTTAACAGAAAGTAAATACAGTTTAGTTGGTAATCATATTAGATACTGACAAACCTTCAAAACAATTTGTTGTAATACTTTTTTTAAAAGCTGGGATTTGGATGCCCTGCTGTGGATTGAACCTGCTGAATAATGTTGTGCAAGCTCTTGCATGATTTACATTTTGTTACATCATGGTTAATATTAGTTATTCTTTGAAAATGCTTCAAGTTCTGTAAGAGGAATTCAGATATTCCCAATTTCAACACTTTTCCAGCTTCTAACACTAATTGTGTATGAATAAACCTTTCTACAAATTTAAGTTTAAAATCTAAGCTAATTATTAGACATGTCTAAATAATGTCGAATTTTTAGAAATAACCAATATCTACCCTTGCAAATATCTGGAGCAGTTGGAACATTGTGCATTGCAGTAACAGATTTCTGCAAAAATAAACTGCAGTTATAAACTGAGCGTACTGACACACGATTTTCTAAAAAAAAGGGTAATTTCACGACACTGTCTATTAATAGCACATGGATACACCATGTACCGTTGGCTGACTAACTTGCCAAAACTCCAAATAATTAGTGTCTTTGTCGGCGTCCCAACTCTGTGTTGCAGTCGCAAAATGCTGAAATAGATTTGCATTAATGCAAAATCATTTCGCTGCAGCCATTTGGGACAGGCAATTCATATTGTATATATCCTTTAAATATGATTCATGGTAATATAACACTCATCTTGAAAGTCCAAACTGGGAGCTAATGAAACTAGAATGTAAGGATTTATCCCTAAGTGTGGTGTTAAATTAGTTACTTTTCTTTTCCAGCTTTTTCTTTCTTAACATACTCCTTCTTTCCCTATAGTTCTCTCTGTTTCTAATTTGATTCTAATTCAACTTATTTACTTATCCATCTCTCACACTCTACCTCGTGGATTCTTAAATTTTATTGGATGAGAAGTAAGATTACAAAGTCCTAGATAACCCATTAATGTCGATGCCATGTTATCAATTACTGAGCAGAGTTAATAATTCACCTGTGCAGTGTGAGTTAGAAATTCAGGATATTCACTGTGTGATGCATCCCTACAGCAATTCCTGAACCATTGGGTCAAAGTTTAAATCATGGGATAACGTGGATTTATGATAAAACTGCCCTTTGGATGGGAAGGTGTCGTGAAGAGAGTGAGAGATTTTATATAGTCAAGTGATTTGGCTTTCAAAATCTAGACTATGGAAGCAGTAGTGAATGTACACAGGATTGCCACACTGCAAATAGAATTTCCATATAAAATCTGTTGAGTGACTAGAAAAATTATGGTGGTAGAATGATTTGTGCATGTTTTTAAGTAATTAGAAATTGATAATAAATTGTTTGTGTTTATATCTTGGGTTTGTGTAACAGTCTATGATCAATACCAGTGCATTATCAATCTGACAGCAGCATCTTAAGGGTTGAATTTGCTATAAATTAAAACCTGAAATTGAATAAATATAGTGTATTTACAGATTAAGATTAATGTCTACATTGTGATGTCAGACTGAGATCTACAATTGGGCAAGGAGGTTGAGGTGGAGAGATAATTTTGTCCTTATTAAAATTAAGTAAATGAGCCATTTGGATTTGAGTAATACGGACTAAACGATCTCCAGTTTGAGTTCTGGTTCTCATTGAATTATCTGATTTCAGTCAGGATAATGTTCAGAAGTTTACAATCCTCTCCTATGTTACTGAAGAGGGCAAATTCTGTCAGGCTTCCTAGTATGATGGATATTTGGCAAATTCACACTCAAAATCCACCTGTGGACACTACGAGAGTGCCAAGTTGGCCTAAACTGCGATACTCTCCCCAGTTGTATTCTATTACCATTTGACTGTTTACATTCACATCTGGAGGCTGGCTAGCTGAATGACATATGTAGTATTGCTTTCCAATGTGGATCAGTGTCCTCAAGAGATGAGAGAAGAAATTGTGCAGATCTTAAGGAAACATTGTTCTGCACTAAATGTGACATGTCAAAAGAATGAATGCCAATATATTGATTTGAAATACAATAAAAGCTTTTTCCGCCCACAGAAGATCACAGGAGACCTACTGATTTTCGGGTATTAGCTGGTTGCTGTGTTGCAGATGCGGTCTTCTCAATCAGAAGACTGTATATTTATCTGTGACCATACTAGAAAGTAAATGATTCTTAGATTAGTTCCCTTTACTAAATCATGTTTTTCTCTTCCCATCCCTTCTAGAAATTTTCCCTATTAATTCCTAGCTGAAAAATGAAGGATCAGTTTTGTTCATCAATATGCTGGTAGCAGCAGAGCTTTCTGTTTTATGTAATTAAGTCAGCTTTTGAAAAATTAATAACAGTATAAAAACATTGAATTTGATAACATCATTGAACTTCCTAGATTTTAATCTATTCACCTCTTAAAATTAATGAATAAAGGCATTATGAGGGCATGAAAGCAGAGCTGAATTTGGCAAATTAGGTTAAAAAAATTGGTCAATAAAGACTTTTATGCAGGTATTTCACAATACACAGAATACATAAATTTCACTAAGTAGGTGGAATAGGGGAAGTAATGGCTTAGTGGTATTATCACTGGACTGTTAATCTAGAGACCCAGGTAATATTCTGGGACTCGGGTGCTAATTCTGCCACAGCAGATGGTGCATTGTGAATTCAGTAAAAATCTGAACAGAGCAAGATGACCATGAATCCATTGTACTTTGTCAGAAAAACCCAACTGGTTCATTATTGCCCTTTACAGTAGGAAACTGCTGTCCTTAACTGGTCTTCACCTACATGTGACTCCAGGTCCACAGCAATGTGATTGACTGCTAACTACCCTGTGGACAGTTAGGGATGGTCAATAAATGCTGGCTGAGCTATCGATGCCCTTATTCCATGAATGAATGAAAAAAAGAAAAATTCCAGGAGATGGACCCACTATTTGTGCAAAAGTAGAGAGGTTTAAAGAGTTTCAGTTTACTCTCCCTTTAAGATGGAGGAGTGTGCGTTGGAAACAACCGTGTTAATCTTTAGTAAAGGGAACTAATCCCATTCTCTCTCACTCACTCCAAACTATGCACAGGCTGGGTTTAGAGGAGAAAGACTTGGTTTGTTTGAAGTGTATAAGATGCTGAGAAGCATAATTCTTGAATAGTTTAAGGCAGAGCAAGATAGTGTTTTTAGATAAGTGGGTAAAGATCATTAGGAATTGATGGGGATGTGGATTTTTGAGGTTGAAATCAGATCTCTTACCAAGTCTTATGAATAGAGCAGTCTCAAGGTTGCTCCATAATATGGTCTTTTTCAAATGCTTTCCACTGTGCTATTTCCATTTTCAGAGCATTTATGTTTTGGTTTAGATTTAATTTTCTAGAGGGCTGCTTAATTCCAGTTCTGAGTGATGCCGGATGTTGTCTTATTACTGTAATGTCCTTGATACTTAATGATGTAAATGAAAGGATGGAAATTATTTTTAATCTTTTGATTTCCTAGATCTACAATAGTTATAATACATTCTATTTGGATTTATGCCACTTGGTGTTTTTTTTTATGGTTGTAACTGTCACTTGTTTTTGGTCAATGACATAAGTCTAAATTAGATTATTGAAATTGTTCCGAGGTTAATCTTATTCAACTGACAGATTTATTTTTTAATTGGCAGGAATTGGTTGTGGCATTCAGTCATCTTGTCATTCAGTATGAAAGTAATTTCTGCACCGTGGCATTGCAGTTCATGGAAGAAGAAAAGAACTACCCACTTCCTTCCCCTGCCAGTGTAATCGGTATGCGTGTTCACTTCTCTCATTTTAAAATTAAAATCAATGTCATGTGAATTTTGACAGTTTTTAAGGACGTGGTAAATTGTGTTCAGTGCCTCATTCAGATTGAAAAAATATAGCTTTCCAACAAAGTTTAGTTTTGTTGAGCAGTTCTTAAATTCACTTTTGGAGTGTGAACATTGTGGCATTTATAGGTCATGGGTGGAACAGTTGACTGATTTGTATGGTAATGCTAGCAGGCATCTAGGAGGTAAGACCAGATTGGATAAGTGCAGCAGGTTTCTTTTGTTAGAAAATCTGTGTTCACACCAATTTAATAGCTTCGTCTCTTATTACTGTTACCAGCCTAAATTTCATGCACAAGTCCTTGGGTGACAGCAAACCAAGAATTATAATGATTGATATTGAAATGAATTTCTCTCTCCATATTTCTGAATGCCTCCCTTTTTTGAGCCAAACTCCTTAAACATTAATTTCACATTTTTGCAACAGAAGTACTTCAGACAGTTGAGCAAAGCCATTGAATCTATCTTATTCCATCACAATACTCATATTTCAGCAATGAAAATATAAATCTGTAATATTGGACTAAAGTATTGAATAGGTCAAAAGCACTGAGCTTCACGGTGAGAAAAAGTTAATGTAAAGCAGACGTCAGGGAGTTTTTAACACAGCAATAGTACAGGGAACGATGATGAAGTCTCACTTTGGAGGAGTATTCATTGATTTCCTCCTCTTGGTTTATGTGTACACATTTGTGTACACGTGTATGTGCGCGCGCACACATGCATGCATCCGACCAACTGACCGTTCTACACATGCTGCTGAGGCATTATCCTCTTTCTGTTCTGTCTCCTTTTCTGTTTTACTCTTGGCCTCAGAGCTTTTGATTGATACAACTACAGTCTGCCACTTGGCTCCCACTCCTGCAGCTTAAACGCCATTCCTAAACGTCATTGCTTTTTCAGCTATGTTTCCTCTTCAAGAATCTTAAGACTAGTGTCTTCAATTTGACCCCTTGCTCTTTTGCATTTACGATGTTGCATTTATGTGCTACCAAGTAAAAATAGTGCAAGTGTAAAGTCTCCCAATGTTTCTCAGCCAGAGGTCTGGGTGCAGGTGCCTTTTAGACCAGAAATGGTTCTCAGAATTCAAAAATGGAGAAATATATGAAAATAATAATCTTTGGCACATGGTGGTATCAAGGTACCCTATCAAAACTGGAGTCAATGGTAAGGAGGGTGGAATCCTCCAATGGTTAGAATCATAGCTCATGCGAAGGAAAATGGTTGTGATTGTTGGAGGTCTATCAAGTCAACCTCGGGGCAAATCTGCAGGAGTTCCTCGGTACAGTGTCCTAAACCAAACCATCTTCAGTTGCTTCATCAATAATCTTCCGTTCATGATAAAGGTGGAAGTGGAGATATTCAATGATAATTGCAAATGCTCAGCACCATTTATGATTCCTTTGATGCTGAAGTAATCTATGTTCAAATGCAGCAAGCCTCGGACAGTATTCAGCTTTTATCTGAAAAGTGGTAAGATGTACTCCACACAAATGACAGTCAATAATCATCACCGACAAGATGATCCTCATATTACTAGAGCTCCACAATACTCCAGATCCTTGGCATCATCCTGGACGAAGCAGCCCACTTATTGGCACTGCACTAATACCACTACTACTCCCTCCACCACTGATAGTCATAAGCGGCAGTGTGAGCTATCCACAAGATGTACTTCAGAAATTCACTCAAAGCTCCTTGGACATCCTTCCAATCCCATGACCACTGCCATCCAGAGGGACAGCAGCAGATACATAGGAACACCACCACCTGCAAGTTCCCCTTCAAGTGCCTAACTAGCCTGACTTGAAAATATATCACTGTTCCTTCAGTGTCAATGGATCAAAATCATGGATCTGCCTTCCTCTCAGAATTATAGGCATACCTACTTCAAATGAACTGCAGCAGTTCAAGAGGGGAGCTCACCACCACCTTATCAAGGGCCCTGCAGGATGGGCAGTAATTGATGCTCACGTCCCATGAATGAATTTTAAAACGTGCCCAGTCTCCTATTTTTTTTTGCCTTTAGAAGAAACTTGGGAGTTTAATCTCGCTCCATCAATTGGGTAATTATGTATGGTTATTGTGAAATACCATGTGTCAAAGATGATTATTTTCATATCTTTCTCTGTTTTTGAAATCAGAGCCATTTTTTGGTCTAGAGGGCACCTACACCCAAACCTCTGGCAGAAATGCCTTGGGAGATTTGCATTATTTTTACTTGGTAACATCTTAAAATCCACAATCTTTTATTTAAGAAATAGGAACAGCAGGTGGCCATTTGGCCCCTCAGGCCAGCTCTGCCATTCAGTAGGTTTATGGCTGATCCAACATTCCTCATGTCCACTTTCCTGCACTTTTACCATTATCTTTGATTCCCTTCTCAACAAGAGTTTATCTACCTCAGCCTTAAACATCCACAAAACTCTTCCCCATTGTGGTAAGGACTTTCAGAGAGACTCAACACTCTCCGAGAAGAAAATCCTCCTCATTTCAGTTTTAAGATGGTGTCCCTTTATTCTGAGACTATCTGATCCTAGACTCTCCTGTGCGGGAAAACATCCACCTGCCATTTTTCCTGTCATGCCCCCTAAGAATCCTAAGTTTCAATCCTATATGTTTCACTTTTCTAAACTCCAGTGATTACAGTCCCAGCTTATTTAACCTTTGCTCATAAGAAAATCCTCCCATAACAGGGAGCACCTTCAGTGAACTGCCTACATGTTAAATTATATCTTTCATTAAGTAAGTGGACCAAAACTGCTCAGTGGTCCCAGGTGTTTTCACTAGCATGGTTGCAGTAAGGCTTCTGTACTCTTCTACTCAACCTCCTTGAAATAAGAGCCAGCGTTCCTTTAGCCTTTCTGATTACTTGCTGCACCTGTGTGCTGACTTTCTGTGTTTCATGCAAAGTACCCCAAAGTCCCTTTTTGTTTCAGCTCCCAGTAGTTTTTCTTCATTTAAATAACCTGTTTTTGTTGTTCTCCTTGCAACTTCACATTTACCAACTTTTTGTCCGTTAAAATATATTTTCTGTCCATCAATATATTTCTGTAAATGTTTGCATCCCTTTCACAACCTGCCTTTCCAAATTCTTTTGTATTGTCTGTAAATTTGGCTGTGGTATATTGACTGATTTCTTCCAAGTCATTGAAAACAGTTGCAGTCTCAGCACTAATCCCTGTGAAACACCACTGGTCACAAGTTAGCAACCTGAAAAGAACTCCTTGTTCCACTTGCTGTTTCTTGCCCATAAGCCAATTCTCTCTCCATGTCACTGTACTTTTTTTTAATATATTTGTGGGATGTGGATATCACTGGCTGGGATAGCACTTTTGCCTGTTTCAAATTGCCCTTGAGAAGTTGGTGCTGAGCTACCTTCTTGAACCACTCAGTCCATCTGCTGTGGGTTGACCTACAATGCCATTAGTGAGGGAATTCCAGGATTTTGACCCAATGACAGTGAAGGAATGGGGATGTTTCCAAGTCAGAATCGTGAGTGGCTTGGAGGAGGACTTGCAGATGGTCCTGTTCCCATGTATCTGCTGCCCTTGTCCGTGGGTTTGGAAGAGGCTATCTGAGGATCGTTGTGTTTCTGCAGTGCATCTTGCAGATAATGTACATTACTACTACTGAATGTCGGTGATGGAGGGAATGAGTGCTTGTGGGTGTAGTGCTGGTCAAGTGAGCTGCTCTGTCCTGGATGGTGTCAAGATTCTTGAGCATTGTTGGAGCTAAACCCATCCAGGCAAGTGGGGAGTATTCCATCACACTCCTGGCTTGTGCCTTATAGATGGTAGACAGGCTTTGGGGAATTAAGAGGTGAATTACTTGCCACAGTATTCCAAGCATCTGATCTGCTCTTGTAGCTATTGTGTTTATATGGTGAGTCTAGTCGGGTTTCGGGTGAATGGTAACCCTGCAGGATGTTAATACTGGGGGATTCAGTGAGACTACCTCCAGCACAGTGGGCTCTTAACTTGTATCTCAACCTTTTGAGAGGTACTTTGTGAAATGTCTTCTGGAAGTTCAGATACAACACATCTACTGATTCCCCTCCATCTACTCTAATTGAGACTTCCTTGAAAAACTCTAATGAATTTGTGACATGCAATTTCCCTTTCACAAAGCCACGCTCACTCCATTTGATTAAGTTATGATTTTCCACAAGTTCTGTTACTTCCTTAATAATTGATTCCAATAATTCTCCAACAGTAGATATTAGGCTAATTGGCCTATAGTTACCCACATTTTGCCTCCCTTGCTTTTTGAATGGGGATGTCACGTTGGCAGTTTTCCAATCCTCTGGTACTTCTCTGGAATTCAAGGGTTTTTGGGAAAATTGCAATCAATGTACCAAACAAACGGAATTACATATAAATTTTAGTAATATCCATGCCAGAAAATCTTTGCAATTTTGAGACCAATTCCTCTAAGTGTTGACCTTTTAAGGTCATCAAAGCTGACTTTATAATTATTTGCATTTTGAGACTAGTATCATTAGTCACAATAATATCACACATACAGTTTGGTGTTGATTTTCCTGCAGCAAAATTGAATAGCATTACTTAGTCTTTTACCAAGTTTAGTAGTATTGGGATGAATTTCATATCTAGGCTTAGAAATGCCTTTA
The DNA here is from genome assembly GCF_047496795.1 of Chiloscyllium punctatum. Taxonomy (NCBI): domain Eukaryota; kingdom Metazoa; phylum Chordata; class Chondrichthyes; order Orectolobiformes; family Hemiscylliidae; genus Chiloscyllium; species Chiloscyllium punctatum. The sequence continues at coordinate 55,536,343 of NC_092777.1, forward strand.
TTAATGTGGGGGCAGGGGGAATTGATTGACTAAATTGAATGGTATATCAATAAATAGATTAGATTAGATTCTCTACAACATGGAAACAGGCCCTTTGGCCCAACAAGTCCACACCGACCCTCCAAAGAGTAACCCACTGAGACCGACTCCCCTAGCCTACATTACCCCCTCAATTCACCTAGCCTGCACATCTTTGGACTGTGGGAGCAAACCAACGCAGACACGGAGAATATGCAAACTCCACACACAGTCGCCCGATGCAGAGATCGAACCAGGTCCCCGGCACTGTGAGGCAGCAGTGCTAACCACTGAGCAACCGTGCTTCCTTCGATTCAACTTCAGTCAGAATTGATCAGTAGTATAGTCTTTTGTATTCCTTAAAAGTATGGACAAGAATATACTGATTTATTATTAGCCATTACAATCCAGAGTTTAGGTTTGGTGGTTTATCCAAAAATTGTATTGAAAATTTCATCTGTGTCTGTTTTAAGTTAAATAATTCTTGTTCTTTAATGTGGTGTCACGCCTTGCATTCCTTTAAGGTTTGAAATATAGAATCTCGCAACTTAGAAAACTTAATTACTCTTGCACCAATGAGCATTTTGCAAGGGGACAGAGTCTGAGTGCCTTGGTTTTAACAACCACTGTCTTATGTAACCAATTTTTGTTTTGAAAATATATAAGTGCAAGTGTATCTTGCAATGATCAAACATGGATTAATCCTTTACATCTGCTGTGATTATATCTCTCCTGTTTATGGAGGACAGAGTGAGGACTGCAGATGCGCTTTTCCAGCAACACATTTTTCAGCTCTCTCCTGTTTAGGTATGCATTATGTCATACTGCAGTCATAACCTGGAACATGTTACTCTGCTGTTGGAAAATCTGAAAACTCAAGATACTGATTCACCCTCTGCCCCAACACAGACCAACATCACTGCTTAACTACAAAAAGCATTGTTTATTTCAGAAGGAAAGTTGAAATTGAATAGATTCAGTAACTAAATTTTCTATCATCTCTTCACTTCTCAACATGCCTTCATTGCACTTTCAGAACCTGGAAATTTCACACCCGTGCGTGATGGGCCAGCAACTCCAAGGCTTCGTTCAGTGAGTTCCTATGGGAATATCCGAGCTGCTACTTCAGTGCGGAACTTGAATAAATCTCTTCAGAATCTTAATTTAAATGAAGAAAGTAAGTACAATTAGAGCATGTGATAAATAGGTGTTAGTATCAATAATAATTGGCTGGCACAGACTTCCTATGCATACGTAATTAATTTGCTGTGAATTCCAAAAGTTGTTTGCAGCAGCATATTGTGCTGACGTTCACTTAAAAGCTCACCAGATGTAATACTGACAAATTGCAAAGCATACTGCATCTCTTCCTCCTCCATGTGTGGCTTAACAACTGGAGGAAAAGATCAGTTCCGAAGTGTAGTAGTTTCTATACTTCATTATTTCGCATCCAAATGGGTTCAGAAAACTAAACTAGCCAGCGCAGATCTAATTGACAGCCCACACGGTTTCCACCAGATCATAGACTAGTCCTGTGAGACTTACTCAGCAATTTTGTTTGGAACAGGCAACTTCATACATAGTGAAGTTCAGACCCCCTTATAAGTTCAATTGAAATAAACAGATTAATCATTCTATGTAGATTTATTCTTTGTTTCACTGATCAAATATTTATGTATAAGATTTTTATGTTTTGATCGAATCCCATCAAAATTGTTTCAAAAAGTACAGCCTTACTTGAAATCCTTCCCCGACTCGCTGCGCCTAACTTCTCTGAAAATATTTCCTGATCCCTGACTCTTTTCCTGATTTCTTCAATCTCCCTGCCCTCTGAGTTGGTTTCATCCACTGATTAGTTCCTATTTCTGCCAAAATGGTGACTAGCCATCTACCCTTATTGCACTCCCCGCCCAACTCCTTTAGCTGATATCGTTAACAGTGCCATCTCCACAGCATCCCTGCCTTCAAATCTGCAATTATCAGCATTCTAAAAGCATCCACTTTTGTCCTCTTTGTCTCTGCATTCCATATATTAAAAATAAACTTAAAAGTTGGTTAAAATTGCATCTGCTTTGCAATTTGAAGTATCAATTTAAAATATTATCATAGCAATGAAAGATCTAAGATGAACACACACCAAGTACTTTACATGGTTAATTATCCAAACATTAATGAACCAAAAGCTCTCGTAATGTTTTACTAATGTTTATGTCTGATTAAGATTTCAACAAACTTCCATTTTAAAAACACTCCATTTGGAAACAAGTAAATCTTCTGCAGTACAGGAAAACAACAACATTTGACCTAAAGATATTCAAAATTCAAAACCTGATTTGATCTTGAAAATTTGTATGATGTAAAATTCCATTATAAAATGAAATAAAGGTAATTGTGTTCCAACATTTATTATAAAATAATTCAACTGTCTTCTTCAATTGAACTTTTACAATATTGAACCTGTTCAATGAACAAAGTGATCTTGAAGTGTTTAATGTGCACTATGTAATATCAGATATTACAAAGTGTTAATTGTGAACTTGTGTTTGATGAATGAAAAATAAATGGCCAGTTACAAAATAGTAGTTCAATTCTGTAGTTACTTTTCCTAATGCTATCTGATCTGTAAAACTTACACCACTTCAGTAATGTTGTCACTCTAAAACAATCTCCTCAGTATTTAGTCACATTACAGAGTGTGTTCATGTTTAGAAAGTTTCTCCAATTTGTTGTTAATGCATTTAGCGATACTGTAGAGGCAACTGGCATCTTCAACCCTGACAATGTGTACTCTTATTTCAGTTTTTCAAGGAAGGTATTGTCCAACTGGAATTGCAATCTGTTGTCATTCAATAGTTGTTGAGTAGCGGAATTTCATTTTAAAAGGGGATGTATTTTTTAAAACTAAACAGTTTATTCTGTTTCCTCAAAAGTTTCCAAACAAAAGCTTTTCCACCTGGAATGTGTATATTTACCTTTTCCAACATCCCTTTTGAACATCATTGTACAAATTGTAAATGCAGATTGCCAGTGCCTTTTGGAATGTCCACATTTGAATAAATTTCTCGTGGCTCCTTTAAGAAAGTAACTTGTAACTAGTTCTCTCTCCTTCGAACAAGTCTGACTAAGTTTGAGAGCTGAGAAATGCCATAATTGCGGGCAAGAACTCTGTCGAATTGTGAATCATGATGTAACGTTGGACTTTTGACATTAACAGTTCCAAAATGAGAATGACTAAAGATCAAATTTAAAGAATGGTTAGTTGTCAGATGACCATTGGTCCTTTCACATGTTCATAATGTATTCCTGAAACGACAATTTGGAAATGCACTGTCTTCCTTCCCAAATGGCAATACCAGAAACACTAGTCAGATACTTTCTTCCTCACCAAGTAGGAGGGAAAACTGTACTGGTTACCCTTTTGAGTCTCTGATTGAAAAGGTGAAAAGTATATCTGTTTCCACATGCCTTCCACAGACTAATATTTGCAGAGGTTTGGGAGTAAATAACCTCACCAATCTCTTCACTATTGATCAAGTGAAAGAAAGTTAAATAATAACGCTGCAGTCCAGAATGCTTCATAAAAAACTGATGACACAAAACAATACCTTGGGGTGACTTGCTGTGATAAGGAATGAAAGCTTAAGGCAAAGAAATGAAGCAAGACTAAAATTCAGATGGAAGCGTAATTAAATGGTGAAAGAAAAGCTTGTTGTATTTATTGTCCATTAGCTTTTCACTTCTATTTAAATTGCCCAGAATTTAATCTTGAGTTTCTCGAATCATATGAAGATTAGCATATTTTGCTTTGCAGTGAAGTGATTGAAAAATGAATGTCACAATAATTTGATCCTTACAGAGATGGGGATGTAATTATGATGGTCTTACTAGGAAATTGTGTATTTAAACGTGATGTTGCTAAAGATGCTTAATTCTTCATCTTTATTTTTATTCTGTTTCAGCCGGTGGTTCAAACCCATTCTCTCCTGGGTATCTAAGCACCAGCAGTAGCGCCAGTAGTACTCTGGGAAGCCCCGACAATGATGAGTACATCCTTTCGTTTGAAACCATAGATAAAATGAGGAGAGTCAGTTCCTACAGCTCCTTGAATTCATTAATAGGTGAGACTTCATGATATCAATTTCTTGCGAGGTACTTCTTAAATTTCTTCCCAGGATTAAATTTGGGGCCAGTTTGTTAAATTTAAATAATAATATACTCCTCAGTGAAACATATACATTGAAACATAGAAAGTAGGAGCCGGAGTAAGTTCCTCAACTTCTCAAACCTGCTCCACCATTCAGTGTAATCATGGCTGATTATCATCTAGTTCAGACCTCTGTTCCTGCTTCCCATTCTGTGGAAGCAGGCCATTTACACTATCACGTCCACACGTCCCAAGAGCATCCCATCTAGATCCCTCTCCCCTGCCCCTCCCCCCACTCTATCCCTGTAACCCTGCATTTCCCATGGCTAACCCACCAAGTTTGCACATCCTTGGACACTATGGACAGTTTGGCATGCCCAGTTCACCTAACCTGCACATCTTTGGACTTTTGGAGGAAACCCACGCAGACACAAGGAGAATGTGCAAACTCTACACAGATAGTCACCCAAAATTGGAATCCCCTTGATCGTTTTATCCCTAAGAACTATTTCTAACTCGTCTCTGAAAATTTTCAGTGTTTTGGCCTCAACTACTTTCTGTGGCATTCCATAGACTCTCTGTTCTCTTGGTGAAGAAATTTCTCCTTATCTGTGTCCTCACTGACCTACCCCATATCTTTAAACTGTGACCCCCTGGTTCTAGATTCCCTGATAATCGGGACCATTCTTCCTGTGTTTACTTTATCTAGTCCTTTTAGAATTATACAGATTTTTGTGAGATATTCCCCTCATTTGGCTAAACTGCAGTCAATATAATCCTAACTGATCCAATCTCTCTCCATGCATCAGTCCGAGGAATCGGTTCTTCATTGTACAGTTCTACCCTAAATGGTAATGAATTTGGTACTCTGCTTGAGCAAAGCCGGTTTAATCTTGGAATTAATTCACTTTACTTTTGTCCATGGTATTTAATTCTTAGAGTAAAGTTGTTGCAGTAGTAAGCAAACTTTTTATTTATTTGTTTGGCTCTTGCCCCATTGTCACCCTGTTGCCTAACTCACCATAAGATGCTGTTGCCGCATAATGTATATCAGATATGTCAATAACCTAAAACAAAACAAAGACCTGCGGATGCTGAACACCTGGAAGAAAAGCAGAAATTGCTGGAAAAACAGGTCTGACATCATCTGTGGAAAGAATGCAGAGTTAACGTTTTGAGTCCAACCTTCTTCAGAACAGCTTCAGCTTTGAGTAGTGAGTAGTTACACGATTGTGCTCCTGGTGCTTGCAACATGATAACCGTAACTCTCAATGAATTGGGAGAAATGGTCAGCAGCTGTGAGAATGATCTCATACTTGGTGGAATCCAGAACGACTTGTACAGTGCCTTGAAGGTACCAAAAATTTAATGGCTCCACACAAGTGCAAACAGACAAAGGGTGCCCAAAATGGAGGTGATGGTAATTGGACAGGTGACCTAAATATGGTGCTCAGAGCTAGGTTTCAACCAGCATCTTACAAAGAAGGGAATGGTAGAGGAGTGAAAATGTTTAGAAACAGGATCACACTGCACAGTACCGTTTAACAGCTGCTTTCTCGCCTGCTAGAAGAACATGCAGGATTTTGCATCACTTGTGAAATTGTACTCAGGCAAGGAGGTACTGAGGGGAAGCATACAGGAGAAAATTGCTTGTAAAAGGCCACAGAGGCATTTATTCTTAATAAAAGTAATAACTTCTCATTTGAGCAAATTTAGTTAGCTGTCATCCTTCTTTAACTTTCAGGCTGTACACTAACAAAAGCAACTTGAAGTTGATTGAATGCTTAATCAACTTAAATCCATTTGTTGGGAGGGCTGGGAACATGGCTTCACTTAATATAAAAGCAGGATTAGATGCAAGATTACTATATGTTAACTCAAGCTCCTATTAATTTAATAGCAAAGTGTGCTTGAATTACAGTATGAATGACGCCCCCATGTAAATTTCCACTGTTGAAGGAGATGAATAGTTTTTAGGTATCACTGTTGTTCACCCCCGAACCCTAATGGTAATGGTTTCTACAATCAGTCTTTGACCAGAACCATCACAACTTGGTCTGTATCCTAGATTTTATGATAGATAAGAGATAAATTGACTACCTGATTCAATGATCACATGTTAATTAGTGCAGCAATTTGCACATTCCATGGAAATATGGTTAAAATGATGGAATTGAAAATATTTCTCAATGTTTCCACGATGTTGAGATTTTAAAACATTGTGCAACTTCATCAATGAAGCAGTTGTCTTGACGTTTGTGTAGATTAATGCAGTACAACTTGCAACTTGTCAGTAGCAATGTTACAGGAATTCTAGTATAATTAATGATACCAGAATAAATGAACAAATTCAACTGGGATAGCACAACAATCATAGGAAAAGCTAAACAGAGGACAGCCAGAGAATTTCTAGAAGCATGGCACTCATCCATGGACTGACTCAACAATCTCACAGACCTAAACGCAATATACAGGCTACTACAATGAACAACCGGACACAACAGGAACGGAACCAAATAAATTCCAGAAGAGACAGTCAAGTAGTGCTTTACAGGATGCTCCAAAGCACTGAAAATGTCATCCAGACAGGGAGCGAAATGTCTGCAAATCAACTTCCCAGCTTGGCGAACATACCCACAACCACAACAACCGGCACCCGAGTTACAAATCTTTATGCAAACCTTGAACACCTATGGGTGAGACATGCTCAGAGAAGCAAAGAAATGGGAATCCTGTGTCAACCATGTAAGCGCTACCTATGAACAACTCCAATTCCTTCTTGGAATCCGAAGGACTCAAATACTACCACCTTGTGTCAGATACAGACCACCAATTAACAACCCAAAAGCCAGAAAAACAGATAAAATGGTCTCAGGGTGATCCAGGTTATGATTGCAGACACATGCAACAGACTGCACAAGTACAGACAAGAAATTGCATGCCAAAAATTGTTAATTTCAAAAACAACCACTCAAAAGTGGACTGTGACAATCGAACAGGCTAGCACCATAGGACAGAACAGAACCACATAAAGAAAGAGAACGGCATTACAAGACAAAATAACTAAGCTAACCAAGAGCTGAGAAGGCTGACAGCTGAGTAAGAGACTTCACCAATAGACAGCCTCCAGACACAGAAAAAGCTGTACTAGCTAAAGGACTCAACTACAACCACAGGGATGCAAAAACAACAGACTTCCTAGCTGTGCTAGAATGTATGCTCAGAACTAACGGACTAACTGAAGAGGCACCACAAGCAGTCAGGCAAACCATTATACCCTTACAAACAAAAAACGTCAAATGAATAACCTCAACACCAAGGTCGAGAGTGTGGTGCTAGAAAAGCACAGCAGGTCAGGCAGTATCTGAGGAGCCGAAGAATCGACATTTCGGGCATAAGTCCTTCAACACCAAAGAGAGAGAGGGCCTGAAAACACACACAAATGTCAAGAACATAATTATAGTACTGGTGGATAAAAGCAGAATGATGGTTATTGTGGACAAGACCAAATATATACATAAAGCAGAGAAACTACTTGCAGATACTGACACCTACCTCCAGAGGGATTCCCTACAATGTGGAACAGGCCCTTCGGCCCAACCAGTCCACACCTCCTCTCTGAAGAGTAACCCACCCAGACCCATTTGCCTCTGACCGATGCCCCCAACACAATGGGTAATTTAGCAAGACCAGTCCACCTGACCTGCACATCTTTGGATTGTGGGAGGAAACCAGAGTACCCGGAGGAAACCCACACAGACACTGGGGAGAATGTGCAAACTCCACATACAGTCGCCCAAGCCTGGAATCGAACCCAGATCCCTGGCGCTATGAGACTGCAGTGCTAACCACTGAGCCACAGCTAACCAATAGAATAAACAACATGTTACGAAACCTATACACAAATGGACTGATAATCAGGATTGACCGACAAAGGGTGAAACCAAAAAGCAACAACACCCCTAGATTTTATGGATTACCAAAGGCACACAAACCAGGCATATCACTAAGACCCATTGTGACAATCCCAGGAACCCCAGTGCATAAACAAAAGCTGAATTCTCATATCAGCGGATCCAAACACTCCATACAGTCATCACAGGAATTCCTAGATAACATCAAGAATATAAACATAGACCAGGAAGAAGCAATAATTTCTTTCAATGTAACAGCACTGTTCAGTTCAATTGACAAAACTCTAGCCAGAGAGACAATAGCCAACCTTCTGGACAAACTGAACAGTGACATGTCGAGGAACCTATCAACAAGGACTGCATACTCAAACTGCTAGACCTGTGCTTGACGACACACTTCACATTCAACAACCAAATATATGAACAGATCAATGGAACATCTATGGGCTCACCCATCTCTGGGCTTATAGCAGAGGCAGTGATGCAAAGACTGCACCACACAAGTGTACAGAAAAGCCACCCACATGGACCAGATCCTGAACAGCTGCATTAGGACCCTATTCAAAAGGGCTACAACACACTGTAGCACTCCCGATCTGCGAAGAGCACACCTTTACAGAGTCTTCACTAAGAACGGATATCCTCGTAACTTCATCTGCAGATGCCACACTAACCACTCTATCTTACATTAAAAAATGTCTCTGAACTGGCAGCCAGACTTCTCCAACCACTGGGATTCCTGACAGTCCATAAACCGATAGCCATGCTCAGACAGCAACTCACCAGGACAAAAGTAAATTACACGATTCCATGAAAAGACTGCAAGAAATACTATATAAAACATATAGGCAGACAACTTGCAATCCACATCCATGACACCAACTAGCCACTAAATGCTACGACCAACTGTCCCTGGTAGCCATACACACAGATGACAAGGACTACAAATTTGACTGGGACAACACAACGATCATGGGGCAGCCGGAGAATTTCTAGAAGCATGGCACACGTCCACAGACTCCATCAGCAAGCACATAGACCTAAACCCAATATACTGGCCACGACAGTGAACAACTGGAACTGGCAGCAGGAGCAGAACCAAATAAATTCCAGAAGAGAGTGTATAGCAGCGCTTCACATGAGGCTCCAAAGCACTGATGATGTCACCTAGACAGGGGACAAAACATCTATAAATCAGCTTCCCAGCTCGGCGAACATACCCATAACTGCAGCAACCGGCACCCAAGCTAAAATTCTTTTTGCAAGCCTTGATTATGAAAAAGATAATTGCTAATGTTTCTTTATAACCTGTTTAAAATGTTATCAAACTGGTTTCTTGTAGGTAGTTCTGTTTACGAAAAGACTGATATCCCAGTCATTTCTCCTATGATGTTTGAGTACTGATTGACATTGGAAGTATTGCTGCAGAGAGTATATTTCAGTTAAACTCTAAACTGAAACGATGCATTGTTTTTAAATTATTGAATGTGCGAATAAGCACTGAAAAGAACATGATGCTTCTGAGTATACTTCCCACATTATCTCCCTTGTGAAAGGGTTGTCAAAACAGTTTGAATATTGTGTGCAACCTTTCACAACTTCAGAAAATCCCAATGCAGTTTGAACCTGTGAAGTGTAGTCACAATTCATGTGTGTTTGTGTGTGATGGTGGTGTGTAGGGAAGGGGACATTGTTGGCTGGCCAGCATTTATGACCTGACTCTAGATGCCCTTGAAAAGGTGACGATGAGCTGCCTTGTGAACTGCTGAAGTACATGTTCTATAGACAGACCCACAATGCTGTCAGGGAGGGAGTTGCAGGATTTTCTTAGATTACTTAGTGTGGAAACAGGCCCTTCGGCCCAACAAGTCCACACAGACCCGCCGAAGCGCAACCCACCCAGACCCATTCCTTTACATTTACCCTTTAACTTAACACAACAGGCAATTTAGCATGGCCAACTCGCCTAACCTGCACATTTTTTGGAGTGTGGGAGGAAACCGGAGCACCCGGAGGAAACCCACGCAGACACGGGTAGAATGTGCAAACTCCACACAGTCACTCGCCTGAAGCAGGAATTGAACCCGGGTCTCTGACGCTGCGAGGCAGCACTGCTAACCACTGTGCCACCGTGCTGCCCATTTTTACCCAGGAAGTGAAGGAACAGTGATTATATATAATTTCCAAGTCAGGATGGTGAATGACTTGGAGGGCTACTTGTAGGTGGTGGTGTTTCCATGTGTCTGCTGTCCTTGTCCTTCTAAATAGAAGTTGTCATGGGTTTGGAAGGCACTGTCAATTGGTGAATTCCTGCAGTGCATCTTGTAGAGAGTGCACACTGTTGCTACTGAGTATTGGTGATGGAGAGTATGGATGTGATGCCAATTAAGTGGGCTACTTTGGTGTCAAGCTTTTTGAGCATTGTTGGAGCTGCACCCACCCAGACAAGTGCTCAATTTACTCTCAGCCTGCTCACGCTAACAGCTGTGAGGTAATAATTAAATAATCTGTTGGAGTTTTTTTTGGAGAGAGAAATATTGTCGAGGTCCTTGAGTACTCTTCTGTGGAATAATGCTATGGGATGTCACATTCTACTTGAGAAGGCAGACAACAGACTTGATCTAACATCTGATCTGAAAGATGACCCCTCTGATAATGCAGTGCACAATACTGTGGTGATGTGTCAGCCTGGAGTTTGTACTCCAGTTTCTAGAGTTAACTGGCAGCTAATCTTCTGTTGTGTTTACACTGAATAACCAGCTTCCCCTTCACAGCCATAGAATGGATTTTTTTAACATTGTGGGGAAAATATTTTCGCTAAAACCCTTTGTCTGCAATTGTTGTTAATCCCATAAGTAGTACATTATCGAATTCTTAAGGAAGATCGCCGAGGAAATGGACAGAGAAAAGCTTTGACGCTAGACTGTCAATGTCTTTGAGGAATAAAGGGCTATAAGTTGCATTGCATTTCTTCTGTAATTAGAGGTTGAGGTTAGTTATAGGTTCCCTTTGGCTTGATCATTTTGCAATGTATCTTTGAATAGATTCCATTTATTAACCTCTTCTACCTTCTGTAAAAACAAAAGAGGGGGCTAAAGTATCAGAATTGAAATTGTCTTAAGCTTTGGCCTTTTACAAGGAGAAATTTGTAGTTTTTAAGGCATAATCACCATATCAAGTTGTGCACATTGCAAACTGCTGCATAAACTCACAACTCAAAGTGACATTATTTTCTCTGTCCTGTCAGAAGTAGAATATGCCATGTCTGTAAAGGATTATTTAAATTATCTTCAATTTTTTTGTGAGACTTTAAAATGTATTCACTATATGTATAACATCATAGTGAATCATTGGATGATCTGTTTTTTAAATCAAGCTTACAAGAAATTGCTATTTATTGTCATTCTATTTTGATTTCAACAAATGTGTCAATTAGAGGAACTCGCAATAAAAGTGAGAGAGAAATCTTGATTAAAACAGCTGTCCTGTTCATAGTTAGTTTGATTTTAATTTCAAGTCTGGTGTGCTTTTAAGTGGATGATATTGTAAAATTATTGCTGAGGCAATCTAAGAATGTTCTGGACTATTGTTTAATCTTCATTGTTGGTTTATGTAATGGTCAATTATTCCAATTATTTGTTTTATTTCTAAATGTTAATCAAAGTAGCTTTAAAATGTGTGGTAAGAAACTGGTTTCAGGGAAGTGAAAATTAAAAGGGAAGATTTCCATGCCCCCTCAGCCTATTGGAATGGCCACAATTAGTGAAGATTGAGGACAATATTTCATCCTCACTAACATGCAACACTGGAAGTCCCCCCAGGGGTACGTACTCAGCCCCCTACTGTACTTACTATATACCCATGACTCTGTTGCCAAATACTAGACTAATGCCATTTACAAGTTCGCTGATGACACCACCATAGTTCGTCGAATCTCAACTGGCGACGAAACAGACTACAGACGGGAGGTGGAAGACCTGGAAAAATGGTGCACTGAGAACAACCTAGCACTCAATGCCTGCAAAACCAAGGGAATTCATTATTGGCTTTCAACGGGATGCTACTTACACCACCACCACCACCATCCCCCCCTCCCCGCACATGCACACGCGCACACATGCACACGCATATTAACAGCACAGAGATGGACCGAGTGGAGAGCTTCAAGCTCCTGAGAGTGGTCATCCTCAATAAGCTTTCTTGGACTCTTCATTTGGATGCACTGGTTACAAAGGCCCAACGTCTCCTCTTCCTCAGGCAGCTGAGAAAATTTGGCATGATAGCGAATACCCTTACCAACTTTTATAGGTGCGCCATTGAGAGCATTCTGTCTGGATGTATCACTACCTGCTATGGCAACTGTACCATTCAAGATCGGAGATGGTTACAGAGAGTGGCGAACTTGGTCCGGACAATCTCACAGGCCCATCTCCCATCTATAGAATTCATCTACCAGGCCTGTTGTCAAGGAAAGGTCGCCAGCATTCTCAATGATCCATCCCACCCTGACGATGTTTTTCTACAATCTTTATCATCTAGTAGAAGGTACAGAAGCCTGAACACACGCACCAGCCAGTTTCGACCCTACTGTTGTTAGAATACTGAATGGACTCTCAAACTCTTAACATTCACCTGTACCTGTACCTTGTTTTTGCCACTGTTGTTATTATTTACTTATCTATGCTACTTAACTCTGTGATCTGCCTGTTTTGCTCGCAAGGCAAAGCTTTTCACTGTGCCTCAGTACACGTGACAATAAATTCAATTCAATTCAAACTACATCATGAGCTTGACCCAGATTCAAGAGCCGCAAGAAATTATTGATGAACCCAGCCTCCTGCACTTTAAAAGTTCTTAGAAGGGAATGAGAAGGAACTTAGAGATAGAAACAGAGCTAAACAAACTCTGTTTTTATTGTCCTTTATTGAAGAATTCTTTTTTAAAATTCCTTCTTTATTAAAGAAGTAAGACAAGTCAGAAGGGATGAAGATCTTAGAGGTTATAAACAGGCTTGAAGTTGAGATTGGACACAGTCATCAATATTATGAATAACTAATACCCCCAAAGTGTTCACAATAAAAGGCATGAGTAGCGTCTCCTAAGCAAATAAAGTTCAATTAAAAGCAATGACCCCCACCTCTGGTCAAAAAGTTTCAGGTTCAAGCTGAATTTAGAGATTTGAAAATATAATCAATGCTGACATTTCAGTGCATTACAGTGGGGGTGTGTTGCATTGTTAAGGTGCAGTCTTTGAAAAGCACTTAAAAAACATGAACCCATCTATCCTGAGTTGATTGTAAAACATGACAGTGCATTATTCAGCTGTGAACTGATCAGTTATCCGGCTCTCCTCTTCCATATGCTTTCTTCAACAGACCTAATAAAATAGATTGTTCATCTCATTCATTAGGTGATCTTGTTGTTTGTTTCCCAACATTGTAACAATGGCTACATATAAAATGTACTTTCCATGAGATCCTTTGCAAAGTCCTGAGGTTGAGATATGTACTGTATAACGGGGATTCATTCATACTTAAGATTTATTGGATAGTAATTGGATAGTTGGGTAATACCAGGCTAGAAACAGGCTCACATGACACCCATAAGGGGCACAGATCCATTACTGTCACTGCCAAACTTAGTGATAGCATGGAATTGGTTATGAGGATTAAATTTGAGGATTATCTGTATGTTAATAATCTAAAATAAAAGCTGACGAATTCAATTCTCAACAAGTTTGAGAAAGTGACTGTGAAAATGCTGAAGACATGGTGTGCTTTCACTTGGAAAAAAGCAGTTGAGGAAGGCCATTTAAATGCAAGTGTAATGATTCAGAGCAATTCCTGGGAATGGGTAAGAAATTGGCTGGAGGTTAGTGAGCCATGGGCACTCCTTGGAGTGGTGAGTCAGGAAAGAAAACAGTTGAGTGAAGTATTCCAGTACTCTGTGTTGGGATCACCGCTGTTTCTATTTTCCATTCATCACTCGGGATTTACAAAGTGATACCGACTAGGTTTTGTGCCTGTTTGGGATATGAACCATGACACTTTAATTCAGAGACAATGGTGCTATGTTAAGCCATGGTTGAAAGCACCAATCAGGGCACTCAGAAACCTAGCTGGCCTTCAAATACTGCAAAGGATCTTCTGTCAGCAGCAATTCTATAGTGGGTTTACATTAGTCCAAACGGAATGTCTCAGCATAGATGGCAATTTTGTCCATACACCCCTGTAATTTTTTTCCTTTTCAATTGTTTTCAATCCTCTTTCGCATATTTCAATTGTGCATTCTGACAAAGCTGACTTGTTCTTTTGCCAGTCACCTTAAATCTATGTCCTCTAATTACTCGGCTTCTCCCCCTGGAAATAGTTTTGTCTCTGTTTTCATTTTGGCTTTATTCTCAGTTAGTTAAGGGCAGTATGGTGGCTCAGTGGTTAGCGCTGCTGCCTCCCAACTCCAGGAACCCATGTTCGATTCCAGCCTCAGGCAACTGTCTGCCTGGATTTTCTCCAGATGCTCCAGTTTCCTTCCACAGTTCAAAGGTGTGCTGGTTAGGTGGATTTGTCATGCTAAATTGCCCCATAGTATTCAAGGAAGTGCAGGCGATGTGGGTTAGCCATGGTAAATGTGGAGTTATGAGGTTAGGGTCAGTGAGAACAGGGGACGAGGGGTCAGTCTAGGTAGGATGATGTTCAGAGGGTCAGTGCAGACTTGATGGGCTGAACGGCCTCAATCTGCACTGTAGGAATTCTGATTCTGTGACATCCCTCACAACATTGATTTTGCTATCTTTCCACCTTGTATGGCTTCTAAGAATTCAGGCAACAAGAGATTTCTAATGAATGAACAAATAAACAGAACGTCTCTAACATCTACAGGCTTTTTCAGCACTTGTCAGGAACCTACCATCTTCCAATGAATTGTTGTCAGAACTGACAACTCTTAAATTAAAACTTTGTCAGTACAGATTCATGCAGTTTGTCAGGTGAAGTGTTTGACAATGGACATTTTATCAGTTCTGTTGTCTCCAGAACCAGGATGAGCTCCAAGGTTATGAGTTTTATACTGGAAGATGCTAACAACATATCAGGCCTTTAAGAGAGTGGTGTGGGGGTGGGGGGAGGGGGGGCGGTGGGGAGTAGCGGAAGGGGGCTTGCGCAGAGGTGAGTATAGTGGCTATCACTAAGGAAAACTTGCTGGGGAAGCTGAAAGGCTTAAGGGTTGATAAATAGCCCAGACCAGATTGGCTACATTGCAGAGATCTGAAGGAGGCATTGGTTCTGATCTTTCAGGAATGACTTGAGTCTGGGAGGTTCTCGGAGAACGAGAAAATAGCTAATGTCTCTCCCCTGTTTTAGGAAGAGAGGGAGGCAGAAGTCAGGTGACTATAGGTGGTTTGCCTGACTTCAGTTGTTGTTGAGATGTTAGAGTCCATTATTAACGACGAGATTGTGAAGTACTTGGAAGTGCATGATACACTAGAGCTGAGTCAGCACGAGTGGAGGTCATGCCTGTTAAATTATTAAATCTTTTGAGGAGGTAACGAGTGAATTAAACAAAGAAGAGCCAATGGAAGTGATCTAGAACATAAAACATAGAAGAATACAGCGCAGTACAGGCCCTTCGGCCCTCGATGTTGCGCCGATCAAAGCCCACCTAACCTACACTAACCCACTATCCTCCATATACCTATCCAATGTCCGCTTAAATACCCATAAAGAGGGAGAGTCCACTACTGCTACTGGCAGGGCATTCCATGAACTTACGACTCGCTGAGTGAAGAACCTACCCCTAACATCAGTCCTATATCTACCCCCCCTTAATTTAAAGCTATGCCCCCTTGTAATAGCTGACTCCATACGTGGAAAAAGGTTCTCACTGTCAACCCTATCTAACCCCCTAATCATCTTGTACACCTCTATCAAGTCACCCCTAAACCTTCTTTTCTCCAATGAAAACAACCCCAAGTGCCTCAGCCTTTCCTCATAGGATCTTCCTACCATACCAGGCAACATCCTGGTAAACTTCCTCTGCACCCGTTCCAGTGCCTCCACATCCTTCCTATAGTATGGCGACCAAAACTGCACACAATATTCCAGATTTAGATTTAGATTTTCAGAAGGTCTTTGACAAGATGCCGCACAGGTGGCTGCTAAATAAGATAAGAGCCCAAAATGGCAAGGGGCAAGCTCTATTGGTATGGAACGAGGATTGGCTGACTGTCAAAGACAGAGAGTGGGGATAAAGGGGTCTTTTTCATGATGGCAGACGATACCTAATGGAATTCTGCAGGGTTTCTTGTTGGGAGCGCAAGTATTCACTTTATACATTAATATGGACGAAGGAATGAGGGCATTGTTGCTAAGTTTGCAGATGATACAAAGGTGGTTGAAATGACAGGTAATGTTGAGAAAGTGGGCAGACTGCAGAAGAACTTGAGGCAGGCTAGGAGACTATGCGAAGAAGTGGCAGATAGAATACAATGCGGGCAATTTGAGGTTATGCACTTTGGTAGGAAGAATAGAGATGTAGACTATTTTCTCACCGAGGAAAGGCTTTGAAATTCTGAAGCACAAAAGGGACTTGTGGAGTTCTAGTTCACGATTTCCACAAGGTTAATGAGCTGGTTCAGTTGGCAGTTGGGAAGACAAATGCAATGTTACCATTCATTTCAAGAAGTCTAGAATGCAAGATGTAATGCCGAGGCTGTACAAGGCCGTGGTCAGACCACGTTTAGAATATTGTGAGCAGTTTTGAGCCCTTTGTCAAAGGATGGATGTGCTGGAGTTGGAGGAAGGCCAGAGGAGGTTTACAATAATGATCCCTCAGATGAAGGGCTTGTTCTACAGGGAGCAGTTGAGGTCTCTGGATATGTACGCAGTGGGGTGAGGGGAGTGTGATTCCCATTGAAACTTACACAATAATGAGAGCCTTGGTAGAGTGCATGTGAAGATGATGTTTCCATTAACAGTAGAGACTAGGAACCAAGGGCACAGCCAGAATAACGGGACAACTCTTTCCCCTGAGTGTGGTTAATCTGTGGCGGTCAAGTCATTATGTGCCTTCAAGATAGAGGTAAGTTCTTAATTGGGAAGGGAATCTAGAGTCACAGGGAAAAAGCAGGAGAATAAGGTTGAAAAACATATCGGCCATGATCAAATGGCAGAGTAGACTCAATGGGCCAAATGGCCTATTTTGCTTTTTATCTTAGATTGGTTTTTTTTTGCTTATACATTTGTTAAATGTGGGAGTCGCTGGCTGGCCAGCGTTTATTGCCGTTCCTAGTTCCCCTTGAAAGGTGGTGCTGAGCTGCTTTGTTGAACTGCTGCAGTCCACCTGCTGTAGATTGACTCAATGCCATTAAGAAGGAAATTCCAAGATTCTCACCCCGTGACAGTGAGGGAACGGAGGTATGTTTCCAAGTCAGGATGCTGAGTGGCTAGGAGGGAAACTTGAAAGTGGTCATGTTCCCATATATTTGCTGTCCTTGACATTCTGGATGGAAGTGGTCGTGTGTTTGGAAGGGGCTTTTGAGGATCCTCCATGAATGGGCAGTACGGTGACTCAGTGGTTAATACTGCTGCCCCTCAGCGCCAGGGACCTGGGTTCAATTCCTGCCTCGGGCGGCTGTCTATGCGGAGTTTGCACATTCTCTCTGGGTGCTCTGGTTTCCTCCGCAGTCCAAAGATGTGCAGGCGAGGTGAATTGGCCACGCTAAATTGCATATAGTGTTCAAGGATGCATAGGTTAGATGCATTAGTCAGGGGCAAATGTAAAGTAATAGGGTAGGGGGAATGGGCCTGGGTGGGTTACTCTTCGGAGGGTTAGTGTGGACTTGTTGTGCCGAAGGACTTGTTTCCACAATGTAGGGATTCTGAGTTCTATGAGAATTTCTGCAGAATTTCTTTTATGTAGCACACATTGCTGCTACTGAGCATCGGCGATGGAGGTTGTGAATGCTTATGGGGTGTAGTGCTAATCAAGTGAGCTGCTTTGCCCTGGATGGTGCCAAGCTTCTTGTGTTGGGGCTGAACTCAATCAAGCAAGTGGGAAGTATTTCATCATGCTCCTGACTTGTGCCTTGTAGATGGTGGACAAACTTTGGGGAGTTAGGAAGTATTCCTAGCTTCTGACCTGCTCTTGTAGCTACTGTTTTTATATGGTGAATCAGTTGACTTTCTGGTCAATGATAACCCCCAGGATGTTGATTGTGGGGGATTTGGTGATGGTAACACCATTGAATGTCATGGGGCGGTGGTTAGATTTTCTGTCTTTACTTGTAGTTGGTTTGGAGTGCTGCTGTTGCTGCTTCTAGCAACCTCAAATGGGATTAAATAATGCGAACAAGTCTTAAATATCAGCTACAGTACCAGATGAGGATCTTTTTATTTCTGAAAGAACTTGTGTAGGAAGACTTCAGCTTTGTTACTTGAGAAGTTATCTCAAGTCCTTCATTACCATACCAGTGCAACTCATCTAGATGTTAAAGAGGCACTGTCTACACTTAGTTTCACTTAAATTGACCTCATAAACAAAGATAGCTTATTCCTACCAATACTACATACCTAAAAATAATTCTCTTATAGTGCCCAATTAGATTATTGAAGAAGATTGTCAGCATTTGCAGATTAAAAATTACTTTTCTCGTCTCGATCATGAGCACAAAGGAAATTCCAGTTGTGTACACTGATGGCATTGGTGCAACAAGTCAACAAAATTCATTTAAATCTAGCACTGCTAGAAATTCTCAACAGCTCAGGCAGTATCACTGGAGAGAGCAACAGAATTGATCATTCAGCTCAATGAACAGGTCAACAGTACTGTGAAAAGTTGGAGATCTGATGGGTTGTGTGTAAATATTAAGATAGGAGAGTGTAAAAAGAAACGTGTGATGTGAGCTGGGTCAGAGATAAAAAAGCTTTTTTTTTGTTCTGATTTAAAGGGAGTGATAATGGGACAGGAAGCACAAGATGTATGTAGAAGAGATGCAAATGGTGTTTCAACGCAGCCAGCCAGCCAAACCAAATCAGCCTCTGAATTTGTAGCAGTCTAAATTTATTGTTGTTTTCAACAAAGGAGCAGAAGAACATGAAAAGAATGGTTCCTTCCATTTTATGTACTTACCCTCCTTTCAAGAGTGCATGTGCTTTAGCAGTGAAGAGGCTGTTACCATCACCAAACATTTAAAAGCTTCACTAAGGCCAAGGAAGCCAGTATTACGTTTGTGTCCTTAAGAATAGAGCAGCAGACCTGTCCTGAGTCTCAATAGTTTGAGTTTTGTTTTCTGTGGATTTTGACAATTAAGATAACTCAAGTAGAACATAGAACATTAATAGAACATAGAACGTTACAGTGCAGTACAGGCCCTTTGGCCCTCGATGTTGCACCGACCTGTCATACCAATCTGAAGCCCATCTAACCTACACTATTCCATGTACGTCCATATGCTTGTCCAATGACTACCGTTGCAGGTAAAGCATTCCAAACCCTTACTACCTCTGACATCTGTCCTATATCTTCAATTTAAAGCTATGCCCCCTCGTGCTCGCCGTCACCATTCTTGAAAAAAGACTCTCCCTATCTAACCCTCTGGTTATCTTATATGTCTCTATTAAGTCACCTCTCAACCTTCTCTCTAACTAAAACAGCCTCAAGTTCCTCAGCCTTTCCTCGTAAGACCTTCCCTCCATACCAGGTAACATCCTAGTAAATCTCCTCTGCACCCTTTCCAAAGCTTCCACATCCTCCTTATAATGTGGTGACCAGAACTGTACACAATGCTCCAAGTGTGGCCGCACCAGAGTTTTGTACAGCTGTAGCATAACCTCATGGTTCCGAAACTCAATCCCTCTATTAATAAAAGCTAAAACACTGTATGCCACCTTAACAACCCTGTCAACTTGGGTGGCAACTTTCAAGGATCTGTGTACCTGGACACCGAGATCTCTGCTCATCTACACTAGCAAGAATCTTACCATTAGCCCAGTACTTTGCATTCCAGTTACTCCGACCAAAGTGAATCATCTCACATTTGTCCGCATTAAACTCCAAGTACAGTAATTTTTAAAATCTAGTTACCAGCAGTTGACCTCAGGCATGTCTTTTTCATATATGAATTTCAGTTCAAAGTAAATGTTTAGTACTAGTGAATATAATATTTTTAGGAATCCTCTGTCTTCCACATTCTTCTCCACACCTCCAAATCTCTCTCTTCTCCTCATTCACTCTGTCCAGGCCCCTTGTATCCTTTACGTTTCAATGGGATTCTCACTAATCTTTCTAAACTCCTTTGAGTAAACTTCCAGAGTCCGCAAGTCCTCATTTGACAAACCCTTCATGAAATATAGGAGCTAGCTGTATGAATGCAGCATTAAGTCATGGTGCAAAGCCACTTGGGCTTGATCTGTACTCTAGCTTATTTTGGCTGTGACAACAGTTCAGATAGTACACTTCCCTCAACAGTTCTAGCCTGTACATGTCAAAACCTGTTCACTAGCTCTCATCCCTGGTGGGTATTGTGGACATCATTGGGGATCATACTTTATGACTGTTGACCGACATTTAAGAAAATGTTCATGATTCACAACAAACATATATCCAAGTGAGAAAGAAGGATTCTAACATGGTGATAAGGCAACCACGGTTAACCAGGGAATTGAAGTGCCAAATTGAAAGAAAAATATATAAATTGTCAAAAGTTCGTGGGAAGCCAAAAGATTGCGCATGTTAAATATATCAACAAAAGATTACCAAAAAAAAAGCTTGCAAGTTGTGTCAAACAGACAGTAAGAACTTCTTCAAGTATGTAAAATGAAAAGAGAGATCAAAGTAAACTTCGACCTCTTGGAAAACAAGGCTTGAAAAAGTAATGGATAACCAAGAAATGGCAGGGCAGTTGAAAAAAATACCAATCTGCACAGTAGAAGACCACATAACATCCCACAAGTACTAAATACTCAAGGGACAAAAGGAGAAGAGGAAATAAGTATAATAACTAAGGAAAAAAAAGGGACTCTGGAGAAACTAATGGGGCCAAAGACCAGTAAGTCCTCTGGACATAATGGAATACATCCAGGGATGTTGAAAGAAGTAGTTACAGGGGTAATATGTGCAGCTGTAGTCACCTTCCAGAAATCCTTAGATTCTGGAAAAGGCCCAGAGAATGGGAAAACTGAAAGTTTAACACCTTCATTAAAAAAGGGAAGGGGAGAAGTAAAATCAGGTAACTGAGGGTCAATTTGCTTAACATCTGTTCATGGGAAATTGTTTGAGTCATTATAGATATAATAGCATAATATTTAGAAATATGTAATATGATCAAGCAATATCATGAAGAGTAAAGAGGCAGTAACAAGTTGAACAGATAAATGGTAGAGTAGTGGATGTAATGTATTTGGATATCCATGAAACATTTGACAAGTTAACGCACCTTAGGCTAGTTAATAAGATAAGAGCCTGTGATGTTGGAAATAGTACATTAGCATGGGTAGAGAATCAGCTAACAAATGGAAGACAAAGTTGGGGGTGAAGGGGCGAGGTCATTTTCAGGTTGTCACATCGTAACTAGTGGAGTGCCACAGGGATCAATGCTGGAATCATAAATATTTAACAATATTAATGACTTCGATGAGAACCAAGTTTATACATTGACACAAAAAATAGGTGAGAACGCAAGTGCTGAGGATGACTCAAAGTCTGCATAGAAATATAGACAGATTAAGCGAGTGGGCAGCAACTTGGCAGATGGAAGATAATATGGGAAAATATTAGGTTATACACAAATAGAGGAGCTGAGTATTTATTTAAATGGAGAAAGACTGCAGTAAAGTGAAGAGGAGAGGGATTTGGGAACCCTTGTTTATAAGTTGCAAAAGGCTGTGTTCCAAGTTAAGCAGGTAATAGGGAAAGCAAATAGAATATTGGTTCTTATTTCAAAGTGGGGGGGTGGAAAATAAAAATAAGGAGGATTTGCTAAAACTCTACAAGACATTAGTGATACAAGGTTTACTAGATTGTTCCCAAATACGTTCTTCGAGAAGAGTTTGTTTAGGATGCATCTGTACTCATGAAGTTTTGTGGACTGAGAGATTATTGAAAAATGCAAGACTCTTAAGGGAATTGGATTAGATGCAGAAAGGTTGTTTTCCCTTTGTAGGAAAATCTAGGACCAGCGGGCATAATTTCAAAGTAAGGGGTGGTGTTGACCCAGTGGTGTCATCACTAGACTATTAATCCAGAGACCCAGGTAATATTCTGAGGACCTGAGTTTAATCCTGCCATGGAAGGTAGTAGAACTTGAACTCAATTTTTTTTTAAAAACTGCAATTGCAAGTGTAATGATGACCATGAAACCATTATCAATTGTCTAGAAAAACCCATCTGTCTCACTAATGTTTTTTAGGGTAGGACGTTTGCCATTCATATCTGTTCTGGCATACATCTGACTCCACACCCACATCAATGTGATTGAATCTTAACAGCCTGGGCGATTAGGGTTGGGCAATAAATGATGTCCCAGCCATGATGCCAAAGTCCAAGGAATGGTTACTTTTAAAATGTAAAAAATTAAGATGGGTGAAGAATAAGTATGTAAGTTTGCTCACTTAGCTTGAAGGTTTGTTTTCAGGTGTTTATTCACCATACTAGGTAACGGAGAGTCTCTGGTGAAGCGCTGGTGGTATGTCCCACCTCTCTCTTTATAGGTCTTGGTTTCTTAAGGTGGGTGATGTCATTTCCGGTTCTCTTTTTATCAAGTGAATGTAGATAGGATCTAAATTAGTGTTTATTGATGGAGTTCAAAGAAGTATGGCAATCCAACCAGAACTCCATCAAAAAACATATCAATTTAAATCCTACCTAACTTCCCTGGGCAAAAAAACTGGAAATGACATCACGCACCTTAAGAAACCAAGACCTGTAAGTAGAGAAGTGGGATATACCACCAGCGCTTCACTGGAGCCTCTTACTCATTATGTTATCTAATATGGTGATAGAACTTCTGAAAGCAAACCTTCAACCTCAGCCAGCTAACTTACATACTTACCATCAACCTGAGCTTCAAATCTTCTCAAAAATCGCCAACAGGTAATGAATTTCATTGAGGGTCACTGTGAAGCTTGGGCATCTAAATATAATCAGGGCCGAGATAGATATCTTTTTAATCATTAAGTAAATTGAGGTTTATGGTAGAAATGCAGGAAAATGCACTTGAGGATTTTGAGATTAGTCATAATTTCATTTCATGGTGGGGCAGATTGGATGGACTAAATAGCCTAATTCTGCTCCTGTGTCTTTCGGTGTCTACCATGGTGAAACGCTTCTCACTAACTCTCTCTCCCCACACCTTTCTTTCTCTTTCTCTCTTTTCTCCCCTACCCTCCACCATTCACAATGAATGTCTGGAGATTTTGGCATGCAATAGGCAACAGACCACAACCTCAAATTGTACCACAGCAAAAATGAATGCCTTCAGAAAGAGGAATATATTGACACAAACAGCCTTTGTTGTTTCCCTGACTTTGTCTCGAGAAGATGTCCATCAATAGTCGCAGCCTTTGTTTCAACTCCATTGTTTCATTTCTATCTTTTATATGGGCAGTCAACTCATTAAAGTTTGCTGTCAAAATCTGCAAAGAAGCCAACAATGCATTTTCCCTGGTATTGCATGCTAATCAAGAAGCAAGTGTAAGAACTATCCTTCATTTGATGTTTGGATTTGATCAGAACTGAGCACTTTTATGTTGCTTCATAAAGAAACTTGAAAGTATCACCTTGTTCAAAGAATACAGGATTTATAGATTTGAGCAATGATCTAGTTGATTATGTAGGATGAAAGACTTGTTTCATTCTAACCTTCTAGGCATCCAAACTGCAACTCAGTTGCCTTCTAAAGAGGGGCCAGGAGACATCCATGACTGTAGACTTCTGTCTCAAAACAAAATTTCGAATTCAGTTTCTTCTGCATGAATTTATTATGCTGTTCAATTCTTCATACCTTGTCCTCAAATGGGCTAAGAAAACTAACAAAAGCAAATATTGCTGATGTTGGAAATCTGAAAAACAAGCAAGTGTGGTGTGGTGCTGGAAAAGCGCAGCAGATCAGGCAGCATCCAAGGAGCAGGAGAATCAGTGTTTCAAGCATAAGCCCTTCATCAGGATGCTCCCTGACTGGCTGTACTTTTCCAACACCACACTCTTTGACTCTGATCTCCAGCACCTGCAGTCCTCACTTTCTCCTAGTTGATTATAACCTTACTGCGAAACCGTTCCAAGGATGCCTATCTTGAAGAAGTTCTCCTCCTCCCTCTACAAGGATCTCAGTGAGTTTCTTTCTCACTGCACCCTCCAGGTCATCTCCTCGACCCCGAAGCTCTTCAGCCATGTCCTGAAGTAGACTTGTTACCGCAGCCACATCTCCTTCCTCAGCACCTGCCTACAGAACAAACTGATCTTGTAGGGACTCCCAACTACATTGAGACCATCGCAATTTGGACTTGAATTGGACAACCTACAACAAGTTGGAAATACTCCCCAGATCTGGAGGCATTGTTCGAGAGCGAAGGCTTAATCATTTTGAATCGGCATCAACTTGCAATATTAAGTGTGTTTCTCTCCATTGATGCCATTAGACTTTCTAACTTTCTCCAGTACTTCATTTATGTGAAACACCAACCTGTTTTGGAATTCTGTACAATTCTAACAATTTAACAGGCATTACTGGCTAGCCCAGTCTTTGTTGCCTATCTTTAATTCCTTTTAAAGAGATGATGGTTGTGCTTTCTTAGAGTACGATAGTAGGTGAGATGTTGGTACGTATACTGCTATCAGGAAGGGAATTGTAGGTTTTGATCTAGTGTAGGAACAGCAATACAGTTCTAAGTATGGATGGTGTATGGTTTGGAGAGGACATTGAATTCTAATTTGCTTAGAAATGCGAGTAAATAATTGTAATTGAATGTATATAACTGCCATGTGCATTATAGTAAGGTTTAGCAAAGGTATTGAAAACCATTATGCTTAAATGTATGTTAATACTACTATACTTGAAATTAAGTTTGTGGACTAATTTGTATGAGTTATTTTGCAAAATATATTTAATGTACAGAAAATACCAATTCAAACATTAGTTCTGATTATTATGGAATGATATGTAATTGCATAGCGCTCACGTCTTGCTGTGCTAATATTGCAAGTGCAACTCTGAATTACAGGGAGGGTATAGTTCACATCAACGATGAGTTTTAATTCTGTCTCTTAGCTTATTATCCTATTGAATTTCTGATTTGATGTAACCTTTGACAGTCATAGACTTAAAATTCCAAATGCTGATTGGCAAAGTCTCAGGTTTGCTCCTCTTATCAGAGCTGAGTAGGCTGATTTCTGCAAGGGCTGGTGAAGATGGTAGAAATGGAGGAGGTTTCCTGATCATGATGTCTGTTGACTTCTAATGAAATAGGCATAGCTATGGCTAATGGCCTGGACAATACCAAACACAGCTTAAATAGTCCGTACTTTGCTTTAATTCTTTCTATGAGATGAGGCTGTTGCTGCCAAGGCTAGCATATATTGTGTATCCCTAATTGCCCTAGAACCAAGTGTCTTGCTAGGTATTTGAGTGCAGTTTGAAGTGAACCACTTTGCTGAGGGTCTGGAGTCACAAGTAGGCCAGAGCAGGTAAGGACTGCAGATTTCATTCCCTATTGGCATTAACAAACCAGATAAGACCTTGCCACAATTGATGATGGATGTGTAGTTGCCATCACAGAGACAAGTTTTCAATTCCAGATTGGATTAATTGAACTTAAATCCAACAAGCTACTGTGATGAGATCTGTGTCAACATTTCCTAAGCCTGGCCCTCTGGATTACTAGTCCATTATTGAGTCACCATCACACAAGCGAGTTGGGTTCACTGAGTATCAATTTAAATGTTTCAGAGCAGAACCATTAAATTTGGATATCTTTGCAAATCCATGTATTGTACCCTTACAATTGTAAATCAAGTGTGGAACATCAGATGAAACTTTGTGCTTTGGAGATGCAAGATTCTGTGAAAGCCTACATTCGCTGACATAAGAATGTGAAGTTTATAATGCCATAGCATTGTGAAGACTCAAATGTCTCTTGGGCATAAATTGTATAAACATATTACGATGGGCAGAAACATTTCATTTATATGTTATGTAAGTGTCCTAAATATTCAGTTGCTGTTCCTTGGGAACGATCTTTCTAAAAAAAACTACATAATTCATGATTCTGACAATCTTTCAGATTCAACAAGCCAGTCTTCAAATAAATGAAATATTTTGCTAAATATTCATATGCAGGGCAGAAAGCTGCTTTTCCCTGCTCAACACAATGATGAATCTAATTGCTTTTCCCTCTGACTGAAGAAAGTTGGCATGTTAGCATGTGTATCTATGAAATATGCACACACATATATGACTGACAGCTGGTTGATATTTCAGTTCCTGTGTCCACTACACTCTTCTAATTGATTTCTGTGGCACTGCAGTGATAATGGTTGTGTACTGCTATTGATTTCCCAGGCATCTTGTGATATGCCAAAATGAGTGTGTGCTGCAGATTAGGCTTTGTCAAAAGCCACAAAGGCAGATATGGTCCATTGTGTTCTTCAAATGACTCAATAGTGACCTCTAATAGAAAGTCAGATGCCATGAGGCAAGATCTCAGTCAACTTTTATCAATCCTGGCACAGCAGCATTGGTGTTTTACCACTATAGGTACACAAGCCCGAGGATAAAACCAAGAAAAATATTTGTCCTAAATTGACATGAGGTTGCATTCCAAATTATACCTGCAAGGGCCTTGCACCTGAGATTAAGTGAGTCTGTTCGCAATATTTCACCCCCAGAAGATTGTCCCATTTCATTTTCCTGCCAATATTAACATTTCACCTTCCTAACATTGCCTGATTTCATCTCTGTCTCAGCTCATCTACTACTGAGCTTCATGCATTCCTTCGTTGCCTCTAGATTTAGCTATCCTGTGCACTCGTGGCATATCTCAATCATTCTACTTTTCATAAACATAATTAACCAAAACCCTGTCACCTGTGTTTTAATGTGCACCAAGTCTGCTTCTCCTATAGACTCCAGTATGTGCTGACTTTTGGCTTTTGGTCAGACAACAGGAATTCTCATCCTTGTTATCAAAACCGCTTTGGCCTTGCACGTTCCTCTGGCCTCACAACCCGTCAAGATATCAGCGTTATTCTAATTCTGGCCTCCATACATTCCCAACTTTGTTTGCTTTCTATTGCCTGGGCCCCAAGCTCTAGAACGCACTCCCAGGATACCTCTGTCTTTTAAGGCATTACTTAAAATCCAGCTTTTTTGAGCAAGCTCTCATCTCCTCTGATAACTTTGTCCTCCAATGAAGCATCTGTAGATTATGTCTATGCAAGATTTCTCTTCACACATGGAATGTGGGCATCGCTGACTGGGACAATATTTAGTGTCCCTCCCTAATTATCCTTGAGCAGTTAGTGGGGCAAACTACCATCTTGAGTTGATGGGGTATAGGTACAGCTGCAGTGCTGTTACGAAGGTGACATTGAAGAAATGGTGATCGAGTACTAAAAGAGCCCTGTAGGTAATGCTGTTCCCTTACATCTCCTGTCCTTGTCCTGGGTGGTAAAGGTCTTGCATTTGGAAATATTATGAAGAAGCCTTCTATACACCGCATCGGGAATGGAGAGGTGACATGTTTAAAGTAGTAGCTGGGGTGACAGTCAAATGGGCTGCTTTGTGCTGAATGGTGTCAAGCGTCTTGAGCGTTGTTGGAGCTGAATGCACCCAGGCAATTGGGGAGTATTTCATTATACCCATGGCTTATGGTTTGCACATGATGGACAGACTTGGGAATCAGGAGGCAGGTTACTTGCTACAGAATTGCTAGTCTCTGATCTGCTCTCGTAACCGCAGGACTAATATGGCTCTTCCAGGTCAGTTTTGGGTCACTGGCAAACCCCAGGATGTGTTTGATTAAAATATATTGCAGTGCATGTTAAAGGTATGGAGACCTTTCGAATCTGTTTTCAAGAATTAGAACTCTGACCATTTGGTGACTGCACAATTGATTCACAATAACATTAAGATGCTGTGTTTCTCCATGTAAAACATTAAAGCTAATGTTCAGTCATTTCAGACCATGCTAAGGAACCTTATGTAAATATTAAGTACAACTCTAACCTCTGCAGCATCAGTAAAACTCATTTAAAACAACATTTAGCCCCTGATCCTTGTTTGACGTGGGAAAAATAAGATGTGATTTTACTCCAGATAATTATCCAACCAATTCTAGAAGGGGAATATTTATTGATGCTCAGTGTAAACTCAACTGATTGATTAATTACGTTTCATACATGAAGCGTGATTTTATTTTTGGCTGATTGCTATTGAGTTTTTGAACTATCATAGAATTATACAATCCCTACAGTGTGGAAAGAGGTCATTCGGCCAATCAAATGCATGCCAACCCTCTGGAGAGCATCCCAGCCAGAACATCCCCATCCAGCCCTACCCTATCCCTGTAACCTTGTGGCTCCAATGGATAATCCACCTAGCCTGCCTATCCCTAGACACAATGGGCAATTTAGCATTGTCAATCCACCTATCGTTTTTGACAAGTTGAGTGTAATTCTGGTCATTGTAAATAACAGTAAAGTTGCCATAATCCTACCAGACCATAGATCTGCACTGTCATTGCAGAGAGATGATTGGTGGTGGTTTAACCTGAGGGTCACTATACCTTGGGCAAGGGACGACATTGAGATGGTCACTTCAGCCAGTGCAGGAATTGAACCCACTCTGATGACATCATTCTGCATCGCAAAACAGCCAATGAAGCAAACTGACTGGCCTCCCCAACCTCTCACCCACCCCGTCCCACCATTCTCCCTTCCACCCTGCCAGCTCTCTCTCCTTACATTCCCAGTGGTCTCCCACCCTCTGTGTCCTTCTACCATCTGTCTCCCACTTTGCATCAGCCTCCCTCCTCTTCCTTGTTTACTTTTATTGAAGCTTATTTTCCTAACTGCTCAGGTACATGAGCTAACATGATGTTTAAATGAGAGAGACATGGGTTTCCTCTCACTTGTGGTTCATGGACCAGAGTAATTGTTCTAAATTATACTTGAAGCAGACTTTGGCTCATAAACTTCATTCAGTTTCTTGATTTAGAAGGAACGATCTCAGCCAGTACACACTAACTTTTAATTGCTTCTCAAGTTAACATTTCATCAAAAGAAAGGTCACCCTGTCCTCACAGTTTGAAACACATTTCACTCAATGGTCTGGCGCAACATGTCATTTGTCGGCAATTTGTATACTATCTTAAGCTTTTGCTAATATGTGATATTAGTAAGCACACAAAAGGTGGAAACTTTGCAGCTGATCAATAAAGATGAATGCAGTGACAGTTTATGAAGAATCACACATTAGTCTGATTTAAAGATATCCTAAAGTTTCAAATACTTTTATTTTGTATCTGCAGTTGTAAATTATAACTAACCAATACTCATAATTTTTCTTTATTTTCAACATGTGCAGTTATGTGCACATTTAAGTTTTTCTCAAAGTCTTGCCTTTTCTGAAGAAAATATAATTTATGCTTCGTCAGACAGTTAGAGTGCGCAGTTAACTATTTTGACTTACCCAGTAGTCTGATGTTCTCATGTCTGCAGACTTAAAGTTGATTACAATAGACAATAGATGCAGGAATAGGCCATTCTGCCCTTCGAGCCTGCACCACCATTCATTATGATCATGGCTGATCATCCTCAATCAGTATCCTGTTCCTGTCTTATCTCCATAACCCTTGATTCCACTATCCTTGAGAGCTCTATCCAACTCTTTCTTAAGCAAATCCAGAGACTGAGCCTCCACTGCCTTCTGGGGCAGAGCATTCCACACACCCACTACTCTCTGGGTGAAGAAGTTTCTCCTCATCTCTGTCCTGTATGGCCTACCCCTTATTTTTAAGCTGTGTCCTCTGGTTCAGGACTCACCCATCAGCGGAAACATGTTTCCTGCCTCCAGAGTGTCCAATCCTTTAATAATCTTATATGTCTCAATCAGATCCCCTCTCAGCCTTCTAAACTCAAGGGTATACAAGCCCAGTCGCTCCAATCTTTCAACATAAGATAGTCCCGCCATTCCAGGAATTGACCTCGTGAACCTACACTGCACTCCCTCAATAGCCAGAATGTCTTTCCTCACATTTGGAGACCAGAACTGCACACAGTACTCCAGGTGTGGTTTCACCAGGGCCCTGTACAGCTGCAGAAGAACCTCTTTGCCTCTATACTCAATCCCTCTTGTTATGAAGGCCAGCATGCTATTAGTTTTCTTCACTACCTGCTGTACCTGCATGATTGCCTTCATTGACTGGTGTACAAGAACACCCAGATCTCTCTGTACTGCCCCTTTACTTAACTTGACTCTATTTAGGTAGTAATCTACCTTTCTGTTCTTGCCACCAAAGTGGATAACCATACATTTATCCACATTAAACTGAATCTGCCATGCATCTGTCCACTCACCTAACCTGTCTAGGTCACCCTGTAATCTTCTAACATCCTCCTCACATTTCACCCTGCCACCCAGCTTTGTATCATCAGCAAATTTGCTAATGTTACTATTAATACCATCTTCTATATCATTAATATATATTGTAAAAAGCTGCGGTCCCAGCACTGATCCCTGCCATACCCCACTGGTCACCGCCTGCCATTCCAAAAGGGAGCCGTTTATCGCTACTCTTTGTTTCCTGTCAGCCAACCAATTTTCAATCCAAGTCAGTACTTTGCCCCCAATACCATGCGCCCTAACTTTGCTCACTAACCTCCTATGTGGGACTTTCCAGGCACACTACATCCACTGGATCTCCCTTGTCCATCTTCAGAGTTACATCCTCAAAAAATTCCAGATTAGTCAAGCATGATTTCCCCTTCATAAATCCATGCTGACTCTGACCTATCCTGTTACTGCTATCCAGACGTGTCGTAATTTCATCTTTTATAATAGACTCCAACATCTTTCCCACCACTGAGGTCAGACTAACTGGTCTATAATTTCCTGCTTTCTCTCTTGCTCCTTTCTTAAAAAGTGGTACAACATTAGCCACCCTCCAATCCGCAGGAACTGATCCCGAATCTATCGAACTCTGGAAAATAATCACCAACGCAGCCACGATTTCTAGAGCCACCTCCTTCAGTACCCTGGGATGTAGACCATCAGGCCCCAGGGACTAATCAACCTCCAGACCTAACAGTCTCTCCGACACCAATTCCTGGCAAATATAAATTCCCTTCAGTTCAGGTCCTTCAGCCACTGTTACCTCTGGGAGATTGCTTGTGTCTTCCCCAGTGAACACAGATCTGAAGTACCAATCCAACTCTTCTGCCATTTTTTTGTTCCCCGTAATATATTCCCCTGGTTCTGTCTTCAAGGGCCCAATTTTAGTCTTAACCATTTTTTTCCCTTTCACATACCTAAAAAACCTTTTACTATCCTCCCTCCTTTATATTTTTGGCCAGTTTACCTTCGTACCTTATTTTTTCTCTGCGTATTTCCTTCTTAGTAATCCTCTGTTGTTCTTTAAAAGCTTCCCAGTCCTCAGTTTTCCCACTCATCTTTGCTATGTTATATTTTTTCTCTTTTGACTTTATATGTTTCTTAACTTCCCTCGTCAGCCACGGCCACCCCTGCCTCCTCATAGGATCTATCTTCCTTTTTGGAATGAACTGAACCTGCATCTTCTGCATTATACCCAGAAATATCTGCCATTGTTTCTCCACTATCATCCCTGCTAAGGTACTGCACCATTGGACTTTGGCCAGCTCCTCCTTCATAGCTCCATAGTTCCCTTTATTCAACTGAAATATTGTCACTACCGATTGTACCCTCTCCCTTTCAAATTACAGATTGAAGCTTATTGTATTATGGTCACTACCTCCCAATGGCTCCTTCATTTCGAGGTCCCTGATCAATTCTGGTTCATTGCAGAATACCAGATCCAGAATTGCCTTCTCCCTGGTCGGCTCCAGCACCAGCTGTTCTAAGAATCCATCTCGGAGGCACTCCACACACAGTCTCTTTCTTGAGGTCCAATACCATCCTGATTCTCCCAGTCTACCTGCATGTTGAAATCCCCCATAATAACTGTAGTAACATCTTTGCAACAGGCCAATTTCAGCTCCTTATTCAACTTACACCCTATATCCATACTACTGTTTGGGGGCCTGTAGGTAACTCCCAAGAGGGTCTTTCTACCCTTAGAATTTCTCAGCTCTATCCATACTGACTCTACATCCCCTGATTCTAGGTCTCCCCGTGCATGGGACTGAATATCATCCCTTACCAACAGGGCCACCCCACCCCCTCTGCCCGTCAGTCTGTCCTTACGATAGCACGTATAGCCTTGAATGTTCATTTCCCAGGCCCTGTCCACTTGAAGCGTCTGCCCACGTCTCAGTTATCCCCACAATATCGTAGCTGCCAATTTCCAAAAGAGCCTCAAGCTCGTCCATCTTATTTGTAATACTTCGTGCATTCATATATAGTATTTTTAATTTGTTACTGCCCTCACCCTTTCTATCAACTCCTATTTCACTCAACCTTATGGCATGATCCCTTTTTGAGTTTTCTGCTTCATTGATACAGTTGTCTTTCTTGACTTCCCTTGTTCTAACTTTCCCTTCAATTTCCTCCTTCAACTTCCAGTTTGTCCCCCCCCCCACCTCCCCCCGCTATTTAGTTTAAATGCAGCTGTGTTGCAGTAGCAAACCTACCTGCCAGAATGCTGGTCCCCAACCTATTAAAGTGCAAACCGTCTCTTTGTATAACTTATGCTTACCACAAAACATATCCCAGTGATCCAAGAATTTAAATCCTTGCTTCCTGCACCAGTTCCCCAGCCACACATTCAAGTCCATTATCTCCCTATTCCTGGCCCCCCCAGGCCGAGGAACTGGAAGCAAACCGGAGATACCCACTCTGGACATCATGCTTTTCAGCCTTCTTCCCAGTTCTCCGAAGTGCCACTGTAGTATGTTCCTCCTCTTCTTCCCGACATCATTTGTGCCGACATGTACCACCACCTCTGGCTCTTCATCTTCGCCCTTGAGGATTTCCTGCACTCTGCCTGCGGTGTCCTTAATCCTGGCACCAGGAAGGCAACACACCATCCTTAAATCCCGCCTGTTGCCACAGGAACCCCATTCAGTTCCTCTCACTATGGAGTCCCCTATGTGATATCTGTGTGATATCTGACTCCTCGGCTCTGCCTCCACACCAACTTTTGATTGACAGACCTGTCAGATACTTCCCCCACGGTATCTTGCACCTGTCTCCTCTCTGCCTTCCTCATCATCTTCTCTCTTCTGCTCTCTTCTGGTATGGTCAGTGTAATAACCTTGCTGACGGTCCTGTCCAGAAAGATCTTGTTCTCTCGGATGAGCCTAAGATCCTCGAGTTCTTTCTTCAGTGCTGCGATGTGCTCTGTCAGTAGCTGAACGTGCATACACTTTCCACAGATATGCAAGCCAGATACACCAGAGTCGCTGACCTCCCACATCATGCACGTAGCACACTGAACTAGCTGGGCAGTCATGTCTTTGCCCTCTTTAACTGTGGCGTAATCACTTCACTCAACCTCCTTGTCGAAAACTCCTGAGCTAAAGACTCTCTCTTCTCTCAACAGGAACTTCCCTGAACTCTCTTTTTGGGGCAAGTCTGTGGACTTTAAAGTTAGGTTAGAGGAGGGTGGGAGGGAGACCCTACTCTGTAGGACCTGGGGTCTAGAACACTCCCACTCAAATAATAATCACTTACCTTTCCAACTGGCTCACTCACCAGATCTACTTTTGGATTAGCTGCAAAATCTCTGAATTCCCAATACACACAAAATCTGACGGTGATACCATTCAACAAGACTGTGCATCTAGTACATTGTTATTTACATTTATTTCAAGAGAGTTGTCCATCTCCCCACTGAACTCTGATGTTGATTAACTAACTTAAGTTTGTTTGATTTCCCTGGAAAAGACAGAACAAATTTGATCAATGATTTAACCTGCTCTTTTGATTGTGTAAACTCTCACCTTGCTGTCTCCATTATATACTGCCTTTTCCCTTGTGCACAAGCATTCACTGTTGCACTATTATTTTGTAAATGAAGTATCTGAACAATGAAAATACTTTGAATATATTTTTTAATAGAATCTGGCTTTGTCTTCACTTGTGATTATGCTGCGTTGATTTTATCTTTTAAAAATTCCAGTGATTTTGGTGTG
Organism: Chiloscyllium punctatum; assembly: GCF_047496795.1. Taxonomy (NCBI): domain Eukaryota; kingdom Metazoa; phylum Chordata; class Chondrichthyes; order Orectolobiformes; family Hemiscylliidae; genus Chiloscyllium; species Chiloscyllium punctatum. The sequence continues at coordinate 55,570,735 of NC_092777.1, forward strand.
ACGTAGAATTCTAAATTATCAAAGATAAAGTGCAGTCATTTGTCTTGCTCTGCTTGCAGAGGTTTTTTGCATTAGCTTTTTTTCCCTTGCATGACTTTGCTTTTATTAATTAATGCCTAATGCCCTTCTGAAAGCCATTATATCTTGCATTTTGCTTGAAACATTATTTTGCTTCTAGTATTTTTTTTAACCAATTATCTTAAATCCTATAACTAACATAAAAGGATGAAGAAACCCATCAGACCTGGCAACACCTGCAGAGAGAGAGAGATACAGAGTTAACATTTTGAGTCCATCAGACTCTTCAGGTGATGGTTCAAAAGCACTTTTAAAGGTTTAGTCAACTTATCCTTCTATCTTCAAAGATGTGTGTGTATTCACTCCCAAATCTTGCATTTTTTAGCTTGTGTTAGCTTCCTTCTTATGTCCCAAAATGCATCACTTTACATTTCTCTGCATTAAATTCCATCCACCATATGCTTACACATTTCACCAATCTCTCCATGCAATTCTGAAACCTGTTACCGTCGTCCTTACGTTTATGACTTTGGAATTGTGCCCCCTCTATCAAAGTCCACATTATTAATACTGTATATTAAAATGAGCTATGATCCTTATATCGTAGCTTGAGGGAAAGTACTCTTTATTTCCTTCCATTCTGAAAATAGCCATTCAACAAACCACACTGCTTTCTGTTTCTTTGCCAATATTGTACCTATACTCTTAGTGCTGCTTCAATCCCATGTGCTTTAATCCAGAAGTTATTGCACATAACACAGTGATTTGCTGTGCAAATGCTGCCATATTGTTTAACATATCCCCGAGGCAGTGAAAAGCTAAGCAATATGCTGCACCAAATCTCACCACCTGGTCAAAATCAAAGAACTGTGGTTGTTGTAAATCCAGAACAAAAACAGAGAAAGCAGGGTTAATATATTGGGTCCACTGACCCTTCTAAGAACAGAAGAGTCACTGGACCTGAAACTGTACCTGGATGCTACCAGACCTGCTGAGTTTCTCGAGCTGTTTCTGTTTCTGTTTTACTTTCCTTTGCTGTCTCTCATTATGTTTGGTTATTTTAATTTTGAAGAAGTGGCAAACTAATTTTTAGAAGACATTTAATGCCAGTTGCTAAGCATTTGTTTATTGATGTGTAATTTTAATCTTAACTATTCTACTCTGCTGTTAGTTGCTAAATTCTTTACTTCACAAGTATTATTGTAGCCTCATTATCAAGTGTTTACCTGCTGAATTATTTATGAATAACCTCCAGCCTCACAATAATTATATGCTGTTAATGCCATGAATGATATATTGGGTCAAAATCTATTTTATTAGTGGGATGGGAGAGAATTGGCTTTGAGCATTCAACTAATGAGTTCCAGAAAGGTGACGAATAAAAGTATTTGAATGTCTTTGTTGCATTATGGTGCATGAATTACTGTACTTCATTGGGGTATTTTCTGCAAAGTTTGGCCTACATTCTGGTGATGTTGGCAATGTTTAATAAATGTTGCATTTCTGGACATATTAATGAGAAATGTAATATCTTTGAGAATAAATTTAATTGCTATTTGAGTTTAAAAAATTAAGTATTAGGCACCAAACCACTGCAAAAGTAACTGACCAGGAGGCGCAAGAGGTGAAAGTTGCTAAATGTGACCAGTTTGATTTTAACAATGTGTGAATTTCCACTAACGAGCCAAAACATTTATTTTAAAGGTGTATCATTCAACAGCGTCTACACCCAAATTTGGCGTGTTCTGCTTCATTTGGCAGCAGATCCTTTCCCAGAAGTCTCAGACCTTGCTATGAAGGTGCTCAACAACACAGCTTACAAGGTACGATGAAAAATAATAGCATTCCTAAATATCGAACATTTGAATACTGTGACTGTAAAAGTGCCTCAATCAGCATCCAAGCATCAGCTTAGTTCCTTTGGTAGCAACCTCACTTATGATCCAGTGAGTTACACTGGTTTTGAACTTCAAACAGGGCTTGGGGACGTAAGACTTACATTTTCAAACAACATTTCACAAATGCTACTGTGCTTCTCAGGTAAGATGTCAACTAAAGGCCCTGTCATCTTTAGCTTTGGTTTAGGTGGATGTAAAATTTGATGCATTATTTTGTATCTGTATCAGTTTGAGAGATTAATACTTAATAAATTCCTTCACTTCCAGGAACAAATTTAAGCTCATGACACAGTGAGGTTAGCTGTTTCTGACTTACAAGAGACTGATGCATTGAAGCATATTGCTGTTTTTAAAGCTGAATATCCACACTTAGGCTGTTCGTTAGTTTTCCATTATTTAATAATACTCTTATTTAATAATGAATTTTGTGGCAAGAACATAGTTATGACCCTACCTGAAGCAAAAGGTTATATCCAAAGTAGGAGGGAAGAAATAAGGTATGGATTATTGGTCTGGCTTTTACAGAGGACAGTGGCTCGAATACTCAAATATTGATAGTTCAGATCTTTATTACATCAAGTGGCATCAGTCATTCCTGTAAAATGTCTGAGTCTTTTGTGACAGTTGACCGTCACTGCCCCAAATTGACTTGTACCAGAGCATTGACTCATGGATGTAAAAATTAACATATCCCCATCATTTTTGTTCGATATTTGTCTTTCACGTGAGTAATTTTTCAAACTCTGATGCAGAAATACCAGTTACTTGGTGAAGAAAGGCAAGGACTGAATCAGTATACTGCCTTCTTCCACAGCAATCTGGTATGGAGTGCCGGTTGTAATCAAAGCTCCTTGGATCACTCAGTTAACCTAGCTTCCTGACTATCAGAAAATAATGAACTCACTTAGCAGATTAGTGAACTGTTCTTCTGGGCAACAATTGGCTTTTAAAAGGGAACCCTTCAGTATTGACCTTGAGCCTACGTGCTCGTTTAACCACACTCCCACCCCCTGTCCACAGTCTCCAGCGTTAACTTTCAATCCTACGCATAATCCTCACTCGAGCTGAATATTACCAGTCTGAGCTGACAGTAATTCTGCTGTATTTAGTTGACACAGTTGTCACAGTAGCAACAATTAAGAGTGATCATTTGAAGTTTGAACTACCCTTTCTGCCAGTATTTTATTATTGTGAGATCTAAATTCAACGCAGTAGCAGTATTTCAATAATGTAGTAATCTAATACCATTCCCAAAACTCTCACAATGACAGCATGATCAGCAGTTCATGGCCAATGCATGATGTCTCATGTAAGAATGAGAGTCTCAACATGAAAAATAGCCTTAATTTTAACGGTTTCTGCAAATACATTAATAATTGTATTGGGTGAGATTTGAATGCAGCTGTTCCTGACCTCTGAACTAGAGAATAATCGATGAAATGGTGTAGTCTATACAAGATAGCAAAGTCAAATGCGTACGCTTATACCAGGAGCTCTAGAAATCTCTGCCATTTCTTTGAAAATAGTCTGTCTTTGGAGATACTGAGAATATCAGTGTGATTTTCAAAGTTCACAGCTGTGGGAAGGAATACTTGTGGGAAGTTTTACTTGTCTACCCTTCTTTGCTTATGTAGATGTAGTTGAAATTCTGTGGCCAATGAATCATTAAAGTGGGGGAAAAGCTTTTGCCTTTGAACATCCTTTTCTTGAGGTTATTCACTTGAATTATAATATTGAAGATAGCTGCTGATAATTTTCATTTTTAACTAATCCATAGAGCATGCATTTTGTATTACTGGAATAGATAGTAATATGGCTTGACATGTCCTTTTGAATTTTCCTAAGAATATTTAAATCCTCACCATATATCACTAAAATTGTGAAAAGATGGTAAATATCCTCTATCCTTTGTCTTAAACAAACTATTCATCCTTGAGTAATGCCTTGAGTCGGTGGTACGGTGGCACAGTGGTTAGCACTGGTGCCTCACAGCGCCAGAGACCCGGGTTCAATTCCCGACTCAGGCGATTGACTGTGTGGAGTTTGCACATTCCCCCCATGTCTGCGTGGGCTTCCTCCGGGTGCTCTGGTTTCCTCCCACAGTCCAAAGATGTTCAGGTCAGGTGAATTGGCCATGCTAAATTGCCCGTAGTGTTAGGTAAAGGGGTAAATCAGATTAGATTAGATTACTTACAGTGTGGAAACAGGCCCTTCGGCCCAACAAGTCCACACCGCCCCGCCGAAGCATAACCCACCCATACCCCTACATCTACCCCTTACCTAACACTACAGGCAATTTAGCATGGCCAATTCACCTGACCTGCACATCTTTGGACTGTGGGAGGAAACCGGAGCACCCGGAGGAAACCCACGCAGACACGGGGAGAATGTGCAAACTCCACACAGAGAATCGCCTGAGGCGGGAATTGAACCCGGGTCTCTGGCGCTGTGAGGCAGCAGTGCTAACCACTGTGCCACCGTGCCGCCCTAAATGTAGGGGAATGGGTGGGTTGCGCTTCAGCGGGTCGGTGTGGGCTTGTTGTGCCGAAGGGCCTGTTTCCACACGAAGTAATCTAATCAAATTTCTTACCGTTTCCTTTTTCCCTGGGCTAGTACTTCTCCAATGGCTGCAGGGTGACTAGTAGCAAGGCTGCTGATTTTCATTGTAAGGAGACTCTAGATAGCTAACAGAACACCCTTGTGCGCCTCAGGGCAGGGCCCAGCTTCAAATGCTGTTCTTTTCACATATGTGTCAACAGTTGAGAGACAGCTGATGTGGCATTGGTGGAGAGGCAATAGTGGGATTATAAAACAGAGTTGTAGGTTTGTGCTTCACAGTCAGTTTGCCAATTTTCCAAGGTGGCCCTCGATAACCTACTTGAGTACTGAGATCCACAGTTGTGACGGGCAACATTCTGACCTCCATCTGAAGTTCCTGGGCAATACTGAAACACTGATGGCTTCTCTCTCTGCTGGAGTGGAAACTGGGCCGTGGACACTAAGCACTAAAGAAGCATCTGTGAAAACTCGACCAATTTGAAACTCAATTGTTTGTTCTTTGTCTCTTTATATTACTTTTCTTGTGTAAATAGACTGAAAGTTTCCTTAAACTTTCATGCAGTGTGAAAACTACAATTTCATTCTCTGCAAATTTAGCCTAATTCTTGCTTATTAGAGGTTATTTGACTTGTCCAGCATGTTAAATGGGCCTCAGCCAAGTAGTGAATAGGGAATTAAGACACAGCTTTTTCTTGACAGCAACTTTATTCTCTCTAATGCAAGTCTTACAAATCTCCTGTCTCCCCTACCCACCTGTCCTCTTTTAACTTATTCATTTTTTTAAAATCAACTTGTTTGGATGTGTGATGGTGCATCTCTGTGGCAGAGTGACTTAAACCCAGACCTTCTGGCCAAGATGTCAGGACCCTGCCACTGCACCATGAGACCATTTTTTGGAATGACATGTGTTTAATAATTATTTAATTAACACCTGATTCCATAACAATGTGATTGACATGACATTAATACACCACAGCGTTAGTCTTCTAGTATGCTGTTTCATAATACAAGATAATGAGAGGCATAGGTAATGTCGATAGCCAGAGACTATTTCCCAGGGCAGAAATGGCTAACACGAGGGGTCATAGTTTTAAGCTGGTTGGAGGAAAGTATGGAGGGGATGTCAGGGGCGGCTTCTTTACACAGAGAGTTGTGAGAGCATGGAATGCGTTGCCAGCAGCAGTTGTGGAAGCAGGGTCATTGGGGACATTTAAGAGACTGCTGGACAGGCATAGGATCAATGGTCGGCATAATATCGTGGGCTGAAGGGCCTGTTCTGTGCTGTACTGTTCTATGTTCTATAATAAATTACCATCTATTTATGGACAAAAAAAATGGTTACCTGAGAACAGACCGCAGCTCAATGAATCATTTATAACTCTCTTTTTACAGAATGCAAGAGATTGTTTTGGACAATGAGCTTGAAACCGTTTTTTCTGAGGTTTACAGTGTGCTGTATTTCAGGGTGAGCTGCTTACATGGAGAATGTAACTGACCACAGACCTGAGGTGTTGAACACAACTACTGAGCATTGAAATGCTTGCATTTGAATGACTCTTGCCTTTAAAAACTTGTACCAATCAATTGTGAAAGAAGGAATAGTCCCTTGAAGATTTCATAGAATTCTCATGAAAATGACACATTGCTTTGAAGCCATTATTGAATACTTTTCATTTCATATCAAGACGAAAAACTTTTATTTCTGATTAACAAGTATTTCACATTTCCATCAGCCCACCCTCTCTTCCATTTTATATCTAGCAAACCCAGCAAACTTAATTTGGAATTCTAATTCGTTGGCTAAAACGTCAAGGTTGAATTATAGTATGCAGTGTTGTGTACATTTGCAAAAAGCTACATCCATTAAAATATGAATGCAGGACAGTGACAAATCTTGAGATTGTTTTTATCACCAGCTTAGGATCTTGTTAGAATCTGCTCTGTATATAAAATAATTGAAAATCTTTTAATCCACTGTGAAGCATTAATATAGTCCATATGTAAGAAGGAAGTGCAAATTTAATTTGATCCTTAAATTTTGTAGGGCTAGGTGAATGCAGGAAATAGTTTATAAAAGTCATGCAGTTATTTTCAACTCATATTTCAAATAATTGAAAAACCCAACTTCACCTCAGACTTAATCATTGTTCTCATGCCTGAGGGGGTTTATCCTGTCCTCATCTGCACTGTGGGATATGATACAAGGGAAAATATTCCAAATGGATTAACTTGCAACTCTACATTTACTGCTTTCTGTCCATTGCAATCTTCCTTGTCAGTTTTCCCTTTGTTCTTACTTTGGCTGTTGCTGTATCTCAATTCCCAATTCACTCATTTGCTGAGGCTCGTGCCATCTTGCTAACACTCTGATAGTAGTAATGTCAAAGTGTCCTGTCCTGCTCCTGCTAATCACGAGCATTTGGGTTTGGTACTATTCCTCCTCTCTGGAATCCTCATTGTTTTTTCACTTTTCGTTTTTTGGTCTAAAGTGAAGCTTGACATCAGCTATTCATATTCCCCCGATGTTCCTTATACTCTCTCTCAATGCATTCAGTTCTGGTCTCCCTGCCATAGGAAGGATTTTGTGAAACTTGAACGTGCTCAGGAAAGATTTACAAGAATATTGCCAGGGAGGGATGCTGTAAGAAGAGGCTGAATAGGCTTAGGCTGGTTTCCCTGGAGTGTTAGAGGCTGAGGGGTGACCTTATTGCAGCTCATAAAATCATGAGGAGCATGGATCGGATAAATAGACAAGGTTTTTTCCCTGGGGTGGGGGGGTTCCCAAACTAGAGGGCACAGGTTTAAGGTGAGAGGGGAAAGATTTAAAAGGGCCCATGAGTTGCAACTTTTTCACACAAAGGGTGGTGTGTATATGGAATGAGCTGCCAGAGGAAGTGGTGGAGGCTGGTTCAAGTGCAAAGGTGTCTGGATGCTATGAATAGGAAGGGTTTAGAGGGATTTGTGTCAAATGCTGGCAAGTGGAACTAAATTAATTTAGGGTATCGAGTCAGCATGGACAAGTTGAACGGAAGAGTCTGCTTCCATGCCGTACAGCTCTTTGACTCTATAATCTCAGAGGTGTCTTGCTCAATTGAAATTGCCAGTGTGCCCTGTTTCTCAGACACCAGAATAGTTATCTCTGAGAGATTTCTAATTATATTCACCTCTGTACAAGAAACTATCTAGTATGGAGCTGTGTAAGCAACATTGATCAAGATCCAGATTCATAAAGTTAAATGCATTTAGCTCACATATTGGACAAATGTTTTCATGCTTTAAATTTCTTCGTAATACATTGCTTCAGAAAATATAACTTTTAAGCTGTCAGAAGGAGAAAAGCTCTGGGTGGCAGACTGGGTTACCAGAACACTCAGTCATCGCTTCGGTTCAAAGCCAACCCAGATTGATGGAAGAACTTGCATTTATTTTGCACTATTTATATCTTGGCCAATGTGGAATGTTTTTCTTCACCAAGAGTTGAGGTGTATGTTTGAGCAGAGCAAATGCTTTGCTCTGTATCTGACCTGCAATGTGAAGTGTGAGAATGACCGGTCACCTGAACACACATCATTCCTCTGGTATCGTGTCTCATTTTGACAAAAAGCAACCTTACCTGGATCGTGTTTTAACCTGCAGTTCAAATCAGAAAGCAAATGGTAGCATTTTTAGAATTTCAATAGTTTTCTTCGAAGATTGATAGAAGTTATGAATTAAATGTTCGTGAGAAAATACTGCAAACAAATTAGTCATTCATGGAATGCTTTTGAACATATCCAAAGCTGCAGCTTTTGGTAGCTGTGTGGAAGATGGCAGCTAGTGCAAAAAAAACAGCTGTGAGACAGCAAGCTTGGGAGATGCTGCTGACCAGCTGCCTACACGTTTCATCTCAGCATCTAGCAAGGATGGAAAAAACAAAGTGCTGCAGTATATTTTAATCCATTCTAAGTAAGAGATGTGGCAATGCAAATGATGGGACACCTTATGAAAACTATCATCTTTATTGAGCATTATTATTCATGATATGCATGTGCACAGAAAGCATTGCATTTTAGAAAACAATTTTCCAGCAGATACATTTTTTGTTCCCTCTAAGCTATGGCAAACCATGTTGGCTTTGTGGAAAAGGTGCATGCATCATCTGGCTAATGGTTGCTGATCTGAAGGTGTTTACCATTGGATAGCTCTAGGAGAAATGCCAAGAACAGAACATAGATCCTGACACATTTATTGACCTGACCAAGACATTTGACTCAGTCAGCCGTGAGAGCCTTTGGAAAGTGATGAAGAAATTTGAATGCCCTGAGAGAACTATACAGTGGCTCAATAGTTCCACGATGGACGGCTTGCTCACATGTGTCTTGGATGATAGTCATGTTGCCACCCAAATGAACTGGAAACTGCACAATCACAGCCAACTCCAGGCAAAGACCAGGGTCTCCATAGGCATACATGGAGCTGGGCTTGTTTTCTCATGCATATTAAAACTGTGTCATTATTATAAAGTGAAATAATGTACCAGCTTGCTCCAGGAAAGCACCATCTCGATGTTTCAATCCATGACCAGAACCTGTCAGAACTGGGTAATTTCGCTTAACTTGGCAGCAGACTCCCTTGAGATAGCTGTATTGACAATAAGACTATTCAAGAATAATCAAAACAAGTGTAACCTTCAGCATATTTCAAAGATCAGAAGGAATGAAGGAGAGTAGTAAACTTACCAAACTGAGACTTGGCAAACAATAGTCTATTCCGCACTGCTCTATGCATATGGGACTTGGGAAGCCGAGGGCCTAGTGATATTATCACTGGACTGATAATTCAGATTCTCAGGTAATGTTCTGGGAACTCAGGTTTGACTCCACCATGGCAGATGAATCATTTTTTTAAAAAAACCTGGATTGAAGAGTCTAATGACACTGACAATCTCACCCATGTTGACATGCCAAGAATCTACCCCATATTGCAGCAGTCGCAAAGGAGTTGGGCTGAGTCATGCAGCCAGAATGCCTGACCCTGGTGTATCAAACTGCCTTTCCTGTGGAGAGCTTAATCTGGGTGCACTGTCATAGTGATCAAAGGGTATGTTAAAGGACACTCTGAAGACTTCACACGAGGGAGGTTTGAAATCACCTGGATCTTGTTGGTAAATGGTGCACCCTCCTTTAAAAGCAAGTGCATATAAAAAGCAGAGAGGAATCCCAAGCCAGCAACTTGACCAAAACTCAATCATCTGTGATATTCTATCCTGGCTGGGAATTTGTGTTGCAGACGTTTCGTCCCCTGTCTAGGTGACATCCTCAGTGCTTGGGAGCCTCCTGTGAAGCGCTTCGTCATCTTTCCTCCGGCATTTATAGTGGTTTAAATCTGCTGCTTCCAGTTGTCAGTTCCAGCTGTCCGCTGCAGTGGTCGGTATATTGGGTCCAGGTCGATGTGCTTATTGATTGAATCTGTGAATGAGTGCCATGCCTCTAGGAATTCCCTAGCTGTTCTCTGTTTGGCTTGTCCTATAACAGTAGTGTTGTCCCAGTCGAATTCATTTGCTTGTCATCTGTGTGTGGCTACTAAGGATAGCTGGTCGTGTCGTTTCGTGGCTAGTTGGTGTTCGTGGATGCGGATCGTTAGCTGTCTTCCTGTTTGTCCTATGTAGTGTTTTGTGCAGTCCTTGCATGGGATTTTGTACACTGCATTAGTTTTATCATACTGGGTATTGGTTCCTTCGTTCTGGTGATTTGTTGTCTGAGAGTGGCTGTTGGTTTGTGAGCTGTTATGAGTCCTAGTGGTCGCAGTAGTCTGGCTGTCAGTTCAGAAATGCTCTTGATGTATGGTAGTGTGGCTAGTCCTTTTGGGTTGCGGCATGTCCTCATTCCGTTGTCTTTCCCTTAGGCATCTGTTGATGAAATTGCGCAGGTATCCTACCAAAAGAGGGAGTTTGACCCCACCCCACAGCTCACCAATAGGATAAACAATACACTGAGGAACCTACAAAAAAAAACAGACAGATAACCAGGTCTGACCTACAAAGAATGAAACCTGAAAGCAACAACAGCCCCAGATTCTATGGACTACCTAAAGTGTACAAACCAGACGTCCCACTCAGACCCATAGTATCACTACCATCACACAAACTGGCTAAAGAACTACAGCAGAAACTGAAACACCTGATCAGTGGATCCAGACACTCTATACAATCAACACAGGAATTCTTGGACGTCATCAGAAATATACACATAGACAAGGAAGAAACTATGGTCTCATTCGATGTAACGGCACTGTTCACCTCTATCGACAAAACCCTAGCCAGAGAAACAATAGCCAACCTGCTGGACATACAGAACAGACAACAGGACATTGAACCTATCAACAAAGACGGCATATTCAAACTACTGGACCAGTGCCTCACAACACACTTCACATTCAACAACCAAATATATGAACAAATCAACGGCACACCCATGGGCTTACCCATCTCTGGACTCATAGCAGAAGCGGTAATGCAAAGATTAGAACAAACAGTCTTACTGCAAATTCAACCCAAACTCTGGGTCAGATATGTGGATGACACCTTTGTAATCATTAAAAACACAGAAATAGAGAACACACACCAGATCATCAACACCATACTCACAGGAATCCGATTCACTAGAGAGGAAGAAAAGGACAACCAATTCCCATTCCTAGACGTGATGGTACAGAGAACACAGAATGGAGAATTCACCACAAAGGTTTTCAGGAAAGCCACACATACAGACCAGGTCCTAAACTACAAAAGCAACCACCCCAACATACACAAAAGAAGTTGCATCAAGACAGAAGAACACCTATACAATGTTTTCCCCAAAAACAGATACCCGCGCAATTTCATCAACAGATGCCAAAGGGAAAGACAACGGAATGAGGACATGCCGCAACCCAAAAGGACTAGCCACACTACCATACATCAAGAGCATTTCTGAACTGACAGCCAGACTACTACGACCACTAGGACTCATAACAGCTCACAAACCAACAGCCACTCTCAGACAACAAATCACCAGAACGAAGGAACCAATACCCAGCATGAGCAAACCTAATGTAGTGTACAAAATCCCATGCAAGGACTGCACAAAACACTACATAGGACAAACAGGAAGACCGCTAATGATCTGCATCCATGAACACCAACTAGCCACGAAACGACACGACCAGCTATCCTTAGTAGCCACACACAGATGACAAGCAAATGAATTCGACTGGGACAACACTACTGTTATAGGACAAGCCAAACAGAGAACAGCTAGGGAATTCCTAGAGGCATGGCACTCATTCACAGATTCAATCAATAAGCACATCGACCTGGACCCAATATACCAACCACTGCAGCGGACAGCTGGAACTGACAACCGGAAGCGGCAGATTCAAACCACTATAAATGCCGGAGGAAAGATCACAGAAGTGCTTCACAGGAGGCTCCCAAGCACTGAGGATGTCACCTAGACAGGGGACGAAACATCTGCAACACAAATTCCCAGCTCGGCGAACAGAACCACAACAACGAGCACCCGAGCTACAAATCTTCTCACAAACTTTGAATATTCTATCCTATCCTAATTAAGGCAGAATCTGCAGGGGGCAGATTGGTTTTAGCTGTAACCAATCTACCTACCAAAAGCCTACCAAGAACTCCAGGTGGTGAACATGATCAGTTTCGCCTGAAAGGTTGAACAGCATAAAACTGACCTGAAGAACATCTTAAAAATACAAGACTGTCCATGTTTCTTCATTTCAAGTCATGTCTAAATTCAGTTAATCGTGAGCAATGTAATGTGCAAATATTTTGCTGTCAAGTCTAACATTTGTTGCTCATCCCCAGTTGCCCTTGAGAAGAAAGTGGTGAGCTACCTTTTTGAGCTGCCATAGTCAATACAGTTAGGGAGGAATTTTGACCCAGTGATATTGAGGAGTGACAATATAGTTCCAAGTCAGGTTGGTGTGTGGCTTGAAGGAGAATCTGTATGTAGTGGTGTTCTTATATATCTGATACCATAATAATTCAAGGTAACGATCATAGATTTGGCTGCTACTGTCAAAGGAAGGTTGGCAAATTACTGCTTTGCATCTTTTGACGGTACATATTACTGCCACTGTGTGCTGGTGCTGGAGGAAGTGAATGTTTAAGTTGGTATACGGAGTGCTAATCAAGTGGACTGCTTTGTCCTGAATGCCATCGAGCTGCTTAAGTTTGTTGGAGCTCATCCAGATACGTAGAGAGGATTCCATCGCATTCCTGACCTGTAACTTGTAGATAGGGGACAGGCTTTTGGAGAGTTAGGAGATGAGTTACTTGTGCAGAGTTCAGACCCTCTGACCTGCTCAGATTGCCACAGTATTTATATAACTAGTCCAGATAAGTTTCAGGTCAGTGGTCACTCCCAGGGGATTGATGTTGGAGTATCAGCAATGTTAATGCCATTTAACTTTTAAGTGGAGATCGCTAGGTTATTTCTTATTGGACAGGGTCATTGCCTGGTACTTGTCTCTTATCAGCCCACGTCTGGCTGCTTTCCAGATCTTGTTGCAAGAGGGGAGGTTATTGATGATGCTGCTGAAGATGTTTAGTCCGAGGAGAGCACTATGAGAAATTCCTGAAACAAGTATTTAGGGCTAATGACTCCAATCAGCAGAGTATTTCCCCCTTATTCCTATTGATTTAAGTTTTATGGATACTGTTTGATGCCATATTTGGTTGCTTTGATGGCTGGGCAATCACTCTGGTCTCGAGAAGTTCTTTTATATGCGTTGGACTAAGTTTTGAATAATGTCTGGAGCACATGACCTTGCTAATGTACATTTTAGTAGCACATCATTCCAAGCATTTCTCCCCTTAGCTATTAATAATTTGTGTTGAGAAAAATGCTCTCCACAATACAAGTCCCTTTGCCAAGAACCCTTTTACCACCTGTTTTGGCTTTAACGTTTCAAACTAGATTTGCAGAGTTGTCATTGCATTCCAAAATCAATTATCATCTATTCTAATTCCACATTTAGACCTAATAAATTGGCATGATTGGAAATAACAATAAATGTCCCAACAATATAATTGTTAAGTAGTTTTAAAGCACCTGAAAAATTTATCAGATGTTTAAAGGCTAATTATAATTAGCACAAATGTGGAAAGAAGCTATTGATAGCTTGCGAGAAATGATCAAGCAATAATACATAATGCATGTTACAAAAATACTACTTACAGCATTAGGCATACTGGAGAAGAGTCTACTTGGTACTTCCAATGCTGCCAATCTTGAGTTCTTAACTGAATGGGCACCTCTCTTAAGGTTTATTGCTATTTTTGTACAAAAATATTTTTGTTTGTTCTTATGTTGATATAACAAGTCACAAAGTCTAGAAACATTTGGTATCTTTCTTACAAGAGATTTTTAAGTTAAATGATGGATTGCCTTGAAAACAATATAAATATTAGCCAAATAAGAGTGGCAAAGATAATAGTTACAACTAAGATGTATACTTAATGAGTGCAGATAGTTTTGGTTAAAAACCCTGCAGATCTGCAGGGGATGGTTAAAGATCATAGTCATGAGAGGTTATGTGTGAGAGTAAAGAATGCTTTTCTGTTTAGCACACAGGAAAAGTGGACTTGAGTCAACGCTGAAGGACCCACTAACAAATGGTAACTTATAGAGTAGCTACCTGATGCTCAGATTTGGTCATTTATTGGTTACAGAGCCAACTCTCAATAGATACGACCTTTGTTCAAGTAGATTTAATGATGTACAGGCTTAGTGTTGAGTTTGAAATAGATGATTATGATCTAACATGCTGCTGTACAATATATTTTCTTTAATCTCATTCTCATGCATACTCTTTGAGAGGATCCCAATGAAGATATGTGTCTCAAAACACACTCAGTTCAGTGGTTGACAATGAACCACCAGTCTCCCCCTCCCAGCTTGCAGCTGTGAAATGGTAGAATGGGCTTTTGTTTCCTGCAGCCCATTCTATGTATGAGTTACCGTTTTGAAAGAATGAAATTCTTGATATCAGTTCTACATTTACCTGTTATTCATTTAAACACTCTTTCCAACTGTTAAAGTGATTTGTTGCATTTTCTGGGTTAACTTGCCTTAATCATGGCTTTTGTGACTGTATACCTATCCATGTTCCTTGACAGTTGCCTCTCTCAAGTTTGCAAAGCAAATTTTAAATGGCTCTATCCTCTGGTGGTGGTGGATTGCATAGTTTTTTGTTAGTCCTACCTCAGTAACTTGAATTTTTTGTTGGGCCTGTTTGATGTTTTCCTTTTGTCTCTTTGAGCTGAGGTGGGTCCAGCAGGCAGGGTTGGTCTGGTCAGGCTGTGTTGGTTAGAATTATCTCTTGTGTGATGGTACTGTGCCTATAAGAGATGTGTTCTGTGCTACTTCTTGCAGAGGGGTTTTACCACAATGATACTGAAATGTTGTCTCCTTCAGACAGGCAGTTGGTAAACAGTTTGGAGTTCTTCTGCGTTAATGTTTAATGAGACAAAAGAATCTTGAGTGGGCAGGGTCAGGGCTCTAACAGACATTGGAAGGCTTTTAGTTTTGCTTTTAATTAGTGAGAAGATTTCTGCTGGCTGCTGGAGCTAAATGTTTGAGTTCCCGGCTGCTACAGTGAAGTCTTTGACTGCAAGGCTTCCTCATATAAATCAAAAGTGGCAGATTGTTTTTTCTGGACTGGAGGGTGACAGCATATGAGAATCAAAACTCTTTCACTGAATTATATTTGTGCTATGGGTGTGTTTCTGGAATGCTGACTATATTTGAGCCGATGATGATTATTGGTTAAATACTTGTTAAGTACTTCAATAGAGTTAAAGTTATGTCAATTCTTTATTTTTACAGTTTTTACAGTTAAAATACCAAAAAAAGTGCTTTAATTAAAGCCTGGTGTCGAACAAATTGAAGCACATCTGAAACTCAGCAGCTTACACTTGCCTTTAACTAAATATAAAAATTGGGGTCTCGGGTCTGGACCATAACACTTCATTGCTGATTTTAATTTATTACAACTTGCCTATTTGATGTCTTTTATTTGGTCTTTCTGGAGTCTGTTTTGAAATGCAAAGTGCCCTGCTCACTTTATTTTCCTTTCTTGTTTTCAAAAATGTTACGTTGAAAATTATAACAAAATGAAAGACCATCCTTTTTAAGAGTAATGCTGAAACGGAGTTCATGTGAAAAATTGGATTTTGTTTATATTTTGCTGTTGAAAATTTGGGCACAACAGTTTTAGGGGTAATGCTGAGCTTCTAGACCAAAATAATGTCAAAATCGTGCTTACAAGTTTATCTTTTTTGTTTTAAAAAAAAAGCAAAACGACTAATTTTTTATAATGCTGATAAAGCAAAAATTAAATTCTTGAAAATTTTGCGATAATGTGACATCGATGCCTAAGATGCCCTTGATCAGTCTTGGTGTATTTATTCCAATAAAGTGGAATAACTAAATATAACATGTTTTTTCCAGGTGATTTATGAATATTTGATATGTGAATTCATCATAGTATAAAAGTTTTACTATTTTGATAAATGTTTCCCTGCAGGCTACAGTTAATGCCCGACCACAACGTATTCTAGATTCCACAAACCTCACACAGTCTGCACCAGCCAGTCCTACCAGTAAAGGAACACACATTCATCAAGTTGGGTAAGTCCTTGAGCTAATAGTGTAATGTATTCCTCGATACTATATGTTCTTGCAGCAAGTTGTTCTCAACAGGAAATCTGTCTTTAGCTTTAGCTTGCATGCATGAAGTTGATTAGATCCTGCTCCCTGTATGAGTAGCCAGGTCAAGGCATGTTAGGGTCACAATCCTTGTTGCAGTCCTAAAGCCTGATATTCTGTATTCCTGCTTCTGAACTGAGATAGATAATAAAAGTCTTCATTAATGGCATTCACTTCCCGTGCATGCTAACATATTTCCATTGCCACAGGTTATCAGTCTTGCTTTATGTGTAAATGCTGTCAATTCATAATCTAGGCTGCCTATTGTCCAGGCTTCTGCCTCATTGCCTTGCACCTTCACAGGTTTCGGCTGCTGTTGTTTCCCAGCCCCCAGGAAGCCTATCCCCACTTCATGCCACAGTCAAACTTTGGATTCCAGCATCTGCAGTTTTTTTTTGTCTCTCACAGTCAGAGTGAAGCCTGATGTACCTCATATGGCTGCACACGTTTGCCTGTCGTCTTTTCTGTAGGACCCCATGACATGCACACTTGCTTTCAATACATGTCCATGCCACAGGTATTCCTATCAGATAAGGGGCACAGAGGTTCCAGCTTTTCCTGCCTTAGCATGCAGCATCATGTGTCAGTACTCACCCAGAAGGAAAGAAAAACTGAGAGAGATGCACAATAGTCAGTAAATAGAGAAATGGCAAGGCAGTGAGAAATGTTGTTCTGGGGATGTAGGTTTGAATATTCTAGGGAACCAAGTTTAAGTGCCATGATGGCAAATATTGGAATTTGAATTCAATTTAGAAATCTGGAATTAAGATCTGATGATGACCATGAATCCATTGTAGCTTGTCAAAAAATTCACTAACGTCCTTTGGGGAAAAAACTTGCATCCTTACCTGGTCTGGCTTATATGGGACTCCAGACCTACAACAATGTGGTTGACTCTTATCTGCCCTCTGGCAATTAGTGATGGGCAATTAATGCTGGCCTAGCCAGCCGCACCCTCATCTTGTGAATGAATGAAAATAAAAGATACGACACAAATCATTGAGTATTGATAAACCAGGAGCTGTTTGCTTCAAATTACTGTGAAAGACACTACAGGAGAGACATTGGTATTGGATGAAGTTTATGGATCACCATCTTGTGCTCCATTCAGCCTGTGTAACAACTTGAATCAAGATTTAGGTTTGGGTTAAGCAGTAAATAAGAAAAGGCCCATTTAGAATTCAAATTCTAACCAAGCCCAGTAGGTGACCGTGCACCCAGAAAAGACGCAATATTTAGTATCTGCTGTGTCACTGATCATTTTACATTTCTAAAGCATTCAGGTTCCTTTTTGCAAAATTCCTACTGTGAATTTACTCACGCTATATAAATGATTTGGATAAACGGGAAAATGATATTATAAGCTCGCAATAAGTAGACTATATGACTGATAGAAGAATAATGTAAATAACTACTTAGTATTCCAACCCAAGGGGGAATTTCATTTTAAGAACAATTACAGAAGTGCATCTCCTGGTATTCCTTCATGAGTACTTTGCCGAAGGCAAATCCTTGGCTTATTGCCTAATGATGCTTCACCCCGAGTCTCTTGCTTGGTGGTTTGTTTCTCTCTGGTAGTTTGCCATTGCCTTCCACTCTCGCAAGTGAGGTGAGGTGACAACAGCTGAAACTGTTGACATCAAACTGATCCACACCAACCATTTTGCCAACTTAGGGTGTAGGTTTGCTCGCTTAGCTGTAGGTTTGATAACCAGACGTTTCATTACCTGGCTAGGTAACATATCAGTGGCGACCTCCAAGTGAATCGAAGCTGTTGTCTCCTGCTTTCTATTTATATGTTTGTCCTGGATGGGTTCCTGGGTTTGTGGTGATGTCATTTCCTGTTTGTTTTTTGAGGGGTTGATAGACGGTATCTAGATTTATGTGTTTGTTTATGGCGTTGTGGTTGGAGTGCCAAGCCTCTAGGAATTCTCTGGCATGTCTTTGCTTAGCCTGTCCCAGGATAGATGTGTTGTTCCAGTCGAAATGGTGGTTTTTTTCATCCGTGTGTAGGGCTACGAGGCTCAAAAAAACAGTTTGCAGATTCCTCAAGAACAAACCACGACAAGCAGACCAAACACAGCCAGAAATCCTAACCACCTTATCATACATCAAAGCAGTCTCAGAAATGACAGCCAGACTACTAAGACCCCTTGGAATCCTAGTCGCATACAAACCCACCAACACTCTCAAACAAAAACTAACAAACTTAAAAGACCCAGTACAACCCATGGACAAAACCAGCGTCATCTACAAAATTCCATGCAAGGACTGCCACAAACACTACGTAAGACAAACAGGAAGAAAGTTAGCCACCAGGATACATGAACACCAGCTAGCCACAAAAAGACACGACCCCCTCTCCCTCGTAGCCCTACACACGGATGAAAAAACCCACCATTTTGATTGGGACAACACATCTATCCTGGGACAGGCTAAGCAAAGACATGCCAGAGAATTCCTAGAGGCCTGGCACTCCAACCACAACACCATAAACGAACACAAATCTAGATGCTATCTATCAAACCCTCAGAAAACGAACAGGAAATGACATCACCACAAACCCCAGGAACCCAATCCAGGACGAACATATAAATAGAAAGCAGGAACAACTTCTTCACTTCACTTGTAGTTCGCCACTGATGATGTGACCTAGCCAGGTAATGAAACGTCTGGATATCAAATCTACAGCTCAGCAAGCAAACCTACACCCTAAACCTCAACCTGAGCTACAAACCTTTACAGACCTTGCAAAAATCTTGCCAACTGATTCATCTGAACTCCTACTGATCAAGGGATGCTAATTATGAATTATCGTATTGTGCTGTTGGTGATAAAAGTGAGTTGCGGTCATGCAATTCATATTCCTTATGATTTGTGAGTGCGCTGTGATTTCTTTGTGTGCTTTTCTTTTGCAAATGGCCATACTTAAAACTGGGGTGGGAGGAATACACTACCGACAACTTGTCCCACAATGCCTCTGGTCACAATATAAAATCCTTTACCCAATCACTGATATGGCCTATTATGTATTAGGTTATAGCAAAAAGAGCTATCATCCAAGTGTCTTTTAATAAACAGAATTATTAACTTATTAAATAAAAATTACTCAACAGGAGATTTCAAACTAATTAACAAGTACAATTCATAACATGAAAGTAAATAGTTACCCCTGTAAGTAAGCTCTCATATATGAGCATGCGTGCACATGTATGCCAGGTAGGGGAAAGCAAAAAAAAGGGATTTTTCTGCAGGTATTTGTCTTGGGGGAAACAAAGCTTTTTGCTAATGATTGTTGCTATTTGAAGGTAGAAAGGATAAGGAGTGAATCATCCAAATAGCTGTCAGTCTGGTGTTTTGCCTTGTGTGCACAGATTACTGAACACCTACAATTGTTTCTGGAATCTTTACAGATGCAGTTGAGACAAGCCCCTTGAGAGGCATCTCACAAGATCAGTGTTCTAGGTACTGCACTGGCCGTGTAAGGCTTTGTTTTTCAGAAATGGGGAGCTGAGCTGGGAAACTGCAGGGCTAGATCCCAAACCCTACTGCTTCCCAAACACTGTCAAACAGAAGCTAGCTTTCTGGTAGCCATAAAACCCAGGCTGATAACTTCTAGAAATTTGCTAAATCCATATGGTTTCCAAAAAATGCCTTATTTTACAAAAAAGTTCCAATGTCCAAGTGATGTCTTAAAAAACAGTCCAGCTAGCTACAGAACTTGAAATGAGCCAATTTTACATAATCCTTCAAAACTCAAGTCCTCAAAATGAATGAAATATGAAATCTTAGTGATGCAGGGGCTCATTTCTGTGCAGCCTTTGCAGAAACGTGAGATGCTTGCTGTGCAGCTTAGAAGGAAAGTTGGTTGCAAAACAATCATTTCTTAAAGTGCTGCTCTTTTGCTCGCACAAAGTTATAAC
This sequence comes from Chiloscyllium punctatum, assembly GCF_047496795.1. Lineage (NCBI taxonomy): Eukaryota > Metazoa > Chordata > Chondrichthyes > Orectolobiformes > Hemiscylliidae > Chiloscyllium > Chiloscyllium punctatum. The sequence goes on from NC_092777.1 coordinate 55,590,889, forward strand.
TAAACAAATAGCTGAACGTTTTCCTGTATATATTGGACATTACTTTTAATGAAGCCATTGAATTGCACAACACAATGTGACCATTTGTCCCTGGACGTCTAAGACATAGAAAAGTATTTTTTTATTTGCTCTCTGTTCAGACCGCGTAAACTGTGACCCCTCAATGAAGTGGTCTATCCACATGCTGAGACTGTTATAACAAAATCATTTCAAATGCTCCAGGCCTATCACTGGAATAATAGAACAAAAAATTGAAGACAATCAATTCAAAGAAATTAACTTTTATTTCTTTTGGTAACGCAACTGTGATTGTACGTGCACAGTTAGTAACTATTGAAAAGCTGAACATGTTTTGAAGAAATGTTTTTTTTTGACATCTCCTCCTTGCCTTTACCCTTGCAGGATGTGGGTTGTTCTGAAGTTTTGTCAAACTTTGCTCATCATAAATTCCTCAGTTTCTGACAGTGAAGGACCTACATTGGATTTCACCAATCTTCTCTTTACATAGCTATAGAAACGTTTACAGTTGGTTCATATGTTCCCCACAAGCATACTCTATACTCTATTTTCCCCTTCCTCATCAAGACTACTATAATACTCTGCCATATAACCAGTTAGTCACCTTTTCAGAATGCTTTGATAATTTCGTTGCACCTTGCTATCTTTAAAGATTTTGCACAACTGACTGATCAACCAGTTTGTTAACTTATAAACCAGTTTTTCGGAGGAGCCACTGAACCAGGAATGTTAACTGATTTCTCTCCACATTTTCAGACCTGCTGAACCTTTCCAGCAATTTCTGTTTTTGTTTCTGATTTCTAGCATCCGCAGTTCTTTCAGTTTTCATTTGCTAAACTATCTGACTGGTGACTTATGGCAAAACCCTTTAATGCTAATCTAATCTTGACTTCCTTTCTGTAAGTGCCGAGAGTGTAGTGCTGCACAGCAGATCAGGCAGCATCCGAGGAGCAGGAGAATCAATGTTTCGAGCATAAGCTCTTCATCAGGAATCAGATTCCTGATGAAGGGCTTATGTCAGAAATGTCGATTCTCCTGTTCCTCGGATGCTGCCTGACCTGCTGTGCTTTTCCAGCACTACACTCTCGACTCTGATCTCCAGCATCTGCAGTCCTCACTGTCTCCTCTCTTTCTGTAAATATGTTTCAATTACTATTTCCTCGAGCCTCTTCTGTTGTTTCCCAATATACTTCCCAAGCTAATAAAACAATGCTTCTTTCTATTTTTCTTGCTAGAAGCATACTGATTTAAGGAATATCTCCCTCCCCTATCTCACCCAGTTTTATGATCCTTGTGCCTTCCCTCTCAGCCTGCTCCCAGGGTGGATAAGAGTGCATAATCTTCAGACCTCTGACTCGGAGGTCAGACTGCTGTGTTGTGCTACAGATTCATTCTGTGGTCATTGGTGATCACAAAGAATTTGATGGTGGAGAGCACATTAATGATCATGGGGAAACAGTAGGACTTCGTCATATTAGCGATGACCATTCCCTGCCTCTTGTATTCCCTGCCACTAGTCAAGCTGTGTAGGTTGCCATTTGGATGATTCATTCCTAAGAGTTATATGCGCCCTGTAAATAACAGATGGGCCTTTATTAAAGAAGTGACTATTACAACGCTGGTAACAGTGAGTTCCGTGAAGTGCCTATCCCGTCACACATGGTACTGTGTAATCTGACAAAACAATAAATTAGCAAGAATTATTGCTTAAGAGCATGGTTCTCTTTACTCATGTCTTTGATTTATATAGGTACTGAATTTGAATTGATTATTATGGAGTGTTCTCCCCAGTTCTCTTCTTGGGTTTTTGATTATGGACTGAAACGGAAAAGGACTGTTTTAAAAATCAAGGATTGTGGAAGTTGACAGCAATTTTACAAAGTGCTGTTTACCTTGATGCTTGTTCAATCAGTGGGGGATGTTGAGTTGCAGACGAACTGGAATCAGTGTATGCACCAAAATAAGATTCAACTGGCAACAAACATCTAATTGGTCTGTGATTTGGAGATCAGATATCACCAGCAAAGACCTTCTGCCTGCCAACAGCTATGTGATTGGCTCATAGGTAGCTGAACAGTTTTGTGGTTGTGAACCTTTGATCAGAAGCTATTGCACCTCCAAAAGGAAGAAACATTCCCTTTCTCTGCAGCAAGAATACACCAAGCCTGAAGAAAGGCAGTTTGTTTCTCCTCATCAATTGGTGTAATCTATGGCCCTTAACCAGTAAGACAGACTTTGAGGGGGAACTGTGCCTCCTATAAGCAAGTAGGTGTCCAGGGAGTAGGAAGATCGAGGAGCAGCAAGTCCTGCAAACCAAAAGAATCACCTGTGCGAACAATGTGAACAGGGACTATTAAACTTTCTGCACAGTCTTTCCCGCTGCTGATTACACCCTTTTTGTGTGTGTGTATGCAAATGTAGGGGGTGTTTTCTAATGGGGTTAGAGATCATCCCCTGATGGTTTATGATAGTTTGCCTGTAGCTAGAATATATTTATTCAAAATAAATAGCAGTACTTATTAAATGCAGAAACTGGTCTGTGCATATGTCAACTCGGGTCTAAAAGGGATGCAATTTGTGGAATTTTGCACAGTTGTATAAAATGTTTAATCTTTGTAAAGATTTGATTTCTAGTGTGCTGCTCCAATGAGAAATAATATATTTGGTACAAATATTCCTTATGCAACCATATTAACTAAAAACAAAGCTTCAGCAGTGCACTTGTCAAACATTGTACTGCAGCTTTAACTTATATGTGACATACTTTTTATATGTTTGAAGAAGACACAAATAATCTCCTAATGGGAGAGCAATTTTAGTTTGTTTAAGCCAGGGGAAAGAAAGTTTAATCAGTAGTGTCTGGGTTTAGTGCCACTCATTAAACAATTTAGGACCATGATTTTATTCTTGCACTTAGACATTAAAATCATCTTGCCTGTGGGAGCTATGGAAGCATGAATTCATTCAATTAATCATGACATGTGTGGGATCCTCAAACACCAAAGTAACTGTTAATCATTACTGAAGCACACTGCCCTTGATTCGGAATTGATACCTGATGACCATGCTATTCCAAGCAAATCCACTCTGATGTATGCCTCTGGCTGTTTCAAATGTTAAATTTTATTTAAACCTATCACTTTTTTAAAGATTCTAAAGTTTTGTAGCCTGTGGTATTGAAAAACTGTATCATATTTCAATAGTGCACTTAGATTTGTGATGTAAGATGTGTGACTTGTCCATATTTTAATATCATCTATTTAAGAGTTTGGATTTGAGCTAATGGCCCCTTCTTTTGGTCTGTGTCTTTGAAGTTTAATAATTAATTTGTAAACATTTCTGTAACTTGGTGATTTATAAAACTGCACATGTGGAGAGAAACAGTGCTCTTGGAGGTTAATGGGAAATTTGTTTTCCTTGGGAGAGTTTTTGTGACCTAACAAAATAAACAGATGTGCATTAGGCTTTCAGAACAAATATTTTATGGCTTTTGATTGGGAGAAGCACTCATAGCTTGGAAAAAGTTTATGGATGCCAGTCCTTGTGTTTTTAGAAGTCTTGGCTGAAGCTGGATGTGTGAAACAGTTGATCCTCAAAAGGGGAATGGTTTTCAACTGTTAAGAAATAGGTTATTCTGAGGAGTTTAGTTTTAACGTTCCAAATCAGAAGTGTTTGGTTAAAACCCTGAAGGGATTATTTGAAGCTGACAGTACTACGCTCCGAATCATGAGCACTACACTCAGTTGTGTGAAGGCTCATAGAAGAGTGTCTCACATTCTCAGGACTGGGAATTAAAGAATCTGTTAAGTCAAACACTGTGATAGAAAAGGGGATTCTCTGGTGTGAGTACTGCAAAGAAGTGCTGTTGGATTTAATGAGATTTAGATTTTCATGTGTTCTAAAATCTTTAATGTAAACAGTTTGATTTATTTTGATTTGTTTTTAATCGTTTGAGTGTAACACACTTCTGTTTTATTGTTAAAACCAAATCTGCAGCATGTAACAGACTACCTTGCTAAAACCATAATAAAATATCAAGCCAGATTTCAGGCTGGGATCTGACTTAACCAGTAATATTCAAGAAGGATCTGGACATGGCTCTTGCAGCTAAAGGAATCGAGGGGCATTGAGAGAAATTTGGAATGGGATGCTGAAATTGCATGATCAAGCAGGGTCATATTGAATGGTGTGCAAGCTCAAAGGGCTGGGTGGCCTACTCTTGCATCTATTTTCTGTGTTGGGGCTGTCATCAGCCATTTTTGCTAAAGACCTGAAAGAGTTCAGAAAAGGTTTACAAGGATGTAGCCAGGGCTGGGGGATTTGAGCTATGGGGAGAGGTTGAATAGGCTGGGGCTGTTTTCCTTGGAATGTCTGATGCTGAGGGGTGACCACCTAGAGATTTATAAAATCATGAGGGTAAATAGACAAGGTCTTTTCCCTGGGGTGAGAGACTTTTAGAACTAGAGGGCATAGGTTTAGGGTGAGAGGAGAAAGATATAAAAGAGACCTAAGGGGCAGTTTTTTCATGCAAAGGGTGTGCGTCTATGCAATGACCTGTCAGAGGAAGTGGTGGAAGCTAGTATAATTGCAACATTTGAAAGGCATCTGAATGGGTACATAAATAGGAAGGGTTTAGAGGGATATGGGCCGGGTGCTGGCAGGTGGGACTAGATTGGGTTGGGATATCTGGTCAGCATGGACGTGTTGGACCAAAGGGTCTGTTTCCGTGCTGTACATTTCTATGACTCTGACTGTTGGAGTGAATCTTTACAGAGGTGTCAATTGGGAGACAGGAGAGCCCGAGGCACGTGGCAACTTTTATTCACGTATCAACTACAAGGAGAGGCCAAAGACGACTTTTGAATCTGACCTTGACACAAGGGTTCAATTCCCCTCTTAATCTGCAGCTCAAATTGGAAGAAAAGTCAATGACACTCTAATTTCACCTTCAAGTGAAATGTATTTTGTGTTTTTCTTGTAACATTGACATAGTGGCACATATTCCTCATGCATACTACTGGTTAATTAGTGCTGGGTTGTTCAACTTTGATAAGGTTCCCAGGACATCATTCAGTTAGGAATCTTGTTGCTGTGATCTGAATGGGCCCCTTTTGGTATATGGGAAACTTGTGATCTCTTATCTCTCAATTATGATGTCTGTGTCTGCTATTTTGTACAGGACTGTAACAGAATTGTCTTTGAGTTTTCTCACCATTCCAACTCTCGTAGCTGTTGTCCTTGATAAGAGATAGGGAGGCCCCTTTCTATTTTAAACCTTTCTTTCTAATATTTTAGTGATTAATATATTTCTTGCTATGCCATCTCTGAATCTTATTTTGATAATCTGAAAGATTATCTTGAAGAATCTTAATTAAAACCTACTTGTCGTATTATAACTGATTAGAAAAAGACTTGAATAAATAATTGATATGAAATGTTCTTATCTTTAGGATAGCAAAAAATCCTACTATGGTGTAAACACAGCTATTGTTTTAAGCCCTGAGAGCACAAGCCTTTCCCACAATCTCTTGTTCCTGCTAAACATGTACTGCAAAGCTCGTTAGGGTTTTTTGTCGGCTTCTTTAGGTGTACTGTCATGTGACGGCCTTAACACTATGTAATAACATCGACTGCGATCATAACCTATGACGTGCTATTTTCAGATAACCCTATTTCCATAGTGTTGGAATAAATTCAGTATATGCAGTCCAGGAATGTTCCATTAACCTATTTTACAATCAAATTATCTTCATCTCAGATTATCTTACTAAAGGTTTAACTCATTAAAATATTTTGTCAACGTAAGATTGTGATGCTATGAAATGCAACTTTTCTTTGAAGGGACTTGCTTTAAACGTTTGACAGCAAATGTGAGCCTGGCATAGTTCCTCCATGTCTGATTTATCTTTTCTCATGCAAAAACTTAATAGTTTTGCTGTCAAGATTCATTTGTTTCATTAACATAAAACAAATAAGATCAATTTCTTTGTTCACGAGGTTGGGTATAATTGGCAAAGCTATAAACATCTGTTTTTTTAAAGCTTCAGCAACCCAAAACTTCAACTAATATTGTTGAACTTGCTGCTAACGATACAGTCTAGACTTGTCAAATGACCAGTCAAAATTGTCGTCTGTCCTAATTAATGCAGTCGGGTCTGCCTTTGGACCTAACCTACATTAAAAAATAAAGGTTTTTGTTGCTCAGTTATTGTCAGTGTCCTGTGTGCAGTAAAACATGAACAGTTGCAATCCAATTCACAATACCCATAGAGTGCACAGTTTTAATTTGTTACAAATTGGCTTGCTTACATAAAAATCGCAAGTGGTTACTTGTGTAGGAAATGGAAATTGATTGGTGTTGTAGAATGTTGTAGAATTCATCTTTCCTGAGATGAATAGTAACAAGATTGTTAGAATAGAGGAGAAGGAATAGTACCTTGTTTCTCCCCTTCACTCTGGAAACACTTGCATCCCCTGCTTTGCAGCTGTTACAGAGCTGGTGCTGACATGGTGGGACAAACCTCTTTTTGTAAACCAGGCAAAGTATTATGTTCAGTATTTGACAGTCACTATTTTCTTATTTTTATTAAATAACACCACTTAGTTCCTGGAAGTAAGGTTATGGAAAACATAGAAAATAGGAACAGTTGTAGGCCCAAAGGACTGCAGACTGCTGGAAATCACAGCAAGTCAGCCAGCATCCATGGAGAGAAAGAGCAAGCTAATGTTTCGAATGTGGATGAGTCTTCATCGGAGCTAATGTCAAGTGTGGAAGAGGGGTGTCGGAGAGAAGAACAAAACCTATTCAGGGTGGGCATTCCACAAAGAGACGAGGCACTTATGGGCCATCTGGCCCACCAAGTCTGCTATGTTATTCAGTATGATTACGGCTAATTCTCAACACTGTATTTCTGTGTCCCCTTGGCAACTGTAAAATCTAGAAATTAACTGTTTCTTTCTTAAATAAATTCAGTGACTTTGCCTCCATGACCTTCTGGAGGCCTCACTTTTTTGAGTGAAGGCCTGCCAGTCTGAAATGTGCTAATGGACATCCTGAGACAGTGAGACTGTTATTTCCATGTAACTGAATGGTAGCAGAAGACTATGTCTCAATCTAAATTCTGTTTTCATTTTTGTTCCAGAGGTTCTCCTCCTATACCCAGCACTAGTAGTTCCAGTCTAACCAATGATGTGAGCAAACAGACAGGACCTAGAGATATTTCAGCAGTACCACGACCAGGAGCTGGTGCCACTGGAGGGCCGCAGTACACTCCACATTCTCATCAGTTTTCACGAACACGAAAGATGTTTGATAAAGGTCCAGATCAGGTAAGAACCTGTTGGATATGTTGCATAGAAGGTAAAATGGCTCACAGCATTGAAGTAAGTTTTTTTTTATTGAATTTAAGTAGCACACCAACAAAGGAAATATAGTATTTGAGGATGACTGAATGTTTGGTTTGAGAGGAAAGTGCTCCAGGAAGTTCTTGAAGAAAACGTTGCTAAGTATTATCATCGGCCAAGGAAGGTTCATGGCTCCCATGCTGTCTTTTTTTAAAACAAAACCTTCTCATTAAATTGCAAATTTCATTTCATTTTTCTCCTCTTCAGTACATGGCTGCCACATTTGAATTAAATTTCATTTTCTTGATCAAAAATGAAAGAGATACATTTATTGAGTTTTATTGTCCAAAGTAAAAATGATATGGATAACAAAGGCATGGGTATTGAAGTTACATCAGGGATAGAAGGTCAGGGAAGGAGGCGTATTTAGCCCAGACGAGAAGAATAAATGGCAGCAGCAATTTTTTGAGTCCTTGATTGCAAGAGTAAAACCTGAGCCACAGTTGTTTCACTACTATCCTCTTTCCTTGTGAAGCTTTCATATATACTGGATTTCTCAGTCAACAAAAGGTTTTTCCAAGTTGTTTTCCTTTCCAGCACTAGTTTGGTAAGATTTGGGAGGGGAGCTTTCCATATCCTTGCTGTTGCTTTCTCTTTGTTGCTCAAAGTTTTGTTTGTATATTTCAAGTCAAGTTCCATTTTTCTTCTAAGCTGAAAGTTCCACAGGTAACCTTTCATCTCCACATTTGATATTATGTCAGTGAGAGTAATTTCTTGACACCACTAATGGTTGATCATTTTTTTCACTGTGATTGTAGCAAAATGTGGAGTTGCTGGCATTGGAATGGGGTGGACAGTGTCAGAAGTCACATGATACCAGGTTATAGCCCAATGGGTTTATTTGAAATCACAAGCTTTTGGGATGCTGCCCCTTAATCGGGTGAAGCCCACTTCACCTGATGAAGGAGCAGCGCTCTGAAAGCTTATGAGTTCACACAAACCTGTTGGACTATAACCTGGTGTTGTAACAAAAGGGGTCCCAGGGCGGGGATTCCTGATCTCAGTGCTTTTATAGCTGCATGTGTGATGCCAATGATTGGGTGACGAGAGTGAAGGTTCACAGAGACCATAGTTGGAGAAGCACTAAGCTGATGGAGCATTGTGCTAGAGCTGATTTAGAGAGGGTTTTTTTTTAATCATTCATTTGTGGAGTGCATGTCGTTGGCTGGCCAACATTTATTGCCAGTCCCTAGTTGGCCTTAAGAAGGTGGTGGTGAGCTGCCTTCTTGAACAATTGTAATCCATGTTCTGTGGGTAGATCCACAATGCCATTAGGGAGGGAATTCCACGATTTTGACTCAGTGCTAATGAAGTAACAATGATACATTTCCAAGTCAGGATGATAAGTGACTTGAAGGGAACTTGAAGTGGTGGTCTTTCCATTATCTGTTGCCCTTCTAGGTGATAGTAGTTGTGGGTTTGGAAGGTGCATCTGAGGATCTTTGATGAAATTCTGCAGTGCATTTTGTTGATAATACACACTATTGGCTACTGAGGATGGAGGAAGTAGATGTTTATGGATGTAGTGCCAATCAAGCCAGCTGCTTTGTCTTGGCTAGTGTCAAATTTCTTGAGTGACATTCTTTAGGAAGTCAGGAGGTGAGTTGCTCGCCACTGTACGTAGCCTCTGACCTGCTGTTGTACCCAGTATTCATGTCATGAGTCGAGTTGAGTTTCTGGTGAAGATTGCTGAGATTGCTTCAGCCTTATCTTAGGCTCTTCCATCGTTGATTACAGGAATTTTTTTTGAGCCTCCTCCTTCAGTGAGTTGTTTAATTGTCCACCACTATTGATGACTGGGTGTGGCAGGACAACAGGACTGAGATCTGATCTATTAGCTGTAGGATAGCTTTGCTGTCACTTCCTGCTTATGCTGTTTGGCATGCAAGTAGTTCTGTTTGGTGGCTTCACCAGGTTGACACCTCATTTTCAGTATGCCAGTGCTACTCCTGGTCTATTCTCCTGCACTCTCCATTGAACCAAGGTTGATCCCCTGGCTTGATGGTAATGGTCGAATGGGGGATGAGGCCATGCTGGGCCATGAGGTTACAGATTGTGCTGGAGTACAATCCTCTGCTGCTGATGGCCCACAGCGCCCCAGTCTTGAGTTGGTAGATCTGTTCAAAGTCTGTCCTATTTAGCACAGTGATAGTATCACAAAACACGATGGAGGTTATTTTCACTGTGAAGGCGGGACTTCGTCTCCACAAGAACTGTGCGGTGGCCTCTCTTACCAATGCTGTCATAGACAGGTGCATCTGCAACTGGCAGATTGGTAAGGATAAGGTCGCATAATTTTTTCCCTTGTTGGTTTTCTCACTACCTGCTGCAGACTAAGTGTACCAGCTTGTCCTTTAGGACATGACCAACTTGATCAGGTAGGGAGGGGAGGTGCTCTCAATTATTTTGAGAGTTTTCCTATCAAAGCATTGATGGACTGCAAGATAAAACTGGTCAGTGAACTAGCTTCTTGTTGAGCTGAATTTGGTGTGGGTCTAGTTAAAGGCAGCAGCATTTTGGTTGGGTTTGAGGTTAAGGAGATTTGAATATGACCAGGGGAATGCTGGATTAACTGAGTCCTTGAGTTTAAAAAAAGCATATGGGTTGAGACAGGGTTAGGCAGAGGTGCAGAGATGGATGATGTTGAAGAGTAGAGTTTGTCTTTGCACAGGAAGTTTCACCCAGGAGCGAACTCCAGATTTATCTTTGCCACATCTTGAGTGCTGAGGTATTTAGATGTTAATTAAAAAGTGTGGTTTGAAATCCTCACCCGTGGTTCAGGCTGCTGTCTTCCATGTGCATATACTTCTCTTCCTCTCAATGATTAAACTAAATTTCTGTTGAGAGCAAGTGGCAAATCTAATGAGTCATTTCTTTTATTCCTTTGGCTGAGGTATTGTTACAATCTTTTACTTTGTCAGTTGTGTAATGTTTGTATTTTTTAAATTGACAGCCATACAGATTATTCTGAAAAGCAAATGGCTTGAGAGCTATTTATTACTCTCTGCATAGTTCTGATTAAGCAGAAATGGAAATGTGTGAGGCGATACTTTTCTGGAAAAGCTTGCTTTCCCTCTGAGATACTGAAAGGGAGCAATCTTTGACAATCTTTTCTTTTTGGCAAGCACACAGTGTGTTGATATATAGTTGCATTATATTGTCTAATGGAGCCATAATGAAAATAATGTCTGGCTTGGTTTCCTCACCCCATCACCAACATTGGCAAAGACCCAATGAACAATAGGATCTATTTTGTATCCTAATCCATAAATTTGACTTTTTCAAAGAATTGAAGCTTAACCAATGAGAGCTTGGAATTTTGTTTAGATTTTAAAAAAGGTTCAAGTTTGAAATTAAAATAACAGTTGAAGATAATTACACTGATTAAGGGGAAAAAAAGAAGTGATGCTTGATCTTATGGGCTGTTAGAAAATATTGTTTTCTGTTTAAAAATACATTGGTAGCACTAACCATTATAATGCCCATCTAATTTAATCAAAATATTGTGTTTTTGTTAAAGCAATAAAAAGTCCTGAACGTCTGAGTTACAGATTCGGTTATCATTGGATGCCTGACTAGTACTTTGATAAAATACATCAATGTGAGTTGTTGAAGAGGTGTTTCTTCGTCAACTGTTGTGAATAACTGTTTAGACGACCACAGAAATAATCTATTTATTATTTTAAAATGCAGAGAATATTTTGTGCAACTTTGCAAGGTTCTTGAATCAGAATTGCCTTTAGTAGATTTTATGCAGTCAACCAAAGTTAGCAAAAATGATTGATAAAGTGTAGTGCTGAGTTCAGTGACAATTTATTATATTACAACTCAGTAATTCAGGGTATCGTGATGCAAATGCAGTTCTCGGTGGAGAGTCTAAAATTCCTGCTACATCAATTGTTAACAAGAACAGTTGCAGTTGAATAAAGCATCTCGTGTGATATATATCAAGATTGCAAGAGCTGGCATTTATACGTCTTTCACAACCTTCGGAAGTCCAAAATAACTTTGCAGCTACAGTAACGTTGCTGTAAAAGAGAAACCATGTCAAGCAATTTACACACACAAACAACAGTCGTAAAAAATGATCAGACTATCTGTTTAGACGATTGAGGGTTGAAGAAGTTGGCCAGGACATTAGGAGAATTCTGTTCCTCCGCTTCATATAGGACCACAGGGTCTTTCACAACAGCCTGACCGAACAGATGATGCCACTTTTAAAAGTATTTCCGATTAGTGCAGCACTCCCTTGCTACTGCAATGCAGGGTCACTTTACATTATGGACATAAACCTCTGGAATGCAATTTAAACCCATGACTTTGTCACTGAAACCAGATTTCTACGTCAGAGCTAAGGGCAATACCTTCAAACCCAGAATTCATTATTTTAACAGATTTGATTTCCCTTGAACAACATTGTTTATTGGAAGATTGCAGTTTAGCAGTATATTGCCTTCATTTGAGCATTTAGTAGTTCCAAATTCTTGTGGTTTATGTGCACCACTAGCATTTGTCTAAGTGAGCATGCCTAGACGCATAATTTTGCATATCACGGTTTGTCTTTTTCTATGTCCATAAGAACATAAGGTACAGGAACAAAATTAGGCTATGCGACCAATCACGTTTGGCCACCATTCAATCGTGGCTGATATGATTCTCAACTATGTCTTCCTGCCTTCTCCCTGTAACCCTTGTTCCCATTACTATCTCTAGGAGCAAATTACTGCAGATGCTGGAATCTATACAGGAAACAAAAAAATGCTGGAAATCACAGTATGTCAGGCAGTATCAGTGGAGAGATAACAAGCTAACCTTTTGAGTCTAGATGACTCTTCATCACCAGCTCTGATGAAGAGTCATCTAGACTCAAAACATTAGCTTGCTCTCTCTCCATGGATGCTGCCTGACCCGCTGTGACTTACAGCATTTTTTGTTTTCAATCTATCTTTGTCAGTGTCATCTCATCTCATTTTGCAAACTTTATTTGCCCATTTAAACAAAATAAATGGCAGTGTAAACTAGTATGCCGTGAGGATTATGTTGCACGATGATGAATTTGTACGAGTGAACTATGTTTTGCCATTCATTAAAAGGTAAATTCCATAAAGTCTGTGCATGGCTGAAATGGTTCCGTATGTTAAGAAAAGCAGCAAAAGTATATTGCAGAGGAAATGGGAATGACATTTCCTTGTGAGAAAGACAATATTGGAAATGCAGAACAGGTTAATCAGCCTGTCAAGGATGTCCTGAAGGGTTATGTCCTATGCATTCTCCTTTCTTTCGCCTTCTGAAGCTAATTGACCTGCTGTTGATTTTCTTGCTGTTTTCAATTTCAAATTCACAGGCTTTTCTTATTTTCATCAATTGTCACCATCTGTTCTGGTTTTAAGGTGATGTGGAAGGCAGTGAAAGAGTGGTAGTAATGTCATTTGATTGGTAATCCAGGGTCCCAGACTAATGTTCTGGGGACATGGTTTCTGAGGAAGGGTCACTGGGCCTGAAACATCAACAGTAATTCTCAGTCAGAAGTAACAGGTTACGATCCAACAGGTTTATTTAAAATCACAAGCTTTCAGAGCAGTTCACCTGATGAAGGAGTAGCGCTCTGAAAGTTTGTGATTTCAAATAAACCTATTGGACTGTGATCTGGCATCGTGTGACTTCTGACTTTCAGTCAACATCCTGATTTTCTATCCACAGATGCTGCCAGACCTGCTGACCTTTTCTAGAATTTTCTGTTTTTGTTTCTGGGGACATGACCCTGAATCCCACCAGATGGTGTAATTTGAATTCAATAAGCATTGGGAATTAAAAACTGGTATAACAACAGCCAAGAAACTGTTGTCGAATGTTGCAAATATCCATCTGGTTCTCTAATGTGTTTTCGGGTTGCAAGTCTGCTGTCCTTGCCTGGTCTGGTCCACGTGTGTCTGCAGACTCTCAGCAATGCAGTTGACTCTTAACTGTCCTCTGAAATGGCCTAACAAGCTCCTCAGTTAAAGAGGAATTAGGGATGAGGAATAAGCGCTCACCCAGCCAGTGATGTCAACTCCTGTATATGAATAAAAAAAAACTCGCTTTTGTTGTTAAAAGCTTGCTTTGACTTTGATTTAAGGAGTAAGTTTTTAGATAGACTGTACCCTCATTATCACAAGATATTCGAAAGCCACCTTGTCTCTTGCAGTTCTTGTGTGAATTAAGTATCTGAAAAGACAGGAAATGATGCATTATGCCCGAAATATGTTCGCAAGCAATCTGAGCATTTAGAAATGAGGGCTGATTATTACTGGACTGTTAACCCAGAGACCCAGGTAATGTTTGAGGGATCTGGGTCTGAATGTCACCAAGGCAGATCTGGAAGTAAGAGTACAATGATGAGCATGAATCCATTGTCGATTGTTGGGGAAAACCTATCTGGTTCACTAATGTTCTTTCGGGAGGGAAACTGCCATCCTTACCTGGCCTACATGTGACTCTCGACCCACAGCGATGCAGTTGACTTTTAACTATACTCTGGGCATTTAGGATCGGTAATAAATACTGGCCAAGTCAGCAATACCCTGTAAATGAATAATTTTTAAAAAAAAAATTCTTGGTATGGAGCATGTATTTACCCTACTTAAAATCCAGGAGACTAGGTGCAGATTCCCTACTGAAAATGTCTGGACTGCCCCCATTTTGTGCCCAGAGATATTGCTGGAGTTTAACCAGCAAAATGCACACACCTTATCAGCCGGTTGGAACTGCCCCGAGCCATTAGGACAGTCACTTCATGAATGTGCTGTGGTTTAACTCAAAATGGAAGAATCACGTTGTCTAAGCTGCAGCATTAAACTTTGACCATTATGGTGCATAATTAGAATTTTTTTATATTTACAGACTGTTGAAGATTCGGAGGATGGAGTTGGACATAAAAGTTTCATGTCTACAACTATGCAAACGGGTTTCTGTGATTGGAGTGCAAAGTATTTCGCACAGCCAGTGATGAAGGTACTTGAGTTACATAATGACTGATTTCTGATATACTTATAAATATAAGTTATTTATTAAACACTAAAGTAAATGCAATTTAAAAATATGGAAGAATGTTCCTTCTAGCAGAGTAAGTAGGGCTAAACCGTCTTTGATACTTTTATTTGAATGACCTTAACAACCTTGAATGATTCTTATTTCAGTTCCATTAACAGCTTGAAATCAATTGTTCCGCCTACATTATTCCAAAATTTAATTGCAGTGATTTTGCTTTAGATATTTTCTAATGAATCTGTTCAGATAATTTTTTTGTTTTATTCATTTAATGGCTGTGTGTGTCACTGGCTAGACCAGCATTTATTGCCCATCTCTAACAGCACAGAGGGCAGTTAAGAGTCAACCACATTGCTGTGGGTCTGGAGTCACGTGGAGGCCAGATCAGGTTAGGATTGCAGTTTCCTTCCCTAAAGGGCATTAGTGACCCAGAAGGGTTTTTCCAGCAATTGACAATGGATTCATAATCATCATTAGACTCTTAAATCCAGATTTTAAAAATTGAATTCAAATTCCATCATCTGCCATGGCAGGATTTGAGCTCCGGTTCCTATAACATTATCTGGGTGTCTGGATTAGCAGTCCAGCAATAATACCACTCTGCCATTGCCTCCTCCATTACATACCTCTGGAGCAGGTCAAACCTAGGTGTCTTGGTCCAGAGGTAGGGACATGACCATTGCACCACAAAAACCCTCTAGTGATTTTCCTGTAAATGGTCTTTGGTTTAAAATGCTTTGTATAAAAAAGAAATGTTTCTGAAAACTCCCCCAAATGTTTCTTGTTCTTCTGTAACACAAGTGTGGTTAGCTAATACCCATCAATGTCCATGATATAAATGGGAATGTTTGTCCCTTACTTTTAACCTGGGAATGTTTGTCCGTTGATTTGCAAGAAAATTTGATTGCCAGTGTGGATACAGATGGCATGGTCTGTGAATATGAGTTCAAATTCCACCACAGCACCTCCTAGTATTAAAATTCAAATTGATTAAAATCTGGAGTTGAAAGTAGTCTCAGTAATGGTGAGTATGAAACTATGATAAACTGTCAAAAACAGTCCATATGGATCACTGATGTCTTTTAGTGAAGGAAATCTGCCATCCTTATTTGGCCTGGTCGACTTGCAACACCTGATTAATGTGGTTGAGTCCTATCAGCCCTCTGAAATGATCTTGCAAGCCTCACTTCAGACGTCGTTTGAGATCAGCAGCAAACATTGTCTTTGCCATCAAGACGTACGTCCATTGAAAGAATAAAGAGAAAATAACAAAAGCTGACATCCAAAGTCTGCCAGTTAATTGCATCCTTTTTTTGCTTATGGTTAACCTTTTTCAAGCGCATCTTTCCCAGCAGTCAGAAAAAATAGTAGTCACCTCAGACTCAATGGTCCAGGTATACTTGTGGTCAGAGAATTATTAGATTAGATTCCCTATGGTGTAGAAACAGGCCTTTCAGCCCAAAAAGTCCACACCAACCCTCCAAAGAGTAACACACGCAGGCCTCTGCTCTTCCCTCTAACACAATGGGCAATTTTGCATGGCCAATTCACCTGACCTGCACGTTTTTGGATTGTGGGTGGAAACTGGAGCACCTGGAGGAAACCCACACAAACAAGGGGAGAATGTGCAAACTGCACAGAGACAGTCACCCGAGGCTGGAAATGAGCCTGGGACCCTGGTGCTGTGAGGCAGCAGTGCTAACCACTGAGCCACCATACCGCACCTAAGTGGGGCGTAGATTGGAGTTGCACATTGGGACCACGTGAATCCCCCCCACCCCCCCTCCGATGCTGCTAACTCTGTGGGAATTCTCTGAGAAATTGAATTTTCTGAAGACCAGTTCCCCTCCACGTGGAAGTCTAAGTACACTAAGGTCTGAACCAACAAGCCCCTTCCCCCACTACAAACCAAATTGCTCTCCAATACATCTATACTAACCAGTTCTGATCAATAATTTAATTTGCTAATCCTTGATTAGCTTATCCTCAGACTGCTGAGTGAGCGAATAAACTCCTGCCCAATCAGCAAGAAAGCAACCAGGCCACAAGGTATGCACAAAATATTGGTCACAAATTGGATACAAAAAGCATAATGGACTCGTAACGATATAATCAGAGTTACTTGGCAATTTAGGACAGATCTTCAATGGACTGATTTACTTGACAAAACGAGAGTCAGCGGTTACACAGGCAATTCCATTGTACACTGTAAATCAGTTCAAGTGGATGCTTAACTCTAACAGTAACCAGACTGTGAGATTGTAAATTGATTAAATTATTTGTAAAGGTGTCTTCAGTCAATGTTTAGGGCATTGTTTCTACACAATTTATTAAGCTGTTTTGCCATGGTTACTCATCTTTGTTCCTTACTTTACATGAAATACAAGTAAGACCATTGCTGTATTTCTGCTTTGTCTCTTCAGTATTAATTTGGACACCACTTAGGGCAAAATTTCTGGCTACTGGTTCTCTCCAGTGTTTGGGGAGTCCCTCAAAATATTCTGAGAGTGCTGTGTAAGTCACCTTAGTCTCTTTTAGTTCCATGAAAAACTATCTATCCCCTGAGTCTTTGCATTCCACCCAAATAGCCTGTTGCAACTTCTGCTTTATTAATATCAAGATCCTTGCTTTTTACTGGGACTCGCTCCACTTGGGGAGAGGAAACTGCTCCTATGTTCTCTTGTACATAATCTATGAGGAGCAAATGCTGATCAGCGAGATGAACTTAATATATTTACACGCTTCATTTTACTTTGTTGCAAGTTTCTTTGGGGAAGGTGCATAATGTTTGTTGTTTCACCATTAAACTGTGTAAACTGGTAAATTATTGGAAGATACCTTCCATTAGTTGCATCAGGTGCTTGGAAGCACAAGGTGGTCACTCCACTTTGAGATACCAATAGAAAACCAGATTGCTTGCTGGTACACAAAGTTTAAACTTGTTTCCTTATTGTGACTCAAGATAAATTAATCTCTCAAATGCTGGGTTTCCCAGTTGTAGTACAGCGTCCCTTTTCCTTTTCAGCAGGGAAGGAATATTCTTGTGTGTAGCAGCAATGTACAGAATAATTTTCTCATTTATTTAGTCACTCAAGTGGTCACGAATAAAATAAATTTAAAAGTGGTCATTGCAACCTTATCCTGAATGCAGGTAAAGTCTCCCCATGTTATGGATTTGATTCATTTTACTTCAACAATGTGAAGAATAGAAGCATCAAGTTCTACAAAATAATATAGCACATTGAACCTTCAAAAATATTTCAATTCTTCAGATTGTATTGTTATGAAATTTCAAACTGCTCCAAGATAAAACATTGATTTGAAGCAATAAAATTTATGTGGTCCATCTGGTATTTTTTCTGAAGGTTTAATATTGTACGAAAGATGGAAATACAGTTCATATGTTAATTCATATGTATCAATAAAGCTAATATAAATTCAATGTTACCATATTGTATGAAGTTAAATATTAAATGTGTTCATATTGATCACTGTCATGTTCAAGCAAGCTAATCAATTGTTTTGACATTTGATTGCAAGTTGTAATCATGGTGGTTGTCAATATCTCTTGCCCACATCCTTCCTGTACTCTTCACGATAGGTCAGAACTAACATCTTGAACTGATTGCTTTCCATAAAAGTAGTTTGTCAAATGTGGCTGCTGTGACAGGAACATCAGGCATTCAGTGTTTACTCGGTGCAATGATCATAGTAAATCCATGGTGTGCTGCAGATTACCAAGCTCGGAAGGAGAGAAAAGACAAAGGTTCTTATTCCTTGTCTCAGCCGAACAATTTATGCTGCATTTAGGTGCTTATAGACTTAGATTAGTTTTGGATATGCCTGTGATATTTCTCACAGTGAGGTAGCTGATTGGTATTCATTTGTATTGGTTTACAATACTCCATTACTGTGCTTATCTCTGTTGTGGAGCTTTGCTGTTAATTGAGCTTTTTCTCTGTTGGTTTTCAGATATTTTCAACGATACTGTCCAGAGCTGAATTATTAGACTGTACAGATTATGTTCTTCGATTAAGTTGCTTGAGAAGCATTAAAGGATTATTATTACAAGTGTGTCATGATTAGTTGCTACTCTTTAATTGCTACTGACAAAATCACATTCTTATAGCTCTTATGAAAGCTACGTGACCTTGCAAGTTTATTAATTATGGCGCAGAACCCAGGTTTCTCCTGCTTTTAGTAAAATGAGCTCAGATTTTTCAATTAGTGCCCAGGCTTTTATGTGAACACATCAGAAGAAAATGGAAATCTCATTTTCATTACCAACTATCTTTCAAAATTATGGCAATTGCATTTTTGAACTTTTTTTTAAATATCACAAATCTAAATTCATGGATAATATGTAATGAGAACAGCATGTATTTCTCTGGTGAGTACCTGTAGTGTGGTATTACTGCTGGATACGTTCACTCAAACTTCTAATTGATGCAGGTAATCATGTTGTCTAATTAAAGAATAATCACATAATTATGATTTAGTTGAAAAAAGTATTGAGATATGCAAAATATTTTGAATAGTTTCCTCTAGTTTTCTCTTTTGCTTCCTCTTGTATCACAGATGTGATACTGCAGGGCAGGAGTAGATGTTGAAAGTGTCAGATTGTGCATTTGATCTGCAAACCTTGTAACTCGTGCTTTGTTGGAGGACCTTGCAGACGTCATTCACTTATTAATTATTTAATCCAGTTTGTGGAGGCGAGGTGGTAAATTTGTACAGCCAATTTTTTTGCATTTAGTTAGTGGACTCAGAGTTTTCCAATTCTGAATTTAAAACCCTTGCACGTGAAAGTTTTTAATTTGTGTTCTAAACAAAATTTATTGTAGCCGTTAAGATGGTAACTGTTTCTTTCAAATTATGTTGTAAATATAACATAATTTAAAAGAGATGGTTACCATCTTAATGTATATTGTATGTTACCATCTTAATGCTGCTGTATTCTTTTAGTGCTCTGGCTTTTCAAGATGGAACGATATGTTTATTCTGTCTGCATCAATAAAGATTATATAGTAAAGGACTTGTGAAAACCTGTAATGTGGGGGTTAAAAAATGTTTACGTGTTCTGTATGTCTAGTTCTTGGTTCATGTGTTTTAGAATATGTCTTTATTTTCAAAATAAGCTTGTTTGTATGTGAAGAAAGTCAGATTAGAAGAGATTGCGAGCTATAAATTAACAACGAATGCAAAGTGCTGCAGAAACCCAGCAACTGTGGAGTAAGCAATAGAGTTAATGTTTGAGTCCAATATGGCTCTTCTTTTGTTCTGAAGACTCATAAAGAACTCAAACTTTTATCTCTTTCTCCTTCTCCACAGATGCTGCCAGTTATGCAGCTTTCCAGCATCCAACATATTTTGCTTCTAATAAATAGCAGGTGGACTTCACTAAAGAACTGTTGGCATGATGATTGTAAGATGTGCAGTTAAGACTGGTGTTTTTTGCCTTAGGAAAATTAATTAAAAGCATCCCATAAACACCAAAAGGTGGTTAAAAACCCAATTATTTTAGATTTTCAAATAATTTGTAATTGTGGATAAGTAAAGGTTTGTGGGCAAACCAGCTCAGACAGTGACATGATGAGTGACTCTGATTTCAATATATCTTTGTTGTAAAAGATAGTTGTTGTTGGGACCTTGTGGCTTGCAACTCAGAGAAGGCAGTAAAATTAAGTGATTGTTAGCTGAGCCTATGGTGTGAGCAGAGTAAAAATCATAACTGCTTCTTTGACTATATAGAAGATGAGTGAGGCTTAATCTCTATTTGCATTTTGTGAGGAAATAGACACTGGGAGATTTCCTTGTCCAAAACTAATGGAAGAACCTACAGTAGTCTGCCACACAGTCTTGTATAAAAGATAACAATGGACAGGTTTGCTTCAATAATTGGAAAACTAACAAAAAAGGGACTGAGTCATTCATTTACCATGTTTTGAACGTGCAAGGTTTTCTTTGAAAGCTAGCTGGAATGAACGAGAATTAACAATAGTTCCCCGAAGACTCTGACAACCTTAGGAGTTGTCCTTTACAGAAATAAATCATTTCAGTAAGTACACAAAACAATAAGGGTCATAACCATAAGTTACACGTTCAGATTTACTTCTCACTTCCTTCAAGAATTCTCTTTTAGATGCATAAATCTTAAAATGATTTAATTATGTAGAAGACAGCTCCCATGTCCTGTAAGCAGTAAAGGTTCCAACCCTTATTGTTTTATATACTTACTAAAGATATAAAGATTTTGATTTTTTTTAAAAATGAAATCTTGTGGCATCGTTGTAAATTTCTTTTTAAAGTCATTAGTCTCAAACACAAAAAGGTAGTATCCAAGTTCAGGGACCGCAGATGCTAGAGTTCAGAGTCGTGAGTGTGGTGCTGGAAAAGCACAGCAAGTCAGGCACCATCCAAAGAGCAGGACAATCAACGTTATAGGCAAAAGCTTTCGACAGTGTACAAGTTCATCCAGCAATAGAGAAGGCAAATGGAATTCAAAGAGAATGACGTGTAAACATAGGGAGCTTTGATCAAACTATGCAAGGCACTTGTCAGCTGAAGTACATGAGCAGTTTTAGGTCCCTAAAGAAAAAATATGCTGGCCTTGGAGGCATTCCAGAAAAGGTTCAACAGGCTGATGCTGGATATGGAGGGACTGTCGACTGCTCTGAGTTTGAGTTTGGTTGGACCTGTATTCTTTAGAGTTTGGAAGAATGGAAGACAACCTTATTGAAACATTAAAAATTCTTGGGAGACTTAATGGGGTAGATGTGGAAAGGTCTCTCCCTTTGTGAGAGAGTCTAGGACCACAGGGCATAATCTCAGAATAAGGGTTTGTCTATTTAAGACACACGAGAAATAATTTCTTCTGAGGGTAGTCAGTTAGTGGAATTTTTTTACTGCAGTTGGTTATACAGCCTGGGTCATTAAGGGGAGATAGCCTTCAATTTCCTTGCTGAGTTTTAATCAATGAGGAAAATGTAGGAAAGTGAAATTGAGGGAATCTCATCTTCCGCTTAGGAACCCTCCAACCACAAGGGATGAACTCAGATTTCTCCAGTTTCCTCATTTCCCCTCCCCCCACCTTGTCTCAGTCAAATCCCTCGAACTCAGCACCGCCTTCCTAACCTGCAATCTTCTTCCAGACCTCTCCGCCCCCACCCCACTCCGGCCTATCACCCTCACCCTGACCTCCTTCCACCTATCGCATTTCCAACGCCCCTCCCCCAAGTCCCTCCTCCCTACCTTTTACCTTAGCCTGCTGGACATACTTTTCTCATTCCTGAAGAAGGGGTTATGCCCGAAACGTCAATTCTCCTGCTCCTTGGATGCTGCCTGACCTGCTGTGCTTTTCCAGCAACACATTTTCAGCTCGGAATCTCAGATCAGCAATGATCTCATACAATGGGATAGCCATCTTGGAAGGCTGAATGGCCTACTTCTGCTTTTTAAAATTCATTTGGGGGATAGAAGCATCGCTGGCTGGCCAGCATTTATTGTGATGATGATGACTGCTTATGGTAACACAAGAAGGCATTTATCAGGCCTTTTTCTGTGACCTCAGAAATTCCAAACAACTTTACATCGAACAATGTACTTTTCGAAACGTTACCACTATTCTAATGAAAGCAGCTAGATTTGTCCACAACAAGCTCCCAAATACAGAATGGTGGTGATCACCAGATATTTAATTTTAGCAATA
Source organism: Chiloscyllium punctatum (assembly GCF_047496795.1). Lineage (NCBI taxonomy): Eukaryota > Metazoa > Chordata > Chondrichthyes > Orectolobiformes > Hemiscylliidae > Chiloscyllium > Chiloscyllium punctatum. Next base: position 55,613,045 of record NC_092777.1, read on the forward strand.
TTGAAGGAGCGCTAAGTATTGGCACGGACACTGGGGGAAACTTTTGATGTAGTGCTAGGAGATCTTATATGTCCACTGAAGGAAGTGGACAGGAGCTTAGTTCAAAGTCTCATCTGAAAGGTGGGTCACATAGGTATAGATGAAGTGTTCTCCCACATGCTTTAAATCTGATGTTGTTTCATTGACTGTGGGACACTGTATCTTGTAAAAATTACTGAAGCATTTCCATCAAAAATGTTGCATTTCATTGCAAGTTGCTCAGTGCTATTATTTTTGAGTGATTTGTTTACTGTAGTGCAAATGCATGGTTGCTAGCCCAGCATCTTGCAAACAGAATTTGTAAGTTATTTTCAAACACGTTTGTTTTGAAGTGTTTGCAACAATTATTGAAGCGAGCTTTGGATATAGAGTTCCACGCTGCAGTTCTAGTCCTTCTGATTTATTTCACCATTTCCACCTGTGTGTATATATAATGGGACACTGCATGGGTAACATTCCAAAATTGCAAAAGCAATCCTTCCAGTCCCGATCATAGAATCCCAACATTGTGGAAACAAGCCATTCAGTCCAACAAGGTCCACACTGACTCTCCAAAGAGCATCCCACCAGACTTGCCCCCCCCCCTCCCCCCTACCCTATCCCTGTAATCCTGCATTTCCCATGGCTAATACACCTAATTTACACATCTCTGGGCACTATGGGCAATTTAGCATGGCTAATCTACCTCACCTGCACATCTTTGGGCTGAGAGAGGAAACCAGAGCATCCGGAGGAAATCCACTCAAACATGGGGAGAATGTGCAAACACCACACAGACAGACAGTCGTTGCTGCAACAATTCTTTTTGTCCTGATTGCTATTTTGCTATTCACTTACTTGATAAGTTGTTCAGTGATTTCAGTCTGCAAATTTTATTCATTTGAAGTATTCCATATTTTAAAAATAGAAATAGGAGCAAGAGTAAGCCATTTGGCTCTTTTGAGCCTGGTCCTTCATTCATTCTGATCATGGCTAATCATTCAACACGATAGCCTATTCCTACTATCCCTCGAGATCCCTTGATCCATAAGTGTTATGTTCAATTCCTTCTTGAAATCTTGCGCTGTTTTGTCCTTGACTGCTTTCTGTGGTGGCAAATTCCACAGGCTTATCACCCTGTGGGTAAAAATGTTTCTTCGAATCTCATTTCTAAATATTTCCCTCCTATCCTGAGACTGTGACCGCTGGTCTGCATTCCTGTTATTGTGAAAATTTTTCCTGTATCTATCCTGTCTGGTCCTGTTAGAATTTTAAATTTCTAATTGGTCTGAACTCCAAATATGTGTCCAACATTGTCTCATATGTCAGTTCTGGCATCCCATGCATCAGTCAGGTAATCCTTTGCTAAACTCCCTTTATAGCAAAAATGTCCTTCCTCAGCAAAAGAGACCGAAGGTGCAGTCATGTTCTGTTGAGCTCTGATGTAAATCGAGATCTCTTAGACATTATAATTGAGCTATTCCTAATTTTATCTTCGATATTTTTTTCTCAGATTTTCTTGCGAGCTCCATGTCCTGTTTCTAAATCTCATGCTCTTTAAATTTGAGTATAGACTGCATGTTCTTGCTCAGAAACTCACTCATTTTGACAAATGTTTCTTTGTTTCTCAACATTTTTCAAACAATGTATTTACTTTATGTTAATTGCTTTGATCTTGCAGCATGCAACTAATAATAAGACAAATCTTGGTGCATTCAGTTCAAGAAATTTGAAGCATCTGATTCACAGGAAGTGTAGAAGTAAATATTGTTTTGAGGCTATTTTGTGCTGTATTCCTAGACCTCCCTTGGAATTAATTAATTAGAGTTCATTCAGAGTTACATTCTTGTTGTGGGAATGTTACATTTGAGGGAGAAAATTATTTCCTGATGTCATTTGAAAAACTCATCATGTTTATTGACAGTGAAATAAATTATTTTTAGTTCATGAAAAACAGTGTTTCCTTTACTCTCTGCAGATAGAGTTACCTAAATCTGGGCATGCATCACTGTGAGGTGGCCATGGTGTTTTTTTTAAAATAATTTTTCAAAACCTTGAAGTTTAAAATTCAAGATTTATATCTTGATCTCAAACCAAAGCACAGTCTTTTTATAACTTTCTAGCTATAGGGCTTTGGGTTGGGGATTGCAAATAATAACTACTTAAACAAATGTACTTTGAATTCCCCTCAGGTTCTGTGTGTAATTTGCGGTCACAGTACTCAGGGAGTTAAATAAAACCAGTCCATTGGTTTTCTCCCAACAAACTGAAGTAGTAAAATACAGATCTTGTAATTGGTTCTGGCTGAGTGGGAGATAGGAGGTGTAAAATCTATGGTGTGTCATGATCCTAATCATGTAACACTATTTCAACGCCTACATTGCCTCAGGAGTTCGCAAGCAGCACTGTTTACTGGAAAGTGATTTTGAAGGGAAAAAGACTGCAAATATTATTTTTATGTAATGAAATTTTATTTCTATTGTGTTGTTGATTTTCTTAATTAGCACTTCAGTAAACTTTGAGGTTGTGACTTCAGTGTATTTGGAACATTTTTGCATATTTTTTTGGTAAGAAAGCTCATAAAAACACAGCAGGTGGATGTTTTCAAATATATGTTGTGCATAATTTCCCTATAAGTATATGTCTATTCCAGGTTCCATCAGGCCCAGGTTCAAGTCTCACCTTCTCCAGAGGCGTAATATCTCTGAGTGGGTTGTTCAGGAAATATTTACAATTTCAAATAGCATCTCTAGTCATGCAGTTACAATACAACATGAGCTTAGTTTGTATTTACATCCAACGCCATTATATTCTGTTCTTTATACTGTCTTGTGTACTTTGAAATTAGTAAAGGTACTACTTAATGTTGCCAAATTGACTCAAAACAGCGGATGTAAAGGTCTATTTTTAAAGGAAAATCATGAAAACTATTGTTGTTCTCTGCTCTGTTGGATTGTACATTTCATAAAATACAAAATACTGCAAATCTAAGAAAGCAAAAATCTTTAATTATTGAAATTTCCCCCCCCCCCGTCAGAATACAGAAGCTGTGAACATTCAGAACAGTGAACAGGTTGACTAACAGATGTGGTATTTTGACAAATTGCTTGTCATATTTATGTTGATCAGAAAAATAACTGCAGCTATAAAGGAAAAGCAGGGAATATTCAATGCTGCTCCAAATATACAGAAACATGGGGTGGTCAAGTACTGCATTACTGCAGTCCTAAAGATATTGCATGGTGGGTTTCATCGCTTGATAATAAATATTGAAGTTACAATTGGAAAACTATGACATTGAGTAACCTAGTGTGCCTGTGGAGCTGCAGTGTCACAATGCCTCAGTTTCAGAAATGTGCGACAAGTGCTGATCTCAGCATGCTGCGCATTCACTCCGGCTGAACCCGTGCCAATACTGAAGCTACGGTGACTTGCACAAGTACAGCTGCACGATTAAAATTGGAATACTGTAAGAAGAAAGTCAGTATACATTGATCTTTTCCTAGAACTGCAGTCTCGTGTAAATGGTTTGTACATCATTTATAACTTACTGCAGGACAGCTTTCATCTGGACACTCAGCACATCCACTTTTGTCATTATGGTGTAACTCTTGACAAATAATGTCTTTTTAATGTGGCCACTAGTTGTTGAGGATAGTAAGTCAATTCCTATTTCTGTAGTTGCAAATTGCGCACCTGGTGAAGTGACCAACAATGATTGTTGAGCAGTTTATCTCCATGTTACTTTTTATTTTCCTTCAAATGTCCAGATCAAAAATTCCATTGTTTAAAGGATCAATTCTACTGGCCTTTAATATTTCTAAATTCAAGACTGTTAATGTTGAGTTGTAAACAAAACAAAAAGGCTTTTTTTATTGCCCGTTTTTGCCTTTTTCTTAACTTAAAGAACCTCTGAAGGGGAGAAAAGCACCCATGTCAATCCCTGGAAGGATAGAGACATGCATGCTGAAGTACCTCGCCATGCCTGTCTTAATCTGTTGGAATATTTAAGCAATACGTTTAGGTTGAGTCTGTTGGTGGTTGTAGATCAATAAAGAAATGAGGCTGTTGTGCTGGAGGATGGCATTGCTAAGTAAGAGTATTTTTTACATCTTTGGCAGTTATGTGTGAAAACCTACTTGTCATTTGTCGTATTCTCAATCTTTTTGAAGATGATGGAAGTTGGGAAGAAAATTTTCCATCTTTGAGTAGACTATCAGTTTGGATGAAAATGACACTGAATTGCTGAGATATTTGTATCATCGATAGTCGCAGGTGAGGTGCCAGAAGACTGGAGGTTGGCAAACGTGGTGCCACGGTTTAAGAAGGGCGGTAAAGACAAGCCAGGGAACTGTAGACTGTTGAGCCTGATCTCGGTGGTGGGCAAGCTGTTGGAGGGAATCCTGAGGGACAGCATGTACATGTATTTGGAAAGGCAAGGACTGATTAGGGATAGTCAACGTGGCTTTGTGCATGGGAAATTATGTCTCTCAAACTTGATTGAGTTTTTTGAAGAAGTAACAAAGAGGATTGATGAGGGCAGAGCAGTGGATGTGATCTATATGGACTTCAGTAAGGTTTTTGACAAGGTTCCCCATGGGAGACTGATCGACAAGGTTCCCCATGGGAGACTGATCAGCAAGGTTAGATCTCGTGGAATACAGGGAGAACTAGACATTTGGATACAGAACTGGCTGAAAGATAGAAGACAGAGGGTGGTGGTGGAGGGTTGTTTTTCAGACTGGAGGCCTGTGACCAATGGAGTGCGACAAGGATCGGTGCTGGGTCCACTACTTTTTTGTCATTTACATAAATGATTTGGATGCGAGCATAAGAGGTACAGTTAGTAAGTTTGCAGATGACACCAAAATTGGAGGTGTAGTGGACAACGAAGAGGGTTACCTCTGATTACAACAGGATCTTGACCAGATGGGCCAATGGGCTGAGAAGTAGCAGATGGAGTTTAATTCGAATAAATGAGAGATGCTGCATTTTGGGAAAGTAAATCTTAGCAGGACTTATACACTTAATGGTAAGGTCCTAGGGAGTGTTGCTGAACAAAGAGACCTTGGAGTGCAGGTTCATAGCTCCTTGAAAGTGGAGTCGCAGGTAGATAGGATAGTGAAGAAGGCGTTTGATTATGCTTTCCTTTATTGGTCAGAGTATTGAGTACAGGAGTCGGGAGGTCATGATGTGGCTGTACGGGACATTTGGTCAGGCTCCTGTTAGGATATTGCGTGTAATTCTAGTCTCCTTCCTATCGGAAGGATGTTGTGAAACTTGAAAGGGTTCAGAAAAGATTTGCAAGGATGTTGCCAGGGTTTGATGATTTGAGCTACAGGGAGAGGCTGAACAGGCTGGGGCTGGAGTGTCGGAGGCTGAGGAGTGACCTTATAGAGGTTTATAAAATTGAGGGGTATGCATTGTGTAAATAGGCAAAGTCTTTTCCCTGGGGTGGGGGAGTCCAGAACTAGAGGGCATAGGTTTAGGGTGAGAGGGGAAAGATATAAAAGAGACCTAAGGGGCAACTTTTTCACACAGAGGGTGGTACGTGTATGGAATGAGCTGCCAGAGGATGTGGTGGAGGCTGGTACAATTGCAACATCTAAGAGGCATTTGGATGGGTATATGAATAGGAAGTGTTTGGAGGGATATGGGCCGGGTGCTGGAAGGTGGGACTAGATTGGGTTGGGATATCTGGTTGGCATGGACGGGTTGGACCGAAGGGTCTGTTTCCATGCTGTACATCTCTATGACTATGCTCGCTCCTATATCATGGATCCAGAAATTGGGTGGTCACTCAGTCTCATCTGATCGATTTAAGGAGGATAAGAATACAGGCCTTAACCCCTGTGTACTAACATTTTTCAGGCTTCATCCCATTCCTCTCCAACTGTGAGGGGTTGGGAATTCAGCTTGTGATTGTGCTTTAGAGATATAATTATGAATTTGTGCCTTTGTACCAACCTATTGAGTGATGGAATGAATACTTGGAGTGTAGGCCTGAGTGCAAAAAATGCAATTTCTGTGTCACAGCTCACTGATGAGTCTATTGACATCCCTGTTTTCCTTATCGTCTTCAGTAATGAAATGTTCTTGCAGTTGATGTTGAAATATGCGTACTTTTCTATAATTATTGTGAAGCCATGAGATAATTTTGTCCAGGATGTTGAGCCTTATAAAGGGCTTTAAATAAAAAAGACATCCATTGTCATAATCTTTGAACGAGTTGACTTGACCAAGATGTTAGCATTGACCTTTTGAGATTTTGTTCAAGGGTGCACTGAGTTATAGAATATGATGCCACAAAAATATTCTGTGAAAAATAATTTAAATTTTTTTTGGAAAAAAAAGACATGGTTTTCATCCAGACAGAATAGGTAAAGTATAATTTTTTGCAGATGGTATTTTGATAGCTGATAAATAGAGAATGTACCATTGCAGTGCTGTCATGGTTGCAAATTTATGTAACTATTGTAAAATATTCATGAAAAGGGATCTTAAAGCACTGAACTGAAGCAGCTCTGAGCATTGCATAAGTCGAATGAAATGCTTCACCACGTACTATCTGAAATAACAAGAATAGAGTGCACCCTTTGCCAGCAATCTCAGTTTTTTAAACACCATGTTCGAGAGGAGGGAATGGCATGATGGTTTTGTTTCTGAATTAATAATTGAGTAAGGCTCAGGGAACCGGGTTTACATCCCACCACATCAGAGTGTGGAATTTGAATTCAATAAAAAGCCTGAAGTTAAAAGTATCGTGATCATAAAACCATTGTTGATTGTCGTAAAAAACCCATCTGGTTCGTTCATGTTCTCTAGGGATGGAAAACAGTCATCCTTGGCTCATCTGGCCTATATTCGATTCCATCGTCACAGCAGTGTGGTTGACTCACACCTGCCTCTGAAATGGCCTAGCAAACTATTCGGTTGTATCAATCGCTAAAAAATCCTCAAGGAATGAATCTAGACAGACCACCTGGCATCAATCTAAGCACCAGAATTAACAATGAGAAACTCAACCCTACAAGTAATGACAATTAGAGGCTTGTGCCAAAATTTGAAGAGCTGTCTCTCAGACTGGTCAAGCAACAGCCTAACATAGTCATACCCATAGAATTGGGTCTTCCACGATGATTGAAACAAAATTACCACCATCGCTGGGTATGTCCTTGCCCAATAACTGGCAGACCCAGTGGAGGTAGTGGCACAGAGAGACACAGTCAAGCAGGAGTTACCGTGGAATTTCTCTGGACCTTGAAGTCTCATGGCATCACATCAAATATGGGCAAGGTAGCTGCCTGCTGATACCAATGTACCACCTGCCCTCAGGTAATGATCAGTCATCCTCCATGCTGAACATCACTTGGAGAAGCACTAAGGGTAGCAAAGGTGCAGAATACACTCCTGGTGGGGACCATCAGTGTTGATCACCAATGTGACACTATCACTGTGTGCTAAATGGGGTAGACTAGAAAAAGCAACTCACGTCTGACCACCCATAATATACTGTGGGCCATCAGCCGAATTGAGATCCCGTACAATCTGTAAACTCGTGCCAGGCATATCCCCATTCACATCAACCCTAAAGACTGCAGCTAGGCATGTCAGGAGCAACACCAGACATATCAAAAATGAAGGTCAACCTCGTGAAACTACAAAAAGGACTATTTGCATGCTGATTTAGCATGAGCAGCAAATGATAAAGCTAAGCGATTCTACGACCAATAGATCAGAACCAAGTTCTGTAATCCAGTCACATCTAGTGATGTGGTTGTGGACAGTTAAGCAACTAATTGGAGGAGGAGGAGGAGGTCCCATAATGATCCAACACATCACTACAAAAGGTGAAGCTGAAGCATTTGCAGCACCCTTCAGCCAGAAAATTGATGACCAATGTCAGCCTCCTCCAGAGATCCCCATATCACAGATCCCAGTTCAGGCAATTCCGTTCACTCTATATGGTATTGAGAAATGGCTGGAGGGACTGGATACTGCAAAGGATATGGACCTTAATAAATACTCCCTCTGGTTCTTTTTCTCCTGGTGTGCTGACCTCTGAAATCCATGCACTGCAGCAATCTCTGAAGTCAGAAGTTGATTGGCGGCACACTAAATTGCATGCATGAACAGCAAAGAGGCTGCACTGCACAATGTTCTGGCAATAGTGCTGAAGACAGGTGCTCCAAACATAGCTGCAGCTCTTGCCAAGCTGTTCCAGTACTGCCACAACATTGGCATCTACCCAACAATATGGAAAATTGCCCTGGTATGTCCAGTCTACAGACTTCAAGATGAATCCAACCCCGCCTATTAGTCCAAAAGACCAGGAGATAACGCCATTGAATTAGTTCTGCCATTGAATTTATGGCTGATATGTTTCTCAACGGCCTTCTCCCTATAACCCTTGATCCCCTTTCTAGTAAAGAACCTAACTCTCTGTCTTAAAGACACTGTGGCAATGAGTTCCACAGATTCACCATTCTCTGACTGGAAAATCCTCCTCATCTTAGTTCTATCAGGTCCTCCCTTCACTCTGAGACTTGGGTCCTAGTCTCTCCTACTAGTGATAACATATTCTCCATGTCCACTTGATTCAGGCCTCTCGATATTCTGTAAGTTTCAATGAAGTCCTCCCTCATCCTCCTAAATTCTATTAAGTAGACCTAGAGCCCTCAACCACTCTTCATATCTTTTCATCCCTGGGATCATTTTAATGAATCTCCACTAGACACCTTCCAGCGCATCCTTTCTTAGAAGCAGGGCTCAAAACTACTCTCAATATTCCAAATGCAATCTGACCAGAGCAGCACATCCCTGTTATATTCTATCCCCTCGAAATAAATGCTCACATTGCATCTGCTTTCTGAACTGCGTGTTAACCTGAAGAGAATCCTGAACAAGAAATCCAATGTCCCTTTGTGCTTCAGAGTTCCCAAGCCTTTCCTCATTTATAGAATAGTGCATGCCTCTATTCTTCCTACAAAAGTGCACAACCTCTCACCTTCCCAAGTTGTATTCCACTTGGTCTGTTGCAGTCCACTTTTAATCATCACAGGTGTGGTAAGGGATTGATAACTGTGCTATCAAGCAACACATACTTTGGAATAACTTGACCACAGATACTCACCCATCATTTTGGCTTCCACCAGAGTCACTTCGCTTGGATCAAATGTGGGCAGAAAAATCTGAATTCCAGTGGTGAGGTGAGAGTGATTGCCATTCACATCAAGGTCACGTTTGATCGAGTGTGGCATCAAAGAACCCTGACAAACCTGGAGTCAGTGAAAATTGGGTCGAATACTCTTGACTGGTTAGAGTTGTACTTAAGATGATTGAGGTAGGTGGAGGTCAAGCATCTCCACTCCAGGAAGTAGAACATAGAACAGCACAGGGAGAGACCCTTCAGCCTACTATGTCTGTGCCGACCATGATGCTCTTGTAAACTAATCCCATCTACCTGCACAATGTTCTGTATCCCTCTATTCTCAGCCAATTCATGTCTGTCTGAATGCCTCAAACTTTGCTATTATATCTGCTTTTCCCACGTGCCCAAGCCTCAAGCTCAAAGTATCTACGACTATCTCTGTAGGAGTTCCTCAGGTTAGTATTTTCAGCCCAACCATCTTCAGCAGCTTCAACAATAACCTCCACTCCATTATTAGATTCACTTTTTATTTTTGTTTCATGGTATGTGGGTGCAATGGGATGGCCATTAGATCTGGCCTGAGCCCTACTTGCTCTTGAGAAGGTGGAGGTGAGTTGCTTTCTTAAGCTGCTGCAGTTCATTGGATTTGAGTAGACCTGCAATGTTATTAGGGAGGAAGATCCAATACTTTGACTCGATCAAAGTGAAGGAGCAGTGATATATTTCCAAGTCAGGATGCTGAGTGGCTAGAAAGGGAACTTGCAGGTGATGGTGTTTCTAAGTGGTAAGTGATAGTCAGTTTGGAGAGTGTCTTGGAAAGCTGTAAGGAGTGTTAGTAAATTTCTGCTGTGTGTCTTTAGATGGTAGACACTGTTGCTAATGAGCATTGCTCCTGGAGGAACTGAATGTTTGTGGGTGATGTTAATCAAGCAAGCTACTTTGTCAAGACATTGACTCCCTCTCTTTCATCAACTTGAGGGAGACATTAGCATAGTGGTAATGTCAGTGGATGAGTAATCCAGTGGCCCAGGCTAATACTGTAGAATCATGAGTTCAAATTATTAATGCAATTAATTAATATGTTTGAAGTAAATTCCGAGCCTGGTTAATAATGATCATGGAGCTATTAAAAAACCCATCTGGTTTGCTCATGTCGTTTGGAAATCTGCCATCCATACCCAGCCTGACTGCAAATGTGGAACAGTATGAATGACTCTTGCCTGCCTCTGAAATGGAATAGCAAACCATATAGGTGGCGTCAATCCTCTTGAGTGTAATTGGAGTCTACGCTGACCCAGGCAAGTGGAGAGTATTCCACCGTACTCTTAGTTTGTGCAGACAGGCTTCAGGCAGTCAGAAGAAGAGCTACGTGCTGTAGAATTCCTAGCCTTTAACTTGCTTTTGTAGCCATAGTCATTATAGGATTGAAAAATTATTGTTAGCACATATGATCATTCGTTTTCAAACGAGCTTCTGTTCCCTGTTATGACGTGTTGAACCTAGTTTAATTATATAAAACGCTCATTAGGAAGTATAAAATAAAACTGACGGTGCTGTTTAGAATGTGTCATTAAGAAAGCATATGACAAAGTCCCTTCTCGTGCAGCGATGTAGCTTATCTCCTATTAGCGTGCCATGTTCTTTTGACATCTCCACAGATTATTGGAAAGGAGGCATATCATTGAGCTAATTCCTTTCTTTACCTGTCACCTATTCCTGGACTTCAAGCAAAGACAAATAACTTAGTAACTGAGCTGATTGACTGACTTCCACAATGTTTGACGGCATTTGTTGCCTGTGCTGTCATCTCTGTTGCAGTTAGTGAATTTCACAGGCAGAGGTTCAAAGCTGACACAGTACTTTGCTGAGCTGTTAAACTCAAACTCATTGCCCTCATCAGCTGAGGCATTAATGAATCTTTCACAGCAGCTTTTATTAAGGAACAGGAAATGTATTAATGTCCAGATATTGACTCCCTCTCTTTCATCAACTTGAGGGAGACATTAGCGTAGTGGTAATGTCAGTGGACCAGTAATCCAGAGGCCCAGGCTAATACTTTAGAATCAGGAGTTCAAATTGTTAACGCAATTGATTAATATGTCTGAAGTAAATTCCGAGCTTGTTAATAATGATCATGAAACTACTAAGAAACCCATCTGGTTTGCTCATGTTGTTTGGAAATCTGCCATCCGTACCCAGTCTGGCCTATGTGTGACTGCAAATGCGGAGCAGCATGAATGAATCTCTTGCCTGCCTCTGAAATGATGTAGCAAACCATAGAGTTGTATTAAAAGTAAAAAAGATAAAGTTGCCTTAATCCTACCGGGCCATTGGGCTGCTCTATCACAAGAGAGAGAGACAATTGGTTTTGGCTTAAGCCGACGGTCACCACCCCTCAGTCAAGGGGAGTGGTTGAGAGGAAGAATCCTTCATGGTAACCTCAGCCAGTGCAGGAATTGAACCCACTCCTTTGGGAAAAATCGTACTGTAAGTGCAGCATGTGAGATGCAATGGTTGAAGAAGGCAGTTAATGGGTAATACATGTTGTCCATACCAGTGACGTTGCATCCTAAAAAACAGAAGTTGCTTATGGGCTCATAGCTTTAGAGATGTGGTGCTATGCAATGCTGGTATCATTTGGAAAACTGTTTTTATTTGTTGAATACACAATTAGCTATCTTTGTTTCGCAGGATCAGTGTTCATGGAATTTGACTGCTTTATTAACTTTCCAAATTATCTTTAATGGTAAAAACGCTCAAAACCTGCAAGTCAACCGTGTGAATCCGTTCCTTGTCTCAGTACACAGTGTGGTGAAATTTGATTTACTTACTAATATGATATTACTAAAATATACTTGAATTTTGCAGTGAGATTGGGTGTTCAACTTTTGCATAAGATGTTTAACTAAGCTCCAACTGGCCCCTCAGGAAGTCATTAGCAATCCAATGATGATATTTTGAAGATCAGCAGGGGTGCCTCTAATGTCTGAATCAATAATTATCCCTTAATCAGTATCATAAAAGTAAGTTATCTGGTCATTTAACTCATTGCTGTTTATCAAGTTTGCTATGTGCAAATTATTAGTTTTATAGAAGTATTGCTGCATTTCAAAATATCTCACTGGATGTCTCCAAATGTTTTTTAGTCAACAATCATGAAAAGTGCCAAGAAATAACAACTTAGGTTTATATAGCATCTATTCATCATTTTATGTCTGATGCAACCCCTCATTATTGTGTAGCATAAGATCTCTTTCAATCAGAAAATGAACTTCTGAACATTTTAGAAACCAGCGGTGGAAGACATGGCTTCTTGTTGAACCTGACAGATCAGAGTACATAACCTACTGTTCTCATGCATGTCTCCAAATTTAGAAACCGCGTATTTGCACACCCTCTGCATGATATTTCGCTGATTCTTGCTACTTTTTCAATATCTGATCCCATGAGTGCCAGCAGTCTATAAAGGATCCCATTAAGATGTGGACCTTGCATCAATTTTTCTGTGTTCTGATCCTTTCAGATTTTCACTTTTGAAACATTTTCAAAAATTGTTTTAAAGCAATCTTAGTTTTTGAGTTTTGGCATTTTTAATTTAAACGTGTTTTTATCCATTTGGTTTGGTAAAATTAACGCAGTTACCTTTTAATGTTTAATTCCATTTTGTATGGAACACTGTTAGTAGCTCAGTACTAATTGCATTCAGCGAGGCATTATATTTTATTTGCTACATTCATGCAAGCGGTGGTCTGTGCTATGCTTTAATTAGTTATTAATAGGGCAGTCAATTAATCACAGTTGGCTTCTGCGATTGATGCATAAATTTTTTTGATGTTAATTGTCAAGGTTATATAGTGTCTTCTGGAATGATCAGTCTTTATTGCAGCTACCAATTTCTCTGGAATTGATGGAGTAGTTGTAGACAGACAGAAAAAAGGACTGGTGTCTCGGTTTCCCTGCCCAGTTTTGGCTTAAATGCAAATGGGGTAGTTGGCAAAGATCTCTGCTGGGAATAAAAGAGAATCATAACTTTTAATAGTGGGGGTGTAGTAATAGACCTCATTAGTCTCCTGTTTCCTTCTCCACCAAGTTTTATACTGCCAACTTGTAGGTAGTATGGAGGAAAATCCAAGATAATGTTTAGGCTTACAAGTGAGGACCCACCAACTTGGACAAGTACTGATAACCTGTGAAGCAATGATGAGCTTTTCAGGAGAGAGAAAAGAACTGTAAAAATTCAAAATAATTCTTAACCACGTAGTGTACATCTTAGAAAATTGGAGTCAATGGCAGTGGAAGATGTGATCGTTGTTGAAGGTCAATCATTTCCATCTCAGAGCATCTCTACAAGAGTTCCTCAGAGTACTGTCCTTGACCACAATGCCTTCAGCTGGTACATTAATGACTTTCCCTCCATGGTAAGTTTGACGTGGGAATGTCTGTTGATGATTGCATTTGTTTTAGATGCCATTCAAAACTACTCAGATACTGAAGCAAACCATGCAGCAAAATTGATAATTTTTGATTGTCAGTTGATAATTAACATTTGCTCCAAATAAGTTGCCAGACAGTGACCAGCTAAACAAGAGAGAATGTACTGCCTTGAGATTCAGTGCCATTCTCCCCCACCCCCAATCAATGCCTGCAGGTTAATGTTGGCCACAAATTGAATTGGACCAGTCAAATAAATACTGTGCTTACAAGCAGAGGTCAGATGCCAGGAGTTCTGCGGTGTACAACTCACTTCCTGTGTCCCCAAAGCCTGTTCACCATCTACAAGGCACAAGTCAGGAGTGTGATAAAATGTTCCATGCTTGCCTGGATGGGCGCAGCTCCCACAACACTCAAGAACCTGACACCATTCAAGAGTAAACAATCTGTTTGGTCAGCAATCCAACCATCACTTTCACGCATTCACACCCTCCACCACATTAATGCACTGTAGTAGCAATGCATACCATCTACAAGATGCACTGCAGTAACTCCAACAGGGCCCTTCACACCTATCAAGCCTCTGAACACTTATCACCTTGAATAAACAGCTCAGCAGATACATGCAAGTTTCCCTCCTGGTTTGGGGACCAATAGTGCAGTTCTTTCATTGTGGCTGGATCAAAATCCTGCAGTCCTTTCTTGACACCACTGTGGTATCCCTGTGCCCCAGAGTACAGCAACTTTACACTAAGGCAACTCAATGCAACCTTTTCCATGGCAATTAGGGATGAGTTGAAATAACCAGTCTCATCCACACGAACGATTAGATTCAACCTTTACTACTTCTGTCCATTTGAGGCCAGACAACAAACTTGCTCGCCCATTTGCCCCCTTCAAATATTACTTCTAAATGTTTGACCTCACCTTCTTCTGACAATGCCTTTTGAGTGAGGAGCTGTTAGTCAGTAGCAGTCAACTGTAATTCATGCATTAATTTATTTAATTTATTTTTCTCCGCTAACTTCATTTGCAGAAGTTAGAAGCACCTGCACCTTTGGGTGTACCTCAGGTCCTCACCAGGCACTTAAGTTTCTAGATAAGGCTTCACAATTCTTTCATTATAGTTAGTAACTGTGCAAACAATGTCCTTCCGAACATGTGCACATTATATTTAGCATGCATGCATTTAGTAAGTCAACAACAATGGCTTTTGTTTTAAATGCTTAAGGCATTTTGAGGCTGATCATACTGAGGCTCTCAGAGACACTATATAAATACAAAGTTAAAAAATCACACAACACCAGGTTATAGTCTAACAGGTTTAATTGGAAGCACTAGCTTTCGAGCGTCACTCCTTCATCAGGTGGTAGTGACGCTCCAAAAGCTAGTGTCCTTCCAATTAAACCTGTTGGACTATAACCTGGTGTTGTGTGATTTTTAACTTTCTACACCCCAGTCCAACACCAGCATCTCCAAATCATATATAAATACACGCTACTTTCTTAGCCATATGTTTGCAGTTTGTGGGATGACTGTAAAGTGAAAAGGTAGCAATATCTTTAATGTTAACCTTTGAACCTCGGGCCTCTGCATTAACCAGGAGTTCTAACCAAAAGAAATCGAAAGAACTGCAGATGCTGTGAAACAGAAACAGAAATTGCTGGAAAAGCTCAGCAAGTCTGGCAGCATCAGCAAAGAGAAATCAAAGTTAACATTTTGTGTCGGGTGACCCTTCCTCAACTTCCTCAATTCTGAGAAAGGGCACCAGCACAGAAACATTAACTTTGATTTCTCTTTGCCGATGCTGTCAGACCTGCTGAGCTTTTTCAGCAATTTCTGTTCTTGTCTGAGTTCTAACCAACCTATTGCTCCATTCAGCAACATAATAACTGGTATTCATGGCGTGATGCTACAATTAAAAGCTCAGTTAAGTTTGATTTTAAAAGCTTGCTTTTAACTAAATTGCCTGGCAGTCCTTTTTGCATCATTGTGTCGTGGCACAGCAAAAGGACCTTCGGCCCATTGAGTCTTCACCTGTCAAAATCAAGCACTTAACTATTGTAATGCGCTATAATTTGGCTAGCTGTGGCTGAAGCTGCAAATGCAAATTCTTTGGGGGGAAAAATCCTTTGATCTGTTGAATGTGGGTTTTTTGCTAATTGTGTCATGATAATGCACAGATTCCAGAGGAGCACGATGTTGAAAGCCTGGTTCGGAAGGAGCGCGAGTGGAGATTCTTGCGTAATGGGCGCGTTAGAAAACGAGCTGGTTGGATCATAGAGAAAGGTGAGCTATATTCTAGGTACAATTAATATGAAAATAATTTTTAACCAAAGCAACTTCAGTAGGAGAATGTTATTATTTAGCTTTGCAATATTGGAAGGTACTAATACAGAAGTGAAATACTCCAGATGCTGAAAATCTGAAATGCATGAAAATGCTTGGAACCCTCATTAAGTCAGGCAGGAGCTGTAGCAAGGAACAGAGTTAATGTTTCAGGTCGACACACATCTGATACAGAGATTGAAGAAAATTAATCACTTGTCTCACTTGGCTCAGAACAAAAGAAACGTCTCATTCTCAGAATTGCTGCTTTGGAGATGCTGAGAAAAATTTATGGAGTATTGTTAAAGATTGAGTGTTGTGAGCTTTATCCTTTTGGATTGCATGGGTGCAGCACATTGAGGAAACTCCATAGAGAGGATTGCATACATGTTCCAGAGCCCACTTGAATTTCCATCCAATCATTCAAGAGATTATTTGCAAGTTGGTGGTAGGGAAATTATTGGAAAAGATTCTCAGACAAGATCTATATGCATTTAGAAGCAAATGGACTTATTAACGATAGGCGGCATGGTTTTGTGCGGAGAAGGTCATGTCTCACGAACTTGATCGATTTTTTTGAGGAGGTGATGAAGATGAAGAAAAAGCAGTTGACGGTGTCCACATGGATTTCAGTCAGGCCTTTGACAAGGTCCCTCTTGGCAGTCTGGTACAAAAGATGAAGTCATGTGGTATCAGGGGTGAGCTGGCAAGCTGGATATAGAACAAGCTTAGACATAGAAGACAGATGGTAACAATGGAAGGTTGAATTTCAGAATGGAGGGTTGTGACTCATGGTGTTCCACAGGGATCATTGCTGGGACTTCTGCTGTTCATGTTCTACATAAATGATTTGGAGGAAAACATGGCTGGTTTAATTACTAAGTTTGTGGACAATACAAAGATTGGTGGACTTGCAGATAGTGAGGAGATTGGCAGAGGAAACAGCAAGGTATAGATCTGCTAGAAGCATGGGCAGGAAAATGGCAGATGGAGTTTAATCCAAACAAATGTGCGGTGATGCATTTTGGAAGTTCAAGTATGGGTGGACATTATACAATGAATGGCAGAACCATTTAAGAGTATTGAAATACAGAGGGATCTGGGTGTGCAGGTTCACAGATCAGTGAAGTGGCAACGCAGGTAGATATAGTAGTAAAAAAAGGCCTATGGTATGCTTGCCTTCATTAGAAAGGGCATTGAGTATAAGGATAGGCAAGTTATGCTGCAGCTTTATAGAACTTTAATGAGGCCATACTTGGAATATTGTGTATAGTCCTGGTCACCACACTACCAGAAGGATGTGGATGTTTTGGAGAGGGTCTGGAAAACGATCACCAGGATGCCATCTGATCTGGGGGATTTTAGCAATGAAGAAAGGTTAGATAGATTGGGAATGCAGGAGGTTGAGGAGTGACCTGATCGAAGTTTATAACATTGTGAATGGCATGGATAGGGTGGAAAGTATGAAGCATTTTCCCAGAGTGAGTCAGTTACTTGGGGTGGTGGGGGTGGGGGGGTCAGGTTCAAGGTGGGGGGATGTTTGAAAAAGATGCGCAAAGTATGTTTTTTCACACAAAGGGTGTTTAGTGCCTGGAACATGCTGTCATTGGAGGTGGTGGAAGCAGACCCAATAGCAGCATTCAAGAAGCTTCAAGACAAATACATGAATAGGAAGGGAATAGAGGGATAGGGATCCTGTAAGTGAAGATGGTTTTAGTATGGAAAGACAAAATGTGTCAGTGCAGGCATGGAGGGCTGAATGGCCTGTTCCTGTGTTGTATTGTTCTTTGTGTGCAATCCTCTGAACTCAGTTTTCCCATTTTCAGTCTGATGCACGCCATCCAGGAACATAGCAGGAAAAGCTGTCAGTATTCGAATGCCCATTTACTAAACGGGTGCATGCTTCCAGTAATCCTTCCAAGAGCTCTACTGGTGCAGTCATTTTTCTGTTTAGTGTGAGCGCTCAACCATACTCTAACTGGCTATTCAGCCGTTGGCCTTTTCTATTTTGGGCACCTCCAGCTTTGATACATAATTCACGTCCTCCCCATGCCTTTCACGGCCTTCTGCAGGAAATCTATTCAGGATGGTTTTGTAGTACAAACTATTCTGAGCATGAAAGCTGTTTTGTAGCTATAGTAAAATCATTACGTCAGAATGCAGGGGGGAACTGCCCACAGATTATGGTAAGCAGAGCTTTGAGGGAGCTGAAGAAGTCCCTCTGTAAACCCATTTATCTGCAACTGTGCTATATGTCAAAAACAAAAACGAGGATAGTGATGCAGCAAATTTGTGAAAAGTGCCTTTACTTTTCAAATTGCTCGCACGTTACAATGACACCAGACCCTGTACAGTAACATTCTTTTGAGAAACATTGGATGTTTGTTCTGGAAACTCCCTCTTCTGAATGTGCTGTCGTTGAAATGGTGTATCATGTCATCAAGCATATTTTCACATGGCAGTGTGAAATCCTGGAACAGCAACTCCACACCCTCTGCAGCTTCAGCGAGAGAGGTGGGTGGGGAGGGGTTTTTATTATACTGTCCTGGGTCATTGGGTTGAAGATCTCCTGTTGATACATTTTGTCCGTTTTTCTGATGCACGCCCCAAAAATGCCAAAGATAATCCTGGACATTTTGTGAGCCACATACTGAGTGGTTTGGACCTTAAGATTCACAAAGCACCATGGATTCTTGACTATTTCTAACAAATGAATTGGCAGCTTTTCAGTACCGTCCATGTTGGTGTAGACTATGACAGTGACACGTTCTTTGCGTTGCTTTCCGCTGTTACTCTTTGCATCTTAAAGGAATTAGATTAGATTAGATTACAGCGTGGAAACAGGCCCTTCGGCCCAACAAGTCCACACCGACCCACCGAAGCGCGACCCACCCATGCCCCTACATCTACCCCTTACCTAACACTGCGGGCAATTTAGCATGGCCAGTTCACCTGACCTGCACATCTTTGGACTGTGGGAGGAAACTGGAGCACCCGGAGGAAACCCACGCAGACACGGGAAGAATGTGCAAACTCCACACAGTCAGTCACCTGAGGCAGGAATTGAACCTGGGTCTCAGGCGCTGTGAGGCAGCAGTGCTAGCCACTATGCCGCCCACCAAATAATGATCTGGCAATATACAGTAAACAGGTTCATCAGGTACATCAAAAATGTCTCTTGGTGCGAATTGTTCAGAATATGAATGAGACTTTTTATTAGCATTGCTACAGGCTTCTCTGTGATTTTGTGCTGTAAAATAACCTAATCCAATTCGAACGGTTGCTGTGGTCGTATAACAAGATTGCGCAAGTTTGGCTAATCCGGAGTTGCCAATCCAGAATTTTGGTTTATCGCTGGAATCTTTCTTTCGGATTTCCTATTTTGCCAGTGAGAATGGATGACACCTTCATTATAGCCAGAGTTTTGAATGAGCTCAATTTAATTCTGTGATTCCACTGTACTTTCCCGAAAAGGCTATGATTTATTTTGTGATTTTAGCTAATTTTCTCCTTAATTAGGTATCACAAGATTAGATGACCAGATCTTTATAAACAGAAACCCAGGTGTCCCTTCAGTGGTGAAGTTTCATCCTTTTACTCCCTGTATAGCAGTGGCTGACAAAGACAGTATTTGGTAAGAGCAGCTTTGGCTGTTGTAAATTATTTCAACATCAAAGTTATTCCTACGAATTCAGTGGCTTTTTGATTCATATTTTGTTTTCTCATTAAAGTTTTTGGGATTGGGAGAAAGGAGAAAAGCTTGACTATTTCCACAACGGGAATCCCCGGTACACCCGGATAACTGCAATGGAATATCTGAATGGACAGGATTTCTCTCTGCTCCTCTCTGCCACAGGTGAAGTAACTCTAACAATGTAAAATCTGAACCTCATAGCCTACCGTCCTAATCATTGATGTGTCAGTGCATAGTTGAGCATTTGGAGCTGACTGCGTGGATAGCTCTGATTCAGAAATCTAAGTACAGGGCATGATGTTTTTAGACAACTGCACATTTTTACTCTTAGGTTTTAACCATAACTCAAGATTCAACTTGTCACTCTGCTCTTCTGAAACCAGTTTTTTTTTGCATCGTTTGATAATGGCAGGCAAAATCACTGCTGACAATGTGACCATATTTACTAGAAATCATATTTCAACGTTTTCTCTTTCACAATGTCACCATAGAATTTTTTTTTTACTTTATCCTTTTTTTCCAGCATTTCTCATGGGCATGTGTTTCTCTGTGGTATATAATTAACAGAAATGGTCACATTTTGTTCGTCCTTTCTTCCATCTAAACCATCATGCACAAAAGCATATTTTATTGAAATAAAATAATTTTCCTTCAGGGTCACCAGAAAATTACTGGAACTTTCTGAATCTAACATTGTTGTTTTGAAATCCAAGGATTTGATATTAAAAGTTCTGAACTGTGAAAAGTTCCAGCATTCTCTGCATTCTTTTGCCGAGAATTGAAGCAATATTGTGACATTATTTTTGTGGTTTATTTTCAGCATGAAACTTCTAAAACTTATTTCATATGAAAATAGTAATTGATATTTAACGTTTTTTGGAAATAATTTTTTTTTGTTTTCTTTAATTCGTGGGATGTGGGCATAAAACCAGGTGGGCCAGCATTTATTGTTTATTCCCAATTGTTCTTGTGGGGGTGGTGAGCTGCCTTCTTGAACCACGTTAGTTCATTTGGTGTAACGACATCAACAGGGTTGTGAGGGAGGGAGTTCAGGAATTCTGAGGCAGTAATGGTGAAAAAACAGCAATACAGTTCCAAGTAAGGACAGTGTGTGGCTTGAAGGGGAATTTGCACAGGTGGCCGTGCTCCTATACATCTGCTACCCTTGACCTTGGAAGTGATGAAGTCCTCAGGTTTGAAAGATTCTAACAAAAGAACCTTGATGAGTTGCGGCAGTGTGTTTTGGAGATGGTACTAACTACTGCCTCAGTGTGTCATGGGGGGATGGAGTTCAGTGCTTAAAGTGGTAGATGTGACGTCAACCAAGTGAGTTGCTTTGTCATGATGGTACCAGGCTTCTTCAGTGTTGTTGGAGTTGCACTCATCATGCAATTGGGAAGTATTCCATCATACTTCTGACTTGTGTCTTGTAGATGGTGGGCAGGCTTTTGGGAGTCAGGATATGAATTGCTCACTACAGTTAGGGGAATGTCAGTGGTAGTTTAGTGTAAATTGTGACTCTTTATGCTTTGCAACTGAAAGAGATAAAAATATGAACTAGGACCTTTCCCCTCCAGTGCACAGTACATTTATGCATATTGTATAACATCATATACTAACATTATTAATTTCATTTGTCAGTCAGTACTTCTCAGACTGTTAAGCAAGCAAGACTTCATATTTAAAATTATAATTAGATTAATCATATTTTTCTGAAGTGTGTATTATTAATCAAGATGTGTTAACTCCATTCTAATAAGCTTCAGTGGAAGTAAAAACCTTTCCACATTGAGTTATAAATTTAAATCTGACTACGTAAGAGACTCAGTGTTCTGTTCTGGATTCAAAGCTATTCGCTGACTGTTTTGTTTTATGTTGTGTTTTGAAATGATTATCACAGGAAATAGCAATGTTCCTCTCAGTGTATCTGAAGAAATTTAAGTTTCCTTACTGGAAACCTTCAACAAAGACATAGTCTCCTTTGAGGCAAAGAGATTTCAGCCGACACTACAATGATTGCTGCCCAAACATACAAGTTCCTACAACATTAATTTCAAATTGCAAGATTTGTGAAGGTTTGTAGCTCAGGTTCAGGTTTAGGGTGTAGGTTTGCTCGCTGAGCTGTAGGTTTGATATCCGGATGTTTCATTACCTGGCTAGGTAACATCAGTGGCGACCTCCAAGTGAAGCGAAGCTGTTGTCTCCTGCTTTCTATTTATATCTTTCTCCTGGATGGGGTTCCTGGGGTTTGTGGTGATGTCATTTCCTGTTCGTTTTCTGAGGGGTTGATAGATGGCATCTAGATCTATGTGCTTGTGGTTGGAGTGCCAAGCCTCTAGGAATTCTCTGACATGTCTTTGCTTAGCCTGTCCCAGGATAGATGTGTTGTCCCAGTCGAAATGATGGTTTTTTTCATCCGTGTGTAGGGGTATGAGGGAGAGGGGGTCGTGTCTTTTTGTAGCTAGCTGGTGTTCATGTATCCTGGTGGCTAACTTTCTTCCTGTTTGTCCTATGTAGTGTTTGTCCTACGTAGCCCTACCAATCATCAAACCAAAAATCTAGGTTCGCTACGTAGATGTCACCTTTGTCATCACAAAACGAAACAAGATAGAAGAGATATCTAACATAACAACACCCTCACAGGCATAAAGTTCACCAAGGAGGAAGAAACTGACAACAAACTCGCATTCTGGACGTCGCAGTAGAAAGAAAGGACAAGGGAGAATTACAAACCTGCGTATACAGAAAACCGACAAACACTGACCAAATACTCAACTACACCAGCAACGATCCCAACATACAGACGAAGCTGTATCAGAACACTATTTCAACGAGCCACCACACACTGCAGCACAGACGAACTTCGAAAAACAGAGGAGAACCACCTATATGACGTATTTAAGAAGAACGGATACTCAAAAAACACAGTGCGCAGATTCCTCAAGAACAAACCACGACAAGCAGACCAAACACAGCCAAAGACCCTAACCACCTTACCATATATCAAAGAAGTTTCAGAAATGACAGCCAGCCTACTAAGACCCCTCGGAATCCTAGTAGCACACAAACCCACCAACACTCTCTCAAACAAAAACTAACAAACTTAAAAGACCCAGTACAACCCATGGACAAAACCAACGTCATCTATAAAATTCCATGCAAGGACTGCCACAAACACTACGTAGGATAAACAGGAAGAAAGTTAGCCACCAGGATACACGAACACCAGCTAGCACAAAAAGACACGACCCTCTCTCCCTCGTAGCCCTACACACGGATGAAAAAAAACCACCATTTCGACTGGGACAACAATCTATCCTGGGAGAGGCTAAGCAAAGACATGCCAGAGAATTCCTAGAGGCCTGGCACTCCAACCACAAGCACATAGATCTAGATGCCATCTATCGACCCCTCAGAAAACGAACAGGAAATGACAAACCCCAGGAACCCCATCCAGAATGTTCTAAATAGAAAGCAGGAGGCAACAGCTTCCCTTCACTTGGAGGTCGCCACTGATGATGTTACCTAGTCAGGTAATGAAACGTCTGGATATCAAACCTACAGCTCAGCGAGCAAACCTAAACCCATTAATTTCAAATCGAAACCCTTAAGCCTGTCCATTATCACTAAGGCACAAGTCACAAATTTGATTTGCCTGGATGACTGCAACTCCAACAACACTCAAGAAGCTCAATGTCCAGGACAAAGCAGCTAATGCTTGATTGGTACCCCTTCGAATAGTCTCCCTCCACCACCCATATGTAATGGTAGTAGTTTAGGAAGGTAGGTCACCACCACCTTCTCAAGGGCATTGAGGAATATGCAGTTAACGCTGGCCTAGTCAGTAATGTCCACATCATCCCAAGAACAACTTGAGGAAATAAAGTCAGTTATCAAGAAAGTAGGATTTTGGATGGTTAGGCACCATGGAGTTATAAAGAGAAGTAATAATAGTATGCAAAGTACTGATGAGCGTTTAGTTTACTCTGAATAAAATAATGATATGGTGGCAAGTGAAATATCTCAAAGAAATGGAAAATGCACAGTGCCAGCTTTCAAAAGAAAACAAAGAACTGCAGCTACTGGACATCAGAAACAAAAGCAGAAATTGCAGAAACAATTCAGCAGGTCTGGCTGCATCATGGAGAGACAAAGACAGTGTTAACGTGTCAGATCCAGTGACCCTTCTTCAGAAAACAACTGTTTTGGCACTTCAGATGCACGTTGAGCGATACTACTTCTATTCCTTCACAATTATAAAATAAACTCCATATCTAATTGCCTACATACAAAATATTTATGTTTCTCCATTTTAAGTACAATGATGATAATTATTCATCCAAATGTATTTTTCATGCTGCTGAATTTGATCCACAAATGAATGATTCTGGTTTGGTCTGTGATGAAATGAGACCTCTTTATTTTTAGGGAGTAAATAATTCTGTAATGGTTTCTCATTTTCCCATTGCCTGTAGAATTACATTTAATCATTACATGATTAACTCCACACAAATATTTATGCTTCCCAGTTGTTGTACAGAAGAATTACCGTAGCAAACTTGTATTCAACAATGTGCTGTCCAGAATATTAATTGGCTGCAAGTAATAAGCAAGTGCAAAAAAAGCTAATGCTCAGGGTGGTAAATATTTTAACAAGGTAAATTAACTGGCCAACACTCAAACTGCTTCAGAACTGATTGCTTTGCCCAAAATATACCCTCCAATACACTCAGCCTGTACCACCTGGAAGATCAAATTCTGCAGAGGCCATCTGCAAATTCCCCTACATGTCTCACACCATCCAGAACTGGAAATATATCATCATTCCTTCACTGCCACTGGAGCAAAATCCTTTCCTAATTTCACTGTGGGTCCACCTACACCCCAGTTCTGCAACACTTCAAGAAGGTACATCATTATCACCTTATCCAGGGCAATTGAGGATAGGCAATAAATGCTGACCTAGCCACATCTCATTAATGAATAAAATAAACAATAAACAGAGTGCAGACAAATATCATAGTATGTTCGACATCAAAGTAATTAGTATTTTGCAAACAGTCACTTCAATTATTGTAAAAATTAAGTCAGTGTGTATAAACCCCATAAATCAGGACTGTTAGTAACAAATGGCAAAGAACGAAGAGGAATTGCTAACCCTCAACTCTCTACAAACCAGATAGAAGTAGTTCATGAGGAATGATACATATCAACTCTGATTTAATATATGACTTTGTTTGAGATATATTGCTTTTACAAAGCCAGCTTGTATTTATGTTTGTGTAAAGCCTTGAATATGGTGGAATATTCCAATGTGTATTACAGCCTTTCATTCATAAATGAATTTTGGTAGCATCCCTAATCACATTGAAGATTCTTATATCACTAATGCATCTGCTCCAATCATGCCATATTGACAGAAGCAAATGATATTTTCAGAGTGGTAATGTCTTGAGATAGGGTTTCACTGTTGAATTCAGAGATCCCACTCAGCCAGTTTCCTTCGTGGTCACCAGTCACAATTTAACATGGTTTAAAATGAGAAAATTCACCATGAATAATGTTGATAAAATAAAATGTCCGCTCTGTTGTTTTTAAGTAATTAGTAAAAGATGCATTGGCAATGAAACTACTTTAGTAGTGCTATGATTATGTTAATTAGTTCATGATTCTGCATTTCATAACCTCATGAAAGTCATACAGTCAGTTCATTGGTCACGTTAAACATTTTAATATCTAATGACCATAAACACAGAAAATTTGCAGTGCAGATTCAGAACACATTTGGATGTTTTTAAAGGTCTGTTCAATCTCTGCATGAAAGTCAGTTTTCCTCACAAATAACTTCGACATTCGCTACTAATTAAAATTATTACAAATTAGACGAACAGTGTGCAACTAAGGTAATCCAGGGGCAAGTGAAACTACTTGTACTTCTTATTTTATTCTTTCATTAGAAGTGGCATCACTCGCAACTTTTTTCTTCATGCGTCAGAAGCTGAGGGGTGACCTTATTGAGGTTTATAAAAAATTTGAGTATCATTAGAGTAAATAGACAAAATCTTTTCTCTGGGTTAGGGGATTCTAAAACTAGAGGGGCATAGATTTAGGGTGAGAGGGGAAAGATTTAAAAGGGACCTAAGGGGCAATGTTTTCATGTGGAGCGTGATATATGTGTGGAATGTGCTACCAGAGGAAGTGGTTGATACAATTACAATATTTTAAAAGGCATCTAGATGGGTATATGAATAGAAAGGAATTAGTGGGATATGGGCCAATGCTGGCAAATAGGGCTAGATGAATTTAGAATGTCTGGTCGGCATAGACGAATTGGACCGAAGGGCCTGTATCCATGCTGTACATCTCTATGACTCTATGACCTGTGGTGTGTGAGTATTGCTGGCTGACCTTTTTTTATTGCCTATCCCTAGCTGCCCTTGAACTGAGTGGCTTGCTCAGTTATTTCAGGGTGCAATTGAGAGACAACCCCATTCCTGTGGATCTGGAGTCGCAAGTAGGCCAGCCCAGGTGAAGATGGTAGATTTTCTTCCCTGAATGACTATAGTGAGACAGATTGCCAGTTGTTTTAAAAAAAAACAATGCTTATGGTCATCGGTAGAATCTTATCTCCTGATTTTTTTTAATGTAATGAATTCAAACTGCACCATCTGCCGTGGCAGAGTTCCACAGGCCATTAGCTTGGTTTCTGGATTAATAGTAACAATGCCACTAATACCATCACCTCCTTTCCAGCACTTATTGCCCATTGCCACATTTTACAGTG
Organism: Chiloscyllium punctatum; assembly: GCF_047496795.1. Taxonomy (NCBI): domain Eukaryota; kingdom Metazoa; phylum Chordata; class Chondrichthyes; order Orectolobiformes; family Hemiscylliidae; genus Chiloscyllium; species Chiloscyllium punctatum. The sequence goes on from NC_092777.1 coordinate 55,639,451, forward strand.
TCAGCTAGGCTCCATAATTTTAGCAGAGTGAGAATTCCTAGGTCTGTTCTTGTGGTTTTCTTTTAAAACAGCATTTTCTTCAGTATTGATTTAAATTCTTGGTAACATTCTTTAGATGATGGCGCCATCCGGGTTTGGAAGAACTTTGCAGATTTGGAAAAGAATCCAGAGATGGTGACTGCGTGGCAAGGGTTATCTGACATGCTGCCGACCACCAGAGGTTAGTTGTACTCTGTATTCACTTCATTTTCTGCCTCAGGCGATGCTTCTACGAAGTGCTTCATGTTACACTGCTCCTTGAGTACTAATTTCAGCATGTAAAGGACCCTTCCAGGTGCTTTGGACGACCAGGAGTTGGGCATCTTCCTAAACACAGTTTTAAAAAGGAACAAAGCTGCATCTTGTAGATTTAAAACTTTGCACTGATTAAAATGTTCCATACCTAGGTGTATTAGAGCTCTAGATTCTTCACCAAATAAAAAACTAAAATATTCTGGGAGGATTTAATTTTCACATGGTGGATAAAAGCAGCATGCCTTCTTGGGGAAAAATCTTTCTGATTGACCGATTGCATTGATGAAGTAAACGAAGTGTAACATTTTATCTACGGGTTCTTGTTTAGAGTTCCCAGAATTTAAGGAAGAAGTGAATGTACTTTTCTCAATTTCACTTAATGCCGCAGTGTCATTTTCAAAACGATTAAAAAAAATGCAGTTACATCTTTCTGCTATAGAATTGCTGTTTCACATTGTACTCGAAGTGACTGATGGTGTTTTAAATCTTTTAGTAAATCATTCTGAAAGCTGAATATAAAATGATTTTTGGGGGTAAATATTAAGTTTTACTGTCCAAAAGGGAAAACAATCGTATCGTGTACAAGAATTATTATTTTGCTATATTGCAGTTCATTCCTAGTAGCAACACCAAAACCAGTTCTTGAATTATGCAGTTCAGATTGGAATGTTGCTGCATTTGGTTCTTGTAAATCATTACTATAAGCTGGAGGAGCAGTATTGTACATTTTGATGAAGGATTGAAAAGTTACATAATGCAATGGTCAGGATCTGAACTTGAAACAGGAGACACTTGCATTCATATCCAGTGGATAGATACATTTGTTCAATCATCTCAGAGCATTACACAAATCTAATCTCTGCTTTGTGCTGCATTCCTCTGGGAAGGGATGTACGCTGCAGCTTGTGATGAGTACGCCACCTATCTGTAGGTTTGTAAAACATAATCTGCCAGCTCTGAGTTGTAATAACATCAAAGTGATGGAATTCAATTCCAGTTTGATACTCTTGTATGTATTAGAAGTAGCAGTGTAGGAAGGGAACAGGGAGGTGAAAATTGAAGCAATGATTTGCCATGACTAAATGTAAAACACATTGTTCCACAAAGCCATCTACCTATTATTGGAGGTCCAATTTTAAAAAGGAACACTGCTTTGTATATATTGGGTAGAAATCAATGTTTCTAATATCTTAGTTGCAATTCATTTTATAGTGTCAGGCTTACAGTGATCTTTTTAGCTTTGAAATTTATATGTAATAATGCCAGATATAGCATGATGTTTCCAGATTCTTGGCTTGTATGTACGTTGTACGAATGCACTGAAATTTACATTAGCTAAGAGGCAGTTATTGTTTCGCAGATTATTTGTGTGCTTTTGTCACCAAATATCTCTCTGCTTGCTATTATTGGCGAAAATACAAAAGGATGCATGTTTAGTCAGGATCATGTTTTTCCATATCGTTTAATCATATTCTTGTTCACGTTTGTTTTTGTTACCTTTACTATATTTTTTGCTTTTTTTTAATCACTTCAACCATTAATAAACTAGGTAACATTGCGGTTTGACATAATCTTGATAGGTTTGTAGCTCAGGTTGAGGTTTAGGGTGTAGGTTTGCTCGCTGAGCTATAGGTTTGATATCCAGACTTTTCATTACCTGGCTAGGTAACATCATCAGTGGCGACCTCCAAGTGAAGTGAAGCTGTTGTCTCCTGCTTTCTATTTATATGGTTGTCCTGGATTGGGTTCCTGGGGTTTGTGGTGATGTCATTTCTGTTCGTTTTCTGAGGCATTGATAGATTGTATCTACATCTATATGTTTGTTTATGGCGTTGAGGTTGGAGTGCCAGGCCTCTAGGAATTCTCTGGCATATCTTTGCTTAGCCTGTCCCAGGATAGATGTGTTGTCCAAGTCGAAATGGTAGGTTTTTTTTCCTCCGTGTGTAGGGCTACGAGGGAGAGAGTGTCGTGTCTTTTTGTGGCTAGCTGGTGTTCGTGTATCCTGGTGGCTAACTTTCTTCCTGTTTGTCCTACGTAGTGTTTGTGGCAGTCCTTGCATGGAATTTTGTAGATGACGTTGGTTTTGTCCATGGGTTGTACTGGGTCTTTTAAGTTTGTTAGTTTTTGTTTGAGAGAGTGTTGGTGGGTTTGTGTGCTACGAGGATTCTGAAGAGTCTTAGTAGTCTGGCTGTCAGAAAATGAACAGGAAATGACATCACCACAAACCCCAGGAACCCAATCCAGGACAAACGTATAAATAGAAAGCAGGAGGCAACAGCTTCCCTTCACTTGGAGGTCGCCACTGATGATGTTACCTAGCCAGGTAATGAAACGTCTGGATATCAAACCTACAATGTCAGCGAGCAAACCTACACCCTAAATAATCTTGATAACCTCCCTGTTGTGGCTGTTGCTACAAAGATGTTTAATGTTTAACATTTCTTAGAGGACCTAAGTTTTGAAGTATTATGGAAAAATTGACTTTTTTCTGGAAATACCTGGAGTGGTTGATTTACAAAGGTCACTGAAATGTCACTGTGGACATTGGCATTTTTTTAAAAGGCTTCATAGAAATCATGTGACTAGTGATAACTGCATATTCTGCTGTGGACACATGCTGATGCTACATGACAAGTAGCTGGGCAGAGAGTGCTTTGGTATCTTGCAACTAGTTGGGGAACAAGAAGCCTGTAAGGAAGTACTGCACAATGGCTCTTCCCATTTTCTGAGAAGAGCTGTTTTGTTGTGTTCAAGGTGAAATCTATTTATTCTTCTAAAATTCGCAAAACTTCTCAATATTGTATTTCCTGAGTAAGCTGTGTCTGCCAAGTCTCCTGAAATAACCATGCTTGGTTACTGTCTTGACCATACGTGTCAGAACAACAAACTTAAAAACTTTTTTTTGCCTTTGAAGAATAACCCATTGACCAAAGGGTTTTATCAGTAAGTTAATGTCTGCAGAAAAATGTTTCTTCTTAGTGTGTATATATGTATATATGGCTGTACGTGTGTTTTGGATTACACAAAGTTAAATGTACCTATATATTATTAAATGTGTATGCTAACTAGTTATTGCACATTTGCTTAATATGTTTTGTTTTGATAAATCAATAATTTTTAATTTATTTTTATTTAAATTCAGTTCACAGATCTTTTTATCTAAAACCTGAAATAGATAAAGTATTTAATTGATTGTCTGAATAACAGGGAGCAGTAATTTTATTTGATGATGTGACCTGTAGTGTGGGGGAATGCTAAAGCACTCTTCCAGCCTTGATTGTGATGCTGACTTCAGCAATTAGAAAATGCCCTAATTTTGAACACAGTGGGAAATAATTGGTCCTGGATTTGAACCTGGTTATAATCTATACATTGTCTAAATTCTTCAGAGTTTAGAATTTCCCATTTAACATCATACCCAAATTCTTATTTATAAGATTTAATTTCTTGCATTAACTTTTACTAACATAGACTTCCTCACATAGACCAATTTATTCTATTGTACAGTTTTGTTTAATATGGTAACTTGTTTTATTTATATTAACATAACAATTTGGTACCTTTTTGCCATGATTTGTTCAAAAAACTAATTATCTCTTGTGCTTCCTTGCTTGGAGCTCTTTCATGTGCACATGCTCTCGTTCTCTCTTTCTGCAAATGTTTGCTGATACCGTGAAAACACACTCAGTCCATGTGCAAAACACACATGTACAGTCCCTGCCAGTACTGACAATGATGTCACTCTATTCTGTTCCTTCATATTTATAAGCTTATGTGGGTGCTGCAATTTTCATTTACTGGCAAAGCATTTCACAAAGGGATGCACGTGCACAACTTTCTATATGCACAGCGTGAACCTTTCAAGGGTGGCAGGAGCTGGAGACTATCTCCGTTTATTATGATCTTGAGTCCGCTAATTGTAATACTATGTAGCTGTTTCATGGGCATCAAATTTTAAAATGAAATGTTTTAAACAGATCTGTAATGGTGAAATCCAGATACAACACTTAATCTAAAAGTATGTAACAATAAAATCGCAATATTTTATTAAAGATACCACAAAGCAAAAAGAATTTGTTTAGTTTGCATTTTCTTGAAAAAAAATTTATTGGATCCAAAAATTATTTTTGCCTTGGTAACTAAACTGTAGCAGTCAAAGTCGGTACTTTCATTCCAGGAGCTCTTACATAGGAAACTGTTGGAATTGTAGTTGCTGATAACTTCCCCTCTTCACCCGTCTACATTCTCATTAGAAATTGAAAGTAAGGACTGCAGCAAATCTCTTGTTCATGAAATATGGACTGGAGGGTTTGAGTTGTCGGGAGAGGCTGGATAGGTTGGGACTTCTTTCTCTGGAGTGTAGGAAGCTGAAAGGTGACCTTGTGGAAGTTTATAAAATCGTGAGGGGCATAGATAAGGTGAATAGCAAAGTTTTTTTTCTCTAGGGTAGGGGAGTTCAAAACTAGAAGGCATAGTTTAAAAGTAACAGAAGAAAGAGTTAAAAGAGACCAGTGAGGCAACTTTTTCACACACGGTGGTTTGTATGTGAAATGAAAACTACTAGAGGAAATGTCATATGCAGGTAGAGTTACAACATTTGAAAGACTTTTCGGTACATGAGTAGGAAAGGTTGAGAGGGATATGGGCTAAACGCAGGTAAACTGTAGCTCCGCCTTCCACACCATAATCCCCTCCAAACTAATCTCAAAACTCTGAGACCTAGGTTTCAGCTCTGCCCTCTACAAATGGATTCTCAGCTTCCTGACCCATCGACCACAATCAGTGAAAATAGACAAGTGCACTTCCTCCATTATAATCCTCAACACTGGAACCACCACCATCTCCAAACCCCCACCCCCACCCCCCACCCCCCTCCCCCCAACCGATGCATTTTAAGCCCCCTACTCTACATTCATGAATGTCCAGCTAAATTCCAAACGAATGCCAAAGTTTGCTGATGACACCACTGTGGTAGGACAGATATCAAACAAGAATGAGTCAGAATGCTGAAAGGAGATAGAAGGCTTAGTGTCATGGTGCACTGATATCAATCACTGACAACAAAACACAAGAACTGATCATTGACTTCAGAAAGAAAAGAGTATGACATGTCTTCATCTACATCAACTGAGCTGAGGTGGAGAAGGTCGAGAGCGTCAGGTTCCTGGGAGTGACGTTATCTGACCATCTGTCCTGGACTTCCCACATAGGTGCAACAGTCAAGAAGGCACGGCAATGCTGCTGCTTCCTCAGGCAGCTTAGGAAATTCAGCATGTCCATAATGACCTTAACCAACCTTTACAGGTGTACCATAAAAAGCATCTGGATGTGTAACAGCCTCTTATGGCAACAGTTGTGCCCAGGACCGGAAGAAACTATAGAACGTTGTGTGCACAGCACGGAAACTAGCCTCACATCCGTGGACTTCCCATTGCCACGGAAAGGCTACCAACATCATCAATGACCCATCCCACCCTAGTCTTCTACAACGTCTTCCGTCCGGCAGAAGATACAGAGGATTGAACCCACACACCAACAGATTCAAAAACAGCTGTTTTTCCCTGTCATTATTAGTCTGCTGAATGGACTCTAACTTCAAATGGTATTGATCTTGCTTTGCAACCGTCCTGTGCAGTTGTAACCTTTATGCCTTGCTCTGTCTGTGATCTGTATGTCCTTATCTGCGATGATCTGCCTCCACTGCTCTCAAAACAAAGCTACGTGTGACTACAATAAATCAAATCTAATGGCACTAGTTCAGTGTGGGAAACTTGGTCGGTATGAACAAATTGAACTAAAGGGTCTGTTTCCTTTTGTATAACTCTGTGACTGTAGTCTGTAGTCAAAATATACTAAAACTGAAATTGCTGGAGAAATTCAGCTGGTCTGGCAGCATCTGTGGGAAGAAAGTGAAGTTAACATTTTTGAGTCCGGCAGCTCTGAGTCAGAACTCAAAACATATTTTTTATTTTAATTTTCTTTATTAGTTGCATGTACTTGTTACTGCAAATGTATTCTTTTTGTATTTTTAATTATCATGTGATTTTGTTCTCTTGTCAGTGTTGCTAAATGTGCATTTAATTGAAGTCCATAATGTAAAGAGGTCTCCAATCACTGATTTGCATATTAAACATTCAAAATATCCAACAAGAAACCAATCAGTATATCCAACACAGATAATTTTACTTTGATCCATTTGGTAAGTATTTCTCTGCTTTCCTCTTTCATGTGTATTTGTCCAACTCATATGCACAAGTCCAAACCCTTGACAGACCAGTCTAGAATTGCTCTGTGCTGTAGATACTTAACTCACCAATGCATACACAACTCAGGCGCTAATTTGCAGAACAGATATTAGCTTAATGTGTAATGTTTTGTATGGATCTGCTGTAACATTTCCATAGCAGCTATGGTTGATTAACATTGAGCAGTAAATGAGAGACTGTGCACTAAAACACAATGGAGAAAAATGGTTAATTGAATATGATCTACAAGCTCATTTACATCATTTAGAGGAGCATGCCTCAGTAGCCATGCTGAAACTGATGGACATTGTCACGGATTCAGACTTTTCTCTCTTGTAAAGTGTTGATGTCTTGGGAATTGTTGTGTGATTAGTTTTTCTCCATGATTGTTTTTTTATGACTTTTCCACAGCTGAAGACAAGCATTACTGCCATCACAGAACAGCTTCAGAGCTTCTGCTCACCCATTACAAATTGTGTTTGTCATATGCTTGATATGACTCTCTCTTGACAATAACTAATAGACAAATGAATTTGAAAACTCTTTGTTATACTGTTGCATATTGAAGTGATTTCATTTTCCTTTAAACTTTCCTAAGCATGGGAGCAGTAATCCAACACACAAATCAAGATGCTAACTAAAAAATTAGTCTTTTACGTTGGAAATTTCACAATGACAAAATAACTGGTTTTTGCCATGGGGGATAGTGGCCTATCAATAAAAGAACAGAATTCTTATACTGTAGTTTTAAAACCGCAAATGTTGCAATTCAATGCCTAATCTTTTTGTAATTGCTGATTTTGTGAATAATGTCAGCTGAACCTTGATATCTGTTTGTGGCTGCTTCTCACCCCCAAAGGTTTAACGAGTATAGTGGCATGATATAAGCACACTTTAGCTTATTTAAATTATTGCACTTGATCAGTTATTTTGCTTAATATTATTTGAACATCTAAGGGGATGAGAGAATGCTAGCTAATTTGAATTTTTACTGAGTTAATCTTTTTTCCAAATGCATAATCTCCATGTGTTGATATCATATTTTGCTATTGTCATTTTCAGCTTTCGTTCAGTTCTATGTATTTGCATCCCAGGAATGGTTATTAAATTCCCTATCCTCTACCTGCAATTACTTCTCTGTTAGACTTCAGATCAAAACAATCTTGAGTTAATGATGGGTTTTTTTTCCTCTAGCCCATCCCAATGTGTTTTTTTTAAATTACATTAGAATCCCTACAGTATGGAAACAGGCCCTTCAGCCCAACAAGTCCACACCGACCCTCCAAAGAGTAACCTGCCCAGACCCCTGACTAATGCACATAACACTGTGGGCAATTTAGTACAGTCAGTTCACCTGACCTGCACATCTTTGGGTTGTGGGAGCACCAGGAGGAAACCCACGCAGACTCGAGGAGAACGTGCAAACTCCACTCGGACAGTTGCCCGAGGCTGGAATCAAACCTGGAATCCCTGGCGCTGTGAGGCAGCAGTGCTAGCCACTGTGCCGCACCGTGTTGTTACAGAGTGAGTCTTTTTTTAAAACCAGTTGTTTTGGTTCCAAGAACAACCAGGTTTACAATCATCTGAAGAACGGCCTTATCAGACTGGAAGCGTTAACTCTGTTTATCTCTCTCTCTGCAGATGCTGCCGGACCTGCTGAGTTTCTCCAGCACTTAGTTTTTTTTTATCTCAGATCTCCAGCATTTGCAGTATTTAGCTTCCATTTGTTTTCTGTGCTCTGAAGTGGTTTCACTTTGGTAACTTCTTTAATACCAAAAAAGCAATTCCTTTCTTGCCTACAGATGATTAACTCTTCGTCACTATTTCTTTTCTTAATTAACAGCACTGTGTCAGATTTTAGACTTTTTCTTGTGCATTCCCCCTAAGTTACAAACTGTTATGGTCTGTTATTCTAACCGTTGTTGTTTAAAAAGGTCAATGAAGAGTAGAGATGAGTGTTCCAGGAACAGCTCCAGCAAACTACAAATAGAGGTACCAACCTTGTAACATTATAACCTCAATGAAGGGGGAGTCCAGAATGTCAGTAAAAGACAAGACTGAAGCATTTGCAGCCACCTTCAGTCAGAACTGCCGAGGGCTTGGTCCAATTTTGCCATTTCCTCGCTGGCCAACATGAAAGGTATTAGTCTTCAGCCAATTTGATTTACTTCACAAGAAACCTCAAGAAATGCTGAAGGCACTAGTTTTGCAAAGGATATTGTCCCTGATAGCAGCATTGCAGAATGGTACTTCGATATAGAACTAGCTATGCCCCGAACAAAATGTTTCAAGAGTACTACAGCAGCAGCATCTACACACTCTGGGAAATTGTCCAGGTATGTCCTGTCAACAGAAAGAACCGGACAAATCCAAGTCAACCAGTAACCCACCCCCTTAGTCTGTTCTCGGTCATCAGTGATGGAAGGTGTCTTCATCAGAGCTATCAAGCAACACTTGGACACCAATAATTGTTCATCAGGGCTACTCGGTTTCTGATCTTATTACAGTCTTAATCCAATGTGGACAGAAAGGTTGGATTCAAGAGATGGAGTGAGAAAGACTGCTTTTGACATGAAAGCAACATTTGGTTTTGTGAAGCTCAAGGGGTCCTAACGAGGCTCTCCATTGGTTTCAGTCATTCCCAGCTCAAAGGAAATTGGTTGTGATAGTTGGAGGCCAATCATCTCATTCCCAGAACGTTGCAGCGGGAGTTCAACGACCTGGAACACACACGCTAACAGCAACCTGAGTGTATCTACAGTAGTTCAAGAAGGCAGCTCATTGTTTCCTTCTCAAGGCAACAAATACTTTAAAAAGCTTCCTCTTTGAGGATTTTGGAACACCTTGCTTATCTCCATCTCCCTTCCTCTTCGAAGGTGCGGCTATTAACATCCCAAATTTAGACTTTCTTTCCTCTAATCTGTCTCTCTCTGTCTACTTATTTTCCAATTATGATCATGTCCAACATTATGGTCCCTGGCTGTTCACTTGAACTTGTCAATTTAAATAAAATTCAGTAATACAGAGTAAAGGCTACTGAATAGTGCTGGAATCCTATTTCATGTCCAAATACAGTCACCTTTGTTTAAAATGCAGGAATGAGCTTATTTGCTTTTGAAAATATTGTCGTTTTAAGTGCTGCAAAAATGGATGCTAATTTAATAGGTGGCCTAAAAATAAAACCTGCCCTTTGCTAAGAACTGCACAAGCCTAAAACTGAGGAGCTCGAACTGTTAGTCTGTGTCCAGATAGCTTGTTTGTTCAATGCTGCCAGCTGACAGAGCCTGCAACTGAGCCTGTGTAGGAAGTACTCACCTGGTGTTGCAGCACAAATCAACCCAACTGCTGAAAGTTCCATGCATTGAATTTAATTCATTTTAGTGATTGAACTGCTCTTTGGCTGCCTCAGTGACGGGGTTACCTTTATGTTTCTTTTTTGATATGGTGCTCCTGTTCTTTCGTATTTCACACATGCGCCGTAGTTGTATCAAATTTATTCTGTGACCCAGCATCTTTGCTCCTGCCATTTGCTGCATTTCAGCACTAGGATATTGAACTGTACGATGGGGTGGCTTTTCGCTTCTAATTGTCTCCAAATTCCCCATCATCACATTCCTATAGTGTCAGGTCAACAAACAGAAGGAGGAGGGAGTTGGCAGCTAAACCATTACAGAGAACATTAGCTCTATGCACCACAACTCTTAGAATATTTGGGGGAGAAGGCTTCTGTCTCAATTAAGAATAATTATATGGAAACAAAGTGCGGATGTATTGAAGTTCTCTTCAGGTCTTTCTGCACTATGTAACCCATGTGGAAAAATCTAGTCCTCCAACATTGTATTAATTCAATTATTTCCGAAACTGTTTGGTATGTGTTGCTTTTAGTTATGTTTTCAAAATTGCAAAATTAGATTGATTCAGAAAATGCTTGATGTTGCTTTATACACGTGAGGGACAGGGGAAGAATGTGCACTGCAGTGATTTCTGTTATGAGCTGAAAGTGGAGAGATTCTAGGGAGAAGGACAGAGGCAGAAGCACACCAAATGGAATCTATCTTTTTCTGATTTGAAAATTCAAAATTTCATAGAATTCCTCAAACCCCAACAACTTTTTTAAACAACTGTTCTCCATGCTTCTGTTGTTTTGCAATGATAGATTGAACCCAGCACTGATAGAAATGTCTTCTCTTGGTTGTCCAAGTGCAAATCTGATTGAAAAATGTTTGTTCCACTAAAATACCGCTTCAGTGCATGTAAATTTAGTTGTGGTTTTTGCTTTATCATTTTTATGATGACCAGCTCTTTTGACTTTTTATTCGATTTTTCTTTAATCCAGAAAACTTAGTTATAGTTGTGACACATCACATGTCTTAATATAGGCTTCTGGCAAATACGTACAATTAAAAAGTTGCAGCTTTGTGTATTGCTTTTCAATTGCATTGCTTACAGATGGGATATACTGAATTCAGTTTTCTTCTTGTGAATTCATTTTCAAAACTCTTCCCAATTGCTGCACAACTGTCCCATCAGTAAATAGACTGATTACTACCCAGCATTAGCTGGCATCAGGTGTTACCCGTTGCGGTATAGAAAACATTTCCTCTGCTGGTCTGTACTTCCAAATGCAAGTGGGAGTATTTGTTTATTGGAGGTGTCTTACAGTTCAAACAATAACAACAAAAAGTAACACATGTTTTAAGGTTAATTGGGTTTTCTCTGAGGCCAGGAATTGAACTACTGTGCTAAAGAGTGGGTATTCGCTGTTCTGTTGCTTAAGCTAGCAGGCTTAATCTCTATGATTGATGTGAGCTGCTCTTCATCCACGCAGAATTGAAATTCATATTCACCTCAGGTAAAAGATTCATAATTTGCTTTTTTAATAATGAGTTTGAAATATTTACACTTTGTCAAGTACTCAGTGTGCCTTGGCAAAAAAATTGATACTCTGGTTATTTATCATTTAATTTTACATTGTGTGTTTTGACTGAACATGATTTATTTAACAAGAAACAGTAATTAATGTTGTTTCTACTCTACATCTAGATCCTAACTCATTTCATGTTGAATTATTAAGTAAAAATGCATAGAAATTGTATCCCATTAACAGGTATTTTGGCTTACCCAGTCTACATTGCATTCACTTCATATGAGCAGATTTTAAGATAGGTTAGAGTCATAGAGAGCTACAGCATGGAAACAGACCCTTCGGTCCAACCCAATCTAGTCTCACCTACCAGCACCCGGCCCATATCCCTCCAAACCCTTGGGAAGGTTTCCAGGATAATATGTGTTGGGTCGTCTTTTAATAACATATGTTTTAAATATGTTATTCACTTTGCACTTTTGTAAGGAAGGCTTAAATTTAGATTTTTAAAATTTTATTTCTATAATTTTAATAATATCAAAGAACTAAGCAGTGTTGGACAGTTATGCATATTTCCAACAAGCTTGTTGTTAGGAGTGTCATAGTTAATTTGGATCTTGTTTCTACATCCACCCTTAATAATGCACTAATGAACCTAATTAACATAATCCATTTAAATGATTCGTACACTAGCCTGTCCATGGTCTTTATTGCTGTGACTTAGGTTAATTGGAAGCTTGTAGCAGGTATGAGTTGTTGTATAAAGGCTAATAAAAATATGCACATACAGATTAATTCTGGAAGTAAACTGAGTATGGGTGGGATACAATTTTCAATGATGTAGCATTGAAATTTAGTTAAAACAACTCATATGTCAAGTTTGAAATATGTACAAGAATAGTTTGAGAGACAATAAGGATGGTCAGTTAGGAGAGTGCATTTGGTCTCATCTGTATGAATTTTAGCCAGGTTTTTTTGATCAGACTTATTGCAAAAGTAAAGCCAATGGGATCCAAATCAAAGTGTAAGTTAGATCCAAAATTGGCACCATGGCTGAATACAAAGGGTAATGGTCAATGAGTGTTGTTCAGACTGGAAGGATGTTTCTAGTGGGATTTCTGCAATGAACCACAGTACAGGGGAACCTCGATTATCCCAAGATTGGCGGGCACTATTTTGTTCGGATAATCGACTATTCGGTTAATTGGTTAAATGCCTTTCCTCTGGTGCTCGGAGTTTTTAAAGTCAGCTCCAGTTTAGGAGACTGCAGCAGTTTACAGCGTGCAAGATCCTGCCCCCAACACTGCCCCAGCACCGCCCTCGCCGCCAGACCCCATCCAACACCGCCCCCACCCCACCCCCAGACCTCGCCCCCAACACTACCCCAGCCCCCAGAACCCATCCTACACCGCCCCCTCCCCACCCCCAGACCTCGCCCCCAACACCACCCAGACCCTGTCCAACACTGCCCCAGCACTGCCCTTGCCACCAGACCCCATCCAACACCACCCCCACCCCCAGCGCCACCACCTCCCCACCCCCCAGAACTCACCCCAACACTATCCCAACCCCCAGACCCCATCCAACACTGCCCCCACCCCCAGCACCACCCCCTCCCCACCCCCCAGACCTCGCCTGCAACACTGCCCCCTCCCCATCCCCTAGACCTCGCCCCCAACACCACCCCAGCCCCCAGACCCTATCCAACACTGCCCCAGCACCGCCCTTGCCGCCAGACCCCATCCAACACCACCCCCACCCCCAGCACCACCCCCCTCCCCACCCCCCCAGACCTCGCCCCCAACACCACCCTAGCTCCCAGACCCCGTCCAACACTGCTCTCACTCCCAGCACCATGCCCTCCCCACTCCCCTGACCTCCCCCACTCCCTGCCCCCAACACCACCCCAGCTCCCAGACCCCGTTCAACACTGCCCCAGCACCGCCTTCGCCCCCAGACCCCATCCAACACCGTCCTCACCCCTCCCCTCCCTGCCCCCAGACCCTATCCAACACTGCCTCAGCACCGCCCTTGCCGCCAGACCCCATCCAACACCAACCCCACCCCCCTCCCCACCCCCCAGACCTCGCCCCCAACACCACCCCAGCTCCCAGACCCCGTCCAACACTGCCCCAGCACCGCCTTCGCCCCCAGACCCCGTTCAACACTGCCCCAGCACCGCCTTCGCCCCCAGACCCCATCCAACACCGTCCTCACCCCTCCCCTCCCTGCCCCCAGACCCTATCCAACACTGCCCCAGCACCGCCCTTGCCGCCAGACCCCATCCAACACCACCCCCACCCCCCTCCCCACCCCCCAGACCTCGCCCCCAACACCTCGCCCCCAACACCACCCCAGCTCCCAGACCCCGTTCAACACTGCCCCAGCACCGCCTTCGCCCCCAGACCCCGTTCAACACTGCCCCAGCACCGCCTTCGCCCCCAGACCCCATCCAACACCGTCCTCACCCCTCCCCTCCCTGCCCCCAGACCCCGTCCAACACTGCCCCAACACCGTCCCCACCCCCAGCACTAATCGCCCCCCACACCCGGCCCCCAGACCCCGTCCAACACTGCCCCAGCACCGCCCTCGCCCTCACCCCTAGACCCCGTCCAACACTGTCCCCACCCCAGCACCACCCTCAGACCCCGCCCCCAACACCACCCTCAGACCCCGCCCCCAACACCACCCTCCGACTCCGTCCCCAACACTACCAGGCCCCCAGACTCTGTTCAACGCCACCCCAGACCCAGTCCAACACCACCTCTGCTCCCCAATCCCGTCCAACCCTGCCCCCGCTCCCCAACCCCGTCCAACCCTGCCCCCCACACCCCGTATGACATCACCCCTGACCACATCCAACACAGCCGTTGCCCCCCCAGACTCCGTACAACATCGTGCCCCCCCGAACCCATCCAGCACCGTCCCCCGACTCGATCAACACCAGCCCCAGCCCCCATTCAACATCACCCCCTGCCCCCCCCCCAAGGCAAAGTCCAACACTACCCCGCCCCCCAGACCCGATCCAACACCGACCCACCCCCCACCCCCACCCCAAGACCCCATCCAGCACCACACCCCAGATCCCATCCAACACTGCCCCCCCAGACCCAGTCCAACACCACCCCACCAGATCCTATCCAACACCGCCCCCCAGACCCCGACCAGCGCCAATCCCCAATCCCCAGCCCCCCAGACCCCGTCCCCAACATCAACCTACCCCCAGACCCCATCCAACACTGCCCCCGCCCCCAACACCACCCCCCGCCCCCAACACCACCCACCCGCCCCCAACACCACCCCCCCGCCCCAACACCACCCCCCGCCCCCAACACCACCCCCCGTCCAACGCTGCCCCAGCACCGCCCCTGCCCCCAGACACCATCCAACACCATCCCCCCCAGACCCCGTCCAACGCTGTCCACCCAGACCCCATCCAATACTGCCCCCCCCCCCCCCCCCCCCCGAGACCCCGTCCAACACTGCCCCCACAGACGCCGTCCAACACCGCCCCTATCCAACACCAACCCACTCCCAGACCCTGTCCAACACCGCTCCCAGACCCCTTCCAAAACCGCCCCCAGATCCCGTCCACCTCTCCTCGGCAGCTGGACTGTACCCCAACAACAAAAGTTTGCTTCAGCTTCCTTTGTGGAGTAAGTCTGCAAATAGCGTGCGCACAGCCACACACACAACATTTTACCGCGACCTTTTGAGAGGTTCCATATCTGCCCTGTTAGAAAGATTATATGGGGAAAGGGGGGGGTGTTTAGGATACAGCTCTGTATAGGACTCCAGGGAAAGTATCAGGAGAGAGAGTGAGGGCTGGAGGGTCAGTCATTTAGAGACGGTGCCTGTTTAATCACTGTAAACAAAAGACGCGATCACCGTTGGAAACACGTCTTTGATGTAATGTTTCTGTGGGGACCTCGAGATCTCCTTTGGATAATCCAATTTTCAGATTATTGGTATTTGGATAATCGAGGTTCCTCTGTACTAGGTTCATTGCTCTGTGTGATATATATCAGTGCTTATGGGATGTTCCTATATTGGAACAGTTAATGGGTAGATTATTATTTTAATTATTTCAACCCCCCCCCCCCCCCCCAATGCCAGTTGCAGATGATACAAAAATTGGCTGTGTGCTTGATAATATGGGCGGCATGGTGGCATAGTGGTTAGCACTGCTGCCTCATAGTGCCTGAGACCTGGGTTCAATTCCCACCTCAGGCAACTGTCTGCGTGGGATTTGCACATCCTTGCTGTGTCCACGTGGGTTTTCTCCGGGTGCTTCGGTTTCCTCCCACAGTCTAAAAATGTGCAGGTTAGGTGAATTAGCCATGCTAAATTGCCCCATAGTGATAGGTGAAGTGGTAAATCTAGGGGAATGGGTCAGGGTGGGTTGCTCTTTGGAGGGTCGGTGTGGACTTGTTGGGCCGAAGGGCCTGTTTCCACACTGTTCAGTAATCTAATCTAAAACAGTAATCTCATCTATAATGAGCAATACTATTGATTGCAGGATAATATCAATGGACTCATCAGGTGAGTGGAATAGTGGCAAATTGAGTTCAATCTGGATAAATGTGTAATTTACTGGGTACACATCAAGACATGGAAAGTAGAATGCGACTGGCACAGATTCAGTGGGCTATGTTCAGAGCATTCTGAAGAAGGATGACGGGAGGGGCTGTTTTCCCTGGAGCATCGAAGGCTGAGGGGTGACCTTATAGAGGTTTACAAAATTATGAGGGGCATGGACAGGATAAATAGACAAAGTCTTTTCCCTGGGATCAGGGAGTCCAGAACTAGAGGGCGTAGGTTTAGGGTGAGAGGGGAAAGATATAAAAGAGACCTAAGGGGCAACGTTTTCACGCAGAGGGTGGTACGTGTATGGAATGAGCTGCCAGAGGAAGTGGTGGAGGCTGGTACAATTGCAACATTTAAGAGGCATTTGGATGAGTAAATGAATAGGAAGGGTTTGGAGGGATATAGGCTGGGTGCTGGCAGGTGGGACTAGATTGGGTTGGGATATCTGGTCGGCGTGGACAGGTTGGACCGAAGGGTCTGTTTCTATGCTGTACATCTCTTATGACTTTATGACTCAAAACGTCATGTCAGCTTTCTTCCCACAGATGCTGTTACACCTGCTGAGTTTCTCTAGCAATTTCTGTTTTTGTTTCAAGTTTCCAGCATCTGTGCTTCTTTATTTTATCCCAGTCTCTGCAATCTTTATTTATAACTCAAATTCTCCAGCCCAGGCAATATTCTGGTAATCTCCTCTCCTCCTCTTGCTGTGGCCTAGCCAACATTTATAACGTTACAGCACAATCTCCCTGCTCTTAAACTCACAGCTAATAAAGGCAAGAATACCAAATAGCACCTTAACTGCTTTATCTACCTGTCCCACTACTTTAGTGGACCAGTGGGCTTGGAAACCAAAATTCTTCTGAAACTCTCTGCTCCCCAGGATCCTGCCATTCATCATGTATTCCCTTGCCCTGTTTGTCCTGCCCAAGAGCGTCACCTCACACTTGAGCTAGATTCCACCTGCTACTGATCAGCTCAACTATATTCTCCCGCAATTGAGGGTTGTCATCCTCAGTATTTACCACCCCAAATTTTCTTATAATCCATGTATTTACTGATTGACTGTCCTTCATTCAAGTCTAGATAATTGATATGCATTACGGACAACAAGTGTCTCAACACTGATCCCTGCAGAAACCACTGAACACTAGCTTGCATTCATAAAGTTGCTTCTTGTTGAGCAAATTCTGGATCCAATTGGCCAAATTTTCTTGGATCCTATGGGCTGCCACCTTCACAATCAGTCTCCACTGCAGGACCTGACCAAAAGCTAAAGTCCAAATAGACTACATCAAATGCATTGCTCTTATCTACAAACCTGGTCACTTCTTCAAAACATTCAATCAAGTTGGTCAGATGTGGGACCTAAGTGTAATTGCCATCTGGAGTAGTTTGTTTTGAAAAATGTGGTAAATTCAGCCACAGATCGGTAATCCCATCCGATAATAACAAATACCATTCAAACCAAGCAAGTGCTGAGCAGTGACTGATTTCAACAAAAACAAAACTTGCCATCGCCTCTTGCCATTCAATGACGTTACCATCTCTAATGCCCCATCTGTGGTTTACTATTGACCAGAAACTAAACTGCACTAGCCCGATTAAACTCTAGCCAACAGAACAGGTGAGAGTCCAGGAATCCTGAAGCAAGCAACTCATTACTCTGTGAGGCCTGTCTGTCATCTACAAAACACAACTCAGGATGAGTAAAGCTCCCTCAAAACTGAAGAAGGTTCACACCATCCAGTATAAGACAATCCACTCGATTGGCGTTGTATCCACAAACCTAGCAGACAAGGCTACAGAACAAGAACTGGACTGGGATTAGAATAGATAGGCATTTGATGACTAATGGGACATGATGGGCTGGATGATCTCTCTTCATTCTGTGAAACACTTCCTTTATAAGCATTCATTCCTCCTACCACTGTCACACGGTCACAACTGTGCATACCATCTACAAGAAACACTAGAAATATTCACGTAGGGTGCTTTAATAGCACTTTCTAAACCATGACTACTTTGATAATACAGTTAAAAGCTGGGTTATCTTCCAGCTGCTAGAATTGCATGTGAGACTATCTGTTTTTCTGAGTTTGCTTTTGCCAAGGGTGTGCTTATGGGATTTCCTATATTGGAACAGTTAATGGATGGATTATTATTTTTATTATTTCAATAGTGTTAAAGTTAAGCCAATTCTTTTACTTTTATCTTGTCTGTATTTTAACTATAATGTATGAATAGAGCATGTTTTGATTTAAGCCTGAAAATTTGACCAGACAAATTTAGTCTGGAATGCAATACCCGACACTTGCCTTTAAAATAAGAAAAAGTTAGGCTACAGGCTATCTGTTTGATATGTTTTGAGCGGATTTGGTCTGGTCCGTAACACTGCTACCATCAAGAAGGACAAGAGCAGCAGATATAAGGAAACACCACCACTTGCCAGGTAATGACGGTGATAATGCTACCAGATTAGTAATCCTGAACTCCAGGCTTATGTTTGTGCACATGGGTTCAAATTTCACAGATGGTAAAAATGCCAGCTGAATGGTGGTCAGGTAACTGTTGTCCATTGTCATAAAGACTGATCTGATTCACTGATGTCTTCTGGAGAAAGAATTCTGCTATTTTACTTGGTGTTACCTACATGTAACTTCAGACCCATGGCAATGTGGTAGCCTCTTAATTATTGTCTGGATAATTAGGAATTGGCAATAAGTGCTGGTCTAACAGGCAATGCCTGTACCTCTTGAACAATTTAAAAAAATAAATCTCCAAAGCTACAAATTCTACCTGCTTTGGGAAAGTTTGATGTATGCATAAAATGCCACACGAAACATATCCTAGAAACGTCAGCAAATGTATTACTGCTTAAATAGCTAGAAAAGTTTGTAAAGTCAAACCACTAAGAGAAAAGTACATAAAAGCCTGACTGTTTGAGAGAGGAACTCTGAGCATTTATTATTGATCTAGCAAGCAGTGTCTTATAAAGGAAGTTCCTTTTACTCCTCAGCATCCCATGTATGGGCTGGAAATAATGAAACATGTTTGAATATTTAATGAACACTAGATACCATGGGAGTTAATGTAGACAGTAAAGTCAATGCTTACATTTTTGCAGGCATCTTTAGCTGCTGAAATATGCATAATTGGTGCTATGCATGGCTTCACAGAGGAAGACATCTTATGACTGTTCCTGCTGGATTGTGAGAGTTCTGAATAGATTGGAGTATGTTTACTTAGCAGGCTAGTGAAGGAATTAGAAATCAGTGTGGCCTACTGTAAGTCAACGTGTTAGTTTATTTGTTTGAATTCCACTTTCTCACCACTCAAAATGGTAATGGTATTGAACTGTGACAGATGTTGCACTGGACTGAATGTTTTGTTCTATGACAAATGTGATATGCTGTAGGAGACAGCAAGGAATGAATTAGCAATAATAAGCTATTTCAGATGTTAAAAGCTTTAAAAAGAGTTTCTACTGTTTTTATCTGAGAATATGGTCTAGTCACAATGTTGTAGTCAGTAATTACTGCCAAATTAGACTTTAATAGTGTTACATCTCACTTGGTAGTGACTGGAAATCAAGCTATTCCAGACTCATCACAGAAGATAAAGATTTTAAGAAGTATGCAGAATTTCCCAACTTAACCTGTTGTTTTAGATCCAGGCTGACAGTGAGCATGGACCACTTGGGACTTAACACGTATGATTGTTTATTATAAATAAATAGTTTACAACTTCAGATCATCAATTCTGAACCATCAACATATAACTCTACCAGTTAAAATTCTAACCTACATATAAATTCCCACATCTGCATGCATGCAGATAAACACGTGGTAATGATGGGTGAAAAAATTGGGAAGGCAGACAGTGTTTGATAAGATCATCCTTTTGCTGATCAGATTGCTGCTTCTCTGTCTTCCATCTTCTCAATCTTCCTCCTTCAGGTTCTTTCATTTGCTTGCAGGATGCACAAAGTGACAAGTTTACACTTATAAAGGTTTCTGACTTGTTAGTTAAAAGTAACAGCTTTAGTAATTAATCAGGAAGAGTAAATTGGCTTTCCACATGTTCAGATACTTTCTCCATAGTAGATACAGGTCCTCTTCCAGGAGACATTGGTTTCTGACCCAAACATTCACACCCCCAAACTGTTCGGTGACCTGGGAGCCACTCATGTAGTTGTTGTCAGGCAGATGGCCTTTGTCATTGGTCCGTGAAATGATGACCAGTTATCAATCAGCTACTTGATGCCAGTCAAATCCCATTCCGACACAGCCCCCAGGATTAGCTCAACTGTAAACAACGCTTATAATGAGCATTAGGTAACTTGATTTTTTAAAAAGTCCTACAGTCATAGAAAAAGTCACAGGACAGAAAAAGGCCCTTCAACTGATCGGATCTGCTCCAGTCAAAATCAAGCACCAACTATTCTTCTCCTATTTTCCAGCACTTGACCCAAAGCCTTGTATGCCTTGACATCACAAGTGCACACATCACTCCTTGGCTTTTGAACTAGTCTTTTTCCTATTTAAGTCCACAGACACTAATACATGAAAATAAAGATTTGATTTTCACAATAGTTTGTGAATAATTCTTTATTTGATTTGATAAAAGCACCTCATATCCTGCCATATTGAAATCTGTCAACTAGAAATCGTGGAGTCTTGGGAATTTGGGAGGAGACTGTTCAACATTGGAAGTTCAAACTGCCACCTGTAATCCCTTTTCCTTCTCTTTGTGAAATCCTTTAATACTATTTTTATGTTTATCTAATTCCCTCTTAAACACTGATTCTACTTCTGAACCTAAATACGTCGGATTTAACAGTGCTCTTACCAAACACTAAATACCTGAATGAAACCTCCCGCTAACTGCATTAAAAAATTCTAACTGCTTGTTTTTAAACTTGCAATACAACCCATAAATTTATACTAATATAGTTAATTTTCCAACCAGTGGAAAATCTTTTGATTTTTTTCTGTTCTGTAAAAAATCCATTTTGAACTTTCAATTCTTGTCATAACTGCATCGCCTTTACCCCAGATATCAGATTTGTCATGGTTCTAATGACTAATAGGTAACAATGTCGAATGCACATTGTGCATAGCATTCCTGTGACAGCCTAAGCGTTATCCTGTTCAAATTCTTCATAGTTGCATTTAAGGACAGATAGATAAGAGCTGCAAAAGTAGTGAATGAAAATATGTAGTGAAAATGTGAGATGAAATAAGATTGGGAAGAAATTTCTGTGGGGCATAAACCTCAGCACAAATGGTTGGGTTGAGTAACCCTGTGCGACAAGTTCTAATTGATTCTTCACCTTAAATGCCATTTAACCAATAGATTTCTCAAGAAGTAGCTCAACTTTAAAGGGTATAGCTGTGCATATCGCAAGATTTTTCTGTTAACCTGCATTATTTGGTAGTGTTTGGTTATACCTCAATTCTAATCCTCCCCAAAATATGATACTGCGTACTCTTATCCATTGAACTGCATTGATCACCTGGTCACTTCCATACCTTCCTGCATTTCCCAACTCCCACACCCATTGTTTGTCACATTTACTTAGTGTGATTCATCTGGTTGAAGGTTTCAATATTAAGCTGTCTTTGTCTTGGTCAAATCATTTACTTACATGGAAGGAAGAGGTTCCTGGAGCAAAAGCTTTCTGTGCTGCAGCAAGGGTAGACTTTCTGTGCGTTGTCATTTCTTGTAATCAAGTGGAATGAATCAAGTTGGCTGGTTTCTGTAATAATGGGGACCTTGGAGATAAAGATGGATCATTCACTTGACATTTCTGGCTGAAGACGGTTGCAAATGTTTCAGCTTAGCCTTTTGTTCTCATGATGGGTTGCACCATTTTATGAAACAGTTGTCTATGGAGCCTTCTCCTCTTGTTACTTTAAATAGCCCCATTCATGTGTGGATTTGGCAGGAATTAAAATGTTGATCTGATCAATTGGTTGTGGGGTTGTTTAGCTTTGACTACATCTTACTGCCTCTGCTGTCAATGTAACCATACTCTCTGTCTTTCATATTTTCTCACTCTGCTTAAGAAGTTCTACAATGGCTATATCTTCCAACTGTTAATTGTTCCCTAATGAATAGTTTTCAGTACAGTTTTATCTACCTTGAATAAATTGCATACCATTAAATCAAGTCAGAAAGAAATATGATTGTGCTGAAGTTAAAGATGGTTGGCTGAACCACACTGTTTCAGTTAGTTCATTAATGTTCAATATACTTGGAGTTCCACCAAGCTCACCCTGCAACTTGAGTAACCAGGTTTATATCAATTGAATATTAAATTGATTGCCTATAATTAAAGATGTATTATACTTTTTTCCTGTGATTAACTTGTATCAAATCCAATATGTAGTCCAAAACTGAAGATTTCTACCCGCTACCCCTCCATAGAGTCATAGAGATGCACAGCATGGAAACAGACCCTTTGGTCCAACTTGTCCATGCCGACCAGATATCCCAAACCAATCTAGTCCCACCTGCCAGCACCCAGCCCATATCCCTCCAAACCCTTCCTATTCATATACCCATCCAAATGCCTCTTAGATGTTGCAATTGTACCAGCCTCCACCACATCCTCTGGCAGCTCGTTCCATACACATACCACCCTCTGCGTGAAAAAGTTGCCCCGTAGGACTCTTTTATATCTTTCCCCTCTCGCCCTAAACCTATGCCCTCTAGTTCTGGACTCCCCGATCCCAGGGAAAATACTTTGTCTATTTATCCTGTCCATGCTCCTCATAATTTTGTAAACCTCTATAAGGTCACCCCTCAGCCTCTGACGCTCTAGGCTTTCCTGTGATAAATCAAATGAGAATAACTTCTGTTTTGGAATTATTTCACCAAAGATTAATAGAGTTTTAATTGTTAAACCTTATTAAGTTGATTAAAGACTGGATATACAATTGTTATTTTTGAAGAAGTACATTATACTTATGCCCCTGGTATCAATATCAGAATTGCCCAATTTATTCAGTTGTTGCATATTAAACTATGGCATTCATTTGCATGATCTTTTCTCCCCAATCCCACCCTGTAGCTCTGGCCAGATTGCTCTCCTCCAGCCGATTTCTCTGGCCACTCCCGTGATCCATTAACAGTAGCCTGCATCTTGACACCCAGCCACATTCTTCAACCGGAAATTAGCAAGTAAGAGTGGAGACAAGAGGCAAAGGGTGCATAAAATGTAAAAGAGAGCAAAACAACAGCAGAGGGACATCAAAGGAAAAGGTATTATAGGTTAGAGCAGTGAGCTGGCTAAAAATGAAAACATTAGAGAGGGAGAAAGAATAGTTTTTAAAAAACTTAAACGTGAAAGTGTTTCTTGCCTTTAGGATGTCCTAAATTGTTTTGCAAGTGTTATCAGTGTTGCAATATAAGGAGAAAACACTCTAATTCATCTTGAACAGTATCTCATGAAGTCAGCTAGCAGGTTTGTTTTCTTTTATTTCAGAAACTAATTTATATTTGCTTTATACAATTTTATGTAGTGTAGGCATGAAAATAAAGAGAGACGTGTTTATTTTACACTTTTATGTCTGTAAACAGTACTAAAGCAGATAGAAAATCCTTAGCAGCATCATCATAGATTATTCATTTCATAGTGAGACATCCTCACCCACATCTTATCTCCCAGTGACATTAGGCTAAAGAAAGATATTAGTGTGTGCATGTTTTCTAACAACATCCAGCCCTACCTCAAATGACTCCACTATTGCTAAATTAGCAGACTACTTATCCAACACCAAGTAGTAGATCTCCTTGAGAAAAATTGAAGTCATTGTTTCACATCTTTGATTATACTATGGCTTTAAAAGTGTATTTTGTCTTTTCTTTGAGAGGTTTTAAGCCATAGGGTAACCAAGCTGTCTTATCGAAGCCAATAAAGTAATCAGTTTGTGAGACCTTGGGAGTTTTTAAAGTCCTAACAATAGAAGCAGCATGAATGGGTGGAGTCAGGTTCCCACAGAACCAGGGTTTTAGTTTAGCTTTCAGCAGTTGTTGGGGATCTGAAGGTGGTCATGGAAGCTTTCTCTCTGTTGTAGCTGTAAGCTTGGGTTCTCTCTCTGATGCCAGAATTGCATGTGAGACAGTCTGTTTTCCTGACTTTGCTTTTACCAAGGGAATGGTTATGGGAATTTACTATATTGGAACAGTTGCTTTTAGTCATTAAATGATCTATTATTCTGTTAAGTTTTCCGATAAAATTAAAGTTATACCCATTCTTCTCTCTTTCGTTTGTGTTTTAACTGCAGGGTAAGAATAAAGTGTGTTTTGGTTAAAGCCATGTAATACAACCAGTTGAATTACATTTAGGACACAGCACCTTATACTTGCCTTTTAATAAGATAAAAGTTAGGGTCTAGGCTATCTCCTTAACATATTTGCAGGTTGTTTGATCTGCTCCATAACGCATTCCGTAACTACTGAATACTTTCCTCTTGTCTGGCTAAGCCACTCTGTTTGCAGTCTTGGTTTCTTATTTGACCCTGAGATGAGCTTACAACCACAGTCATACCATAGCTAAGACCGCATATTTCCACCTCATAATATTGTCTGACTTTGTCCCCATCTCAGCTCACCGAGGCAGCATGGTGGCTCAGCAGTTAGCACTGCTGCCTTACAGTGCCAGTTGGATTCCAGTCTAAGGTGACTGTCTGTGGGGAGTTTGCACATTCTTCCTGTGTCTGCGTGGGTTCACTCCAGTTGCTGCAGTTCCTGCCAGTCCAAAGATGTGCATGTTAGGGTGAATTGGCCAGGGGAAATTGCCCATAGGATCCAGGAATGTGTAAATTATGTAGATTAGACATAGGAAATGCAGGGTTATAGGGGTGGGTATGGGTGGGATGGTCTTCAGAGGGGCAGTGTGGACTTGATGGGCCGAATGACCTGTTTGCACACTAGGGATTCTGTGATGCATTGCATTCTGATTCACACATTTGATTCTTAGCAAGCTTGAACTGGTTCAAAACTGTGCTGCCCATCTAAACTTGCACAGAGCCATGTTCATTGTTCATCCTTGTGCTCACCAACCTATGCTGGCTCTCAGTCAACTAACATCATAGAATTATACAGTACACAAGAGACCATTCAGCCTTTGAGTCTATACTATTTCCTACAGTAGTCCCACTTTCCCACACTAGGCCCACAGCTTTGAATGTTATAACACTTCCAGATTTGGACTGGGGTGGACAAAGTTAAAAATCACACAACATTAGGTTAGAGTCCAACAGGTTTATTTGGAAGTACTAGCTTTAGGAGCGCTGTGGCCAAACCACCTGATGAAGGAGCAGCACTCCGAAAGCTAGTGCTTCCAAATAAACCTGTTGGACTATAACCTGGTGTGTGATTTTTAACATTATGACACTTTAAGTGCTCATCCAAGTACTTTGTTAAAGGTTGAGGTTTCAAGCTAATGTAATAACTTTGAAAATATATTCTCTGGTACATAAAACTAGACAAATGATGCCAGAGTTTTATGTCTGATGCCTTGACATTACGTTTCCACGTAGCACGTTGTAGACCCAACCAGTTTTTCCTCAAATTTCCCCTAAAACTCCCATCTTTCACTTGAAGATTATGCCTCCTTGTTATTGACCCTTCAACTAAGCAGACTAGCTGCTTCCTCTTCATTCTGCCCATAATCTTCATTGCTGCAATGCTCCATCTGGGCAACATCCTGGTGAACCTCCTCCAGTGCAATCACATCCTTTCTATAGTGTGCTAATCAGAATGACATACAGTACTTGAGCTATGGACTAACCAAAGGTCTGAACACCTTTAACGTAATGTCTCTGCTCTTATAATCTATGCCATGACTGATAAAGGCATGTATCCTGTATGCTGCCTTAACTACACTATTAACCTGTCCTGCCACCTTCAGAGATCTGTGGACTAGCACTCCGAAGATTCCTCTGTTAGGTTGAGTTTCCTAGTGTCATTGAATGCTACCTTGTCTTATTCATTCTTCCACATGCAACATTTTATCAGAGTTAAATTCCATCTGCCTCTGATCTGTCCATTTGAATAATCTGGTTATATCCTCCTGTAACCAAAGACCGCCTTGCTCACTATCAACCACTTGTCTAATCTTCATGTCATGCACAAACTTGCATATCTTAACCCTACATTCTCAGCTATATCACTTATGAATATCATAAACAATAAGGGCCCAGCGCACATTCCTGTGGTATGCTACTGCACACCAGGCTTCAGTCACACAAAAACATCTACCACCATTCTGTCTCCTGTCATTAAACAATATCCAAATTAATGTGATAACTTTAAAAATATGAACGTCAAAATATTCTCTAATACATAAAACTGGACAAACACGATGTCAGATATGTATTATGTATGATGCCTTGAGATAAGGAGGTACTACAGGAATGCATGATATCAATTTAATTGATATTTGATATTAGGCTCACTTCCCTATGTGATGTTGAAGGAATGTTACAATGCCCAAGGTGGTTGAGGTGGAAGGTGGACCTCACTGTGTCTGTTTATGAGACAAAAACAGATCTGAGAAGGCACAGTTTTGAGGAATAATGTGCTTTACCCAAAGCACACCTAAAGACATCTGACTTGATAGGAGGGTTGATAGTTCTCAGTAGGGACCATTTATCAAGGTACTGGCCAGCTGTTCAAAACAGGCATGTGAACACTTAGAGTAGATAAAGAATGGAACTGAAAAAAGGACAGCAGGTCAAGCAGAAGCAGAGGAGAAGAGACTCTCCTTCTCCGTTGCTTGACCTGCTCTGCTTTTACCAGCTCCATTCTTTATCCACTCTGACTCTCCAGCAAATGCAGTTGTCACTGTCCAATTCTTTGAACACTTTTAACAGCTTGCATTTATATACCTCCATAGAGTCATACAGCACAGAAACAGATCCTTCACTTCAACCTCTCCATGCTGACCAGTTATCCCAAACTTAACTAGTCCACTTACTTGTGTTTGGTCCATATCCCTCTAAATCTTTCCTATTCATGTGTCTGTTCAAATGCCTTTTAAGTGTTATAATTGTATCTGTCTCAATCACTTCCTCTGGCAGCTCATTCTGTACATGTACCACCCTCTGTGTGAAAAAGCTGCCCTTTGGGCCCCTTTTAAATCTTGCCCCTCTCACCTTAAACATATGCCCTCTGGTTTTGGACTCACCTACCCTTGGAGAAAGACCTTAGCTATTGACCTTATCTATGCCCCTTATAAACTTCTATAAAATCACCACTCATCCTCACACTTCTCTCATTTCATCTACCTCCACAACCCTCCAAGGTACCTGTGTTAATCTAATTCTTGTGCATCGTCGATTTTAATTATTTCATCACTGGTGGCTACGCTTTCAGTTATATAAGGCCCAAGATCTGGAATTCCCTCCTTACGCCTGTCACTTTTTCCCATTTTTCTCCTTTTGGACAATATTTAAAACCCACCTGTTTGACTAAGCCTTTGATCATCTGGCTTAATGTCTTATTATGTGGCTTGGTATTATTTATTTTATTCACACCTCCGTGAAGTGCGTTGGCATACTTTATTACGTAAAAGATGCTATATAAATAGAAGTTTGAAATAAATACTTCAAAAAATTAATTCAATGATCATGTTGCTTTAAAAATGAATATTTTAAATGTATTACCTCTTGCGTGTTCAGTTAAAACTCATTTTATTAAACAGCCAAAACTCTCAAATATTTAGTTGGTATTTTTCTGTTGTCCTTGGTCTGTCTTTTGATCCAGCATTACGAAGAAACAGCTGCAGCATACATCCATGTAAATTCAGTTATTAAATACTTTAAAATAGAAGCATTTTCATACTCAAAAAGACATATCATGTTAGGATTATGCTAATATCACCCAAAAGGTTTACAGTCTCGGTAAACAGAGAACTGAATGGAGACATTGCTTTGGGAAAACCTGTTTTAAAAAAAAAATTCCACACCTGAAGGCACAGTTAAAGAAAAAGTTCTCCTATCAGTGAACTGAAATTGCTAATTCTCTTCACTGTGTAGTGCCCTGCTGGAGGTCTGCCTTGCTGGGCTTGGACAGCTGAGTGGAAAATGTTCAGTTGAATTTTGTCGCAGGGCTGTTGCTGAGTGGTGTTTTTTTTTCCCAGAATGACATGCAGTATTTATCAATTGATGATTATTGTTGATCTGAGGGAATAACTGCTTGAAGGCCTGTGATTCAAAAAGAAAAATATATATCTCCAACATCATCTGACGTGGGATTTTGGGGTTCATCTTTGATTGTAAGATCCAAGTCAATTACCATTCTTGAATGATTTTGAGAGAGCTAATCTAAAGTTTAGTTGCCCTTAACAGAATTTATTAAGTTTATCATAAGTACAAAAGAAGTGATACTAAGTAAGAAGCAATGTTCTTCAGTCCATCCTCTTCAAGACGCTAACCTGTGACACTAGTTGACTGGGCACAGGTGTGTTGTTCAGTTCCTTTGATTGAAGTTTGACCTTGCTTCTGCATCAAACTACTGAAACCCAGATGTTATTGGCCCTTGTTAATTTGTTAATCAGCGGCATCCTGAACATCAAATTAGTGCAGCACATGAACAAGTCCTAGTCAGTCTTGGTATGGGAAAGTTAAAAATCTCACAACCCCAGGTTATAGTCCTACAGGTTTAATTGGAAGCACTAGCTTTCGGAGCACACTAGCTGGGATGGGAAGGCAGTAAATGCATAATTCTTGATTGGTTTCTTTGAACATAATGATCATTTTACTAACCTCACTTCCCACTGTCATCTGATTGATCCTTTGCCGTGTCAAACACTTTGTAAGATCATCTCTTTTAAAATGGCTCACCTACATCTAAAAAGTCAAAAGACCATTTTTTAACAAAAAACACATGCCCTCAGTAATAGCCATTTACCACAAAGCATTGTCACACCTCAGCTTGATCTCTAAAACAGCAAATAAACCCATAAACCAATAACTTTATTTTTGATGTAGCCACACAGCCCTTGTCCCGGCAAATATGTTTAACAACTAACCACAATTAAACCAACCATAATTTAAATCCTCATTTACTTAAATCAAGTCAAAGTTATCAATTTTTTTAAAGTCTCTTATGAACAGGCAAATCAGGAGCAGAAGTAGACCATTCAGCCCCTCAGGCCCAATCTGCAATTTAGTAAGATCATGGTTGATTTGATTGTAACCTCAAACCCATTTCCTCCCTATCCCTGATAACCTTTCATCCCTTGCTTAACAACAATCTATCTATACTGGATTAGTGGTGCTGGAAGAGCACAGCAGTTCAGGCAGCATCCAACGAGCAGCGAAATCAACGTTTCGGGCAAAAGCCCTCCTATCTATATCTGCTTTAAATGTATTTGAGGACTCCACCACCTTCTAATAGGGAAAAAGAGAGTCTAATTTCTACTTTAAAATAGTGATCTTTGCAACAGTGATCCCGATTCCTTGGTTCTTCCATAGGAGAAAACCTCTCCATATCAATGCTGTAAAGACCCCTTAGAATTTCATATTTTTTAATTAAATCACCTCTTACTCTTCTCTCCTCCAGTGGATACGGGTCCAACCTGACCAGCATTTCCTCATAAGACACTCTGCTCATTCCGAGTATTTGTTTCATCAACCTTCTCTGCCTCCATTGCATTTAGTGTGCATTCAATCCTGAACTGTATGTACTCATGGGATTTACAGCTGGAGTTTTTGGCTCAGAGGCAAAGATGCTCCCCACAGGCCCCAAGACCTTCATTCTGTTCTATTCCAGTCAAGAATCAGTGCTCTGAATAGAGCATCGTGTAATATGATGATGAAATCAAAACTCTAGTTGTAAACAAACAGCTCCACCAGCTTCTGAAAAGATAGAGCAGGTTGGGTGTGGACTTTGTTTGAACAGTGTCTGTAAACAAATGTTGCAAACAAAAAGGGAATAAGATAAGAATAGCTGTGATTAGTCAGTTTGAAACTATGACAGAAATGTTGGCAAAAGCTCTTCCACACTGGCATTCCTGCAAGATAAACAGCAGTGAAGCGAAAAGTTGAGATGATCTCCAGCACTGTAATTGTGCAGTTGTAGGGAGTCAAATAAAGACTAAATAAATATCTTGTCTGGTGGTCATATTAAAATATTATTACATTCCATTATTTCTAGGAAAGCTAGTTTGATTGAAATTCTGCAAGGAATAGACTATCTTTTTACAAGTGGGTATTCCATTTTCGAGTAATATCCAAGTAGTTCTCAGTGGTGTGGTGCTCTGGCTATAACTCAAATGCCTAACTGGAAAGAGCATGATTTGGAGATGCTGGTGTTGGACTGGGGTGTACAAAGTTAAAAATCACACAACACCAGGTTAAGTCCAACAGGGTTAATTGGAAGCACGCTAGCTTTTGGAGCGATGCTCCGAAAGTTAGTGTGCTTCCAATTAAACCTGTTGGACTATAACCTGACGTTGTGATTTTTAACTTTGGAAAGAGCATACCTTTTGATGAACGAACATACTTAATTATACGTAGCCTTAATATTAGTACTGCAAGTCAAAGCAATATGCCAAATAACTCACTATAATAGATGAACCTGCAGAAGCAATGCATTGTGAATAGTGTAGGAGCTATGCTCTGGCATTCTGAACATTTTATTTTGTGTGGGTGGTTGGTAGTGCTTTACAAATTAGTCAGTTATAACAACAGATCCGGAGTACTACAGGGATTCCCTAATCTTCAATGCACTGCCTGCCCACACTCTGCATGCACTGCAAGTAGGCTGCCCTGAGGGATTTTAAACACTCTATCTTTGGTAGTTCATTTTATCTTGTAGTTCCTTTAAAGATGGAATACCCCAGGATGTAAGTCATTAATGTTCTTGTGTGCTGTGTCCCAAAATGGACAACCTGTATATACTTGTCATTCGCAGAATAACATTTTGATTTTATTTGAACTAAGTGTCTTGCTTTCAGGAAAGACAATTAGGCAAGCGTTGTAAGAAATTCAGGCAAGCCCCATACAGATGGTTGGAAATAGGCTGCATGTTTACATTCTCTCTCGGGAAATGGGAGATATTATCAAGCAGATGAGAGAAACTGGCTTTCACACAAATCAAGCAGAGTAGATGGAAAATAAAGGAATCCAGAAAATTTGCAACATGTAAAGCCAACACAAATTATGAATGACACCGCAGCAATTTAAGATGTATATATGGCATTGGCTAATTACATAAGTTGCTTTATCTCAAATTAGAATCTAATAATAATTACTGATTCTGTGGAATTAATTGTGTACACTGTGTTCTTAATCGAGAACAGAGGTACTTTTGGTAAAGAGGATAATTTTGAATTTTTGAAACATTTGAAAATGTATACATGCAGAGGACAAAAAGCTGACTGAATTAATGGTCATTACAGGTAGATGACGTTGCATTGGTGATATCATCAGATCTGTGACTCAAAGAACCACAGTTAATGCTGGTCACAGCTGGTGCAATTCAAATGAAAATTAATAAAAATGTAGAATTGAGTTAGTCTCCATGCTCATAGTTTGATGGCTATCACTGACTGTCATGAAATCCCTTCTAGTTCATCTCCTTTAGAAAAAAAACTCTATCGTCCTCGCCTGGACTGGCCTAGATGTGACTCCACAGCAATGTGATTGACTTTCAATTGTTCAGAAATGGCTGTAAGAAGCCATTCAGTTCAAGGCTCATCAAGAATGAATAATGGGCGCTTTCATACGAATCAAGCTAAGTAGAGGGAAAAGCAATGCATTCATCCCTGAAGTCATTAAGAGACCAGGTGCCATGCACTTGTTGCTCATAATATATAAAATAACCTTTTCAAAATTTTGTTTGTGTCACCCATGATATTTTAAAATAAGGAAATGGACAGTAGTGGAAGGAAATACATTAATCCAGTAGTTGAAAGGACAACTCAATTTGTGAAATTGATTTCGGAGCACTTCAGTCGTGCTGTCTCAGTTGTGTGGTAACCCATTTTCCTTGCTGTAATTTGGAAAGTTTTGCACAACATTGCAGATAGTACAGGAAAATTAACAAGACTTTTTAGTATAGATTGGGTTTGCTCTAAATATGTACCTATATCAAGCCTAACCTTTTTTTAATCAAATGGTTGTCATATTTAAAAGATCAAATGCTTGCAAATTTCAGGTTTTCAGTCAGAATTGTTGGCTCACCATATTTAAACACTGGAACTTGACTGCATATGAGTACATGCTGCAAAAATGTCTTATGGGACTGACTTGACCTCAGCACAGTATGTATCATATTAAACCAGTGATGAACCTGCTTTTTACTTTCCTTCAGGTGCTGGCATGGTTGTGGACTGGGAGCAGGAGACTGGTCTCTTAATGACTTCAGGAGATGTCCGCATTATTCGTATCTGGGACACAGACCGAGAGACAAAAGTACAGGTAAAAACTGCTTGCATGAATTATCTCGCTAATTAAAGGTGATGAGGCAGTCCAAACTTTGGGCTGCGTTTACCCCACCATGTATATGCACAGCTTGTTTTTATTAAATTCTGGATTAGTGGTGCTGGAAGAACACAGCAGTTCAGGCAGCATCCAAGGAGCAGTAAAATCGACGTTTCGGGCAAAAGCCCTTCATCAGGAATAAAAGGCAGAGAGCCTGAAGGGTGGAGAGATAAGCTAGAGGAGGGTGGGGGTGGGGAGAAAGCAGCATAGAGTACAATAGGTGAGTGGGGGAGGGGATGAAGGTGATAGGTCAGGGAGGAGGGTGGAGTGGATAGGTGGAAAAGAAGATAGGTAGGTAGGACAAGTCATGGGGACGGTGCTGAGCTGGAAGTTTGGAACGAGGGTGAGGTGGGGGAAGGGGAATTGAGGAAACTGCTGAAGTCCACATTGATGCCCTGGGGTTGAAGTGTTCCGAAACAAACTCGCCACCTCGGAACACTTCAACCCCAGGGCATCAATGTGGACTTCAACAGTTTCCTCATTTCCCCTTCCTCCACCTCACCCTAGTTTCAAACTCCCAGCTCAGCACTGACCCCATGACTTGTCCTACCTGCCTATCTTCTTTTCCGTCTATTCTTCTCTTCCAGCTATCCACTCCACCCCCCTCCTTGACTTATCACCTTCATCCCCTCCCCCACTCACCTACTGTATTCTATGCTACTTTCTCCCCACCCCCACCCTCCTCTAGCTTATCTCTCCAACCTTCAGGCTCTCCGCCTTTATTCCTGATGAAGGGCTTTTGCCCGAAACGTCGATTTTACTGCTCCTCGGATGCTGCCTGAACTGCTGTGCTCTTCCAGCACCACTAATCCAGAATCTGGTTTCCAGCATCTGCAGTAATTGTTTTACATTGTTTTTATTAAATGTTGCTGTTTCAGAAGAGTCCCTGACATCGATATTTTTTCAAACTGAAATGCAACGATGCCCAACAGAGATCTTCAAAAAGCAATTTCATTATTGTTGCTTAAGGTGAACAATTGACAGGCTGTTTGAGTGGCCTTTGTTCCTAATAGGTGTACATGCTCTACACCTTTGTCAGCTAGCAAGCAGATTCTGAGAATGCCATAGTCTACATTGACCAAAGGCATTCGCTTCTCGGGGAAAGTCCTTCAGCTAAGAATTGTGTAGCAGCAAAGATATGTTTGTCATGAATCCATGTCAGACATAGAAAATCCTGAGCTTTGTTCATCAATATATGTATAATAATAAGGTGGCAGCTAATTTTGATTTTCTGAAATATGAACATTTTACAGTTTCTCACATGGTATTTTGGAGATGGGGAGAGCTTTGAATTAGGGAAGTTGGTGACATGCCTGAACCCCGTCTCCTGCCTGCCTTTACCAAAATAAAGTCAGTGGCAGGAAGTTCCTTGTTGACCACTAAATCCATGCAAAATGAGGCCCTTAAGTGGCCAATTAATAACTAATAAAGGGCCTCAACCCACTACTACTGATATCAATCCAGTGGGAAGGTCTGTGTGCATGTCTTGTGGAAATAGTGTGAGAACTAGAGGGCATAGGTTTAGGGTGAGAGGGGAAAGATATAAAAGAGACCTAAGGGGCAACTTTTTCACACAGAGGGTGGTACGTGTATGGAATGAGCTGCCAGAGGAAGTGGTGGAGGCTGGTACAGTTGCACCATTTAAGAGGGGTTTGGAGGGATATGGACCGGGTGCTGGCAGTGGGACTAGATTGGGTTGGGATATCTGGTCGGCATGGACGGGTTGGACCGAAGTGTCTGCTTCCATACTGTACATCTCTATGACTCTATAACCGCTGAGATCCAGTGCCGTAGCCTGCTGCTGACATCCATTCACTCTTCACCCTGCAACTTGTACCCTGCTCTCCCACAAAGCATCTTCCACCATTACTTACCTGTGGCCTAGGTCCCCATAGATATGCTTCCAGCAGAAGCTAGGGCCCCCACGTTGATCCTGCTGTGTCCAGAGGAACTGTTTGGTTTCTGACTGGCTAGCAGCCTTCAGCACGTGTAATATGTGCCCCAGGATACTAACTTTCAGGAGAGGCTACCACTGGCTGCTTAAGTGCTTGAGTAGCATTTAATGCCAATGGGTCTTCCCAGAGGAAATGCCACTCTTCTCTTTCTGCATCTCCAGTCAATAGCTGAGACCCAATGCGTCCATAAAATCCAGTCACTTTTCTCAAATTACAGGACTTAGGCAGCATGTTGGAATGCCAGGAACTATGTTTAATGTTTCAGGTGTTTCTATGGACTATGCACCCAGTGCATTTTGTATTCTCAAAGTTGTATCTGGGTCTCAAAACTATTTAAACTGCTTGGGATTCCCCTGGCGGATCAGCTTTGCATTCTTCGCTGTGTAGTCGTATTCCTATTGCATGTATTGGTTTGTTGTTGGGAATTTCTGTCAAATGTGTAAATTCTAGTTATGTACTGTAAAACTATGGGAATTGTAGTCTAGTAGTGTGTTAATACATAGCTTTGCTCCTAAACCTGTAACAATAAATCACATTCACAGCTTGCATGTTCCTCTTTCTAAGTGCCAGTTGGCTATTCTAAAGCCTTGGCAAACAGAAGGAAAAAAACATTTAAGGCCACAATAGTTTCCAGTTGTTGGTCTGTTTGGTCATGATTTCATGCTGTAGTTGGTACCCTGTTTGGTGTTGAATTAATCAATGCAGTGGAGCAGTTTGCTTTCTTGTTTTATCAGTCCCTGCCTGATAGAAACTCCTTTAGTACTTTCTTTTGTTTTGCAGTTACCAATTATGGTAAGCCTTTAAAATGCTGGTTTGGGCTCAACAGGGTCATTGTATCCGATTCTGAACAACATACTTTAATGAAGAATGCGCAGGTTTTACAGAGGGGTCCAGAAAAGTTTTAAGAGATTGGTTCTAGGTTTGAGAATCATCAGTTGCTTGGGTAAATTGGAGAAATTGGTGTTCTTGTGGGAAGACAAGGTTGAAAGAATGTTTGATTAAGGTGTTAATAAACCACAAGGAATCTGGGCAGAATAAACAGGAGAGAAATTGTTTACACAGATTTAAAAGAACCAACAGTATCGTGAAGGTTTTTACAGAATAGTTAGATTGTAAAGACTGTGTATTTTTATTTGGCCTTTATTTTGATTGTGGGCTGAAATGGGAAAAGGACGGTTTCAAAGTCAAAGATTGTCGAAGGAATTGCTGCACTTTTAAGTTGCTGGATCTCATTGTGAATTGTGTTCACACTGCTGCTTTAAGCAGTGGTGAAGAGAGATGTGACAACCTGGCACCAATGTCTAATTGTACAAAGTGAGGTTTGCCCAGCAACAGACTGCTAATCGGTTTGTATAAATGTGACCTGTCATGGATGTTGGAAGTTGAACAACAGTCCTCTGGCTCCTGGGCAGGTGAACAGTTTTGGTATTTACCATAGAGAGGGGTGAGGTCTCCAGACTTCTAGGAGAGCCGATCCAATGTCTTTATTTTTCTATAGTACCTGAAGCATGAAGAAGACCAGTTATTTTCTCCCACCTGTTGCTGTAAGCTGTTGCCTTTTTCAAGTAGTTAGTGTGTCAATTGCCCAGTAGATCCTGAGCAGAAATGAAAGAACCTGAAGAACAGTAAGTCTTGGGAAGCAACATAAACACCTTTTCAAAACCTATGAACTAGCTCTGTTGAATTGTTTCCCAGTTTCTTTCACTCTACCCAAAACACCAATGTTTTTATTTTGTTTCAGTGCCTGTGGTGTGTGGCAGTTTAAAAGGGGATTAAACTTTCAACCAGTAGAACTATATGTTGAAAATTCATAGGTTCTAGACACAGACAAACTATTTGTCATAAACAGTTATTCTTGTTAAGTATGATGTTTTTTGTTAACCTGATTCCATCAAACGGGGAAATTGGGACTTGTTGTACTTTGACTAAATCAATAACTTTTGTGGCGACCCAGGAGTATTGGAAATCAAAATCATGTTGAAGCATTTTTGGCCAGGAGTGTGATGAACTCAACAACTAGTTTTGGTCTCTTCCTGAAGTTGTAGTTTCACAGCTGTCATCCTTCAACCAATTTGATTCATTCATGAGACAGTTGAGAAGACTGAATACTGCAAGCCCACGGGCACTAACAACTTTCTAGGAATAGTGCTGATGACTTTGAATGTAGCTGCACCTCAAGCAAAGTTTTATCAGTACAGTTTCAAGACTGGCACTAAGGTAGCAAGGGGCATTTCCCTGGTACACCCTGTCCACATGTCGTGAGACAAATGTAACTCAGCCAATTGATGCCCATCAGTTTATGTTCAATCTTCAGCAGGATGATGGATAATGGCATCAAAGCACTAAGAAACTGGCTCTTAGTAAACAATGATCTATTCATCGATGCCTGCATTTGGATTCTGTCAGATCTACGAAGCTCCTCATCTTATCGTCATCTTGGTCCAAACATGGACAAATTATCTGAATTTGAGTGGAAAAGTAATGATGACTACTCTTGCTTTAAAGGCAACACTTTACCAAGTTTGGCCTCGTAGAAGCCTAGCAAAACTGCAGGCAGTGAGAGTTGGGGAAAATTCTCTGCTGGTTCGGATCATAACTAACACAAAGGAAAATGTTTTCTGGTTGTTGGAAGCTAAACCTTATTCCAAGAATACCTCTGCGGGAGTTCCTCAGGGTCACGTCCTATACCCAGTCAACCTCAATACTTTGTCAATGACCTTCCCTCCATCATTAAGTCCAAAACCATTGGCAATTCCTCGGATATTGTAACAGCCCATATCAATATGGAGTAACACTTGGACTATGAGCTGATCAGTGGCAAGAAACACGTATGCTGCTCAAGTGCGTGGCAATGACCACCCCCAACAAGAGAGAATCTAATCAGCATCTGTTAGTATTCAATGGTATTAACATTGCTAAATCTCCCTCTATCAATTTCCTTAGGTTTGTATTTAACCAGAGGCTGAACTGAATCATCCAAATAAATACTCTGCACAGGAGCAGGTTGGAGATTTGGAATTCCATGGTGACTAACTCAACTCTTGTCGCACCAAAGCATGTGCAAGGCACAAGTCAAGAGTATGATAGAATGCACTTTACTTGCCAGGATAAGAGAATGTCCAGCAACACACAAGAAACTTGACACCATCCAGGCAAAAGTGGTCTACTTGATTGTCAGAATACCTAATACTTTCAATGTTTATATCCTCCGTCATCAATGCAGAATGGTTTTTGTCTGTGCTGTGAACAAGGTGAACTGCAATAGTTTAGACCAGTGCCTTCCAAATCCACAACTGCTTCCACATGGAAGGACATGGGCAACTAATATATGGGAACACCATTACCTGCAAGGTCCCTTCCAAATCCTACGCCATGCTGACTTGGAATTACATCACCTTTTAGCGTCATTGAATCAAAGTCCTGGAACTCATTCCCTTACAGAACTGTTACTGTAACAACACCGCATGGACTGCAGCAGTTCAAGAAGGCAGCAGGCAACCACCTTTTCACAGCAATAAGGATTAAATGTTGGCCAACGTATCAATGTTCACATCCTAGAAATGAACGAATGAATGAATGAATGAAAATTGATTTCCTTTGTATTTGGTGAACTGCCAATTGCTTAACCATGTCAGCAACAATCCTAAATGTTAGGACATTATTACCAGTTGATTTTCCTTCATCAAGCAGCCAGAATCACTGGCTTAGGTATATCTACTGTTGCAAAATAAATCAGCATACCTGTATTTACAATTTTTTGAAACTTGTGTTTTGTATGATTGTAGAAAAATTAATTTACTTCAAGTTTTGTTCAAATGTCTGGAGTGAATATGTCATTTGAAAGGTATGAACTTTGGAAATGTTTAAAAATGGCTTTCTAGATATCATGTAACAGGTGCTAGCTCTGCTATAGATCCTAGTGGAGATTGTTGTAATGTAAGGTATCTGATTTATTTACATTTTAATATTATTTTGAGAGTTTGGATTTTGAACTAGTGCCATGTGAGCTTTCATTTGTGTGTATGTATAATTAGCAGTATTTCTGGAGGTTTTAAAATAAACCGCATGAGTGAAATGGGAATCTCTTGGGATGATAACAGAAATTTGTTTGCTTTAGGATAGTTTCATTTGCAGACAGAGTAAATGTTAAAGAGCATTAGTTTGCTCTTTAAGGTTTAGTTTAAAATTAGTTAAAAGCATCAGGAATTGGTTTTGTTTTCTTTGCTAAGGGAAAATTCCATAGCTTGAAAAGCCTTTGATTTCAATTTGTAGAAGTCCTGGTTGAAGTTAAGTATGTGAAGCAGTTTCTCCAAGAGAAAAGGCATAAGTTCAGAAAAGTTAGAAAACAGTTACCTCAGTGTAAGGGTTTTATTGAAAATTCCAGACCAGAAGTGTTTCAGTCAAACAAAGGGGATTATTTGAAGCTAGGAAGGTTTAAGTTCAGTTGTATGAATTCTCATGAAAGAGGTTATCAAATTCTCCAAGATCAGGAATTGAAAGAAACCATTAAGTCAATCTTATAGCTATGGTAGAGAAGTTTACAATACTCTCATTTGAGTATTGTAAACTAATCATGTTGTTGTAGATGGGATTATATTTTACCATATTGTTGTGGTTCTGTTCGCCAAGCTGGGAATTTGTGTTGCAGATGTTTCGTCCCCTGTCTAGGTGACATCCTCAGTGCTTGGGAGCCTCCTGTGAAGCGCTTCTGTGATGTTTCCTCCGGCATATATAGTGGGTTGTCTCTGCAATATACCGGCCACAGCAACGGACAGCTGGAACTGACAACCGGAAGCGGCAGAGACAACCCATTATAAATGCCGGAGGAAACATCACAGAAGCGTTTCACAGGAGGCTCCCAAGCACTGAGGATGTCACCTAGACAGGGGACGAAACGTCTGCAACACAAATTCCCAGCTCGGCGAACAGAACCACAACAACAAGCACCCGAGCTACAAATCTTCTCTCAAACATTTTACCACATATTTTGAAATTATATAAATTGTGCTTTATGCAAATAATTTGGTTACATTTTACTTTTATTTTGGTTAAGTTTCTATTATTTTGATTTATTTTGCATAATAAATGTTTGATTTAGTGTTAGAGATCACATCAACATTGCAACTTGTTTCACTAAAAAAAACCCACCTCCCTTAAATAACCGAAACAAAATATGATCTATCAAGCCAGATTTCAATCTGGGCCCTGATGTGTTTGGTAATAACATAAGCTGGGATCATAACACTATTGAAACAGTGAGTGGCTTTGAAACAGTTCATTAATTCCAGGTGCATTGGGGACAATAGTCTGTCCTATTTCCGAAATAACCCTGTTGTTAAGTTCAGGATGAAACTTGCATGATTGGAAGAACTTCTCAATGTTGTATGACCTGAGCGAACTGTGTCTGAAAGATTCCAGAGACAATGTTTCTTATTAATGAGTTGATCTCACGTGTCAGAATATCAGCAACAGACTTCAGAACATTCTGCACTTTATCCTTTCACCTTTTAAATAAAAATCCTTTTGGCCAAAGCATGTTTTTTCTTCAGAAAACCAGTTGCTACAAAGTGTGTACGTGCAGTCTTTCCATGAGTATTTCAGACATATTTAGAGGGATAAGCTTTTGTAAGTACTTACAAACATTCAAATTTTCTGTAGTGACCTGTGGAATAGTGGGACTTAAAGCAATGGTGCATAGCATAGCACTACATTATGCATTACTTGGCATAGCAAAATTGATAATATGAAACTTAATACAAATGACATAATTATCTCACAGTAACCACTTTTCTCAATTCTGTTCTGAAAGCCATATATTTAGTTTCTGCTGCTTTGTGTAACATCTTGCTAATTAATGTATCATGCAGGTCTTGGTCAATGAATTTATCTCCAATTACAGCACATAATTGTTAGTTTATTACAATCTTCATTGATGCAGATTGTCAAGATTTTGTAAGGTCCACCTTCTAATATTATTGGATATAGATTTTTTTTCAAAGTTTTGTTTTCATTGCTAAACTAAAATACCAATCCACACAGTTCTGTATAGCTGATAGGGAGCTCAAAGATGTTAATTCTTACAACAGAGAGAAATTATATTCACTGTTTAGCAGTGAACCACTTATTCCGATGGTTTTGTAAATTTTTTTTCTGTTCGTTCACATCATCCTCATTTGACGGGAGAAAAAGCTTTCGGGTATGTTTCAATTGTTTTCTTAAATATGCACCGCAACAATATCTGTACTACCTCTGTTTTTGTCTACTTCAAAATTGCCTGCAGTGAGTCTGAAAAACTTTGAATGTGTACTTAAATTATGTTATGCCTGTCTGAAAAGCAGAACCTAGTGCAGGCAAGAAATTAAAATCTGAACCTCTTATCTGAATTCTATGGTAACTGAGTTTTTAGTCCTTTTGAAGGACAGAAATAAGATTAAACTCCATGGTGTTAACTCCAGTGTCTGGCTCAACATGCCTCCATCAACCAGGAGGACCACATATTAAAATTGTTCATCTCATTCGCTGTTGTGGAACCTACTGTGCACAAGGTGTCATCCAGTTTTTTTTAAATTACAGATTAAAAGTGACTCTCTTTCCAAGTTCTTCATTCCTTTGACATATCTTGAGAATCTGAAGGGCTGTATTTAAAAATGTGTTTTCTTCTTTCTATTTGGTGCCAGCATCATTTTCTTTTAAGCATCAAGAAGTGTCTTGTTTGTTCTGTAGGATATTCCAACTGGGGCAGACAGTTGTGTGACGAGTCTTTCCTGTGATTCTACTCGTTCCCTAATAGTGAGTGGCCTTGGCGATGGCTCAGTCCGCATCTACGACCGGAGAATGGCTCCCAGTGAATGGTAGGTTTCAGTTCAGGTGTTTGTTTTTTAAATCTTGGGTGCTGGCAGGTGAGACTAGATTGAGTTGGGATATCTGGTCGGCATGGACGGGTTGGACCGAAGGGTCTGTTCCCATGCTGTACATCTCTATGATTCTATGACATTGTGCAGCATGGCTAAGTGGTTGGAATTTAACTTGCTTTGTTGCTGCTGTACCAGCACAGCCACTGTTTCTGCAGTGAATTTTGCTTCTGATCATTACCAAAAGTTGAAATGTAGAT
This sequence comes from Chiloscyllium punctatum, assembly GCF_047496795.1. Lineage (NCBI taxonomy): Eukaryota > Metazoa > Chordata > Chondrichthyes > Orectolobiformes > Hemiscylliidae > Chiloscyllium > Chiloscyllium punctatum. Next base: position 55,681,006 of record NC_092777.1, read on the forward strand.
TAAAGTACCCATGTTTTCTAGCCATTAATGTTCTAAGCAGGTGGCTCATACAGACTAGTGGGGAATATGGAGTGTTCAGATAAATATCTCTTCAAAAATAACTGCTTGTGTGTAAGTTTCTATGTACCCTCCAATATTATGCATGTTGCTCACTCTTGTGGGACTTATTCACAGAAAATTTGTCTTGTGGTCAGGACACTACCGGTAGTAGAAATTCAAATTGCAGTGTTAGCATGGTGCCAATTGGCTTTATCAGGATGAAATTTTTACCCAATGATTTCAGAAATCAGTACTGCTTTCCGTAAATTTTCTTTTTCTAAACAACAAAGATTGATTATGTTGCCAATTTAATCTAAAAATTAACAACTTCTTTTTGATAATTTGAGCCAGATTTTTAGCCACATTCTTTCGAGAGAAAGAAGATTGCTATAGAAGAATTCCTTTGAAAGGAATGTCTTTATTGTGTGTTCTTTTCAATAGCATTTGAAATCTCATTTTTTTTATTAGCTATTCAAAGCTAGAAATTAGTTTCTAATCTTCTCTTATTCAGTTGTTATCTAGCTACATGCTTTATTCTAGCATCTGTTATGTTTCGTCAATACTATATTTCATTTTTATGTTTGTTCTGTTAGATAAGTCACATTCAGTATAATTTTAGACGTTTACTTCAGATTGTGAAGGAGCAAAAGTGAAATTCAACTGAGTTTGAAAGGTTACAGAGCCCAGCTATGTGGGGAAATGGAATTGAAAGCAGTAGGTAGTAATTGAGGCAGGGTAATAAACCTAATTTAGCTGCATACAGCTGTGCAAAGCCAATTGCATCACAAGATAATTAAGCCACGTTTCAACAAGGGAGATGAATCATAATTCTTGAGTAAAATTTCTTCTCCATTGTCAGGGCGTCAGAGAACACTTCACCACTAATTAATTGTTTAAAATGTGGTGATTGTTGTTACTTTGATAAATGATGATGATGCTGAGATAAGTAAACACCTAATAATTTCCAATGATATTAGCTGGGTAAGCCAGTGACAGAATTCTACTGCTCCTCTTTGAGGCACCATGGCTTCGTTTCAAACACCCAGCGCAGGCAGCTGGAACCTCAGTTTATCTTATCTGAAAACCACCACCTGTGATAATGCACACTTCTTCACTGGATAGTTTATGTCTGCTGAATGAAGCCAGAGTGCTGGCTTTGAACCAGGCTACTGGCAGTGGTGAGTTCCATTTATGTTTTTAAAAATCCTGAAGATTCAGGTTACAATAATTGTTTTTTAGTTTCCTCTCAATTGTTTAAAAGTTGTATGATTTCCTTAATGCTCTTTTTGAACACCTGTGACTGAACAGTGTATAGTAGTTGCTAGCAATACTGTCTTTTTGTTCTGAACCAAAGTAAAAAAGCGAACACAGGAGTGGCCGCTTTCCTGGCATTATACCAGTTGGAAGTGAAGTTCATTTGCTTAAGATTTAACTCCAGTTCCTGTTGGGCACAATTTCACAACACACTGCTAAATGATTAGTTTTTCTGGCATGCTATAGGATAAGAAATTAAAATATCACCATGCGAAAGAGTGAATCTTTAAGTTGCATCTTGGGGATATGTAATGGGCATATGATGTTACATCTAGGTAAGTTATGCCTGTCCTGAGAATAATTAATGTTAACACTGGGTACTAAATGTGAAGCTGTTGCAGTCATTATCTTTAACATTTGTTCAGCTCTTGGTGAATGCAGTATTTCGTATTCTTTGCCTGTGAGTGGGAATTGCACTTTGGTTATTGACATGGATTTTATTTTACAGCCGTGTAATGACTTACAGGGAACATGCTGCATGGGTGGTTAAAACCTATCTACAGAAGTCTCCTGAAGGCAATATCATCACTGTGAGGTAATAAAGGATTGATATTTCTATACTGTTTATTTAGAGTTGGATTACGTATTTGAACTGTAAAGATCTATCATGTGTAGATATAATTGCATTCATGATGGGTTTTGTGTTTGTAATATACTGTAAATCATTAAGTTTGATGCAATGCTAGTGATTAATTAAAAATACCTTCAATTTTTTTTAATGGACATATTCATCAGGGAGGTGAGATCTTTGTTTTTTAATTGAATTTGGCATCACATGGTGTCCCATCACCGAAAAAGCTCATACATAATCCAGTAATTGAATGATAAAGTTAGTGAAATATTAAGTGTTCTAGTTATATTTTCTTACCACCATACTATGATCCCATTTCTTGCACGTTGCCTAACTGAGTAATTTGTGTCAGCTTAATGTGCTCTTCTCTGTTCAATTAAGTGTAAATGGAGATGTGCGATTTTTTGACCCGCGGATGCCTGAGTCAGTGAATGTAATTCAGACTGTAAAAGGATTGACAGCGTTGGACTTTCATCCGCAAGCAAATCTGTATGCTTGGTAAGTGAATTCAAATAGTCAGCACGGAAAATATTATTTTCATCAGGAGAGCTGTCTGTCTAGGAGCTTTATCCACTTTGCATTTGTAGAGCATAAATACTTATATGGTAATGCTAGCTGTGGTTCTAACCTAACCTCAATTACCTTGTCCTAGTTCCTAAATCAACTCTGTGCTCCTGTCATAATTACAGCCCTCGATACTGATTGGTCTGACATGACAGAATTATGTGAAGAATGAGTGCTGGTTTAGAATATGGTCTGTCTACTTTAGAATAAGCTTCAATCCTGGAGTTCCAACAATACTCAAGAAGCTTGACGCCATCCAGGACAAAGCAGACCACTTGATTGGCAGCACATCCACAAGCATCCAGTCCCTCCACCACCAATGTTCATAAGCAGCACTCTGTACAATCTACAAGGTGCACAGCAGAAATTTGCAAAGATTCCCTAGGCGTCACCTTCCAAATCCATGACTGCTACTGTCTGGATGGGCAAGGGCAGCAGATACATTGGCGCATCACCTTAATGTTCCTCTCCAAACCACTAACCATCCTGACTTGGAAATATATCACCGTTCCTTCAGTGTCACTGCGTCAAAATCCCAGAGGTCCCTTCCTCATAGAATTTTGGGCGTACCTACATCACGTGAACCACAGTGGTTCAAGAAGGCAGCTCTCTGACATCTCAAGTGTACTGAGAGATGGACAATAAATGCTGGCGCAGCCAGGATGCTCACATCCCATGAATGAATAAAAATAAGGGTCCATTTTGCCGCTGTTTTTGCCTTTAGAAGGAACTTGGAAATATAATCTTGCTCCATAATTTGAGTAATTTTGTATGGTTGTTGCAAAATAACATGTATCAAAAACTATTATTTTACATATTTTTCTTCATTTTAGAAATGTGAGAACCATTTTCTGGTCTCAAGGGCACCTGCACCTCTGGCAGAGAAACACTGGGAGACTTTACACTTGCATTATTTTTACTTGGTAGCATCTAGAATCCACTATCTTTTTTTGAATGGTTTGTGGCAGTTCTGCAACCTCCACTAAGACCATAAGAAATAGGGACAGCAATCCCTCAGCCTTTCAGTAAGACTAATATTCCTCACATCCACTTTCCTGCCCTTTCCATATAACCGGGAGAAAGTGAGGACTGCAGATGCTGGAGATCAGAGCTGAAAATGTGTTGCTGGAAAAGCGCAGGAGGTCAGGCAGCATCCAAGGAGCAGGAGAATCGACGTTTCGGGCATGAGCCTGAAGAAGGGCTCATGCCCGAAACGTTGATTCTTCTGCTCCTTGGATGCTTGCTGCCTGACCCGCTGCGCTTTTCCAGCAACACATTTTCAGCTTTCCATATAACCTTTGATTCCTCTACTGGTCAAGAATCTATCTATTCCAACCTTAAATGTGCACAAGGACTCTGCCCCCACAGTCCTCTGTGCCAAGGATTTCCAAAGAGACTCAACCCTCTGAGAGAAGAAATTCCTCTTCATCTCTACATTAAAGTGGTGCCTCTTTATTCTGAGGCTGTGCCCTCTAGTCTTATGCTCACCCATGAGGGGAAACATTGGCTCAGCATTTACCCTGTCAAGCCCACTATATGTTTCAATGAAATCCCCCCTCATTCTTCTAAATTCCAGTGGGTAGAGTCCCAACCTGTTTAATCTTTATCCATAAGACAACCTTTCCACACTGAGGATCATCTTTGTGAGCATTCTCTGAACTGTCTCCAATGAAATGAAATCTTTCCTTAAATAAGGGAGCCAAAACTGTTCGCAGTTCTCCAGATGTGGTCTCACCAGCATCTTGTAAAGTTGCAGTAAGACTCCCTTACTCTTATACACCAACCTCATTGAAATAAGGGCCAACATTCCATTCGCCTGTGTGATTACCTGCTGCACCTGTGTGCTAGCTATGTTTCGTGTATAAGTATCCCCAAGTCCATTTGTGTTGCAGCTTTATGCAGTTTTCCCCATTCAAATATATTTAGTTCTTTTTTTCTCCCTTCCAAAATGAACAACTTCACATTTTCCCACATAATACTCCACATGCCAACTTTTTTCCCACTTACATAACTTCCATTACATCTCTCTAAATCATTTGTATCTCTCTAAACCATTTGTATCTCTCTCTCTCTCTTTCTCTCTCTCAACCTACCTTTCCATTTAGTTTCACGGCATCTGCAAATTTGACTACAGTGCGTTCACTTTTTCCAAGTCATTAATTTATGTATTGTAAACATTTCCAGCCCCAGTATTGATCCCTGTGGAACTCCACTGATCACTAATCTGAAAAAGAACTCCTTAACCTCATTCTCTGTTTCCTGCCCATAAGTCAACATACTTTCAGTGGCAGTCCAAGTTTGGATGTGTATATTTTTAAACTTCTCATTATGAATGCAGAATCTAGTAGAAAGATATATTCGATCAATGGTCTTTTATTTGTATCACTCTGTACTGAAGGTATGGTTATGTTTACCAGATCTCCATCCTTTTCTGGCCCCTTTTACAGTTTTGAGTTGCCTTTTTTTTTCCTAAAGGTTAGCAGTTTTTAAGTACACAATGTCTTCACAATAAAAGAGAGAAATGTCAGCTTTCCTCAGTTGCTCAAGGACTCGAGTGCAATGAGTTTTTGAATAAATGACAGCTAATGTTCAGTGTTCTCTCTATTATAAATGCAAAGCTGAGCAAAGAATTGCTGTCTTTATACATTTACTGATGTTGCTGAAATAATCTGATTTTCTTAGCTATTCAACCATGCATACATGTAAAAGCACAGACTCGTACATTTTAAAACCGAGCCAGTGTTAGACTGTGAAATCATTTTATAATCTAAATTGTACTTAAGATTGAGTTTAGCTTTTTAGAAGAAAGCCATAATGTCCTCACAAAGTCCTTTTTATGCATTTTTTGAATATTAAATTGAGAAATTAAAATTCAGTTTAGTTAATGTTTGAATTCTTGTGCATAAAATGCTATTTTTCATAGAATTATCCTGTAAGTGAGGCTATTTGAAAGAACTGTTGAATTAGCCCAACTCCCCCGTTGCCTACAAAAACCTTTGCTTCAAATATTTATCCAGTTCCTTATTGAAAGTTATTATTAAATCTGCTTCCACCGCAGTATCAGCAGAATTCTCTAGATCATTATAATTCACTGCATACCAAAAAAGCTGTCTTCTCATCTGGTTCTTTTACTGCTTACCTTTAAATCTGTGTCATCTGGTTACTTAGTCTTTTCAAAAACTCTGTTAAATCACCCTTTAACCTTCAAGCTCTATGGAGAGCAAATCTAACTTCTCTAGTCTTGCCACCAAACCAAAATCAGACATTTTGGACACATTTCTAGTAAATCACCTTTCACAAATTCTAAGCTTTGATTGTCCACAATACACTAGCTGGGAACAAAAATAGAAATTGCTGGAAAAGCTCAGCTACTCTGAAAGCATCCATGAAGAGAAATGACAGTTCACGTTTTGGGTCTGGTGACCCTTCCTCAGAACACTAGGTGGGACCTACTAGTAACTTATCAAGGTTTAGTATCACTTCCTCACTTTTGTATTTTATGTCTCTGTTTATGAAGCTAATGATCTTATTTACTTATTTAAACAACTTCTTAACCTCTTGAACCACCTCAAAGATTTCTGTAAATACACAGCAAACTTCCCTGTTCTTCCACAGACTTTAAGATTGGACCATTTAACTTATAGTTCCCTAGACTACCAAAATGCATCACTGGGCACTTTTCTGCTTTAAATTTCATGTACCAGCATGTTGATCTATTTTCAGTCTCATCCTGAATTATTTTACCATCTTCCTCACTATTTACTTCATCTGATAATATAAAAAACCTTGAAATAATCTCTTCTATTTGAGGGTCCAAATCGTGAATCAACATCAAAAAGAGCAATGGCCCTAACACCAACCATTGGGGTTACCATTGTACAGTTTTCTTTAGTCAGAAAAACAACTGTCTGTCACAATTCTACTTTTGAACTTTAGCTAACTTTGTATCTTCACTGCCATTAGCCCTTTAATCAATGGTCTTAAATTTTGTGAGTAAATCTCTTATGTACTTCATCAAATGCCTTTTGTAAGTTGATATGCATATCCCTCTCATCCCTCTCTGTTCCTTCCACAATCTGCTTAGTCAATATGATTTACCATTAATAATTTATCACTTTTTAACTTTATGTTTTTCCAAACTACAGTCAATTTTAGTTTGTATTATTGTCTTTAAAGGTTTCCTTACTAACAATGTTAAGCTGACTGACCTACACACAGTTTATCCTGCTCACCTTTTTCAACACGAGTTCATTGGCAGTCCTCTGGCACAATTCCAGTAAAAAGGAGGGATGAGAAGATTGTGGCCAGAGCCTCCACTGTCCCCATTCTGACTCCTGTTAATAACTTTGGTTGCATCCCATTTGGAGTAGATTAATTCTCGACTTTGAGCATTCCTTTCCCCCCCCCCCGCCAAATACATGTGTATGAAAGAGACAGCTCCCCCCCCCCCGCCAAATACATGTGTATGAAAGAGACAGCTGGGATCCCTCTTTGACTTGCTAGTTTATACTCATAACTAGCTTTGCCCCTCCTCTTGCCTTTTTCAGTCCTCCTTTGTAGTTTCTGCATTCAGATTGCTACTGTTTTGTGTTAGGCATCTGAGAGTAATCTTAAAACAAGCACTTAAGTTGCTTGCAGTCTTCGGGAGGAAGATAAAACGCTGGAAACACTGAGCAGGTCAGGCAGCATTGTGGTGAGTCCTTCCTTTTATTAGAGTTTTTTTGCATGGCAGAAGCCAGCATTCTGGAGAGTGTAACATTCAGCCAGAGAGTGGTGAATCTGTGCAATCCACTGCCACAGAAGACTGTGGAGGCCAGTGAGTGTATTTCAGACTGAGATAGGTAGGTTCTTCATTATCAAGGGAATCAAGTGTTATGGGGAGAAAGACGGAGAATAGGGATGAGAAACATATCGGCCATGATTGAATGCTGGAGCAGATTCGATGGGCTGAATGGCCTAATTTCTGTCCCTATGTTTTATGGTCTCTTATTTAGAGCGCACTTCCTTCTGAAGCCTCGTTACATTTGTCTCTTATATGCATTCTGCCTAGAAATAGGGGCAGGGCTATCTGCAAGGTACTAAATGGGTTACTCAAGAGTGTTCAAGAGTGGCTGAGGTGGCACTCGAAGGTTACAGACAGTGGGGAAGTCAATGAATGTGTGTGAGAGAGAGAAGGGGAGGTAGACTCCATGTTCATCGGTGCTGCTCCTATCTCTACTGATGGGAAAGCAATGGAATACATTGTTCTGTATAGGGGACTCAGTGAGATGTCAAGGTCAGTCTAATGTCCCTGTGCATTAAAACTGAGGTAGAACTTTTAGGAATTGGCAGGAAGCTAAATGTTGGAGTCAGGGTCATGTCATCAGAGTTATAGAGACTTGAAAGAAGCCATTTGTCACTAACAATTCAGTACAGTTGAGTTGGTGGTTGAATAGCCCATAAACAGGATTTGCTTATTACAACTGAGCAAAATTAGAGCTCAGAAAACTGAAGGGCAGTTCTAGCTTGGCGAAGCTAGCTGTCAGTGAAAGGTTAGAGTTGTCCCTGTGAATAAGCACTGCAGTCTGAGCATACAGCCAAAGAAGGATGATTGACCAGAACAAAAGAAGTATTTGAGGCAGTCCCTGATGAAATGGCTTTTATGATGAAGTTGTAAGACCAGATGAGCAAACCTGTGATCCTTTAAGAAGTTTAAAGATATTTACTGACTCAACATGTCATTAATATCTAGAGAGAATGGCTGAGAAATCTATGGGTCAGTCTTGGTCACATTTAGAGTCATAGAGATGTATAGCATGGAAACAGACCCTTTGGTCCAACCCGTCCATGCTGACCAGATATCCCAACCCAATCTAGTCCCACCTGCCAGCACCTGGCCTATATCCCTCCAAACCCTTCCAATTCATATACCCATCCAAATGCCTCTTAAATGTTGCAATTGTACCAGCCTCCACCACTTCCTCTGGCAGCTCATTCCATACACGTACCACCCTCTGCGTGAAAAAGTTGCCCCTTAGATCTCTTTTATATCTTTCCCCTCTCACCCTAAACCTATGCCCTCTAGATCTGCACTTCCCGACCCCAGGGAAAAGACTTTGCCTATTTACCCAATCCATGCCCCTCATAATTTAGTAAACCTCTATAAGGTCACCCCTCAGCCTCCAGGGAAAACAGCCCCAGCCTGTTCAGCCTCTCCCTATAGCTTTGTGCGGGATATTCATGTACAGTCTACTACCCATAATTAATTCTGGCTCTTGGAGTAAATGTTGTGTATGTATTGTGTAGATTGTATTACTGTTCTAACGCTGTTTCGTCAAATTTGTTTTTTCAAAGCTGGAGAAACTTGTGACATTTTTCTCTTCTTAATTGCCCTCCATCACACACTTTGCTATTTTTTCTGGTCCTGTCCCAGGTTGTAACGTTAATTTGGCAGTCTAGTCCAGGTTAGTGGCACCATCTATGGAGAGGGAAACTACATTTAAGGTTTCAGTTCTGACAAAGAACTACTGACTTAGAACATTACTGTTTCTGTCACCACTGATGCTGTTAAACTCGTTGCGTCATTCCAACATTTCCTGTTCATCATGAACCACCTCCTTCGGTTGGATTTTAATTTCTGTATCAAGTCAGAGAGCTTTGTACACGGATGCTGTTACTGTCCACTTCAGAGGAAAGTGTATAGTCTGTACCTTATCTATCTATCTCTCATTTGATAGCTTTTTATAGATTATGTGCTTTTTCATTTGCACTCATTGATGCCTCTTCCTTTTTCAACTCACTGAAGTTAACCTTACTCTGGTTGAGTATTTCCACGCGACTCTTCCCTGTCTTTCTCCATTTCCTTAACTAATCTAAACCAAATAATGATATTCAAACCCTAATCATTTCTGACTTTGCTCACGTCATTGCGCAGTGACCTTGATCTTTTCCTCACATGTACTGACAGCAGTAATCCCAAAACTGTAGCATTTGCTTTCTGATATGCGATTGACCTAAAGTGACAAGCATGGGAATGACTTAAAAATTTATATTTTACAGCTAAAATGCTGAGCAGTTTCCTTGCCAGTTTATTTCCAACGCCTTTGCACCAAGTAAACTATGTCTCAAGTTAGAAAGAGGTCTGTTTAAACAAAAAATTAAAGCTCGCAGTGTTAATTACAGTTAATGTAATATGATTAAAGCAGCAACTTTAACATCAGTTTTGAGGTAGTAATATTTCCAAATCTATGAAGGAAAACTAACCAAGTAGGATGGAGAAGTGGCCGCATGACAGTTAATGTTTCTCCTTGGGGGTTAATGCTCTTACTGAATCATTATTGACTTTAAGAAAGATGTACAAAACCAGATTTTTTTTTTAGAAACACAAGATAATTGTTCTGCTCATCATGCTTCAATGGTTTAACACTAAATTTCTCGTGGCAATAAGTGATGTTGAATTGTAAGCACAATGTTTTTATAAAAGTGTACCTTGATTTAAGGAAGCTTAATTTTATGAAGTCTAATTCCTCCACTGTCATACATCCGACACACACACCAAATGTGTTAGCATTCATCATGCTGAAGCTTTTAACTGTAGTAACTTTTCAAGATGGTATGGCTGAGATCCTTCCTTTTCAGCACCAATGTCACAAATCCACCTAGTCCAAATAACACGGACTGCCAGGGGAAGTCAGATTGAGGACAGCGGAGGTTCTGGTGAAGAACTTCCAAACCCCCCCTTAGTGATAGGAGTAGTGCCAGAGGATGGCAAGTGTTATTCCCAAATTCGAAAAGAGGGGAGGGATAAACTGGGTGTAGGTCGACTTGTGAACGCTTCTACTTTCATTTCAAATTCACAAGAATTGTCCTGCTTCCAATCTCCATTTTATTGTTCTGGATTTCAAGTGTAGTCAATTTGGGCATATATAGTATCTCGCTTCAGATATGTCTCCCTTGTAGACTGCTCACCATCAAAGCTAATGCAAGTGAGACAATGTCAAATTTGTACTTCAGAATTAGATTCACTTTGACAATTCAGTCAATAAACAAACCCAGTGTTTCACGTTCTAAAATGTAAACCCTAAAGAGTATTTTCACTTGAATAATAACTGCTTGAGCTGCTAGACCACATGTTTTAAATTTTCTACTTTACCATTGAATAAAGTAATAATTTTATGCAATTTTATGTAACCTAAAGGCTGGATTATTTGTGAGTGCACGTGTTCGGTGAATCATTGTGCATGATGGCCAATAATAAACATTTTCTTCATCTTTCAGTGGCTCCATGAACCAGTTCATAGCTGTATATAATGCAAGTGGGGATGTGATAAGCAATATTAAATACTATGATGGATTTATGGGGCAGAGGATTGGAGCCATTAGCTGCTTGGCTTTCCACCCGTATTGGGTAAGTAGTTTTTCACAAAGTCTCAATTTGTGTAGTTTCTGGGGCACTGTCCTGCTGTAATGTTTTTTTTTTCAGTGTGAGCAGCATAACTTAATGCAGACACAAACTGTCACCAGTGTCCACAGAGTTCAGTCAGATCAGAATCATAGAATCCCTACAGTGTGGAAGCAGGCCCTTTGGCCCAACAGATCCACACTGACCCTCCGAAGAGTATCCCACGCAAATCCATTCCCCATTATTCTACATTTACCCCTGACTAATACACCTAATGTACACATCCCTGAACACTACGGGCAATTTAGCATGGCCAATTCACCTGACCTGCACTTCTTTCGACTGTGGGAGGAAACCGGAGCACCCGGAGGAAACCCACACAGACACGGGGAGAATGTGCAAACTCCACGCAGACAGTCACCGGAGGCTGGGATCAAACCCAGGTCCCTTGCGCTGAGAGGCAGCAGTGCTAACCACTGAGCCACCATGCCGCCCAATAGCAAAGGGTCAATCTTTCTAACTCATTCTCATAGCTTTTGAGAAGCTTTTAGTTATCTTTTTAAAAAAAGATTTCCTACTCTATGGAAAGTGATAGTGCTTTATGACTGTAAGCCACTACTAAGACTAAGGTATATTCCAGATAAACTCTAGATTATAAGCAAGAATGTTGAGGGCATGGCATTTGTTTTCATTGCGAACATCTTGAGCTCCTCATGCATGAGAAATATTAAAGCCTTTAAATTGTGCCAATATTTTCCTTCAAACCGTTCATTATTTTTATCAACGTCTATCAAAATGGGAGGGTAGAGGTGTAAAAGATTTGAGATCTGTTCCAACTGAGATCTTTAGTATTCCAGCAAATTCTCTTTAAGCTGCATGATAATGCCACGACTGAGGGTTTGCACATGAACCTTGGAGGTCTGCGCTGAAGAGAAAAAGAAGGAACATAACATTCTATATTCCTTCATTTTATACAAGTCAAACTTCAGAGGAATTTAGTCAGCGATGTAACAAGCACTTGCAAGGTAATATTGTGAAGTATAATTTCTAAACTGACTTGGAGGTGCCAGTGTTGGACTGGGGTGGAGCAAGTTAAAAATCGCACAACACCAAGTTATAGTCCAAAAGGTTTATTTGGAAGCACTAGCTTTCAAAGCACTGCTCCTTCATCAGGTAGTTGTGGAGGTTACGAATTTATAGTCGAGAGTGTGGTGCTGAGAAAGCACACAGCAGGTCAGGCAGCATCGAAGGAGCAGGAGAATCGACATTTCGGGCCTATCCCTTCATCAGGAATGAGTCTTGTGGGCCAGCGGGCTGAGAAATAAATGGGAGGGGTTGGGGTTGGTGGTGAATGTATCTGAGAAAACAATAGGTAGATGAAAGTGAGGGGGAAAGTGATAGGTCGAAGAGAATGGTGGAGGGGATAGATGGGAAAGGTTATGGACAGGTCAGGTGGGCAGTGTTGAGTTGGTGGCTTGGGACTGGGATAATATGGGGGGAAGGAAAGAGGAAACTGTTGAAATCCACGTTGATCCCGTGTGGCTGCAGGGTCCCAAGGCAGATTTTGAGGCACTCTTCTCCAGGCGTCGGGTAGTAAGGGTTTGGCAATGGAGGAGGCACAGGACCTGCATGTCTTTGACGGAGTGGGAGTTGAAGTGTTCAGCCACGGGGCGGTGGGGTTGGTTGGTGCGGGTGTCCCACAGATGTTCTCTGAAACAATCTGCAATCCCCGATGTAGAGGAGACCACACCGGGTGCAACGAATACAGTAAATGGCATTGGTGGAGATACAGGTACTGAAAGCCACATGTATTCATGCACATTATTTATGTTTTGCAGGAAAAGAACCTGATAATATTTTTAATTAAACAAAAGTGCAAGAGACGCTAATTCCCTGATGCACTCACCATGACAACAGCTTGACCAATCAGCACCCTTCTTCATTCAGCATAAATTGTTGCTTCCTTTTGAAATTCTTATATCTCTTCTAATTAGTGCAGCATGAAAAGCTTCAAGAATCTCTTTTTTTTTAAACAGTCTTCAAATTTTTTTGAAAATTGCATGTTGAATTTTAAGGTATTGCACCTCTTGCCATTCTGGTGGAATCAGAAACCAGCACGACTTTGATGGAGTGACTTCTTGCCAGAACTGTAAAACATCACGCTTTCTCGAGCAAACAAATCCGTTTTCTAATATTTGGAAAATCTTAGTTTCTTTAGTTACTTTGATTCTTTTTATTTACATCTGCCTGTCTGAACCTTCTGAACCCTGGTGCACAGTGAATTTGCTGTGTTTGCAGCCACTCAAAGCAATTGTAAAAACTCAATCTCAGGAAAAAGGACCTCTAATAGCAAATAAGGATATCAAAAGCACTTGAAACCTTTCTGTTGTCTCAGAACACACTGCTGGTTTGCAGTGTAGTACATTCACAGGTTAGCTCTCCATCCCTGGTTTTAATGGCCATTTTGTATCAAAGCTATATGACCCTGGTGGAAGTAGTGATGTTTTCCTGAAAAGGAAAAGCAATAAATAAACTATATTATTTGCCCCAAAGATACTGCAGTATTAAAAATCAATATTGCAGTAAAATTCTGCGAAGAAATTATCGCCATTCTCAAATATGAGCATAATTGTTATCCAGGTTTAATTTCTGCTCTTTCATCTGTGTAATGGCCATAATAAACTGGGGTAGGTCTTCAGAGTGTAATTGTTTTCTGGTGCTAATAACTACTTCTCACTGCCTAACCTTTTCTTGCTTTTTAATTTAACAGGCCTTGATTATTTTGTGTTTCTTTTGACAGCCTCACTTAGCTGTTGGAAGCAACGACTACTACATGTCTATATATTCAGCAGAGAAGCGAATTAGATAACGATGAATCTCACAGCCTTGCTTGTCCATTTTACGGAACTTGTGATCAATGCAGATGCTGTATATTACTTCTAATGTACATATAAAATTATTTACTTGAACGTCTGGTGACAGCTGCTGCAAGACATGACTTGAACAATTTTCTCAATAAATACTTCAGCTACTGTAGGACAATTCACTGCAATGGTCATGGTATGTCTTGTTGTAAGAACATGGCTGCCAAGCTTTTTTTTTGAAGACTTGTCTAGACCTTAAATTTTGTTTATTTTTATTTTTGTTTCTTTTGTGAATTAGATTTTAGCATTCAAATTAATATAATTTACCCAGTCATGACTGCCTGAGGATATTGTAACAACTGTGCATAAATTATAAATTCTATCAGCTCCCTTGGTAGACAAGTCTTATGAAAAAGACTAATAAAACCTTGGCTCACCAACCATATTAAAATGCTAGTAGCTACTCTGGTGGACTATTAAAAAGCTCACATCCTTAATGTGGTGTTACCTTTGTGAGCATTATTTTATCCATAAATTGTAGCAATTCCACACAAAGAAAATCATGATATTCTGAAACATTGTACAGACTTCTTTATGATTTGTTTTGCTTTTTCCCTTTTTGTGATTTAATTTTACAAAATAATTGCTAATTGTAATAGAAAACTCAAATCAAATCACACAAATAACCAATGATGGAAAAGGAGACCTGAGCAGAACCTGAGTGATATTCTCTCACCTGTTGAATGTAAATAAAACTATTAAAGAAGTGGAAACTGGCCTGTGAATGTTATTCTCGTGATAATTCATGCACCTAGTCTTTGGACTGATATGAAGACTGAGCGTTGAGACTAGTGTGATATTGTTTGTTTGTCTTTATATTTTAATGTAAAGCTGCAGCGTGCATATTATGATCTGACATCTACAAAACTATGTAGTGGAATACTGTTTTATTATGTGCATTATTGATTTAAAACAAATTCAGCATTGACTTTTTTAAAACTAGACAGTCATAATATTAACACTAGATAAGCAGTTGATCGCAATTAAACTCAGCTCATATTTAAGTAAAATATTAATTTTTAATGCTTTTTACAACGCAAGGAAAGTATTGGTTCTCAAGTTGCCCCCACACTTTTATTTTGGTCTTTGCTGTGTAAGTTAAGAGCAATTTTGGAAAAAAAAACATAGAAAGCACTATTTCTCATGTTCATAGAGTGAAAGTTAAGGAGAGTGAAGGATGTCTTTTTGATTGCAATCTATATGTATAGTTTGTTACCTCTGCATGGAAATACAGTGTAGATTCTAACATCCCTTGTGTATTATAAGTTGGTGTTTCTCAGCTGAACTGCTCAATTGACATTGGTTTAACTTGGGAGTTCTTTGTTAGCAGAAACCAAAGCTTTATTATAGAAACATGCTTTCAGGTTACCCAAATGCATCCAGAACTGCACTTATATTATAATTTTGGAAATTGAAGACCCAACAGTTGGAAATAGCTTTTTGTTTAAATCAAATTTGAGTTCATTCTGCTGTTAAAAAAACATACTCTCCTTAACACAGTAATTGTCTTCTCATGTAAAAGGTCAGCTCAGTTAAAATTTATGGCATTAACAGCCATCTGAAATAAGATAACTAAGTATGTTACAAAATATCCTGGAATCCAAAACATTCATCAAATTTGATTCTTTGCTTCAAACAATGTGGAAAATCTTTGGTTTCACATGAATGTATTTTATCACCTTTCTACATTGAAAGCACAAAATTATAAATGAAAGTAAATTGGGGAATTGTTAAAGAAAAATAAGCCTGTATAGACTGAATATCCATGTACGTTGTGTATCTATGTAAATGATTTGGAGTTGGCTAATGTATTTTCCTCACTGGAACCTACTGACCTTTCGCCCAAACTAAAATGGAATAGCCCAGATTGGTTGCTAAATAATGTTCAATGTATTGAATACTTTAGTTTTTTGTTTGTAGTGACTTTGTGCTGCAAATTAAATTGCAGTGCTTAGGAGCACTCAAGGTTTCAGTCTTTGTGCGTAGTATAGAGGTTGGTGGAGCACCTGAGATTGAAAGGTATGTTCCCATTCACTTTTACATTGCTCAATTTGCAACCAATTGATTTTGGATTATCAGTAAACAAGACAGCAACTACAAATCAGCATTCTTCAGCCTTTTGACCTGTGGGATTATATACAACATCAATTAGTGAGGAAGAAAGATCAGTGTAAATAGGAACTCCTTTAGCTTGACGTTTGTGAGCTTGATTTCAAACCTTTAGCCCCGCAGATCTTTTACCAGGCCATAGTTTGAACATCCTGGCAAAAACAAAATGCATTTTGATTGTAAATTCTTTGACGTTTATTCGGTTTCTCCCTTTAACGACCCTGTGTTGAGAAGATGCTGAAGTAATTCTCTTTGAACTGAGGCAGTGACTTATGTTCAGGCTTTAGATGACAATTCATGTGTCACCTGCAGTCTGACATTACAACATCCTAAGAAAATATTGGTTGTGATAAAAATTCCAAATGTATGAAAGCTACTTATCCCTTTGGAATTCTTACATCAAATAACTATTTGTAATCTATCACAACCCAGTGAAGCATACTGTGATTGCAGATGTATTTCAAAGCATAAACTTAATGATAATTCGCTCCACATTGCTGTGAAATATAATTTTCGGTATGTTCTCTTTAAAGAAACTAAATTGTAAAAGGAAAATTCTAGAAATTACATCCAATGTGATTCCCATTGGATTGAATTATTTCTAATTATTTCTTTTTATATACATGCCTGCTTTCTGAGAATAAATTGTTGTAATCCCAAATCTTCAATAATAGGATGTAGCTGCAAATAAAGTTTTGTCATCTTCCATGTGTTGTTTTTATTTATGTAATTACAATCGACTCAAAATATTCCCAGACAGTCAAGATTTACTCTGCATCTTCTACATTCAAAAGTATAGTTCCTTAAGCGATGGATAATATTGTTTTTTAATTGGCATTTGAAATTAAATTGGCAGCTTTCTAAGAAATCATTTTTGATGAACAAATATTGTGAAGAACATTTACATTGTTTCAAACCCAAAAATGAATGCATACCCATTACTAATTTGCAATAGTTTTGGATTGTCTGTTTTATAGGATTTAACTTACAATATCAGAGCTGCATACCTTTCTAATATCAGAAAAGTAAATTATTCAACTATTACTGAGCTGTGGTGAAATCTGGAATAACAACCAAATGGGTTTGATGTGGGGTGGAGAAATACATCAATCCCTTTCCTTTCAAAGATCTCACTGAGGCAAAGTTAACATGAAGTCTCTCTTTTAAATCCACTCACCTTGGTTTTATGTAATCTATTCGGTTTCTGCTGGGGTGTTCCTTTCATCCATTTGTTGTCTATTTACTGCATATGGATTTCATATGCCGGGCATTAAATCATTGAGGGAGGATATATTGATGTGATACCTCATGAGCCACTGTTTTGTATGTCTGCTTTTTAGATGAAAATGCACAATTAAACTATATTGGTGAATAAATCAAGTTTATCCGAGTCTGCATCTTATTTAACTTGGAAACGTTATTTGAGGTTTTCTAGATTAGTGAAAGGCAGGTTTTCTTTTCCCCTAAAGTCCTGTGTGAGGCCAGCATTTATTGGACAAGCCTTAGTTACTGTGGCAAATGTGCCACTGCCTCAAGTAGATAGTCAGGTGAAGGAGCACTCAGCGCTGGTGTATGCTCCAAGATTTTAACCCAGCCACAATGTAGAAATAATATTGCATTTCCAGTCAGGGTGGTGCGTGAATTGGAGGAGATGGTTTTTCAGTGCACCTACTGCCCTTGTTCTTCTAGATCGAGATCATGGGCTGGGGAAGTGCTGCCAAAGCCTTGGTGAGTTACTGCAGTCAGTGTGTGTAAGTTGTGAAGGTATTGACTATTTAATAATCATAGATTAGTTGCAGTGTTGGCTGAGAGCCCAGTAGGTCTTTTCAGTGTTGTCTCTCTGCAAGATCAGTTTAGCTAAACCTAAGGATTTGAGGTATTCATTCCTATCAGTGTTGTCATGGGCAAACAGGAGTTCAACAAAGTTAGGAAGGCTTTCCTGCCTGTTGATTCCATGCTCACCTGCTGGGCACAGTATAGCAGATGTGTCCTTCAGGACTTTGCCAGCTCAAGTCAATAGTTCTTACTAATAAACCTTGCAATTGCCTGC
Source organism: Chiloscyllium punctatum (assembly GCF_047496795.1). Classification (NCBI taxonomy): domain Eukaryota; kingdom Metazoa; phylum Chordata; class Chondrichthyes; order Orectolobiformes; family Hemiscylliidae; genus Chiloscyllium; species Chiloscyllium punctatum. Next base: position 55,698,957 of record NC_092777.1, read on the forward strand.
CCAGGTTGCACTCTGTTGCCTTATCGCCTTTAGCGAGTATTTCCCAAGTGATGGGAGTGAGGAAATGCTGATTCATCAGTTGAGGGAGAATGATAACTTACAATGAACAAAAGATTTCCTTGCTTGTGATCCATCGGATGTCACTGGTTCTGGGAGTGGGTGATGAGAAATCCTGGTGTTTACTGCCTTCTGACTTTACCACCGTGCCACCACCTGCTGGTGGACCTGTCCTACCAATGAGAGATAAACAGGGTGATGATGGTGGAGTCTGGGACATTAGCTGAAAGGTGCAACTAAGTCGGGCTGTTGCTCATCTAGCCTATGGGACTAGTTCAGGCACAGGTCCCATATTTTAGTAAGGATTGCATAGGGATGAGTGGGCTAGGTTTGTCTTTTGATGTGTGGAGTCTAGGTCGAAACTGACAATCCGTTTGGGTCTCTTCACTGTTTTTAGCATTGATTTGATTGAAACCGAATTATTTACTTGGCTGTCAGTAATGTTGCCTTTTTTTGGACTGTAACCTAAATTGGACTTACTCGTCTCTCAATCCAGACATAAGCTTATTTAAAACCAGCGTATGAAGTTGTCTAGTTTCTGCCATTATCTATCTGGGGCATGTATTCCCATTGCCCTCTGACTCATCACCCAAATGGCTATGCATTAGAACAGTATCTTGTTCAACTGTAGAAAAAGTTTCAGCCACTGAATGGTTGATTGTTTCTAGCAGAGGTTCCGAGACAACAGCCAAAAATGGAAATTTGTTCCACTTATGAGGGGTAGGAACTGAGATGGATTGTGTCTCTATGATCACTGCCTCTGGAATCAACTGGCTGGTTTGGGAATAAACCTGAACTCCTGGATTAACTTGGTCAAGGAAAGAAACCTTTGTGAAGTATTTGGGAACTCTAATTTCTGCTTGAAGCACTGAGTGATTTTTTTTCCCTCAATTATAATACCTGATTAAATATGTTTCACAGCTTTTTATCCAGTCACCAAACACAAGTCGCTAACTCCTTTAAAATGCATCATTAGGGCTCTTTTGTAACTGTCCCATTTATCTCTATTATATGCAGTGCATGGAGGCCTTTCAGCAGTGTGGAAGTTGGCAAATAGTACAAGAAAATGTTGTGGTTCTGTTCGCCGAGCTGGAAATTTGTCTTGCAAATGTTTCGTCCCCTGTCTAGGTGACATCCTCAGTGCTTGGGAGACTCCTGTGAAGCGCTTCTGTGATGTTTCCTCCGGCATTTATAGTGGCCTGTCTCTGCCGCTTCCGGTTGTCAGTTCCAGCTGTCCGCTGTAGTGGCCGGTATATTGGGTCCAGGTCGATGTGTTTGTTGATAGAGTCTGTGGATGAGTGCCATGCCTCTAGGAATTCTCTGGCTGTTCTCTGTTTGGCTTGCCCTATAATGGTAGTGTTGTCCCAGTCGAATTCATGTTGCTTGTCATCTGCGTGTGTGGCTACCAAGGATAGCTGGTCGTGTCGTTTCGTGGCTGGTTGGTGTTCATGGATACGGATCGTTAGCTGTCTCCCTGTTTGTCCTATGTAGTGTTTTGTGCAGCCCTTGCATGGGATTTTGTACACTACATTAGTTTTGCTCATGTTGGGTATCGGGTCCTTCGTTCTGGTGAGTTGTTGTCTGAGAGTGGCTGTTGGTTTGTGTGCTGTTATTAGTCCTAGTGGTCGCAGTAGTCTGGCTGTCAGTTCTGAAATGCTCCTGATGTATGGTAGTGTGGCTAGTCCTTTGGGTTGCGGCATGTCCTCGTTCCGTTGTCTTTCCCTTAGGCATCTGTTGATGAAATTGCGAGGGTATCCGTTTTTGGCGAATACCTTGTATAGGTGTTCCTCTTCCTCTTTTTGTAGTTCTGGTGTGCTGCAGTGTGTTGTGGCCCTTTTGAATAGTGTCTTGATGCAACTTCGTTTGTGTATGTTGGGGTGGTTGCTTTCATAGTTTAGGACTTGGTCTGTGTGTGGGGCTTTCCTGTAAACCTTTGTGGTGAATTCTCTGTTCAGTGTTCTCGGTACCATCACGTCTAGGAATGGGAGTTGGTTGTCCTTCTTCTCTAGTGAGTCGGATTCCTGTGAGTGTGGCGTTGATGATCTGGTGTGTGTTCTCTATTTCTGTGTTTTTAATTATTACAAAGGTGTCATCCACGTATCTGACCCAGAGTTTGGGTTGAATTTGCGGTAAGACTGTTTGTTCTAACCTTTGCATTACTGCTTCTGCTATGAGTCCAGAGATCGGTGAGCCCATGGGTGTTCCGTTGATTTGTTCGTATATCTGGTTGTTGAATATGAAGTGTGTTGTGAGGCACAAGTCCAGTAGTTTAAGTATGCCGTCTTTGTTGATAGGTTCAACGTCCTGTTGTCTGTTATGTCTGTCCAGCAGGTTGGCTATTGTTTCTCTGGCTAGGGTTTTGTCGATAGAGGTGAACAGTGCCGTTACATCGAATGAGACCATAGTTTCTTCCTTGTCTATGTGTATATTTCTGATGATGTCCAAGAATTCCTGTGTTGATTGTATAGATTGTCTGGATCCGCTGATCAGGTGTTTCAGTTTCTGTTGTAGTTCTTTGGTCAGTTTGTGTGATGGTGTCCCTGGTAGTGATACTATGGGTCTGAGTGGGATGTCTGGTTTGTGCACTTTGGGTAGTCCATAGAATCTGGGGGTGTTGTTGCTTTCAGGTTTCATTCTTTGTAGGTCAGACCTGGTTATCTGTCTGTTTTTTTGTAGGTTCCTCAGTGTTGTTTATCCTATTGGTGAGCTGTGGGGTGGGGTCAAACTCCCCCTTTTGGTAGGTGTTGGTATCTGCAAGTAGTTGTTGTGCTTTTTGCATGTACTCTGCTTTGTCCAGGCTGACCGTCATTCTGCCTTTGTCTGCTGGTAGTATGATTATGTTCTTATCGTTTCTTAGTGATTTTAGTGCTTCCCTCTCCTTGGAGTTGAGGTTATGTGTTTGTCTTTTTCTTGTTATCAGAGGTACGATACTTTGTCTCACTGTTTGTTGTGTCTCTTCTGTCAGTCCATTGTTCCTGAGTGTGCATTCTAGTGCTGCTAGGAAGTCTGCTGTCTTGGTGTCCCTGTGGTTGTAGTTGAGTCCCTTGGCCAGTATTGTTCTTTCCGTGTCTGTGAGCTGTCTGTGGGAGAGGTTTCTAACCCAGGTGTGTGTTGTGGTGTCTCCTCTTTTTTGTGTGTTAGTTTGGCCATTTTTTCTTTTAGTGCCGTTTTTTTGCGGTGTGTGGTCCTGTTCTGTCCTATGGTGACGGCCTGTTCTATGGTCCGGGTCCATTCCTGATTGGTGGTTTTTGAAATTAATGATTTTTGGTGCACAATTTCTTGTCTGTATTTGTGAAGTCTGCTGTGAGCATCTGTAATCATTACCTGGATCATCCTGAATCCGTTCTGCCTGGCTGTGTCCCTGGCTTGTGGATTGTTGACTGGTGGTCTGTATCTGACACATGGTGGAAGGATTCGATTCTTTCGGCATTCATGCAGGAACCGGAGTTGTTCGTATGTGGCGCTTAGGCAGTTGGCACAGGATTCCCATTTCCTAGCTTGTCTTAGCGTCTCTCGCCCGCAGGTGTTCAAAGTTTGGGAGAAGATTTGTAGCTCGGGTGCTCGTTGTTGTGGTTCTGTTCGCCGAGCTGGGAATTTGTCTTGCAAACGTTTCGTCCCCTGTCTAGGTGATATCCTCAGTGCTCGGGAGCCTCCTGTGAAGCACTTCTGTGATGTTTCCTCCGGCATTTATAGTGGCCTGTCTCTGCCATTATAGGGTAAGCCAAACAGAGAACAACCAGGGAATTCCTAGAGGCATGGCACTCATCCACAGACTCTATCAACAAACACATCGACCTGGACCCAATATACCGGCCACTACAGCGGACAGCTGGAACTGACAACCGGAAGCGGCCGAGACAGGCCACTATAAATGTCGGAGGAAATAGCACGAAGCGCTTCACAGGAGGCTCCCAAGCACTGAGGATGTCACCTAGACAGGGGATGAAACGTTTGCAAGACAAATTCCCAGCTCGGCGAACAGAACCACAACAACGAGCACCCGAGCTACAAATCTTCTCCCAAACTTTGAGTACAAGAAAATTTTTTAATCTTAGTGTCCCACCAGCGTGGCTCATACCCTCTTCCACCAGTCCCCTCTTCCTGTAATAACCTCCTTATTCCAATGTGATGCCAGATTATCTGAACCAATCAGCCTGTCACTGTCACAGCCAGTCGAGAGCAGTGTCCTCACTTATTCTGACATTGCAAGACATGGACAGAAATGGGAAAGGACCCTTCAAAAGCTAAATACCAATCAAACATGGGGAATAATTAAAGCTTGATTTAAGTTGAAAACATCAACTGAACTGAGCTAAGGCATGCTGTCGACAGGGATTTGATTTGATTACTTAGTGTGGAAACAGGCCCTTCGGTCCAACAAGTCCACACCGACCCTCCAAAGAGCAACCCACCCAGACCAACTCCCCTAGATTTATCCCTTCAGCTAACACTACGGACAATTTAGCATAGCCAATTCACCTAACCTGCACATTTTTGGACTGTGGGAAGAAATCGGGAGCACCCAGACGAAACCCACGCAGACACTGGGAGAATGTGCAAACTCCACACAGACAGTTACCTGAGGTGGGAATTGAACCTGGGTCTCTGGCGCTGTGAGGCAGCAGTGCCGCCCACTAAACCACACAGACACTGGGAGAACGTGCAAACTTCACACAGTCACCCGAGGAGGGAATTGAACCCAGGTTGCTGGTACTGTAACAGGTCAGGCAGCATCCAAGGAGCAGGAGAATTGATGTTTCGGGCATGAGCCCTTCTTCAGGAGCCTTCCTGAAGAAGGGCTCATACCCGAAACGTCGATTCTCCTGCTCCTTGGATGCTGCCTGACCTGCTGCGCTTTTCCAGCAACACATTTTCAGCTCTGATCTCCAGCATCTGCAGTCCTCCCTTTCTCCTGCTGGTACTGTAAGACAGGAGTGCTAACCACTGAGCCACCGTGCCAGTTGTGATCTGCATTTCTTATTTGCTGTCTGTGATCTGACAATTACTGTTGGAAGTTGCTCCAACCTTCAAAGCAGTGTACCTTACATTGACTATAATAAAATGACCAGAGATCAACAAGGAAGCCACTGTTCTCCAAGGAAATGTTACCCAGTAACTTAACTTAATATAGGCTCTGATTGACAATATAATAATTATGCTAAAATTGTCAGGTTTCAGTTTGAGAATGTCTTTACTGCAGTGTGAAGAGGTGAGATTATGCTACCCTGTTGGATGCTGCCACCCAATCTTCTGTGTCAATTTTTTTGAGATGCAGAATTGAACATTGGAGTACTTTTATTATTTTTCAAATTAAACTAAAATCACACCCATTCTCCTTGAGAACTTTTGAATTGAAATTGAGAAGTTTGTAGGTGAGCAGCCAAGGTCCAATGTTCAAGACACTGCCAAAGCTTGAAATGTGAATCAGCAAACAGTTATTAGGGAGCCAGGTTTGGGATTTTAAAGTTTGTTCTTTTTTGTTTTTTGTAATGCATTTTCTATTGGAGCTAACCTGCTTATTCCCACCGCATCACCCAAAATAAGAAACAAAATACAATAGACATTTTAATATTTAAGCTCAAGATACTTGTTTGAGTAACAAAACGTATGGTCACTGAAGTAATTGAGGGTACTGCAGGATGAGGATTCCAGGAACTATGCTTGTGAGTGCATAACGTGGGCTCCCAGGCTACGTGTAGAATATTGAGCAATGCTTGACTATCTCTGCTGTAAAGTGGTTGGAACTGTCAATCCAGTATATCAAAGGTTCCAACATTTTGAGGTGATGGTCAACAATTTTAACAGTCATCAAAAAAGAAAACGTGAGATGTTTAAATCAAATTGTCAGTTCGGTAGTGGCACTTACTGTCACAATAACTTGTCGATCAGTCTCCTCTTCGTGGAGTATATGGAGGGGGTCCTGTGGTGTAAATGGTAACATTCCTGTCTCTGAGCCAGAAGGTCTGAGTTTGCATTCAACTTAAGGGTTTGCTGGACACGTGTTTGTAACACAACCAAACAGGTTGAGGATCAACTTGAAAATCCTTCCAATGCACAACACCAATGACATGGTCTGGGTGAGATTCTTGATCAGAAAGTGGGAGCCTCTGCCATCATTTCCCATCGCTCCAGACTGCGACATGCATGTCAAACCTGAGAGCAATTAGACTTTTCATGTAAACAGTAACTGACCAGTGTGCAACACAATATTATACACATATAGTAATGTCATCTCACAGTCCACAGAGAAAAGGAAAAGGTATTCTATCTTCAGTGAGAGAAAACACAACTGGGATTATTCCTGCTGCAAGAGATCATAGATTCATAGGAATAGCTTCACTTTACAAATAATATCTAAAAAGGGGATTCTTGAACAGAGCTTCATACCAATGTGTTGACTCAGTTTTTTCCCATAAAATTTTCATGTGATTTTCGTCATTGCTTGAGCGTATAAATATCCAGGGACCTTAATTGGAACCATAATGAGAAGCTACAGAGATATGGATGTCAGGAATGACCATCAATTGAGCATGTCAAAATGCTCCAATATAATGAGTAAAACAAATTAGTTATTGAAATATCAATACTGAATGTAAATAACATGGAACTCTTTGTCAATTTATAAATCACTGGTGTGACTGCCCTTAGAATAAAGTGTGTAATTCTATAATTGCTTCATAAAAAAGATACAGTTGGGTGGAACTGGAATGCTGGCTGGGATAGAAGGATTGGATTATGAGGAGCAATTAGAGTTTGGCGTGTCCTCACTGGGATGGAGAAACTTTTGAGCTGATGGGGTGGCTGATTGCAGGAATATCAAGGGTCTGGATAATCTCTGCCAAGATCAACCTTTTCACCTCAGCCAGAAGAGTGGAACCAGAGACTGCAGCCTGCAGTGGAGGGGATAGGGATGCAAAGCTGACCCATGGAAATATTTCACTGGAGACTCCATGGAAGAGCCTGCCAGGAAATAATAGGGGATAGGAGTGATTCACTCAAATACTGCTCAGATTCCTTTCATGTAACAAAGTTTTAGGATACAGTATGATTGCAAGTATCAGGAAGCATTGGCACAGTATAGGTTAGCAATTGAGGATTCCAGGCTACTGTTCTGCAGACATCAATTCTAATCCCACCAGAGCAGTTGGTGAAATTTGAATTCATTAAAAATCTGGAATAAGACATTAGTGACTGCACTGTCAATTGTTGTCATAACCTATCTGGTTTCGCTAATGTCCTTGGGGAAGGAAATCTGCCATCTTTACCTGGCCTACATGTGATTCCAGACCCATAGCAATTTGGTTAATTCTTTGCTCCCTTCTGAAATGGTCTAGCAAGCTTCAAGGCTAGTTTGGGAGGGTCAGCAAATGCTGGTCCAGGCAGTGACACCCACATTCCATCAAAGAACAGTTTCAAAAAAACATGGAGACATGACAGGGTAAGTGTAGTGTACTTGAGAACAAAAGAGTTTGGACCTAGAGTCACAAAATGGATGGACAATGTTTGTGTGTGAGGAGGGAGTAGTGTGGATTTCCTCATCTTATGTCTGGTTTGTATTGACTCTTTTAATTTGCTCACAGGATGAGAGTGTCACTGGCCAGGTCAGTGTTTATTGCCCATCCTGCATGTTCTTGAGAAGGTGGTGTTGAGTTGCCTTCTTGTACTACTGCAGTCTGTATGTAGGTAAACCAGACGTGTAATACTGGACATGTGAATCCAGGCTTGGTAGACACAAATTTTGCTTTTCAGTGTAAAAGTCAGATACTGAACACATTCACAAGCATGTTACGCTAGACTAAGAGGTTGAAAAGGTTTAATTACAGCCATTAGAATGGGATTCAAATTCACCCTATGCCTTTTCTCCCAGCATCATCCTTAGAAATATGAAAAGCTCTCATGAAGCATTTTATCTCCATACCCGCAGGCACAGCTGCACCTGGTTTCCTTCAGGTGAACTTCTACACATTCACGAGATGTTTTTACTTCAGCTGCTAACTCTCCCTGAGACACCTAAAAGCAAACTGCAAACTAAACTCACTATTGCTTAAAATTTCAAACAAACACAGTTCCCTAAAGGGAGTTAGACTTCCTCTGGCACACACCCCACTGACTTCTATACTTGTCTGACCATAGAACCTTTCACTAAGCAACACCACAGTTTATTTAATCTAATTCTTCAATGCAGGAAACTTCTAACTTCCAATTCCTCAATGAAAAATGCACGCAAACACACAGACCTCTACAATTCCAGATACCAAGCTCACTGAAATAGTTCTTCAAAATAATGAAACTAAAATCATTCCCTCAAACCCCTTCATAACATGCAATAAAAAATAAATGTCAAACTTAAAGTTACACATTGTTCCTCACGCTGTATACCTAAGGGTATTTATTGTTTTGAAATTAATGCCTTTGTCATAGAACTACATGTTATTGGGCTGCTAATTTGTATTAACCATTTATAAAAGTGTTCGATAAATCCAGATGTTAACCTGCACTCAGCATGCTTTAATGCAAGATGATTTAGCAACATCTTAATTTTAAAGTTTTTATCCTTGTTTTAAATTCCCTCCCTAGCCTCACCCCTTCCTATTTTTGCAATTTCTACCAGTCCCCACGACTCTCCGAGATTGCTGGCTTCCTCGAATCCTGGTGCATTCCCAGTCATCATTGCTCCATCATTGGTGGCTGTGCCTTCAGTTGGCTAGATCCCAGGCTGTAGAACTACCTTACTGCATCACTCTGCCTGACTAGTTCACTCTCCTCCATAAGATGTTGTGGAAAGGCAAGGACTGATTCGGGATAGTCAACATGGTTTTGTGTGTGGGAAATCATGTCTCACAAACTTGATTGAGTTTTTTGAAGAAGTAACAAAGAGGATTGATGAGGGCAGAGCAGTCGATGTAACCAAGATGGACTTCAGTAAGGCATTCGACATGGTTCCCCATGGGAGACTGATTAGCAAGGTTAGATCTCACGGTTTACAGGGAGAACTAGCCATTGGATACAGAACTGGCTCAAAGGTAGAAGACAGATGGTGGTGGTGGTGGAGGGTTGTTTTTCAGACTGGAGGCCTGTGACCAGTGGAGTACCACAAGGATTGGTGCTGGGTCCTCTACTTTTTGTCATTTACATAAATGATTTGGATGTGAGCATAAGTGGTACAGTTAGTAAGTTGACACCAAAATTGGAGGTGTAGCGGACAGCAAAAAGGGTTACCTCAGATTACAACAGGATCTGGACCAGATGGGCCAATGGGCTGAGAAGTGGCAGATGGAGTTTAATTCAGATAAATGCGAGGTGCTGCATTTTGGGAAAGCAAATCTTAGCAGGACTTATACACTTAATGGTAAGGTCCTAGGGAGTATTGCTGAACAAAGAGACCTTGGAGTGCAGGTTCATAGCTCCTCGAAAGTGGGGTCGCAGGTAGATAGGATAGTGAAGGCGTTTAGTATGCTTTCCTTTATTGGTCAGAGTATTGAGTACAGGAGTTGGGAGGTCATGATGCCGCTGTACAGGACATTGGTTAGGCCACTGTTGGAATGTTGCCTGCAATTCTGGTCTCCTTCCTATCGGAAAGGTGTTGTGAAACTTGAAAGGGTTCAGAAAAGATTTACAAGGATGTTGCCAGGGTTGGAGGATTTGAGCTAGAGGGAGAGGCTGAACAGGCTGGGCCTGTTTTCCCTGGAGCGTCGGTGGCAGAAGGGTGATATTATAGAGGTTTACAAAATTATGAGGGGCATGGATAGGATAAATAGACAAAGTCTTTTCCTTGGGGTTGGGGAGTCCAGAACTAGAGGGCATAGGTTTAGGGTGAGAGGGGAAAGATATATGAGAACTAAGGGGCAAACTTTTCACCCAGAGGGTGATACATGTATGGAATGAGCTGCCAGAGGAAGTGGTGGAGGCTGGTACAATTGCAACATCTTAGAGGCATTTGGATGGGTATATGAATAGGAAGGGTTTGGAGAGATATGGGTCGGGTGCTGGCAGGTGGGACTAGATTGGGATATCTGGTCAGCATGGACGGGTTGGACCAAAGGGTCTGTTTCCAAGCTGTACATCTCTATGACTCTATGTTGAAAACCAATGTCTCTAACCACACTTTTGTCCATCCAATTTAATACTTCCAGCTGCGGTTTGGTGTCATACATTGTTTTCTAACGATCCTCTGAAATGCTTTGGCATTTTTCATTACCTTAAAGGCACTATTTAAGTTGAAGTTGGTAGTGGTGATGGTGTGGCTGTGGTAATTACAGGCTGGCATCTCAAATCACATTCTGTCTCTGGTGAAACCTCATGCTATGAGCTGTGATCTTAAAGTGGCAGATCTAGACTAAGGTGTGTTTATACCTAGAAAAGGTATGGTAAGAGTTGAGATAAAGTGCTTGTGTATCTTGTGGTGGTCGTAATAAAGAGATGTTTCTTTGTGTAGAATTGTTCATTGACCCTAAAGAGGGTTAGAACTCCCATCCAGCCCGTTTCTGTATGGTATACTAATAGTCCATTGGTGTTTTCATTTAATTTAAGAGTAGAAGAGTCATCTATGAAGTCTTCTTTTTTCATATATTGAACCTTGATATGTAAAATGAACAGGGAATTGTTATTCAGATAAAACCCCAACTGTGGGAAGAGATAATGTTTTTGGTCAGACCACATTTGGAGTATTGTGTGCAGTTTTGGACCCCATATCTCAGGAAGGATGTACTGAACCTGGAGGGGTTTTGGAGGAGGTTCACGAGAATATTTCCCAGGAATGAAAAGCTTAACATATGAAGAATGTTTGAGGACTCTAGGTTTATACTTGGAGTCCAGAAGCTTGAGGGATGATCCAATTGAAACATACAGAATACTGAATGGTCTGGACAGCGTGGATGCTGGGAAGCGGTTTCTATTGTTGGGAGAGACTAGGACCCAAGGGCACAGCCTTAGAGTAAAGGGAAGACCTTTCAGAATGGAGATAAGGAGAAACCTTTTAGCCAGAGAGTGGTGAATCTATGGAATTCACTGCCATAGAAGGCTGTGGAGGTCAGGTCATTGAGTATATTTAAGACTGAGATAGATAGGTTCTTGATTGTAAAGAGGATCAAGGGTTATAGGGAGAAAGCGGGAGAACGGGGTTGAGAAACATATCAGTCATGATTGAATAGCAAAGCAGATTCGATGGGCTGAATGGCCTAATTTCTGCACCTATGTCTTATGATCTTATAAATCTGCTCTGTTTAAAAGGAAAATACTCTGGATAAGGGTCAGGTCATTCAGGTTGGTTTGAAGTGAAAACCTCACCTGTGCATCTGCGTGTGTGGCTATTACAAGATGGATTTCCTCTGTGTGCTACGGTTTCCTCCCACAGTCCAAAGATGGGCAGGTTAGGGTGGATTAGCCGTGGGAAATGCTGGGGTTACAGAGACAGGGTAGGGGGGTGGGTCTGGGTGGGATTCCCTTCAGAGCTTTGAATGGCCTGCTTCCACTGTAAGGATTCTGCATTTTCAGTCCTTCAAGTCCCTCTTGCCCCAAGCGCCTGATTAGCCAAGATCTCTAACGTTGAATCTGTGAAGCTGAGAGCCACATCACTCAAATCCATACTGACTGTACTGACCCCTGCTGGAAGCTGCCATTCATAGCTCCTGGAGCCTCTGCACTGAATCTAACTCCCATATCTCCCACAGCTGAATTTAACCTTACACTAGAAAACCTACAGGTATCAATATGCTCCCTGGCCTTGGATTGTTTCCCAGGGAATGAATGTATCTGCAATGTCACTGTGGGAAGGACAAAGATTTCTAGAATTGATTTGTCATGGGGATATTTAATTGAAGGGTTCCAGGGCAGAAGAGGGTTCTCACCCTCTCGAACGGTTCTGTTTAAGCTGAATTGCTTTGTCTGTGCTGAGTTCCCACAGTCCATCTTTCCTTTACTGTGCCAGACTCAATTTCAACTTGTTCAGTGTCGAGACTGCTCTGGGCAGCGCCTGGGCATTTACTAAACTGGCTTATAATATAAAAGCAAAACATCAGATGCTGGAAATTGAAATAAATTCTGAAAGTGCTGGAGAAACTCAGCAAGTCTGGTGGCATTTACAACATAAAACATTACAGCGCAGTACAGGCCCTTCAGCCCTCAATGCTGTGCCAACCTGTGAAGCCAATCTGAAGCCTATCTAACCTACACTATTCCATTATCATCCATATGTTTAGCTAATGACCATTTAAATGCCCCTACAGTTGGTGAGTCTACTACTGTTGCAGGCAGTGCATTCCACACTCTGAGTAAAGAAACTACCTCTGACATCTGTCCTATATCTATCACCCCTCAATTTAAAGCTATGTCCCCTCGTGCTAGCCATCACCATCCAAGGAAAAAGACTCTCACTGCCTACCCGATCTAACCCTCTGATCATCTTGTATGTCTCTATTAAGTCACCTCTCAACTTTCTCTCTAATGAAAACAGCCTCAGTTCCCTCAGCCTTTCCTCTTAAGACCTTCCTTTCATACCAGGCAACATCCTAGTAAATCTCCTCTGAACCCTTTCCAAAACTTCCACATCCTTCCTATAATGCGGTAACCAGAACTGTATGCAATACTCCAAGTGTGGCTGCACCAGAGTTTTGTAGAACTGCAACATGACCTTCTGGCTCCAAAACTCAATCCCTCTACCAATAAAAGCTTACACACCATATGCCTTCTTCACTACCCTATCAACCTGGGTGGCAACTTTCAGGAATCTATGTACATGGACACCAAGATCTCTCTGCTCATCCACACTACCAAGAATATTATCATTCACCCAGTACTCTTTATTTCTGTTGCTCCTTCCAAAGTGAGTCACCTCACACTTTTCTGCATTAAACTCTATTTGCCACCTCTCAGCCCAGCTCTGCAGCTTATCTATGTCCCTCTGTAACCTGCAACATCCTTCTGCGCTGTCCACAACTCCACCAACTTCAGTGTCATCCGCAAATTTACTAACCCATCCTTCTACACCTTTATCCAGGTCACTTATAAAACTGACAAGTGGACCCAAAACAGATCTTTGCAGTACACTACTAGTAACTGAACTTCAGGATGAATATTTCCCATCAACCACCACCCTCTGTCTTCTTTCAGCTAGCCAATTTCTGATCCAAACCGCTAAATCACCCTCAATCCCATACCTCTCTGTTTTCTCCAACTGTCTACCATGGGGAACCTTATTAAATGCCTTATTGAAATCCATATACACCACATCAACTGCTTTACCCTCATCCACCTGTTTTGTCACCTTCTCAAAGAACTCAATATGTTTGTGAGGCACAACCTACCCTTCACAAAACCATGTTGACTATCCCTAATTAACTTATTCCTTTGTAGATGATTATAAATCCTATCTCTTGTAACTTTTTCCAACACCTTACCCACACCGAAGTAAGGCCGTCTGCTCTATAATTACCAGGGTTGTCTCTCCTCCCCTCCTTGAACAAAAGTTTTTTGCTTCTGTCTTTATGAAAGAAACAAACTTTGTAGTGAATGAAACCTTTGAAGAGCAGGTGTGCATGCTGGAATGGATAGAGATAGAGGAAGCTGATGTGCTGAAAATTTTGTCAAACATTAAGATTGACAAGTCGCCAGGCTCGGACCAGATTTGTCCTCGGCTGCTTTGGGAAATGAGAAATGCAATTGCTAAGCCACTTGCGAAGATCTTTGCATCCTCACTCTCACCGGAGTCGTCCCTGAGGACTGGAGAGAGACAAATGTAATTCCTCTCTTCAAGAAAGGAAATAGGGAAATCCCCAGCAATTACAGACCAGTAAGTCTCACGTCTGTCGTCTGCAAGGTGTTAGAAATTATTCTGAGGGATAGGATTTATGACCATCTGGAAGAGCATGGCTTGATTAAATGCAGTCAACACGGCTTTGTGAGGGGCTGGTCATGCCTCACAAACCTTATCGAGTTCTTTGAGGATGTGACTAAGTTGATGAGGGTCGAGCTGTGGATGTAGTGTACATGGACTTCAGCAAGGCGTTTGATAAGGTTCCCCATGGTAGGCTCTTTCAAAAGATCAGGAGGAATGGGATACAGGGGAACTTAGCTGTCTGGATACAGAATTGACTGGCCAACAGAAGTCAGCAAGTGGTAGTAGAAGGAAAATATTCTGCCTGGAAGTCTGTGGTGAGTGGTGTTCCACAGGGCTCTGTCCTTGGCCCTCTACTGTTTGTAATTTTTATTAATGACTTGGATGAGGGGATTGAAGGATGGGTCAGCAAGTTTGCAGACAACACAAAGGTTGGAGGTGTCGTTGACATTATAGAGGGCGGTTGTAGGCTGCAGCGGGCCATTGACAGGATGCAGAGATGGACTGAGAGGAGTTCAACCTGGATAAATGTGAGGTGATGCATTTTGGAAGGTCAAATTTGAAAGCTGAGTACAGCATTAAGGATAGGATTCTTGGCAGTGTGGAGGAACAGAGGGATCTTGATGTGCAGGTACATAGATCCCTTAAAATGGCCACCCAAGTGAACGGGGTTGTTAAGAAAGCATATGGTGTTTTGGCTTTCATTAACAGGGGGATTGAGTTTAAGAGTCATGAGATCTTGTTGCAGCTCTATAAAACTTTGGTTAGACCACACTTGGAATACTGCGTCCAGTTCTGGTCGCCCTACTATAGGAAAGATGTGGATGCTTTGGAGAGGGTTCAGAGGAGGTCTACCAGGACGCTGCCTGGACTGGAGGGCTTATCTTATGAAGAGAGGTTGACTGAGCTCGGACTTTTGTCATTGGAGAAAAGGAGGAGGAGAGGGGACCTAATTGAGGTATACAAGATAATGAGAGGCATAGATAGAGTCGATAGCCAGAGACTATTTCCCAGGGCAGAAATGACTAACACGAGGGGTCATAGTTTTAAGCTGGTTGGAGGAAAGTATAGAGGGGATGTCAGAGGCGGGTTCTTTACACAGAGAGTTGTGAGAGCATGGAATGCGTTGCCAGCAGCAGTTGTGGAGGCAAGGTCATTGGGGATATTTAAGAGACTGCTGGACATTCATATGGTCACAGAAATTTGAGGGTGCATACATGAGGATCAATGGTCGGCACAACATCGTGGACTGAAGGGCCTGTTCTGTGCTGTACTGTTCTATATTCTATTTGCTACCCTCTAGTCTTCTGGCACTATTCCTGTAGACAATGACAATATAAAGATCAAAGCCAAAGGCTCTGCAATCTCCTTGGCTTTCCAAAGAATCCTAGGATAAATCCCATCTGGCCTAGAGGACTTATTTATTTTCACACTTTTCAGAATTGTTAGCACCTCCTTCTTGTGAACCTCAATTCCGTCTAGTCTAATAGCCTGTATCTCAGTATTCTCCTCATGGGAGATTCTAGGGCCAGAAGGCATTGTCTTAGAATAAAGCAATGCCATTTTAAGATTGTAATGCAGTGGGGGGGAGGGGAGGGAGGGAGCAGAATCCTTGTGTATGCTGAAAGCTGAGATAGATCAATTCTTGACCAGGAGGGAATCATGGGTAATTGGCAAAAGGCAGAAAAGTGGATGTGAGATCAGCCATGATCCTATTGAATGGAGGAGCAGGCTTGAATAGCCTACTCCTGTTCCTATGTCTTGATTAGATTCCCTACAGTGTGGAAACAGGCCCTTCGGCCCAAGGAGTAACCCACCCCATCCCATTTCCCTCTGACTAATGCATCGAACACTACAGGCAATTTAGCAAGGCCAATTCACCTGACCTGTATATCTTTGGACTGTGGGAGGAAACCCACACAGACACTGGGAGAATGTGCAAACTCCACACAGACAGTTGCCCAAGGCTGGGATCAAACCTGGGGCCTTGGTGCTGTGAGGCAGTAATGCTGACCACTGAGGCACTGTGCCACCCACCTTACAGTTAATGGTTTGAGGCTAATATGATCCTTCTTCAATTCAGGTCTCAAAACATTAACTCTGTTTCTCTCTCCACAGATGCTGAGTTTCTGATTTTATTTTATGCTAAACTATCCTTCCAGTTAAAGCTGTGAGGAAGCAGATATTTTGGATCCATACTTTGAAAGAATTAGAATCAGCAGCAGATTTCTCCTGGGTTCCTGACCTCTCAGCTAAAACCTGAAAAGAAATCAGATGATCTGGTTGTGATCACGTATCAACGCAAGGATTAACCTCTGACCTCAGAATCAGAAGCGCAAAAATTTGAGGGAGTGTTGCGCATTTGGAGATGCAATTTTTAGCATGTGATGTTAAACCCAAGCCTTCCTTCTCAGGTGGATGCAAAAGATCCTGTGGCACTACTTTAAGCAGGAGGAGAGGAGCTATTCATCCTTCAACCAAAACAAAGTTATCTATCCTGTTTGCAGGAGCTTGCTGTGCTCAAAATGGCTGGCATTCCTCCTGCCTTGCAACAGTGCCTACACCTTAAAAGGATTTAATTGACTATATTTTTGGGACATGCTATGGTCTTAAAAGTCACTACATAAATGCACGTTCTTTTTTCTCTTGTTGGTCATTATCACATTGCTGTGCATGGGAGTTTGCTCTGGGCAAATTAGCTTTTGGAAATTTATTGGCTGTGAAGAAATTGGGATACTTTGAGGTCGGAAAAGGTGCTATATCAATGCAACGTTTCTTTGTTGGTTGGACATGGATTCACAAACCGGAAATAACGCGCATCACCTGCCGAGTCTGTTAATAGTGATGAGGAGCTGCCTGTTGGAGCACTCTTTGAACAAGCTTATACAGTATTTCCATCCTGAGCAGATGGGTCTCTCACTGCATTCTGGGCCAATTTGTAAATCTCTAGTACGTTTGCTTCCAGTCACACCTCTGAGCTGAATTATTGTGAGACAATTGGGAAATGTGGCTGTGTTTGAGACAATAAAGATTACACATTTAGAATAATCAGAATGAGCCAGACCCAACACTCAGGCCTTTTTATTTTTGAAAACAAAAAAATACGGAAGGTTCCATCTGTGGAGCTTTCCAGGGATGTAAAAAAAAATCAATGAATGACTTTAGTTTTTAAAATTCCCCTTCTCCCATCCTGCTACTCCAAGATTCTCCAACACAAAATGGTTTTTATTTGGTCAGTTTGCAATGGGGTGAGGATGGGCACGTTCCCATCCTGAAATGTACAGGCAAATATACAGATTTATTTTTAGAAGCTGTTGAAGTAGCTGCGAGATCAGTTTATTCTTTGTATTTGATGATAGTGACTGAGTGAACAGCATTCTCCCTTGGGCAACACTGTGGTTAGCACTGCTGCCTCTCAGCACCAGGGACTTGTGTTCGATTCCACCTGTGGGCAACTGTCTGTGTGGAATTTGCACATTCTCCCTGTATCTGTGTGGGTTTCCTCCCACAGTCCAAACTCATGTGGATTAGGTGGATTGGCTGTGGGAAATGCAGGGATACGGGGGTGGGGTAGGGGGAGTGGGTTGCTCTTATGGAGGGTCGGTGTGGACTTGATGGGCTGAATGGCCTGCTTCCACACTATAGAGATTCTATTATATCCTCTGAGTTTGAAGGTTGAGCGCTCAAGCTTCCAATCCAGAGATATGCACAAACAGTGCTACACTGTCAGAGGAGCTGTCTTTCAGATGGTTATAATAAACAGACATCACACCTGCTTCCTCAGGTGGATGTGAAATATTCCATGGCTGGAATAGGGCTGTTATTTTCTATGTCCTGGGCATTATTTATCCCTCAATTCAAATTCATGAAAGAGGTTATCTGGTGATTGCTTTAAGTGGGAGATGCTGTGTGCAAGTTGGCTGCTGTGTTTCCAACATGACAACAGTTCCTACACTTCAAAAATATTTCCAGTCAGTAGCACATGCTCTAAGATATCCTGTGGTAGTGAACAGTGCTGTGTAAATGTAAACCTTTCCTTTTATGTGAATCTAACCTGGGAGTGGCAGCAAGCTCCCTGACAGTGAGGATCTCTGGGGTGGCATAGTGGTTGGCACTGCTGCCTCACAACACCAGGGACCTGGGTTCAATTCCAGCCTTGGGTGACTGTCTGTGTGGAGTTTGCACATTCTCCCCATGTCTGCGAGGGTTTCCTCCCACAGTCCAAAGATGTGCAGGTTAGGTGAATTGGCCATGGTAAATTGCCCACAGTGTTCAGGGGTGTGTAGGTTAGATGCATTTTTCAAGGGCAATGTAGAATAATAGGGTAGGGGAATGGGTCTGGGTGGGTTACTCTTTGAAGGGTCAGTGTGGACTTGTTGGGCCAAATGGCCTGTTTCCACACTATAAGGATTCTATGATGAAAATGATTTTCTTCAGTTTGCAATAACATTGGGGTCAGGGTGACAGGTTGCGATAGTTTCAGCTTGTAAACACATGACTGATACAAAACTAAGGAGTGACTCAGTTGAAGACTTTGGAACTCATTTCAACCAATTGGCTCAAAGTACTATTGAAGACCAAAGAAGGAAAGATTTGAATTTATGTCGAACCTTTCCTGGCTTCAGGACATCCTGTAGTGTTCCATAGCCAATGAAGATTGCGATTTGTGTGTTAAATCATATTTTCTAAAAATGTCGAAAACAAAATCACAAGAATAGCTGTCTTCCTCATGTCATCAACTCCACAGAAGCTGATGATGTAACCTTGCTTGAGGAGATCATTGGCAGGCAAGGAGCCTGCCATCTGTACAGTGTTAGAATGAAAGTAGTTCTTGCTAATCCTAGCTTGTGGGCGGTGATTATGAGGCAAGCTCTAATCTATTAGCTGCGTGCAATCTGTCAGAGGGATCTGTTCCTCAATCACATCATCTGATTCTGCACACCCACCTTTCAGAAAGTGAACCAAGACACAACCCCCAAAGACCCCTTCACCCAAGAGAGCATCCAAAAAGAACAGAATGCATTTCTGGATAAAAATGACATTAATGTGTTGCTCTAGGTTGGAGTGGATTGCAAACTGAGATTTGATACGTCATCTCTCACAAAACTAGTAACACCTGGACCTCAGCAAAAGGAGCCAACTGTCAGATCTCAGCGTTAGTTCTTCCTAAACTTTGCCGCCATGGAACACTCAGTCTGTGGCTTCAATGCTCTGAGGATGAAGGAGACCCCATGCTGTGTGCTCAGATATTTGGGTTTCCACAACAAGGTGTAATACACTCATCATGGACAATGTACCCCTGCCAGCAATAAGAGGATCTTCCATTCGCAGCATTCTGGCCCTCTCTCCTGGAACTGCAGCAGCATCCCAGAGTCTCCGAGAGCAGGATTTAGCAACATGGCTACTGCCATCTCTCCAGCTTGTGGCTGAACACCAACTTCTTGTCCAGATTTCTAATGCCTCGGTTTCACTGACCAGGCTATTAACCTTGAACAGACAATGTTGGCAACTCTGGAGCTGGAACAGTGTGGTACAATTTGGGTGTTTTACTCCTGCCTAAAGCCAAGGTGGTGATGGTTGTTCCTACATTTAGTAATAAGTAAAAACTGAGGAAGAAAAAGTAACTTTCACTCATTCTCCATTATAAACATTCACATGAGGAATATGGACACAGCCCCTGACACAGTCATAACAGTCTAAATACATGTGTGCGTGTGTGTGCTCGCGTACACACACATGGACCTGAGCTGTGGCTGTAATTCTGATAATGAAATGAAAGCTATGAAAGGCGATCTGATGAATGAACTGCATATGGAAAGAGCTGACTTCAGGAGTGATAACAAGCATAGTAAGCTGGGAAATAGTGAGGTTTCCTAACTTCAGATGTTGCTGCCCCCCAGTAGTCACTGTTGGACATTAAACAATTTAGCCAGATGGAAAAACACCAGAGAGTCTGCAAATAGGGTAAGAAGCTTAAGTCAGAGTTGAAATAATGTTGGGCTTCTACAGCATCACAACACAGAGAGGGGGCACTGTATTGGGAAGGTACTGCATGCCAAGCCAGCATCACATTGAAATTGGGCAAAACCATAGCAAAACCATTCCTTTTACCGATATTAAGCAGAAGGAAGTTTGACTTATCCAAGATCCTGTACCAATGGAGAGCTAAAAACTGTAGTGATGGTCTTCAAGATAATCTAATTGTAGACCCCTGGTGGAAATGGGACTGATGTACCTGGGCAATAGGAAAAAACAAAGGATAAAGCTCTTGAATATATCAGGGTGACTGTATAAATATGAAAAGAAACTCATGTGTTGCTACAGCTAATTGTATAGTTAAGAGCCAGTCAGGTGGAAATTGAGGGAGCAGGAGAAGGAACCTAAGATTCGGGTTCAGTATGGGTGTCACCTATGCCAGATAGACTCCAACAGGCCAATGCAGTGATTCATCACCATCTTCTCAAAGGCAATTAAAAATGGGCAACAAATATTGTTCTGAAGAAAACTCACACTGGGCTTGAAAGGTTATCTCTGTCGATCTCTCCGCAGATGCTGCCAGACCTGTTGACTTCCTGCGGCATTCTGTGTGTTTGTTTCAGATTTCTATCATCCGTAGTATTTTACATTTTCTTCAACAAGTGATGTCCTTGCCAATGATGGTCTATTCCCAGTCATGAATAAAACAAAAGCAATTCTAAATCAGCTGATGAGCTAAGTAACAGTTCGTTCCCCTGACACAGCAAATGCAATATAATTGACAAGCACAGGGTTCGTGCCCAGCTTTGTGTTAATGTCAAATGGGCTTCGAACAACAGGAGCTACACAATTAGACAAACATATAGGGTTCAGAGGCACCAGGTTGGTCTTTAGGAATCATGAATGAAATAAACCTCTCATGCTCTCAGCATGAAAACATCTGTGGGCCTTGTACCGGAAACCCAGTTTGTCAGCAGATGGTTATTGTCATAAAGGAAGCACAGCTGGAATAGTAATGATAAGTATTACTCTATCAAATCTGAAATAATTGTTCAGGTAGTGACGTGTGAGAGATCTTAAGAACAAAATTTGATAAGCTGTGATTTAGGGTGCCTCATACAATGTGAAAACGTGGACCTGAAGGAAAGAACAGACACACAATAGAGTAAAACGTTGTGAAATGTGGTTCTGGAGAAGGATGGAGCTGGTCAGCCAGAGAGAAAAAACAACATCATCAAGAAAAGGCAACACTGTTGGATTAGATGGAGGTGAGGACTGCAGATGCTGGAGATTAGAGCAAGATTAGAGTGGTGCTGGAAAAGCACAGCTGGTCAGGCAGCATCCGAGGAGCAGGAGAAATGATGTTTCGAGCAAAAGCCCTTCATCAGGAATGAGGCTGGTTTGGCCACAATTCAACACAGGTGAACGCGCTGAAGGAGGACACTGAAGGAGAATTCGAGAGATGTAACCTGAGAGTCAAAGAGAATGATGTTAGACAACATCAGATTGGAAATGAACCGTTTCTGTGAGGACAGTGCAAAACTGCAAAGTGTGGAGAAATGTAACAGAGGACCTGCCCTTAGGCTGATTGTCAGTATTTTATGGCCCAATGTACCGAGGCTAACATATGCAAAGGGAGGAGATTAAAATGTTGCAATTTAACAAGGTAACCATTAAACCATAATTATTCAAACTAAGTCAATACTGCTGTGACTGATATCTCAGCTACAAGACTGGAACCCAATGTAAGTAACTTAACCTAACTAACCACACCTCAGTAGAATGATTGGATTGTGTGCCTGATTTACACTTTGTATTTCCATTGGTGTGAATGGGGAGGTTTAATGGACTAACGTATTTAACAATCTTCAGATTTGATTCTTAGCTTCTTACCGAGCATTACAACAACAACAACATTCTTTGGGCTTGAAAGGGAAAACTGTGCCAGATGTTTGCTCTTGATCATATCATAAAACCATAAGGTATTGAAGCAAAAGTAGGCCATTCAGCCCATCGAGTCTGCCCTGCCATTCAGTGAAGTCTTGGCTGATCTGATTATCCTCAACTCCATTGGTTAGGACTCTTCCACTGCTCAGCCCTTTTGTTAATGCGCTGAGATTCACAACTTGCAGTTAGCATATAAACTCGAATAATAGTTGATCTCATGTAAAAGTCAATCCCTATTTTTGGCCAAAGTTCTGGAATTTTCCATACACAGAGGAACCTCGATTATCCGAACGTCGACTATCCAAATTTGGGATTATCTGAACAAGATCGCAAGGTCCCGATGCTTGGCTAAACTGAGTTATCCAAACATTCGATTATCCGAACAAAATACTCCCCACCCACGTCGTTCCTCTGTATCTTGGGTAAAAATTGAACCTAGATCCTCACAGGTAATGGGTCAACGTTTATGAGTCGGTCTGCCAATCATCCTGCTCTACTCCACTCCAAGTTTTCAGAATTACCGTAACACATTGTGAAATTTTTCTTTATTCATTTAGAGATCAATTGGACTTCTGCTAATGGTACAATATGAATTTTGATGAATTTCAGCCACTCAAAAGTAGTATCCATGTAATAGTCAATCCCACAAATTTAATCTTAAAAAGTAGTCAAAACATTTCGACTATTATTCAAGTATATATGCTTATTTACTGTCATAAATTTAAAGCCATAATCTATTGGATCAACCTGCGTTAACGTTACAGAATGTCAGAATGGGTTTTACAGCTGCTGAAACACTATAGAAATACAGTTAGTTATAGTAAAGACAGCAAGCTCCTGCCATCAATGTGATAATGACCAGATAATCTATTTGAAAGATTGAGGGGTAAATGTTAGCCTAGACAAGGCAGAGCTTCCGTGCTCACCTATTAATAAAACCATACAATCTTTTACATACATTTAAAAGACCCAAGTTTAATTTTACTGCAAACTGCTCAAGGTTTCATTGCCATAGAAACAAGTCTAGTTTGTTCTGTGTAATGATGAATTAGCTCATAAAAGGGTCCATGGATACAGAATATTTGTTGCAATAGTTGGAAGAGGTAACAGTGGTATGAAACTGTGGTAGACCTTTCATTTAACTTTGAATAAGTAAAGAGCCTGTGAAACGTATGTCTGGTAGTACATGGGAACACTGGACAGGAGTGCAATAGTGAACAATAATCCAGCTCACCAGCTTGATAAGGAAGAACGCTTCATCTTCCACCTTGGGACCCTTCAACCACACTGCATCAATATCGACTTCACTAGTTTCCAAATCTCCCCTCCCCCCATCTCACCCCAGATCCCCCCCTCCAACTTGGCACTGCCCTCTTGAATTGTCCCACCTGTCCAACTTACTTCCCACCTATCCACTCCATCCTCCCCACCGATCTATCACCATCACCCACCACCTGCATCTAGCTAACGCCTTCCCAGCTACCTTCCCTCCAGACCCACCCCCACCCTCCTATTTATCTCTCAGCCTTCCATTCCCCCCTTCTAACATTCCTGATGAAGGGCCTGAAATGTCGGTTCTCCTGCTCCTCGGATGCTGCCTGACCTGCTGTCACTTTGTGACTCTGATAAGGAATCAGATCAGCTGCACTGAATGGTCATTCTTGTTTAGCTGTCCCAGAGACTTAGACCATAAGCCGTAGAGGTTCTTGTGTCACAGTGGTAGTGGCCTACCTCTGTGTTAGGAAGCCTGAGTTCAAATCCCAAACCTGAACAGGTTGGTTAAAAATATCAAAGTCATAGGTGCAGAAGTAGACCATTTAGCTCATTGAGTGCATTCAGTGATTCATTAAGATCATGACTGATCTGATAATCATCAATTCCATTGTCCTGCCTTATCCTCAAACCCTTGATTCTCTAGATAATTGTGTCTTGGACTCAAATGATTGAAACCTTTGGCGGGTTCTTGTTGTGCAATGGTAATGTTCTTACCTCTAAGCTAGGAGATCTGGGTTCAAATTCAACCAGCTCCTTTATCTTTGAATAGGGTGTGTATAAAATATCTGATTTTTAAAAAAATCATTTGTGGGATGTGGGTGTCACTGGCTGGCCAGCCTTTTATTGGCCATCCCTATTTGCCCTTGAGAAGGTGGTGGTGAGCTGCCTTTTTGAATTGCTGCAGTCCACTTGCTGTGGGTTGACTCAAAATGCCATGGGGGAGGGAATTCCAGGATTTTGACCCAACGACTGTGAAGGAACGGTGATATAGTTCCAAGTCAGGATGGTGAGTGGAGGGAACATGAAGGTGCTGGTGTTCCCATATACCTGCAGCCTTTGTCCTTCAAGACGGAAGTGGTCATGGGTTTGGAAGGTACTGTCTGAGGATCTTTGGTGAATTTCTTCAACACATCCTGTAGATAGTACACACTGCTGCTACTGAGCGTCGGTAGTGGACAGAGTGGATGTTTGTGGATATGGTACCAATCAAGGGGCTGCTTTATCCTGGATGGTGTCAAGCTTCTTGAGTGTTGTTGGAACTGCACCCATCCAGGCAAGTGGGGAGTATTGCTGACTTGCACCTTGTAGATGGTGGACAGACTTTGAGGAGTCAGGAGGTGAGTTACTCTCCGTAGTATTCCTAGCTTCTGACCTGGTCCTGTAGCCACTGTCTTTATGTAGTGAGTCCAATTGAGTTTCTGGTCAATGATAACCCACAATGTGTTGATATTGGGGGATTCAGTGATGGTGACACTGTTGAATGCCAAGGGGCAGTGGTTAGGTTGTCTCGTATTCGTGATGGTCATAGCCTGGCCTCTGTGTGGTGTGAATGTTACTTGCCACTTGTCAGCCCAAGCCTGGATACTGTCCAGATCCTGTTGCATTTGAACGTGGACTGCTTCAGTATCTGAGGAATCGCAAACATTGTGGAGTCATCGGCAAACATCCCCAATCTGACCTTATGATGGAGGGAAGGTCATTGATGAAGCAGCTGAAAATGATTGGACCTAGGACACTCCCCTGAGGAACTCCTGCAGAGATGTCCTGGAGCTGAGACAACTGATCTCCAACAACCATGACCATTTTTCTATGTGTCAGGTATAACTCCCACCACTGAAGAGTTTGCCCCAATACCTTTTGATTTCAGTTTTACTAGGGCTCCTTGATATCACACTCGGTCGAATGCGACCTTGATGTCAAGCACTGTCACTCTCGCCTCACCTCAGGAATTGAGTTCTTAAATGAAACCGTTTGGAGTTAGTTCCAGGTAGAATAGGGCTAATCTGAGAAGTGAAGGATGAGGAAGAGTGATGGCAGATTATTCACATCAAAGACAGAATTTTCAGACAAAGAGATCCACACCTGAAAGGATATTTTGAAATGAAGTAAGCCTTTATAAGACTAAGTGGCTTCGTGAACATTCCAAGGACCCATGAGAATGAATATAAAGTTAGAGGTTTTAGGAAGGTTCAGTGTTGTAGATGATGGAGAAAGAAACTGTGTAGGAAAACTCCAGTTGATCATTTCTGAGAGGTTTCCGAAGAGTAGAGCAAGGAGAAGGCATGTCAAAGGAGAAAGACTGAGCTGTTCATTCCAAGCTGCTGAGCCGAAGTGGGACTCAGTGTTAGTCATGGCCATGTGTATAACAAGTGTGTGTTTTCTTTTCTTTTCTTTTCCACCACCAGGAAGAAAGGAAACACCCGAGTGGCCAGTGACAAGCAGTGCCCTTCACATCAAAGGGCAATGCTGTGTGATCAAATAGTGAAGGGGAGGGCAGGGATTAAACCAAAATAGAGTTGGAAGGGGAAATAATGCACTCCACTCCCTGCGGCGCCCACCTCTCCCTGAACAACTCCAGGGTGTTGGTGGACACCGCGTGCTCCTTTTCCAGAGACACCCGAGCTCAAATGTAACTGTGGAAGAGGGGATAACAAGTGTGTTATGTGCTGTCTTTGATTCAGATTAAAACTCAATGTCCTATCATATAGGCTGCATTCACTTCATGACTGGTCAATTGGATAGTGATTAATCTCAAGTAACTTTCTGAGTTTAATTTCGGGCCTCATCTAAGGATTAAAGAAAACACGTGGATCTGAAAAGCAAAAAGACTGGGATGCTCCAAGGATTATTATTATTGATGGCAAAAATATTTCCACAGGCGAATTTAATTGAAATATTTGCAGAGTGTAAGTACGGAACAATTCATAATGAGATTTCATCTTGAGGTTTGAGATACTTAGGCACTTCTTACAAGTCAATTAAAATAAAGCATTATGTCCTGCTCTTAATTTATGAAATTGTCCACTTGCTCTTTATTTCGGAATAAATTTGTATGTATCGTGCAGCTAGTTCTTGGATCTGCTTTAAAGACGCAAAGTACTTGTTCACAGATGGATCATGAATTTGTGATGTTGGTGAGTGGTTTAAAATGACTGCATTAGTCATGTTAACACTGGCATTTCCCAGCTCTGTGGCACTTCTGTAATCAGCAGATTGTTCACTACAATGTTTGATTATCTGATGTTTTCAAACAGTGCTCATTCTCTGCACCTGGTAATGGTTTGTAAAGTTTAACATCTAATCAGTGCAAGATTGATGAGGACAGTTAATCAGGCTTATAGTACTGTCACAGTCCAATCAGCAGGTATGGCTGATTTTTTGAGACTGAGGGAAAATACCTAAACAGCTGCCTTTTTGCACACTCCTTGTCTGCTGATGTGGGCTGCACCTAGTCTGCTGTCCTCTGCCTGAATGATGTCGGGGTGCCAGTGTTGGACTGGGGTGAGCAAAGTCAGAAGTCACATGACACCAGGTTATAGACTGACAGGTTTGTTTGGAATCACAAGCTTTCATAGCACTGCTCATTCATCAGGTGAAGTGGAGGGAAGCGCACAGGCACAGAATATATAGGTGGAGAGATCTCTGTTGGACTCTGAGTGACTACTGACTCTGCCTGAATTATCTTGCTTTCACATCTGTCCACTCCATTCTCCTTGGTTTGTAAACCCACAGGCTTTTGGCTAAGAGAAAGGAATCTGGCAGAGATGCTAATCTTAAAAGTGACATTTCCTCTTTGTTCAAACTTTCAGGGAAAATCTTCCAATTTTATCTCCTGTTCTCATCGAAATATAACTCCGCTTTTTTTCCCCTTCATCCCCTGGTCCTTGCAGTAATTCCTGCTAGTGCAGAGGACAACAGTCTGGATTGTACTATGTCTTTATTTGAACTGACTATAAGATGGATGCCTGCAGTGGTCACGTGACTGGCAAATAGGAGGCACATGAGTACAATTTGCATTTTTACCCTAAACATTCCCATTTTCATCCACAAAACAAACTAAGATCTTCCGTACATTTTCATTTGCACTGAATTACACAACTGTTCTCATGTATCAGGAGTTAATTGTTCTCATCAGACTCCACACACGCATTGCACATAAAGTCTTTAAATCAAAGTTGCTGGAGAAACTCAGCAGGCTGTGCAGGGAAAGCAGAGTTAATGTTTTGCATCCAATGGAAGCTAATTCACTACCAAATGCCAGCCTGTTTGACTGGGGAGAGTGTCAAGATGACAGATGGTGTCGAGTTTCCAAATTCTTTATCAAGTGACTGAATTCTTCACTCACGAACTAAGGGCCATTATTGCTCAGCACAATTCCTGGTATTCCTGACTGAACGCCCTTATATAATCTCAATAGTAGTCATTGAATTCAGGTGGTCTGCCTGCCAATACTCAGAATAATAATTGGCGCTGACAAAACAAATTAGTTCTTAGGAGATTGAGAGGTGTACTTCCACCTTCTCCCACAGTCGAACTTGGATGTCATTTGTCATCAACCTAGCTTGGTAGTCATTACAAGCATTGGCCTGAGCTGTTGCAATCTTTGATATTGTTGCTCACATTTGGCCAATTGAACACTTCCCTTGCCTTCCTCAGACTCAGCTCAATTTCTTGGTGGCCTACAGCTATGTTCTTTCGGATCACTCATTTCAATTCCTGAAGGATAGTGATTCTATTTCCTTTGTACTAGGTGCCATCTTGGGCTGTCAATTCATCTCCATATGGCCAATATGTTTTGTGACCACAGGAATCAGTTCGCCTCTTCACCTTGTCACGTTGCAATACTTGGGGAGTTGTAGTTTGCTGGGTAGTTTGTTCCATTTGATCAAGGTGCTGATTTACATTTAGTGTCTCTGCTGGCTTTGATGACTTCCAGAACATGCTGAAACGCTGCTTCACGTTGGATCTAGAAGATTTCACACTCTGTCATAGCATCCTCTCCTGCCATTATTGGGGGTGCTACTCTCAAAAGCAAGTTAGTGATATGCATCATTTTCATTGTTTATATGTCATGCCCAGATGATATCTTGATAATTGGAGTAATATTCTTTGTAGATGCGTTGCAGCAGAAAGTAATAGTTTAAGAAAAATGCTGTGAAGTGACTTGTGGTTGGACTTACTGTTTTTTTTTGTTTGGTCTAAATTGTTCACATTGAAAATGTTCATGAGACTGATCTGGAATTATTTTCCATCAATTTGTGCATAGCATTGTTCTCTTTGAATTAATGTTCTGGATGTAAATGCAACCAGTTGATCTTGTTGCAGTAGGGTTTTTCCAAGTCCTGTTTCATGAGTGTCACACTATGAGGTGCCTCTGTCATTTACATCATAGTAATTTCCGCTTTGGAGTTGCTATCATTATTTGCATGATTTTAGTGGATGCCAAATTCTTCCTCTGTGCTCCTATATTACTGTGCATTGTTGGCAGTGAGCTGGCATAAAGGTACATACTCCAACAACAAATTAGGCAAGACTTTTGGTAAACAGTCAATGAATCCAATAAATTGTTCCACTGTTTTTACATCTGTTCATCACTCACCTATTCAAAATCCGAGAGAAGATCATGACCTATTAATGTATTTGACTTCAGACATTGTTAATTGCAAATTCTTGATCAATTGCAGCTTCAGCTGGTGACCTCTGTCTATCTATTACACTACATTTTGATCATGATTGGCAATGACTTCTTGGGTTGGGTCTCTGCATCCATAATCTTGCAAATCATCCACTACAGGCTGAGTCTGCGGCAGGTGGTGAGGCACCCAACAAGAGGGAAAAACATATTCGACCTTATCCTTACTGCTGGAGGCAGATGCATCTGTCCATGATAATACTGGTAAGATTATCTACCACACAGTCCTTGTGGAGGCAAAGGTCCAAGCTTCACATTGAGAATACACTCCATAATGCCATACAACACAAACTGCTAAATGGGCAGACTTTGAACAGATATAGCAACTCAAGACTGGGCATTCATGAGGCACTGTGGACCGTCAACAGCAGCAAAATTGTACTCCAGCACAATCTGTAAGCTCACGGCCCGGCATATCCCCCACTCAACCATTACCATCAAGCCACGGGGGATCAGCGTCAGTTCAATGAAGAGTGCAAAGGATGTGAACGAACAGCACCAGGTTTACCTGAAAATGAGGTGTCAGTCTGGCGAAGCTACCTCAAAAAATGACTTGCATGCCAAACAGCACAAGCAGCAAGCAATAGTCAGACCGAAGCAGTCCCATAACACAACACATCAGATCTAAGCTCTGCAATCCTGCCACATCCAGTCGTGAATAATGGTGGACAATTTAAAAAATTCACTGGAGGAGGAGGCTCCACACATATCCCCATCCTCAATGGTGGAAGAGCCCTGCACAACAGTACAAAACATAAGGCTGAAGCGTTCACATCAGTCTTTAGCCTGAAGTGCTGATTGGTGATCCATCTCAACCATCTTCAGTGGCCCCCAGCATCACAGACACCAGTCTTCAGCCAATTTGATTCCTTCCAGATGATATTAAGAAATGGTTGGAATCACTCGATACTGCAAAAGGCCATGAGTTCATAAAACATTCCAGCAATAATATTGAAGATTTGCCATGCCCTTGGCCAAACTGTTTCATTAGTTACAACATTGGCATTGACCCGACAATGTACAAAATTGACCAGGTCTGTTGTGTACACAAAAAGCAGGATAGATTCAAACCAGCAAATCACCACTCCATCAGTCTAATCTCAATCACCAATAAAGTGATGGAAGGTGTCATCAACAGTGCTACTTAGCAGCACCTACTCAGCAATAACTTTCTCAGTGATACCCAGTTTGGGTTCAGTCAGGGCCTGATGTCATTACAGCCTTGATTCAAATATGGGCAAAACAGCTGAATGCTAGAGGTGAGGTAAGCCCTTCACATCAAGGCACATTCAACCAAGTGTGGCATCAAGGAACCCAAGTAAAACTGGAATCAATGGGTATCAGGGGACAAACTCTACGTTGGTTGGAGTCATACCTGGCACAAAGGAAGACGGTAGTGATTATTGGAGACCATTCATCTCAGTTCCAGGATATCTCTGCAGGAGTTCCTCAGGGTAGTATCCTAGGCCTAACCATCTTCAATGAGCTTCCCTTCATCACAAGGTCAGAAGTGAGGATAACTGCCAATGATTGCATAATGTTCAGCACCATTTCTGACTCCTCCAATACTGAGGCTATCCGTGTTCTATTGTAACAAGTTCTGGACAATATCCAAGCTTTGGCTAACAAGTGGCAAGGAACGTTCATGCCACACAAAGGCCAGGCAAAAACCATTTCTAATAACAGACAATCTAATCACTGCCCCTTAACACTCATTGGTGTTATCATCACTGAATCCCCTCTATCAACATCTTGGGGGTTACCATTGACCAGAAACTCAACTGGACTCACTACATAAATAGTGGCTACAAAAGCAAGACAGAGGCTAAGAATATTGCAGCGAGTAACTCACCTCCTGACTGTGGTGCTTGTCCACTATCTACAAGGTACAAGTCAGGAGTGGGATAGAATATTCCCTACTTGCCTGGATGGGCTAAACCCCAACAACACTCAACAAGCTTGACACCATCCAGGACAAAGCAGCCAGTTTGATTGGCATCATATCCACAAGCATCCACTCTCCCCACTGTCAACATTCAGTTGCAGCAGTGTGTGCTATCAACAAGATGCACTGCAGAAATTCACCAAAAGTCCTGAGACATCACCTTCCAAATCCATGACCACTTCCATCTAGAAGGTCAATGGCAGTAAGATTCTTTGGAATACCCCATCTTCAAGGACCTGCATCAAACGCCTTCCAGAAATCCATGTAAATAGCACATCAGCAGCATCACCCTCATTGAGCCTTTTTGTGACCTCTACAAAAAAATTCCAGCAAGTTCGTGAAACACAATTTCCCCATCAGAAATCCATGCTGACTCTTGTTAGTCAACCCAGCTTTTACCATACAACTACCAATTCTATCCTGCATAGAAGCTTCCCCATCACTGGTTTGTAATTGCCAGGATTAACCTTATAACTGTTCTTGAACAAGGCTGTAAAGTTTGCATTCTCTAGTCTCCTTGTACCCCTCCTCCATCTCGGGAATACTGAAAAACTATGACCAGTGCCCCTGTCGTTTCCATTCTTATTTCCTTCAGATTCCTTGGATCGATCTCATCCAGTCCCAGTGACTTATCAACTTTAAAGTACCTAACAGTCTATCCAAGTAGTCTTCCTTATCAATTTTGATCTCTTCTAATCACTGCATTCCCCTCCCTGTCACCATGCGCCTGGGTAGCATTCTCCTCTTTTGTCAATATCGATGCAAATTATTTATTTAATACCTCTGTCATGCCCAATGTCTCCATAAATAAATCCTGTTTTGATCTCCAATCAACCTCATATTTCCTTTAACCACTCTTCCATTATTTGTAATCCAAAGACAACTTTGGGATTCCCTTTTTACAGGAATTTTTTCTTATAATTCCTCTTCGCTTCTCTTATTTGCTTTGTCACCTTCCCTCTGAGCAAGGAGGACCCCATACGTTGCAATCGACTCGATGGAGTTATCTTTCTACTTCATCATTGGTTCCCTGGTGTCAGTTTTAGAAACAGAAACAAAGTCTAAATGAGAATTAATTTAAGGATTACCTGTCACGTCAGTCATTGATATGTGGATGCAGTAATAAGTTTGCAAACAGTGAAGCATCAGTTAATTAAAGCACAAATCAACAAAGATGGACACAGGCAGTGAGAAACAGATCCTGTACACATGCTGTAAATAAACTCAGGTTCCAGCAGAGTCTGGGACACAGGAACTGAGTTCATATAATTGCCCTGTGGAACGAAAGGAGAAAAATGCAGGAGCAGGGATTTGGAGCACCAGGTAATCAAGAGAAAGTCCCTGCTGATGAAACGTCATGACACCCCCAGATGTGAAGCTCACGAAGGAGAAAGCAAACAAGAAATTAGATTTCTGCAATCAGTCCATGAAAACCTTCAAATGGATCTCCCTGAGAAAAGTACCAACAATGATGGCAATGATTTTAACAACAATCAGGAGCTGGTAGCTAGATTACCTTAGGATCTAGGAAAAAAAACAACAGAAGATGTAGCATTTTAAAGATCCACTGAAAGCAATTTAAAAACCTGAGAGTAGGTTTTTCCTCTCTAACGAGGAAGCATGCTCTCACTGAGGCTTCTCTTATTCCTAATTCAATCCTGCTTTGAATTCCATCATCTTTTAGTTGGGCAATGCCCAGATTAGGTCACATATTGAACAGTGAACTCTTTTCCACCTTGTGCCCTCACATTGAACACTTACCATTCATAGGATACATTCATTTGGGGTTCAAAGTATGTCATCGAGGTTTTCAAGATTTCTACTGTTTGTTTTTATTGAATTGCTCAGAAACATATGTTGTGGAGTTTACTGTGTAGCGGTCTCTCCCCAGCAGTAATAGATGGGCATCTCCTCATAGCTGTTCTGGTTTGTTAATTAAAATCTGTCACAATTTCACATTTTGTCATTATGAGTAAAACAAAACTACCAGTTCTAATCCAGGTAAGGAATGTTTGTAGGCCAATGTGTCTTGCCCAATGTTTTCAGTTGTTGCCTGTTTCTTTGTTCCTTTTCTGTGACCCTCTAACAACTCTCAGCACTTTTAGTAACTGTACTTCTATACAGCCCTTCGGCACTCAATACCAGCATCCCTCTGGCACCATGTTACAGGGATAAAAGTCTGGCTTGCACTGTGAACTTATTGACTTGGCTGTAAGATGGATTCCTGCAGTGGGTGGCTTATGATAGGAGTCACATGACTACAGCAAGCCAGGAGGCACATTTTTAGTATATTGCATTTCTATCCCTGTAACTACAAGGGATTAGATACTCTAGAATACATTTTCTTTAAATAAGGAAGCTATTTGCTTCACTGGTCTTCCAACTCTACCTGTCTTTCTTCCGAAATATGTTCAATATTATTTTGGGTCCTTGTTAATCGTTCACTGCACTGTCCATTGGTTAACTTGTTCCATAGGCTTGATAATCCTTTGTGAAAATCAAAAGCAAAGAGGCTGACAATCCTTCTTGCTCTTTAATCTCTGCGCCCCCTGCTATTTGAACCATTCAGCAAAGAGGACTATTTATCTGGATAGATTCCCTCAGTGTTACTAATGATAATGTTTCCAGTGTAACAAATGACTCCTGGGTAAGTGGAAGTGTTTTGAGAGAAGCTTTTACTGTCTGAATGAAATGATAAAAATGACTTAGTGCCCAATAATGGCAAAGTGCTTTGTCCATTAAATGTGATTTCCTTTAATAAATGGAGAAATGTTATGCAGGTTGCTCATAAAAAGGTTTAATTGAAATTTAACATGAGAAGATATGGCAGAAATTTCGTGGTGCATTAGCAACCAGTCCGGTAATTCTACCATTTTAAAATTCTCATCCTTTTTTTCAAATCCTTTCATGAACTATCTACTCCCCATCTCTCAGCCCTATAAAATGCTCCTCTGAGATATCATGGGAGTTTCCCCAATTTAAAGGTACAGTATAAATAAATGCCAGTTGTTGTTGCTGAGATTCCTGAAGAAGGGCTGATGCCCGAAACGTCGATTCTCCTGTTCCTTGGATGCTGCCTGACCTGCTGCGCTTTTCCAGCAACACATTTTCAGCACTTGCAGAGATTCACCCTGTCAGATGGTTTGCTTACTTCAAGCTTCAGAACATAATGTTCAAGGCCATTTGAAGCACAAGACCAGTTAGGACCAATCCTTTAACAAAGTTTTTCTGCAGATGTGTGTCATATTGCATGAGCAAATATGCCCACTCAGTGACCAATTCCTGCATCCATATCTGATTGGATCATTTAGGAATAGTCTTTATGTCCATATCTGAACATTTAATTGAGTTGCCAATCCCTGCGTCTATACCAATTAGTTATTTGAGTCACCAATTCCTGCATCCAGACCAGGTTGATTAATTAGTCACCAGATCCTGCAGTCCATATTTGATTGGTTCATTGTGTCACCAATCCCTGTGTCCATACCTGATTGGCTCATTAAGTGACAAATCCTTATGTTCATATCTGATTAGTTCACTGAGTGACTAATATATCTCTACAATTGACCAGCAACCTGTAATGTTGAGAAATCCAAGTCAAAATTATGATCATAATTTTGTTTTTAAATAAATTGCTATGTTTGACATAAATGTGGACAGCTGGTGCAACCAATTCCCTCATCTACTTCATTTTTCATCAGTTCTTAACTGCTAAGCATTGAAATCTTTATAGTAAAATGCTGGCTGAATGCTCAGAGTATGATAGGGGAAATGAATAAATATTAATTCCAAAAAGATGAAATTGAAGTCTCTCTGTTTAACGTGCCAAATTCCTGATGTGTGTGTAGACCTTGTGTTAGTCCCATTGACACTTTCTGAGCTTGGATGATGAAAACCATGATGATGTTGTTGCTAACAATTTGACAAGACAGATGGTTATTATTGCTGTGGTTTTACAGGCATATCAAACATGACAACACATTACTGGAGGCTGATTGCAGTTCATGCTCAGATATATGTCCTAACCGTTTGAACCCTCGCCTGCTGAAACAACTCATTGGTACATTGAGAGGAGCAATAGAGTGTGGAATGAGGAATCAGTTACACATTGTGACGTCACTCTTCACGTTCCTTCATCCTCTTCCCTTTATCTTGTTCCTCTCCTTGACGCAGATTTATTTGAGAAAGCATTTGAGAGATTCCAATCTGAGGAGATGGATAGACAGCCTATTCTCAGACCTCTGTTAGTGTCAGACAGTAATCAAGATTCCAATTGATGTAGCAGAGAGACCCCCAGGTTAACTTGACCTTCGATATAATGTGGAAAAGCTGCGCACATTCTATTCCTCCTTTCAGCATCTCATGCTCTCACTGTATCAGCCTCACAATGTTCTTGCTGCTATTAACTAAAGCTTTAATACATTCATGGGTGAAATACACTTGTTTGGATGACAAGCAGCATAATTGAATCTATATTTTGAATGTCACTTGAGTCATTGGTCCCAGTTGTTACAAGTGGAGTACAGAAGACTCTTGAATCTATCCTCCCACCATCTCAAAGGGACATTGTCAAGTTTTACTCCAAGCACAGAGTGTTGTTTTATAATATTCAATATGCAGTGCAATTATTCCACTGCTTTAATGATGCAACAATTTAACTCCTCGACACTCTTTACCATGCCTGACAATCAGAATTCACTGACGTGAGCAAGATGGATTTTAGTAATAATGTGTGACCTCTAGGCTGGAGAGGGGTTAACCTGTGTGACACAGTAAGGTGATTGAACATGTGGAAGACGGGTGACATCTGCCATTAACTTAGAGTCATAGAGATGTACAGCACGGAAACAGACCCTTCGGTCCAACCCGTCCAGACTGACCAGATATCCTAAATTAATCTAGTCCCATTTGCCAGCATTTGGCTCATATCCCTCTAAACCCTTCCTAATCGTATATCCATCCAGATAACTTTTAAATGTTGTATTTGTATCAGCCCCCATCACTTCCTCTGTAAGCTCATTCCATACATACCCAGGTGATGATTTTTTTTACAAGATCCTAAGGGAGGCACAAAAGGAATCAGTAGCACTTTGAATGACTTGATCTGGGATCTGGGAAATTGGTTCATTGACCAAGCATCCAGTTACACCTCCTCTCATCCGGCAATTTATTACAAGTAATAAATTCATGAGCTTCCCAGCCTTGCTAAGGAAACGGAACTGTTCTCCCAGGGATTAATTTATGGAGTTCATAAAATCAACGTCTCTCTCCAAAGCAATCATTATTTATCCATTATGAAGCTATCTTATTTTAACTTTGTATTGCAGCTTGTACAAAATGTTGAGGATTTTATTCCAGAGAAATGCTCTGGGCAAGGCTGTGTGAAGGACTACAACATATCACCTCAAGCTGGTGTCCGACGTGAAGTCTCATTGTCTTGCAGTGATTCAGCAAGAACATACGTGCATGCATCAAGAGACATGTGATGTTCATTCAGCCAATGAAAGCTTTGAGAGATGCCGTGACTGAGAATGCTCTTTGGCCCAGTCAGTCAGTATTCAGACCATGGCACAAGCATATGTTAAAGTCCATTCGTCACTCAGTCTCTATGAGCATCTAGTGGGACCTTTCTGTGTTTTAAACTCGAAATAGCGTTGAACCATCATGTAGCATTTCCGTCTGCAACATCCACCAAGTTTGTGTGGCCTCTCAGTACTGACTTGCAAACATAGCTCCAATTAATATTTAGTTATGAGGAATTTCAAGCCGATATTCAGGCCAACTGCTTTCGTTGCCAAACTGATTTAACTCAGCACCATAAGAGGCAAGGAGCAAAGAGAAAGGACAATTTTGTTCCTAGATTCTGGGGATATAGGATAATGGCATCCATGCCTTTTAGGATAGATATGGGGAGGAAATTCTTCACCAAGAGGCTGTGGATCTTTGGAATTCTCCACCCTAGAGAGTTGTGGAGGCTGAGTATGTTCAAGACAGACAGGAATAGATTTTTACACACCAGTAACATCAAGTGATATGGACACAATATGGAGGAAGTGGCATTGATGTTGATGATTAAACATGAGTACAATGGCAGAGCAGTCTCAAGGGGCCGAATGGCCTACTCCTGTGTTCCTATCCAGCTGATTTTGGGCTGGATTTAACTTTCAGATCTAAAGGTGACCAATCGGTAAGAATTTCTTCCCCATATCTATCCTAAAAGGCATGGATGCCATTATCCTATACTCCCAGATTCCAGGAACAAGATTGTCCTTTCTCTTTGCTCCTTGTCTCTTATGGTCGCTTATCAGTTTGGCAATGCCTCATCCTTCCAGTGATGTTTGACCTAATGTGTTACAGAACAATATGGAATAAATAAAAGGAATTAACTCAGTTCTGTAATACTTGGTAGCAGTGTAAAGCAGATTTCCAATTCTCTATTACCCACTTTAAGCTATATAAGTATGCTTTTATTAAATTCTGCTATCTGGCAATATTTCTCGTAATTTGTGACTGTGTGTTTATAGCAGGGAATCACTGCACTTTTCATAAATTCTTTGACTCATGTTCATTTACAAAAACTTTCGCATTTCCATTTTAACTTAGAAACCCGGCTGACTGACCACTTTTATAAAACATTAAATAATTAATGACATAAATGTATTTCTTTAAATGTCAAGGTACCATTTAATTTTTTTTTCCTACATTAAGCAGCTAATTCGAACTTCAGTGCTTAAATTTTAGCATCTTGCATTCTTGTAGCCATTTGGAGCGGGCTTTATAAATCTTTCCCAATGAAGCATCACAAATTGGAAACATTAGCTCTGTTTTTCTTTTCACTGATATGACCAGGCTTGCTGAGTTTCTCCAGTACTGTCTTCTTCGCTCAGAATTGCAACATAGTGTTTTGCTTGTGATTACAATCATTTTTACCATTTGTGAATGCTGCAGATGGCTTTATTATAATCCATGAAATTACTGTAGAAATAATTTCACTTGTGTTATTATACATTCTGATTTGTTTTTATTCATTCAATGGATGTAGGCATTGCTAGCTTGATCTGCACCTGTTGCCTACCCCTAACTGTCCTGGGAAGCTTGGTAATGAGCTGACTGCTTAAACTGCTGCTGTCCACATGGTGTAGGGATGCGCTTGATGCTGTTAGGAAGGAGTCTTTGTCCTTCTGGGTGGTGGAGCTTTAATTAATTAATTGGGTTGTGGTGGATGATATGAAAAAAAAGAGTTGAGTTCTGAGGGGTCTTGTGGCACAGTAGTAGCACCATTTCCTCTGATCCAGGATAAAGTCCCAACTGCTCCTGAAATGTTTTGTAACACGCCTGAACAGGTTGATTAAAAATACCTAACAGCTGAGTCTCACTGAGAGAGACATAGCCACCAAAGGAGAGGGAGTGCATCGTCTCCGACTCTGAAATAATTTTTTTTAATTGCTCCTTCTCTCTCTACCCTTCCTTTTAGTTCTGTTGTTGCACTTCCCCTGTGGGCAATGCTTCCTAATTATTAATTGTATAGTCATTCTTTCTGGGTGATTTAGTGATGGTTATGTAAAAAAAGGAGCTGGGTTTCTCCTGTGGTGGGAGTGGAGGGTGTTGCACACAACAATACTGTGTAACGATGTGGTTACACAGTCTCCCAGCCAAATTGTATATTCTCTGGTGCTGTGAAATGCATGGACTGTGTGCATGTTGGTTGTCGGAGATTGCATCCACCTTTTAGTTAGTTTAAAAAATATTTATTATTTTTCTTTTGGCTGCACTTCAGCCCTGCCTTTCTGACATTTGGCCATCCAGTGCAGAGGGATGCAGGCATGTCGAACGGCCTGCTCATGGGTCTGGCCAAGATGGCCATGCGCTGGGACGGGCAGTGGGCCATGGTGGGGCATAGTTCCCAACTGCCTGCCTGTCTTCCTTGGCTATCTTCATATCCAGATGTCCTTGGAGAGAGGGAGCATGTGTATCCACTCATAACCTTGAGGTGTTTAGAAAGTGGTGGGCGGCACGGCGGCACAGTGGTTAGCACTGCTGCCTCACAGCGCCAGAGACCCGGGTTCAATTCCCGCCTCAGGCGACTGACTGTGTGGAGTTTGCACATTCTCCCCGTGTCTGCGTGGGTTTCCTCCGGGTGCTCCGGTTTCCTCCCACAGTCCAAAGATGTACAGGTCAGGTGAATTGGCCATGCTAAATTGCCTGTAGTGTTAGGTAAGGGGTAGATGTAGGGGTATGGGTGGGTTGCACTTCGGTGGGGCGGTGTGGACTTGTTGGGCTGAAGGGCCTGTTTCCACACTGTAAGTAATCTAATCTAATCTAATCAAAGGCTGGAGTGAATGTTCCCCACTCCAACTCCACTCTAACTTAATCCCCTCACCTCGTTTATGTTGAGTGAAGTGCTGGACTGGTCGAAAGTGGAAAGCAGCTTCTGCAAGAAACACAGAACTCTGGTGATAAGATTCTGTTGTGGGATTAACATCAGTCAGATTATTTACCATCCTGTACAAGCCATATGTTTGGATTTGCTTCCTGCCTATCGTGGGGGAATTTAGTAGCTTGCTGGTGTTGCTGAACTATAGGCAGTAATTGACCACATTTCTCAATCTTCAATGTTTTAGTCTCATTGAATGTTTACTGTGAAATGAACATGGTTATTCTGCCACCTAGTGGACCTGTTGTGTACAACTGCCCTGACGCATTCCCATTCCAGGCTCAGCAATAATTTCCTCAGTTTGGCACTGATGCTGAAAACTGCAGTGTGCAAATCATGAGGGCTGGCAAAACCTAGCCCCCAGTTGCAAAGGCCAAAATATGATCTGCAGTGGGGTTTGACGTGTCAGTTAACAGAAGGAACAGGATATAGGTGAGAGGTAAAAGAGTCAGAGACAGCGTGCAGAAACATTATGGAAGAGAATCTGGAATGCTTTGCCTGAAGGAGTTGTGGGAATCTTGTCACTCGTCCCACACTTGAAGGATGACATTTACAAGTTTGTACCATGTGACTTCATGTGACTTAATAGGCTGATCCTCCACCACAGATCTTTGGACACATGGAGCAGGTCATCCCTTGAGGTGGTGGGACCCAGAGGACAGGTTTTGCTTCCTTTTTCTTCTGTTTCTGCCTCTGTTTGTCCTCAGCATTGTATTGTTTGTTTGGCAAATACAAATTCCCAGAACCAAGTGATAGCTTCTCCATTTGATGAGTATTTCCTCACTTAGCCTGTAGAGGGCACACTCCTTGGAAATGTGCAGTGTTGTTTGTGTCTCGCCATGGTGGGTAGATGAGGGAGTGGTTTGGCTGCACAGGAGCCCTGGCTTAACCTGAACCTGTTTAACAAAGACCTCATCATAGAACATAGGACAATACAGCACAGAACAGGTCCTTCGGCCCTCGATGTTGCGCCGACCTGTGAACTATTCTCAGCTCGTCTCCCTACGCTATCCCATCATCATCCATGTGCTTACCTAAGGCTTGTTTAAGTCTCCCTAATGTAGCTGAGTTGACTACATTAGCAGGTAGGGTATTCCACGCCCTTACCATTCTGTGCATAAAGAACCTGCGTAAAAGAATCTATCACCCCTCAATTTGTAGTTATGCCCTCTCGTACAAACTGATGTCATCATCCTAGGAAAAAGTCTTTCACTGTCTACCCTATCTAATCCTCTGATCATCTTGTATGTCTCTATCAAATCCCCCCTTAGCCTTCTTTCCAATGAGAACAGACCCAAGTCTCTCAGCCTTTCCTAATAAGACCTTCCCTCCAGACCAGGCAACATCCTGGTAAATCTCCTCTGCACCTTTTCCACATCCTTCCTATAATGGGGTGACCAGAACTGTACACAATACTCCAAGTGTGGCCACACCAGCGTTTTGTACAGTTGCAGCATGATATTGCGGTTCCGGAACTCAATCCCTCTACCAATGAAACCTAACACGCCGTATGCCTTCTTCACAGGGCTACCCACCTGGGTGGCAACTTTCAGAGATCTATGCACATGGACTCCAAGATCCTTCTGCATATCCACACTACCAAGAATCTTTCCATTGACCCAGTTCTCTGCCTTCCTGTTATTCTTCCCAAAGTGCATCACCTCACATTTAGCTGCATTGAACTCCATTTGCCAC
Organism: Chiloscyllium punctatum; assembly: GCF_047496795.1. Classification (NCBI taxonomy): domain Eukaryota; kingdom Metazoa; phylum Chordata; class Chondrichthyes; order Orectolobiformes; family Hemiscylliidae; genus Chiloscyllium; species Chiloscyllium punctatum. Next base: position 55,739,809 of record NC_092777.1, read on the forward strand.
CTCTCAGCCCAATTCTGCAGTTTATCCAAATCCCCCTGCAACCTGTAACATTCTTCCACACTGTCCACTACTCCACCGACTTTAGTGTCGTCTGCAAATTTACTAATCCATCCACCTGTGCCTGCGTCTAAGTCATTTATAAAAATGACAAACAGCAGTGGTCCCAAAACAGATCCTTGTGGAACACCACTAGTAGGCAGCACGGTGGCACAGTGGTTAGCACTGCTGCCTCACAGCGCCAGAGACCCGGATTCAATTCCAGCCTCAGGCAACTGTCTGTGTGGAGTTTGCACATTCTCCCCGTGTCTGCGTGGGTTTGCTCCGATTTCCTCCCACAGTCCAAAAATGTGCAGGATAGGTGAATTGGCCATGCTAAATTGCCCGTAGTGTTAGGTGAAGAAGTAAATGTAGGGGAATGGGCCTGGGTGGGTTGCTCTTCAGAGCGTTGGTGTGGACTCGTTGGGCCAAAGAGCCTGTTTCCACACTGTAAGTAATCTAATCTAGTAACCAGACTCCAGGCTGAATATTTTCCATCAACCACCACTCACTGCCTTCTTTCAGAAAGCCAGTTTCTAATCCAAACTACTAAATCACCCTCAATTCCATGCCTCTGCATTTTCTCCATCAGCCTACCATGTGGAACCTTATCAAAGGCTTTACTGAAGTCCACGTATACCACGTCAACTGCCCTACCCTCATCGACGTGCTTGGTCACCTTCTCAAAAAACTCAATGAGGTTTGTGAGACAACCTGCCCTTGACAAAACCATGTTGACTATCTGAAATCAAATTGTTGCTTGCTAGATGATTATAAATCTTATCTTTTATAATCCTTTCCAAAACCTTTCCTACAACAGAAGTAAGGCTCACTGGTCTATAATTACCTGGGTTATCTCTGCTGCCCTTCTTGAACAAGGGCACAACATTTGCAATCCTCCAGTCCTCGGGTACTAAACCTGTAGACAATGATGACTCAAAGATCAAAGCCAAAGGCTCTGCTATCTCCTCCCTAGCTTCCCAGAGAATCCTTGGATAAATCCCATCCGGCCCAGGGGATTTGTCAACTTTCACTCCTTCTAGAATTGATAACACCTGTGCGTAACTAACCTCAATCCTTTTTAGTCTAATATCTCGTACCTCATTCTTCTCCTCTATAATATTCTCCTTTTCCTGAGTGAACACTGATGAAAAATGTTCATTTAGCACTCCTCTGATCTCTACAGGATCCACACTGAAGTTCCCACTTCTGTCTTTGATTGGCCCTATTTCTACCCTAATCATCCTTTTATTCCTTACATACCTATAGAAAGCTTTAGGGTTCTCCTATATTCTATTTGCTAAAGACTGCTCGTGTCCTCCATGTGCTCTTCTTAACTCTCTCTTTAAATCCTTCCTAGCTGATCTGTAACTCTCCATCGCCTCATCTGAACCATTTTGCCTCATCAACACATAAGCCTCCTTCTTCCTCGCAAGAAGACATGCAATTGCTGTAGTAAACTATGGTTCCCTTACCTTATCACTTCCTCCCTGCCTGACAGGGACATACCTATCAAGGACACACAATATCTGTTTCTTAAACCAGCTCCAAATTTCCATTGTCTGCATCCCCTGCATTTTGCTACCCCATTCTATGCATCCTAATTCTTGCCTAATCGCATTGTAATTGCCCTTTCCCCATCGATAACTCTTGACCTGTGGCATGTACCTATCCCTTTCCATCGCTAAACTAAACGTAACTGAACTATGGTCACTCTCTCCAAAGTGCTCACCTACAACTAAATCAAACACCTGGCCTGGTTCATTACCAAGCACCAGATCCAGTGTGGCCTCCCCTCTTGTCGGCCCTTTGATATATTGTGTCAGGAAACTCTCCTGTACACATTGGACAAAAACTGATCCATCGAACATACTGGAGCTATAACATTTCCAGTCAATGTTGGGGAAGTTAAAGGCCCCATAATGACCACTGTGTTCCTTTCACTCCTACCCAGAATAATTTTGCTAATCCTCTCCTCCACATCCCTGGAACTCAGCGGAGGCCTATAAAAAACTCCAAGCAGTGTGTCCTCTCTTGTTTCTAACTTCAGCCCACACTACCTCAGTAGACGAGTCCACCGTTATACTATCCTTGACTAACAAGGCCACACCTCCCCCTCTTTTACCGCCTTGCCTGTTCTTAATGAAAGATCTAAACCCTGGAACCTGCAACATCCACTCCTCACCCTGCTCTATCTATGTCTCTGAAATGGCCACAACATCGAAGTCCCAGGTACCTAGCCATGCTGCAAGCTCACCTACCTTATTTCGGATACTTCTGGCGTTGAACTAGACACACTTCAAACCAGTTTGCTGTCTGCCAGCACATTCCTGTGACCCTCAAAATCCTGTCCCTGTCCTTCCTACTCTCATCCTCCTGTGCACTGCAACTACACCTCTGGTTCCCATCTCCCTGCTGAGTTAGTTTAAACCCACTCGAATAGCACCAGCAAATTTCCCACCCAGGATATTAGTACCCCTCTTGTTCAAGTGAAGACCGTCCCGTTTGTACAAGCCCCACCTTCCCCAGAATGAGCTCCAATTACCCAAGTACCTGAAACCCTCCCTCCTGCACCATCCCTGCAGTCATGTGTTCAGCTGATATCTCTCCCTATTCCTTGCTTCACTATCACACGGCACGGGTAACGAACCAGAGATAACAACTCTGTTTGTTCTAGCTCTCAGCTTCCACCCTAGCTCCCTGAAATTCTGCCTTCCATCCCTATCCCTCTTTCTACCTATGTCGTTGGTACCTGCATGCACAATGACTTGAGGCTGGTCCCCCTCTCCCTTCAGGACCCCAAAGATGCAATCCGAGACATCACGGACCCTGGCACCTGGGAGGCAACACACCAACCGCGAGTCTCGTTCATTCCCAACAAACCTTCTATCTGAGCCTCTCACTATCGAGTCCCCAATGACTAACACTCTCCTCCTTTCCCTCCTTCCCTTCTGTGCAACAGGGACAAGCTCTGTGCCAGTGACCTGGGCCCCACTGCTTGCCCCTGGTAAGTCATTCCCCTCAACAGTATCCAAAATGATATACATGTTTTTCAGGGAATGACCACAGGGAATCCCTCCACTGACTGTTGTTTTCCCCTTTCGAACAGTCACCCAGCTTTCTTCTTGCCTAGGAGTGACTACTTCCCTGTAACTCCTATCTATCACAGCCTCTGCCTCCCAAATGATCCAAAGTTCATCCAGCTCCCGCTCCTGTTCCCTAACGCGGCCTTGGAGGAGCGGGAGTTGGGTGCACCTCCTGCAGATGTACTTGGATGGGACACGAATGGCATCCCTCACCTCCAACATCATGCAGGAGGAACATTGCTCTCCCTGCACTGCCATCCCTGCTAGTCCCCTAGTCACAAAGTAAAAAAGAGATGCTTACCTGATGTATCCCTGGTCTTTAAGGTGAGAGGAGGTGGTTGGGTGGGAGGCCCTACAAAGATAGGGTCTCGGGTTGAGAAGACACTGACTTATATAGCAGGGCGGAAATAAAAATAAGAATTCCCACCGTTCCCAGAAACCTCTGCGCTCTGACTTCAAATTTAATGTGGCCAGCAGAGAAAAAGCAGAATGGTGTGTTGTTTCACTGGTGCCAGGATCAAGGATGTCTCAGAGAGGGTGCAGAATGTTCTCACGGGGAAGAGGGGCCAGCAGGAGGTCATTGTCCACATTGGAACCAACGACATTGGAAGGGAAAAGGTTGAGACTCTGAAGGGAGATTACAGAGAGTTAGGCAGAAATTTAAAAAGGAGGTTCTCAAGGGTAGTAATATCTGGATTACTCCCGGTGCTACGAGCTAGTGAGCGCAGGAATAGGAGGTTAGAGCAGGTGAATGTATGGCTGAGGAGCTGGTGTGTGGGAGAAGGACTCACATTTTTGAATCATTGGAATCTCTTTTGGGGTAAAAGTGACCTGTACAAGAAGGATGGATTGCACCTAAATTGGAAGGGGACCAAGATACTGGTAGGGCAATTTGCTAGAACTGCTCGGGAGGATTTAAACTAGTAAGGTGGGGGGTTGGGACCCAGGGAGATAGTGAGGAAAGAGATCAATCTGAGATGGGTACAGCTGAGAACAGAAGTGAGTCAAACAGTCAGGGCAGGCAGGGACAAGGTAGGACTAATAAATTAAACTGCATTTATTTCAATGCAAGGGGCCTAATAGGGAAGGCAGATGAACTCAGGGTATGGTTAGGAACATGGGACTGGGATATCATAGCAATTACAGAAACATGGCTCAGGGATGGGCAGGACTGGCAGCTTAATGTTCCAGGATACAAATGCTACAGGAAGGATAGAAAGGGAGGCAAGGGAGGAGGGGGCGTGGCATTTTTGAGAAGGAATAGCATTACAGCTGTGCTGAGGGAGGATATTATCGGAAATACATCTAGGGAAGTTATTTGGGTGGAACTGAGAAATAAGAAAGGGATGATCACCTTATTGGGACTGTATTATAGACCCCCAATAGTCAGAAGGAAATTGAGAAACAAACTTGTAAGGAGATCTCTGCTATCTGTAAGAATAATAGGGTGGTTATGGAAGGGGATTTTAACTTTCCAAACATCGACTGGGACTGCTATAGTGTTAAAGGTTTAGATGGAGAGGAATTTCTTAAGTGTATACAAGACAATTTTCTGATTCAGTATGTGGATGTACCGACTAGAGAACATGCAAAACTTGACCTACATTTGGGAAATAAGGCGGGGCAGGTGACTGAGGTGTCAGTGGGGGAGCACTTTGGGGCCAGCGACTATAATTCTATTCATTTTAAAATAGTGATGGAAAAGGATAGACCAGATCTAAAAGTTGAAGTTCTAAATTGGAGAAAGGCCAATTTTGACGTTATTAGGCAATTACTTTCGAAAGCAGATTGGAGGCAGATGTTTGCAGGTAAAGGGACGGCAGGAAAATGGGAAGCCTTCAGAAATGAGATAACAAGAATCCAGAGAAAGTATATTCCTGTCAGGGTGAAAGGGAAGGCTGGTAGGTATAGAGAATGCTGGATGACTAAAGAAATTGAAGGTTTGGTTAAGAAAAAGCAGGAAGCATATGTCAGGTATAGACAGGATAGATCGAGTGAATCCTTAGTATAAAGAAAGTAGGAGTATACTTAAGAGGGAAATCAGGAGGGCAAAACGGGGACATGAGATAGCTTTGGCAAATAGAATTAAGGAGAATCCAAAGGGTGTTTACAAATATATTAAGGACAAAAGGGTAACGAGGGAGAGAATAGGGCCCCTCAAAGATCAGCAAGGTGGCCTTTGTGTGGAGCCACAGAAAATGGGGGAGATACTAAATGAATGTTTTGTATCAGTATTTACTGTGGAAAAGGATATGGAAGATATAGATTGTAGGGAAATAGATGGTGACATCTTGCAAAATGTCCAGATTACAGAGGAGGAAGTGTTGGATGTCATGAAACGGTTAAAGGTGGATAAATCCCCAGGACCTGATCAGGTGTACCTGAGAACTCTGTGGGAAGCTAGAGAAGTGATTGCTGGGCCTCTTGCAGAGATATTTGTATCACCAATAGTCACAGATGAGGTGTTGGAAGACTGGAGGTTGGCAAATGTGGTGCCACTGTTTAAGAAGGGTGGTAAAGACAAGCCAGGGAACTATAGACCGGTGATCCTGACCTCGGTGGTGGGCAAGTTGTTGGCGGGAATCCTGAGGGACAGGATGTACATGTATTTGGAAAGGCGAGGACTGATTAGGGATAGTCAACATGGCTTTGTGTGTGGGAAATCATGTCTCACAAACTTGATTGAGTTTTTTGAAAAAGTTAAAAAAGAAGATTGATGAGGGCAGAGCAGTAGATGTGATCTATATGGACTTCAGTAAGGCGTTCGACAAGGTTCCCTATGGGACACTGATTAGTAAGGTTAGATCTCATGGAATACAGGGAGAATTAGCCATTTGGATACAGAACTGGCTCAAAGGTAGAAGACAGAGGGTGATGGTGGAGGGTTGTTTTTCAGACTGGAGGCCTATGACCAGTGGAGTGCCACAAGGATCGGTGCTGGGCCCTCTACTTTTTGTCATTTCTTTAAATGACTTGTCTGCGAGCATAAGAGGTACAGTTAGTAAGTTTGCAGATGACACCAAAATTGGAGGTGTAGTGGACTGCGAAGAGGGTTACCTCAGATTACAACAGAATCTGAACCAGCTGGGCCAATGGGCTGAGAAGTGGCAGATGAGGTTTAATTCAGATAAATGCGAGGTGCTGCATTTTGGGAAAGCAAATCTTAGCAGGACTAATACACTTAATAGTAAGGTCCTAGGGAGTGTTGCTGAACAAAGAGACCTTGGAGTGCAGGTTCATAGCTCCTTGAAAGTGGAGTTGATAGATAGGTTAGTGAAGAAGGCATTTGGTATGCTTTTCTTTATTGGTCAGAGTATTGAGTACAGGAGTTGGGAGGTCATGATGCGGCTGTACAGGACATTTGGTCAGGCCACTGTAGGAATATTGCGTGCAATTCTGGTCTCCTTCCTATCGGAAAGATGTTGTGAAACTTGAAAGGATTCTGAAAAGATTTACAAGGATGTTGCAAGGGTTGGAGGATCTGAGCTACAGGGAGAGGCTGAACAGGCTGGGGCTGTTTTCCCTGGAGTGTTGGAGGCTGAGGGGTGACCTTATAGAGTTTTACAAAATTATGAGGAGCATGGATAGGATAAATAGGCAAAGTCTTTTCCCTGGGGTCAGGGAGTCCAGAACTAGAGGGCATAGGTTTAGGGTGAGAGGGAAAAGATATATAAGAGACCTAAGGGGCAACATTTTCACACAGAGGGTGCTACGTGTATGGAGTGAGCTGCCAGATGATGTGGTGGAGGCTGGTACAATTGCAACATTTAAGAGGCATTTGGATGGTTATATGAATAGGAAGGGTTTGGAGGGATATGGGCCGGGTGCTGTCAGGTGGGACTAGATTGGGTTGGGATATCTGGTCGGCATGGACGAGTTGGACCGCAGGGTCTGTTTCCATGTTGTACATCTCTATGACTCTAAAAGCACCAATCCTGGCAAGCCCCTGGTGCAAGCTCCCGCCCTTCGAGTTGCTGCTGTTGCTGAAAACAGGCAAATGGTCTCTAAACTGTGATACATCTAGGTGACCATTTTGAATGACTGACAGGAAACTCCTCTTCGTCATTAATGTCAATGTTGCTATGTTGCAAGGAAATCCTCAGTTTGTTTTTGTAGCCTCTTATTCATCCTCCTTTGGAACCCTGGCCATTTTAGAGTTGAGAAAACAGAACCTCGCTAGGGGAGCTGCTTTTCAGGACATAGTGGCCACAATTTGTTGAATAGGAATTTTCGTGGAATGCTTGTGGAACTGGCTTCAAGTGGGTCATTGCATTCGTCAGATGGTTCTCTTGCAGAATCTGAAGAATATGGCAGAGGCAGTGCTGGTGGAATGACTTCCCTTCGGGGCTGACTGCAGTAAGGAGTGTGGTGATGACACCAGTCCTCTACCTTGTTCACTGGGGGAGGTCTTTGTTGTTAAACAATCACAGCTGTTTGTGTTGAGTTGCCTTGGAAATGGTGACACCTTGAGAGAGATGGTAACCAAGGTATGAGAGATGAAATATTTATCTGAGCAAGCCTAGTTTGTGATATGAGTTTAGTTTTGACAACATTCAAAGACAGGCCAAGTCCCTTGCCTGCAGAATTGAAGAGATCAGTTGTGGCTTGCAAATTGGGTGCAAATAAGTAATAACACTACAGTCATCCACTGTGAGGTAGATTCTAAATAGTACAAGGACTACCACACAGCCTTGCTTGATACTGGTCCAGATTTTGAAGGCTTCTGTTTCAGACCTCCCACTCAAGATATCTGCAGTCATAGCATCACAAAGCAGTTGAAGGATTTTGATGAAGTATTTTGGACATCCAGATCTCTAGAGTACAAGCCATAGAATCTCACAATTTACTCAATCAAACAATTTGGTCAGGTCAATGAATGGGGTGAAGAGATCTTGATTCTCAACATTTTGCTCTTGGATTTTCTTGGTTACAAAGACTCTGTCAGATTAGATTAGATTCCCTACAGTGTGGAAACAGGCTCTTGGCCCCAACAAGTCCACACCAATCCTCTGAAGAATAACCCATCCAGTCCCATTTCCCTCTGACTAATGTACCTCACGCTATGGGCAATTTAGCATGGCCAATTCACCTGACCTGCACATCTTTGGACTGTGGGAGGAAACTGGAGCATCCAGAGGAAACCCACACAGATACGGGGAGTATGTGCAAACTCCACACAGACAGTTGCCCGAGGCTGGAATCGAACCTGGGACCCTGGTGCTTTGAGGCAGTAGTGCTAACTACTGAGCCACCGTGCCTTCTGGGAGGTCTAAAGTCATTCTGTGTGCCTCTTGGAGGATTTCTTCAGCAACAATACGTACTAATCCAGTAACTCCTCTGTCACGGAACCACAGTGACAGCTGATACTCTATCAGAGTATGGCCTAGGACCCTGTGGTAGAATCCATGGATTGGCCATCATCAATTGGAGAACTGCAGCAAGCCATCCATTTGAATGAAAAACCTGCTGATGGCACTCCAACTGAGAGAAAGTGAGGATTGCAGATTAGATTAGATTACTTACAGTGTGGAAACAGGCCCTTCGGCCCAACAAGTCCACACCAAACTCGCCACTTACCCAGACCCATTCCCCGACATTTACCCCTTCACCTAACACTACAGGCAATTTAGCATGGCCAATTCACCCAACCTGCACATTTTTGGACTGTGGGAGGAAACTGGAGCACCCGGAGGAAACCCACGCAGACACAGGGGGAATGTGCAAACTCCACACAGAGAGTCGCCTGAGGCGGGAATTGAACCCGGGTCTCTGGCGCTGTGAGGCAGCAGTGCTAACCACTGTGCCACCGTGCCGCCCACAAATTCTGGAGATCAGGGTCAAAACGTGTGGTGCTGGAAAAGCACAGCAGGTTAGGCAGCATCTGAAGAGCAGGAGAGTCAATGTTTCAGGCATTCCTGATGAAAGGCTAATCCTGCTCCTTGGATGCTGCCTGACCTGCTGTGCTTTTCCAGCGCCATAGCTTTTGCACTCCAACTGAGGCCTACAAAGTTTGTGGGCCCTTGCTCATATCAAGGCTCAATGCACTCCAACCCCTTGACTTCCAGAAGGTGACAATTGCAATTATCTTTAAGAAGACAGATGCATCACATTGTGGAAGCTATTGAGGTAGATCCCTGCTGTCCACAACACTCGAAATCTTGTTTTCCCTTGTTTCCTCCAATTCCAATGAAAGCAGATGCCTCTATTCTTGCTGAGCTGAATACCAACTTAAAGAGTCTGCAGAGAGCTAGCACCCAAGTTCAGTGAGTAATGGGGAAGGCAAATAGAGATGTTGACTTCTATTTCAAAGGGAACGGCATATAAAACTGGGGATGCCTTGCCAAAAGTATACAAGGCACAAATCAGACAGCACCTGAAATACAGTGAACAGTTTTAGTCTCTATTAGAAACATATATGACACTGGAAACAATTCAGTGAAGGTACGTTAGGTTAATCCTGGGTATGGAGGGGTTTTCTTATGAGGACAGCTTTTCTTATTCATTTATGGGATGTGGGCAGTGCTGCTCAGTTCAGCATTTATGACTCAGTCCTAATTGCCAGAGGGCAATTAAGGATCAAGCATTTTTCTGTGGGTCTGGAGTCCCGCTGAAGGCCAGACCAGGTAAGGATGGCAGTTTCCTTCCCTAAAGAGCATTAGTGATCCAGATGGATCTTCCATGATTTGACTCTTGTTTCCAGAACCTTATTGAATTCAGCAGCCATCATCTGCTCTAGCAGGATTTGAACTTAGGTTCTTGGAACAGTACCTGGGTCCATAGATTATTAGTCTAGCAATAGGCTAGGCTACCTGCCTCCCCTTCCAAGGGTTGGGTAGGTTGAGTAAGTTGGGCCTGTACTCACTGGAGTTTTCTCGAATGAGAGGAGACCTCTCCTTTCTCCAAGAACACTCATTTCTGTGGCTGCGGAGGTGACAGTAGGATGGGATGTTGCCTCCAGGTTTTGGGATCAAGGCTGGCACTGAATGAATGCAGGACATTCTGAAGGGAAAAGAAAACAGCGGATACTATGTTCGTGTCAGTACCAATGACGTAAATAAAAAGAGGATAGAGTTATAGGGTCATCCAGTGTAGGAACAGGCCCTTTGGCCCACCGTGTCTATGCTGACCAACACACACTGAACTACACTAATCCTGTTTATCTCCACTTGGTCCATACCTTACTGCCCTGGCATTTTACGTTCTCATCCAAGTGCTTCTTAAATGTTCCAAAGCACCTGCGTCTCAGGCAGCATCTTGCATGTATTTGCCATTCTTCTGGGTGATTTTTCTTTCAGATCTCCTGTAAACCATGTGCTCGCCACCTTCAAACTTGTGCCTGCTGGTCTTAGACATGTCTGCCATGAAGAATAGATTGTTATGATCTACTCTGTCTATACCTCACATAGTTTTATCATGGCTGTTGTCTTGCAACAGAATACCGAGACTAGGAAATAAATTAAAATGTAGGACCTAAGGGAGTAACCTCAGGATTGCTGTCAGTGTCACATGCTAGCAAGATCACATATAGGGGAATAGACCAGATGAATGCTAGTTGGTGGGGTGGTGTAAGATGGGGAGATTTAGATGCTTGAGCCCTTGGAAAGAGAGGTTGGATCCCAGCAGAATGGTTGGGGTATTTGCTAGTACTTTGGAGGAGGATTTAAACTAGAGTGGAAGGGTTAGGGTTAGGGTTAGAATTAGGATTAGGGTTAGGGTTAGGGTTAGGGTTAGGGTTATGGTTAGGGTTACGGTTAGGGTTATAGTTAGGGTTACGGTTAGGGTTAAGGTTATGGTTAGGGTTACGGCTAGGGATGGGAACCTGAACAAGGAGACCAGAATAGAATCAAAAATGAGAATGAAGCATAGAAAAATAAAAGCAAAAGTGGAGGGCAGAGAAAGGGCATGATAGCAGCAACTAAGGTTAGAGGACACAGAGAATGTGTAAAACATCAAACTAAAAGAATAAGACCATGAGATATAGGAGCAGAATGAGGCCATTTGGCCTAGAGTCTGCTTCATCATCTGAACATGGCTCAAACCCATTCTCCTGCCTTCTCCCGTAACCCTTGATCCCCTTACTAATCAAAAGCCAATCTTTCCCTTTCTTAAATACACTCAATCATTTGACGCCCACAGCCTTCTGCATCAATGAGTCCCTCTGGCTGAAGAAATTCTTCATCATTTCAGTTTGAAAGGGTTGTGCCTTCCCTCTGAGGCTGTGCCCTCGGGTCTTGGTCTCTGTACTAGTGGAAACATCTTCTTTACATTCACTGTATCCAGTCCTCTCAGTATTCTGTAAGTTTTGATCAGATCTCCCCTCATCCTCCTAAACTCCGTAGAGAACAGACCCAGAGTCTTCAGCCGCGCCTCATATGACAAGCCGATGTACTTTTAATGAATGTATGGAGCATTCACAATAAGATGGATGAATTAACAACACAAATAGTTATAAATAGGTATGATGTAATTGCAGTTTTGGAGTTGTGGCTGTGGGGTGACCACAGGTTGGAACTGAACATCCAAGGATATTCAACTTTTAGGAATGACCTGCAAAATGGAAAAAAAATGTCAGATGGCTATGTTAGTTAAAAATGAATTCAGCGCAATTGTAAGAAAGGATATTGGCAAAGAAAACCTCGATGTGGAATCAGTCTGGGTGGAGCTAAGAAGCGACCAAAGGTAGAAAACATTAGTTGGAGTTATCCATAGGCCTCCAATCAGTAATGATAAGATCAGTGATAGCATTAACAGGAACAGATGTATGCAACAAGACCGCTAGAATAATCATGAGTGCTTTTAATCTGTACAGGCTGGATAATCAACACAGACATTAATACTGTGGTGGATGATTTCCTGCTGTGAGACCAAGGTAGTTTATTCGACCTGTACACTGAAGAACTGTAGAACAGGCCTATGCTAGATTTGGTTCTGTAAACAGAGAAGCAGTCAGTTAGCAATCATGTTTTGAGAGACTGTTTAGGCAAAAATGACCATAACATATGAAGATTCTTCAGTGGGATAGAAAGTTAAATAGTTTGATCCAAACCTGGTGTCCTTAATGTAAACAAAGGACACTACTGTGATATAAGGGGTGAATTCACTGCAAAAGACTGAAAAGATGACAATGGCTAGACAAAGGTTAATATTTAAGGACGTAAAGTATGGATTCCAACATTATACATTCCTTTTGGCAAAAGAAGGTAATAAGAGATGTGGTCCAACCATGGGTAACAAAATAAGTTAAGGATAGTATTAGATACAAAGTGGAGTCATACAAAGTTGGAAGTAAAATTAGCAACTGGGGACTGGGAGAAATTTAAAATTCAGTACAGAAGACCAAGAAATTTATTAAGAAGTGAAAAATAAAGTATACCTCTAAACTTGCAAGGACCATAAAAGTGAGCTCTACGAGTTTCTGAAAGTAACAAGAAGTAAAAAGAAATACATCAGTGAAGACAAATGTCGGCCCTGAAACGGGAGAATTATAAACAGAGTTGAAGAAATAGCACATCAATTAAACAACCACTTTGCCCAGAAGCAAATACAAATCATTTCCCAGAAATGATAAGGAAGCAAGAGTCTTTTGGGAAGGAGGAATTGAAGAACTTTTTAAAAATTGTGCTGGAGAAATTAATGGGTCTGCAAGCTGATAAATCCCCAAACCCTGACAACCTATATCCCAGGGTAACAATGGAGGTGGCCACAGGAATACAGGATGCATTGATTGTCACCTTTCAAAATAAGTAGATTCTGGAATAGTCCTGGTAGATTGGAAGCTGTTTAAAAAGAGAGGAAAGGAGAAAACCAATAATTACAGACCGATGAGCTGAACATGAGTGGTAGAGAAATGCTGGAGTCTATTATAAAGAATGCAAGACACTTATGCAGATAACAGAAGTATTAGGAAATCACAAAGTCAGCATGGGTTTATGAAAGGAAAGTTGTGTTTGACAAACATATTGCAGCTTTAGATGATTGAGAACCAGTGGATGTGTTTTATTTGGATTTTCAGAAAACTTTTGATAATGTCCCACATAAGAGGTCATTGTCCAAAATCAAAGTGTATAGGATCAGTGGAAATATATTGGCATGGATTGAGAATTGGTTAGCGGGCAGGAAACAGTGGGTAGGGATAACTTAATCATTTTCAGAGAGTGGGAGGTGATGAAAAATAGAGTGCCCAGGTAATATGAATAGGAAGCGTTTGGAGGGATATTGGCCAGGTGCTGGCTGGTGGGACTAGATTGGGTTGGGATATCTGGTTGGCATGGACAGGTTGGACCGAAGGGTCTGTTTCAATGCTGTACATCTCGATGACTCTATGATGCTATGACTCTAGTGCATACACCCCAGCTATTCACAATACATATCAATGATTTGGATGAGGGAATTAAAAATGATTTTTTAAAGCTTGCTGAAGACATAAAACTAGGTTGTGGTGTGAGTGATGAATGGGATGTACAGCGGCCTCAGGGCGATTTAGCCAAGTTGAGTGAGTGCCAAATATGTGACAGATATAAGTATAACATGGATGACTGTGAAGTTGCCCATTCAGTAGGATAAAAAGAATAGAAGAATATTATTTAAATGATGATAGGTTGATGTACAAAGGGATGTGGGCGTTCTTGTTCACTGGTCATTGAAAGAAAGCATGCAGGTGGAGCAAGCAGTTAGAAAGGCAAATAGTATTTCAGCTTTCATTACAAGAGAGTTTAAGTACAAGAACGGGGGTGTCTTACTGTGGCTTTATAAGACCTTGGTGACACAATGCCTGGAGTATTATGTGCAGCTTTGGTGTCCTTACCCAAAAGATATACTTGCCTTAGAGGGAGTGCCATGAAGGTTCACCTGACTGATTCCTGTGCTGGCAGGTTTATTGTATAAAGAGAGATTGGGCCGGTTGTGCCCGTATTCACTGAACTTCAGAAGAATGAGAGGGGACCTCATTGAAGCGCATAGAATTCAGACAGGGCTGGATGCAGGAATAATGTTTCCCCAAGCCAAAAGAGCCAGAAAGGGGTCACAGTCTCAGATACACAGTGGGATATTTCTTCACTCAGAGGATGGTATATCTGAGGAATTGTCTACCACAGAAGACTATGGTGACCAAGTCAATGAACGTCTTGAAGAAAGGAATACATTTCTAGGGACTAAAGATGTCGAGGGATATGGGGAGAGATTGGGAATATGGCATTGAGAAAAATATCAGCCATGATCATGTTGAAGGTCTGAAGGGATTTGGTGCACAGAATGACCAGCTGCTGCCTATGTTTTCTCTTTCTACTGTTTCTATGAATCTATATGATTGGCTACTTTCTATACTTGATGGATGTTTGTTGCTGAATGCCTGCAGATGCCCTTGACTTGACACTACCATTCAAACTACCATTGGGAAATAGCTAATAGAGTTAATAACACAGAGTTTGCTAAATCTTTGTGGGGTGCTTTATTCAAGGTTGGTGGCAAATGCTGCTAGTTCACCCCAATCCTGGAATCTGGGCCTTTCCCTGCAACGTAAACTAACAGGAATTTGGAAAAGTGTGGGACATATGCCCCCTCAAGCGTGCTCCACCATCCAATAAGATGGTGGCTGATTTGATTACTCTACATTTCTGCCTAACCCTAATAACGTCTCTCCCCATTGATTATTGTAAAGGCTAAATCTTTTTAAAATTCCTTATTTTTGGTTTGTGGACTAAGAAAAGGAAGATACTACTTTTAAACCAAAGAGACTGTACAAATCGATGGCTGTATTTTTAAAAGCCGCGTTTGTTGGAGCAAATTGTGAGCTGACCATCAAACTCTGTGAGCTAACTTACATACATATCATCAACCTGAGCTACAAATCTTCTCGAAACTCGCTGGCTGTTTATAGTCTTGCTTTTCCCCATGAGTGCAAAAGCAGCTAGCACATATGATGGTCACCTGACCAGGTGACCAAAGTTTGTATGGGGCATGTGCAGTAGAAAACACCCAGCCTGCAAAGGGGAAGCAGCAACAAATCTCTCTCTGTCTCTTTCTCTCTTACACGGTGGTATAAATAAAAGCCTCCAGTAACAGCTGCTCGTGTTCCATGCACTTTCCTCTGCAAATTCCCTGTTGAATGAAGAATAAACTGCCTTTAAAGGCAGTGCGGAGATAAATTTTCGATCAGTAAGTGAAAGTGTGCAATGGTATGCAAACAACCTTGTGTCAACAGCAAGGTGTTAAAAGGATTTGTAAGATGCCAAAGGAAACACCTTATCAACTCCAGTGGTCTGGTGTTCCTGGTGCTATCGAACTGTGTTTTCCTGCTTTTATTTTCCTTTCCCACCATTAATATCCTTTACCAGTCTTTGAGCGTCAGTTTATATGTGAGAGAGGGAATTTAAGAAGAGGGTAAATTATAAAATTAAGTTATAGAGTTATAGGTTATAGAGTTTAAGTTATAGAATGATAAGTTAATGACTCATATTTTAATTGCTATTGGTTGAAGATAATTGGTTCATAATAATTGTAATTTTTCTATTGAGTACAGAAACCTGCTTTATTTTTAACCTGGCTGTGTCAACCACGTAAACTGATGGCTTTGAGACAAAAAAAACCTGCAGATGCTGGAATCCAAAGTAGACAGGCAGGAGTCTGGTAGAACACAGCAAGCAAGATAGCAACTGGAGGTGGAGAAGTCACCATTTTGGGTGTAACCCTTCTGCCTGACTGGGGGGGGGTGGGTGGGGGGTGGGTGTGGGGGGAGCTGCAGATAAAGGGGACAGCGGGGGCACGGTGGTGAAGTGGGGATAGGTGAAAACTGGTAGAGGGTATGACTTGGTTAGTCAATATGAGGAATGAATCCAGATGGTGGCAGGGAGCAGTGGAAGGGAGGGGGAGGGGCTGGGAAGGGAGTCGGGGGATGGGGAGGGAGGTTATTTGAAATTGAAACTGATGGCTTTGAACAGTTTGACTAAATCATTTCAAAATTATGACAAGATTGGGAATAGTCGGGTCTGATTTCCAAAGTAGCAAATGCTGTTTATTCATGCCTGATTGTGAAATCTGGACCATTGGCTTTCCCAGTGAGTTATGTCATTGTCAAGAATCTACCTACCCCCTGAATTAAACATATTCAAAGCCTTGATTCTGCTGCCTTTTGCAGATCAGAGTTGCATAGATTCATGACGCTCCTGTTAAAAACAAATTTTCTCTATTTTTGTCTTAAACAGGATAATATAAAATTGATATATCAAACCGACAACCTCTTATTTTTAAATAGTGACACCTAGTTCTAGATTCTCCCACGAGAATAAGTATATTTACCGTATCGATCCTGTCAAGACCTCTCAGGCTCTTATATGTTTCAGTCATGTCACCTCTCATTCTTCTGAACTCCAGCAGATACAAGCCAAGCCTGTTCAACCTTTCCTCATAAGACAACTCACCCATGTCAGGTATTAGATTAGTGGTGCTGGAAGAGCACAGCAGTTCAGGCAGCATCCAAGGAGCAGCGAAATCGATGTTTCGGGCAAAAGCCCTTCATCAGGTATTACCCCATTTCAGGTATTAGTCTAGTAAACCTTCTGTGAACTACACCTGATACTTTTACATCTTCCCTTAAGAAAGGAAACTAATACTGTACTCAATGTTCCAGTTCAATGTAGTTTTTGATTTTGATTTTATTGTCACGTGTATTTTGCAATAAGAATACAAAAAAAATACAGTGGAAAACTTTCATCTGTCACCCTCAAAATGGCGCCATTTTGAACAATTTAAGACTAAGAGAGAAAAGAGGAAGATATAGCTTGAAAAGGTTCCACCTGCACGCTATCCCTCCATCAACACTTTCATCCGTCTACACCAGATCCAAACAGCATCGAAGTTACTCGATCCTGTGGGATCAGTTGGTTACGGAGGCAGGCACTGAGGAGGCAAATGTGGCTGTGGTAGCGAGTCTGTTTCAGGACATGGTTGAAGAGCTTCAGGGCAGGGGAGATGACCCAGGTTGCAGTGAGAGAGAGAGAGACTCACTGAGATTCTTGTGGAGAGAGGAGGAGAACTTCTTCAAGGTAGACATCCTTGCAAGAGGATTCACAGTAAGGTTAAAATCAACTTGGCAAAAGTGAGGACTGCAGATGCTGGAAACTAGAGTTTAGATCAGAGTGGCGCTGGAAAAGCACAGCAGGTCAGGCAGCATCCAAGGAATAGAAGGGCTTTTCTGGTGAAGGGCTTTTGTCCAAAATGTCAATTTTCCTGCTCCTTGGATGCTGCCTGACCTGCTGTGCTTTTCCAGCACTACTCTGATCTAAACTCTGGTTTCCAGCATCTGCACACAACAGATGCAGTCCTCACTTTTGCTTACTCCTCCATCACCGCCTTGTCACCGCCCTGTACAGGACCAACCAGCGTCAGAGTCGCTTCTCTCACCACCAGGCCCACCTCATCGATGTTGCTGTGATGCTCTTCTGCTGCTGTCAGCGCTGCACCCAATGAACAACGAAGGTTCCAATCCTCAGGTGCCATCATTTGCCAATGAGCCTACCTTGCTGACGTCGCCTCTGTTGATGTAGCAGCCGCCAATTCTAGGTCCTGTGCTTGATCCAGAAAAGTAAAGAAGAGCTCACTCTCCTCTGCGCTGGACCCGCTCAAGGTCTGCAGTAGGCCTGCCCAAGGTCCATGCTCTGGGCCTGAATCAAGATCACTTGAGGGCTGCGTCCTGGGTCTGATCTCACCATTGCCGATGGTGTCCATGCTCTGGACAAGGTCAGTGAAAAAACAAGAAAAGAAACAGAAAAAAGTAGCCAAAGGAAAGCAGTTAGAGCGGACGACCGAGCAAATGCACAGAAGCCGTACTTCACCGCCATCTTGGACCCATTTGCTGTTACTAGTTGTCAAGGGAAGCTTGAGTCAGGCTCCTTGTAAATCCCGATCTCCTTCTCATGGAGAAGACTGCACACTGACAGTCAGAAACAACAACTCGGGGTCCACCAGCTTTCATATTTAAGTAATCTTTTGTACATTCCTTGCTTACCATTTACTTTAAGAATATATTTGAGCTATTCCAGGAGAAGTGGAATAGACATTTTTCATGTTTGACATTTTTAATTATGATACTTTGTACACCAGATGCACTTAGCACTATACTTCTGTTCTGTGCATGGATACAAATCAGAGAGTTCAGTACTGAAGCTCTAAGTGTAACTCATACCTGTACTTATGTGGTGTTAGGATTCAACTACCAAATGTGATTTCCAGAAGTGAATTGCTGGATAAAACTTCTCAATCTCACGTTATGCGATCTCTGAGTAACTTCCACGCAAACATCTTAATGTTGTTTCTAGGTAGCCGTAAACCTATGTCTTACTTTTTAGAAGCCGAACAACAGTTGTAGGAAATATTGCCCACAATTCTGTGGTAAGTCAAATATCTATCCAGTTTGTTCGGGAATAGGGAAATTTATTTAACATGCCAATGATATCCACACTTATTGTCATTGGGATGCTGCTAGATTTTTTAAACTCAATAGGATTTAGTTACCACAAATTATTTACCAAGAAGGACTTTGGCCACTATTAGATTGTTTATGTCACTGGAATCAATACTTACTGGGGGTCAGAGGAATGTGAAGTTGCGGGCAGAACCAGATCACCCACGATCTCATCAAAGGAGCAGGCCCAAGGGGCTGAATGATCAACTCTTGCTATTAATTTTTCTGATCATACATTGTTTACATTCATAGTGACTAACTTGGAATCCACTGGCCAATCATTGGAGAGGGAGGGAATTGGAAGTCACGTTGTCAACTTCCTATTGAGTTAGGGCACAAATTGAGCGCAAAACAGCTGGGTCAGGGTCACTTCAGCTGGTAAGAGAGAAGGGGAGGAGACTGTGGCCAAATAGCCATTAAATAACTCGACACAGCATAAAATTGGCTGAACAGTTTCCACAAGCAATGCTTGATGGATTGCAAAGAGGCTAAGGTTACCACAGGTCAAAAGTAAACAAGGGCCAGCTCAGATCTGGGTTGCATATTAAACAGGAGTGTTCAAAACTCATTAACAAATACTCAGCCAGATAAATAGGGTTAGACATTACGTTTGTGTGTTCCTGGTTTAGGCCAGACCACTTGGCATCTTGGAGTAATCATGTCTTGGAAAGGGGTTGGGTGCACCTAGGATGACCTGGCCTAACCTCATTGGGTGCTGTGATCCCTGCCGTGTGACCCCATTGGCTGAAGTCAGAGAACATTCCGGAAAGGCTCAGAAAGCGGGGATAAGAAGGGACACCAGGCAGCTATTCCCCCAGTGTAGATTAGACCAGCAAAAACTCTGTAGTAGACTCTTTTTTGTACTAAAAAGACTGTTAATGCATGAGTAGACACAGCCCAGCAACCCAATAAGGTTCATCATAATGGGTAGTATATGTGATTTTCAGGCTGTCAGTCTAGTTTGGGAGAAGTTAACTTCATTTGTGTAAGAGTTGTTTTCTTTAACTTACCAGTGTTTTAATTTATTTGATTTGAAAATTAGATTTGAATTGCGTCCTTTCTTTGTCTCAGATACTAATAGCACTGGATAAACATGTTTTATTAGTAATAAACTGTGTAGAATATTTCACAGGCAACAAGACAGATTCTGCCTTTATTTTGAGATAGAACCAGTTTTAAAAAAAAGGGTGGACGCTAAGAAATTGTTTCCGTTAGGTGAAGAGACTAGGACCCGTGAGCACAGCCTTAGAATTAGAGGGGGTAAATTCAGAACAGAAATGCAGAGACATTTCTTCAGCCAGAGAGTGCTGGGCCTGTGGAATTCATTGCCGCAGAGTGCAGTGGAGTCCGGGACGCTAAATGGCTTCAAGGCCGAGATCGATAAATTCTTGATGTCACAAGGAATTAAGGGCTATGGGGAGAATGCTGGTAGGTGGAGTTGAAATGCCCATCAACCATGATTAAATGGCGGAGTGGACTCGATGGGCCGAATGGCCTTACTTCCACTCCTATGTCTTATGGCCTTATGGTCTTAAGTTCAGTGAAAGGTCAACCAAAAAGTCATCAAGTGAGTCCCCTAACTGGAATAATATGCCATAGTTTGTGGTTTAATGAAAGGAACAAATATGGGATATGCTGAAGTCGGGAATTGAATTTTATGATTGAGCAGCTGTAATCAATAAAATGAACATGCTGCTTAATTTTTTAATTTATTTTACCTCACCAGATTGTTCATGATATCTGTATATTAGTAAGCTAAGTACAAAAGTAAATATTGTGGGCGCTGGAAATCTGAAATTAGAGCAAGAAATACGGGAAATATTTACCAGGTTAGAGTCATAGAGTCATAGAGATGTATAGCATGGGAACAGACCCTTCGGTCCAACCTGTCCATGCCGACCAGATATCCCAACCCAATCTAGTCCCACCTGCCAACACCCGAACCATATCCCTCCAAACCCTATCCTATTCATATACCATTCCAAATGCCTCTTAAATGTTGCAATTGTACCAGCCTCAACCACTTCTTCTGGCAGCTCATTCCATACACATACCACCCTCTGCGTGAAAAAGTTCCCCTGTAAGTCTCTTTTATATCTTTCCCCTCTCACCCTAAACCTATGCCCTCTAGTTCTGGACTCCCCAACTCCAGGGAAAAGACTTTTTTTTTCCATTTACCCTATCCAAGCCCGTCATAATTTTGTAAACCTCTATAAGGTCACCCCTCAGCCTCCGACGCTCCAGAGAAAACAGCCCCACCCTGTTCAGCCTCTCTCTCTAGCTCAAATCCTCCAACCCTGGCAACATCCTTATAAATCTTTTCTGAACCCTTTCAAGTTTCACAACATCTTTTTCGATAGGAAGGAGTCCAGAATTGCACACAATATTGCAAAAGTGGCCTAACCAATGTCCTGTTCAGTCGCAATATGACCTCCCAACTCCTGCATTCAATACTCTGACCAATAAAGGAAAGCATACCAAACTATCCTATCTACCTGCGAGTCCACTTTCAAGGAGCTATAAACTTGCACTCCAAGGTCTCTTTGTTCAGCAACATTCCCTAGGACCTTACTATTAAGTATATAAGTTCTGCAAAGATTTGCTTTCCCAAAATGCAGCACCTCGCATTTATCTGAATTAAACCTCATCTGCCACTTCTCAGCCCATTGGCCCATCTTGTCCAGATCCTGTTGTAATCTGAGGTAACCCTCTTCCCTGTCCACTATACCTCCAATTTTGGTGTCATCTGCAAACTTACTAACTATACCTCTTATGCTCACATCCAAATCATTTATGTAAATGACAAAAAGTAGAGAACCCAGCACTGATCCTTGTGGCACTCCACTGATCACAGGCCTCCAGTCTGAAAAACAACCCTCCACTACCACTCTCTGTCTTCTACCTTTGAGCCAGTTCTGTATCCAAATGGCTAGTTCTCCCTGTATTCCATGAGATCTAACCTTGCTAATCAGTCTCCCATGAGGAACCTTGTCGAATGCCTTACTGAAGTCCATATAGATCACATCTACTGCTCTGCCCTCATCAATCCTCTTTGTTACTTCTTCAAGAAACTCAATCAAGTTTGAGAGACATGATTTCCCACGCACAAAGCCATGTTGACTATCCCTAATCAGTCCTTGCCTTTCCAAATACATGTACATCCTGTCCCTCAGGATTCCCTCCAACAACTTGCCCACCACCAAGGTCAGGTTCACCGGTTTATAGTTCCCTGGCTTGTCCTTACCACCCTTCTTTAACAGTGGCACCACGTTTGCCAACCTCCAGTCTTGTGGCACCTCACCTGTTAGGTAGCAACTGTGGAGAGAAAAACAAGGGTTAATGTTCCAGGTCATGACGATGTCTCACCAGATATGGCAGAGTGCAGGAAAGATTATATAACAAAAGACTTCCTATGGTGCAACAACCAAAGAGAGTGATAATGGATATAGTAAAGGATCAGGTTCCAGTTTTTGAGAAGGAATCTGCAGGTAAAGTAATCATTTCTGAGAAAGCATCTTTCATATAGACCTGACTGCAATAAGAATCCACCTGACTAACGATGAACATAACTGCAAGAATAGACAGCCCCTCAAGACAGTATCCACCATATTCTGGATTTGATGACGCTGCTCCTTTAACAAGATTATGTTGCCCTTGGTTTATTTCTCGAGAGGGGTTGTAAAGGCAAAGGTTCTGATGTGTCTGGCAATATCTATTTGAAAAGGCTTTTAAGTGATTTTTTTTAAACATTTGTACACTTGAAAGGGGTGTGGCCAGTTCTCCCAGTTTATTTTTTTCTGGTTTGGTCTGGTTTGGTTTGGTTTTAGCAAACAGTCTGTTTGAAGCTGCTGGTCAAAGATTCCTGCTGGGAAGAAAAAGTTCCCTGATTCAACAAGGGTTTTCTGGCTGACTCTCTCTGCAATCTACCTCCTGTAAGAACCTGTGTTTTAATTGACCTTTTTGCCAAGGGGTGTTTATGGGATGCTGCAGGAAATTGGAACAGCTCTTTGTTAAATTGCGTTTTCATGTCAGTTGGATTTTCAAGTAGTTATGTTATCGTAATTTCAGATTTCTTATGTTTGTATGTAAATAAATTCTGTTTTGCTTAGAACAGAGTGGTTTGACCAGCTGTGTTACTCCTGGAATATTCACTTTATATCTGCTTAAAACAACGGATAAGTTTTGGGCTACTTTCTTAAATTGTTTTGAAGGGGTCTAACCTGGTTCATAACACTGGAATACTGAATTCCAGAGATTCATGACCTTTGAGAGAAGTAATTTCTCCTTATCTCTGCTTTAAATCTGCTAGCCATATGAGGAAACATCCTGTCTACATCAATGGCTTGAAACTGATGTGGGTGACACTTTGATTTGCCCGTTTCATGATGCAAAATAGAGTTGATGATTTGCCTTCATGTCCAATTGTCAACTGCTATACTTCTGTATTGACATTTATACTTTAGCTATTACCATTTCAAATATTATATACTTTAATTTGTGATTGAATGAAGTGGGTGGAATAAAGTGAAATGAGACCACTGCCAAAAAAAAGGTCCAAAGAGGTGGGAACAGCTACGTTAAGAAAATCTGAATGCAGCAAAGGAGGGATCCACTAATCCAACCCAATGAAAGAGCAAAGAAAAGAAAGCACATAAACCAAGATGGAGGCAAAGGCTACGAACTAAAGCCATTGAACTCACTGTTATGTCCAGAATGCTGTAGAGGGCCAAGTTGAAAATTAAGGTGTTATTTATTGAGCTTGCTTTGAGCTTCTTTGGAACACTAGCAAGACATGGCAGTTCAGAAGGGAATTGGGGCTTTGCGAAGAATTAACAAGCAAAGTGATTGGCTCTGACATTTCACAATATTCAGCTCATGTAACATATGGACAACTGGATCTTGCTATCTCATGGTTAGACACTGGGTAGTAAAGGTTATCTTCTAATAATTATTGAGGAGAAAATCTTGTGTTTATATAGAGGTGTCTCAAAATGAATTATAACTAACGAACATTTTGAAGTGTAAGTATTGTTATCCCGTTGATAAATATGGCAACCAATTCCAAACAGCACAGTCCCAAAAATAGCATGAAGCTAAATGATGGACCAATTACCTTAGTTATGTTGCTGAGGAATAAATATTATCAAAAACATGTATTTTTGCCTCTGCCTGTCATAGCATGAAGGCCCTGGGTTAAATTCTTACCTGACAGACATCTCCATGACAATGAAACAGTTATTTGCACATGTACTTGCATGTGGGTTAGTTACATACAACTGTCCATGGATGGCTTCCCACAGGTTGGGGTAATGTGTGGATTGTTCAATCCCCAAATTAAAGCTGGGGATCAGCTCAACTCTTCCAGAATAATGGTGATGAGAAAACTGGGTGCTATTTTATCCAGACCTGTCAAGACTTCCTTTAGTCTCCTGAAAATCTTTATTGTGGTCATCCTGTTTTCTGTACTTTGAGATTCAAATCAGCAGGAGCTTGATTTGAACGATCCCTGCTGTGTGGAATTTTTTATGTTGCACTATGTTATTGTAGAGTGGAGGGTCAAAAGGTCAAGTTCCCCATTGCAACAAGGCAGTTTGGGGGCAAATAGTCAAACATCACCTAACAGAGATCTTCTCACAATTTATCTCACAGCTCCCTTGGCTCCTTGAAACCTCCCCCCCCCCCCCCCCCCCCGAACCCCCCCCCCCCCACATTCCTGATGAAGGGCTTATGTTGAAATGTCAATTCTCTTGCTCCTCAGATGTTGCCTGACCTGCAGTGCTTTACCAGCACTATTCTTCTTGACTCTAATCTACAGCATCCGCAGTCCTCACCTTCTCCTGGTCCAGAGCAGTATCAGCCATGGGTTAGAACATAGAACATAGAACATAGAACATAGAACATAGAACATTACAGCACAGAACAGGCCCTTCGGCCCACGATGTTGTGCCGAACTTCTAACCTAGATTAAGCACCCATCCATGTACGTATCCAAATGCCGCTTAAAGGTCGCCAATGATTCTGACTCTACCACTCCCACGGGCAGCGCATTCCATGCCCCCACCACTCTCTGGGTAAAGAACCCACCCCTGACATCTCCCCTATACCTTCCACCCTTCACCTTAAATTTATGTCCCCTTGTAACACTCTGTTGTACCCGGGGAAAAAGTTTCTGACTGTCTACTCTATCTATTCCTCTGATCATCTTATAAACCTCTATCAAGTCACCCCTCATCCTTCGCCGTTCCAACGAGAAAAGGCCGAGAACTCTCAACCTATCCTCGTACGACCTACTCTCCATTCCAGGCAACATCCTGGTAAATCTTCTCTGCACCCTCTCCAAAGCTTCCACAACTTTCCTAAAGTGAGGCGACCAGAACTGCACACAGTACTCCAACTGTGGCCTAACCAAAGTCCTGTACAGCTGCAACATCACTTCACGACTCTTGAATTCAATCCCTCTGCTAATGAACGATAATACTCCATAGGCCTTCTTACAAACTCTATCCACCTGAGTGGCAACCTTCAAAGATCTGTGTACATAGACCCCAAGATCCCTCTGTTCCTCCACCTGACTAAGAACCCTACCATTAACCCTGTATTCCGCATTCTTATTTGTTCTTCCAAAATGGACAACCTCACACTTGGCAGGGTTGAACTCCATCTGCCACTCCTCAGCCCAGCTCTGCATCATATCTAAGTCCCTCTGCAGCCGACAACAGCCCTCCTCACTGTCCACAACTCCACCTATCTTCGTATCATCTGCAAATTTACTGACCCACCCTTCGACTCCCTCATCTAAGTCATTAATAAAAATTACAAACAGCAGAGGACCCAGAACTGATCCCTGCGGAACTCCACTTGTAACTGGGCTCCAGGCTGAATATTTACCATCTACCACCACTCTCTGCCTTCGACCAGTTAACCAGTTTTCTATCCAATTGGCCAAATTTCCCTCTATCCCATGCCTCCTGACTTTCCGCATAAGCCTACCATGGGGAACCTTATCAAATGCCTTACTAAAATCCATGTACACTACATCCACTGCTCTACCCTCATCCACATGCTTGGTCACCTCCTCGAAGAATTCAATAAGACTTGTAAGGCAAGACCTACCCTTCACAAATCCGTGCTGGCTGTCCCTAATCAAGCAGTGTCTTTCCAGATACTCGTAAATCCTATCCCTCAGTACCCTTTCCATTACTTTGCCTACCACAGAAGTAAGACTAACTGGCCTGTAATTCCCGGGGTTATCCCTATTCCCTTTTTTGAACAGGGGCACAACATTCGCTACTCTCCAGTCACCTGGTACCACCCCCGTTGCCAGTGAAGACGAGAAGATCATTGCCAACGGTACTGCAATTTCCTCTCTTGCTTCCCACATAATCCTAGGATATATCCTGTCAGGCCCGGGGGACTTGTCTAACCTCAAGTTGTTCAAAATGTCCAACACATCTTCCTTCCTAACAGGTATCTCTTCTAGCTTAACAGTCCGTTTCACACTCTCCTCTTCAACAATACGGTCCCTCTCGTTCGTAAATACTGAAGAGAAGTACTTGTTCAAGACCTCTCCTATCTCTTCCGACTCAATACACAGTCTCCCACTACTGTCTTGATCGGACCTACCCTCGTTCTCGTCATTCGCAGGTTTCTCAGATACGCATAAAATGCATTGGGGTTATCCTTGATCCTATCCGCCAAGGATTTTTCATGCCCTCTCTTAGCTCTCCTAATCCCTTTCTTCAGGTCCCTTCTGGCTATCCTGTATCCCTCCACTGCTCTGTCTGAACCCTGTTTCCTCAACCTTATGTAAGCCTCCTTCTTCCTCTTTACTAGACATTCAACCTCCCTCGTCAACCAAGGCTCCCTCACACGACCATTTCTTTCCTGCCTGATAAGTACATACATATCATGGACACGTCGTATCTGCTCTTTGAAAAAGTTCCACATTTCCACCACATCCTTCCCTGACAGCCTATGCTCCCAACGTATGCTCCTCAAATCCTGTCTTACAGCATCGTAATTTCCCTTCCCCCAATTGTAAAATCTACCTTGTGCGCACCTATCTCTCTCCATAACTGTGAGGAAGGGCATTGAACAGGGGACTGGTGTGAGGGAGGGCACTGAACAGGGCCACTGAGTAATTGAATAGTCCCTGGAGGAAAGGGTGTCTTTGGAAGAAAGCCTCATGGGAAGAAGGCAAAGATTTCCTCAAATCTTTCCTCAAAATGTAGCAAGGCTGTCCAGTTATTCCCTTCCCAAGTACTTATGAATAGAAATGACTGGTGCTTTGAGAGATTCAGTGGCTGATGTATTAAAAGATGAATCAAAACCCCAGAGATTAGTTGACTTTAGAAGATAAATGTTTGTTCAGTATATTTTAGAAATTTTGTGAGCTTTGTCTTTTCCTATGAAACTGCAGGCTGTTCTTGAGACACAGCTTTATATCAGCGGATTATTGACACAAAATTGAAGTGTAAACCAGCAATAATGGCAGATATGGCAGAGAATGAGATATAGATGAGTGAAAAGTATTGGGCAGAATCAGACAAATCCTGACAAAGGTGAGAACTATTTACATGGCACAGAAGCAAATCTGCTGAAGTATTTCCAAAGGTTTACCTTTTTCAAAGTTTAAATTAGTTCACTGAGCTTTACAAATTAAGTCTTTCTGTTTTCAAAAGTTCAAATCCAAACTTCTCTCTGTTACTTGTGATATAATGGTGTAATGTGAGATTTGAACAGACAGACAGCCCAAAGATCATGAGGCAGGGATTCTTTGTTCCACTGGCATTAGGTCGTTCCAAACATGAAGGGGAATTAAGGTTAAACAAGGGAGACACAGTACTTGCATGACATTAAATCCATAGTTTGCATCAGTTGAGGAAATCTTTGCCTTCTTCCCATGAGACTTTCTTCCAAAGACACCCTTTCCTCCAGGGACTATTCAATTACTCAGTGGCCCTGTTCAGTGCCCTCCCTCATAGCAGTCCCATGTTCAGTGCCTGCCCTCACAGTAGCCCCCTCTTCAGTGTCTTCCCTCACAGTAGCCCCCTCTTCAGTGTCTTCCCTCACAGCAACCGGCTGTTCAGTGCCCTCCCTCACACCAGTCCTCTGTTCAATGCCCTTCCTCACAGTAGCCTCCAGTTCAGTGTCCTCCCTCACAGCAGCACCCTGTTGCCAGAGGTCCCATTGCATATTACTCTGCTTGAAACTTGACTTCCTGGCAACAACACACAGCACGTAGTGACTGCTTGCTAAACAGATGCGTGATCAGCACATTCAATTGTACCAGGATGGCTAGCATGTTTGGGTCCGTATTAGTGACAGTTCTTACACCACTGATCCTGGCAAATGGCAGAGTTTGGAGTTATCTCCAATATTTGTTTGAGAAAACCTTCTTAGTCTATTATCTACTGTGTCACCTCTTAAAGGATCCAGGCTCTGTCATCCACACTGGGGTCTAGGATGGTCAGGTCTCCAAGAATCTTCTGACTGGCAACTATTATTACTTTAATTTCTGCCTCATGGTAGAACATACTTGGACCACTTTCCAAGGATGGAGTAGACCTTCAGTGGGTTCATTAAAGCCAGGTCAATTCCAGGATTCCTAATCATGATCCAACTGTCCTCAGCAATCACACGGATACTTGAAGTTCAGGCAACACTGCTGGGTAATCTGCTTGCCCGCATGTTATCCTCCAGACTTGTAGCCTTAAGTAACTTGCCTTTTCAAAACATTTTTGGGGCTGCCCTACAACTATCGGTTCAGCATTAGAGGTGTGGCCACCTGTGTCTAACCAGTTGATGACACTGTAGGATTCAGAGTCCCAGACATCCTGCATCTTACTCCAAACCCTGATAGTCTGATTACCCTTGTGTGATTGGACCATCATTCCAGTCAGCCTTGTGAACCTTCAATACTGTACTTCTCGGTGTTTCTCTCTGTGTCCCCTTTGATGACATCTCGAGTACCTGGCTTATCCTGGTGTGATGCTCAGCTCTTCACCCAGTGACCAAGCCATTTCCAGGCTGATACACGTCAGGTTTGCAGAGCAAAGTCAAAGACACCTGAATCCCTTCTAACTGTCTTGTAATGTGCTGTTTATAGCAGTCATCAGACACGCTTTCCATTTGCCATGCTCTTATCATTCTTAACTCCCTTACTTCCAATGGATTATCGATGAGATCATGGACTAGCAATAAGGCCAGGTGATGGAAAAGTGTGATTGAGGACAGGCAAAGAGTGCCTGATACAGCCAAGATAGTGGATGACTCCTGTGAAATTAGGATGACAGAACAGGCATTAATCAGCTCACACCCCTCAGCAAGACGCTTAGTAATGGTTACCACTTTTGCTCCTGTTTCAATTAAATTTGGATTTTGCACCAACTGGAGAGCAAGTCCACAGCACTCCACATAAGCCTGAGCCTCTTGCCTGTGCGTGTGCGCGTGCACACACACACATGCAATTCCAACACCTTTTTTGGGAGAATCCCTTGGGTAGGGTAATAGGGCAAAAAGGACTGGATCTGAACTTGCTGTACAGCAACTTGTTCCTCCTGCCTCTTCAGCCAGACGTCTCTATCCCATCCACGCTGACAGGCACCTCTCTGATGGTAGCCTCTTTCCTGGTCTTAGGAGTCCAATCTTTCCCTATGAAACTTTTCACATATATGTTCTTTAAAATATTCTTCATGAACATCATAGTACTGTTTCCCTCCTTCCCTCCTCCTTGAACCCAAAAGAAAAGTGGTGGGTCGGGGTCGGGAGGGGGGTGGAGGGGGAGGGGGGGCAAGGTGGGGTAGGTAGATGTGTAGAGAGATGTGCTACAGCAAAATTTGTTGTTAGCAGAGTAAGTATTTCAGGGCTGATGCTGAGTGGGTGCAGACAGAGAGAAGTCTGGGAAGGTAAGTCATTCTCATTCAAAACAGTTTTGACTGAGGAGAACCTGAAAAGAGACATCACAGGAGTGCTGCAATTTGATTGGTTAATAAGGGACTGCTAAATTTGAATTTATGTTAAAGTGAATCTGTTAATTGATTGGTTACAACTTGAATAAGCAGATATCAAAACAGTTAAAAATAAAAAAAAACAGATGCAAAAACAATTCAATAAAATAAGGATAGAGGGTCACGTGATTCGTTGTTTCACAGAATCCTTACAGTGTGGAAACCGGCCATTTGGCCCAATAAGTCCACACCTACCCTCTGAAGAGTTACCCAACCAGACCCATTCCCCTACCCTATTACTCTACATTTCCCCTGACTAATGCACCTAACCTCCACATCCCTGAACACTATGGGCAATTTAGCAAGGCCAATTTACCCTAACTGCACATCTTTGGATTGTGGGAGGAAACCAGAGGAAACCCATGCATACAGGGGGAGAATGTGCAAACTCCACAGACAGTTGCCTGAAGCTGGAATCAAACCTAGGTCCACGGCGCTGTGAGGCAACAGTGCTAACCACTGAGCCACTACTTCTGCACAATGTGGTAGCATTTGGATTCCATTGTGGTTCCCAGTGACATGTCTGTAGTAAAGGCTGGAAGAACTCTGGCTGGAGTCTGCGCTTCAAACATTGTGACACATCAGGGAGGGGGAGAGTTTTTTAAAAAAATTTTTAATAATATATTTTTATTGAGAAAAAGATTTTTTAATATTACAATAAATACAAAACAATGCAATTCAAAACAGAACTAAAACAAAACCCAAATAATAAAAAACCCAACCCACCCTCATGTACAAATGTATAAACATACATAGAAAAAAAATAGAATTAAAAAGCCCTAAACTAGCTATTTAACTAAATAAACAAATAACCAACATCAAACAAGAACTCAGCCCAGCCAAATAAAACACTCATATGCTCACAGTTCCTCCAATGGATATTGGACTCGTGAAATGCAATCGTTACAGCCATATAAAAGCCCTTGTTAGTGCGGCAGATAAATCTGTGTTCAGGTATTCCAAAAAGGGCTGCCATGTCTTACAAAAATTCTCAGTTTTGTGGTGTACTATATTTGTGAGAAAATCCAGGGGAATATGCTCCATAACAATCTTCCGCCAACCTGACAGGCCTGGGGGGGAGGTTTCGGACATCCAACCTAGCAAGATATTCTTTCTTGCACTGAACGTGAGAATATTGAAAAGTTTTTTCTTATGCACGTCTGCAGGAAATAAAGTGGGTAGGCCCAAAAGGAGAGAAATAGGGTCCTTCTCCACCCTTACACCTAAAATCCTCTCCATTGCACCTGTCACAGCGCTCCAATATGTTTGAAGCCTATCACAAATCCAAAGATGATTGGTAAGTGTCTGTACAGACCTTGCACTTGGGACATGCTGAAGGTACCCCTGGTTTAGATTTTGACAAATGGTCTGGGGCTAAGTAGACCCTGTGGAGAATCTTCATCTGTAAAGCACAGGTCCTATTGCAAATTGATATCTTCCTTGCAGTCTCCCAAATATCCTCCCATGCCTCTGAGGAAACTTCAACACCCAGCTCTCTTTCCCACATCTTGCAGATTCGATCAGACTCATCTGAGGTGACACACCCCAATTGACGATATCAAGTACTGACAGAGTGTACTCTTAGCCCTTAGCACCCCTACTCTCTATGTCAGATTTGCAGGGATCAGTCAAAACTGTGATCTTTTATTGAATAAAAAACAAAAGAGGTCTCTATTAGATAACTCCTACTTCCGTACTAACTGATCAAAGGACATCATTACGTCTCCCTCAAATAAATCGCCCATGCAAGACACACCCCTAGCTGCCCAACATTTAAATCCTAAATCTATCATACCTGGTTGAAACCCCAGCATACCCAGTAAAGGTGTAAACAAAGATGTTTTGCCAATATTGCCTTCCCTCTACCAAATTGCCCTCCATGCTTTAACAGTATTGATGACTATTGGGTTATGGCAATATTCCCTAACTGTCCTCACCTTGTCCAAAAACAGCAAACTGGTAAGGGGGCATCTTGCCTGGGAGGCATCGATATCTAGCCGTGTTGAACGAGGATCTCCACAAACCCAATCACTCACGTAGGTCAAAAGTGAGCATAATTGGTCATTTTTAATGTCTGGAAGGTCCACTCCCCCCAATCTTTGAGGCAACTGCAGTTTAGCTAATTTAATGAGGGGCTGCTTACAATGCCAAATAAAGCTGAACCAACTGTTCAGTCTCCTGAGTGTTTGCTTATTGAAAATCAGGGGGAGCATCCGTATAGGGTATAGCAAACGAGGGAGAATATTCATCTTAATAAGCGCTCTCCAACCCAACCACGAGACTGGAAATGCCTCCCATCTTTGAAGATCTTGTTCAATTTTTCCAAATAATTGAGTAAAATTGGCTTTAAACAGCCAATCCAGAACTGGAGTAATGAATATGCCCAAATACACAAAACCCTCCTGTGACCACCTAAATGGGAATCTATAGTCGCCCTCAAGAGCCAGCTCCTTCATAAGACCACCCATAGGCATAGCCTCTGATTTAGCAAAATTAATCTTATACCCTGAAAAAGTGACAAACATGTGAATGCATTGCATCAGGTGAGGCACTGAAACTGCTGGATTTGTCAAAACAATTAGGACATCGTCTGCATACAATGAAATCTTATGTAATTTTGACCCCACTTCTGGAGCTGATATATTGGGATCCCCACCAATGGCCTCCGCCAATGGTTCAATCATCAACGTAAAAAGCAGTGGTGAAAGGGGACAGCCCTGCCGGCTGCCCCTAAAAATATCAAAATTGCTTGATTGTACCCTGTTGATAATGACCACCACGAGATGTACACCGTAGAGAATCTTTACCCATCTTATAAAGATTTCGCCCAAACCAAACCACTCTAGAGCATAGAAAAGATATGCCCACTCAACTCGGTCAAATGCCTTCTCTGCATCTAAAGAAATCACCAATCCCTGTATTGACTGCTGTTGGCATGCTTGAATTACATTAAGCAGCCTCCTAACATTATTGGAGGATCTGTGACCCTTTATGAAGCCCGTTTGATCCTCTTTAATAATAGAAGGTAACACAGTCTTCAGCCTTAACACAAAAGTCTTAGAGAGGATTTTGAAGTCCACATTTAAGAGCGAGATAGGCCTGTACTAAGCACAGTCTTCCGGGTCCTTCCCTTTTTTATGGATAAGTGAAATATTGGCCTCTCTCAGAGATGGTGGGAGATGATCACGACTGTATGAATTATTAAACATACTCAACATCAGGCCTGACAGTATACTTATAAATTCCTTATAGAATTCACTGGGAAGTCCGTCAGGTCCGGGCGCTTTTCCGCTCTGAAGCTGCCTCATAGCTTCCTGCACTTCTTGCTTTGATATTGGGACATTGAGAAAGGACTGTTGTTCTGGAGTCACACGCGGGAGCTTCAGATCTGTAAAAAAGAATTCCATTTTGGTCTGCCCTTCCTCACAATACTCAGATTGGTATAACTTACAGTAAAATCTCTGGAACATCACATTAATCTTTTTAGAATCACATGTAAGGTTCCCAGACCCCTCCCTAATCGCCGTAATGGTTTGTGGGGTACTCCTCTTTCTGGTGACATACGCTAAGCATTTGCCTGGCTTGTCACCATGCTTGTATAACCTTTGCTTTGCAAAAGCCAGCTCCTTCTTTGCCATCTGCATGAGCACGGGATTTAGTGCAGAGCACAGCGCCATAATCCTCTGTAGTTTGATGAACGAGGGTCTGTCAAAGTCGGCCTTCTCGGCTGCCTTCAACCGT
Organism: Chiloscyllium punctatum; assembly: GCF_047496795.1. Classification (NCBI taxonomy): domain Eukaryota; kingdom Metazoa; phylum Chordata; class Chondrichthyes; order Orectolobiformes; family Hemiscylliidae; genus Chiloscyllium; species Chiloscyllium punctatum. The sequence goes on from NC_092777.1 coordinate 55,773,138, forward strand.
GCTTCAAGGAGACGTTGCTGCTCACCCTTCTGCCGCTTCCTACTTATGGAATATGAAATAACTAACCCTCTGGCATAAGCTTTGGCAGTTTCCCAGAGAACAGAGGAGCTATGTTGATGTCTAGGAACACCCGAAATTCCCTGGAGAAATACCCCACAAACTCACTATCCATAAGGATAAAGGAATCCATTCGCCAGTATCTTGAACCTACTGTAACGCCCTTTACTTAACCATAAAGTACACTGGAGCATGATCAGATTTGGTAATATTACCAATCGTACAAGATGCCACCAGATCCAGGATTACTGCAGGGGTCAGAAAAAAAAAATCAATCCTCATGGGATTGGAGAAAAACGTAAAATCCCTGCCTGTAGGGTGGAGACGCCTGCAGACATTCACCAACCATAATTCCCCACACAGACCCACTAACTGTTTAGTTTGTACAGAGGGTATTGAGGGACCTTTGGGCAATCTGTCCACTGTGGGATCCTTGAGACTGTTAAAATATCCCCCTATAATGATGTGTTGGGACTCGAGACTTATCAGTTTAGAAAAATTATCTACCAAAAATTTAAGGGGAGGAGTTGGAGGGCAATAAACATTTATAATACCGTATTCTTCCCCATTTATCAAGGCTTTAAGAATTATAAACCTCCTGTGTGTGTCTTTAACACATTCCAACAATTTAAGTGAGAGATTTTTCCTAACCAATATAGCCACTCCCCTACTTCTGGTATTAAATGAAGAAAAATAAACTTGGCCAAAGCCATTCTGCTGCAATTTCAGATGCCCCTTGTCATCCAAATGTGTCTCCTGTAACAAAGCAATATCCACCTTCTCCTTTCTAAGACTCAAGAGTGCCCTCTTCCTCTTAATTGGTGAGTGACTTCCCTTGATATTCCAGGTACACCATTTAATCAAACCATTAGCCATAATCTTCTGCAATTACATTTAAATTGCAGAGAGGAGGAACCCGAACCACAAACTGCTGAGACTTAGTGTCACATGATCCACCAAATATAAAAACTACATAAACTAAAACCATTACATTTAACAAACCTACAAAATTATTAAGAATAAAAAATAACAAAAACTAAGAAATAAACCAACATATAAAGTGCCAACAGCGCTGAGTAGAGGAACTCACCCCCTGCCCAGAGGGGGCAATTATCCATCCCAAAATGCCCATAAATAGGCAACTAACCATCCCAACCACCTTCACTTCTCCCACCTAGAGCTGCACCGCAAACACAAGCTGAAAAGAATAAATACCCTATAGAATATCAGTATGAATAAAAGCACGTTCCTTTATTTAAAAAAAGGGGGAAATAAATACCCCGCCTATCCTTTGGTATATCCTATCTTAGAAATTGAAAATATACATCTTAACCATCGCCAGACATAGCTTAAGCCAAATTATTATCAATAGAGGAAAAAAAAGATAAATAAAGCTCCAACTGGATTTCCACAGTTTCTGTTACCGAATGATAAGCACATATCCAAACAACACTATTTATACATACTACAATTGTTCAAATTAGGTTAGTTTGTCCACAAAGTCTCTTGCTTTCTCCGATGTGTCAAAGAGATGTCTGGATCCATCTAAGGTGATCCGAAGCACTGCCGGATATCTCAGGGAGTACTGAATCCCAAGCTCCCTCAGTCTTCTCTTGACACCATCGTAAGATTTTTGTTTCTGGATCACTGCCGCTGAGAAGTCCTGAAAAAAACATGATCTTAGAGCCCTCGTAAATTAGGGCCTTCATGACACTCCTTATCCCAGCAATGATGGAACCACACCAGGAGAGGACGAGGACTTTGACCCAGACCCAATCTCTGCGCTGCGATCCAGTGAGCCCTCCCTATCTTCAATCGTCTCATGCCAGCCTCCAAGACAAGGAATTTCAGAAGCCAATCCTCAACAAATCCCACAGGCCACTCACCTTCCTTACCCTCAGGTAGACCGATGATTCGAATGTTTTTCGCCTGCCCCTGTTCTCAAGATCATTCACTTGGTCATGCAAATTACGAACCTGCGTCTTCAGGGCTTGGATCTCATCCTTGGATGAACTGGCATCAGCTTCCACCACTGTGACCTTGTGCTTTACCTCATCCATTTTCTTCTCCAGGTCTCCCAGCTGCTGCTCATGCTTCTGCAGCATGAAAGAGACTGGAGCCAGCTTCTCTTCAATCTGTTTCCCCAGCATCTCGCGAGATTTCGAGAGCTGGTTCACCAGGGCCTGGAGAGTAATCGGCTCCGAGGCTGCTGCAGGCTGAGCTGTAGGCCCGGCCTTGGATGCTCCTCCTCCCTTTTTTTGGCATCTCTGGACAGCTGAAAACACAGGTAAGTTAATTTTTAGAAGTTTCTTGGGACTCCATGATCTTTCCGGAGTCCCAAGAAATCACGATGGCCTGGGTTGGGCGGGTTAAAGGATCGTCCCGCTTGTGCTGTGATGTGAAGCTCTGCAGTGCGATCTTCTCAGATCGCCACCATCTTAGATCCCCCCAAGAGGGGGAGAGTTACATGGCCGCTGTGTTTCAGGAGGCAGTCACACCCCTTAGACTAACTAATTTGAATTCAGCCAGTGGTCAAGAACAGGAGGCTGTGGCTGTGAGTGAGGTAGGTAGAGGGATTCAGAAGTTGCAGGAGCCTCAGTCCCTGTTCTTGTCCAAAAGGTTCAAGAGTGTTGCTCCCTGTGTGGACGGGAATGGGGACTGCTGGGAGGATGAGCCAATTGACCACAGCATGGTGGTGCAGGGAGCCAACAAGTTGGGGGAGAGAGAAGAAATGTTGTTGTAATTGGGGATGGTATAGTTAGAGGCATGGACAGTGTTCTCTGTGACCAGGATCGAGAGTTCTGAAGGTTGTGTTGCCTGCCTGGTGTTCAGGTTCGGGATATCTTATCTGGGCTACAGAAGAACTTGGAATGGGAGGGTAAAGATCCAATAGTTGTGGTCCATGTAGATACTAATGACATAGATAACACTAGGGCAGAGGTTCAGCTAGGGGAGTATGAACAGCTAGGAGCTAAATTAAAAAGCTGAACCAAAAAGGTAATAATCTCTGGATTACTACCTGAGCCACAAGCTAATTGGCACAGGGTCAATAAGATTAAGCAGGTGAATGCGTGGCTCAAAGATTAGTGTGGGAGAAATGGGTTTGAATTCATGGGACATTGGTATCAGTACTGGGGAAACGGGGATCTGTTCCGATGGGATACTCTTCATCTGAACCATATTAGGATCAGAGTCCTAGCGAATCACATAGACAGGGTGTAGACAGGGCTTTAAATAAATTGGTAGAGGAGCTCAGTTATAGGGGAAATTAAAGGAGGAGGTAAGACTGCAGAACTTAGGATAGGTTATTAAAATCTCCAGCACAGACACAAATAGGACAGAGTGTAAGGAAAGGGTTAACAATCAAACTTCAAGCACATTGAACAAATGAATGACAATGAGAAGAGGGATGGTTAATACAGGACTGAAGGTGTTATATATGAGTGTACACAGGATAAGGAGTAAGGTAAATAAGCAGATTGAAACTGGCAGGTATGACACGGTGGGCATCATGGAGACCTGGCTGCAAGGGGGTCAGGATTACGAGAAGAATATTCAAGGATACACATCCTATCGAAAAGATAGGCAGGTGGGCAGAGGGGGTAGGGTTGCCTTATTAGTAAGAAATGAAATTAAATCAATAGTAAGAGACAAGGTAGGGTCAGATGGGTAGAATTGAGGAACTGCAAAGGTAAAAAAAAATCGTTGTTCAAATTATGTACAGGCCTCCAAATGATAGTCAGGAGATGGGGTGCAAAATATGCCAGGGTATCGAAAAGGTACGTTGGAAAGGCAAAGTTACCGTGATCTTGGGGGATTTCAATATGCAGGTGGGCTGGGAAAATTAGGTTGGTAGTGGATTGCAAGAAAAGGAATTTGTGGATTTTTGGAGCAGCTTGTGGTGGAGCCCATGAGGTAAATACTGGATTTAGTGTTGTGCAATGAGGCAAACTTGATAAGGGAGCTTAAGGTGAAGGAACCCTGAAGAGGTAATGATCATAATATGACTGAATTTACTTTGCAATTTGAGAAGGAGAAGATAGAATCAGAGTTAACAGTATTAAAGCTGAATAAAGGCAACTACAGAGGCATGAGGGAGGAGCTGGGGAGAATTGACTGTGAGAGGAGCCTAGCAGGAAAGACAGTGGAACAGCAATGGCAGGAGTTTCTGGGAATAATTCTGGGAATAATTCAGGACTCACGGCAGAGATTCATCCTGAGGAAAAAGGAGCATGGTACAGGGAGGATGACACAACCCTGGCTGAGTAAGGAAGTCAGGGATAGCATAAAATAAAACAGAAAGCACATAATGTGGCAAAGGGGAGTGGGAAACTAGAAGATTGAGAAGCTTACAAAGACCAACAGAGAGCAACAAAGAAAATATGAGGGAGAAGATTAAATATGAGGGTAAGTTAGTCAGTAACATAAAGGAAGACTGTAAGAGTTTCTTTAGTTACATAAGGGCAAAAGAAAGGTAAAAGTGGACATTGGGTAGCTGGAAAATGATGCTGGAGATATAGTAGTGGAGAACAAGGAAATGGTTGAGGAACTGAATAATTACTTTGTGTTAGTCTTCATGGTGAAAGACACGAGTAATATCCCAAAAATTCAAGAGTGTGAAGGGGCAGAGCTAAGTATGGTGGCCATCAACAAGGAAAGGGTGCTAGAAAAACTGAATGGCTAGAAGGTGGATAAATCATCTGGACCACCTGGACTACATCTCAGAGTTCTAAGGGAGGTAGCTGAAGAGATAGTGGAGGCATTAGTGGTAATCTTTCAGGGATCACTAGAATAAGGGAGGGTCCCAGAGGACTGGAAAATCACTAACGTGACAGTCCTATTTAAAAGGGAATAAGGCAAAAGGTAGAAAATTGCAGACCAATTAGCCGAACCTCGGTCGTGGGTAAGATCCTGGAATCCATTGTGAACGATGAGATTTTTGAATGCTTGGAAGTGTGTGGTAAAATAGGGTAGAGTCAGCATGGTTTCATCAAGGGGCAGCACAGTGGTTCAGTAGCTAGCACTGCAGCCTCACAGCACCAGGGACCCGGGTTTGATTCCAGCCTCAGATGACTGTCTGTGTGGAGTTTACACATTCTTCCTTTGTCTGCGTGGGTTTCCTCCGGGTGCTCTGGTTTCCTCCCACAGTCCAAAGATGTGCAGGTCAGGTGGATTGGCCATGCTAAATTGTTCATAATGTTAGGTGCATTAGTCAGAGGGAAATGGGTCTGGGTGGGTTACTCTTCGGAGGGTCAGTGTGGACTTGTTGGACCGAAGGGACTGTTTCCACACTGTACGGAATCTGATCTAATCTAATCTAAAAAAACTTACCTGGACTTCAAGAAGGCCTTAGACAAGGTGACACCCAGGAGACTCTGAGTAAGAAAAGGGCTCATGGTGTTAGAGGCAAGGTGATAACATGCATAGAAACTGGACTGTCTGGCAGAAAGCAGAGATTGGGGTTAAAAGGGTCTTTCTCAGGATAGCAGCTGGTGACAAATAGTGGACTGCAAAGCTCATTGTTGGGACCACAACTTTTCAGTTTGTACATTAACAATCTAGATGAAGTAACTGAGGGCACTCTGGCTAAGTTTGCAGATGATACAAAGATAGGCAGAGGGACAGGTAGAATTGAGGAGGTGGGGATGCTGCAGAGGGATTTGGACAGGTTAGGAGAGTGGGCAGAGAAGTGGTAGATGGAGTACAACATGGGAAAGTGTGAAGTCACGCATTTTGGTAGAAAGAGTAGAGGCATGGACTATTTTCTAAATGGGGAGAAAATTCAGAAGTCTGAAGTGCAAAGGAACTTGGGGGTTGTAGTCCAGGATTCTCTCGAACTTACAGGTTGAGTCAGTAGTTAGGAAGACAAATGCAATGATGGCACTTATTTTGAGATGACCTGAATCTAAAAGCAGGGATGTCCATCTGAGGCTCTACAAGGCTCTGGTCAGACCACATCTGGAGTATCGTGCGCAGTTTTGGGCCTCATATCTCAGGAAGGATGTATTGGCGCTGGAGCATGTTTAGAGGAGGTTCATAAGAATGGAGCCAGGAATGAAAAGCTTAATATATGAGGAACATTTGAAGATTCTGGGTCTATATTCGATGGAGTTTAGAAGGATGAGGGGGATCTAAATGAAACAAACAGAATACTGAATGGCCTAGTCAGAGTAGATTTTGGGAAAATGTTTCCACTGGTAGGAGAGACTAGGACCCAAGGGCATAGCCTTAGTGTAAAGAGAAGACCTTTTAGAATGGAGATAAAGAGAAACATCTTCAGCCAGAGAGTGGGGAATCTATGGAATTCATTGCCACAGAAGACTGTGAAGACCAGTACATTGGGTATATTTAAGACGGAAATACGTAGATTCTTGAGTATCAATGGGATCCAGGATCATGAGGAGAAAGTGGGGGTATAGGGTTGAGAAACTTATCAGGAGAAAGTGAGGACTGCAGATGCTGGAGATCAGAGCTGAAAATGTGTTGCTGGAAAAGGGCAGCAGGTCAGGCAGCATCCAAGGAGCAGGAGAATCGACGTTTCGGGCATGAGCATTCCTGAAGAAAGGCTCATGCCCAAAACGTCGATTCTCTTGCTCCTTGGATGCTGCCTGACCTGCTGCGCTTTTCCAGCAACACATTTTCAGCTGAGAAACTTATCAGCCAAAATTGAATAGTGGAGCAGACTCGTTGGGCTGAATGGCCTAATTTCTGCTCCTATGTCTTCTGGTCTTCTGGTGTTATGAAACTACTGGAGTGGTAAATTAGACAATGTGCAGGGCAACTGAATTAGGGAGAATAAGAAAACCAGCCTGAAGCAGACTACAGACTAACAAAAAGTAGAATTGAGAAATGTGTCTGTTTTGTCTTCTTAATCTCAGAAGTTTGAAGTAATTATGTTTAGACTTAAAATGCCACAGCTTCATTGAGTGGCTCTTGAAGATCTTCATCTGGCTGCTCATTGTTACCCAGCAGCTGATTACAGTGCAGCAGTGAATGTGGCACCCTAGATATACATTCATGTAACAATGCCATAGATTTAGGACAGACATCAGTTTCTTTACTCAGAGAGTAGTAAGGGCATCGAATGACCCACCTGCAATAGTAGTAGACTCACTGATGTTCAGGGCATTTAAATGGGTATTGGACATACATGTGGATAATGATGGAATGGTGTAGGTTAGATGGGCATCAGATTAATTTCACAGGTCGGTGCAGCATCGAGGGCCGAAGGGCCTGTACTATACTGTAACATTCTATGTTTTATCTAATTAGACCGTAACATTTTTTGTGAACAAGGAAGGAACTGGGAAAATGAGAGAATGAGATCGAGTCTTCATAAAAGGTCAGAATTGGATGGGTTGTCAGCGCTCTGTGAATTGGATTGAATTAGATTAGATTACTTACAGTGTGGAAACAGGCCCTTCGGCCCAACAAGTCCACACCGCCCCGCCGAAGCGTAACCCACCCATACCCCTACATCTACCCCTTACCTAACACTACGGGCAATTTAGCATGGCCAATTCACCTGACCTGCACATCTTTGGAGTGTGGGAGGAAACCGGAGCACCCGGAGGAAACCCACGCAGACACAGGGAGAACGTGCAAACTCCACACAGTCAGTCGCCTGAGGCGGGAATTGAACCCGGGTCTCTGGCGCTGTGAGGCAGCAGTGCTAACCACTGTGCCGCCCACAAGCGGAAGTGCTAGAATAACTGTTGTGACATTCAGGGAAGTGATAGTGAAATTCAAATATCCCTCTGCTTTTCTGATGTAAAGATTGAAATCTATCAGTAGACAAGTATAAGAAAGCTTAAAATTAGACAAATTGCGTAATATTTAACGTAAAATTTCAAAGACTATAGCTGTCCAGAACGTACTTCGCTGAATTTGTTTTCATGTTTGAATTTCTCTCTTTAGCATTTTATGTACTTAGATTATTATTGTCCTGCAATTTATGGGAAAGGAATTACAAGTTTATCTACAACTTAATGTCCAAACTTGTGTAGCCACCTGATTTTGCATGTTATTGCACTTATAATTGAATTTACTTAAAGGGAAAAAATTGCTGATCTATGGGGAAAAAGAACCAGTGATGGCGTGGGATTAGTTACTTCGCTCCATCAAAAATGCTAGCACAGACACAATGACCGATGGCCACCTTCAATGCTGTGTGATTCTATTGGCAATCAAGGTCATCCTTGAGTTGTTCATTGTCTGGGATAAGTGTCAGCTTTTGCTAGCTTTGCTTCTATCACATTGTCATTTTTATTCAAAGGTTCACTCGGGAAATAGATTGTTCAGAAAGCAGCTGCCAAATGAATGCTGTCATATGAACCCTTCGCAAAAGTTAGCAAAAATCAAATCACTGCAAACAAAATCCAACTTTAAGCGCTGTAATCTATTTTGTATCATTTAATCTCAGAGAGAACCTGATTAACTTCAACTTGTTTTGCAGAATGCTGTGACTAACTGGGGGATAAATATAGTTTATTACGACAGCAGTGTTTTTTTTAATTATAGCTCGCACATTTCTCCTATTGCCCATCAATCTTTGATAGTGATTTTGTTATGAAATGAAATAACTTGACAATATATGTTTGTGTACAACTAGCGATTATTTTACTGCAGTAAAAAAGGTCACAGAATTGTTGCAGTGTAGAAGGAGGCCATTTGGCCCATTCTGTCTGCACCAGCTCTCTGGGCATTTGTCTACATGCCAATCTCCTGCCTTTCCCCATAACGCTGCACATTGTTTCTATTTAAGTAATCATCTAATACCTTCTTGGTGTCTCCATTGGACCAGCCTCCTGTACACTTCCAAGGGTGCGTTCCAGGCCAAGATCACTTGACCTGCAAAAAAACTTCTTCTCACCTCAATTTGCTTCTTTTGAAAACTATTTTAAATTGTATCCCTGGTTTTCAATCCACTTATGAGCAGCAACAGTTTCTCCCAATTTGCTCTGTCCAGAATCCTCATGATTTTGTAAACATCTATTAAATCTCCTCTTAGCCTTCTCCTTTCCAGGGAAAACAGGCCCAGGTTCTCCATTCTTTCCCTGTAACTGAAGTGTTTCACCCCTGGAACCATTCTTATAAATCTCTTCTGCACTCCTGTAGTTCTGGATATATAGAAGATACATCAAAACTTTCATGACCTCAGGACAATACTAATTGTCAAGCACTTTGCAACCACGTATATAAATACTTTCTTTCTTAATTGGAAGTCACTTCACATAAGAACATGTAAACTAGGAATAGGAGGAGGCCATTCAGCCTCTTGAGCCTGCTCCATTTGATATAATCATGATTAATCTCATGTACCTCCACTTATCTGATCTCCACTTTCCCACCCACTCTCCATAATTCTTCAACCCATTACTAATTAAAAATCTGTCCATCTCCCTCCTTAACTTTACTCAATGTCTCAGCATCCATGATTCTCTAAGGTATTGAAACCCACAGATTCCTGATGTAACTAATTTCTACTCATCTCTGCTTTAAATCTGCTATCCCTTATCCTAAAACAAAGACCTTTCAATCTAGATTGCCCCGCATGAGGAAATATCCTCTCCAACTACTTTGTCAATCCCTTTTGTATCCTACGCACCTCAATTAGATCTCCTCTCATTCCTCTAAACTTCAGAGAGTTCAGGCCTAAACCCCTCAATTTCCCTTGATAAGACAAACTTGTCATCTTGGGAATTAGTCTAGTGAATTTCCTCATCCTGAAATGCATCTTCATTTCTCCTCAAGTAAGGGGACCTTAATTATATGTAGTGCTCCAGGTGCGCTCTCACTAATGTTCTCTACAACTGCAGCAACACTTCACCAAATTTATATACTGTTCTTTTAACAACAAATGCCAAAACTTCATTTGCCTTCCTTATTACTTGTATGCCGGGTTTCTGTAATTCGTGCACAAGGACACCCATATCCCTCTGCATCAAAGCACTCTGAAGTTTCACTCCATTTGGATAATAATTTGCCTTTCTATTCCTCTGACCAAAATGACTAACTTCATACATTAAATGACATTAAACTTCATCTGCCAAAATTTGGCCCATTTGCCTAATCTATTCATATCCATTTGTAAATTTCTTATTTCTACACTGCAGCTTACTTTCTTATCTATTTTTGTGTCATCTGTAAATTTGACTAAATTTTCTATCCCTGCATTCAAGTCATTAATATAGGCAGTAAATAGTAGGAGCCTGAGGACTGAATGCTTTGACACCCCACTAGTTACATGTTGCCAATCAGAAAACAAAATTCTCTTTGCTGACTCTCTGCTTTCTGTTGGTTTTTCTTGGGTTAATGCTTGATCATTATAACAAATTCTGATTGAGTGAATTAGTCTCAAAGGCAAGTGTCTAGGTTTTTGGCTTGTCCACTGATATGTGTTGTACCACCCTTGATAAGAATTTAATCTTGATTGAAGAAAGCTTCGTGGTTTCATATCATGAAGATCTAAGTTAAAAATCATGCTAAATACAAATGTTTTCGTGCCATCTAGTGGTCTCATCGTGAAGAATATTTTAAAAATTGAGGTGTGAAAGGTTTATATACAGGATTTTTTTATGGGCAAGGGAGCCAGATGAGGCCATTCAGTTCTTTGAGTGTGCTCCACCATTCAGATTAATACAGGCTGATCTGTGCATAAACCCCATTTTCCTTCCTTTGCTCCATTACCCTTACCTGACAAAAGTCTATAGACCTCAACCTTGAAAGCTCCAATTTCCTCAGAATCCACATCCTTTCAGAGCCAGAGTTCCAAATTTTTACCACCCTCTGTGCATAACCATGTTTCCTAATATCCCTCCTGACTAGAGTCATGGTACATTATAGTATACCTTCTCCATTATATGTACTTTCTTTTACATTCTTCAAATGGATTTGAGTGTCATTAGCATTAGCATTTGTTGCATCTCCCTTGTTACTCTTGAAGGGAATGGCTACTAGCTATTTCAGAGGGCAGTTGTGAGTCAATCACAATGCTGTATGTTGGACATTTAGGCCAGACCAGGGAAGGAAGATAGATTTCCTTCCCTAAAAGACATTAATATACAGAATATTGTAACCTTTATGTGTCAATATTATTCAGTGGAAGGACCAAGGCCATTGCTTGACAAGTGGCAGGAAACACATTGAGTATTCAGGTCCTGCATATGTTCTAATTTGCTAATAATCTCTTTATTTATCTGTGTTGCTTTTTATTCTGGGATCCAATTTCCAGTCTGTCATGTGTAAAGTTACTTAAATATTATACAATCTCCACTATATATTGTGGCTCATGGTAACATGGTTTGCTCATTATGCTGGTGGACAATAAAACCATAATGGATGAGAGCAATGAAGTAAGTTCCAAAGCTGCTCCAAGGGCTTTGCTTTTTATCCACATTCAGAGGTGAGATGGGACTCTCAGGCATGTGGGTGCTGTTTCATCATTGGGCACCTGGTTAGCATGGTTAACCACTTCATAAGACATCCTAAGGTGGCTCCAGCATTGTATCCTACTCAACTGAAGGTCACTGCAGGCCTCTGATATATTGGGTTTGGACAAAAGCTTGCTATATCTTGAACCCCGGTGGCCAGGTTCCTACAGTTCTGGTAGCTTTGTCACTGCTTCTGCTGCTCTGGCCCTGGGCCACCCGACGCTGATTCCTCCTCAGCTGGATAAGGGCCAGTAAAAGGGCAGAGCTGTTTTGAGCCATCATCGTGCAAGCCTGAGGAAACCTGTCAAAAGATTACAGCATCTGGTTAGAACATTCTTTCAAGTTTCCCCTTTAAATCTAGTCCTTCAAGCCAAGCTAAGGCCAAGAGCTAACCATGGCATTCCAATAGCCTTCTTCCACTCCATTATGCCCAACATGTTGATCATCATTCCACAGGGTCCCAGAGAACTTCTCATTTATACATCCATGTGTGTGGAGACAACATGCACTGAAAGCTACGAATAGGTATCCTCCCTCCAACACCACTGAGTTTGCTTTCATAAGCCTAGAAACACAATCAAAAAACGATTTCTGTGCGATTGAAGATGTAAAACCTTCCTCCTTGTCTGTCATAAGCAGCTACCTGGATAACTAAAGGATCTGATCCAGGATAATGTCGCTATTTCTGCATCTCCTTCCTTGATAATTCACTGTCTCCCAGCCTGGGACATCAGGACATGTCAATCAGTCAATTTACTGCAGTTCATGATCTTGATGGGACCTCATACTGCTTTCTTGGGCATTTGACTATTTCGTGGAGCATTGTTCTCCATCCACTTAACTTGTGATTAATAGGATGCTGCTTTTGCCAGCCCACACATTTCAGAATTTAGTCCTTCCACCTGAAAAGTTCCTCCTTCTCTTTTGGGGTTGCATATTTGTGAGTGTCTACGTTCAAGGTACCTAGTAGTGAAATGAAAATTAATTTACTCAAAATGCTACAGCACATTTGGCCTTCCCTATCACCCACCAAGTTTATCTCATCATTCTTCTCAACCCCAGCTGAACCTCCCTTCATCCTTTGATACATCAACTCTATCATAATAAATATATCATACCTTCCCCAAGCCTATGCCCATGCCCCTTCTGACCCCATTCTGTTCTCTAGGCTGCCTGCACCCTGACTTTCCATGATACTTCTTCCTAATATGAAACCATTCTGTATCTGTCTGTGACCCTATGACTATCAAATTCCTCCCTCTCACTGTGACTATACCCTCTACACCCCATTTAGACTCTTAGGAGTCAACTCCTAATGTCATCAAACCTGGCCTTTGGACTCAACTCACTGTTCATGCTACTTAGACATCACCTCCAGTGTCAAACAACATGGCAGAAGCATGTGTGCCATTCTTACTCTAGCACACTTCCCCAACTTCCATTCCACCATGTCCAATTCATTCACACCCTTTCTTTGGCCTGCAATCTCCCTTCTCTGGATACCCGCTCTCAATGTAGCTTTGTCTGCTGGCCCACAACCTCAATCAATATCACATTATTAACAACTCCCAAGAAAGCGAAAACAGTGACTATTCACTCTGCAGCCCAGGAAGAAGTCTACAGGCTCACACCTCTTGTGCGTAGTCAGATTAGGTTAGATTACTTACAGTGTGGAAACAGGCCCTTCAGTCCAACAAGTCCACACCGACCCTCTGAAGAGCAACTCACCCAGACCTATTCCCCTACATTTACCCCTTCACCTAACACTACAGGCAATTTAGCACGGCCAATTCACCTGACCTGCACACTTTTGGACTATGGGAGGAAACCCACACAGACACGGGTAGAATGTGCAAATTCCACACAGACAGTTGCCTGAGGCAGGAATTGAACCTGGGTCTCTGGCACTGTGAGGCAGCAGTGCTAACCACTGTGCCACTGTGCCGCCCTATTTCAGAGACACATATTCCTCTTTCAGGGAGAAGCTAATTGGTGTTGGGAAGTTCAACCTGCCTGTAAGGTTCAGTGACCTTGTGAAATTGTGAAAGCTCATTTGCCATTGGGATTCTAAATTCTGGCCTCTCCCTAATGAACCATAGAATCGCTACAGTACGGAAGGAGGCTGTTTGGTCTATCGGGTTCACACCAACCCTCTGAAGAACATCCCATCCAGACCCACCTCCCTACCCTATCCCTTTAATCCTGCATTTCCCATGGCTAATCCACCTAGCCTGCATATCCCTGGACACTACGGGCAATGTAGCATGGCCAATCCATCTAGCCTAATCCTCGTCTACCCTTCTTCAGGCTGATTCCACCCATAGAATCATGTTGTGTAGAATGAGTCCATTTGGCCTACTGTGATTGTGCTGGCTCTTGGAAAGAGTTATCCAATTCATCCCTCTTTCCCATTTTCCCAAAAATCCTACAAATATTCTTTGCTTTTCAATTAATTGGCAGATATTCTGTTGAAAGCCCAGTGAGAGGAAACAGAAATAAGTTTCATGGTGAAATTTCATGATCTATTTCTAAATCCTAAACCTAAATTTATTAAAAATAGTATTTGCCAGCTATATTCTTATCACTCAGTTTATAGTCTACTCTACTTCTGTCTCAAAGATTTTCTAAAATACAAATTAACTATACAGTTGCACAAAAAGTCTGAGGTAACTCTTTCTGAACAGAACTTATAGAATTTAAAAATAGAACTTTTGGAAATAGCACACTGAAAATATATATATGGAACTTTAAAAATAATTGAGCATGAATATTGTTTTCTGGGGAGCAGTTTGATGTCTCTTTCTGACAAGTTGGAAAGTCACTGTTGACTATGTTCTTCTCTTTAACGTTTGTGGATTTGTCAAAGATATTAAAAGCCATACAAGCCATTGCCCAAAAAACATATAAATTGCTAGGGAAAGTCAGCAGTTCTGATAGAATTTGTGGAGAGAAAAAAACGGAGTTAACATTTCAGTACGAATGATTTATCTTTGGAACTGAAGTGGAAAGCTTATGGGTTTTACACTGTAGACGCAACTGAATGCCTGAGACCTGGAGTTGAAAAGCTGCTTAGGGTGGGAAGTTTTGAAAATATTCAAGATTGAAATTGCGGGGAAAAAATTGTCTCATCAATTGGAACTGGGAGTCAGTGTGGGATAAGTGGCTCCTTTGGTAAGTAAGGGTGGGTGAGTATTTCTACTGTCCTGTCTTTAAAGTAAAAAGTGGTCTTTAGGTTAGGCTAAGAGAATTAAAATCATGAGGAATAGGGTAAAGCCTCTAGTATATATTTAATAGTATTTAGATGCAAGGAACTAAATGGAAAGTGTTATGAGACAGAGACAGGCAGCTGAACCAAATCAGCCTTTCCATCTCTGTATCACAAGACAGCAAAATTAGAAACTTCAAAGTCTCTGAAATTTACCCCAATAGCTCCTAACCAGACTTTATGACTAATGAATCCCATACGTTGTTAATAATCAATTCTCAACGCTATTGTTTTAGCTTAAACAAATGTCTTAGCAATTTATTAATTGCACAATAACTTCAGTAGAACAAAATTAAACATCGAAGTAATCTTATTGGTCTATGCTTTAAACCTAAAGGTCTTTGCTTTTAGGCCTATCCACACAAAATACAAATAAATAAACACAGTTAAGGGATTAAAAATAGCAAAAAAGAACTGATTATGTAAGTGGTTTTCACAATGCATTGTTCCATTGGCAGATTTTTTTTTTTGGTTGGCTTTCTGTCGATGTTAATCAGGGTTATCTTTTATACTTCACTCAGATAAATGCAATCATACTCATAACTTAGTTTTCGATTTTCCGAGCTTCAAAGAGCTGATGAGGGAGGTTAGACAGGGCGCTTTCAAATCTTCATGCTGTAGCATCAATAGCCAGATTCTTTCTCCCAGAACAACATAGCAGAAAACCCAATTCAAATTCTGACCATTCTCTGACAGATTGACTGTCTTGTCCATGCGGTCCAGTTACCACTCGGCACCTGCCATTTACTTGAGCGTAAGATATTTTACAGACTTGCTGGAACCAATTCCCTGGTACCATCTTTGTTAATAGCCAACTTCTGTTATCTGTTTAAACATAATGCTCTTCCCAACAACAAAGCATCTATAGAACCTTGACCAGGAACTAACTGGCAATTAAATTCCTGGCCTGGCCTCACAAATAAACAAAAGTTAGTTTGTTAGTTTTCCTTTTTAAACAAGCTGTTACTTATAGTCCAAAATATTAATTTTAGCTTGCAGTCTCCAAGTTAGAGTTCCAAACCACGATTTGTTAAAACAATAAAATAAAAATAATGAAATGAGGAATCCAACAAAAGAGAATAGTTTAAGGGTGAATCAAAGAAGGGCAGCTCGACCCAGTGGAACGTTCCTCCTATGTAATGTGGAACATCAGGGCCACTAACAGTGCCCAGGAGGCCCACGTTTGCGGGACGTTTATCCATGTGCAACTGCTGGAAATTCATGTTTCAGATCTGGAGCAGTGGCTAGTATCATGGTGGAATATCCACAAGACTGAGATTATTGTAAATAGCATGTACAGTGAGGTGGTCACCTTGCAAATCAACAGTGCTCAGGCAGAAAGGGAATGAATGATCCCCAAATGGTATAAAAGAGTGAAGTGTGTGGTATCAGAAACTGGTTCAGCAGGGCAGGGGAGGAAAAAACAGCAGGAGGCAATTGTTATAGAGGATTCTACCACAAGAGCAACAGTCATTTCTGCTGCTGCAGACGTGACACCAAAACTCTTGAGGCATTGGAAAGATGGGTTGCACCCCAGCAAGACTGGGACTGCTATCCTCACAGGGTCATCCACTAGGTTAGTGAGTCAGATGAATAGGAACATAATTGGGGAGACAAGAGTAAGGGAAGAGAAGATGGAAAGTAGAAAGCAAAAGTGGAAGGTAGAGAAAACAAGTGCAAGCAGTAAATAGACACTGGAATACAAATAAATTGTGTTAGAATGTCAAAAGGACAAATCTAAAGATACAATATTGAATGCATACATTATTCATAGAATCCCTACAGTGTGAAAACAGGCCCTTCAGCCCAACAAGTCCACATCGACCCTCCGAAGAGTAACCCATCCAGATACATTCCCCTGCCCTATTACTCTACATTTATCCCTGACTAATGCACCTAACCTACATATCCCTGCACACAATGGGCAATTTAGCATGGCCAATTCACCTAACCTGCACACTTTTGGATTGTGGGAGGAAACCCACGCAGACACTGGGAGAATGTGCAAACTCCACACAGACAGTCGCCCGAGGCTGGAGTCAAACCTGAGTCCCTGGCACTGTGAGGCATCATGCCGCTCGAGGTGGCAATAAATTCACAATAAGGTAACAGATGAATTTACAGCACAAATAGGTTGATATGATATTATAGTAATTCTGGAGACATGGCTACAGGGAAACCAAGGCTGGAAAATGAACATCCAAGGGTATCCGATCATGAGAAGAAGAAACGAAAAGGAAAAGGAGGTGAGGTGGCATTGTTCATAAAAGATGAATTCAGTGCAAGAGTGAGAAAGAATATTGGCATAGGAAATCTAGTAGTCTGGGTGGTGACTGGGTAAGAAGCAACAAAGGACAGAAGTGGGAACGTTAGTGGGAGCTGTTCATGGGCCTCCAAACAATAAGAGATGGCACAAAACAGAAAACTAGAGATGCATGGAATAATGGTATTATAGTAACCATGGGTGATTTAAATCTCCATACAGATTGTACAAACAACATTAATGGCGACATCTTACTTTGGTGTTAGTTGTGGTGCTGATCAAAGTTCAAGTCCCTCTGTGACCTTCTCCTGTTGATAATTTGCCACAGGGAATTTGGTGATGAAATTAGCCATTCGGTTCCATGAGATAGCACTTCTGGCTAATAAATAAACATTAGCAGTAATACCATGGCAGATGAATTCCTAAGTAGGACCAAGATGGTTTATTATGCCAGTACATACAAGAACCAAATAGGGGATAGACTATCCAAACTTATATTTGTGTCTTGAGAAGGCGTGAATTAATAATCTTGTTGTGCGACATTCTTGAGGAAAAAGTGATGATAACATGACAGAATTCTTCAATCGGATAAAAATGAAGTCATCCAATTCAAAACTAGAATCCTAAATCTAAACAAAGGAAGCTATGTAAGTGTGAGAGACGAGTTATACAGAGAGAGCCATAAAGTTACACAGCACAGAAGAGGCCCATTGGTCCATCTGTGCCAACCTATCTACACTAATCGCACTTTCCAGCTCTTGGTCCTTGAATGCTACAACATTAAGTGCTCATCCATGTCCTTCTTAGAGGTTGCGAACTTTCCTGTTTCAACTACCCTCCCAGGCAGTGCATTCCAGATTCTCACTACCCTCTGGGTGAAAAGATGTTTCCTCAAATCCCCTCTAAAACCTCCTTAAAATTATGCCACCTTATTTTTGACCTTTCAGCTAAGGGGAATGGCTACTTCCTATCCACCCTGTCCATGCCCTTCTCAATCTTATACACCTCAATCAGGTACCCCCTCAGCCTTCCCTTCTCTAAAGAAAACAATCTGAGCCAATTCAGCCTGTCTTTATAGTTAAACATTTTCCTGGTGAATCTCCTCTGCACCCACTTTAGTGTAATCATATCCTTCCTGTAGTGAAGCAACCAAAACTGAATTCTGTATTCCCCCTGTAGCCTGACCAAGGTATTGTTCGGCTCTTACATAACCTTCCTGTTCTTATAATAAATGCCAAGACCGATTACAGAAAGTGTCCCATATACCTTCTTAATGACCCTATTAGCCTGTCCTGCCACTTCCAGGGATCTGTGGACAATCTCTCCAAAATCCCTCTGTTCCTCTTAGCTCCCTAGTGTCCTGCCATTCACTGAGTACTCCCTTACCTTGTTACCTCTTCCAAAGTTGGCTGAGATAGACAAGGTAATGTAATTGAAAGGCATGAAAATGGATAGAGACAAAAAAACTGCAGATGCTGGAACCGAAGGTAGACAAGCAGGAGGCTGGAAGAATACACAAGCCAGGCAGCATCAGGAGATAGACAATTGGATAGGCAGTGGATAGGCAAAGATTACTATTTAGGAAAATAACACAAGCATTGCAGCAGTTATAAATTCTTTTTGGGCAAAAGAACACAACAGCCCTAACCATAAGTAACAAAAAGAAATTATGGGTCTTATTAGATCTCAAGAGGAGTCACATGTTCCACCGCAATAGAGTAACATGTTGGAAATCAAATTCGACCATTTTTCAGAATTATCACAAAAAATAATTAAAAAATTAAAACTTCCCCAATTTACCTGTCTCTTAGACACAGGTTGACAGAAATTATCAACTAGATTTCTCTATTTAACAAGTTACTTTTTATTACAAATCAATAAATTATAACTATAGATAAGCAATTATTATGTCAACATGTAACTGTATTGTTTAGTACTCTAACCTCTTACAAAACCTCTACACACACATATGACAGGCATAAAAAAGGATGATACAGGTGGAGGGAAGAAGTCAAGGGACAAGATTTATACCTTCTGAGACTGTCCAGGAAAGAGATGGTTGTGGTAGGAGTGAACGCTGAAGCATTGCATTGAACTGTTTGTGATCCTTTAGATGAATTTTACGTAGGTTTCTATTTTAATTTATTTTAGTCAAAATTATGCAATCCATTGGACTTTAATTTACATCTGTCATGTTCACAATCAAATTTTAATTTCCCGAAAGAATGAAAGTTGGGCACCTAGTGAATCTAATGGTCTTACTTCTCCAGCCTCACGCTGTGCTTTGCTTCTAGCTCTGTATCATAGGTCAGTACGATGAGGAATACCAGTAATACCAATTCCCACTTGAAGGACAGGTAAATAAACCCACGAGATTCTGAGGAAACATTTCCAACTATTTATATAATCTGTGTTTTATTTAGGAGAAAACTTTGAAATCCATTAAACAGATGAGGCAAGAACAAACAGAAAGACAGGAAAATGTTTGCACTCCCTAATCTGCACTTTAAATAAACAAAATGAATTACCTAAAGTATTCAAGGATGTGTGAAGCCTTGTACTCGAAAATCTGCAGCAATTAGCCACACTCTTGTCATCCTTATTCTTTTAATTTTGTTATATAAGAAATGTACAGAATCAACAGGCAGTAAAAGTTTTAAATGTTATTCCTGGGATGATTCTGAGCTAATGAATAGAATCATATTATATATATATTTGGGTACTGGATGATTATTTGGATAGTAAGCATATGTACAGGTATGAGGAGAAAGCAGAAGATGGTTAGCAGGTAAACTGCTCATTTCAAGGACCGGCACAGACATGTTGAGCCAGACGGTGTCCGCTTCTGATGTTTGGATTGGGGTGGACACATTTAAAATCACGCAACACCAGGTTATAGTCAAATAGTTTTATTTGGAAGTACAAGCTTTCAGAGCGCTGCTCCTTCGTCTGGTAGCTAGTGGAGTAGGATCGTAGGACACAGAATTTATAGCAAAAAATCATAATGTCATACACGGATGCAATATATTGAACAAACCTATTGCTGTTAAGTCTTTCATCTTTAGAATGATATGGAGGTGCTGGAGTTGACTGGGGTGAACAAAGTTAAAATTCACTCAACACCAGGTTATAGTCCAACAGGTTTATTTGGAAGTCGACAGTGTACTGCTGGAAAAACACAGCAGGTCAGGCAGCATCTGAGGAGCAGGAGAAGGCCAGAGCCCTTCAACAGGAATGAGGCTGGGAGCGTCAGTGGTCGAGCGATAAATGGGAGGGGAGGGGAGGCGAGGCTGGGGAGAAGGTAGCTAAGAGCGCAATAGATGAATGGAAGTGGGGATGAAGGTAATAGGTCAGAGAGGAGAGTGGAGCGGATAGGTGGGAAGGAAGATTGACAGGTGAGACAGGTCATGAGGGCGGTGCTCAGCTGGAAGGTTGGAACGGGGTGGGGGGGTGGAAGGAAAAATGAGGAAACTGAAGTCCACATTGATGCCCTGGGGTTGAAGGTAACCAGAGGCGGAAGATAAGGAGTTCTTCCTCCATTCCTGATAAAAGGTTCTGGCCTGCTCCTCGGATGCTGCTTGACTTGCTGTGCTTTCCCAGCAACACACTCTTGACTCTGATCTCCAGCATCTGCAGACCTCACTTTCTCCAGGTTTATTTGGAAGCACTAGTTTTCAGAGCGCTGCTCCTTCATCAGCTATCATTCACATCACGCAAATGCCAGACAATGATCATCACCAATAAGAGACACTCTAACCACCGCCCCTTGACATTCAATGGTATTACCATCACTGAATCCCCCACTGCCAACATCCTTGGGGTTACCACTGATCAGAAACTCAACTGAATTCACCACATAAACACAGTGGGTACAAGAGCAGGTCAAAGACTAAGGATAGTGCAGCGAGTAACTCACCTCCTGACACCCCAAAGTCTATCCACCATCTACAAGGCACAAGTCAGGAGTATGATGGAATACTCTCCGCTTGCCTGGATGGGTGCAGTTCCAACAACACTCAAGAAACTTGACACCATCCAGGACAAAGCAACCTACTTGATTGGTACCACATGTACAAACATCCACTCCCTCCGCCACTGGCGCTCAGTAGCAGCAGTGTGTTCTATCTACAAGATGCAGTACAGAAATTCAACAAAGATTCTTAGATAGCACCTTCCAAACCCACAACCACTTCCACCTAGAAGGACTAAGGCAGCAGGTACTTGGGAACACCCCTCACCATCCTAACTTGGAAGTATAGTGCCGTTCCTTCACAGTCGTTGGGTTAAAATCCTGGAATTCCCTCCCTTTCGGCATTGTGGGTCAACCCACAGCAAGTGGTCTGCAGCAATTCAAGAAGGCAGCTCACCACCACCTTCTCAAGGGCAAATAGGGATGAACTATCATTGCTGGTCAGCCAGAGACGCCCAAGTTCCACAAATGAATTTTTAAAAAAACTTCCAAATACACCTGTTGGACTGTAACCTGGTGTTGTGTGATCTTTTAGAATGGGCTGGAGGTCTCCACCTGGTGCAGGAGACTGTGATTTCGAATCGACGAAAGCGCGGTTCAGTTTGTCCGCGGCAGCTTGCCGTCCCGGGTGTGGTTACCGTGGTGACGGCGCGGCCTAGGCTCTGGGCGCCGGTCTCCTCCTGCAACTTGACGGGCCGGAGTAGCGGCAAGTGGAGAGAGAATCTCTGCGGCTCCTTCCCTCCCTTGTGCCGGGGGCGGGTATGTGGCTGGGCTCGGGCCCGAAGCAGCGCAAATGGGGAACCTCTTCGGCCGGAAGAAGCGGTCCCGAGTGACCGAGCAGGACCGCGCCGTCCTGGTGAGTGAGAGCGACAGCGGGCTCTGGGATGGGAGAAGACAGCCCCCATCCTCCAGCCCTTAAACTCCTACCCCACCCCATCCCCTCCCCTCCCCTCCCCTACCCCCACACCCCATCCCCTCCCCTCCCCTACCCCGACACCCCATCCCCCCCCTACCCCCACACCCCATCCCCCCCCTACCCCCACACCCCCTCCCCTACCTCCACACCCCATTCCCCCCCCTACCCCCACACCCCATCCCCCCCCTACTCCCACACCCCATCCCCCCCCTACTCCCACACCCCCCCCCCATCCCCACACCTACCCCTACCCCTACCCCTACACCTACCCCTACCCCTACCCCTACACCACACCACACCACACCCCAACCCCCCCCCACACACACACACACCACCCCTACCCCTGTCCCCACCCCACATCCCCCAACCCCCACATCCACACCCCCACCCGCACAACCCCTTATACCCCCATCCCTCACCCCCCTCACTCCCAACAACCCCCCCCAACACACCCCCACCCGCACAACCCCTTATACCCCCATCCCTCACCCCCCTCACTCCCAACAACCCCCCCCAACACACCCCCACCCCCCAACACACCCCCACCCCCACTTTTCCAGCAGTTTTTGTTGTCGTAGTATTGCCAAAGTATCCCCAAATCCCCAAATATGACCAGTTGAGCCAAACTTTTGAATCATCAGTAATAATTCTATTTGGATTCGGTATCAGTTATTGATTCTCTGTCAGTTTGATGGTGCTCACCTTGCATAGCTGTCTTGGAGCAAGTTTTACCCAAAACACAGGAACATGTGAAAAAAAAAGTACTGTTTCAAATATTAATAGAATCATAGAGGTGTACAGCATGGAAACAGACCCTTCAGTCCAACTCATCCATGCCGACCAGATATCCCAGCCCAATCTAGTCCCACCTGCCAGCAACTGGCCCATATCCCTCCAAACCCTTCCGATTCATTTACCCATCCAAATGCCTTTTAAATGTTGCAATTGTACCATCCTCCATTACTTCCTCTGGTAGCTCATTCCGTTCCCGTACCACCCTCTGCGTGAAAAAGTTGCTGCCTAGGTCTCTTTTATATCTTTCCCCTCTCACCTTAAATCTATGCCCTCTAGGTCTGGACTCCCACACCCCAGGGAAAAGACTCTGCCTATTTATCCTATCCGTGGCCCTCGTGATTTTGTGAACCTCTATAAGGTCACCCCTCAGCCTCCAACGCTGCAGGGAAAACAGCCCCAGCCTTTAGCTCAAATTCTCCAACCCTGGCAACATCCTTGCAAATCTTTTCTGAACCATTTCAAGTTTCACAACATCTTTCCGATTGGAAGGAGACCAGCATTGCATGCAACATTCCAACAGTGGCCTAACCAATGTCCTGTACAGCCGCAACATGACCTCCCAACTCCTGTACTCAATACTCTGATCAATAAAGGAAAACAAACCAAATGCCTTCACTATCCTATCTATCTGCGACTCCACTTTCAAGGAGCTATGAACCTGCACTCCAAGGTCTCTTTGTTCAGCAACACTCCCTAGAACCTTACCATTAAATGTATAAGTCCTTCCCAAGATGCAGCACCTCGCATTTATCCAAATCAAACTCCATCTGCCACTTCTCAGCCCACTGGTCCATCTGATCAAGATCCTGTTGTAATCTGAGGTAACCGTCTTCGCTGTCCACTACACCTCCAATTTTGGTATCATCTGCAAATTTACTAACTGTACCTCTTATGCTCACACCCAAATCATATATATAAATGAGGAAAAGTAGTGGACCCAGCACCGATCCTTATGGCACTCCACTGGTCACAGGCCTCCAGGCTGAAAACAACCCTCCACCACCAACCTCTGTCTTCTACCTTTGAGCCAGTTCTGTATCCAAATGGCTAGTTCTCCCTGTATTCCGTAAGATCTAACCTTGCTGACCAGTCTCCCATGGGGAGCCTTGTTGAATGCCTTACTGAAGTCCATATAGATCACGTTCACTGTTCTGCCCTCACCAATCCTGTTTGTTACTTCTTCAAAAAACTCAACCAAGTTTGTGAGACATGATTTCCCACGCACAAAGCCATGTTGACTATCCCTAATCAGTCCTTGCCCTTCCAAATACATGTACACCCTGTCCCTCAGGATTTCCTCCAATAACTTGCCCACCACCGACGTCAGGCTCACCGGTCTGTAGTTCCCTGGCTTTAATCTTTAATCTTTAATCTTTTGTATCCTGATTTTCGCCAGTTTAGCCATCCATCTATAATTGCAGCTAGTCATATGAAATACCTGCTGTTGCCAGATTTAACCACTACTAGTCAGTTATTCTATAACCTGATGGTTGCATTCTTGTGCAACCACATGTTATAGCATTTAAACTGTTCACACTGTAATTATGTTACTAACAGCGCATGTTCTAAATGTTTGTGCTTTAGAAACAGTGTCTCCAATTCATCAATCACGTAACAGCAAGTTCACATTGATGAACCATGCATTATAACAATGACCTGGGTCATCCTGGGGAGTAAGGGGATCTTCTGGCTTTGTTTCTTTACTTCTGGCCATCTCACTAAACCATTCTTTCACAAGCCTTCCATTCTTGTCTCCTACAACCACAGTCAGACTAGTAATGATCTTATTGGGGGTGGGACAGGCTAGAGGTACCAGAAAATCTACTCTTGCTTTTATTTCTTATGTTCTTAGATAGGAAAAACATATTTCCACAATGTGATTAAAATTTGAAATGTAAACCTTGTTAGAGAGTTGGATGCAATTTGAGAAGTAGTCCTCAAAGGGACCACAGGAGAAAAAGTGCAGAGAAATCAAGAAAGAGTATTAAAAATAACTGGATTGCTCTTTAAAAGATGATCTGCAGATTTGGTGAAGCAAATGACTTTCTCCTTCATTGTACTGTATTCTGTTATTCAAGCCTGTGGTAGTTCTGGCTTTCAACAGAGTGCTGTATTCAATTTTTCTTTATCAGCTGAGTTGATGAAACCTCTGTCCATTTGTTGCATACTAACTGACCTGGTAACATAATACCCCATCAGACCATGAATTATATCTATTTACAATCTTTGAAGTATTTGGTGTGTTCCACCATATTTGTCTATTCAATAGGCTCACAGTGCAGTTGTGGCAAAAAGTTGATTATTTCACTGTCAGGTGTTTGAACTTGAATATTCCAAGAAACAAAGTGTGATGGTTTAATACTCAATGTCTATCTGTCTGTCTCTCTCATACACACGCATGTCTCAACACACCACCACCTCCAACCAGGTACTTGTGTTTGACTGAATTCTAAGAGTACAAGTTTCTCCTGACAGCACAATAGATTGTCCAAGGCGTATGCATTAAATGACATTGTGTTCAATTACAAACATGAGTTGTCTATTCAATATTGATGAATGTCTGCTTGGATCTCGTGTAATTGAGTTATAGTCACCTCGTGCTTTATGTGCCGTGATACTTTGACAGGACAAAGAAGCAAGCTCCACACAGCAGGATTTATTTGTTGTGTGTTTGAAACCTTTTTTTGATGAAGGTAACTTGGTCATTTGTTGTAGCTTATTCTGATAGGCAGTTCAGTGGCATTGGATCTCCAATTACAAATTATGCTGAGACTGAATTTTAGTTCTGCAGCCTGAAGCTAGCTTGCAGAATAGCTGAGCCAGCTTTCACATGGTAGTTTGTTCTGCTAGGAAAGAAGTGAATTTATGTTAGAAATCTTGGAGAGACAGTAAGTTGTGCGCATTTTAAATGCTAAGACTGGTGAAATATAACTATTCACTATTAAGCTATAACCTAATTTTAACATAAGTAATCCACGTTAGTTCAGGTCACGGATCTGTCTGGTAAAAATTTATTTTCAATCTTTTTTCAAACTGACAATCTCATTTTGGTTCATGATTCAATTGTCGGTTTAAGAGTTATGTTGTAGTTTCAGTGTTTCATTATTATTTCTCCAAGCATGTAACAGAAACTGGCATATGTTGGACTGTAATGTACCATGATATTGAATCTAAGTGAACATTCAATGTAAACCCCCGAAATTAGTCTTTTTTTTTGTAGGTTCAGGTTCAGTGGTGAATATGATGGTTGGTGCATGGCTTCTAATATTCCAAAATTCTTTAGATACAGGGACAGTTCTGTTAGATTGTAAAATAGTAAATGTAACTCCTTTCTTTAAAAGGTGGTGGAGACAAAGCAGGTAATTCTAGACCCTTAGCTTAACATCGATCAGAGAATAAGTGTCAGCCATTAATAAAAACACTATAGCTTGGTATACAGATATGTTCAGGTAATCAGGCAGAGTCAACGTGGTTTTGTCAAAGGGAAGCCACATTTAACCAATTTATTGGAATTCTTTGAAGAAGTAACATGTAGTGGATCTAGAGAAACTGATGAGTGTTCTAATTACCTTAATTAAAGTATCATGTGTTATGATACTTCTTTGAAACAGGTAGAGCTTGAAGCCAGACATTCTTGGTCAGAGGTAGTGACATTGCCACTGCACCGCAAGAGCTCATCCAGTGGATGTTCTGCACTTAGATTTTCAGAAAGCATTTGATAAGATGTTACATCTAAGGATATTGCAGAAAATAAAAGCTGATGGTCTAGGGGTAACCATTGCCAATGATATAAGATTGGCTAGCCTAACAGGAAACAGTAGGCATAAATATTGTCATTTAGTTGACAACATGTAATGAACGGTGCTCACAGGAATTAATGCTGGACGTCAACTCCATACAATTTATATATATGACTTTGAAGGGGCTAAAGTTATGGTTCCAAGCTTTGCTGATCTCACACAGATAGATAAGGCCTCTATGCTGGGGAGGTCTTGCCTCACAAATTTGATTGAGTTCTTTTGAGGAAGTGGCAAAGGTGAATGAGGGTATGGCAGTAGTTGTTGTCTACATGGACTTTACTAAAGCATTTGACAAGGTCCCTCATGATATGCTGTCCAGAAGATTAACTCACATGGGATCCATGGTGAGTTGCTAAGCTGGATGCAAAATTGGCTTGGTTATAGATGATAAAGGATATTTGTGGAGAGGTGTTTTTCTGACTGGACGTCTGTGACGAATGTTTTTGCAAAAGGATCAGTGCTGGGACCTCGTATATATTTATGATTTGGGTGAAAATGTAGGTGGTTTGATTAGTAAATGTGCAGATGACATGAAAATTGATGGAGTTGTGAATAGTGAGGAACATTGTCAAAGGATATAGCCAGGATATGAATTAGTTGGAAAGTTGGATGAATAAATAGCAGATAGAGTTTAGTCCAGAAGAGTGTGAGATAATGCATTTTGGAAGGTGAAATGCAAGAGGAAAGAATACAATAAATGGAAGGAACCAAGAGAGCTTTGATTTACAGAGGGATCTTGGGATGTGAGTGCATACCTCCCTAAAAGTGGCAGCACCAGTGGATAAGTTAGTAACAAAGGCATATGGCTTGCTTGTCTTCATCGGTAGGTGCATTGAGTATATAAGTTGGCAAGTCATGTTGCAGCTGGATAAAACTTTAGTGAGGCCACATTTGGAGTATTGTGTGCAGTTCTGGTGACCACAGTATTGGAAGCATGGGGAGTCTTTGGAGAGGGCATAAAAGAGGTTTGCAAGGATGTTGTTGCCTGGATTGAAGTGTATTACCTATGTGGAGAGGTTGGACAAATTTCAGTTATTTTTGCTAGTGCACTGGAGGCTGAGGGGCAACGTGATAGAAGTATATAAAATTGAGAGAAATGGATAAGGTGGACAGTCAGACTTTTTGCTAGGGTGGAAATGTCATATACTCAGGGTATAGGTTTAAGGTGAGAGGTGATTGCTTAAAGGAGTTATGGGAGGCAGGTTTTTTTTAAACACAGAGGTTGGTAGCTGCCTGGAATGTGCTGCCAGGGGTGGTGATAGGAACAGATACGCTGGTAATGTTTAAGAGACATTTAGACAGACACACATAGGCAGGGGGATTAGAGTTATACAGATCATGTGCAGATAGATGGGAGTAATTTAGAATGGCATCATAGTCGGCACAGACATGGTGGGCTGAAGGGCCTGTTCCTGTGCTATATGTTATATGTTACAATTACAGTGGAGCTAAAACTGAGCATGATACCATTGAGTGCTAGTAGGGGGGGCATTTGACTTCCCATCTATGTCAGCTTCTGGATATTTGTTGAGACGGGAGGGAACGTTGGACAGCTCCCATTCTCAGTCATGCAGTTCTACCTTCCCATTATTTTACTTCAAGGCAGAAAGCAGATAAGGGGTCTATACCATGAAAGGTGATGTATGGTCTACACTCTCGGAGACAGCAGTAAGTAAATTAATAAAACTGTGAGCAACTTTGGATAAATTACAAGGAAGGTCCAGAAACAATTTAGTAGTTGTAATTTTATTTTGCAGTACAAATAGCAATAGTAAATGACACCTCCCCCATTTATTTTAATAATATTTTGGCATCTTTGGTCTCCACTAAATGTTTCTGTTGCTAATGGTCGAAACAATTTTGTACCTAAATGAGTGAAGTATTGATGAGAGTTAATTTGATTGAATAGATTGACCATTACTTTGTTGCCATTATCTGAACCATGCAAATCCTATTTTGAAAGTAAGAGATTATGTAACCCTGGGGGACTGTACCTGGTATTGTGTATTTACACTGCTAATATGTCTTACAACTGTAGCCATCAGCGTTAAGTTCCAGATATGTTGAACCCTGCTTCCATTACTTGTGTCATCTTCATGCCCATCAAATCTATTCCATTATTCAGTTACATCATGGCTTGGGTATATCTTAATTCCCCCAACCCACATTGCTTCTGTAACTATTAATATTTTTATCCAACAGAAACCTATTAATCTCAGCTCTGGCATTTTTAATTGACCCTTGGACCCAACAGGATGTTCTAATAAATTATATTGTGCTGATCAAATGAGCTTCTTACACTTAGTAGCACTCTGACATTTTAGAGAAATCTTTATTCTTGGTATTCCAGAGAGTAAAAATGCATCTTAATTGATGGTCCACTGACTTAGGCAGACATGAGCACCCTGATTATGTATTTCTGATTCATGCAGTTCCATGATGTAGACTGGTTGGGCCAAAGGGCCTGTTTCCACACTGTAGGGAATCTAATCTAATCAAATCTAAAAGGTGGGAGAAGGAAATCTATCTGGTAGTCTGAGGCTCTGATATGACGATGCTGGAAAATAGTTGGGCCCATAGAACTGCCCAAAAATAAAATTACCTGTGATTGTTTAGGAAGGATTTGTGCATACCTGGATATATACTTGCACAGTACCTTCTCCCAAACATTTGAAATCTAAATGAAGCCTTTAGGTTAGTTGAAGAAGTGCATTCTAAGCCAGGTTTGGCATCACACTGTATTTACATTCCAGTGGTGCGAAACCAAGTAATTGATGCTTCCAGGAGTTTCTCGCCACCTTATTTTTGCAGTCAGGTCTTCGCTGAGTTTTGCAGAAATTAATTTCTTTGATGCACCAAATGTTCCTGTTTCAATTTAAGGTAGTTTGCCAGACTAAAACAAATATTCAGCATTGTGGATAATGAAGGGCTTTTGCCCGAAACGTCGATTTCGCTGCTCGTTGGATGCTGCCTGAACTGCTGTGCTCTTCCAGCACCACTAATCCAGTATTTGGTTTTCAGTATCTGCAGTCATTGTTTTTACCTTGCATAATTAGATGTTAGCCCTTTTGCCTTTTAAATTAGTAAATGTTAGTAAAACTATTAGGCCTACAGGCTCTAAATAAGTTAGAAATCGGAATAAAAGAATAAAGGATATTAAACTGATTACTGCAATTGTGTGGTGAGATTTATTTACTATTTGCTCGTATAAGTTTCATTCATTCATGCAATTTCATGCAAGTGCTGTTTTGTCAGATAGATTCTTAAAGGGATAATGGCCCAGTTAAAAGATATTTAACAGGTACTTAGTTTATTCAGGTGCAGGAGATGGTTGATAAGAACTGATTAATATTATAATATTTCGTGAAGACTTGGTGGGTATGGTGTTGTTCTGCTTGCTGATAAGGTGTGGAAGTGTAGTATTGGGTTTGAAAGAGTTGTTTTTAACTTTGAATACTACAGAACTATGGTTTTATGAATGAATCGGGATCCGGTATTAATGAATATAGCGAACTGGTGAGTGAGTTAATAAAGATAGCCTATAACACAATATCTCAACACAATGTCTCTTCAGTTTCCATTGTAATAAAGGATATTTGGCAACCAATTTTAACATAGCGAGCTCTCACAAGAATGAGATTTGTTGTGACATTTGTTTTGACATTTGTTGTTAACATTTGTTGTTACATGCACTTAAAGCATTACTTTGTATTGTTAAGTACAATTTATTTAGTTTAGTTTCTGTTAGATTTTCTAAACGCATTGAGGTTAATTTTTGGCAGTACTCAATTTTGGTTTGCTATGTATTGTCCAGAAAAGCAATTTAAACTGTGTAAAAGCTGCTCCACCACTAGAGGCTCCTGTTGCTTCATTTCACAAATTTACAAAGCAATAAAAGGACCCACTATGGGATCCTGTAGTTCTGTCATATGATATTTAGATGAATTTTTTTTTTCTTGGTTAATCCCTATCTTTCAATGAATTGAAGTATTATAAGTGCACATGAGGCAAAGCCTAATCGTATGAGAAAACTGAATTGACAATTCTGATATTCAGGATGTCACATCTGTTATATAATGAATATTAATTTTATTTTCACTTCTGAACATTTTTGTCAATAAAGTATTGGAAATGTTCCAAACAAATTGGCAAGTAAATTGGTATTCCTTCCATGAGTGAAGGAAACTGTGTGCTTGGGAGTTACACAGGTACACCGATCCGTATTCGTGTATATAACTTGTGTGGCTAGTGTCATGTTGTTTTGTGTCAGAGTGGCTCAGCAATGGCACCTTCTTCCAGGTCAAACGTTTCAGAGTTCAAGTGTCATCCCAGAAACATCAACACATAATCATGGCTGGCACTTGTCATATGGAGGAAGTGCTTTGTAATAAAGTAAATTGTTTTGCACATCCGTGTTTTAGAATTAATTTCCCATTACTTAATTCATATATGTTCTTTTATCAGCCTTTGCATTCTCCTCATGACTTGCTTTCACATCTAACTTTGTGTCATGAGCAAACTTAGGCACATTACCCTCCATTCCTTCACCGAGGCAATTTGTATAGATTTGTAAGTACTGAGAAGTAATTTGTATAGATTTGTAAGTACTGAGAAGTAATTTGTATAGATTTGTAAGTATTGAGAAGTAATTTGTATAGATTTGTAAGTCCTGAGGTCCCAGCGCTAAACCAAAGTTCCTCACTGTTTTCTGATGTTAATCAATCCTCAACCATGGTCTTACATGCCTCTTGACCTGATCAACCCTTATCCTTGTCATCTACTGTGGATTTTGAAAATTATGGAGTGTCAAAATCCAACAATTCATAATGATTAAATATGCTAGCTCTTGGAAATGTATTGAAAGAGACACCATTTCTGAGCTACCCTCATAATAGACCCTCAGTCCAAGTTCATATCACTTCTGCAATTGACCAATCTGCTTGTCAGTGGTTCTGGCAAACTGGGATATTGGAAGTCCTGGGAGTGTGTGGGTAGTTTGTGGGGAGAGAGGAACAGTAAATTACATTTTTCATTAACTAAGATGGCTTCCATCACTTTGTTTTTAATTCATTCATGGATGAGGGCATCACTGTCAGCATTTATTGCCCATCGCATGGATAATAATGACTGCATGAGCACAAAATGTACTCCCGCTGAGGGAGTCAATGTCCACCACCAAGAATAGCTTGGCAACAATCGAACTGGTCATGTCCTAAGGACGTAGCTATTTTAGACTAGGTCTGCAGCAGGTTGTGAGGGAATCAATGAGAGAAAAACATACTTGATCTCAATCTTACCAGTCTCCCGGTTGCAGATGAATTTGTCCATGACAGTATCGGTAAGAGTGACCACTACACAGTCATCGTGGAGATGAAGTGGTGCCTTCACATTGAGAATACCCTCCATCGTGTTGCGTGGCACTATCACTGTGCTAAATGGGACAGACTTCGAACAGATCTAGCAACTGAAGACTGGACATCCGTGAGGCAGTGTACACCATAAACAGGAGCAACATTGTACTCCAGCACAATCTGCAACTTCCTGCCCCATCAAATCCCCACTCAACCATTACCATTAAGCCAGGGGATCAACCTTGGTTCAATGAACAGTACAGGAGGGCATGCCAGGAGCAGCACCAAGCATAAGATGTCAACCTGGTGAAGCAACCAAACAGAACTACTTGCATGCCAAACAGCATAAGCAGCAAATTATAAACAGAGCTAGGAATACTTCAGCAAGTAACTCAGCTCCTGATTCCCCAAAGTCTGTCCATTATCTCCAAGGCACAAGTCAGGAGTGTGATGGAATACTCCCCACTTGCCTGGATGGGTGCAGCTCCAACAATGATCTAATTTTGGCAAGGTGTTAATTGTGATGGAATTTTCCCCTTGGATGGATAATTGTAGTTTTAACAACACTGCAGAAACTTGACAGCATCCAGGACCAGGTAGCTCATTGATTGGCACTCCATCCACGAGCATCCATTTTCTCCCTTCCACCGACGGGCAGTAGCAGCAGCAGCATGTAGTACCTCTAAGGTGCAATGCAGAAATTCACCAAAAATCCTTGGACAGTACCTTCCAAACCCATGACTACTTCCATCCAGAAGGACAAGGGCAGCAGATAAGTTGGTAAAAACAATGACTGCAGATGCTGGAAACCAGATTCTAGATTAGTGGTGCTGGAAGAGCACAGCAGTTCAGGCAGCATCCAAGGAGCTTTGAAATCGATGTTTCGGGAAAAAGCCCTTCATCAGGAATAAAGGCAGTGAGCCTGAAGCGTGGAGAGATAAGCTAGAGGAGGGTGGGGGTGGGGAGAAAGTAGCATAGAGTACAATGGGTGAGTGGGGTAGGGGATGAAGGTGATAGGCCAGGGAGGAGAGGGTGGAGTGGATAGGTGGAAAAGGAAATAGGCAGGTCGGACAAGTCCGGACAAGTCGTGGGGACAGTGCTGAGCTGGAAGTTTGGAACTAGGGTGAGGTGGGGGAAGGGGAAATGAGGAAACTGTTGAAGTCCACATTGATGCCCTGGGGTTGAAGTGTTCCGAGGCGGAAGATGAGGCGTTCTTCCTCCAGGCGTCTGGTGGTGAGGGAGCGGCGGTGAAGGAGGCCCAGGACCTCCATGTCCTCGCAGAGTGGGAGCGGGAGTTGAAATGTTGGGCCACGGGGAGGTGTGGTTGATTTGTGCGGGTGTCCCGGAGATGTTCCCTAAAGCGCTCTGCTAGGAGGCGCCCAGTCTCCCCAATGTAGAGGAGACCGCATCGGGAGCAACGGATACAATAAATGATATTAGTGGATGTGCAAGTAAAACTTTGATGGATGTGGAAGGCTCCTTTAGGGCCTTGGATAGAGGTGAGGGAGGAGGTGTGGGCGCAGGTTTTACAGTTCCTGCGGTGGCAGGGGAAAATGCCAGGGTGGGTTGTAGGGGGGCGTGGACCTGACCCGTATCCCCAATTCCTCCGCCTCTGCTGGATCTGCTCCCAGGAGGACCAGTTCCACCACAGAACACACCAGATGGCCGCCTCCTTTAGAGACTGCAATTTCCCTTCCCACGTGGTTAAAGATACACTCCAACGCATCTCATCTACATCCCGCACCTCTGCCCTCAGACCCCACCCCTCCAACCGTAACAAGGACAGAATGCCCCTGGTGCTCACCTTCCACCCTACCAACCTTCGCATAAACCAAATCATCCGCCGACATTTCCGCCACCTCCAAACAGACCCCAACACCAGGGATATATTTCTCTCCCCACCCCTTTCCACCTTCCGCAAAGACCGTTCCGTCCGTGACTACCTGGTCAGGTCCACTCCCCCCTACAACCCACCCTGGCACATTCCCCTGCCACCGCAGGAACAGTAAAACCTGCGCCCACACCTCCTCCCTCACCTCTATCCAAGGCCCTAAAGGAGCCTTCCACATCCACAAATATCATTGATTGTATCCGTTGCTCCCGATGCGGTCTCCTCTACATTGGGGAGACTGGGCGCCTCCTAGCAGAGTGCTTTAGGGAACATCTCCGGGACACCCGCACTAATCAGCCACACCGCCCCGTGGCCCAACATTTCAACTCCCCCTCCCACTCTGCCGAGGACATGGAGGTCCTGGGCCTCCTTCACCGCCGCTCCCTCACCCACCAGACGCCTGGAGGAAGAAGGCCTCATCTTCCGCCTCGGAATACTTCAACCCCAGGGCATCAATGTGGACTTCAACAGTTTCCTCATTTCCCCTTCCCCCACCTCACCCTAGTTCTAAACTTCCAGCTCAGTAACTGTCCCCACGACTTGTCCGGACTTGTCCTACCTGCCTATCTCCTTTTCCACCTATCCATTCCACCTTCTCCTCCCTGGCCTATCACCTTCATCCCGTCCCCCACTCACCTATTGTACTCTATGCTACTCTCTCCCCACCCCCACCCTCCTCTAGCTTCTCTCTCCACGCTTCAGGCTCACTGCCTTTATTCCTGATGAAGGGCTTTTGCCCGAAACGTCGACTTCGGAGCTCCTTGGATGCTGCCTGAACTGCTGTGCTCTTCCAGTTGGAACACCACCACTTCCAAGATCCCCCTCCAAGCCATTCACCATCCTGGCTGGAAATATATTGCCATTCCTTCATTGACACTAGATCAAAAACCTGGAATCCTCTCCCTCATGGCATTGTGGGTCAAGTCGCAGCAGGTGAACTGCAATTGTTCAAAAAGGAAGGTCACCACCACCACCACCACCACAAAGAAAACTAGGGATGGGCAATAAAATGCTGGCCAGTCAGCAACACCATGTTCCACAATTGAATTTTAAAAATCCCAGAAAGCTGTAAAGACTGAGCCACAGTGCTGTTGGTCTGGAGTCATATGTAGGCCAGAGCAGGTAAAGATGAGTTTTCCTCCCTAAAGGAGACCAGTGAACCAGATGGGTTTTTGTTGCAATTGACAATGGCTCCAAGTTCATTGTTAGACTCTCCTTTGCAGGTTTTTACTGAACTCAGTCCACCGTAGTAGGTGGTGGATATTTCGAACCTGGGTCCCCAAAGCATTACCTGATTGTCTGGATTAACAATTCGACAGAAGCTGTCACCTTCCCTCCCGAGAAACAAACACACGCATGCCACAAACACCCCACCCCCACCACACGCACGCCACAAAAACCCCATCCCCACCACACACGCACGCCACAAAAACCCCATCCCCACCACACACGCACGCCACAAATACCCCACCCCCACCACACACGCATGCCACAAACACCCCATCCCCACCACACACGCACGCACGCCACAAACACCCCATCCCCACCACACACGCACGCACGCCACAAAAACCCCATCCCCACCACACACGCACACACGCCACAAACACCCCATCCCCACCACACACGCACGCACGCCACAAATACCCCATCCCCACCCCACACACGCATGCCACAAAAACCCCATCCCCACCACACACGCAGACACGCCGCAAACACCCCATCCCCACCACACATGCACGCCACAAACACCCCATCCCCACCATACACGCATGCCACAAATACCCCATCCCAACCCCACACACGCACGCCACAAACGCCCCATCACCACCACACACATGAACACCACAAACACCTCATCCCCACCACACACACGCACGCCACAAGCACCCCATCCCCACCGCGCACACACGCACGCCACAAGCACCCCATCCCCACCACGCACACACGCACGCCACAAACACCCCATCCCCACCATACACGCATGCCACAAATACCCCATCCCAACCCCACACACGCACGCCACAAACGCCCCATCACCACCACACACATGAACACCACAAACACCTCATCCCCACCACACACACGCACGCCACAAGCACCCCATCCCCACCGCGCACACACGCACGCCACAAGCACCCCATCCCCACCACACACGCACACATGCCACAAACATCCCATCCCCACTACACATACACACGCCACAAACACACCCCCTTGAAACCTCCCACCCCTATGTATACCACCCCAACCCCCACACACACCACTCCCCATACAAACCACAAATGCCCCACACACCGGCAAAATAATACTATACTAAATATTTCACCATGTGGTGTGCAAATCCTTCTTTAAATTAGTTGGTGATATGTTGATCTAAGCAGTTTTTAAAATTGTACTCCGATTCTTTTGTTTCTCCAGCAACTAAAGCAGCAACGTGACCAGTTGAAACAGTACCAGAAGAAGATTGGTATTCAACTTGAGAAGGAGCGGGAAATAGCCCGCCAGCTGCTGCGTGGTGGTAAGAAAGAGTAGGTATCACTGATGTTATGTAAACGTGTGAAATTGTCAGACTTCCTTTTTTTAAAATATATTTTTATTTAAAAGTTAGATTTTTTTAATATTACAACAAATACAAAACAATATAATTCAAAACAATATAGGAAAGAACACCAAAAAAATTTTAAAAACCCAAACTGCCCTCTTGTACAATGTATAAATATATAAAAATATATTTTTAAAAACCCCAACTAACTACTTAACGAAATAAGTAATAACTAACAACAAACTAATAAATAATAATAATAATAATACAGCTCAGCAAAACAAAATGCTAACTCTCAAATATAGAGAACATTAATTTTCACATGTTCATACGTTTGCAGTTTCCCCCTCTCTGGATATTGGACTCGTAAAGCACAACCATTGTGGCTATATAAAAGCCCTTATTAGTGTGGCAGACGAATCTGTGTCCGGGTAGTCCAAAAGTGGCTGCCATGTCTTAGAGAAATTCTCAGTTTTCTGGTGTACCATGCTTGTAAGAAAATCCAAGGGGATATGCTCCATAACAATCTTATGCCAACTCAACAAGCCCAGGGAATTTTCAGACACCCCCAACCTAACAAGATATTCTTTCTTGCGCAAAAAGTGAGGACGTTGAAAAGTTTTTTCCTTAATGCACCTCTACAGGGAATACACTGGGAAGGCCAAGAAGAAGAGAGGTCAGGTCCCTCTCCACCCTTACACCCAAAATCCCCTCCATTGCACCCGCCACAGTGCTTCAGTATGTTTGAAGCCTGCAACAGGACCAGAGACAAGTAAGAGTGCCTGTACTAACTCTAAACTTTGGGTATGTTGAAGATATCCTTGGTTTAAATTTTGACAAACAATCCAGAGCCAAGTGGACACTGTGGAGAATCTTCAACTGTAAAGTATGGGTCCTATTGCAAATTGATATCTTTCTTGCATTTTCCTAGATATCTTCCCATGCCTCTGAGGAGACCTCAATGTCTAGCTCTCTCTCCCACATCCTGCAAAGTCGATCGAACTCATCTGAGGGGGGCCCCCCCCAATTGATGATGTAAAGTGCTAAGTGTACTCTTAGCACTGAGCACCCTCCTCTCTGTCAGATTTGTAGGGATCCGTCAAAAGTGTAGTCTATTTTTTTGAATAAAATGCCTAACTTGAAAAAAACAAGAGGCCCCTGCGAGATAGCTCGTATTTCCACA
Organism: Chiloscyllium punctatum; assembly: GCF_047496795.1. NCBI lineage: Eukaryota > Metazoa > Chordata > Chondrichthyes > Orectolobiformes > Hemiscylliidae > Chiloscyllium > Chiloscyllium punctatum. The sequence continues at coordinate 55,810,606 of NC_092777.1, forward strand.
CTAACTGTTCAAATGACATCATTGTGTCTCCCTCAAATAAATCACCCATGCAAGACACACTCCTAGCTGCTCAATGTTTGATTCCCGAATCCACCATCTCCAGTTGAAAAGCTGGCGTACCCACTATATGTGTAAGAAAAGACATTTTGCCAATACTGCCTTCCCTCTGCTGAATTGCCCTCCATGCTTTAACAGTATTGATAACTATTGGGTTATGGCAATATTCCTTAATTGTCCACATTTTGTCCAAAAACAGCAAACTAGTAAGTGGGGCAAGTTGTCTGAGAGGTTTCAATATCTAACAATATGGACAAAGGGTCCCCACAAGCCCAATCACTCTCATAAGATAAAAGCGAGCTTAATTGATAGTTTTTAATGTCTGGGAGATCCACTCCCCCAGTCTGAGAGGCAATTGCAGTTTAGCTAATTTAATAGGGGACCACTTGCAATGCCAAATTTAAGAACTGAACCAGCTGATCAGTCTCATGAACGTTTGCTTATCAGAAATCGGGGGGAAGCATATTAAGATATTCATCTTAATAAGAGCTATCTGACCTAACCATGAGACCGGAAGCACCTCCCATCTTTGAAGGTCTGGTTTGATTTTGTCGAATAATTGAACAAAATTATCTTTAAACAACCAATCAAAAACTGGAGTGATTAATACATCCAAATAAATATCATTGTGATCACTGAAATGGGAATTGAGATTCACCCTCAAGACCTACCACCTTCGTAAGACCACCCATAGGCATAGCCTCTGATTTTGCAAAATTAATTAAAAAGGTGTCAAACGAGCTGATGCATTGTATCAAGTGAGGCACCGCAATTGCTGGGAATTTGACAGAAAAATGAGGACGTTGTCAGCATACAATGAAATTTTGTGTCATTTTGGCCCCACTTCTGGAGCCGATATATTGGTATCCCCACGAATGGCCTCTGCCAATGGTTCAATCAATGTAAAAAGAAGTGGTGAAAAGGAACAGACAGCCCTATTGGCTGCCCCTAAAAATGCTAAAATTACTTGCTTGTATCCTATTGGTGATGACCGCAGCGAGTGGATCACTGTAGAGAAACTTTATCGATCCTATAAAAACTTCGCCCAAGCCAACCACTCAAGAGTTTAAAAAGGTACAGCCACTCAACTGTCAAATGCCTTCTCTGCACCTAGAGAAATCACCAATCACTGTATTGACTGTTGTTGACACACTTGAATTACATTAAGCAGCCTCCTCATGTTATTGGAGGATCTGTGGCCCTTTATGAAGCCTGTCATAGAGATGTATAGCATGGAAACAGACCCTTCGGTCCAACCCGTCCATGCCGACCAGATATCCCACCCCAATCTAGTCCCACCTGCCAGCACCCGGCCCATATCCCACCAAACCCTTCCTATTCATATACCCATCCAAATGCCTCTTAAATGTTGCAATTGTACCAGCCTCCACTACATCCTCTGGCAGCTCATTCCATACATGTACCATCCTCTGCGTGAAAATGTTGCCCCGTAGGTCTCAATTATATCTTTCCCCGCTCACCCTAAACCTATGCCCTCTAGTTCTGGACTCCCCGACCCCAGGGAAAAGACTTTGCCTATTTATCCTATCCATGCCCCTCATAATTTTGTAAATCTCTATAAGATCACCCCTCAGACTCCAAAGCTCCAGCCTGTTCAGCCTCTCCCTGTAGCTCAGATCCTCCAACCCTGGCAACATCCTTGTAAATCTTATCTGAACCCTTTCAAGTTTCACAACATCTTTCCGATAGGAAGGAGACCAGAATTGCAAGCAATATTCCTACAGTGGCCTAACCAATGTCCTGTACAGCCTCAACATGACCTCCCAACTCTTGTACTCAATACTCTGACCAATAAAGGAAAGCATACCAAACGCCTTCTTCACTATCCTATCTACCTGCAACTCCACTTTCAAGGAGCTATGAACCAGCACTCCAAGGTCTCTTTGTTCAGCAACACTCCCTAGGACCTTACCATTAAGTGTATAAGTCCTGCTAAGATTTGCTTTCCCAAAACGCAGCACCTCGCATTTATCTGAATTAAACTCTATCTGCCACTTCTCAGCCCATTGGCCCATCTGGTCCAGATCCTGTTGTAATCTGAAGTAACCCTCTTCGCTGTCCACTACACCTCTAATTTTGGTGTCATCTGCAAACTTACTAACTGTACCTCTTATGCTCACATCCAAATCATTTATGTAAATGACAAAAAGTAGAGGACCCAGCACCGATCCTTGTGGCACCCCACTGGTCACAGGCCTCCAGTCTGAATAACAACCTACCACCACCCTCTGTCTTCTACCTTTGAGCCAGTTCTGTATCCAAATGGCTAGTTCTCCCTGTATTCCATGAGATCCAATTTTGCTAATCAGTCTCCCATGGGGAAACTTGTCGAATGCCATACTGAAGTCCATATAGATCACATCTACTGCTCTGCCCTCATCAATCATCTTTGCTACTTCAAGAAACTCAATCAAGTTTGTGAGACATGATTTCCCATGCACAAAGCCATGTTGACTATCCCTAATCAGTCCTTGCCTTTCCAAATACATGTACATCCTGTCCCTCAGGATTCCCTCCAACAACTTGCCCACCACCGAGGTCAGGCTTACTGGTCTATAGTTCCCTGGCTTGTCTTTACCGCCCTTCTTAAACAGTGGCACCACGTTTGCCAACCTCCAGTCCGGCACCTCACCTGTGACTATCGATGATACAAATATTTCAGCAAGAGGCCCAGCAATCACTTCTCTAGCTTCCCACAGAGTTCTCAGATACACCTGATTAGGTCCTGGGGATTTATCCACCTTTAACCGTTTCAAGACATCCAGCACTTCCTCCTCTGTACTCTGGACGTTTTGCAAGATGTCACCATCTATTTCCCTACAATCTATATCTTCCATATCCTTTTCCACAGTAAATACTGATGCAAAATATTCGTTTGGTATCTCTCCCATTTTCTGTGGCTCCACACAAAGGCCGCCTTGTTAATCTTTGAGGGGCCCTATTCTCTCCCTCGTTACCCTTTTGTCCTTAATATATTTGTAAAAATCCTTTGGATTATCCTTTAATTCTATTTGCCAAAGCTATCTCATGTCCCCGTTTTGCCCTCCTGATTTCCCTCTTAAATATATCCCTACTTTCTTTATACTCTTCTCAGGATTCACTCGATCTATCCTGTCTATACCTGACATATGCTTCCTTCTTTTCCTTAACCAAACCTTCAATTTCTTTAGTCGTCCAGCATTTCCTATACGTACCAGCCTTCCCTTTCACCCTGACAGGAATATACTTTCTCTGGATTCTTGTTATCTCCTTTCTGAAGGCTTCCCATTTTCCAGCCGTCCCTTTACCTGCGAACATCTGTCTCCAATCAGCTTTCGAAAGTAATTGCCTAATACCGTCAAAATTGGCCTTTCTCCAATTTAGAAATCAACTTTTAGATCTGGTCCATTCTTTTCCATCACTATTTTAAAACGAATGGAATTATAGTCGCTGGCCCCAAAGTGCTCCCCCACTGACACTTCAGTCACCTGCCCTGCCTTATTTCCCAAATGTAGGTCAAGTTTTGCACCTTCTCTAGTAGGTATGTCCACATACTGAATCAGAAAATTGTCTTGCACACATTTAAGAAATTCCTCTCCATCTAAACCTTTAACACTATGGCCATCTGGTCCTCTTTAACAATAGAAGTTAGCACAGTTTCCAGCCTTAACGCAAGAGTCTTAGAGAGGACTTTAAAGTCAACATTTAAGTGTGAAATGGGCCTGTAAGAAGAGCACAGTCCTCTGGGACCTTCCCTTTTTTTACGAATAAGCGAAATATTGGCCTCTCTAAGAGATGGCGGGAGACGATCATGACTGTACGAGTCATTGAACATGTTGAGCATCGAGCCTGACAATATGCTTATAAGTTCCTTATAGAATTCGCTGAGAAGTCAGGACCAGGCACCTTTCCACTCTGAAGCTGCTTCACAGCCTCCTGCACCTCTTGCTCTGTTAAGGGGACATTGAGAAAAGACTCTTATTCGGGGTCACACCCAGGAACACCAGATCCTTGAAAAAGGACTCCATCTTGGCCTGCTTCTCCTCACAAACCTCAGATTGGTATAATTTAGAGTAAAATCTCTGGAATGTCAATTAGTCTTTTTGGAATCACATGTTAGGTTCCCAGACCCTTCCCTAATTGACATAATAGCTGAGAGACACTCCTTTTCCTGGTGAGCTACGCAAGGTACTTGGCCAGTTTGTCATCATGCTCATATAACCTTTGTTTTGCGAAAGAAAGTTCCTTCTTTGCTGTCTGTGTGAGTGTGGAATTCAATGCAGATCGTCATAATCCTCTGTAGCTTGACCAACGAGGAGCTGTGAAAGTAAGTCTTCTTGGCTGCCTTCATCTGTGCTTCAAGGAGACATTGCTGCTCGCCCTTCTGCTTCCTATTGGCAAAATAGGAAATAACTAACCCCTGGCATAGGCTTTGGCAGTTTCCCAAAGGATAGATGGGCTACTAACCGAGCCTGAGTTAATGTCTAGGAATGCCCTAAATTCCTTAGAGAAGTTCTCCACAAACATATTATCCCTAAGGATAAAATTGATCCACTCGCCAGTGTCTCGAGCCCACTATAGCAACCTTAATCTTAACCAACAGGTACAGTGAAGCATGATCAAAGATGAGAATATTACCAATCGTACAAGATGCCACCAAGTCCAGCGTTGCCACAGGGGTCAGAGAAAAAAAAATCAATCCTTGTGTGACATCTGTGCGGATTGGAAAAAAAATGTAAAATCCCTGCCTGTAGGGTGGAAATGCCTCCAGACATTCACCAATCCTAACTCCACACACACATGCACTAATTGTTTAGTTCGTACAGAGGGTATTGGGGGGGGGGGCTTTGGTCAACCTGTCCACCATGGGATCCGTAAGACAATTAAAATCTCCCCCTATATCATTATATGCCACAACTCGAGACTGACCAATTTAGAGAACGCAACTACCAGAAACTTGAGAGGATGAGCCGGAGGCAATAAACATTTAAACACCATATTCTTCCCCGTTTATCAGGGTTTAGAGGATTACAAACCTCCCGTGAGTGTCTTTAATACACTCTAGTAAATTAAATTGGAGATTCCGCTTAACCAACACAGCCATTGCCTACTTCTGGTATTAAAAGATGAAAAGTAAACACAATCAAAGCCGTTCTGCTGTATTTTCAAATGCTCCCTATCATCCAAGCGTGTCTCCTGTCATAAAGCAATATCCACCTTTTCTTTGCTAAAAGTCAAGAGTACCTTTTTCCTCTTAATTGGTGAGTGACTCCTCTTGATGGTCCAGATATACCATTTAATTAAGTGATTAACCATAACCTTCTGCAGTAACATTTAGATTCCAGAGAGTCATAGAGTCACAGAGATGTGCAGCATGGAAACAGACCCCTCAGTCCAACCCGTTCGTGCCGATCAGATATCCCAACCCAATCTAGTCCCACCTGCCAGCACCCATATATCTCCAAACCCTTCCTGAGAGGATCTTGAATTACAAATTGCCAAGCCTTAGTGTCGCGAGATCCATTGAACATAAAAACTACATAAACTAAAACCACTACAGTTAACAAATTACAAAGCTATCAAAGATTATATACAACAACCCCCCCCCCCAAAAAAAACAACCTATAAAGTGCCAATGGCACTGAATAGGAGAACTCATCCCCTGCCCAAAGGGGGCAACTACGCATCCCAATACCCAACTTCCCATTCCCCTGCCAGTACTGTAACCTGGGCATATAAATACCTGAAACGGGCATAAACTGCCTGTAAGTAGGCATCTAGCCATCCCAACCATTTTCTCTCCGACTAGCTAGAGCCGCACCACAACCGCAAACAGAAAAGAAAGAAAATACACCATGAAATAACTATGTGAACAAAGAAATTTTGAAATAAAAATGTAAGTACCTCGCCCATCCTTTTGGTATAACTGAAATGATTGAAAGTACATATCCCAACCACCCCCATGCATAGTTTAGACCAGATTGTTACCAATAAAAATACAGGAAAGGAAATCCCCGACTGGACTTACTCCTTTTTTTAAAGAAAAGACCTACCCAAACAACATTTGTATGTACTAAATTGTTCAGATTAAGTTAATTTGTCAACAAAGTCTCTTGGCTTCTCTTCCGTGTCAAAGAGATATATAGATCCATCTGAGGTGATCTAAAGCATTGCTGGATACCTCAGAGTACTGGATCCTGAGCTCCCTCAGTCTTTTTTTGATGCCGTCATAGGATTTTCTTTTCTGGATCGCCACCGCTGAGATGTCCTGGAAGAGCATGATCTCAGAGTCCTCGTAAACTAGGGCCTTTGGATCCTTCCTCTGGATTCTGGAAGCTTCCACGATTCTCTCCTTCACTCTATAGTAATGAAACTACACCAAGACAAGATGATGACATTGGTCCAGACATGACCTCCACACTGTGACCTGTTGAGCCCTCTCAATCTTCAAGCTTCTCATTCCAGCCTCCAAGTTAAGGAATTTCAGCAACCAGTCCTCAATACATTCTATGGTCGCCCACCTTCCTTACCCTCTGGCAGACAGATGATCTGAATAATTTTTCTCCTGCCTCTGTTCGCGAGGTCATCAACCTGGTCAAGCAAATTATGGACCTGCATCTCAAGGGCCTGCATCCTATCCTTGGAGGAATTGGTATCAACTTCCATCACTGTGACCCTGCATTCCATCTCATCCGTCCTTTTCTCCAGGTCTCCCAGCTGTTCATGCATCTGCAGCATGAGAGACATTGGGGCCAGCTTCTCCTCTATCTGCCTCCCCAACATGTCGCGAGATTTCGTGAGCTCCTTTACCAGGACCTGGTAGGAAATCGAGTCCAAGAATCCTGCAGGTTGGACCATGGGCTTGGCCTCGGACGTACCTGCTCCCTCCTTCGCTATCCCTGGATGGTGAAAACAGAGATAAGTTACTCTCTAACAGTTTCCTGTGACTCCGTGACCTTTCCAGAGTCCCAGGACATCGCGGTGGTCCAGGTAGGGTGGGTTAGGACTTCGTCCCGCTTGTGATGCGGTGCGGAGCTCTGCAACATGATCTTCCTAGATTGCCACCATCTTGGATCCCTGTCTGACTTTCTGAAGTTCATCAGTTAAGGATAGTATTCTTTGGCAACCCATACCAATCTTTCAGTAGTTTTAATGTATTTAAGTTTATAGGGAAAAATGGTGTGACGTGAGGACTTTTGGGAGTGTAAATGCTGAATATCTGACAGTTTCAAAGTTTGGTTCTTCATTTTCCAAAAATTAAAATTCCTTTTCCCTTGCAATGTAGAAACAGGAGTAAACCATTCAGCCCATCAAACTTAACTTTCCATTATAATCAATCATGGCTTATCTGTATCTAACTTGTTCTACAACTTTATTCTGTAATGTTTTGATATACTTGCTTGAAACAAAATTATCATTGTGAGAGTTTCTTTTTAAAATGCTATAAATCATTATTTCATATGAGTTGCATGACATTTATAAAATTAATAACAGTCTCAGGCAGTGTCAAGATGATTTGTGAAAGAAGAATTGTGTTTGACAAATTTAGTTCTTTTGAGGCTGAAATAAGCAGTCTGGATGTAGGGGAATCAGCAGAGGTAGTGTATTTGTATTTCCAAAAGGCATTCAATAACGTTCTACATTATGTTATTATTCAAAATAAGAACTTATATGGTGTAGGAAATAATACATTAACATGGCTGGAGGACTGGCTAAAAGGGTGAAGTTAAATGGGTCATCTTCAGGATAGTGAATGGTAACTAATAGATTGTTGCATGGATTTTGGCTGGGTCTTCAACTATTTATGATCACTTGATGATTTGGATGAAGGAACCATCTAATATAACCCAATTTGCTGATGGTATGAAGATGGATAGGAAAGTGAGTTGTGAGGAAGATGTAAAGTTTCTACAAAGGGCTATGGGTAATTTGAGTGGGCAAATGTTTGGCACATTAAATATAATATGGGAAAATGTGAAGTATTAAAACATATATAATATTTTGAAGGAGGTTGATAGAGTTGTTGCTGAGAGAATGTTTTCTGTCTTGGGAGTAATATCTAAAAATAGAAGGCACAGCATGTATGTTATAAGTACACTGTAATTAGTCCCTCTTCTATAAATGTATTGTTATGGTCTACGCTCTCTTTCTCTTCCTCCTCCTCCTCTCCCATCATATACAATATTCATTCTGTTCCAGGACCCTCAGTTGATTTTTTTTTCAGAAACACCACTAACAATCAGAAATATTCTATTTGAACTGCTTGACATTATTGAGAGTTTGTTCGTACGTTTTTCCTGATGGTTCAATAATAAGTGCCTTTTGGAATATTCGGTGAGCTTTTAGTTTGGGATATGAATTGCATAAATACCACCACTAGGTGGTGCAAAGAGCATACATGCGCAAAAAGGCCAAGTGAAATATCAACCAAACCCCTTCATTATGACCTCTGAAACAGAAATTTAACTGATATTAAATTCAAATGAAATTCACAACCTACAGTATTTTGCTGTTGTATTAACTTCAAATTGCCTTTGTTGCGAATGAACCTGGCTGTGGAACAGAACTAGTTTTATACCTGGTTCAGCTCTGTTCAGAGAGATGTGGTGGCTTTGAGAAGAGCCTTTGATTCAGATTTTTACACTTCCACCTTTTTATTTCTTGCCTGTTGTTTTCTTCACTGGGTAAAGTCGTCATCATCCCAGAGGACCATAGGGCTGCTCTCTTGTAGAGTTATGGACACAGACAGCACAGAAAAAGGCTCTTTGTCCTAACTTGTCTGTGCCGACCAGGTTTCCTAGACTGAACCAGGCCCATTTGCCTGCATTTGGCCCATATCCTTCAAAGCCTTTCCTATTCATGTACTTGTCCACAAGTCTTTTAAATGTTGTAATATTGTTGTCCCTTGGGTCCCTCGTACCTTAAAACCATGCCCTCTAATTTTGGACTGGACTAGGTCTACCCTACCCTCGGGAAAAGACCCTTGCTATTCTCCTTATCTATGCCCCTCATGATTTTATAAACCTCTGTAAGATCACTCCTCAGCCTCCTACGCTCCAGGGAAAAAAGTCCCAGCCTCTTCTTATAACTCAAATCTTCCAATCTTGGTAACGTTCTTGTAAACCTTTTACATCTTTTCATAGTTAATAACATCCTTCCTATAGCAGCATGACCAGAATTGTACACAGTTCTCCCAGTGTGGCCTTACCAAATAGGGGGAGAGACGACTGATGGTGAGTTTAACCCAAGGGTCATCACTAGTGGGGCAAGCAGTGAGGCTGAGAAGCGGGACCTTCATGGTGACCTCAGTGAGTGCAGGAAATGAGCCCACGTAGTTGGCATTACACTGCACCAAAAACCAGTACACTAACCACCTCCCAAAACTAAACCTAACCCCAACCATTGGTTTTGGCTCTGTTGAATACTCACCTCTCCATACACCTTGTTGGTCTGGCCTCCTGAGATTTTCCTGCAAGATGGGCTTTGGATAGGCCACAGTACTTGCAATCACAGGTTCTCTCTCTCCCCCATCCTTAATGCTCCTCCAATCCCTTATTCTCTCTGAGTAGGAGCAGCAAGAGTGAGAGATGGATAGGACCTATGATTTGAGAAAGTGGAGAAAGGACTGTGAGAGGGGGCGGGATCTCTAACTGAAGGAGCAACTCCTCATTGATTTTGTCTCTTTCTCAAACAGGGATACCTTTTCTGTGGTCTCCCTGGAATGGAATTTTCAGGGGCAAATTAACCATTACCCACATGTATTTCAAATGCTGGGGCATGGTTTCAAAATAAGGATCTCCTATTTAAGATGGAAATAAGGATGAATTTCTTCGTGTTGTTTGTGTTTGGAATTATTCCCCAGAGTAGTGAAAGGCAGGTTACTGAAGATACTTAAGGCTGAGTTTGACAGATGTTTTATTGATGAGGAGTTAAGTGGCATGGTGTACAGGCAAGAAAGTGAAGTTCAAGTCATATCAGATCAGCCATGATCTTTCTGAATGGTGGAGGAACCTTCTGCTCATTTCTTATGTTCTTTATGTGAAATTTCACACAGTCTCTGCAAGGATGATAGCAGTATTCTCCCTGAGGTGCTTTATCTAAAACTGATGCATTGCCACAGGTGGAGTCTCACCACATCTGCTTCAGATAAAGGCTGCATGTTACTAATCTTTAAAACTATTGGACCCATACAAAAATAATTTAAGTGATTTTTGTATTTGGATCTCCTAATCTCTCAGTTCTTCTATAGTTTCTGACTTTTTGCCATTTAGAAAATACTGCTGATCAATTGTTTTTAAGTCACTGTGAAGATCTTATACTTTTTCATGTTGAGGTCCATACTCCTCTCAATCTATCCATGTCCCTTTGCAACTTTTGCACGAATCTACACCATTTACTGTATCGTGCTACCTATTTCATGGTCATTTGCAAACTTCCATATGTGCCTCTCTATTTCTGCATTCATTTAACTGAATCAGAGACCAAAGCTTTGGATCCATAACCTGATGGATTCTCATTCGTGTTCATCAATAGGCTAGATGTTGACCTGAAGGAAGGATTTCTAAAGCACTATACTGGGAGGAAGGGACCATGATCAATATTTGCTCACATGCCTCCATGAACATACGTAGAAGGTGAACTGGCACCAACTCAGCAAGGTTTTAAGATCTGAATGCCATTTACTTAACACTTTCTTTTGTTCTTCAGTAAAGCCAAACTTCTGCTCAAGAAGAAACGGTATCAGGAGCAACTTCTTGATAAAACTGAAGTTCAGATTGGCAACCTTGAGAAAATGGTAAGGAAATGTCTTCTGCTTTAGGTAACAAATGTATCAGATTTGTGAACACACCCTATTTGAGTTTACTAGGAATGTAAGATTATCTTGCAGGCATATTCTCCTTATTTCTATGGCAATTCTGTCCCTTGCCATCTCATTTTTCCAGTCCTCACTTCATTCTCCTTCTATTCTCTTGTTCTGTTTCTTTCTTCGTCACTTTCATACTTTTTTCTTTATTCTTGTGCTTAGTACATGCCTCTGTCATCCCTGTCCTCTCCTTTTATGTTTAAACTTGTTTTCTTCTCAACATCTTATTACTCAGGTCAGTTCTCTTAGCTCTAACTAATTCTTTAGACCTAAAGATTATATAAAACAAAAACAAAGCTAAGTAGTTAAAACTAAGTTATGTAGTACTAGGGTTTAAGGATGTGCAGATGAGCTTGTAAGGTATGCTGTGGTAGTGACCTCAGTAGTCATGAGACAGAGACTCTCTTGCTAAAAGTTTCGAACTAGATAAGCTAATGTTAGGGATGTCTGCTGCAATATCTTCATTTATATAATGTAAATAAATACTGTTCGTTTGAAGAGGTATGGCCTGAGTTTGTCAGACCAGACAGACCACATTAAAATAAGTTGTATGCTGGACCCCTGCTTTAAAAAAGCAGTGGTTTAAAATCTACCCTAGAACAACAGGTTTGAGAATCTATAATTGCTTTGTATAAGATGTTTGTGACTGGACTCAGTCCACAGGCAGTTCTTCTGCAACGCAATGGTTGCGTTCTTGTGCTATATAAAAATCGCACAATAAAAGTAGCACTTAAAGTGTTGGCAATGCAGTGGCTCTACTTTAGAAACAACGGCCCCTATTCGTCAATTGCATTACAGCCAATTTGCATTGAAGAAACATGTGTTATAGCAGAATGATCTATAATTCCTAGTCAGCACTAGTGTGAAATACAGAAATTACCTTAATTTTTCACTCACTCAGAGTGGCTATTTGTGAATAATATTATGTGCAGAGGGGGCAGCATATCCTATGAATACCAACTTTAGGTGCTACAAAGAATAGAATGAAAGCTGACCCATTCTCAAGGTATGGAAGCAACTGCTTGGATGTAAAATAAAATCTGCAGTGCAATCAAATAAACAGTTTACTTTGAAATTGATCTTCTTTCTCGACAGGATTTATTCTCGCTCCCACTCCCCCTGTGGCCACTCAGTCTTTATTTCCAGGTAAAAAAGAAGGTGGCTGTCTCCTGGTACAGCCCTCTCAGCTCCCAGTCTTGGTTCTGGCCTTTGTCCTGCTTGGACTGTGGCCTCAGCTGCTTCTTTGCTTACCTGGATCCTTTGACAATAGTACCTATGCTAGTGATGGTCATGATGCTGTTGCTGCACCCAGAACATGCTCATGCAAATGGCACGTGTACAAGCACTTCCTATTGCAGCCAGGTGACCACACTGGCATTGTCTGTGCAAACACAGAGACCATTTTGCATTGTGGGTAATCACGTCAGTTTTGGAGATGGTTTAAATCACTGGATTTTGGAAAAGGCAAGTTGTCAACAAGCAGTAACATTCTTCGTCTTCATCAACACACACAAATAGACAATGTTGCTTTTTGATATGTTGGTGAATGAGTTCGTTTAATGTGTTTCATAATGGCCAAGTGACCAAGAATGTTTCATAGTTGTCTCCTTTGCAATGATAAAGCTGATACTCCCTGCTGACTAATTACTGCCTCTTCTGTCCATCTGTTAATGCAAGTCTTGCTTACTGTAACAAATAAAACCTGTCTGCCTTTTTGAAGCATGAAAATAATGCTGCTTATTTGTGTTTGATTTTAAAGGTTCAAGACATTGAATTTACTCAAATAGAAATGAAAGTTTTGGAAGGACTTAAGATTGGAAACAGCTGTCTTCAGAAAATGCATGAGGTATATCTGTGAAAAGTAGTGATAACGTCTGCATTGTGGAACTCTCTTGCACTATCTTTGGTTTATTCTTGGGATGTGTAGATCACTAGCAAGGCTAGCATTCATTAACTATCCCTGACTGCTTTCTTAAACTGATACTACCCATGCATTGGAGGGAGATCCACAGATACATGAACAGCTTTATCTGTGGCAATTTGATTCGACTATGCTACGCTTAGAATAGCAATTCAGAGTCAACCATACTGCTGTGGATTTGGAGTCATAAGTAAGCCAAACTGGAAAACGATAACATTAGTGAACCAGATGGGTTTTTTCAACACTTGGGTAGATTGCTAATGAGAAAAGCTATTTTGTTTCAGATTGATTGATTTATCATTATAAAATTCTTCAGCTCAGTTCAGGCAAAGTTATTTTCCTGTTAATATACATGAGTTATAATGTTCAAGTTCTTAAAATAGTATTGGTAGTATTGAAGAAACCTTTTTTTTCTTTTAGATTATGTCTATTGAAGAAGTAGAAAGAATAATGGATGAGACTCAAGAAGCTGTTGAATACCAGAGGGTGAGCAATATGATACACAGTTTGAATTCTACTAATGTCTTATGACTGAAGGATCAAAACAAAATAATGAAAGGTTGGCAAATGTGTTCTTAAAACAATGGCTTTTTGTTATTTCAGCAAATTGATGACATTCTAGCTGGAGGAATATCTCAAGAAGATGAAGATGCCATTCTGGCTGAACTAGATGCTATAACTCAGGTGAGGATATGTGTTCGTCTAGTTACTGAACAATTAAGATCACCTAATGTTTGCCATCGTCTGAATGCAACCACCTCTCCCACCTTGTTACTATCATCATCCAATCATAAACTGAACTTCTGTCTTATGAGAGCCATTCCTAAAGTGTGTCACAATCATGCACACTTTGTTGTCTAAAACTATAGAATGGATTCTTAACCCTGACTAATCTGCTTCTCCAACCATTTGGGTAAACAAAAGCTTGTTAATTTTGAATAATCTTGGTAAAATCTTCATTTTTAATAGTCAATTTCATTTTCAATAAGAATTTCAGTTTAACCTTATGAAAACATTTGCATGGACTTTGAGCTAAAAATAATTGGCAGCATGGTGGCTCAGTGGTTAGTGCTGCTGCCTCACAGCCCCAGGGATCCGGGTTTGATGCAACCCTTGGGTGATCATCTGAGTGGAGTTTGCCCATTGTCCCCGTGTCTGCATGGGTTTCCTCTGGGTGTCCTGGTTTCCTCCCACAGTTAAAGATGTGCAGGTTAGGTGGATTAGCCATAAGAAAATGCAGGGTTACAGGGATAGGGAGGAAGGATGGGCCTAGATGGGATGCTTTTTGGAGGGTTGGTCTGGACTCGATGGGCTGAATGGCCTGCTTCCAAGCTGTAAGGATTCTATGATAATTAAGGTTCTCTGGACTTCTAATCATTATTGGGCAGCAACATCGAAAGACACCCCACATGTAGCTAAATACAGAAATCTGGACCTTGTTACTTACTCTACCTTGCTGGAACTCTCCACAAGTTGTGCTGCAAAGAGTGATGTAAGTTCTGAGACACATATTGTAAAAATTTATTTAGAGTTTGGACTTTTTAATGTGAACTAGTGGCATAATGATTATCTGTGTGTCTAAAAGTGTTGAATTATTAATTTATAAGTATTGTTGAGGCTATTATGTCTTTATTTAAAAACAGTGTGTGATTTTGGAGCCTTTTGGAAATTGGTCTACATTGGAAGAGTTTGAGTGAAACAAGTAAACAGTGTGATGTATTAGCTTACACAAGATTCAGGAACTTCTTTGCACTTGGGGAAACACCACAACATTGAGAAATAGTTTTCTTTAGTTCCAGTTTAAGCAGTTTTGCAGGGCTCTTAGCTAAGGCTAGATGTGCAATACAGTTTCTGAGAAAGAAAGAAGATAGTTCAGAAGTAGTAAAAACAGTTTACCTCAGAGTAAGGAGATAAATTTAGAAGTTCCAGACCAGAAGTGCTTGATTAAAATCTTGAAGGTGTTATGTGAATCTGAGAGGGTGTAAGCTTAGGGGTGTAACAAGTCAAGGAAGAGGCTGTCTAATTCTCACGATTAGAATTTGAAGCTACAGCTAAGTCAAACCCTATATTGGGTGGGGAATTGGCAAGTTGGCTGGAAATATTGAAATTCCTAGACCAATGAAGTATAAAAATTCAGCTTATGTTTAGATTAGATAGATCCCCTACAGTGTGAAAACAGGCTATTTGGCTCAACGACCCTCTGAAGAGTAACCCACCCAGACCCATTCCCCTACTTCACCCCTGACTAATGCACCGAACACTATGGGCAATTTAGCACGGCTAATTCACCTAACCTGCACATCTTTGTGGTTGTGGGAGGAAACCAAAGGAAACCCACGCAGATATGGGGAGAATGTGCAAACTCCACACAGACAGTCGCCAGAGGGTGGATTCGAACCCGGGTCCCTGGTGCTGTGAGACAGCAGTGCTAACCACTGAGCCACCATGCCACCTGTTACTTGACCAGAGAGGGCCTTGGTAGACTAAATGCCCAGTGACAGCAAGTTGCAAGAAATCTATGGTCATGGAAAATGAAGAGAGTCACACATGCTGTTTCTTTGCTGCTGACCACAGTTATACATGTTCTCCCTTCAATTGTGAATTTATATTTTACAGCCTGGGTACATATTCTTCTTAAATCTTTTGCCGGAAATACAAATGTCTGATGTCGTCTTAGGAATCAGTTACTATTAAAATGATTTATTTTAATCTTTCAGGAAGACGTTGAACTACCAGAAGTTCCTGCAGAGCCACTGCCAAATATATCTGCAAAAGAAAAAGGTATGCATGAGATTTATCATTTACAAGCTGAATTCAGTTTTGTGGAAATTCTTTAAATTTAAAGAACTTGTTTACTTGATTTTAGATACTATATTTATTCTATGTAGTTTTCTTGAATGATGTAATTTTCACTTACCGTATTTAAAAAGTTAATGAACAGCAAATGGTATATCGTGTATACCTGCAAATTTCTGATGTGCATGGTTAGTGGTTGAAACTCTGTCATTGGTATGAGCTCCAGAAAGGACCGTCGGGATTTTTATTCTGATTAGATTTTGGCGTGTATTTTGATAGAGGCAAAGTGAAGGTGTAGCTTTATAATGGTTCGTATATAGTGTTTGATTATATGTGGGGGCAATATCTTTTATTCTTTCAATTATTTATTTGACTTAACATTGTATCAAAATTCTAGGGATTTATAATTTGTCAGAATAGTATGGCTAATGATGCTCCATTATTAAGGCATAAATGGTACAGCAACCTCCAGTGAGGGGCAGATGTGTATGATTAAGCACAATTGTTCGTGTTCCTGAGTTGCCCTGCTGTGGTATTCAAATGCATTGAGTCATAAACACAGCAGATTAAAACCTTAAGCTCAGAATCAAATCCAGTCCATTCCAGTCAAGTGATCTTTACCACTAGGATAATTCTTAATTATGGCTAATCGTTCTCTGTGGCACAGAAAATGAACTTTTACAAGTGTGAAATCTCATTTCTTCAGATTCAAATTGTTGAAAGTTCTAGTTTCCTCTTTCTTTGAATTACTATGTCTTTTATTCTCTTACTGTGTCTGATTCAACATTGGATTCATTCATTTAATTTACATTTGCTTCTCTCTTCTTGACCCATTAGTCAACCGGATTGGAGAATTGTGAAGAGACATTTGCTGTGTTCTTTCAGGTCCTAGACTTGTCTAATTGTAACATAATAAATTCTCTTTCAGTGGATTGCCATTCCAATAATTTTAAGTTATGGGGAGGCGATTGAAGCACTATTATTGTCATTGGGCTAGTAATCCATTCGCCCAACTAGTGTACTGGGAAGCACTAGTGGAGATAATGTCCTCTCTCCACATTAAGCAAAGCCTGCATTGTGCTATGTGGTACTATAACCATGCTAAATGGAACAGACATTGAATAGACCTAGCAACTCATCATTGAGCATCCGTGACGTGCTGTGGGTCATCAGCAGCAGTAGCAGAATCACGCTACAACACAATTTGCAACCTCCTGGGTCAGCATGTCTCAACTGTGTCATTATAATCAAGCCAGGAGATCAACCCTGGTTCAGTAAAAGTCCAGGAGGGCTGCAGGAAGCAGCAAATATCCAGTCCTACCCGTGATGAATCGTAGCAGCAGTGTGTATCTTTGAGAATATGCACTGCTGAAATTATCCAAGGCTCCTTAGACAGCACATTACAAAGTTATGACCACTAACATTCAGCTGAATAAGGGCAATGGATACATGGCATAGCACTGTCTGCAAGTTCCATTCCAAGCCACTCTGCATTCTAACTTGGAAAAATATCTCTGCTCCTTCATTGTCACTGAGTCCCAGTTGGTGGGACACTTTTTCTAATAGCATTTTCTATTCGATTGTGGATTTGCTCACATTAAATTAACTGTAGTAGTTCAAGAAGTAACTCACCACCACTTTCTCAAGGGTATGTAGGGGTCGACAGTAAATACGAGCTGAGCTGCTGAAGCCCACATCCCATGAAAGAAAAAAACATGACGACCAAGTCAATTACCTTGCCGTACCAAATAATGGCCCAATATTAGCTGAGGTGTCATTCACTGTAATTTGTAAACATTCATTCATGGGATGTTGCCCATGAGAAGGTGGTGGTCTGCTTCATGAATTATTGATAGCCGTTCACCCACAATGCTATTAGGGAAGGAGTTCCACAGGACCACAGAGTTATACAGTATGGAAACAGACCCTTCGGTCAACTTGTCCATGCCAACAACATTGCTGAAACTAAATTAATCCCATGTGACCCATATCCCTCTAAACTTTTCCTCTTCATGAACCTATCCAAATGTATTTTAAATGTTGTTACTGTACCTGCATCTCCCATTTCCTCTGACAGTTCATTCCATATATAGAGTCATAGAGATGTACAGCATGGAAACAGACCCTTTGGTCCAACCCGTCCACACCGACCAAATATCCCATCCCAATGTGGTCCCATCTGCCAACACTCAGCTCATATCCCTCCAAACCCTTCCTATTCATATACCCATCCAAATGCCTCTTAAATGTTGCAATTGTACCAGCCTCCACCACATCCTCTGGCAGCTCATTCCATACACGTACCACCCTCTCAGTGAAAATGTTGCCCCTTAGGTCTTTTTTATATCTTTCCCCTCTCACCCTAAACCTGTGCCCTCTAGTTCTGGTCTCCCCAACCCTAGGGAAAAGACTTTGCCTATTTACCATATCCATGCACCTCATAATTTAGTAAACCTCTATAAGGTCACCCCTCAGCCTCCGACGCTCCAGGGAAAACAGCCCCAGTCTGTTCAGCCTCTCCCTATAGCTCACATCCTCCAACCCTTGCAACATCCTTGTAATGAACAGGTTGCCTCTCTGGTCCCTTTTAAATCTTTCTCTTCTCACCTTAAAAATACACCTCCTAGTTTTGAATTCCCCACCCTTGGGAAAAGACCTTTGCTGTTCATCTTATTTATGCCCCTTCTGATTTTAAAAACCTCTCTCATGTCACTCCTCAATGTCCTACACTCTGGTGAAAAGCGTCCCAGCCCATCCTTACAATTTAAGCCTTTCAGTAATATCCTTTCCATAGCAGGGCAACCAGAGCTGTACACATGCTCCAAACGTGGGCTCACCAATGTCCTGTACAACCTGAACATGATGTTCCAACTGCTATACTCAGTGGTCTGAGCAGCGATGGCAAGCATGCTAAACGCCTTCTTCATCACCTACCTCTGATGCAGCTTTCAAAGAACTATGTACCTGAACCCCTAGGTCTCTCTGTTCAACAACACCGCCCATCATTGGACATACCATTAACTGTATAAGTCCCAACCTTGTTTGTTTTACCAAAATGCAATGCCTTTCATTTATCCAAATTAAACCTTATATGCCATTCCTCACTGGCCCAATTGATCAAGACCCCTTTGGGATCTTTGTCAACAGTGAAGAAGGTTACCAATACCACCAATTATACCATTAACTGTATAAGTCCCAACCTTGTTTGTTTTACCAAAATGCAATGCCTTTCATTTATCCAAATTAAACCTTATATGCCATTCCTCACTGGCCCAATTGATCAAGACCCCTTTGGGATGTTTGTCAACAGTGAAGAAGGTTACCAATACCAACAATTTTGGTGTCATCTGCAAACTTACAAACCATGTCTGCTAAATTCTCATCCAAATCTTTTATGTAAATGACAAACAAAAGTGGGCCCAGCACTGATCCCTGCAGAACATTGCTGGTCACAGGCCTCCAGTCTTAGTAGAACCCCTCCACCACCAGCCTCTAGCTCCTACCATCAAGCCAATTTTGTATCCAGTTGGCAAGCTTTCCTTGAATCCCATGTGATCTAACTTTATGAATTAGTCTACCATGCAGAACCTTGTTAGAAGCTTTAGTAAAGTCCATATTGACAAAGTCTATCACTTTTGGGTGAGCTGTGACCTTTTGTTGGATAGCTGTACTTTCTTGATGCCAGTGTAAATTGTCCCACTGTTTGAATCAAGGGAAGGCATGATGGCTCAGTGGTTAGCATTGCTGCCTTATAGCACCAGTGACTTGTGTTCAATTTCATCCTTGCCTAACTGTCTGTGTGGGTGCTCAGTGTCCTCCCACATCCAAAGGGATGTGTAAGTTAGGTGCATTGGCCATGCTAAATTTCCCATAGTATCCAGGGATGTGTAAGCCAGGTGGCATATAGCCATTGGAAATGCTGGAATAGCATCGGAGGTGTAGGTCTGGGTGGGATGGTCTTCAGAGGGTCAGGGTGGGCTTGATGGCCCACTTCCACACTGTAGGGATTCTTTGATTCTAGTAAGTGACTTTAGTAAGTGGTTTGGATTTGAGTTTTCAAGGATGATGTTTACGTAAATCTTTTATTGTAGATTTGGGAGTTGAAGCCCATCTGTCTCCTATCCACAATTTGTGTGAGACCTATTACTGTTTACTCATTTTTGATTGGATTTAAAAGAAGCAAAGAATATTTTTATAAGCCACTTAAGTAACAGTCTGCAAAATGTTAATAAATGGAATATTTCCATCTACTGTGTCTGTCAATAAAGGCCCAAAATGGTTTGAAATGACAGATATTTGACGGGAAAATAAGAGAAAAAAAATCTGGTTCGCTTGAGATGTTAAAGGTTCTGCATATATCTAAGAGATTAGATGCTAAACAACGCCAAGAGGGTTTTGTTTGGGGCAGCATGGTAGCTCAGTGGTTAGCACTGCTGCCTCACAGCGCCGGGGACCTGGATTCGATTCCTGCCTCAGGCGACTGTCTGTGTGGAGTTTGCACATTCTCCTCATGTCCACGTGGGTTTCCTCTGGTTGCTCCAGTTTCCTTCCACAATCCAAAGGTGTGCTGTTCAGGTGAATTGGCCATGCTAAATTGCCCATAGTGTTAGGTGCATTAGTCAGGGGTAAATATAGTTCTGGATTAGTGGTGCTGGAAGAACACAGCAATTCAGGCAACATCCAAGGAGCAAATATAGGGTGTCTTACTCTTCGTAGGGTTGATGTGGATTTGTTGGGCCAAAGGGCCTATTTCCATACTGTAGTGAACCTAATCTAATATAAAAAAAATTAGATCTAGACAAGTTTTGTCTCTTGGTTAAATTCAAATTATTTTAAGATGGAACACATGACTTTAGATTGTGTTCAAGGCTGTGTGTTTAAATTTATTCTTTATTTTTAAACAAGTACTAATCGAGTCTTGTTTTTTGGACATCTGTTACCAAATAAGTAGACTTCATTGAATGTTTGAAAGCTTTCTCCAGTTAGATTCCACTTTACAAATAAGTGGTGGCGCAACAAGCTGCAAGTGATGCTCTTCCAAGCAATATTTTGAATGCTGGGAGTTAATTAACAGAATTGGCGTGTTGAGTATAGGAAATGATACACTAATGCAGTTAAAAGATGTCTGTGGGTTTGAAACATGGCAAATTGGGACACAGTGGAGGGAGGCATTCCATAGTTCTGAACTAGGAGCAGTTGATGCTGACACTGGATTCCAACATTCAGGTACAGTTTAGTTTGTATCTCATGTAGATTTTAAAAGTTATTTCTTTCAAGAAAATTCAGTTGGGGAATTAACTTTTCTTTTTTTTTCTTTAGCAGGAAAAGAGCCAGTTAAAAACACACCGAAACAAGAGATGGTGGCAGCATCATAACTGAAATTTGGATTTTCGGTGACACTAACATAAATGATTTATCTTCTGTATGTTTTCAAGAGTTGATCATGATTCACCACCCTTTTTGAGGGTTGAGAAATTCAAACATGTACTTCAGGAGGATCTTTACTCTTTCCTGGCATTGTTTCCTTTGTAAAAATGAAATTTCAGTCTTGACTTTTTTAAAATGTATTTTTCACTTTTTAAAAAGTCAAAAAATGTGCAAGTGCTATAGAATTCTAAAGCTGATATTCCTTTGAAACTCATTCACAATCAAGCTAATTTACAAAATTTCAATTGCTATTTAGTTCGAAATTTAAAATGGTTTCCAGATAAACTTGCACTGACCTAGTAATACTGTCATGTGTTAATGTGGTAAGTTACATTTCTATCTGTAAACCATTAACTTTTTATCTTTGAATCTTTTGTTAAGAAGCTATGCAGGATTAAAGGAAATGTAATTCATAATGGAATGAAGTGTCCAGAATGCAAAACAATTTCGAGAGAAGTAACAAATTTGGCACTGGTGGGATAATTATTGTAAATGTATTCTGTTCTTTTAATAAATTCTCTGACATGAAACATTAAAAAATGAATTGTATTTAAAAAGGAGTACGCTGAAGAATTTTAATTTATGGGGAAAATAGCAGTATTCTGAAATGTTATTATATCTGTAATCTCTGGAAGAGCTCAAAGAACTCTTCATAAGGCTGCATTGGAATTCTCTGTGCAATGCTCTGACTGGGCATCATTGCTAAACTTATAAATGGATAGAATTGAAATATCAGTGTCAAAAATGGGACTTCGGAAGTTTATTACATTTTCACTATAGTTATCAAATTTATTTAAAATAAGTTTGGAACTACAGTGTAATTCCACTGAGTACTTGTAAAACTCTTGCTTTGTGATTGTGAATTTGAAATGGAAGCCTTGGATTTTGTATTTAAAGACTGAAGATGATTTTTGAGCTGCTAATCAAACTTACATTGTTCTGTTTCTAATCATGTTATAATTGTATTCCATTGCAGCTTGGTTCCTTAGCCACTAAACAGAATATTTTTGCACCACAATGTTAATATGTTATGTTTCTTGATTTGCACTTGCATTGCTTTTCATTCGGTCATATTATTCTAGGAACAATTTGTTTGTGATGAAGAACTGTTCAAAATGAACTGTTCAGTTAAAAACAATCTCCAGAAGCAATGTGAAACTGAGTCATCTTGAGCATACACATGGTTTTCTCCTAAAATCTCAGTGTGCACAACATAGTTTATCCTGAATCAATTAACAGTTTTACATACTGCCTGATGGTGTGAGATGTATGAGGGAATGTGCTGAATAGAGGTCAAGCATTTCGTCACAGAAGAGAGCATGAGGGCAAAATCAGCACAATTCCTGTCAAAGATAGCTCAAGACTTGCATCGAGCAAGGACTTGGATGTAGTTTGTGTGTCTGGCACATGCAGGGAGCGGGAACACTTTTTTCCTAACAACTCAGTGACTCAAGTATAGTCATGTAAGAATAACTTGTATATTTATTTTAGTCGGTTGTAATAAGTACATATTTTTTAAAAGGGGTATGCTTGCTTTCATAGCAAAAATAAAAATTGATGTCAACTGTCAAATCTGAAATTCCTACCTGTAAGCACATAACTTTAATTGACACGTATCAATATACTTTTACTTGGATACATGTATGTAAAAATCTTTTGAGTTCCCCTTATATATTTTACAGAACAAAATCAAAATTTCTATCAAGAATAATTCTATGCCTATGGAAATTGCCTTATAATCTTGGTATTATAATCTTTTCGGTACCATGCTTTAAAACCTATACACCCTTTTGATCTCTGTGATAAATTTCTACAAACTGTATTTGTTCGAACATAGAATAAAAATAACCACACTTTGACTTTCTTTGCAGTAGGATATGTTTTCAGTAAATAGAAGTGGGTTTTTTTGGGTTGGGAAATGTTGCTTTAAACTTTCAGTAGATTTCAAACATCTGGTTTGGAGCATATTTATTGTGCATGTAAGATGTTCCAAGCAACACATCAGTGTTATCATTAATCATTGGAGAAGGATAATGTAGAAGTCAGTGAACTGAAGAAAATTGAATAACAGAAAGCGAACATACTTTAAATTATTAAAGTTATAATGTAAGTCTTTGTCCTTCCAAAAGAAATGTTAAATGCATTGTGACTAACTATGACTAAGATCTCTGACAATGTGTGTGTGTGTGTATATGTGGGATGTATGTTTAGAGAATGGTTCAAAGATTATAGGGTTGATAATGTAATCTGTCCTTGAGTCTCCTTTTAAATGAAACTTGATCACCATGATGACTCAGGTTACAATTGATTAAAAAGACATTTAGCCAATGACATTGCAACCCCTCTCCTACCATAATTCTTCCTTTATGGTACTCTGCATTTGAACTCTGCACATGTTTTTTGCCTTCAATAAGTGACAATTGGCTAAACTCAAGAAACTTTTATTTCCAGGCGTTGAAGTCATTTTTCAGTGTTCCATTTCAGCTTGATTTGTTCCAAATCATTTTGTTGGTTCACAGCTTTTGTTGCCTGTATTTTTTTTTTTGGTTTTTTTGTTAAACAATATCTTAACTGGAAAGACTACTTGCCTAAAGTTGTAATTGCTTTATTTGCCTGTTACATGGAGTCCATTTTCTCAATGGGCTGACATTTTTGGATTGTTGTAAATCATGGTTTCTGCATTAGTCTTGATGGTCAGTTATTTAATGCCAATATTTCCTGTCAGTCTTATCAGTGTAGCTCAGAAGGTAAAACTGATGTAACCAAGCTAACACAGACATTGGCTTTCAGAGATAAGCTCTAGTCCACTGGAATAATAGTCTGACCTATTTCCCTTTTGTATGGCTACTTTATTTCAAAAATCTAATCGTACCAAGGCAGTAGAGTGAAATAAGTCAAATGCATGATCTAAAAATACAGAAATCACGTATGTCATTTACACTGACCTTCTTTATACCAACCACCTTCAGCAAATGAACATTTGGACTGCAGTCAGGAAAGATATAATTTATCAGATTGACAAGGGTTGAATTCTGTTTCAGCAGGTTTAGTAAACAGTTGCAGGAAAACATTGCTAAAGGCTTCAAGGACATCACTGGAATCTTAATTCTGCTTCATAACAGATAGTAGCCATACAGAGGCAGTGTTTATTCTGCTTGCCAAGTACTTCCTATGCCAGCACATAATACAAAAGAGGCAGGGCTGGAGTGCTTATGCAGCCATAAAAGATACGTAGGCCATATCAAGTGCAATGCAGGACCCTCCTGCACTGAGTTGCAAGCCATCTCAAGCCTGTTAGATTGCAACAGTCACGCAATGGATCCTCCTGCTACTCAAATAGCACCAGATTACAGTGAAGACTTCAATTAAACTCTGGCACCAAGACAGTAGAAATAAGTACTGTTGGTTATCAAATGGGGAGAGAGTGAAGCTGAGGCAGATCAGCTTGTAACTGCATTGAATGGTATAGCATGATGTTAAGGGACATATGGTCTACTGTTCTTAGTCATTAAATTAGGGTGACATTATCCTTGTTCATGCAGGCATTTGTTTGCAGTGTTGCTTTCAGAAAGTTACATTAATGGAAACTTTGTGAATTGTAATATGGGAAAGGGATTTCAGAAAGTAAGCATTTACCTGCATGGCACACATAGTGTTTATCAAGAATTTTTCTTGCTTCCTTATAGATTTGGTCAGAGCTTTTTCAATATCCCTATATTGAACCCTATATCTTAGAAATTGAAATTGTTGTGGCTTGACATTTTGCTGATGTTTGGATGTGATGAATTGGATAAAAATTCTTGTAGCAATAAAAAGAAAACTTGACTATTTATTAATGCCATAAGAAATAGGAACAGGAGTAGGCCATTTGGCCCATAGAATCATGATTAATCTGGCATTGTTAATGACCGCTTTCCTGCCCTTTCCCCTTAATCCTTGAATCCCCAACTGATCAAGAATTCCATCTCAGCCTCTGGGACTGTGTCCCAGAGCTCTCTGTGGCAAGGAGTTTCAAAGACACACAGCCCTCAGAGAAGGAAGTCCTTCTCATTTCAGTCTTAAATTGTAGCCCGTTTATTCTGAGACTACGCTGTCTTGTCCAAGATACACTCAAGAAGAGGAAATGTTCTCTTAGCACTTAGTCTGTCAAGCTCCTTAAGAATCCTATATGTTTCAATGAGATCACCTCTCATTCTTCTAAATATCAGCTAATAGACTCCCAACCTGTTTAGCCTTTGCTAATTAGACAATCCCTCCGTACCAGGGATCATCCCAATTAATCTTTTCTGAACTGATTCAATGAAGTTACATTTCTCCTTAAATAAGGGGACAAGACTGGTCTCAGTATTCCAGATGTGGTCTCACCAACACCTTGTACAGTTGTAGTAAGAATTCTCTTTTTATACTCCAACTCTTGAAATAAGGATCAATGTTCCATTAGTCTGTATTACCCGATTAGCGAATGATGGAACTTATAATCGGAAGTAGCACTGAATAGCCCTAAAGTTTAGTAAAGCTATAAGCCTCTAAAATCACAACATCCAATAGAGAGCACTTTTGAATGAGCAACCTATGGGGTTCTAAGTGGGAAAAAAAGAATAATGTTTGTTTCATATAAAATGGGGGAAGTGCTGTAACAGCAAAACAAACACCAAAACTGATCCATAATTAAGAATTTTGTATAGGCTACCTGATTAATTATTTGCCTCTTTGTAAATCTACTTTTTATCTCATTACCAGTAGCTTATGGCATTGCTTTTGTTTTCCAGTCTGTCCTGATGTGTTATAACACACTTCCAGGCCCACCATAACCTAGTGTCTTGAACCCGAGAACTGTGGCACAGAGCTAGGGAACACTAACACTGTGCCATGAAAACTTGTTTGAATAGGTTGTTGCCTCTAGTATTGGCAATCATTAAGGCAATAGCATTGGTGCAAAATAGGATTTCTCCTGGGCTGTACTGTCCTTGCAGCCTTATTTGCATATAGCCTTCCAAAAATGATCCTGTCCTCTTGCTTACCGAGTTTATAAATTCTTCTGCCTTTCCTATCTTTGCAAGCATTTCTCATGTAACTCATTGCTCTTGTATTTTGAATAAATTATCATTCAATATCTACCCTATAATCTAATTTCTTCTGCAATATACGCCTCTAGAACTTTCTATTGTTTCTTTTTGATTCATATACAGTATTGAGCTTTTTAGTTCTTTCACTACATTGCCTCATCCGAGTGAGTAGTAACACAACAATGTAAGTTGAGCCCCTCTTTCTAGAGTCATACCAAATGTTACATTTGTGTCCTACAAAGGTATGCGCACAGTACTACAATTTACTTGACTTTCGTGTCAAGTTAGTATTATAAGAAATTAAACTAAAGCTACAAGTAGATATTAACCAATAGTACATATCACTCCCAACTAAAACTCTAATCTCTTTATAAACTCCCTCTTTACATGTAGACACACACATACATGAATAGGCAAAATAGAATATTGCCAGAAATAGAGAAAAGCTGGAAAATTATTTTGGTGGTTTTTGTTTCCCAATTTTGATTTTGAGATGATCCATTCTTGACTAGCAAGGCTGTTGATCTTCAGTTGTCTTCGACTGAAAGTTTCCATTGGTTTGTAAGAAGTACAGTGTGATTGATTCACATAGAAGATGTCTCTGAGTTATCAATTCAAATGTCATTGCTTTCTGCAACTGCTGCAGGAAAGGTAACTGGCTTCTTTGAAGTTTACACAGTTATTTTAGTGCGCAAAACAATCTGCTTCTGCTGGGGAAATCAATAGCACACCCTTCTCTATCTTTCTCTGCATGTTTGTGTTTTTGTAACTTAGGCTTTTCCTTATGCATGGTGTATGCTACTCCTTCAAAGTGTTCCAATAAATTGGTTAAACATGATTTCCTTTTCACAGAACCATACAGATGCTTGTGTCCAGCTATAACCTAATGATCAATTCTAACTTTTCCATGACAGATATCAAGCTAACTGGCCTATAGTTTCCTGCTTTCTGCTTCTGTTCCTTCTGTCATGAGCAGAAGACTTACATTTGCTATTTTCAGGTCTGATAGAACATTTCCAGAATCTAATGAATTTTGGAAAATGTACATCAACATCTTCCTCAATATCCCCTTATTTTTAGACTAGGCTAAAATTTATCCAGAGCAGGGACTTGTTGGCCCACAGTTCTATCAGTTCACTGTACTGCTTCCCTGGTGCTGGTAATTTTATCAAGTTCCTCTTTCTATCACTTGATTTACAGCTTTTCATGTCTTTTTTTTACTATTTACTATTAACTTACCATTTTCTTGCCATAGAAAACAGATACTCATTTTTAAACTTCTTCCCTTTTTAAGATACCTGTACAAACCCTAGCTATCTGTTTTTACATTCCTAGCTATTTTCCTCTCGTACTCTTAATTTCTTCATTTTCATTAATCTTTTACTCATTCTCTGCTGTTATTTACATTCTGACCAGTATCTAACATACCACTCACCTTTGCACAATCATATACTTTGAGTTTGTAAAGAAAGAGTTTGTTGCTTTCTTTACCTTCTTGAGATAAGCATGGGTGGTCCTTGGAATTTTTCTTTATGGTAGAAATATACTGATTGACTAATTTGAAAGATCCCTGCAATGTCTTGCGCAGTTTCTCTATTGATCTATTTCTTACCCTTGTTAACTTCAGCTAACTTTCATGTCCACATAGTTTCCCTTTTATTTAACTTTGAATGTTAATCGAGTTTCTTTTAAACACCTATTTGCTTCTACCTTGAGGTGCATTTACTATGAGGTCATTAATAAATTCTGTTACATTACACAATATCACCGGTTCTCTGGTTGGGTCGGGGAACAGCAACACAACCTGTCCAACATTCCATGAACATCTTATCCATGCGATTATTGCCAATCTGATTTTTCCAGTTTATACGTGGATCACATAATTATTGCTGTCCTTTGATCACAAGCACCCAGTATTTCTCCTTGTATACTTCATACTGCAAGGGAGCTGTAGTCCACTCCCAGACATGAATTATTTCCCCTACGTTTCTTCATCTCCAGCTAAACTGCTTCCACATCCTGCTAAAAACAATGACTGCAGATGCTGAAAATCAAATACTAGATTAGTGGTGCTGGAAGAGCACAGCAGTTCAGGCAGCATCCAACGAGCAGCGAAATCAACGTTTCGGGCAAAAGCCCTTCATCAGGAATAAAGGCAGTGAGCCTGAAGCGTGGAGAGATAAGCTAGAGGAGGGTGGGGGTGGAGAGAGAGTAGCATAGAGTACAATGGGTGAGTGGGGGAGGAGATGAAGGTGATAGGTCAAGGAGGAGAGGGTGGAGTGGATAGGTGGAAAAGAAGATAGGCAGGTCGGACAAGTCAAGGAGACAGTAACTGAGCTGGAAGTTTGAAACTAGGATGAGGTGGGGGAAGGGGAAATGAGGAAGCTGTTGAAGTCCACATTGATGCCCTGGGGTTGAAGTGTTCCGAGGCGGAAGATGAGGCGTTCTTCCTCCAGGCGTCTGGTGGTGAGGGAGCGGCGGTGAAGGAGGCCCAGGACCTCCATGTCCTCGGCAGAGTGGGAGGGGGAGTTGAAATGTTGGGCCACGGGGCGGTTTGGTTGATTGGTGCGGGTGTCTCGGAGATGTTCCCTAAAGCGCTCTGCTAGGAGGCGCCCAGTCTCCCCAATGTAGAGGAGACCACATCGGGAGCAACGGATACAATAAATGATATTGGTGGATGTGCAGGTGAAACTTTGATGGATGTGGAAGGCTCCTTTAGGGCCTTGGATAGAGGTGAGGGAGGAGGTTTAGGCACAGGTTTTACAGTTCCTGCAGTGGCAGGGGAAAGTGCCAGAATGGGAGGGTGGGTTGTAGGGGGGATGTGGACCTGACCAGGTAGTCATGGAGGGAACGGTCTTTGCGGAAGGTGGAAAGGGGTGGGGAGGGAAATATATCCCTGGTGGTGGGGTCTTTTTGGAGGTGGCGGAAATGTCAGTGGATGATTTGGTTGATTCACCTTCCACCCTACAAACCTTCGCATCAACCAAATCATCCACCGACATTTCCGCCACCTCAAAAAAGACCCCACCACCAGGGATATATTTCCCTCCCCACCCCTTTCCGCCTTCCGCAAAGACCGTTCCCTCCGTGACTACCTGGTCAGGTCCACACCCCCCTACGACCCACCCTCCCATTCTGGCACTTTCCCCTGCCACCGCAGGAACTGTAAAACCTGTGCCCACACCTCCTCCCTCACTTCTATCCAAGGCCCTAAAGGAGCCTTCCACATCCATCAAAGTTTCACCTGGACATCCACCAATATCATTTATTGTATCCGTTGCTCCCAATGTGGTCTCCTCTACATTGGGGAGACTGGGCGCCTCCTAGCAGAGCGCTTTAGGGAACATCTCCGAGACATCCGCATTAATCAACCAAACGGCCCCGTGGCCCAACATTTCAACTCCCCCTCCCACTCTGCCGAGGACATGGAGGTCCTGGGCCTCCTTCACCACCGCTCCCTCACCACCAGACGCCTGGAGGAAGAACGCCTCATCTTCTGCCTCGGAACACTTCAACCCCAGGGCATCAATGTGGACTTCAACAGCTTCCTCATTTCCCCTTCCCCCACCTCATCCTAGTTTCAAACTTCCAGGTCAGCACTGTCTCCTTGACTTGTCCGACCTGCCTATCTTCTTTTCCACCTATCCACTCCACCCTCTCCTCCTTGACCTATCACCTTCATCTCCTCCCCCACTCACCCATTGTACTCTATGCTACTCTCTCTCCACCCCCACCCTCCTCTAGCTTATCTCTCCATGCTTCAGGCTCACTGCCTTTATTCCTCACTGCCTTTATTTCGGGCTTTTGCCCGAAACGTTGATTTCGCTGCTCGTTGGATGCTGCCTGAACTGCTGTGCTCTTCCAGCACCACTAATCCAGTGCTTCCACATCCTGTTCTCCTGCAGTAAGGTTCTTTCCAATTATTGCCTGATGCCATCCTTGGTTGATTCAAGAAGTGTACGAAGAGGCAGGAGGCAGTGGGCCACAATTGGAGAACGCTGGGAGGAACTGACACTTTGGAGCAATGTAGTCCATGGCAAACAATAGAAATGCAGTTGTTCCTGGTAACAGTGCAGTATTCCTCTAAATTACAGAGCAGGTACAGAACATGCTTGAAGTGGGTGCAGAGTGAGGCAGGAGAGTATGGATCACTTATCAAGGTGAGCTATCAGGGACACAACCACAAATGATACTTCATTATCAGTACACATTCATATATGTTAAATATGTTCATTTACACAGCTCCTTATTACACAAAGGTAGCGAACATGTGAGGGTAAAAACACGTATCTCACCACTTTGGGTTTCATATTTTACTGTATGATAGATCTCTGGAACAGATGAGCCTTTAACCTATGTCTCCTTGTGCGGAGGCAGGGACAGTTATGGTTTTACAATGGATTGTTTAAATCAGCTATCATGGAATCAAAAAGGGGAATCACTGCGTTTTAATCTACCCATACTAATGAACCGGTCAGAGTTTTTTTTTCAAATCGGATGACACTCGAGCAGTAGCATATGTCTCCCCCGTAAACATGTGCGCTTAACATATTGTTAATCATGACTCAGCCTCTTGTAAAATAATGCAAATTAGCTAGTGGGTGGTTGCAAGGGGGTAGCAATGTTTCATACTCTTCCCACGTTGTAACATTTTTTTTCACTCGGCTGCCTGAGTCAGCGATAGCACTTTAAACACCTCGCACACTTTAAACATGTCAGAAGATCTGGACCCGTGGCACCCTCTCGAGCCACCGTGACGCTGGCAGTTTTCCTGCTGGCAGTTCCTGTTACTACTCATTTTGAAGAACCGACGTCAAACTAAGTAGTACCTGTGAAATCTGACCTTTTTTTTAAAAAAAATGAACAAGTGTAACCTTCCCCTGTGTACCTTAATCAATGTATGCATATGTATTTAAACGGTTTGCTGTCTGACTCAGATTTTTTTTGTGCTACTGTTGAATATCACTGCCGAGTTTTACCTTGACGTCTCTGCATAATTTGAATGTCACCACCTCCTCGGTGCAAATTGGGCTCTGACTGCAGTCGCTCGAATCCAATATTACTGATGCGGTCAGCACTTTTTGCTGACTATGGCTGACCTTTTAATTTAAAGTAAGAACGAAATACCGCAGAATTCCAGTTCCAAAGAGGAGAAATTGGATTCGAAACGTCAGCTGTGCTTCTCTATCCATGGACGCTGCCAGAACTGTTCAATTGTAATTTAAAAGTGTGAATTTGTTATCTCTCTCTTTAGAGATGTATAAAGCCCAAGCTTCTTTTTTTGGCCATTAGTTCTTTTCAAGCCCGAGGAAACTGCCATCGGTTTCAGGAACCCTCCTACATTTTTTAATTTTCTCTGTAGCTACCGCGGTAGGCTTCCCCATATTTCCCTCGCCCACACACACACACACATATTTCCAGATTAAGAAGATGGGTAACTTGCTGCCAGGCAAGACTTGAGACATTTATCTCAGGTGGTGGCTCAAAAACAGCCGGATTCGGGTCGGCCGACCGTCACACGCTGCTTGATCATGTTAAAAATCACACAACACCAGGTTATGGTCCAACAGGTTTAATTAGAAGCACACTACCTTTTGGAGTGCTGCTCCTTCATCAGGTGAACTTCATACGCCCCAGTCCAACACCGGCATCTCCAAATCATGCCTGATTATCAGTTCAATTGCAGTCCATACTCTCCTGAACCGACCTATAGGTTAGGCCATTGTGTTCCTCTACCTTGTCTAGTCATACCGTTAGTTCGCAGCTGAGGTGTTTGTGAACTCCACATGACCCTCTCGTCTCGGTATCCCTGACTCTGAGGCAGCATTTGGCTGATGTGACCCTTGCACTGTTTTGACAGCTGCAAAGAAAGCCAGGCTCTTTATTCGCTCCTGCACACAATGTAGATAGTTGGTGAAAGAGAGAGATGGGGTAAAGGAAAAGAGGTGGGTGGGTGGACATCTGGACAGGAAATTGTGGGGTGAAGGAGGGGGAGATGAGGCAGGCTCAGATTCACTCTCCCCCACTCCTATTGCTGAACAGCTCCCCATATTTTCGCCTCAAAGTCATATGAAGTCCGGGGTATTAAAATTGGGTCTCACCGGAAGCACTGCTTTATTACCATCACGGCCCAGGAAAAACCTGATTAAACGTATTTTGGTATTTTTCGACAAATCTAGTCGCAACTTGTTTGATGGGGTAAAATTCTTCAAATGTTGTAGAGATAGGGGGGTTATGATTGGTAAAAACAATAACTGCAGATGCTGGAAACCAAATACTGGATTAGCGGTGCTGGAAGAGCACAGCAGTTCAGGCAGCATCCAAGGATTATGATTGGTAGTTTAATGTTCCGAGATAAAAATGTTTAGGGCAAGACGGAAGAGAATGCACCAGAGGTGTAGGAGTTGCATTACCGGTTAGGGAACATATCATAGCTGTGCTGAGGATACCCTCGAGGGATTTTGCTGCGAGGTACAATGGGTAGAGCTCAGGAATAGGAAGGAAAGATGCAATCACAATGCTAGGATTGTGTTATAAACATCCAATTTGCTAGCGGGAGGTAGAAAAAAAAAGATATGTCGTCAGATTCTGGAAAGATGTGAAAATAACAGCGTTGCTGTGAGTGATTTCAACTTCCCTCATATTGACTTGGACCCCCTTAGTGCTGGGGGTTTGGATGGGGAGCAATTTGTTAGGTATGTCCAGGAAAGTTTTTGAAACAGTTTGTGGATAATCCAATGAGGGAGGGGGCCATACTGGACTTGATTTTGGGAAATGAGCCTGGCCAGGTGATCGAAGTTTCAGTGGAGGAGCATTTTGGGAATAGTGACTGTAATTCTGTAAGTTTTGGATACCTATAGATCAGGGCAAGCGTGAACCTCAGATGAAATTATTTAACTGGGGGAAGGCCAACTAGAACCGAATCAGGCAAGAATTGGAGAATCTGGATTAGGAGCAGCTATTTGAGGGTAAACCCACATCTGACATGTGGTAGTCCAGTTTAAGAGGAGTTGATTAGAGTGCAAGACAGACATGTACCTGTGAAAATGAAGAACAGGAATTGCAGGATTCAGGAACCTTGGTTAACTGAGGAAATTATAAGCTTGGTCAAAAAAGGAAGCATATCTAAATTTTAAGCAACTAAGAACAAAGTCCTTGAAGGGTATAGCGAAAGTAGGAAGGTACTCAAACCAGAAGATAGGAGAGTTAACAGGAGTCATGAAATATTCTTGGCCAGCAGATTTAAGAAGAATTCTGAGGCATTTTATACATACATTAGGAGCAAGAGGGTAGCTAGAGAACGAGTAGGCTTATTTAAGGATAAGGGAGAGAAGTTATGTGTGGAGCCAGAGGAAATAGATGAGATCCTTAATGAGTACTTTATATCAGTATTCACCAAAGAGGATGTTGAGGTTAGGGCAAAATGTATGAATACTCTCGGCTGGTCAACAAAATGAAAGAGGAAGTGTTGGGTGTCTTGAAATGCTTTAAGGTAGACTCATCCCCTGGCCAGATGGAATCTATCCCAGGATACTGTGGGAGACAAGGGGGGAACTGTCTGGGGCCTTAACAGAAGTCTTTGCATCCTCTTTGGCCTTAGATGAGGTTCCAAAGGACTGGAGAATGGCCAAAATTGTTCCTTTGTTTAAGTAGGGAAACAGACAATCCAGGTAATTACAGGCCAGTGAGTCCAATGTCAGTGGTCAGGAAGCTGTTGGAGAAGATGCAATTTACATTGATGATTTAGAGTTGGGGTGCAAAGTATGCCGTCCAGATGAATATAAAACTGGCTTGGTCATAGAAGACAGTGAGTAATGGTAGAAGCATGCTTTTCAAAATGATCAGAAAGTAGTGATATTCCACAGGGATCAGTGCTGGGTATATTTGTTAGGTGAGATATATATATCTGGAGGAAAATGTAGGTGGTCTGATTAGTAGGTTTGCACATGACACCAAAATTGGCAGAATTGCAGATAGTGAGGACGATTATCAAAGGATACAGGAGGATATAGATTGCAGATTTGGGCAGAAATGGCAGATGGAGTTTAATCTGAACAGTGCATCTGGGCACACAGATCCCTGAAAGTGGCAAAATAGGTGTATAAGGCAGTCAAGAAGGTATACAGCACACTTGCCTTCATCAGCCAAGATATCAAATGTAAAAGTTTGCAAGCTATGTTATAGCTGTATAAAACTTTAATTCAGTCACATTTGGAATATTGCGTGCAGTTCTGGTCACCACGCTACCAGAAGGACATGGATGCTTTGAAGAGGGTGCAGAGACTTTTACCAGGATGTTACCTGATCTGGAGGGTTTTAATTATGAGATGGAGAGGTTGGATAAACTTGGATCGTTTTCATTGGAAGACCGAGGCTGAGGGGAAATCTGACAGAGGTCTACAAAATTATGAGAGACTGAGAGAGAGGAGAAAGTCAGAGGCCGTTTCCCAGGATGGAAATGTCAACTATAGGTTCAAAGTGAGAGGGAGAAAGTTTAGGGGAAAAAAAAGCAGGAAAAACTTTTCACACAGAGGGGGGGGATGGTGCCTGAAACGCAGTGCCAGTGGAGGTGGTGGAAGCAGGCATGTTAGCAATAAATAGCAAGTCTAAGTAAGGATTAGGAATTGGTGCAGGTTTGGTGGGCTGAAGGGCCTGTTCCTGTGCTGTATTATATTGTATTGAACTGATTGTTCTTCTCTACTTGAAGTAAAAATCCTACACAGTTGTAAAAATCTAAAACACACATCCGAGTATAAATAAGTAGCATCATTGGACTCGTAATCCAGAACCCTGGTCTAATATTATATGTCAGAGGACATCTGTTAGGATCCCACCATGGCGGGAAATGAAATTTGAATTCAATAAAAGTTTGTAATAAAGAGAATAAAGACCTTGTAACCACTGTAAATTGTTGTAAAACAAAAATCTGATTTATTAATATGCATCAGGGAAGGAAATCTGTCATCCTTACCTCGTGTAGCCGACAGACTCACAGCAATGTGGTTGACTCTAAACTGTCTTCTGGGTGACACCCACATGCTATAAATTAATTTTTAAAAGATTTTTTTTTAAACTCCTGAAAATGTTGCTGGAGAATTTCCCTGGACTTGTGAGCTAGTATTTTGATAACCACAAAAAATAGCATACTGAAACTTCAGTCTGGAGATTAAAACAGAATATATTCAATATCCTGAAATAGCACAATAATGTTGTCTAGGAGACAAAATACTAGCTCACAAGTCCAGGGAAATTCTCCAGCAACATTTTCAGGAGTTTAAAAAAAAGAAAAATGGTATATTGTTAGCACACTGAGACTCAAGCCCCAGTACTCCCAGAATCATCACAAAGTAGAAAATTTAATTAGAGTACACAAAGTCTCCAGTTTACCTGTCAGACCCAGGCTAACAGAAAATGCAAACTAGCTTTCTGTACTTATTAAGAACTATTATTATTACAGGCAAATAGATTCCAGCCATAGGCAAACAGCTATGAACCGCCAACATATAAGTCTACTAGTTAAAACTCTAACCCCCTTCTAGCCACTGTGTTATATACACAGACAGATAGTTCCAGACGGACAAAAAAACATTGGTGTTATGAGTAGAGAGAAAAATAATTGGGGAAGCAGCTCAACGGCCTCAGTCCACAGGTATCACAGAGGTGATACTTTTGCTTGCCAGCACTTTCTGTTCTTCAATCTGTTTTCTCCTGGTTCTTTTCACATTCTCACAGGAGGCACAGGTGATGGTGATGCTCCTCCAACTGCAAAATCTGGTTACTGGTTAAAGGCCACAGGTTGCAGTAGCTGGTGAGCTAAAATAAACTGGCTTTCTTCATGATTTGTGAGTTTGTGATTTGCCTCTTAAACATGCAACATTTTCTTCTACAATCTTTAGTTTTTTAAAAGTCATTTTCCCATTTCAGTTCACAATTAAAAATACAGAAAAATAAAAGAATTGCAGTCTTTGCAATGTATAATACTTGCCCCTGAAAATTATCTAGCAATGCTTGTCTCAGCTGATTTTAATGTGCCAGTTTCTTGGGGTTTCAGAAATAAAGCAATCTCCTTTAGAAATACAGATTCAATTTTAGGATGAGTTCAAAGGCACCATGCTATGCTTCTGTATATTTCTGTAATCTTACCTTATGCTACATTTGTGGTGTTCTCCCAATTCTCACGATTTCACACCAATGAAACTATAAATGTCAGTAAGAATGTTAGACATGACTATGCAAGGCCCACTTCACAATGCTGAGTAGTTCATGTACATCACATCCAAGGACAAATGACCAACAGCAGCAGCTTAGTTCATGAAGCCTGGTTACTATGGGAACCAGCAATATAATCTGAAATAATAATAGGGATCTAAATTACTCCAGATTATATTAAAAGGCAAGGACTATTATTAATTCCTAACAAGTGTACAAGAAAATGGTTTTCAATCAATATGCTTTAAGTTCAATATTTAATGATGAAAAAGGGAAATTGAATGTTTTTCACTACAAGTTTGGCTAGGTAATAATGATCACAATATTATTAGATTTAAAGTAGTTATGGAGAGGGACAATCTAAAGTGAAATCCTACACTGAAAGAGACCAAATTTCAATAGTCAAGGGTAAATATAGGGTCAGGGAATGAGTCTGGGTGGGTTACTCCTCTTCAGAGAGTTGGTGTGGGGCCAAAGGGCCTGTTTTGACACTGTAGGGATTCTGTAAAAATAAGGAAACCCATTTTTTTATTGTTAAACAAGTAAAATAACACTTAAAGGGTGGAGTTGATTAGGAACAAAAAAAAAGGAAATCTTCTTGTGGAGACAGAATACATGTTTGAGATATTGAATGAGTACTTTCATTCTGTCTTCACTAAATAAAGGAAAACAGAAAATAGGACCAGGAGCAAGCCATTCAGCCCCTCAAGCCTGTTACAACATTCAATGAGATCATGGCTGGTCTCCATATTTCTTTGGCCTTTGGCCTATTTCCCTTAATATCTTTGCTTAACAAAAATTATTCTATCTCATATTTAAACTTAACAACTGATCTGCATCCATTGCCATTTGTGGTAGAGAGTTTCAAACATCGACCATTCTTTGTGGGTAGAAGTGCTTCCTAATATCTCTTCTGCTCCGAATTCTCAGCCTCTTCCCCCTAGTTCTAGAAACCCCAACCAGTGGAAATAGTTTATCCTGTCTTTTCCTGTTAATATCTTGAAGACTTTGATCAGATCACCCCATAATCTCTAAATCCTAGAAAAAACAGGCCTAATGAGTGTATCTCTCCCCATAACTTAACACCTGAAGTTCAGGCATCATTCTTTTAAACCTAAGTTGTACTCCCTCCAAGGCTAACATTACTCTTCCTAAAGTGTGGTGTCCAGATCTGCTCACCGAATTACTAGTGGTGTCTAACCAGGATTTTGTATAACTGTAGCATAATGTCTGCATCTTTTTACTGTAATCCTCTAAATATAAAGGCCAGCATTCCATTAACTTTCTTGATTATTTTCTGCACCTGTTTGTGACATTTTAAAGATCTGTGCATTTGAACCCCCAAGTCTCTCTCCACTGTATTTAACTGTATAAAATATCCAGATCTACTTTTATTTAGTTTAAAATGGATAACCTCACACTTCCTAATGCTCCATTGGCCACAGTTTTCATTTAGTCTATCAATATCCCTTTGGAATTTTGTGCTATCATCTACATTGTCTACAGTGCAGCCTAACTCTATCATCAGCAAATATGGATATCTGTTCATTAATAAATTATTCATAAATAATGTGAATAATTGAGGCCCTAACACACATCCTTCTGGGACACCATTATGATGTTCTGCTAATTTGGGTGTCTACCCCATTATTCCCACTTTCTGTTGCCTGCCACTCAATCAATTTCCCAGCCATGTCATAAATTTGCACTCAGTTCTATGGGCTTCTACCTTAATAAATAGTCCTTATGTGGGATTTTATTAAATTCCTTTGGACATCAATATAAACAACATCTATAGACATTCTCCAGCCCAGTACCTTAGTCACCTCTTCAAAACATTCAATGAGGTTTGTCAGTCATGAACCCAAGCTGATTCTCCCAATTAACTGAACAGTTTTGAGATGTTCAGTTATCTCATCCTTGATTATAGACTCAAAAATTTCCCTATCACAGATGTTAGGCTAACTGTTCTGTAATCCCCTGATTTTTCCCTTTCACTCTTCCTAAAATGCAGATTGACATGTGCTGGACAGTGCAAAAGGAGTAGTTCAAGTCAGAGTAGAGTGGAGAGAAAATTGAGACATTGGATATGTTTTAAAAATACAGAGAAAAGAGGTATTAAATAGGTGGGCATTACTCAAAGTTAGCAAGTTACCTGGTCCAGTTGTGTGAATCCTTAGATTGCTGAGGGAAGAAGGTGTGACCACAATCCACTTTTCATTTTGGAGTGATGTCAAAGGATTGCAACTGTTGCACCCTATTTAGAAAAAGGGAAAGGGATAAACCTGATAACTATATGGCAATCAGTTTAATGAAGCGAAAACTGTGAAAACTCTATTAAGGATAAAATTAATTCTCACTTGGAAAAACTGGGTTAATAAACATAAATTTTGTTGGAGTAACATGTTCATAAAGAGGGTGCTGTAGATTTTTCAAATCTGGTGTTTCAAAAGACATTTGGTAAGGTACTTCATAATGGCATAATTTGAAGAATAGATTCATGTGGCTGATCTGCCCCGGGACTCAACTCCTTCCATTTCAAAAATCTAAGTATTTTCAACCTTCAGAACATTTTCCAGCCTCCACAGGTCTGTATCTATTTTTTAACAAATCCATTTAGTGATTCTGGGCATTGCTGGCTGACCTAGTATTACATGCCCTCCCTAACCGCCCCCTGATCTGAAAGGCATGCTAGGTCATTTCAGAGGGTAGTTAGGAGTCGAGTGTAGGTCAGACAGGTTTTTTAAATGGATATTTTTAAAGAAAGGAAGATTTAAAAAAATAAAATTACAGAAAGTTACAACACCAGCTAACCAACAAAAAATTATTCTATGTGTATATAACTATGAAAAGCACAACACAAACAAAACACAACTATACTCATGTGCAAAATAAGAAAATCAGTAAAGGTAATAATAAATAAATAAATAAAATAGCTCAGCACAACAAAACATTAGTTCCTGATCTCCGAGAGCACTGAATATTACACAGTAATTTATTCGAAGTTCTTCCTTCAAGGACATCATGTACGTTAGATCAAACTGTCATGGCTACACAAAAGCCCTAGGTAAGATGGCAGATAAATCTACACCCAGTTAGTCCAAAAAGAGCCACCATATCCTATGCAAATTTTCAGTTTTCTGGTGTACCATATTCATAAAAAGGTCCAGTGCAATATGTTCCATGATGAGCCTATGCCAACCCGACAGACCCCAGGGTTTTTCAGAGACCCAAAACATTTGAATATTTTTCCTTGCACTAAAAGTGAGAATATTAAAAAGTTTTTTCCCATGAGCACCCAGAAAGATATATTGGGTAAGCGGCCAGAAAGGTTAACGACAACAGACTTCCTTCCTTAAAGAACATTTGTGAACCATAGGGATTTTTAAAAACAATAATTGTTTCATGGTCATCATTAGACTTTTAATTCCAGACTTCTATTGAATTAAAATTTCACTATAGGATTTGAACCCATGTTCTAAGAACATTAGCCTGATATTCTGGGTTACTAGTTCAGTAACATTACCATTATATCACAACCTCCCCACATGTCCCCTTGTTCAATATTCCCCCACTATCTTCTCAATATTTACCCGATCAAACTCCTTTAGGATCATGTATGTTTCAATAAAATCACTCCTCATTATTCCAGACTCTAATGAATAAAGGATTAACCTTTTTATCTGTTCTTGATAAGTCAACATGTTCATTCCAGGAATCAGCCTAATGAATCTCTTTTTGAACTGCCTCCACTGCTAATACATCACTTTAAATATGGGGACTAGAACTCTACACAGTATTCTCAGTCCAGCCTTACCGACATCCTGCATAGTTGTAACACGATTTCCCTATTTTTAAACTCTAATCCCCTGGCAATAAAGGCCAAATCCATTTGCCAATTATTGCTAGTATCCTTAATATTTAACCTAGAGTTGCAGCTCTTATTTCAAAGACAATTTTCTTTCTTGTTCAATGTCAGCTAAGGTTATACCGTTGAGTGGGGTTTGAACTTAATCTTCTGTTTTAGAAATAAACATTCTATCACTGAATCAATATGACGTTTTGTTGTTAGTGAATGATTATGTGACTAATTTGAACTAAATTATGCGTTTGCTGTCTAATTATCTCCTTGCTATTGTATTCTCATTTTGTAAGACTTGATGAATGTACAAGATAAAGCAGAATTGTGTTTGGAAATTCACTTGTAATCCCAGGTTCATATGAAGATAGAAATAAACAGACATTAGTAGTAGGGTATGAGAGGAAGGCTGTGGTGTGCCTTTTTTCTGGCACTGTATATGATAGGATCACTAATGCTGGGAATCTTAAGACTAGCAACCTGCCAAAAAGTAGAGTTAATATATAATAAAATATTAGCTGTAAAAGGAGTAACATTGCTACTATAGTGCTAGTGTTGTGACTTAATGTGTAGGCGTGCTGAGCAGGCTGCAACCACACATTACCACCCACTTACAGCCTGACAGTGCTTCCCAGGCACATAGTGATACAGGGAAAGGCTCACGACTGCACCTGTCACCCACAACTAGAGGGAGGCAGGATGAAGTAAATTATGGGATTGTGCCCCTAACTAAATATGCATGTAAACTAAAAACATGCATTTGCAAAATATATATATATTAATTTGTAATGCTCAGTTTACATTTAAAGTACACATGCCTTTTAAATAATTACAGTGCTTAAAGCACTTCTTTTGCAGTATGAAAGAATATAAGTCTATTCCAGTGAGTTGTACAATGTTAATTCTTACATTGTCTCTGTAGTTCCCAAGTTCAAGCATGCCATATGAAGCCAGTTAAAACTGGAGATTGGCCCTATCCCCAAAAGAAATGGAAGTTGCCATTTTGACAATAGGTGTGAGGTCTGAATGTTAAGTTTTATTTAAAGTTTTGACTTGAATATTTAAGTAAGACTCCTATTTTATATCTGAATGCTGCTTAGTATCCTTTCAATGTCTATACTCTTCGAATCTAAGTAACAGTGTAAAATGTGAAGGCTGTGATGAACTTCCTTCAGTCCAACTGCAAACTACAATGCAATATCAAGGTATATTTATTTAATTGGACACATTAGAAAAGTCCTTATACTGGAAAAGTCATTCCAAGCAGAGTGAGTAAAGTGTGTTAGTTTGCATATAAATGTTGCAAAGGATTATCGTCAATCTTAAATTTTGAAAGCAGAAACCCAGTTAGCAAAACATCTTATGTTTTAAGCTATCATTGAGTGGGAAAGTGTTTTCTTCATATGCCTCATATCAATTATTGCATCTCTCTTTAACTTTTATCATGATACTATTTTCTTTAAAGCCTCTTTCCATAATCAAATATTCAAAAGTAAACCGACTTTATAATATAGGTACATCTTAGATTGAAAATACTTCATTTACAATAATGACAGCCTGTGTTAATCCTGTACTCAGCCTGTGTAAAGCTTCTTGGTCTGTAGTTACACCCTCCCTCTACTTCAGCACCTCAGCTGGGAGAAGAGTGTAATCACACTAGAAAGAATTTCAGTTTCCATTAGAACTGCAAACATGGGATTTAAAATGGGGCTTGAATTATGTCTCTATGGTCTAGTTCAATTATTTCCTGGCTATTTGCCTGATTTCATCTGAAGATGATATTTGATTTGTCATTGTAAAATAAGACCAACTATTAATCATTCCAAATGATAAATCCTCGATGGTTTCCAAAGAATATCAGTTCACAGCGTCAAAATTGCTATTAAATTTTAAAGTCATTGATACATAATGGAAAGTTCCACAGTCAGTATGAACTAATAGCAGATCATAAAATGCCAGAAATGTTTTTAGTTATATTTGATAAACAAATGTTTATAAATATATTTCACCTAATTTACTTCTTGCTCTTTGCTTCTATTTGTTAAATTACTTCCAAAAAAATGACAGAATCACAGAATTGTTACAGCACAGAAGGAGGGTCATTTGGGTCATTGTGCCTGCACCAGCTCCTCAAATGAGCAGTATTACTTAGTGGTAATCTCCAGTTTTGTCCCCATACCCTTCCACACAATTTCTATCCAAATTATCATTCAATGCCCTCTTGAATACCTCAACAGAATACCTCCACCTCAGTGCTGACTCGATGGGCCAACAGGCCTTTTCTGTGCTGCATGAATTAACGAATTACCTGACTACTTGCTGAGGCAACTAACTGAAGCAAGGCTGTTGTGAGAAAAAAAACCTGAGTGAAAAAGTTTTTTTTCTCACAACAGCCTTGCTTCTTTTGCGCATCGCTTTAAATTTATTCCTTATTATTGTTACATTCATGATCTGGAACAGCTTCTCACTGTCTACTTTATCCAGCCCACTCATGATTTTGCAAATCTCTGTTGAATCTCCTCTCGGCCTTCTTCTTTCCATGGAGAACAGTCCTAACCTCTCTAATCTATTCTCAAAACTGAAGTTTCT
The DNA here is from genome assembly GCF_047496795.1 of Chiloscyllium punctatum. NCBI lineage: Eukaryota > Metazoa > Chordata > Chondrichthyes > Orectolobiformes > Hemiscylliidae > Chiloscyllium > Chiloscyllium punctatum. The sequence continues at coordinate 55,853,394 of NC_092777.1, forward strand.
CATTCCTGGAACCATTCTTGTAAGTCGCTTCTCACTCTCTCCAGTGTATTTGCATCTTTCCTGTAAAGATGGCATCTACAAATATACATTATACTCCAGCTGAGGTTTAAAAGGAGTCTTATACAAATTCAACATTGTCTCAGCGTCCTCAGCTTTATTAATAGGGGCATAGTGTGCTTTATTAACTGCTACCTCCACCTGTCCTGCCACCTTCAATGATCTACACGAACACACCCAGGCCCCTCTGCTCCTGCACCCCTTTAGAACTGTATTCACTATTTCATATTGCTTTTCAATGTTCTTCCTACCAAAGGGCATCCCCTCACACCTTCTCTGCATTGAAGTTCAGCGCAACCTATCCAACCAATTTCCATATTGTCAATGCCCTTTTGGAGTTCTGCCCTGGCCTCCTCACAGTTTACAGTTCTGTCAAGTTTTGAGCAAAACACTTTGAAATTGCCCCTTGCACACCAAGATTCAATCATTCACATTCACTCAGCAAGCTTGGGTCCCAATACTGAACCCTGAGGACAGTCATTATAAACCTCCCTCCAGCCCAAAATACGTTCATTGACTCTCAGTTTCCTTTCACACAGCCAATTTTGTACTGTCCCCTTTATACCATGACCTATAACTTTGCTCACAGGTCAATTTTAGGTGCTTGTAATGCAGAAAACGCAGCTAATTTGTGCATAGCAAACTCCCATAAATAACAATGTGATAATGACTAAATAATTTGTTTTTTGTAGATGAGCTGAGAGACCTTTTCTTGTTCAATGGATTCTTATGTTGTTGCATGTTTTAACAATGAATTACCACCATGTAAGGCATAGATAAAGCTAAAACAATGTGGTATCTTACAAAACAGTCTTCCAGTTTGTTGCAATAAATTTGAAAAGCATCATTTAAAATAAGGCACAAATAACATGTACAAGATACTGAACATTCAATCTACACTTATATGAAAAGGATGGAAGCCAGATGCGTCCATTAATCTTCTCACATGTAAGTCTCAGATACCATGGGATGGTATTCAGCAGGTGATTTCCCACAGGGAGTTAATAAAGGACAATAAACAAGAGGGATGAATGGGAAATAAAATGCAAAACATAGCTCTGATCTGCTTTCAAAAGATATGCAAATAAAACATCTGAATCTCTCGAACATGTATGCTTAAAGGCCCTCTGCAGTCCTGTCACACTCTAGTTTGTAGGTGGTAGAGGACAATTCTGTTAGGAAAAACATTTGCTATTCAATGTCTGGTATTTTTCACAGAAGAAATCAATTCCAGCCGTGCATTTCTGCTTTTTTTCTGAATTCTCAGGAGGCATTTGGGAGTCAAACAGAGCCGGTTACAAGTTTAGATGAATTCAAAGCTGCCAACTAAGTATTCAGAAGTATGTGACTTTCCAAGAGGACAGGCAGGAAGGAAAGGGGTAGCATTGCTAGTACGGATGGAATAAATATGATAGGGAGGAATGATTTTGGATTGGAAGATGAAGAATCTGTATTGGTGGAGATAAGAAATAAAAAGGAAAATAAGACACAGGTAGGAGTAGGCCCTCAACAATAGCTATCCAGAGGGATTGAGATTAAATCAGAAGATAATAAGGGCATGTGAAAAAGGCAGTACATTAGTCATGGGTGACTTTAGTCTTCATGTAGTTTTCCATGTCTGATTGGCTGAAGTAGCCACAAGGAAAAATTCATAGAATTTATTTATTAGAGTTTCCCAGACCAAACTGCATTTATTTCAATGCAAGAGGCCTGACAAATAAGGCAGATGAACTTAGGGCATGGATGGGAACATGGACTGGGGTATCATAGCTATTACAGAAAGGTGGCTCAGAAAGGGGCAGGACTGGCAGCTTAATGTTCTAAAGTACAGATGTAATAGGAAGGATGGAAAGTGAGGGTAACAGAGGAGGGGGGAGTGGTGTTTTTGGTTAAGGATAACACTACAGTTATACTTAAAGAGTAATCATGATTTGGAGATGCCGGTGTTGGACTAGGGTGTACAAAGTTGTGTGATTTTTAACTTTGTATACTTAGAGAGAATATTCCTGGGAGAACATCCAGTGATGTTATTTGGGTGGAACTGAGAAATAAGAAAGGGATTATTGAGATTGTACTATAGGCCCCTCAAACAGTCAGCAGGAAACTGCAAAGCACATATGTGAGGAGATCTCCGCCATCTGTAAGGATAATAAGGTCGTAATGTTAAGGGATTTTAACTTTCCAAGAATAGACTGGGACTGTCATAGTGTTAAGGCTTGGATGGAGAGGAATTTATTAATGTGTCCAAAAAAAATTCTTATTCAACATGTGCTTGTACCTACAAGAGAAGGAGCAAAACATGACCCTTTTCTTGGGAAATAAGGTAGGGCAAATGACTGAGTGTCAGTGGGAAAGTACTTGGGGCGAGTGATCATAATTCTATTAGTTTTGAATCGTTCTGGAGAAGGATAGATCTGATCTAAAAGTTAAAGTTCTAAATTGGAGTAGCGCTAATTTTGACAGTATTAAGCAGGAAATGTCAAAAGTTAATTGGGGGAGGTTGTTTACAAGTAAAAGGACGGTTGCAAAGTGGGAGGCCTTCAAAAATGAGATAATGAGAATTCGGAGACAGTACATTCCTGTTAGTGCAAAGGATAAGGCTGGTAGGTGTAAGAAATGCTGGATGACTAGAAAAATTGAATCTCTGGTCAAGAAAAAGAAGGATGAATAGTTTGGGAACATGGTTGACATGGAAAAGTTGGACCAAAAGGTGTGTTTTCATGCTTTATGACATTATGACAAAATATACAATAACTATCACTGAAGAAAAAAGCTGCGAGGAAAACTAATGGGACTAAAGACTGACAAGTCTCTTGCATCTGATGGGTTGCATCCTCGAATATTAAAACAAGTAGCTACAGAAGATTGGAAAACTACCAATGTAACATTTTTCTTTAAGCAGTGAAGGAGACAAAAACAGATTGTGATAAGCCAGTTAGCTTAATGTCTGTTATTGGAAAAAACGTTAGAGTCAAAAAAAGATACAAGAGAGAGTACAATGGGACCTTGATCACAGGGCTGGTAGGCCAAGAAGCGGCAGATAGAGTTTAATTTAGATAAATGTGAGGTGTTGCAAATCAGGGCAGGACTTAGACAATTAATGATAGAGACCTAGGGAGTGTTGCCAAACAATGAGACCTTGGAGTGCAGGTTCATAGTTGCTTGAAGATGGAGTCACAGGGAGACAGGGTAGTGAAGAAGGCATTTGGCACACTTGCCATTAATAGTCAGTGCATTGAGGATAGGACTGGGATGTCATGTTGCAGTTGCACAGGACAATGGTTTGGCCACTTTTGGAATACTGCATTCAATTCTGGTTTCCTTGCTGAAGAACAGGTGTTGCTTAACTTGAAAGGATGCAAAAAAAGATTTACAGGGATGCTGCCGGGGTTGGAGGGTTTGAGCGTTGGGAAAGGCCGAATTGGCTGAGGCTATTTTCCCTGGACGGTCAGAGGCTGAGGGGTGACCTTATAGAGGTTTATAAAATCATGAGGGGCATGAATGGGGTGAATAGTCATGATCTTTTTCCTGGTGAAGGTGAATCCAAAACTAGAGGGCAGAGGTTTAAACTGAGAGGGGAAAGATTTAAAAGAGAACTAAGGGGCAACATTTTCACACAGAGGGTGGTCCATGTATGGAATGAGCTGCCAGAGGAAGCAGTAGAGACTAGTAGTTACAATATTTAAAAGGCATTGGAAGGGTACATGATTCGGAAGGGTTTAGAGGAATAGGCGTCAAATGCTAGCAAATGGAACTTGATTAATTTCGGATGGATGAATTGGACCGAAAGGGTCGGTTTCCATGGTGTACAATTCTCTGACTCTCTGACTGTAAACAGATAATATGAACAAGCAGAGTCAGGTTGGCTTCAATAAGAGGAAATCACTATTTGAGGAAACAGCAAACAGGATTAATAATGGGGAAGCAGTGGATTTAGTATGTTTGGATTTTCAGTACACCTTTAATAAGGGACATATTAGGCTACTTAATAATCATAGAATCCCTACAGTGTGGAAGCAGGCCATTTGATCCATCAAGTCCACATCGACCCTCCAAAGAGCATTCCACCTTATCCCTATAATCCACTTCGCCTGCACATCCCAAGACACGATGGGCAATTTAGCATGGGCAATCCACCTAACCTGCACATCTTTGGACTGTGGGAGGAAACCGAAGCATCCAGAGGGAGCCCACACAGACTTGGGGAGAATGTGCAAACTCCACACAGACAGTCACCTTAAGGTGGAAACAAACCTAGGTCCCTGGCACTGTGAGGCAGCAGTGCTAACCACTGACCAACGTGCCACCTGTGAGGTAAGAAGGTTAAGTTGGCATGGACAGCAGATTGGCTAACTAAGAGAAGACAAGAGTAATGGGGGCATTTTCAGGGTGGCAACCTGTTTAATGAGTGGAATGCCACAGGGATCGGTGCTAGGCCCAATTATTTACAATATATATTAATGACTCGGATAAGGAAAGTGAACGTACTGTAGCCAAGTCTACGGATATGCAATTATAGATGAGAGTGCAAGTGATGCAATGACTCAAAGAGTCTGCTGAGGGTTTAGATTGGTTAAAAGGGTGTTCAAATGCTTGGCAGAAAACATCTAATGTGGAAACATTTGAGATTATGCACCTTAACAGGAAAAATAAAGGAGCTGAATACTATTTAAATGGAGAAAGACTGCAGAAAGCTAAAGCAGAGAAGGATAAGGGGGTCTCTCAACCATAAACATTAAAAAGCCTGCCTACAAATTCAGCAAGTAATAGGGGAAGCAAGTGGAATGTTGACATACATTTGAAAGGGAGTCGAGTATAAAAGTAGGGAAACCTGTCAAAAGCTATACTAGTCAGACCAAAGCTGGAATACCATTAATAGCTCTGGGCCCCTGCCTAAGGAAAGATGTACTGCATTAGAGGCAATCCAGAGAAAGTTCACTAGGCTGATCCCAGGTAATAACAAAAATTGTAAAGCCATTGTCATCACAGAGAATGCTAGGTCTGCTCTCTGACTAGAAAGAGATGACTAGTGGTAAGTTTAACCTGAGGGTCATCATGCCTCAGGCAAGGAGCAATATTGAGAAGGCAGGACCTGGTAACCTCAGTCAGTATAGGAATTGAATCCACACATTTGGTGTCACTCTTCATTGTAAAACAACTGTCCAACTAACTTAGCTAATTGATCCCCTTATGGAGGAAATGTCTTATGAGGAGAGATTGGATATGTTGTACTTGTACTCATCGGAGTTTGGAGAATGATGAGGTGACCTTATTGAAACATAGAGAATTCTTGAGTGTAGATGCAGAAAAGTTTCCCTTTGTGGGAGAGCCTAGGACCAATTAGCATAATCTCAGAATAAAGAGTCATCAATGTTAGACAGAGATAAGGAGAAATTTCCTCTTTTAGAGGGTAGAGAGTCTACAAAATACTTTACCAATGGGGACTGCAGAGGCTATGTAAGTCTATTAAAGGCTGAGATAGACAGATTTCAATCTAAAGGAGTCATGATTGTACTGAGGTCAGCCAAGTGGACCTCACAGAATTGGAGTTCCCTAAAATTTGCGTTGTTAATCTCATTCAATCAGGGAGCCTTAGCTGACAGATAGAGAAGTGCAGTGTCAGAAATTCTCACAATCTAAGACCTGGCTCTGCTGGAGCTGGGCCAGTGTGAAGGACTTCCACGTGTAAATAAAGGGTTAGAAGGAAAACATGTGTTCCAGTCACCCCACGTGACCTTGAGCTACAGGATTGACAAGACCAGGTTACACCCTTTGGAAGATAAAGTGAGGACAATTAAAGGTGCTCGGCTCCCACATCTATATGGGAACTTAGGTCTTCCCTTGGGCTGGTGAGTTATTGTGAAAAGTTCAAACATAACCTGGTTGCATAGCCAAGTCATATCTATCAGGGAAGTGAAGAAGCACCGATCATCCTCTACGGTGTTGGCATACTATAACCCCAAGTGAGATCTGGTATTGATATGTGATGCCTCCTCATACGGAATCGGGGTAGTATTAAACCCTAGAAGAGGAATGCTCAATACTGTAAGCATCCAGGACTTTGGCTAATGCAGAGCATAAATATGCCCAAACAGAGAAGGAAGGTTTGACAGTCATACTTGGAGTCAGGAAGTCCCACCTTTACAGACATAAATTAGTCATAATAACAGACCACAAACCCCTGCTTGGTCTACTTAATTAGGACAAGGCAGTGCCACTTATAACTTCAGGTAGAATTCAGTGGTGGGCTCTAATATTAATTGCTTATAATTACAAGTTAGAACACCGTGCTGGAGGCCAAGTATCGAATGTGGATGCATCGAGGCTTGTTCCTCTGGCAGATACTCCGCTGATGTAGCCACCATTGGATGAGTCTGTAATGGTTTTAAATTTTCTGGACACAGTCACAGCTGACAATATCAGATTCAGTCCTGGCAAAACTGAAACAGCTGTTGGTGACGGGGAAAATCAAAGGACCATCACAACCAGAAATGAAATCTTCTTAGACTTACTGAGACCAGATCACAATAGAGGATGGCACATTATTATGGGGAGCAAGAGTGATTGTCCAAGCAAAGGTCACTGCCAGATACTGGCTGAACTCCATCAGGGTCATCCAAGGGTATCCAAATGAAGATGTTAATGAGATGTTATGTCTAGTAGCCAGACTTGGATGCAGACATCGCCACACTGATCGGGCAGTGCCAAGTGTGCCAATAAGGACAAAAATTACCCCTAGGAGTTATCCCTTATTCGTGGGAATGGCTGGGTAATCTCTGGACTTGGTTACATATCGACTATGCTGATCCTTTCATTAGGTCAATGTTCTTAGTCATTGTAAATGCCCACTGAAAGTAGTTAGACATGCTAAGAGTTGACTCATCAAACATGGGAATGATAGTAAAGCTGCGCACATTTTTTGCAATACACAGATTCATGGAAGTGTTGGTCACAGATAACAGGCCATCGTTTAGTAGCAGGGAATTTGAGTATTTCCTAAAGTCAAATGGGATTAGATATATAAGGACAGCTCCATATAATCTATCATCCAATGGCCTGGCAGAAAGAGCAGTCCACACTTTAAGGGTAGGCTCAGAAAAACAGCCCATTGCTTCACTAGAAACCAAACTGTCCTGATTCCAGTTTGATTATAGGACCACCCCTCATGCAATTACAGGGATAGCTCCACAGAGTTGTTAACCCACACCAGATTAAATCTGATTATTCCAGACCTGGGGAAAGGGTGAACCAGCATCAGGAATGCTAGTGCTGCATGCCAGACTCTGTCAGGCGCCATCAAGAGAGACAGTTTACTACAGACGACAAAGTTTGGTGTAAGAACCACAGAACTGGCCCTGGATAAGAGGCTTGGTTGATGCAAGGTCAGGACTAGTGACATATAAAGTTCAGGTAGGAATGGCAGTTCTGAACAAGCATGTGGACCATATTAAAACTGCAAACATGCAAATAGTATGGGAGCAAAACGTGCCCTGCTCCTCAGAACACTTGGAAAGGCTATCAAAACTTGTGGATTCTCCCTCTCCATCAAGCATTGAAGAGACCTCTGAATCTGAATGGACACAGCGGATCTCGCTGCATCAACGTCTTTGTCTCTGGAAGAAGAGAACAAATTCTCACTCGGGCTCCTGTGCATTACATGCCACCATATCTGAAGCAGAATCAGAGGAACCTGACCCAGTACTAAAACACCCCAGGAGGTGCTATAAGAGAAAGGACATGCCTTTGTCCTCAGTCTCAGAGGAGGAGGAATGTAATGATTGTAACGAGGTCAGTCAGATGGAGTTCATAAATTATGAGTTCCCTGATTGGGGCTGTTAATCTAGTATAATCAGGGAGCCCTGGCTGACAGATAAAAAGAGGAGTGTCAGATATCCTCATTCTGAGAGCTGGCTCTGAGGGAGCTGGACCAGTGTCAAGGACTTTTCTCTTGTAAATAAAGGGTGATTTGGTGACAGGCTGCTTGCGTCCGTGGACTTATTTTATAGGGAATCAAGGTTTATGGGAAAGGGCAGGAAAGGAGAGTTGAGGATTGTCAGAGCAGCAATAGTCTCATTGAATGCCAGAGCAGACTTGACGAGCTGCATGGCCGATTTCTGCTCCTACCACTTTGGTCTTATGATTAATTCAGTGCACAGCTGGTGGACATATTGAATCTCATCACTGTAATCTATAATTGCTCTGTATCCTAATAATTGAATAACTTGCCATAAAAAGCTGCATCAACTCAAAATACAAGACAGTGAGGTAGCAGACCCAAAATACAAAGTCTTATTGTAAATAAATTATCCTTAAACTCTAAACATCCACACTCTCATTTTATTTCTTGCACAGAAATATTTAACACTTCATTTGGTATACATAGTAACCCACAATCAAAAGCTGTTTTAATTGATCTTTTTTCTTTTGGTCATCAGATATCTGAAAGCCATCACAATGCTCAGAGGCTTCAAAATAAGCTCCCGCCACACCCCCCAAAAGAAATAACAATGAGGTGCATATTTTTTCTTCATTAAGGAGAATTTGCACTTACAGTAGCAAATTATCAGCATCCTTCATTTGTTTTCAGGGATACTGCAATTTAAACAGCTTAATTTGAAAAGTATTTGCTTATCTCTCCAAGACCTATTTGTTAGTGCTCAAGACAAGTGGGAAAAATTCCTGATCACAGCAATATGTTTACCCCAGTAATAAGTTAATTAATGAGCAAGGTTGCCTGATTTATCATCAGTGATGCCGTGGAGTACTGCAGACCCAAGCTTACTGAGGTACTGGATTACAAAGTCTGCTGTAGAGAATTGATTTTGTTTTAATTGTCCCATTTTTCCTGAGTCATGAGAAACACAAGCCCCTTCAGGTGATCTCTGGTTGAGTTTAAAAAGTCAATTGTCATAGATGTACTCTATTTCAGACAGCTTTTGCAATAAGTTCACCAGAAAAAAAATATGTATTTTTGGAATGTAAATTCTAGTCAGCTATTTAAATGATGCAGATGCAATGAGGAAACTCTTAATTCACCTTCACTAGCTCAGACAAACTAATCAAAAAATTTTACCAGAAGGGTAAAACCCTCTATTCCTGATGAAGGGCTTTTTCCTGCTCCTTGGATGCTGTCTGACCTGCTGTGCTTTTCCAGCACTACTCTAATCCAGAATCGGGTTTCCAGCATCTGCAGTCCTCATTTTTACCTAAAAACATAAAAGGTATATCAGAAGGCTACAGCTGCTCAATATACTGAAGGGTTGTTTCATGGTACACGACCAGGACAATAGTCATCTTTGAAGTCCTGCATTTCTCATCTGAATGCTGCTGCTCAGTGATGTCATCCAAATATGTTGTGTTTCATGTATCCACTAATAACATCTAGCTTTACCCATACCATTTACTTCTTCACTACTTTACCCTTTATTTCTTCACTGCTTCTGATTTCGTATATCACTCGTCTAACATCCAATACAGAAAATGATGTCTTTTTCTGCAGTTAAAAACTGAAAAATCTGAAGCCATTATCTTAGATCCCCATTACAAACCTAATTCCCTAGCCATTGATCCATTCCTGTCATTGGCTGTCAATGATTAAACTGGACTGTTTGCTACCTCCGAATCCTATTTGATGCTGAACAGAACTTTTGATGCTATATCCTTTCTCCTACCAAGATTACCTACTTTTCGACTTCCATAAAATCTTATGTTTCTGCCACTGCCTCAGTTCAAAGGAAACCCTCATTAATACTTTTATTAATTCTTCATTTGTCTATTTCTATGCTCTTCTGACTGGTCTTCCACTGTACATTTCCATAACCATAAGTTCATCCAAAACTGCCTATATTCTAACTTGCACAAAATTCCATTCACTTATCATGCCTCTTGTTGCCAATCAATCCAGCAACAATTTGATTTTAACCACCTCCAGCTCTACAATGTTTTGGAATATCTGTGCTCATTTAATTCTGGACCATCGCATATCCCCAGTTTTCTTTGTTCCATCATTGATGGTTATGTCTTCAGCTACCAAGGGCCTAAGCTCATGAGTTCTCTCCTTGAACGCTTCTACATTTCTACCCCTCTTCCCTATCTGTTTGATTAGATTTTTGGTGACGTGCCCTAATATTTTACTTTGTGTAAACATTTGTTTGATATTTGCTGCTGAGAATTGCCTTGGGACATTTTACTACATTAAAAAGAATAAAAATCACACAACACCAGGTTATAGTCCAACAGGCTTAATTGGAAGCACTAGCTTTAGGAGCGCTGCTCATTCCACCTGATGAAGGAACGTCGCTCCGAAAGCTAGTGTGCTTCCAATTAAACCTGTTGGACTATAACCTGGCGTTGTGTGATTTTTAACTTTGTACAACCCAGTCCAACACCGGCATCTCCAAACCTTAAAAAGAATAATAATGGGGAAAGAAATAGTTTTCTAGAGGAACAACTGCTTTTGTAGGAACACTACTGTTGACTTTTCTAAGCTGCCTGTCAGAATGTAGGTCCCTTTATCAATAGACAGGATATATTAAATGCACTTTTTATTCATCATGTACAATTAGATCAAATATGCTTGGTGTGTAAATGCTGACACCAAAATATCTCTTTAAGTGTGATAATTTCTCTCTAAAACTTGTCATGTAAATGTAACTCATTGTTGTGTAGAGCTAATGATCTAGCTCCCCATTTCAGGTAATACTTGAGTAAGAATGTTGACAAGTTGTCCCTTTAGTCCACATTTCTACTTCTTTCTGTTCATCTTATGAGTTTTAAGAGATACATGCCAACACTTCATAACAGGGAGAAAGTGAAGACCGCAGATGAACAATGGCCTGGGCAAAGATTTTCATATTCTGTGAATGAGTAAAAAAAGAAAAATAATAAGGTAGAAATTGAAGAGCAAATGATATCTAGAAAAATAAGAAAATGTAATAATTAATAGCTTGAATTACAATGGGGAAAATTTTGCTCACCAAATTATTGAATTTTTGAAGAGGTAATAGAGAAGGTTGACAATTGGAATCCAGTAGATGCACTTAGATTTTCAAAAGAGCCTTTGGTAAGGATCCCTTAGCTCAAATTAAAAAATAAGGTAAAGGAATGTGGAGTTATGAGACAGGTGGCAGAATGGATTGCTAGCTAGCTTCAAGATAGAAAACAAAAGAATGGGAGTAAAGGGTAGTTATTCAGAGTGGCAGAGATTGGAAGTTGTTTTCTTGCAAGGATTAGTGCTGGGATCATAATTTACTTTAGTGATTTAGGCTTTGGAATCCAAAACTGAATATCTAAATGTGTAGACAATACTAAATTGAGGGAAATAGTCAATACTAAGTGGAACTACAACAAATTAAAGGAGGGCTTTAATAAACTTGTGAAGCAGGCAGGTATTTGGCAACATGTTTTAGTGGGAAGTATACAGAGGTCACATTTTACTTAGAAGGTACAACTCTTAGTGCTGCGGAGGAACAAAGAGATTGTGGAGTTTAAATAAACCAATTACTAAAAAGTTGTTCCACAGGTTAGCAAGATCATGAAATAATCAAACCAACCTTTCAGCTTTAGATTAGATTTCCTACAGTGTGGAAACAGGCCCTTCAGCCCAACAGGTCTACACTGACCCTCTGAAGAGTAACCCACCCCCCCGACTAATGCTCCTAACAACTATGAACAATTTAGCATGACCAATTCACCTGGCCTGCACATCTTTGGAATGTGGGGGAAAACCACAGTACCCAGAGGAAACCCACATAGACACAGGGAGAATGTGCAAACTCCACACAGACAGTCCCCAAGGCTGGAATTGAACCTGAGACCCTGGTGCTGTGAGGCAGCAGTGCTAACCACTGAGCCACTGCACCGCCCCACACCCGGGGTACATGTGTTTCACCCCAACAGACACAGGCAAATTAAAATTCATCCAGTGGAAGAACAAAATACTTCAGAGACTATGTAGGGAGATAATATTCAACCAATGCTTTCCACACATACAATAAAGAATCCATTGAACACAGATGTAAATATTCACTTTGTATTTTGATACTTGAAAACTGGTACGAACCAGTTTTTATTTTTGATTTTAGAGTGAGTAAATCTAAACATAGAACAGTACAGCACAGAACAGGCCCTTCAGCCCACGATGTTGTGCCGACCACTGATCCTCATGTATGCACCCTCAAATTTCTGTGACCATATGCATGTCCAGTAGTCTCTTAAATGTCCCCAATGACCTTGCTGCCACAACTGCTGCTGGCAACGCATTCCATGCTCTCACAACTCTCTGTGTAAAGAACCTGCTTCTGACATCCCCTCTATACTTTCCTCCAACCAGCTTAAACCTATGACCCCTCGTGTTAGTCATTTCTGCCCTGGGAAATAGTCTCTGGCTATCGACTCTATCTCTGCCTCTCATTATTTTGTAAACCTCAATTAGGTCCCCTCTCCTCCTCCTTTTCTCCAATGAAAAAAGTCCGAGCTCAATCAACCTCTCCTCATAAGATAAGCCCTCCAGTCCAGGCAGGATCCTGGTAAACCTCCTCTGAACCCTCTCCAAAGCATCCACATCTTTCCTATAATAGGGCAACCAGAACTGGACGCAGTATTCCAAGTGCGGTCTAACCCTAGCTACCTCCACCTTATGTAAGCTGCCTTTTTCCTTTTGACGAGAAGCTCCACTGCTCACGTCATCCAAGGTTCCTTTATCTTACCACTTCTTGCCTGTCTCAGAGGGACATATTTATTCATCATTTGCAACAACTGTTCCTTAAACAGACTCCACATGTCTATAGTGCCTTTACCATGGAACAATTGCTCCCAATCCATGCTTCCGAACTCATGTCTAATCGCATCATAGTTTCCTCTTCCCCAATTAAATATCCTTCCATTTTGCCTAATCCTCTCCTTCTCCATAGCTATGTAGAATGTGAGGCATTTGTGGTTACTATTACCAAAATGCTCTCCCACCACAAGATCTGATACCTGCCCCGGCTCGTTTCCGAGCCCAAGTCTAGAATGGCCTCTTCCCTCCTCGGCCTGTCAACGTACTGAGTTAGGAAACCCTCCTGAACACACCTTACAAAAACAGCTCCATTCAAATCTTCTGCTTGAAGGAGGTTCCAGTCAATATTGGGAAAGTTAAAGTCACCCATTGCAACAACCCTACTACGTCCACACTCTTCCAAAATCTGCCAACCTATGCTTTCTTCCATCTCACTGCTGCTATTGGGGGGCCTGTAGTAAACCCCTAACGAGGTGACTGCTCCCTTGCTGTTTCTAATTTCCACCCATACTGACTCGGTAGGCAGATCTTCCTCAACAATGGAAGCTTCTGTAGCTGTGATACCCTCTCTGATTAGTAGTGCTACACCCCCTCCTCTTTCGCCCCCCTCCCTATTCTTTTTAAATGCTCTAAACCCTGGAACATCCAGCAACCATTCCTGCCCCTGAGAATCCCATGTCTCTGTTATGGCCACAACATTATAGCACCAGGAACTGATCCATGCTCTAAGTTCATCACTTTTATTTCTGATACTCCTTGCGTTAAAGTAAACACACTTTAACCGATCCCTCGGTTCCTTCCCAGGAAAATCCAAGTCACTAGCTGGTCTACCTCTTGCTATTGCCTCATCTTCATCAACTCTCACCTCTGGTATACAGCTCAGGTTCCCACCCCCCTGCCATACTAGTTTAAACCCTCTCGAAATATTCGAGAAAACCTTCCACCCAGGAGATTGGTCCCCTTCCAGTTCAGATGCAACCCGTCCTTCTGTACAGGTCCCACCTTCCCCAGAAGGCATCCCAATTATCTACATATCTGAAGCCCTCCCTCCTACACCAGCTGCGTAGCCACGTGTTAAGCTGCACCCGCTCCCTGTTCCTCGCCTCGTTATCTCGTGGCACCGGTAGTAAACTAGAGAACACTACTCTGTTCGTCCTGCTTTGCAGCTTCCATCCTAACTCCCTAAAATCACTTTTTATATCCTTGATCCTTTTCCTGGCTATATCATTAGTGCCAATATGTATCACGATTTCTGGCTGTTCGCCCTCCCCTTTTAGAACCTTATACACCTGATTGGAGACGACCCGGACCCTGGCACCAGGGAGGCAACATACCTTCCAGGAATCCCGATCCTGACCACAAAATCTCCTGTCGATTCCCCTAACTATCGAGTCCCCTACCACGAGTACTTTTCTATTCTGCCCCCTTCCCTTCTTTGCCACAGTGTCAGGCTCAGTGCCAGAGAACTGACTGTTATGGCTTTCCTCTGGTAGGTTATTCCCCCCCCCCAGCAGTATCCAAAACAGTATACTTATTGTTGAGGGGAATGTCCACAGGGGATCTCTGCACTGTCTGTCTGTCCCCTTTCCTCCCCCTAACTGTAATCCATCTATCCTTGTCCTGAGCCTTAGGAGTGACCAACTCCCGGTAACTCCTCTCAATTACCCCCTCAGCCTTCCGAATGATCCGTAGTTCATCTAGCTCCAGCTCCAATTCCCTAACACGGTTTTCAAGGAGCTGGAGTTGGGTGCACTTCCCGCAGATGTAGCCAGCGGAGATGAGTGCCATGTCTCCCACCTGCCACATTCTGCAGGAGGAGCAAGCAACTGCCCTAGCATCCATACCCAACTTATCTGAACACCCACTCAGAACTAAAGTAGAAAGCTTAGTTCAGGTTGCTATAAAATTAATAACAAACTTATATTCGATCGAGGAAGTTTAGAATGAACTTATTAACTAGGTTAGAGGAGGAGGACGGGTGGGAGACGGTTGTAGAGTCTCGGGTTTAGCTGCCTTGCTGATACATATGGTCACTGCTTTCCTTCCCTGCGTCCTCATCACTTCCTCCGCTGTTCCCGCTCCTTCTGTGAAAGGGAAAACACCGCTGTCCGCTACCGGTAAGTAATATTAAAAAACTGCCTTACTTTAGCTGCAGTCTTTCGGGTTCGTCTTACCTCCGCTGCTGCTCGCACTCAAAAATCTTCTAAAGAGATGCCATTAAGGGAAGGTTAAAAAAGTATTTTAAGGAGAATTGGATGGAGGACTACAATGTTAGATTCAGATGAGGAATCAGTTTAGCTCAGTTGGCTGGATTGTTGGCTTGCAGCGTAGTGTAATGCTAACAGCATGGGTTTAATTCCCATCACCAGCTGAGGTTCCCATGAAGGACTCTCCTCTTCAAGCTCTTCCCTTGCTTGAGGTCTGGTGGCCCTCAGGTTAAATCACCATCAGTCACTTCTTTTTAATGAGAGAGGAGCCCCTGGTAAGACTACGGTGACACAACAAAAGCATAGAAATGGCTACAAACAAGTCGACTTATTTCTTTCAGTAAGAACAGAGAAGATGGTAAAAAAAAAGTGGGGAGGACAGGGAGGTGTGTGGCATTGTTAATCAAGGGTAGTTTTACAGCAGGCTGAGATAACATGTGAGGATTCATCCACTGAGGTAGTTTGGGCTGAGGTTAGAAATAGGAAAGGAGAGGTCACCCAGTTGGGAGTTTTCTATAGGCCTCCGAATTGTTCCAGGGATGTAGAAGAAAGGATTGCAAAGATGATTCTCGACAGGGTAGTTGTTATGGGGGACTTTAACTTCCCCAATATTGACTGGGAATACTATAGTTCAAGTAATTTAGATGCATCAGCTTTTGTTCAATGTGTGCAGGAGGGTTTTCTGACACAGTATGTAAACAGTCCAACAAGAGGCAATGTCATATCGGTTTTGGTACTGGGAAATGAACCTGGCCAGGTGTTAGATTTGGAGGTAAGTGAGCACTTTGGCAATAGTGACCACAATTCGGTTATGTTTACAATAGCAATGGGCAGGGAAAGGTATATACCGCAGGGAAAAAGATATAACTGGGGAAAGGCAATTATGGTGTAATTAGGCAAGATTTAGGATGCATAAGATGGGGAAGGAAACTGCAGGGGATGAACACACTTGAAATGTGGAGCTTATTCAAGGAACAGCTACTGCTGGTCCTTGATTAGTAGATACATATCAGGCAGGGAGCTAGTCCTCGAGAGAGGGAGCTGTGGTTTACTAAAGAAGTTGAAGCTCTTGTCAAGAGGAAGAAGAAGGCTTCTGTGAGAATGAGGTGTGAAGGCTCAGTTAGGGGGCTTGAGAGTTATAAGTTAACCAGAAAAGATCTAAAGAGCGGGCCAAGAAGAGCCAGGAGGGGACATGAGAATTTGTTGACGGATAGAATCAAGGAAAACCCTAAGGCCTTCTATAGGTAGATCAAGAATAAAAGAATGACAAGAGTAAGACTAGGGCCAATCACAGATAGTAGTGGAGAATTGTGTGTGGAATTGAAGGACATAGGGGAAGTGAATTTTTTTTCGTCAGTATTCACATTGGAAAAAGGCAGTGTCAGTGACAATATGGAGATACAGGTTACTAGATTAGATGGGATTGCGGTTGACAACGAGGAGGTTTTAGCAATTTTGAAAGATCTGAAAATACTTAAGACCCCCGGGCTGGATGGGATTTATCCTCAGATTCTCTGGGAATCTAGGGAGGAGATTGGAGAGCCTTTGGCTTTGATCTTTATGTCATCATCGTTGACAGGAGTAGCACCAGAAGATTGAAGGATAGCAAATGTTATTCCCTTGTTTAAGAAGGTGAGTTGAGACAACCCCGGTAGTTATAGGCCAGTGAGCTTTTCCTTCAGTTATGGGTAAGGTGTTGGTAAAGGTTATAAGAAATAGGATTTATAATCATCTGGAGAGGAATAATTTGATTAGAGATAGTTGACACCGTTTTGTGAAGGGTAGGTCATGCCTAACTAACCTCATTCAGTTCTTCCAGATGACAAAACAAGTGGATGAAGGTAAAGCGGTTGATGTAGTGTGTATGGACCTCAGTAAGGCATTTGATAAGGTTCCACCCGGTAGCTATTGCACAAAATACAGAGTTTTGGGATTGAAGGTGATTTAGCGAATTGGATCAGAAATTGGCTAGCTGAAAGAAGACAGAGGTTGGTGGTTGATGGGAAATGTTCATCCTGGAGCTCAGTTACCAATGGTGTGCCGCAAGAATCTGTTTTGGGGCCACTGCTGTTTGTCATTTTTATAAATGATCTAGATGTGGGCGTAGAAGGATGGGTTAGTAAATGTTTGAATGACACTGAGGTCGGCAGAGTTATGGATAGTGCTGAAGGATGTTGTGGGTTACAGAGGAACATAGATAAGATGCAGAGCTGGGTAGAGTAGTGGCAAATGGAGCTTAATGCGGAAAAGTGTGAGGTAGTTCACTTCGGAAGAAATAACAGGAATGTGGAGCACTCGGAATAAATAACAGGAATGTGGAGCACTGACTAATGGTAAAATTCTTGGCAGAGAGATTAGATTACTTACAGTGTGGAAACAGGCCCTTCAGCCCAATAAGTCCACACTGACCCGCCGAAGCGCAACCCACCCATTCCCCTACATTTACCCCTTTACCTAACACTATGCGCAATTTAGAATGGCCAATTCACCTGACCTGCACATCTTTGGATCTCAGTGTCCAGGTGCATAAATCCCTGGAAGTTGCCACCCAGGTTGATAGGATTGTTGAGAAGGCATATGGTGTGTTGGCATTTATGGGTAGGGGGATTGAAATTCAGAGCCACGAGGTCATGCTTCAGCTGTACAAGACACTGGTAAGGCCACACCTGGAGTATTGCGTACAGTTCTGGTCACCGCATTATAGGAAGGATGTGGAAGCTTTGGCAAGGGTTCAGAGGAGATTTACTGGGATGTGGCCCGGTATGGAAGAAAGATCTTATGAGGAAAGGCTGAGGGAACTGAAGCTGGTTTCATTGAAGAGAAGAAGGTTGAGAGGTGATGTAATCGAGATGGATAAAATAATCAGAGGGTTAGATAGGGTGGACAGTGAGAGCCTTTTTCCTCGCATGGTGAAGGCTAACCCGAGGGGACATAGCTTTAAATTGAGGGGTGATAGATTTAGGACAGATATCAGCGGTAGTTTCTTCACTCAGAGAGTAGTACGGGTGTGGAATAGCCTGCCTGCAACAGTAGTAGACTCGCCGACGTTAAGAGCATTTAAACGGGCATTGGACATACATATGGATAATAATGGAATGGTGTAGGTTAGATGGGCATCAGATTAATTTCATAGGTTGGCGCAACATCAAGGTCCGAAGGGCCTGTACTGCGTTGTAACGTGACATGGACTGGTTGGGTCTATCAACCTGCTTCTGTGATGTTTCCAATATACCAAAATTTATAGAATCCCTACAGTGTAGAAACAGGCTACTTGGCCCAACAAGTCCACACCTACCCTCTGAAGAACATCCCACCAAGACCCATCCTCCTACCCTGACCCTTCAACCCTGCATTTCCCATGGCCAACACACCTAACCTACAAATTCCTGAACACTAGGGGTAATTTAGCATGGGCAATCCAACTAACCTGCACATCTTTGGACAGTGGGAGGAAACCGGAGCATCCGACGGAAACCCAGGCAGACACAGGGAGAACTTGTAAACTCCACACAGAGAGTCGCCT
This sequence comes from Chiloscyllium punctatum, assembly GCF_047496795.1. Classification (NCBI taxonomy): domain Eukaryota; kingdom Metazoa; phylum Chordata; class Chondrichthyes; order Orectolobiformes; family Hemiscylliidae; genus Chiloscyllium; species Chiloscyllium punctatum. Next base: position 55,871,959 of record NC_092777.1, read on the forward strand.
AAAGTGGAATCAAACCTGGGTCTCTGGTGCAGTGAGGCAACAGTGCTAACCACTGAGCCACTGTGTAATCAAAGGAACATGTTCACATATATAGAAAGGGAATAGGAAATTTAAGATTTTGTGAAACAATATGTGCTGCATGTCATACTCTACCCTCCTTAAAGCCTACCAACAGTCGATTGAGTACAATACATAATTTAACATTTTTCTTTATAGTGACCATCTGCATCTCTTTCCACCCTTTTGATGATATTGGCCATGAACAACATGCCTTTCAAGGCACTTTCTTCAAACAAAGGGCAAAGGGTAGTTTTGAAAGTTCTTTCATTTACTGGCTGTGCACAGTCAAGCGTTGAGTTGTTTGATTGTTTTGAAGCGTAAAGCCTAATTTTCTGCACGTAGAAACCTGCGCTTTGTACACAACAATCAACATAACCTTCTGATTGCCATCCATTTCAACTCCCCCTCCCACTTCCCTGGTGACATGTCCATCCTGGATCTCCTCCATTATCAAAGTGAGGCCCAACGCAAACTGCAGGAACAACACCTTATATTTCGCCTCGGGAGCTTACAGTCCAACTGCCTCAATCTAGAGTTCATTAGTTTCAAAATCTCCCCAGCCCCAGCTTCATCTCACGTCCAGCCCTCCCTTTCCTCCCTACCTCCTTGACCTGACCTACCTGTCCATTTTCCTATTCACATATCCGCTCCACCCCTCCCCATGAACCAATCACAACTATCCCCTACCTGTATCCACCTATCACCATCCCACCTACCCTTCCCCAGCCCCCCCCACCCTCCATTTATTTCTGTGCTCACTTCCCACTCCCTAGTCCTGATGAAGGATCTTGGCCCAAAACATCAACTTTCCTGCTCCTCTGATGCTGTCTGACCTTCTGTGTTTCTCCACCTCCACATCTGTTGACTCTAGATTTCAGTGTCTGCAGTCCTTACTCTCTTTAAGCATTAGTTATGTCAGACTATAATTATATTTGACATCATTTCTTTTTGGGAGGAAAATGAATTCTCTATTGAGTCATCACATACTGAAAGTAAAAGCAACTAACTTGGTGAGTACTAACTGTGCAAAGTTCACCAACTTTAAACTGGGCCCACTCAGAGCAAAGGAAGTATTCTTATACACATTTTATTCACCTTTTCACCATTTTATTCATAGAGTCATAGAGATGTACAGCCAATGGAAACTGATCCATGCCGACCAGATATCCCAACCCAATCTAGTCCCACCTGCCAGCACCCAGCCCATATCCCTCCAAACCCTTCCTATTCATATACCCATCCAAATACCTCTTAAATGTTGCAATTGTACCAGTCTCCACCACTTCCTCTGGCAGCTCATCCCATACATGTACCGCCCTCTGCATGAAAAAGTTGCCCCTTAGGTCCCTTTTATATCTTTCCCCTCTCACCCTAAACCTATGCCCTCTAGTTCTAGACTCCCCTACCGCAGGGAAAAGACATTTATCCTATCCATGCCCCTCATAATTTAGTAAACCTCTATAAGGTCACCCCTCAGCCTCTGACGCTCCAGGGAAAGCAGCCCCAGCCTGTTCAGCCTCTCCCTATAGCTCAAATCCTCCAACCCTGGCAACATCCTTGTAAATCTTATCTGAACCCTTTCAAGTTTCACAACATTTTTCCGATAGGAAGGAGACCAGAATTGCACGCAATATTCCAACAGTGGCCTAACCAGTGTCCTGTACAGCCGCAACATGACCTCCCAATTCTTGCACTCAATACTCTGACCAATAAAGGAAAGCATACCAAATGCCTTCTTCAATATCCTATCTACCTGTGACTCTACTTTCAAGGAGCTATGAACCTGCACTCCAAGGTCTCTTTGTTCAGCAACTCTCCCTAGGACCTCACCATTAAGTGTATACATCCTGCTAAGAATTGCTTTCCCAAAATACAGCACCTTGCATTCTCTGAATTAAACTCCATTTGCCACTTCTCAGCCCATTGGCCCATCTGATCAAGATCCTGTTGTAATCTGAGGTAACCCTCTTCGCTGTCCACTGCACCTGCAATTTTGGTGTCATCTGCAAACTACTAACTGTACCTCTTATGCTCGCATCCAAATCATTCATGTAAATGACAAAAAGTAGAGGGCCCAGCACAGATCCTTGTGGCACTTCACTGGTCACAGGCCTCCAGTCTGAAAAACAACCCTCCACCACCATCCTCTGTCTTTTACCTTTGAGACAGTTCTGTATTCAAATGACTAGTTCTCCCTGTATTCCATGAGATCTAACCTTGCTAACCAGTCTCCCATGGGGAATCTTGTTGAACACCTTACTGAAGTCCATAGTTCTAAAATCAGAAGATAATTGTAGAAAATACTGGAAATAATCAACAAGTCAGACAATATCTATGGAGAGACAGATTTGACTTGTCACATGGGATCCCTTTTATCAGAACTTGGAAGGTCATCGACCTGAAACATTAACTACTTATTTCTCTTTGCAGAAACAAGTATTCCAGCATTCTCTGTTCATATTGCAGATTTACAACATCTGTGATATTTTACTTTTGTGTTTCTAATTAGATACTTTCCTCTGTTTGATCTCTAAAAGGCTTAGGTTTAAAGGTGTATTGGCACTTCCAAGATCAAGATGTCCAGAGTGATCAGGAGTAGTGGATTTAATGATACATCTTTTTTTTGTTACAGTGCTGTACTTGTTCAGTAAAGTGGAGATTTAACAAGCTCTTAAAAGGATTTTTTTAAATCTACTCATAAATTCATCACAGCCTCTCACTTCTGCAGAGTCTGGAAAGGATATCTATTTATAGGTGTTAAGTCAAAGTAGAGCAAAACATCTTTTAAAGTGACAGGACAAGATGAAAAGGCTGTTTTAAAAAAAATTGTTAGCTTTTTAAGTAGAGACATAGCATGTAACATTAGGAAATTATGTTCAATATTAATGAATCACTTATTGGACTATTTTTTCCAACTCTAGACACAACACATTAGGGAGAATGTTATTAAGCTACTGTGAAGTTCAAAGATCGTTCTTATTGCAAAGTGGGCTGTTTTTAGATCAGGGTAATCCACGAAATGCAGCAGCATAAAGATTTTTCTTTAAAGGTACACATTTGGTATGCTTGTTTTAAAATGATCACGTTGCGATTTTGTTTTGTAATTATAGATACCAGCATAAAAAATAGGAGCAACAGTACACCATACATCTCCTTGAAACTGTTCTGCCATTCAGTAAGAGCATAAGATCACCACTTGCATTCCATGCCCCCTGTACTCGATTCAATTACTGTACAAAAATCAAATTAATCTCAGTTTTGAATGCAAAGAACTGTGGATGCTATAAATCAGAAACAAAAACAGGTTAGCACTGCTGCCTCACAGGACCAGGGGCCCGGGTTCGATTCCAGCCTCAGGCAACTGTCTATTGTCCCCATGTGTCTGCATGGGTTTCCTCCGGGTGCTCCGGTTTCCTCCCACAATCCAAAGATGTGCAGGTCAGGTGAATTGGTTGTGCTAAATTGCCCCATAGTGTTAGGTGCATTAGTCAGAGGGAAATGGGTCTGGGTGGGTTACTCTTCAGAGAGTTAGTGTGGACTTGTTGGGCTGAAGGGCCTGTTTCCACACAGTAGGGAATCAAATCTAATCTAAAAAATCTGGCAGCGCCTGTGGAGAGAAATCAGAGTTAACATTTCAGGTCGAGCGACCCAAGGTCTGAAGAAGGGTTACTCAACCGAAAACATTAAAACTGATTTCTCTCCACAGATGCTGCCAGATCTGCTGAATTTTTCCAGCAGTTTCTGTTTTTATTTCAGTCTTGAATGCACTCAGCAACTGAAGAGTTTACTGTGGCAAAGAGTCCAAAGATTGACAATCCTCTAATCAAGCACCTCAATTCACTTCTAACTGGTTGATCCTTATCATGAGACCATAAGACCTTGAGTCTTTTCGAATATTGTGACATCTTATAAACTTAGCTGAACCTGATGACCCAGCATCCTTTTGCACCTGAGCACTAAAACTGATCAATAATCAACTTCTAAATAACTTTCTGTTAAAACTAATTCGAAAAATGTGTTAATGCCAAACCATTTATTCTCCGCTCTGCAGGATTCCTTACCTCTTACCGATTTATAAGACAATAGACAATAGACAATAGACAATAGATGCAGGAGTAGGCCATTCTGCCCTTCGAGCCTGCACTGCCATTCAATATGATCATGGCTGATCATTCCTAATCAGTATCCTGTTCCAGCCTTATCTCCATACCCCTTGACTCCACTATCTTTAAGAGCTCTATCCAATTCTTTCTTAAAAGAATCCAGAGACTGGGCCTCCACTGCCCTCTGGGGCAGAGCATTCCACACAGCCACCACTCTCTGGGTGAAGTAGTTTCTCCTCATCTCTGTCCTAAATGGTCTACCCCGTATTTTTAAGTTGTGTCCTCTGGTTCGGCACTCCCCCATCAACGGAAATATGTTCCCTCCTGCCAGAGTGTCCAGTCCTTTCATAAGCCTATAAGTTTCAATCAGATCCCCTCTCAGTCTTCTAAACTCAAGGGTATACAAGCCCAGTCGCTTCAGTCTTTCCGTGTAAGGCAATCCTGCCATTCCAGGAATTGACCTCGTGAACCTACGCTGCACTCCCTCAATAGCCAGAATGTCTTTCCTCAAATTTGGAGACCAGAACTGTACACAGTACTCCAGGTGTGGTCTCACCAGGGCCCTGTACAGCTGCAGAAGCACCTCTTTGCTTCTATACTCAATCCCTCTTGTTATGAAGGCCAGCATGCTATTAGCCTTCTTCACGACCTGCTGTACCTGCATGCTTGCCTTCATTGACTGGTGGACAAGAACACCCAGATCTCTCTGAACAGCCCCTTTACCTAATTTGATACCATTGAGGTAGTAATCTGCCTTCCTGTTCTTGCCACCAAAGTGGATAACCAGACATTTATCCACATTAAACTGCATCTGCCATGCATCTGCCCACTCACCTAACTTGTCCAGGTCACCCTGTAATCCCCTAACATCCTCATCACATTTCACCCTACCACCTAGCTTTGTGTCATCAGCAAATTTGCTAATGTTATTGCTGATACCATCTTCTATATCATTTACATATATTGTAAAAAGCTGCGGTCCCAGCACGGATCCCTGCGGTACCCCACTGGTCACTGCCTGCCATTTCGAAATGGAGCCGTTAATCACTACCCTTTGTTTCCTATTAGCCAACCAATTCTCTATCCAATCTAGTACTTTGCCCCCAATCCCGTGCGCCCTAATTTTACTCACTAACCTCTTGTGTGGGACTTTATCAAAAGCTTTCTGAAAGTCCAGGTACACTACATCCACTGGATCTCCCTCGTCCATCTTCCGAGTTACATCCTCAAAAAATTCAAGAAGATTAGTCAAGCATGATTTCCCCTTCATAAATCCATGCTGACTCTGTCCTATCCTGTTACTATTATCCAGATGTGCCGTAATTTCATCCTTTATAATAGACTCCAGCATCTTTCCCACCACTGAGGTCAGACTAACTGGTCTATAATTTCCTGCTTTCTCCCGCCCACCCTTCTTAAAAAGTGGCAGAACATTAGCCGCCCTCCAATCCTCAGGAACCAACCCCGATTCTATTGAACTCTGGAAAATAATCACCAGCGCATCCACGATTTCCCGAGCCACCTCCTTTAGTACCCTGGGATGCAGGCCATCAGGTCCCGGAGACTTATCAACCTTCAGACCTAACAGTCTCTCCAACACCAAATCCTGGTAAATAGAAATTCCCTTAAGTTCAGGTCCTTCAGCCACTGTTACCTCTGGGAGATTGCTTGTGTCTTCCCCAGTGAACACAGATCTGAAGTACCCATTTAATTCCTCTGCCATTTCTTCGTTCCCAGTAATATATTCCCCTGCTTCTGTCTTCAAGGGCCCAATTTTTGTCCTAACCATTTTTTTGCCTTGGACATACCTAAAAAAGCTTTTACTATCCTCCTTTATATTCTTGGCCAGTTTACCTTCGTACCTCATTTTTTCTCTGCGTATTTCCTTCTTACTAATCCTCTGTTGTTCTTTAAAAGCTTCCCAGTCCTCCGTTTTCCCGCTTATCTTCGCTAAGTTATACTTTTTCTCTTTTAACCTTATATGTTTCTTTACTTCCCTTGTCAGCCACGGCCGCCCATGTCTCCTCCTGGGATCTTTCTTCCTTTTAGGAATGAACTGATCCTGCATCTTCTGCATTATACACAGAAATATCCGCCATTGTTCCTCCACGGTCTTCCCTGTTAAGGTATTAAACCATTGAACTTTGGCCAGTTGCTCCCTCATAGCTCCATATTTCCCTTTATTCAACTGAAATATTGTCACTTCAGATTGTACCCACTCCCTCTCAAATTGCAGATTGAAGCTTATTGTATTATGGTCACTACTTCCCAATGGCTCCTTCACTTCGAGGTCACTGACCAATTCTGGTTCGTTACACAATACCAGATCCAGAATCGCCTTATCCCTGGTCGGCTCCAGCACCAGCTGCTCTAAAAATCCATCTCTGAGGCACTCCACAAAGTCTCTTTCTTGAGGCCCGATACCATCCTGATTCACCCAGTCTACCTGCATGTTAAAATCCCCCATAACAACTGTAGTAACATCTTTGCGACAAGCCAATTTCAGCTCCTGATTCAACTTACCTCCAACATCCAGACTACTGTTTGGGGGCCTGTAGATGACTCCCATGAGGGTCTTTTTACCCTTAGTGTTTCGAAGCTCTATCCACACTGACTCTACATCCCCTGACTCTAGGTCCGCCCGCGCAAGGGACTGAATATCCTCCCTTACCAACAAGGCCACCCCACCCCCTCTGCCCGTCAGTCTATCCTTACGATAACACGTGTAGCCTTGAATATTCATTTCCCAGGCCCTGTCCCCATGAAGCCACGTCTCAGTTATCCCCACAATATCGTATCTGCCAATTTCCAAAAGAGCCTCAAGCTCATCCACCTTGTGTCTAATGCTTCGTGCATTCATATATAGAATTTTTAATTTGTTACTGCTCTCACCCTTCCCCTCAACCCTTATTTCACTCAACTTTACAGCATGATGCCTTTTCCAGTTTTCTGCCTCCTTGATACAGTTGTCTTTCTTGACTTCTCTTGTTCTAACTACCCCTTCAATTTCCTTTTTAAACATCCAGCTTGTCCCCTCCCCCCCGCTACTTAGTTTAAATGTAGCGGTGTTGCAGCAGAAAACCTGCCTGCCAGAATGCCGACCCCTGTTCTATTAAGGTGCAAGCCATCTCTCTTGTAGAATTTATGGTTACCATAAAATATACCCCAGTGATCCAAGAACTTGAAACCTTGCTTCCTGCACCAGTTCCCCAACCACACGTTCAAGTCCATTATCTCCCGGTTTCTGGCCACACTAGCCCGAGGAACTGGAAGCAAACTGGAGATAACCACCTTGGACGTCCTGCTTTTTAGCCTTCTTCCTAGTTCTGCGAAGTCTCGCTGTAGTATGTTCCTCCTCTTCTTCCCGACATCATTTGTGCCGACGTGTACCACCACCTCGGGCTCTTCACCCTCGTCCTTGAGGATGTCCTGCACTCTGTCCGCGATGTCTTTCACTCTAGCACCAGGAAAGCAACACACCATCCTTAAATCCCGTCTGCTGCCACAAAAACCCCGGTCAGTTCCTCTCACGATGGAGTCCCCTATTACCACGGCTCTATGTGATGTCCGACTCTTCAGTGATGTCCGACTGAACTGTTAGACCAGTTCAGTTTCTGGGAAACCATAACCCCAGGATGTTGATAATGTGGTATTCGGTGATGATAATGCTATTGAATATCAAGGGTGATAGTTAAATTTTGTCTTATTATATCTGATCATTGCCTGGCACCTGTGTGGCACAAAAACCATTTGCCATTTGTTACCCCAAAACTGGATATTGTCCAGGTCTTGCTGCAGCTAGACATGGACTACTTCATGATCTGAGGAGGGTACTGTAAGTTTTGCAATCATCAGTGAACATTTTATGATGGAGAGAAAACCATTGATGAAGTAATTGAAGGTGGTCCGGTCAAGGACATTACCTGTAGAACTCTCGAAGAGATGTCCTGGAGCCGAGATGACTTATCACATACAAAGTTAAAAATCCCACAACACCAGGTTATAGTCCAACAGGTTTAATTGGAAGCACACTAGCTTTCGGAGCGACACTCCTTCATCAGGTGGTAGTGGTGTTGTGTGATTTTTAACTTTGTACACCCCAGTCCAACACCGGCATCTCCAAATCATACCCCATATAACCACACCATCTTCTTGTGTGCCAGTTATGACTACAACTGGAGGAAAGTTATCCCTGATTCCTCTTGATTTGAGTTTTGTTAGGTCTACTTGATGCCTTCTTGGTCAAATCAGGCCTTGATGTCAAGCATAGTCAGTCTCACCTTACTTCACCTTTGGAATTCATCTCTTTTCTCCATGTTTGAACCAAAGGTATGATGAGGTCAGGAGTTATGTGGCACTGTAGGAACCCAAAATGAGCATCAGTGAGCAGGTTATTGCTAAGCAGATACTGCTTGATAGCATTCTAATAATGTTTTCATCACTTTATTAATAATCTAAATAGACTGACGGACCAGTATTTTGATGGGTTGTATTCACTCTGCTTTTTGAATACAGGACAAATTTGGACAATTTTCCATATTTTTCTGGGTGAATGGTAGTGTTATCGCTGCACTGAAACAGCTCAGCTAGGGGCATAGCAAGTTCTGGAGCAGACGTCTTCAGTACTATTGTTTAGATCAGAGTGTTGCTGGAAAAGCACAGCAGGTCAGGCAGCATCCGAGGAGCAGGAAAATCAACATTTTGGGCAAAAGCCCTTCATCAGGAATAGAGGCAGGGAGCCTCCAGGGTGGAGAGATAAATGGGGGGTGCGGTTGGGGCTGGGGAGAAGGTAGAAAAGAGTACAATAGGTGAATGGGGGTGAGGATGGTGGTGAGAGGTCAGAGGAGAGGGTGGAACGGATAGGTGGGAAGGGGGATTGGCAGGTAGGACCAGTCATGAGGATGCTGCTGAGCTGGAAGGTTGGAGCTGAGGTAAGGTGGGGGGGAGGGGAAATGAGGAAACTGGTGAAGTCCACATTGATGCCATGGGGTTGAAGTACTCTGAGGCGGAAGATGAGGCATTCTTCCACCAGGCATTGGGTGGTGAGGGAGCGGCAGTGGAGGAGGCCCACGACCTGCATGTCCTCGGCAGAGTGGGAGGTGGAATTGAAATGTTGGGCCACAGGGTGGTGGGGTTGATTGGTGCAGGTGTCCCGGTGATGCTCCCTGAAGCCCTCTGCAAGGAGGTGTCCAGTCTCCCCAATGTAGAGGAGACCGCATCGGGAGCAATGGATACAATAAATGACATTGATGGATGTGCAGGTGAAACTTTGAGGGATGTGGAAGGCTCCTTTGGGGCATTGGATGATGGTGAGGGAGGAGGTGTGGGCGCAGGTTTTGCAATTCTTGCGGTGGCAGGGGAGGGTGCCAGGACAGGTGGGTGGTTTGTTGGGGGGGGGGGGGGGGGGTGGCGAGGACCTAACCAGGTAGTCACGGAGGGAACAGTCTTTGTGGAAATCGGAAAAGGGGTGGGGAGGGAAATATATCTGGTGGGGTCCGTTTGGAGGAGGCGGAAATGTCAGCGGATGATATGGTTAATGCAAAGGTTGGTATGGTGGAAGGTAGGGACCAGGGGGGATCTGTCCTTGTTACGGTTGGAGGGGTAGGGTTTGGGGGCAGAGGTGCGAGATGTGAATGAGATGCGTCGCAGGACATCTTCAACCACGTGAGAAGGGAAATTGCGATCTCTAAAGAATGAGGCCATCTGGTGTGTTCTGTGGTGGAACTGGTCCTCCTGGGAGCCGATACGGCAGAGGCAGATCCACCAATGTCATTTATTGTATCCATTGCTCCCGATGAGGTCTCCTCTACATTGGGGAGACTGGATGCCTCCTCGCAGAGTGCTTCAGGGAACATCTCCGAGACACCTGCACCAATCAACCCCACCGCACCGTGGCCCAACATTTCAACTCCACCTCCCACTCTGCCAAGGACACACAGGTCCTGGGCCTCCTCCGCCGCCGCTCCCTCACCACCCGACGCCTGGAGGAAGAACGTCTCATCTTCCGCCTTGGAACACTTCAACCCCAGGGCATCAATGTGGACTTCAACAGTTTCCTCATTTCACCTCGCCCCACCTTACCTCAGCTCCAACCTTCCAGCTCAGCACTGTCCTCATGACCTGTCCTACCTGCCAATCTCCCTTCCCACCTATCCATTCCACCCTCCCCTCTGACCTATCACCTCCATCCTCACCCCCATTCACCTATTGTACTCTTTGCTACCCTCTCCCCAGCCCAACACCCCCCCCCCCCCCCACCTCCTCATTTATCTCTCCACCCTGGAGGCTCCCTGCTTCTATTCCTGATGAAGGGCTTTTGCCCGAAACATTATTTTTTTCTGCTCCTTGGATGCTGCCTGACCTGCTGTGCTTTTCCAGTACCGCTCTGATCTAAACTCTGGTTTCCAGCATCTGCAGTCCTCTCTTTTGCCTATCTTCAGTACTCTTGTTGATTTGTTGTCAGGGTCCATAGCCCTTGCAATACCTAGTATCTCTGGCCATTTCTTGATATCTTATAAAGTGAATCCAGTTGGCTGAAGATTGACATCTGTACTGTTGGGGACCTTTGGGGAAGGCTGAGATGGATCATCAATTAGCATTTCTGGTTGATGATTGTTGCAAATACGTTAGCCTTATCTTTTGCACTGGTGTGCTGGGCTCCACTATATTTGAAGATGGGGATGTTTGTGGAACCTTCTTGTCCAGTGAGTTATTTAATTATCCACCACTTTTCACAACTGGATGTGGCAGAACTGCAGGACTTAGATCTGATCTGTTGGTTGTAGAATCGCTTAGCTCTATCTGTCAGTTTCCAATCATGTTGTCTGGCATGCAAGCAGTCCTGTTTTGTAACTTCACAGGGATGACACCTTTTTAGGTTTGCTTAATGCTGCTCTTGATATGCCATCATGCACTCTTCATCCAACTGAGGTTGATTCTCTGAATTGATGGGATGGCAGGGTGGGAAATATGATGGGCTATGAGGTTGCATTTTGTGCTGGAATACAAAGTGTTTCTGCTAATCCATGATGTCTCATGGATGTTCAGTCTTGATTTCCTATGTCTGATAAAAGTCTATTCTACTTAACATGGTGATAGTGCCAAACATAATACAGGGTATTCTCAATGTGAAGTCGGGACCTAATCAACACAAGGATTGTACAGTGATCACTCCTATCAAGCCTATCCTGAACAGATGCAAATATGGGAGGCAGATTGGTGAGGATGAAGTTAAGTTTGTTTTTCTCGCTTATTGGTTTCCTCACCGCTTTTTGCAGACTCAATCCTGTAGTCATGTCATTTAGGATTTGACCAGCTCAGTCAGTAGTTATGCTGCCAAACCATCCTTGGTGGTGGATATCAAAGTTTCCACCCAAAGTACATTCTTCACCCTTGCCAAGTGCTTCCTCCAAGTGGTGTTCAACATGGAGAACAACTGATTCATTAGTCATAAAAGAGAAGTACGTAACAATCAGCAGGAAATTTCCTTGCTCATAATACAAAAGAAAGAACTGTGGATGCTGGAGACCTGAAACAAATGATAACATAAATGACTGGAGAAACACAGGAAGTCTAGCAGCACTGTTGGACAGAAATCAGAGTTCATGATAGGACCTGAGATTGTGGGAGTAGATAATAAACATGGAAGGAGGTGTTCATATTCTTGAATTGTTAAACTCGATGTTGCATCCTGAAGGCTGTCAGGTATCTTAGCAGAAGATGATGTGTCGTTCCTTCAGCTTGTATTGTGTCTGGCTGGAGCACTGCAGGAGGCCTGATACAGAAATGTTGGCATGGAAACATGGTATTGACACAGCAGGCAACTGGAAGTTTGGGGTCATTTTTACAAACAGAACATGAATTTCTGTGTTTCATGTCCCTAGTGTAGAGGAGATGCATAGTGAGCAGCAAATACAGTAGACTTTGTGGAAGGCAGGTAAATTGCTGCTTTACCTGAAAGGTGTGTCCAGGGCCTTGGATGGTGAGGAGGGAGGAGGTAAGCATGCAAGTGTTGCACCTCCTGTAATTGTATGGCTAAATGCCGTGGTGGTGTTGAGCGATATTGGGAGTGGACCAGGCTGTCCCAGAAGGAACTGTCCCTGTGGAATGCTGACAAGGGAAGTGAGGGAAATATGTGTCAGATGGTGACATTCTGCTAGAGGTGGCAGAGATGGTGACTTGTGGTAATGTTTTCCTTGTTCATGTTTGACCTGTTGCCATAAGACTTCATGAGGTCTGGAGTAAATGTTGAGGATGCCCAAGGCATCTCCTTCCTCAGAGTATAAACTATGCCACCACTTCTGCTGGTGGGACAGGACTTATTCAGGGATGGTGAAGGCGTTGTCTGGGACATGGTGTGTAAGGTACGATTCTGTGAGTATGATTATATCATGTTGTTGCTTGATAAGTTTGTGAGACAACTCTCCCAATTTTGGCACTAGCTCCTGATGCTAGTGAGGAGTACTTTGCAGGGTTAACATGGATGAGTTTTAATTTATAGTTTCTCATGCCTCCATCTGGGTTCATTTTTTTTAAGACTTTCTAGCAGTTGAAACATCAGAGTGGCTTGCTAGGCCATTTCGGAGGGCACCTAAATGTCAATCACATTGACTCTGTGTCTGGAGTCACATGTAGGCCAGACCAGCTAAGGACAGCAGATTTCCTTTCCTGGGAGTTCGTGCAATCAACAATGGTTTTGTTATCAGTACACTGAATTCCAGATTTTTATTGAATTCAGATTTTGCCATCAGCCATGGCAGCTGCAACCCAGTTTTCCCCTTGTCTCTATAAGGAATAATTTTATTTGGCTAGTACAATGGAAGTATAACAAATATTTGGCTACTCCTAGTATTGGAAGTGGCAAGCATAACTGAGTATTTAGAGCCATAGAGTCATAGCATGGAACAGACCGTTCGATCCAATTCATCCACGCCGACCAGATATTCTAAATTAATCTAGTTCCATTTGCCAACACTTGGTCCATATCCCTCTAAACCCTTCCTATTCATATATCCATTCAGGTGCTTTTTAAATGGTGTAATTGTACTAGCCTTCATCACCTCCTCTGGTAGCTTATTCCATGCACACACCACCCTTGTGTGAAAAAGTTGCCCCTTAGGACCCTTTTAAATCTTTCCTCTCTCACCTTAAGCATTTGCCCTCTAGTTCTGGACTCCCTGTCCCAGGGAAAAGACCTTGTCTATTTACCCTATCCATGCCCCTCATGATTTTATGAACCTCTATAAGGTAACCCCTCAACCTCTGAAGCTCCAGGGAAAACAGCCCCAGCCTATTCAGCCTCTTCCTTTAGCTCAACTCCTCCAATCCTGGCAACATCCTTGTACATCTTTTCCGAACCATTTCAAGTTTCACAACACCCTTTCTGTAGCTGGGAGACCAGAATTGAATGCAGTATTCCAAAAGTGGCCTATCCAATGCCCTGATTAGCTGCAACATGACCTACCAACTACTGTACTCAATGCTCTGATCAATAAAGGAAAGCACACCAAACATCTTCTACCTGCGACTTCATGACCGAACATAAAGTGTTTCAGCAATGGTAAAAAAGGAAAATTTTGCATCTACTAAGCCAGTTAGGCCTGGAGGTACTACTATACTGACCTTTAAATGCCTCCTTTGAAATCCCTCACTATATTTTATTTAGAGCTCACAATAGCCACCTCTCTTGTTCATACCTCACATTGACCAACCAGGTTGTATCCTCCACCTGTCTTCACCTATCCCCACTTCACCACACTGCCCCTGCCTCCCCATTTATCTGCAGCTCCCCCACACTCACCCCCAAGTCCTGAAGAAGGATTACACCTGAAATGTCGACTTCTACTCCACCTGATGCTGCCTGGCTTGTTGTGTCATTCCAGTCTCCTGTGTCTCTCTTATTCAGCAGCCATTTTTTTTCCAGTTACACTTCTCTGAAAGGTTTGGGTTTTTTTAACATCAAATACTTTTTATAAAATCGTGCTGCAGTATCTGCTGTAGTGAAGAAACATAGATATAGAAATCTAATGAAGAAAATTAACAACAAAATAATGGTCATTATGCATTATATAAAATGCCAGCATGTGGCGCTAGGCAGACTTTCCCAGTTCCACTGAGTTGCAATGACGAAATGTTGAGCGCAGTACAGGCAGTTCTGATCAGCTCCACATACAGTAATGTAGTTGGCTGACAGATGCATTTTGTTGTCGCCTGGGAACAGGATGTTAACCCATCCTGGCATGATCTGTTAAACAAAGGGTAACCATGCATAGGATAGATTGCTGTACGTATGCATCAAAGATCGCTAACTGATTTGTAATCACGGCTGTGCTCACATGGTGTGGTCCTTAGCAGGAATTTAGGATGGGGCTTCCTTAATGATGACATGAAATCACGAAATGCTCCTCCTGTGCACAAGCTTTTAATGCGACAAATGTCTGGTAAAGACAAGATTTCTCCCAGTAAATGCCAGGGTTAAACTCCACACATCTGACAAATCTTGACCTGAAGTAAAGCCAAAGAAACCATTTGTCAGATATGATTAACTATTAGTTACTATCTGCCTACAATTGGTATTTAATTGTGAGTCAATTCTTGTTGTAAACTTTAATCTCTATTAATTCAAGTTTTACCTTTTCAAAAATGTATTGATTGGTCTTTAAACAACTGGTCGAGAATAAAATCATTCATACATTACTTAGATATTGTCTTTGTTCCAAAGTAAAATATTTCTATTTTTGTGGTCAACAATTCACAATAAATTAAAATCCCGGAGGACAAGAGTCAGGAAGCTAGCCATCCTTCTCAGGTATTTGGGGGAGAGGGGAGAAGGAAAATTTTCTGGGACGTGTAAGACTCATACGTGTGGACAACATCCTTAAATTTTCCAACCTAGACGTCCACTTTCTTCCGAAAGAGGATAATTGCATCTGAAGCCCCCGGAATAAAGAACACTTTGTTTGAGAGAAAACAGAAAGACGCCATGGGAAACTGCTTAGAGAAATTGGAAGCCAGCAACTGTGTAAAACAGGGGCAATCTCCGAGAGGGAACAAGGAATGGGAGGACACTTGCACTCTGAAACTCACTGAAAATTTAGAGAAATAACAGCGTGACGGAATGGGGAAAGGATGGGTTGGGGGGGATATGGAGACAACACCCGCATAAAACATGGAGCAGCAGCGAAGTCTACATCGGTGCTGCAATTGCGGGCTGCAGTTTGGGCTTTTTTGGACCCAGCATTGAGAGTAACTCGGTGCAGTGATGAGTTTGGAAGTGACAATTACAATGAAGTAGGCTGGGGCTAGTCATCCCTGAGCACCTGAGTAACCGCTGGTTGAGGATGATTCATCGTCAGTGCCCACCAGATGAGCCCACACTAGATTAATTTGCAAATAATTACCCTTTTGGTTTTTCGATGGCAAATGATGCTTGCAAAAAGAACAGGAACGTTATGACCAGAGGGGGTTGGGGGTGGGGGCAAAATCCCTGCCGGACTGGCAATATTTACGCACGGGCTGCACAATCTGGTACACGCGAAGGGGGAATTTCTAACGTAATACGAGCTGGGTTGCTGTGGAGACGATTTACGTTTCTTCTTATTGATATAATTTTTGCGTGTGATGAAGTGGGGGGGGGGTTGGGGAAAGGCAGGGAAGACAAAATCCCTCTCAGATCTTGGCTTAGAAATCAGTCCAACGGAATCCGCTCGAGGGCAGGAGGCGGGGACGTGACGTCAGCCGTGCCGACGCGACCCAATCACGTGTCTGTGGGGCGGGGCGCCATGGGGGGGGCGCCAATGGGAGCGCGGAGTAACCCCCCCCATCCCGAGCCCAGCCAATCGCAGGGAGCGGGGCGGAGTCGTCCCAACCGTCAGGTTTGGTTGTCGGCGGGAGGACTCCTCCGCCTCCGGCGTTTCCAAGGCAACCGTGGCTGGCGGCCAAGACGGTGGTGTTGGCGGCTGCGCGCGCGGAGGGAGCTACCCAGGAGCTGCTGCCTTCCCCCCCCCACCTCCCTCCCTCCCTCCCTCCTCTCTCACACCCTGGCTGCGTGGGTGGATTGGAAATCACTGTCAAGCTGTGAAAGTGTGTGTGAGAGAGAAAAAAAAAGTTTCAGGGGGCGAAAGAGGCTTTTTATTCGCGGCGTGAAGGAACTTTTAGATCAGAGTTTGCAAGTTGCTCGGTGCTGACTGACTGAGGAGAAGGAGCGAAGACTTTTTCAGGCACCATGTCTCGCACGGATGAAGTGCATCGTATGACCGAGAATGTCTACAAGGTGAGTGAATGTTGGCCCCAGCTTCAGAGGGGTCACCTTCTAATATCTTTAATTAATCTCATGCCTCTGTTCGGTTACAACTTAATGCCAGCCAACGGTAACTTTCTTAACCTTCCCCCCCCTCCCCAACCTTTCTTTTTGTTTAAATACCTAGTTAGTTTTCCATCTTTCTCATTCCAATTCAGAGGGGGATTCCTAACCGTACTCCCGCGTCCCAATGAAGGCTACTTTTTATTTTGAAAAGAGTGTTTTCAGGTGTACGATTCTGTTTTCAGAACTTCCCACTTTTTTTTTGGTTTCCCAAAGCAACGCCCTAGTTCGACTTGCACTCCATAGAGAGTTTAGTAATTGCCAAGGAAGCCTTTTAAAACCTTGATTGTTAAGTTTTTTTTTGTTTTAACACTTCGAAACGTCCACTGTTGTGCCAGATATGTGTTTAAACTTTTTTTTTGTTTTTAAATCTCAAAATGGGAAGTGTAATTATAAGTTAAATGCTGCAGATAATTAATAGATTTCGCGTTTTCACTATGTAAGAATCGGAGATCCTGAATGGGTGTGGGTGTATTCCGGGACAGCAATCAAAGCGCCGAGTCTAGTTGATGTCATGAGATACGAAAGCAAAGCTGGGTCTCTTTCCTAATCATCGGAACCCTAAGCTGAACACGCCCGATAAATCTTAAGCCCCGTCAAAAAAATGTCTTTTACCTTGTATCGTTTGTGTCAAGAAATGTCGTGTAATGTTAAATGCCCAGAGTGTTCTTTTGGATGCTGAATTTCAAAGCAACTTGCTCCTTCCACCTCATCACCACCCCACCCCCCCCCCCTACAAACAGACGATTTCCTATTTTTAAAAAAATGTGCAGACTAGACCTTTCCTTTAGTATGATCGTAATAGTTTGGATTGTTAACTAGTCTGTAATAGCTCAAAACTAGAATAAGTTCGTTTACAGAGAATTTCTCAGATCCTTCTAAATTCGTTTGAACACCATCTTAAGTCAGTATAAAGTTAGCTAAGAATATTCTGCCCTTTTTTTATTTGTTCAATAGGCTTCAGTAAATTTGTAGCTTGTTGTTTGAGTGATGTACCTATGCAGAATATTTTACATTTTATGTTTTTTTAGGTAAGTATCAGATTTAAAGATAAATGCTAATGAAATATTTGGTACTATATTACCTAAGGGAAAGTTAAGTAATCAGCTGATATAACATTTTCCAACTGATTTGAATCTTTGCCCTTCAGATCTCAATTGTTGTGTAGATAATTTTGTAATGGATAGTCTTTGGCTAAAGAACACAAAATTCAATTTCATTCTGCATAAGCAGCCAAAGAAGTTAAGAATAATATTATTCATTTGCAAGATTTATCTTTTAACTACCAGCAGGCAAGCATTCACTTTGTCCTGAAGATAATGTATAATCTGAGGGTTGGCTGAAGGAAGATTGCCAAAGAATAATGTTGATCCTATACTTGCTCTTCCCACCCTCTGACATACTTTGCTCAAAGCACTGCATGTGGTATGAGAATGCTACAGTAAGCAGGATTTGGGTAAAAGAGATGTCTACTACAGTCAGAACCAATGGTGATTTTTTTTTGAGATTTTATCCTATTAGGTTGCATTGGTTGTATCCACTTTGTCCAATCTGAGATCTTATTTCATATATTATGTCATAAATTCCCTGACTCTAGGACCTCCTGTGAGATTTCATATTAGTTTATCATTTATCAGTGATGTACCAATGCTGACATCACAAATTTTAGCTTTGTAACAACAGAAAGTTGAATTGTCACATAGTTGAATTGCTGCCAGGTTAACTTGTTGCAAGAAATTCAAAGTTGTCAGATTTTTCATAACAATTAGTAGGGTAGAATAAAATAACACCTTGGAATTAGACAATAATGTTTGAGCAGTGATGGTTTCAGGTTTACTGTATTTCACTGTGGATCTCATTTTTTCAGGAAGAAACCAGTTGGTGCCCTTATTGCTGTTATGCAGTGGGTGGGCAATAACAAGTGACACAACAGCATAGAAGTGATGGATGGGTAGTCATCATGGGGAACAAAGAAAAACTGGTGATCGTATTCAGGTCTTCCTTCTCTGAGGATATTGTAACCTCAAACACATCTTAAACACAACTCCTCTCTTCTATAAAATATTAATTTATATGGAGAAAACGGAATATCAGACAAAATATTTGCATCGTATTACTATTCAAATACAGTGGTTTTGAGATCCACAGAAAACACATTTTGCTTCCCAGCATGCTGTGTGTTGTCTCGTTGGTTTTTGCCCACCTCTTTAGATGGCTGTTCTGATGTATCACTTAGTAAATCAGGGCACTGAGGTAAATGTTTTGTGGCATTTGATTTGATGATGATGCTAACATGGAAACACATGCAGCACATGTTTGCCATATCTATTATGAATTTATATGGAAGAACATAATTCCTTGTGCTATCTACCATGACCTTCCTTGTAATAATACAGGAAAGGACCATATGCTGGGACAAAATTTAAGTTAGGAGTATTTTGCACAATTGTTTGCTTTATCATGGTTAGTACATATTCTAGGTACAGGAGTAGGCCATTCAACTCAAGTCCATTCTGCCATTTAGTAAGATCGTGGTTGGTCATGGCTGATGACTAAAAACAGTTTAGAAGATGGGCATTAATATTCTTTCTGAATCTGGAGTCAGGTTAGTTAGCTTTGATAATGTTGGAAAGCAAAAAAAAAGTTTTGATTAAAAGTATGATGGTAGCAAAAGAACATTTGAGTATTCGCAGGGGTAATTTTAAGGTTTTTGACTATATATGGAGTATATTAGTTGAAGAGGTGGTTTTAGTTTTGCTTGCCTTTTCTGAGAAATAGTAGAGAAGTTCTAAAAATGAACAAATCTCTAAAATTAGCTTATCTTTTAAAGTAAGTTGATGGATAAAATGAGAGATCCTATAACTAACATTAAGTTTGTGTTACTCAGTAAACTAAGATGAAGGATCATCTGAGTGAAAATTTGTATGCAAGGCTTCAAAGAGCTTCACGTTCGGGCTTGCATATCACAGAATTCCTACAGTGTAGAAAGAGCCCATTCGGCCCATCGCATCTGCACCGACCCCCCACCCCCAAAAAGCATCCCATCCAGCCCTCTGCTCTATTCCTATAATGCTGTAATTACCATGGCCAATCCACCTCACCTACACATCCCTGGACACGGCAGACAATTTATCATTGCCAATCCATCTAGCTTCTACATCTTTGGACTGTGGGAGGAAACTGGACCATATGGCAGAAACTCATGCAGACACAGGGAGAATATCTGCATGGAGTTTGCACAGTCACCCGAGGCTGGAATTCAACCCAGGTCCCTAGCATTATGAAGCAAAAATGTTAATCACTGAGCCTTTTAAGATGAATGAGGATTGGACACAAACAAAAATGACCGACAATACATTGTTTGATATTAATAATATGAGGACAGTCTTTAGAGGTATGGATCAACTTGCACACTTACACCATTGTGATTTTTCTGAATGTATGAAGTACATTACATTTGGTTAGTCTTTACATTGCCTGTCTCTTACTGTATTTACAACTTTTTGCAACTTGAGCATGTGTTGTCACATATGACCTGTTGTGATTATACCAAATTATTACCAGCAGCAGGAAGGCGTGTGAAGTTGGATTGTGTATGGCCTTTGGGTCTTGATAAATTGGTGTACATACATTGAACACTGAATATATTTTCTTCAGAACAGTGAGTCATTAAATCAGCACTTTTCTTTAAATGTGAGCAAGAAGGTTAAAGCTGGCTGGGAAATAATTGGCCAGGATTCATGGTGGAGCACAGTCAACTTGTGGATGATTCATACTGGGTGACTTTAGAAACCTTGAAATGTTTGTTGTAGTTACTGTGTGCTGAATGTTAGTTGGCTTTTTCCTCCCATTAGCTGATTGCATTCCAAATTTAAACTGTTTCCATAATGAAGTAGAAACTAGAGCTACTTTTCAGTACTAACCCATCTGACAAGCCAATCAAAACCAAAACCAAATAGTCAAAACAAGAGTCACCAAATTGAAGCTTTCCCACCTCCCCTTTGGAAAGAGACACAAAGTGCATTGAAGTGAACTATCTGTGTCAGGTAGACTGGTATAGCTTTAGATTTCCTTCCCTTCCCTCCAGGAAACACTTGGAATTCAGATGGTCATCTAAGAATTGCAAACAGTTTTCTTATCTCTCAAAACTATAATATGGGGCTGAACTTGCACTGTGATTATTGCTTTTAATAGTTAATCAGATTAATGAGCATTAATTTACACAAAATTTTTACCCTTAACCTTGAAGTGGTGATCCAAAAGTCAGATGTATTGAACTGTTTAAACTGAGTTTTTAATCACAACCAAGAAGTACAAATGCTGAGAGAGGGGCCATCTGCCTCTGAGATAACACCAGGAAACAGGTAGAAGTTCTGAGAAGAGAAGAAATTTGGACAGAAGACAGTAATATGCTTTTTATCAAAAGCTAAATGTCTCCAATATGCAACACTATCTTTTTCACACCCTGAAACTAAAATGGGTGGATTTCAAAAAAGTATCTGACACTGAAACTCATTACTTGTTTGTGTGCATTCCTTTTCAAAACCATGTGTTAAAAGGGAGTATCTTAGCCAATATGAAACAGGATAACTCATTAATTACGCATTAGGTTCAGAACTGTAATATGGGTGAAAAATTAGAATATTAAGCATTAATCTGGTTAGAATTTGCTAACTCTGATTTTAACAGTTATCCAACTGATATTTCAAAATTTGTGGTTGTAAAACTAAATAGTTGTACAAACAACCTGTTCTTGTCATCACTATGCTTCTCAGGCAATCTCTATCAGAATTACATTATAGAAATGAACTTTTTTAAAACCATAATCCAGTTGTTCACCCATTAGTAGAGAATCATGGCCTATGCTCCTGTAATTATTTTCATATGATGTGAAGCAAAGTTGTATTGATTGTTTAATGACATTAAATACTACTTTACTTTATGTTTATCCTTTGTAATGAGACAAATCACATGACAGGTAATGACTTGTGTAGCTCTTCAAACATTTACCATTGTTAGTAGAAAGAAGAAATTTGATATGAAATAGCTTACAAGGATAAACTGATTTTTATTTGTCTTAAATTTTTATTTCAAGTTTGTTTGAACTATTAATATTTATTGCCAATGAAAGGTTTTAGATGGAAGAAAATATGTTGTATCCTGTACACTGACCATGAAGAAAAATTCCACCATTTATTTTTGTAGACTATTATGGACCAATTCAACCCCAGCTTGAAAAACTTCATCGCAATGGGCAAGTCTTATGAAAAGACACTTAGCAGTAAGTTATTTGTCCATTTACATATTAATCATGCTTTATAACCTTTTTTTAAATATCCATTTATATTAATGTCTGCATTGTCCTTGTTTGTTTTTTCCGTGTAAGTATGTTTGCTCATCTCCATGCATTCTCTGGCTAGGTGGGTGACCCGATTTACTTATTTACTCACTCAACAGCCACTGATCCTCATGATTTTTCACTCTGCTAGTAGCTGTGGGTGAGACAGAAGTGTCCCTTTTCTGCCCAAACTGTTGCCACTCAGTATTCCTACTAAGAATTAATGAAACTTGGTGCACCATGTGGTGGATGATTTGAATGATAGTAGCCACTGCTGCAACTTTAAACTTTTTATCACAGTTGATTTAAGAGACTGTGTCTTAATTACTGTACTGTACCATCAGCTGTATAAGCTGAAACCATGTTCTTTAGTTAATGTTGTCTGCCAAGTAGTATTTGTAATAAAGAAAACTGCAGTCAGATATTGTATTTAATATCTGTAAAATGTAGTGCCTACAAGAAGGTCATTTTATCCCAGGGCTCGAATCTAAATTTTTTTAAAAATTCATTCATTTTGCCATTGTTTCAATTTGATAGTTTCAGATTTCTAGAATGAAACTTTTGACATGCTAGTGAAATTACTTTAGCAGCATATCATTGTAATGGAAGCTCTGTTTTCTACCTCTTTTAGCTAGCTGTAGAGTTTTTGAAAGAATACGTTCAGAAATTTAGAGTTTAATGTCCTAAGTACCGCTGTACAGAAGAGGTCATGTCAAGCAATGTGTTCCACTTGATTATTTTCACATCTGGATTTGAATGAGACATGGTTAGTTATATTAAACATTTTTTTTGCCTGGTATAGGTTTTGCACTAGGTAGGGCAGATTTCTTAAGTAAAAACACTCAGTTGTGTTGCTCCTTTGTAAGTCTGCAAGTTTCCTTTGTGTACTCATTCTAACAATTACTGGCTTAAGTGTATGTGAATCTTTCTGCTTGTGTAAATGTTTCACCAGTAATGCCTGTTGTTTTGTTTTTACAATTACGCTGAAAAATTAGGTGAAAATGGGATGGAGATGACAAACTATTGAAAATTTAGTGTCATTCAGATGTACAGCATGGAAGCAGACCCTTCGGTCAAACCCATCTATGCCAACCAGATATCCCAACCCAATCTAGTCCCACCTGCCAGCACCCGGCCCATATCCCTCCAAACCCTTCCTATTATTACACCCATCCAAATGCCTCTTAAATGTTGCAATTGTACCAGCCTCCACCACTTCCTCTGGCAGCTCATTCCATACATGTACCACCCTCTGTGTGAAACAATTGCCCCATAGGTCTCTTTTATATCTTTCCCCTCTCACACTAATCCTATGCCCTCTAGTTCTGGACTCCCCGACCCCAGGGAAAAGACTTTGCCTATTTACCTTATCCATGCCCCTCATAATTTTGTAAACCTCTATAAGATCACCCCTCAGCCTTCGAACGCTGCAGGCAGAACAGCCTCAGCCTGTTCAGCCTCTCCCTATAGCTCAAATTCTTCAACCCTGGCCAAGTCCTTATAAATCTTTTCTGAATCCTTTAAAGTTTCACCATAGGAAGGAGACCAGAATTGCATGCAATATTCCAACAGTGGCCTAACCAATATCCTGTACAGCCACAACACGACCTCCCAACTCTTGCACTCCATACTCTGACCAATAAAAGAAAGCATACCAAACGCTGCCTTCACTATCCTATCTACCTGTGACTCCACTTTCAAGGAGCTATGAACCTGCACTCCAAGGTCTCTTTGTTCAGCAACACACCCTAGGACCTTACCATTAAGTGTATACATCCTGCTAAGATTTGATTTTCCAAAATGCAGCTCCTCACATTTATCTGAATTAAACCTCATCTGCCACTTCTCAGCCCGTTGGCCCATCTGGTCCAGATCCTATTGTAATCTGAGGTAACCCTCTTCGCTGTCCACTACACCTCCAATTGTGGTGTCATCTGCAAACTTACTAATTGTACCTCTTATGCTCGCATTCAAATCATTTATGTAAATTACAAAAAGTAGAGGACCCAGCACTGATCCTTGTGGCACTCCACTGGTCACAGGCCTCCAGTCTGAAAAACAGCCCTTCACCACCACCCTTTGTCTTCTACCCTTGAGCTAGTTCTGTATCCAAATGGCTAGTTCTCCCTATGTTCCGTGAGCTCTAACCTTGCTAATCAGTCTTCCATGGGGGACCTTGTTGAATGCCTTAATGAAGTAGATCGCATCTACTGCTCTGCCCTCGTCAGTCCTCTTTTGTTACTTCTTCAAAAAACGCAATCAAGTTTGTGAGACGTAATTTCCCACGCATAAAACCATCTTGACCATACCTAATCGGTCCTTGCCTTTCCAAATACATGTACATCCTGTCCCTCAGGATTCCCTCCAACAACTTTCCCACCTCCAAGGTCGGGCTCACTGGTCTATAGTTCCCTGGCTTGTCCTTACCACCCTTCTTAAACAGTGGTACCGGCTGGAAGTGGAAGTTGGGCTCAAAATGATTTAGTATACTGAGTTGAGATTAGTTAAATGTCTCCATAATATAGCTGTAAATGGGTAATTTGTCAAATGACTTTGTGGTCACAAATGTGGCCACAATACGTGTACTGAGATTTCTCATTCATAATGGTTTCTTTCTCATTTGGAGAGACTGCAATCAAATTTAAGTATAACAACAGTTGTTTTCAAGAAAATTTTATTTTGTGATTGAGGTGGATGTTGAACCAATGTAGAGTCATATGTGAATTACACATCAGCTAAAATAGAATGATACAGTACAAAGGAGACCATTTGGCCAATCATGCCAATATTGACTTTTTGAAAGAACTATTTAAATAGTCCTACTCTTGGTCTCTTTCCAAAACACTGGAAGTTTTTCCATTTCAAGTATTAATCAATTTCCTTTTGAAAATTATAACTGAATTTGCTTAAGTCTAGTTTGTAACTTGCAAGACTGTAAAGAAAAATTGCAAAAATCATTGAGATTTTTGGATGTCTCTTATTAAACTGTCTCTGTTAAAAGAGCATAAGATCAGTTTTTGTAATCCCTCAATGCAAGTAAATCTTCTATTCCTTGAAATCTTCTGTTAAAACTTCTGTGTAACTCTCTACAGCTTTGACATCCTTCCTAAAACATGATACCAGTATTCTATAAAAGCGCTATATAACTTTCTTGCTTTATATTCTCTGTCTCTATGGCCAGAGTATAGTATCACGCAACAGACGCATTGAGGTTTAGAGCTTTCATCAGGATTTACTGATGTGTATTTTAACTGCTGAGAAAAAAGTCTATAGCACAGCAAACAACGTCGATTAGTTTTATATACTTGGATTAACACAAAACATTTGTTTCCAAAACAAAACTGCATGATTTAAATATTCAAGCACATTGATGACTGTGCAATTTGCAAAATTCTACTGTTAAGGTCTAAAATAATAGCATTTGCAGACTACTAAAAACATTGTTAGAACCCTAGTGAGATACTGACTGTAGACTTGAAACAAGTGTACAATTTAAATGTTTCCTTTTTGATTTGATTCAGTGTTAGACTGTTGTGGTAGCACATTTGCTAGTAAAAATTTCAAATCTTATCCAACTGAAATTCCACTTGCCATGGGAAGTCATTAAAACACAAACTCTGATAAATAGTAATCTTGGGACTTGAATCTAAATCTTTCTTCAGGTGTTTATACATTGCCATTGTTTTAATTTGGATTCAGCTAGCAAGCTTTTGGTTTTGATGCTTTAAAATCTTGCTCCGAATTACAGCCTGTTGGTAATACTTGCAAGTCTACAGATTTTGCAGTCAGGTTAAAGGTGACAGGAACCACTTCCTGGATGCCAATCTTCTGGAATCCAAACTGAAACAACATCAATAAAACCAAGTGGCTGTCCATGGTAAATTTTTACTGGTGGTTGTAGCTATCACTAGTTCTACTGGGAACACCATCCTAAATTTTTGTTTTTTTTTACTGTTACTGTCTTTTCCTCAAACCTTTTCTCAAACATTACCTCAGGCCACATGGGTGCAGAGAAATTTTGGATCAAGAAAGCCAGAACAGGTGAGAAATACTATTAAATGTGTAATGAATCAAAGCATATTTGTGCATGGACGGCTGCTGCATTTTGTTATTGCTCCACCACCTAATTCCATTACTGATGTTGATTTTTGCTTTTTAAAAAAAGACCACAACACCGTGATGGAACGTGAATGTAGGTATAATGGGCCGTGTTTTTTTCCTTCAGCCCTTGATGGGTTTAAAAAAAAACTGATTTGATAGTATACTGAGGTTACTTAAGACCAGGTTAGCCAACTAATATTAAATTCGAGCCCTGAAGTTTTAACTTTTTTTTTGGTTTACATTGTAATGAATATTTTAGTAGTAATTTTGTAGTGTAAAACTCATTGTGACTAGGTAAGTAGTCATGTGTAGAGTTATGTAACTTGTGTTCCTGCTACAAAGAAAGGCATGAGTTTGTCAGAGTAGTGCAGTGATAAGATTCATCTCTAAGTCTGGTTCAAATCCCAGGATTGTCTAATTTTGGGATCTTTCGGCCTCTTTTATAATGTATCCTTAACAAGTTTTCTTTAAAATTAAGAAATATCTTGCTGTAATAGAACCTTTAATCTTATTATGTAAAAGTAGACAAGAATTCTGTCTTTCCCTCTAGAAGATCCTTGTCAGCCTATCAGCATAGTGAAGGCTAAATTACTCCCAGGCTGAAGGAGATTTCATGGAAATGAGCAACAAAGAGGGAGTAGCCCACACATTGAAATTAAATTGTGTGGTATTCCCTTTTTTGGGTTAAGCAGCATAATATATATGTTTATATTACAATGTACAGGTGCTTTGGAATAATGTAAATATGATTGTTATCCTGAATTTTCAAAACTGTGGACCTGTGCAACTAATAACCTGTAATTTCTTCTGATATTTTTGCACAGATCTGTTCAGTGAAATTGTTTTTACCATAACAGAAAATATATCGTTGTCTTAATTTAAAAACAAATGTTACCTTGAGACTGCCATACAAAGCTACTTGAGTTGTTATACATGGGGTCTATGTTCTTAGCTGGGTTGAAATAAAAGTAACATGTTGTCCCCTTATCACTCAGCTGTAGTGAACCATTTAAATCTCTGCATGTTACAAATATTTGGAAATCTGTTTTAAATTTAATATTTCTCTTTCGGTGATTTTTATAATTGGTTCCAATTTGCTTGAACTAATTTATTAAAAGACACTATCTTTAATAAAAGTGGCAACATGTATCATTGCTAGAAAACTGGGATATGTATTGTAAAAGAAAACTTTTGGATTTAACAGCAACAACAACATAAATGATACTATTACTTTAATACGTTTCACCCTTAATGTTTTTGTATCAGTTCAGAGTATTGCAGAATTATTCCAGGAATAAAGCAGCATAGAAGTGATTGAAAGATAATGCCTGTCATGCCTCAACAAAGAATAAAATGGAACTTTTGGAATGCACACTTCAGAAGTTAATTCAATTTTATTTTTATTTAAGTTAGATAATTGGATTTAATTTTAATATTATTCAAGGAAATTGACACTTCCTGTCGTCTTCTTTATTGAATAAAAAAATGTGAAATTGACAATGATAAACAACAAGCTGTCTAGGGCTGGTGACCAATCAATTGGTTTTCTAAATGTTTGCAAAATATTATGTAGTAATAATTAAAATAAAAATAATCAAACTTCATAGACCATAAATGTAAATGTTCTAACTGAAGCTCATTGGTCACTCATAACTGTATAATTCCATTCTGGCTGTAAAGTTATTTACATACATAGTGTATTGTGAAAAAGATGTAGTCAGCCATGCTTAAACGTGTGTAACAAAGATCTGAATGGCTTTATTTTCTAACTTGTGTATGTGATTGGCTGTTAAGTGATGGGGAGTATACTTTGATTTTTATGTGCTTTGATTTTTATTTGGGCTAATATCTTCTGCTCAATATATATCCCAGCTATGCTCACAAAACGTATGTCAGCATTTCAAAAAATACAGTTTCTTCTGGCTGCTTTGCTGTTATTGCCTTCATTTTCCAGTTTAACTCTGACAGAACTTAGAAATCTAAATAGAAAGTTAAATAAATGTACCTGTTATTTGAAAAAATTACAAAACTATTTTCTTTTTTGAATTTTTCTCTAAAAAGCAGAATTGTCAAGATTTAAAACCATACCAGAATGATTAAAAAACATGCTAAATATCGCACTAAGTGGTTTGATCTCTGAAACTAGATAACTTTCAAGTACACTTGCATTCTAAAGCTCTGATCAACAAATACAGTTTTTGAAATCTCAATGTTCCAGGTATGACCTTTGCTGCAAAAGGCTATTTTGAGGCCCTAGTGAAGATGGGTGAACTCGCCAGCGACAGTCATGCTTCCAAGGAGATGGGTAAGTAATGAGCATTATTGGATTATGAATGAGTTGTAAGTCTGTACGAGTTGTAAAGGCATGGCTTTAGTTGTGATTGCAATTAATTTGGCAATAAGAAAAGCACAGCCTCTGTAATTTGAAAAGTGAAAGTGCTGCTTTAAAATTTTTATTAATGATTGTGATGATTAAGTGAAAGTATTTGGAAACAGTTTTGTTTGAAAATATTTACATTCATCACAAGTGATGATTTCTAGCAAGCCTGGTGAAAGGTAAGAATGTAAATTACTCAGGACTGATTTGTCCTTCTTCCATGACCTAACTGTGTGAGAAGCGTGCATCATGTGAGGAGAGAATTGAATTTAGTTATGCTGTCCCTGAAAGATGAATAGCTTGCCATACAGGATTGTTAACAATCAATGATCTTCATGATTTTCAATGGGGGTATTGAAGAGCTGTTTGCAGCAATGGAACCATACCCAGGCCTAAATTCTTCCCTCAGGGTAGGAGGGAAGGAAGAATGTTATCTGGCTTAATACTCTTGACTATTCCTATATGGAATGCTGTTTTTATTTATGGAGTTTATGCTGTTAACATATCCCAGATACTTGCTATATTGTTCTGAAACTTATTACTTATACAACAGTATTTATGCATCCCATTCCGCTGATGAAAGTTTTAAGGAGACCAGATTCTTAATATAGTATTTTTGTATTTTTTGTGAAATATTGCCTTGTTACATTTTAATTTTGTTTTTATTTTTAAAATCTCTATATACCAATCAGCTGAAAATCTAGGTGGTTGCCATATGAATCCCTTGTTACATTGTACTTTCCTTCCAAGCAAGTTACCTCAAGATATTTGAGGTACAAGTCTATGGAAACATGTCACATGTGTCTTGTATATCTCATCTCATAATTAACTCTTGTAGCTGTTAATTCAGACATTAAACAGCTGCGCTTCATTTTAGCCACTTGACTTTAGAGCTCATTGCTCAAATTACAGCTTGTAAGTCCTCTCCCAGCCTCTTAGTCCTTTGTCAGATATATTAATCGTCACAAGATACATTAATAACTATTTGTGATCATGTTAACTGGATTGAGGAGTTGCTCATTATTTTGTTTCAAGTTCTTGGTGATGATAATTACGATGGCTCAGTGGTTAGCACTGCTGCCTCACAACACCAAGGTCCCAGGTTCAATTCCAGCCTCTGGTGACTGTGCAAACTCCACACAGACATCCTCCCTGTGTGTCTGCATGGGTTTCCTCCAGGTGCTCCGGTTTCCTCCCACTGTCCAAAGATGTGCAGGTCAGGTGAATTGGCCATGCTAAATTGCCCGTAGTGTTAGGCGCATTAGTCAGCGGGAAACGGGTCTGGGTGGGTTACTCTTCGGAGGGTCGGTATGGACTTGTTGGGCCAAAGGGCATGTTTTCACACTGTACGGAATCTAATCTAATCTATTTCACTTGTAAGCAAGGTTGGTCTTGAAGAAATGATATAAAAAATAATTGCAGCCAAACTGCTTTTTCTTTAGATTTGTAATCTAAAGTAACTTGCAGAGCAGTTTGTCTAATGATAGCAGCTGTGACCCTAACGAGACTCTAAAGATTTGGAATATGGAATTTTAGTCCATAAATATTTGATTATTTTTATTCAACCTTCCTTGTCAAGTCATTATCCTATGCAGCTCATTGGTATTTGCTTACATAAAGGTGATTTGCAATGATTCATCTGCTAGCTCACATTTTAAAAAAAAAGACATGAGGATTGACCAGTATTTAAAATGAAATGTGAAATAAGAGTAATTTAAAGAAATGTAAATTGAATGTCTGAATTCTTTATTTGTTCCTGGGATATGGGCATCGCTGAATAACACTACACATCCTTGATAGCTGTAAGAAGGTGGTTGTAGACCTGTTTAGTAGCTTGCAAATTTATTAATTGTTAAGCCACGTTGGCAGGAAGGTGAGTTGATCATATTTATTGTTTTACTGGAGTTCAACATAAGACAGAAAGTTAAGGCAGAAAGTTTTCCTTCCTAAATGATTATTAGTAAATAATTTGTATTGTTGATATATTACAAGAACTTCAGTGTTCTTTTTGATTCACTGATTATCTGTTTTCAGTCCTGGTTTTTATCAGTTCAAATTGCCATAGTGGAAATATTGAATTATTGGTCCTGGCCTACGGACTCCTTGACATTACCATTAAGCTACCATACCTTTCATTGAACTCATTATTTTCCATAAGCCTCAGTTGATTTTGTTTGAAACATTGGAGCCATTCTCCTTTTTTAAGAAAGGTGAACTAGGAAAACCAGGGCATTACAGATCAGTTAGCTTGACATTTGTGATGAGGAAATTGTTTGACTCTATATAATAAAGGATGAGATGAGTGAACACTTCAAAAGATTTTAGTTAATCAGGGAATGCCAGCATGGATTATGTCAGGAGGTTATAACTGACAAATCTCACTGAAATATTTGAGGAAGTGACTAAGGTAGTAGACTCTAATGTCTATGGATGTTTTTAAATGGATTTCCAAAATGCATTTGTTAAAGGTTTGTGTAAAGATTTGTAGCTCGAGTGCCGGTTGACATGGTTGTGGGTATGTTCACTGAGCTGGAAAGTTCCAAAATAAGAAACAACCAAATATATGAACAGATCAATGGAACACCTATGGGCCATCCATCTCTGAGCTCACAGCAGAAGCACTGATGCAAAGATTGGAACAAACAGCCTTACCCCAAATCCAACCCAAACTCTGGATCAGATATGTAGGCGACACTTTTTTTAATCATTAAAAGAACAAAAATCGAGAACATGCACTGGATTATCAACACCATATCTATGGGGATCTGATTTACGAAAGGTGAGGAAACCAACAATCGACTCCCATTCCTGGATGTGATGGTACAAAGAACACAGAACAGTGAATTCACTACAAAAGTGACCAGGAAAGCTACACACACTGACCAGGTTCTGAATTACAACAGCAACACACAAAGCTGCATTAGGACCCTGTTCAAAAGGGCCTCACTGCAGCACTTCCAACCAGTGAAGAGAAGAAGAACACCTCTGCAGAGTATTTGCCAAAAACTGATATCCCCGCAACTTCATCCATAGATGCCTAACAGACAGATGATGTGACAAGGACAGTTTTGAAGTATGAAGTTTAAACCGCACAAAAACTGATTAAAATATCTAGATGCTAAAATATCGAACAACAATTTCTAACTTTGATTAGATAATAAAGTAAATTTGCTTCAAATTTGTTTGACTTTTTGTTCCAACTATTTACTTATCAAAACTACTTTGTTAAAATGAGTACAATACTCCTTGTCATTGTAGTGCATTTTCAGTAAAGGATTAGTTAACTTGAAGTCCTGGACATTCTCATTGTTAGGATGCACACAAGTCTTTAGTATGTGTCAGATTTGTGTGAATAGACCAAAGTGGTGAAATTTATTGTGATAGATCTATCAAAGTAAAAGATGTTCATGCTGCTGCATGAGGCTAATTAATGTCTTGTCATGATTAGAGTAATGCTCAAAAAGCACAGCAGGTCAGGCAGCATCCGAGGAGCAGGAAAATCAATGTTTCAGACAAAAGCCCTTCAGCAATGTCTGAGACGTCGATTTTCCTGTACCTTGGTGTTGCCTGACATGCTGTGCTTTTCCAGCACTAATCTTGACTCTAATCTCCAGCATCTGTAATACCAACTTTGCCTAATTAATGTCTTGTGACTAGTGTCTTGGTATCTGAAAATTAGAGCATGCTGAGCGCAAGGACTTGTCTGCACTTCAGGCAAGATGTATGGCCCTCCTTACCTATTGGCAATTGGGGACTATGAGCTGTCTCTGTCTCTCGCTTACAGCAGGAAACTGTTGCTCATTAATGGGTCACCATTTGGCTGACCTTCCACTCTCAAGAGCCTGCAAGCCACCTATAATTGGATTTTGGTACTCTTTTTTTTATATGTTACTTAGTTTGTGGAAAATTAATGTAGGTTTGGGACCCAATTTGATCCTTATGCTGGGTTCCCAGTCTCAAAATGCAGATCCTACATTTGGTCTCTGTAGCTCAGTGTTACCTCTGTGTATTTAAAAATGTTGTTCTGTTAAAAGTCCCTTTATAATTATTCCTCTTCAATACCTTTTTGTTACAAGTACATCAGTCTTGATGTTACTTCCTGTAGTTTTTTAATAACTTGTCATGTTCTCACAAAGAGGACTTTCTTTAGGTTCATCTCTAATTTCATCCTTGTTTTCTGCTGATTCATTACTCGTGGGTTTGGCCCCAAATCCCATTTTCTTCCTCACTGACCCGCCCAGATTGATTGCATAGTCCTTTGCAATACACAGGATAGTTAGATTGGAGTGGTATCGCATTTTGTTTGTTGTCCATGAGGAGTCAATATTCCTATTCTCAGCAGATAATGAGAATGAAGTGCATGCAGATATAACCTGGTAATCCACTGAGAGCATAATGGTATTTACCAGTCATGTGCAGCTCATTTGCCTTCTCAACAGTTATGATGGCTGCTGAAAAATGAAATTGTCTTTGATCTCTGCGTTTATGTTAAGGTAGCAAGTAATGTATTGAGGGAGCTAGAGATTATGCTGTTGAAGCTTTGACGGAGATCCAGGCCCTCTTTTTTTTTTAAATCATCTGTTTTGTTTGCTTGTTGTATGCATATGCATTATTCTATTGATAACTGAATTATGCCTTGCAGCTTAATATAAAACTGTTAAGACTGCATTATTCCTTTTTTCTGAGCACCTGCTGTAAATCATGATCCTAAATTTCAAAATATTCCTGTTTTTAAAATGATTACGTCAGTGGCTTGGATGATAGATGTCCTGTAAACTTTTGCATTCTAATGAACCTGATATTTATAAGGCTGCATGTTAGGCCGAAAGTGACCATAGAATACAGCATGGTGGCGAATATCGTGTTCTTTCATGTTTATCTCTTTTATATACAATGTAATCTCTTTTGCAAGTGGTGTTTTGGAGTCTGTTAATGTTGTTGTGATATCAGGTAGTGTTCTAAAAATACAGGTGAATAAAAGAAAAGACAGAAGTATTTGCAAGAAAATCATCTCTTAGCAAAAGAAGCCAATTCAATTACCTGGATTTCAATGCAGTATTCCCACAAGGAAACTAGACTTTTGTTGGTCTGTTGGGGTACTAATTGCTGAATAATTTATATTAATTTTTCTCATCAGGAAAGCTAACTCAAGGCAAAAGATATCCTGGGAGTTTAACAAGCTGCAACTGGTAGAGTGATTAAAAGGGGTTTGAAATGAAAAAAGATTTCTTTAAAAGGTTTCGTTGAACATCTGTTATCAATGGGTTTTTTTTGTTTTTGTTTTCACCTGTCATCTGGCCAAATTGGCAAGCTGGCTGACTAACAGTTGAGAACAGCAAGGTGAAAGTGAAGACTGTGGATGCTGGAGATCAGCATCAAGATTAGAGTGGGAGTCCCATTTTAAATATGCCATTGCTACAGGTTTTCCGCCAGGAGTGCCAGTGAAGTGAAATTGGAGATGCTGGCTCCACTTTTATTCTCGACTATGGATGTACCTCTGCCAATTACAGCCAGTGTCTTCCTTTTGGCAGGATCGCTCATTTACCCTGTGCTCTTTCAAACTTTTAATAGCTGATCTTTGCCCTTCAAGATTTCTGAGGAGTATTCCAAGGGTGCCTCTGTTGCTTTTGCATGAAATGTCGATTTTCCTGATCCTTGAATGCTGCCTGACCACCTGTGCTTTTCCAGCACCACTCTAATCTTGATGCTGTTGTCCAACATCCACAGTCTTCACTTTCACCTTGCTGTTCTCAACTGTGAGTCAGCCAGCTTGCCAATTTGGCCAGATGACAGGTGAAAACAAAAACAAAAAACCCCGTTGATAACAAATGTTCAACGAAACCTTTTTAAAGAAATCTTTTTTCATTTCAAACCCCTTTTAATCACTCTACCAGTTGCAGCTTGTTAAACTCCCAGGATATCTTTTGCCTTGAGTTAGCTTTCCTGATAAGAAAAATTAATATAAATTATTCAGCAATTAGTACCCCAACAGACCAACAAAAGTCTAGTTTCCCTGTGGGAATACCGCATTGAAATCCAGGTAATTGAATTGGCTTCTTTTGCTAAGAGATGATTTTCTTGCAAATACTTCTGTCTTTTCTTTTATTCACCTGTATTTTTAGAACACTACCTGATATCACAACAACGTTAACAGACTCCAAAACACCACTTGCACAAGAGATTATATTGTTTTGCTGTAGTATTTTATCTCTATTCCTCAACTTTTTAAAATGGTATTATGCTCAAGTTCACTGCCTTGAATAGAAGTTTGTATCAGACAGAATAGTGTTTATGTGCGACTATATTCTCTCTTGTCTGCTGTTTTCTTTTATGTTATTGACTGTGACAGTGGGGACATTATTCTGGAACATCCAGCATCAATGGTTAAACAAAGAAGAACTAGCTAAACGTTAACAGGCAGTTAGGCTGAATCCTATTTCTATGCGTATTTATGGTAACAGTCCCATTAGTATAACATTGTTTTAAGATAATGTTAATGCTTTGTAGGTTGTTGCAGTTTTCAACAGAATATAAAAGTAGATAAAGTTGTCCTCCTTAACACTATATATAATGTTATCCTTTTAAGGTACATTCCAAACTTGTCTTTGTGAAATGTTACTAACCTTTCATTTTCAAATAAGTACATTTGAGAAATGACAACTTTTCAAAAAGTTGTTTTCCTTTTCAACATTGCACATATTTTGGTGGGGGTGTCCTGTTTTGACTGCACAGCACAGGTATTGTCAAAAGTTGACAATATATTTTATTTTTGCCATTATGCTTAAGGTTGCTAGTATCAGTAATATATTGGCAGTGTTAAGACATGCACATTGTTTTGCTTTTAAAAGGGCATTGCTCAGTGATAAATAAACAGCCCACTTGGCATTAGGCAGCATGACAACAGGCTGTTCTTTTCTTCCATTCGATTTTAGTTCAAAATGGGAACTATCCTGTAAAAGCTTTGAAAAGTGCTTTTTTGAATTTTTCAAACTAAACATTGCTGGGCAAAATGCAACTTATTTATCTATTTGTCCATTTTAAGCAGGCTTGAGCTGACAAGTGACAAGTAATTTTATGCCACACAAATGCCAGCTATGACCATCACCAATAAGAGACAATCTAACCACTGCCCTATGACATTCAATGGTGTTACCATCACTGAATTCCCCACTATCGGGATCCTGGGCATTACCATTAATCGGAAATTCTACGGGTCTGGCTATAAGAGCATGTCAGAGGCCAGGAATACTATGGCAAGTAAGTCACTCCTGACTCCCCAAAACCTGTCCAACTGCAAGGCACAAGTCAGGAGTGTGATAGAATGCTCCTCACTTGTCTGCATGAGTACAGCTCCAATGACAATCAAGGACAAAGCAGCCCGCTTGATTGGCACTACGTCTACAAGTACCCACTCCCTCCACCACTGAAGTGCTGTAGAAGCAGTGTACTATCTACATGGTGTACTGCAAATTTTCACCAAAGATCCTGAGACAGTACCTTTTAAACCCTCAACCACTTTCATGTAAAAGGACAAAAGCATCAGATACATTGGGAACACCATCACCTTCAAGTTCTCCTCCAAGCCAGTCACCATCTTGACTTGGAAATATATTTCTGTCACAGGGTCAAGATCCTGAAGTTCCATTCCTAATGGCATCGTGGGTCAACCCACAATAGTGGACTGCAGCAGTTCAAGAAGGCAGCTTACCACCACCTTAAGGGCAACTAGGGATGGACAATAAATGCTGGCCAGCCAGTGATGCCTGCATCCCAAGAATGAAATTTTAAAAAAAATGTAAAGCCTTGTGTTGTCCTTGTGTATATTTAAGACTGGGAGAGATTATTGATAAGGGATTCTATTGGAAAAAGGCAGAAAACTAGACAAGAGGAATGTCCGATCAGCCATGACCCTATCGAATGGTCAAGTAGGCTCAAGGAGCCGAATGGCCTATTGTTGTTCCTATTTCTTCTAGTCTTTAAAATAATCGCACCTGTTAATCTTCCTGTTTAATTTTATTGATTTTCCTCTAATTATAAATGGCAGCATTGGTAGTAGTTGGAAGAAAGATTGTCATAAGACTTGGCAAGATGTTTGGAACTGATGTTGCAGCAAAAACAATATTTTTTATTCATGAAAAACCAAAGAACTGTGGATGCTGGAAGTCAAACAAAAACAAATTACTGGAAAAACGCAGCTGGTCTGGTAACATCTGTGGAGAGAAAGCAGAGTTAACGTTTCTGGTCAGTGACCGTTCTTCAGACTTGTTTCCAGCAATTTCTCTTTTTAATTCTATTGATGACCCTATTGTTCACCATCAAAAGGGAATGGGAAGGATTTTTATATTCCCTACTATGATAAATTACTCATTTTCAGGACAGGAGTTTAAACGTTAGTCAATGAAATATTTCTGCAGGCCTCATTTAGAAGCTGTCAATAAGATTTAGGTCTTTTATACCTTTCTTTGCTGTGTTGATTAGAAGATGTTTTACATTTGAAAGTAATTGCTACCAACAGCTCTGTAAACTCAGGTTGGAGAGTGAATAGCAAATACTCATTAGATTTATGGTGAGTAAAGGTCTGCTTTTTATATTGTGGGTGCCATGCAAATATGTCACAAACAGCTGGTTCCTGCGAGGAAACAATGGAGTAAACTTGAAACACAATAGCGAGAAACAAATTCTTATGACATTTTAGCATGGTTCGCTATTCACAGCGAGAACAAAAAGGCTTTTTTTTAATGCAGGATCAGAAGGTCAAATAAACATAAGACTTGCTAACTATGACTTTTTCTCTTGGGTCTTTTACATTTTTTTTCAATTTGACCATCAGTATGAGGACTGCCGATGCTGGAGATCAGAGTCAAGACTAGTGGTGCTGGAAAAGCATGGTAGGGGCTCATTCCTGATGCAGCACTTTTACCTGAAATGTCAATTTTTTTTTCCCCTGCTCCTCAGATGCTGCCTGTCTTGTGCTTTTCCAGCATCACTCTAGTCTTGACTATGCACTTTCCAACACAATTTGCCAGATCCAGTCACAATTACAGAATCGTATAGCCGTAAGAAACATACAGCACGGAAACGGACCCTTCAGTCCAACTCATCCATGCTGATCAGTTTTCCCAAACTAAGCTAGTCCTGTTTGGCACATATCCCTCTAAATCTTTCCGATCCTGAAGGAGCAATGCTGAAAAATGAGGAAATATACATGCTGAGCTATGTGAAATATCCAGCAGTCTCAGGCCTTCCCCCTCCTTCTCTGGAACCTCTTCCACAGCCATCTCAAACTCTGTTCCTTTGACTCCAACGTTTTGTGCACGCTGTATTCCTTATAATTGGTGGCTGTACTTTTGTCTCTCTCAACCCTTTGTATTGGACCGACCTCACGTCTACCTCCTTGCAAAGTATTCCTTT
Source organism: Chiloscyllium punctatum (assembly GCF_047496795.1). Classification (NCBI taxonomy): domain Eukaryota; kingdom Metazoa; phylum Chordata; class Chondrichthyes; order Orectolobiformes; family Hemiscylliidae; genus Chiloscyllium; species Chiloscyllium punctatum. The sequence goes on from NC_092777.1 coordinate 55,909,710, forward strand.
TCATAGCTTACTGTTTTGAGATAAAGCTTGTGATCGTTCTTTACCTTTTTTTTATTTTACCTAATGTTTATTTTCTGTTACAGTTGCCTTGAGCAGTTTTCACCTATGTAAAATCAAGTGGCGATCATTAAAAGTTGGTTAATTTTTATTGCTGTGGAGGTTCTCTGATCTTCCTGTGTACTCGTAATTCAAGAAGAAGCCTTTTTGCAAATGTCATTAATGTCCGCATGTAGCTCTGTGCCTTTCAAATCCTGGGGATATGCTGAATGGTAAAATACTACACAAGGTTGTGTTCAACCCTTTTGAGTTAGTGGCACAACTCATAAGCATTAGAGTTGTTATTGATGCCAGGGGTGGTGAAGTTGCCAGAAGGGTATTATTATAAATGCACCATAAATTTTTTTTTTTTTTTTTTTTTTTTTTTTTTTTTGCAGTTCAATAGGAGCCAGATGCTCATGGAGGGAATTTCATAGATGAGCTTTAAGTTCCTGTTGTTTTTGTTTCTATATTTATGAGAACCCATGAGCTTATTTTGACATATGACGTGTTCTATCCACCAGATGTATGTCCATAACAACATGTTTTTTTGAATGCAATATTTGATTATTTGCGCTATTGAAGTTTTTAAAATCTGCAAGTTCCTTAATTAACTGGTTGGTACAGCTTATTTTAAGAGGTGATGGTGAAAGTGAGTATTGCAGGAAAGCTACCATTGTTTAAAACTACTCATTGAAAGCAGAGGGTAGTCTGTAGGACTATCGTGACATAGTCACCAATAAACAAGCTAGACTGCTGCGTGAATAGTTTATTTGCCTCTAGCAAGTGTGTTATTCCGTAATGGGAATTGCTGTACAGTTATGTCCCCTTTGAGACTTTTGTATTGTTAATGTTGCTCCATAACAAGGACGTTTGCAATCGAAGTTTTTTGTTTTACAGTCAATCTGTGGGGCTCTTTATAACCACAGCAATGTTGGGGTAGGTAATGGATGAGGGGAAAAAATTGCTATAACATATACAGAGGAATCCACCTCTCTTTTACAACTAAAGGTTACAGGCCTTGCATTATTTTCACTGAAATTGTTAATGTAACCTATAGACTGTTCTGTTCTGAATTGTTGAATTTATGGTCAGAAAAAAAGAATACCGTCTGTGTATAATTTGATTTAAGAATTGTAATTTCATTCAGTGAAGTAGAAAGCTTCAAATTTCATTTGGAAATCATTTGTCCTTGAATAAAATACAGTTGTATGTATTTTCTATGTATTCTTCTGTCCTGATAACTGACCAAATAGTTAACCTATTTGTGAAGTTGGGCTTGTGTTTTCAGCTTGGTTAACTAAATACATATTGCAGGAGCAATTTTTGAAATCCATAGTTGCAAGATATTTTGTTTTAATCACACAAAAGCTTAACCATATTTTTCCTTTGATCTGGCTTTTTTCAACTTTTAGTCCAATATTCATAACGTTTCAAAAGACCACATATTTTCATTTAATTTTAATTATTTATATTTAAAAAGAATGTGCACTTGACCTTGGTCAAATCAGCCTTTTGCAACAAATTGCTTTCTTGGTGAGGCCAGAATCAGCTGCTTGCATTGCAATTGTAAACTACTGATCTTGTATGATATGTAGATTTGCATCTAAGCTGGTTATGGTTTGTGAAGTGAATACTTTAACCATAGTTGGATCACAAAGTCATAAGCAGTTCAAGTGTTTTCAGATCATATGGATGAACGGGTTATTGAGACATAGAATCTGTGTAGCATCCTTTTTAGAGGGATTGACTGATTGATACTTGGAAATTTTTAATGCAGAAATAATTAATGTCTCTCAAAATTTGAAAGCTGTGTGCTTCAGTCATTGCCTGTTTGAAAAGTTATTGGTTAAAGCAAATCATGAAAGAGAGTGGGTGAGTGTAACTAAAACACTACTATAAAATATTCACTATTCCTGCAACTAGTCAAGAATTACAAAATATTTAGTTTCATTTGAAATTATTGATTTTGGTTTTGTTTTTCCTGCTGTATATAATCCCCTTTCTACTGAAAAAGGAGGAAACCGACGTGGTGAAATACATTTATATAAGTCATCCCTGTTGTGTAAGTCAACTAGGAGAAAGTGAGGACTGCAGGTGCTGGAGATCAGAGTCATGAGTGTTTTGCTGGGTAAGCACAGTAGGCCAAGCAGCATCTGAGGAGCAGGAGAATTGACGTTTTGGGCATACACTTCTCATCAGGAATGAGGCTCGTAGGCACGGAGTGAGAGATAAATGGGAGGGGGTGGGGTTGGAGAGAAGGTAGCTGAGAAAGCATTATTTGGATGAAGGTGATAAGTCGGGGGGGGGGGGGGTGTGATGGACAGGTCAGGAGGTGGTGCTGAGTTGGAGGCTTTGGACTGAGATAATGTGGGGGGGAGGGGAAATGAGGAACCTGTTGAAATCCACATTTTATCCAGTGTAGTTGCAGGGTTCCAAGGCGTAATATGAGGTGTTCTTCCTCCCAGGCGTCGGATGGCAATGGTTTGTCAGTGGAGGAGGCTCAGGACCTGCATGTCCTTGACTGAGTGGGAGAGGGATCTGAAGTGTTTAGCCACTGGATAGTGTGGTTGATGGGTGCGGGTGTCCCAGATGACATTGGTATCAGTACAGGTATATTTCTGTCATCTACTGCATCCGTTGCACCCAATGTGGTCCTCTCTGCGTCGGGGAGACAGGATGCTGCCTTGCGGATCGTTTCAGGGAACATCTCTAGGACACCTGCACCCACCAGCCCCACCACCCGACTTGCACCTGAAGCATCGATTCTCCTGCTCCTTTGATGCTGCCTGACCTGCTGTACTTTCCCAGTAATACACACTCAACCCTGCTGTGTAAGTAGTAGACAAAGTTTCTTTGCCTTTCCTCGTTTTGAATGGGCAGGCTAAATTATTGCATTTACCATATTGTGTTCTCCAACCTGATCTAATTTTGGCAAAAACATAAATGATCTGATGGCCAATGGCTTACTACATTTTGCAAGAGCCTTGTTTAGAAAGGTAAAACTGCTATAGTCCAGAGGAACATAGGACTGTGCTATCATTAGAGAGAGATGATTGGTGGTAGTTTAACCTGAGGGTCACTATACCTCTGGTGAAGTGGGAGGTCAAGAAGATAGGACCTTCATGGTGACCTCAGTCAATATGGGAATTGAGCCCATGCATTTGGTGTCATTCAGTATCACAAATCAGCTATCCAACCCACTGAGCTAACTGAAAATAAAGTTTGCCCATGTCTTTTTTTTTCCCAATTTAGTTTTCAAGTCTAGCTTTCTTGGCTTTAATAATTCTTTTCTCTTGGCATGCTTACGCACTGTAATTTGTGCAAATAAATTCAAAACGTCAGTTGAAACAGTGGAAGTATGAGGACAGTGTTAGCACTCTGTAGATTGCAGAGACTCCTGTTATCCTGTTTTATTCTTCTTCTCTCATTGTTACTAGCAGCCTGAGACAAAAGATTTGCAATGTTAAAAATAAAATCTGCTTCTACCTTTTTTTGCTTTGAGATGTTAAACTTGGCACGCACACTTCATTATTACTGGATCTGGGCCTCCAGTCCTCATGTTAACCAATCCTGTTGTTGGACTTGCAGTAGATCAATTACTCCCTCCAGTATCCCTTATTACTCTAAGTTAGAAATGGTTTAAAACACCATTTTAAAACTCTTGTATTTATAACAGTCTGTTCAATAAAATTAAATGCTTCTCTTCTGAGTTCTATTTTATTGGGCACAGCAGTGATTATGCATGTTTTATTAAAGTTACCAGATTGTATGGTCTAAAACTAACTAGGAGGGAATGTGTATATTTTCAAGAGGTGATTTGATTGAGTAAACCGTAATTACTGTATCGATAATGAACACTTTTTTTAAATTGATGGAGAATGAAAAGTATCTAGAAGCACATTGTACAAAATCTTGGTGGAGCGTTCAGAAATTCCCCTAATCTTAATGACTTATTTGGAGTGGCATAGAGGAGAAAGGAGGGATGTACAATCTGGTTCATCCTTCATTTTTCTTTTTATTAGCATTGTAGCCATTGGATTTTGAAAGTGCACATATCCCAAACCTTTTTTAGCTTCCATAGATTAGATTTTATGTAGTAAATTACAATCAGTATTTGTTTTAAATAAAACTTCTTTTTGGTTAATATTGAAGATATTTTTCTGCAGAGACCATTCATTTTTGAGTAACTCATCATATCAGGTACTTGTATTAAGCTTATTGGTATTTAAACTGACAGCAATTTTTAAAAATAGTTTATTTTCTCAGATTTGCCATTTGACTGAGTGTATCATTATAGTTCATAATGCAGTGAAGCACATCTGAAGTAGGGTTTGCACTAGCCTCAAAGCCTGCTTTTGCAGCATCTCTTTACACTTTTTGGTTTTAATTAGCATTTCAGTATTAGTGTCGATAAGACTAACCGCGTTTTTATGCAGTAGTATTCTGGTTAGCCAGGTCAGTCTACCATATTCTGTTGATCTCTTAATGATCTCAGCTGGTAAATAAACATTGGTTTCTTATTGCTTAGAAACAAAATTAATTCATATTGTCTGTAAGCTAATATGATTGGGACATCTGAAAGGCTTTAATTCACAAATCTCATCTCACTACAGCTAGCATTACAAAGGTACTAAATGTTGCGGGGGATGCTAGTCATTCCAGTGGGGGAAAATGTTGAGGTATGGGCATCACTGACACCACTGGTGTTTATTGACCATATTTTGTGGTAAATGAGAAAATGTTAGTGGGTTGTCATCTACTGCAGTCCACGTGGTGATGGCATTCCCGCCATAAACAGGTAGTGTTTATGGATGCTGTCGGAGCTGAGAGATTTTTATTCATCCACCTGCTTCAGTAACTGCTATAATTATGTAATGCCTTTGACATATTAAAACATTGCAAGAAATTTCATAAGCTCATTATCAATCAAAATTTGACATTGAGCCCAATAAGATATTTAGGCAGTTGATCAAAAAAATATGTTTTAAGGAACATGTTATAAGAGGAAAAAGAAGTAGAGAGGAAGTGAGGTTTAGGAAAGGCTCTGGTAGCAGAAGGCATGGGTACCAAAGATTGCATGATCAAGTGACCAAAATTGAAAGATTCTAGAGGTCTTGGAAGGCCAAGGAAGGATCTTAAAATCAGGACAAGAATTTAATCCTTAACCATGAGTTAATACTGGTGAGTCAGTACAAGGTCATGGAAGAGAGATTTTGGTGTGTCTCAAGGCTTGGACTGGAGAGTTTTTTGATCACCTCAAATTTACGAAAAATGAAAAGCAGGAGACCAGCGAGGGTGTGTTGAAATTGTGAAGCATAGAGGCAACAAAGGTAGAAAAGTGTTTCATCAGCAAATGAGCGTATTGGCACTTTCTGCAGATCAGGTTTCTTTGATATCCATTTGTATTGTAACTTCATCACAACAAAATGAATTCAGTTAATAGTTACAATCCATACATGCTGAGAATGAGGACACAACACACTCCAATAAGGCAAGGAGAGCTATTTCACTGAGAAGGCAGTCTCCCCACTTTTGGATTTGACATCTGTGAGAATAATAGTGGGCTAATGGTTTCTAAAGCGCTCATTCTGTTTTAATTGTTTGGGTTTGCAAGTTATTTTTAAAATCATAAACCTTAATGAAGCTGCCAAAGAATTAAAGAATTACAAGTCACTATTTGTGAGAGCAGAACTATATCCTATTTAATTTTGTACAAATAGTGGCAATGAAGTCTTAGAAAGTGGGAAGGAAATCATAGGGCAGTAACTTAATTAAGGTGTGAAGAATGCAAAACAGGGAAAGAGTTGCAATCGATCAAGGGGAGGACAAACTGCACTCTGGCTATGTTGAGGCATTGCACAGTAATGTTAACAAATCAAACTAAATGTTAAACTGTTGTCAAATCAGCTGTGTTTAAGTCTAAGGTTGTGCTGAGGTGGTCACATATTACTCTTGGCTCCATGTTAATTATTCAGTTCTACTCAGTCAAACATTATATCTAATGAAGGCAGTTAAAGGAGTGTCCTTAAGGTCGATCACATTATCAATTCCATTTCATCCTCTAAGTTTGGCACATGGTACCTTTTTTGATTGCCAGATCCCCACATTTCTTTTTGAACCATTGTAAAACTTTGGGACTTCATGACCTGTAATTGGGAAGATAATGGCCTTGTGGTATTATCACTAGATTATAAATCCAGACACCCAGGTAATGTTCTGGAGACATGGGGTTGAATTCTGCCATGGCAGGAATTAGGAGGGCAATGATGATTTATGAAGTCATTATCAATAATCAGAAAAACCCATCTGCTTTACTAATGCCTTTTAGGGAAGGGAGCTGTTGTCTTTACCTAGTTTGGACTGCATTGTACTACAGACCCACAGCAATGTGGCGGAAACTTAACCCTAATTGACCAGAAAGCAATTGGGTAATAAATACTGGCCTAGCCAGAGGCATTCATATTCTGTGAAGGAGCAGAACAAAATTAAAGCACGAGGTCAACAAGATTAAATTCTTATATTTGGGGATTTACTGAGATATAAGCTATGTTCCATCTGCTGAGCAATACAGAATGTCATGTATGTAGTTTATTCTGAATTTGTCAACATTTAAAACCTTCTGTTGTATTAATTTCACTCATGCTACCTCTCTGAACCTGTCTCCCCACAATGAAGTCTCAATATTTTGCAGTTTTGTCAAAGTTCTGCCTCATGTCAGCCATAGAAGTGTTGTAAAAGGCAACAATCAACTTTTGCTTGTCATTGTCTAAACTGTAATTCTTTCTGCAGTCTTAAATAAATTGTGATCTATGGTTATTGTTAAAAGAAATCTTTAGGACAATTTTTGTGTAGAGGTGGAAGGTTGGGTGTGCATACATTGGTAAAATGTTTGTGCTTTTCAATCTGCCCTGGTGATCCTATAGTTTTTTAAATTTTCTTTTACATGATTAGGTTATCCCTTAAGATGGTTTTTCTTTGGTAGCAAGCCACACTTTCTTATATGACAGACCCAAAATGATCCTGATTGGAGTAAAATAGGACTTTACCAATCTGCAACCCCAAATGTAAATTTGTTATCACTTGCTTCAATGTAGTCCAGAACCAACACGGTTAAAGACCATTCAATGAGATACACATGCTTTTATCCATCTAAGTTGTAATAGAGGGATCTACCTTTTGATGTTTCTCAATCTGATGTTTAGACATATATTTATCATTATGAAAAAGATGATTTAGATTTCATTTAATTGCTGTATGTGAGACTTTGTACACTAGGCTCTGAGAGGTATTACAAAAATGCAATTCTTTCAGTCCAACTAAACGTGACATAAATATTGTCTGAAGACTGAAGTCCATACTGCTTGAAGATGCTGTAAAAGACCGTTGGAGTTTTGAACTCCCAAATTTTATTTAATTATCTGTTCATTGGGTACATTTTTTAGAGGGCTTGTTTCCTCTATAGAGTCTCGCTCGATAATAGTGCAGATGGCAGAGTTATGCCTGGAGTCAGCAAGATGGTATGCAAAAACCTGTTCTTTTTCTGTCCCTTTTCTAAAACTTGTTTGATTGGAAGTGTTCATTTTATTTATCTGGTGTATGCTGCTGTTGAATGAGATTTCATGTGGGGAACAGAAATTTCTTGTTGAACTGTTTCTGTTCAGCACCTCCGATCCCTTGCTGTGGTGTAAGGAAGTCTGGGATAGACAACTTTCAGAAGTCATACCAGACTGTTAATTCTGTTTCTCTCCACTGATGCTGCCAGACCTGTTGGGTTTCTCCAACATTGTGTTCATTTCATATTTCCAGCATTTTGTTTTATTCTTGCCTACGTCAATTGGGTGCCCAGTATATGGGCACATGATTAATCTGACCGTGAAACATCTAGAATCTTTGGGAAGAAAACTTGTTTTAGGTGGTGCAGTAATATCACATGCTCAATTTCCCTAAATAAATGAGTGCTGAGGGTGGTGGAATGACTTTACAACTTAGACACATTTCTCTATTATCCTGTTGAAATAATAAAAAGGCATGTTTGAGTCTTTTGATATGTAAAAACAAAGGGCAATACACTTTTGGATTTCCAACAGATGATTGTAAAAATCTCAATATGAAAGGATATATCTCATTCTGTTTCTTTTTTTTTGAGGTTCGAGGGCAGTTTTGAGTGGTGTCTGTTCTGAACACATTCTTAAATGGTCTAAACAGAATAAGTTCCCCTGAATTGTCTTTGTAACGTAGCTCCTGGAAAAGCAGTTTTTGCAGTTTCTGTGGCTACTGTTTTATCAGAAAATTGCTTTTCTACCCCCCCCCCCCCCAAGCGCTCGACAGAAATTGTCTTTTTTAGGTAATGATTCTATTGTCATAATGAATAAGACGTGGAGCCTTGTAATTTGCCAGCTATAGGATGGTGTGATGTCAGCCGTATACTGTATACTGATTTTCATTGGGGATTCCAATCTGCAGAAATCACTACAAAACTGTCAAAACAAGCTTCGTGAAGAAATGATGCATAGATGCTAAATAGGAATTTTAAAATGCCATTCTCCAAAATGGTCAAGATAGTGACAGCAGTATTTTTAGGGAACTGTAATTCCCTTCAGGCTGCTAGAATATTAAATTCTGATCCGTTTATTTTTTTGCACCCTATGAGAATCCATGTGGTGTGATTATTGCAACTGAATTCATCCTTTGCAAAACACATTTGACTTTAAGAGAAATTAGGTGGAAGTGGAAATAATGTTGCAAAAAATTCTCTTTGAAGCTATGTTTGTAGATCTTTGGTATATCCATTATTAAGTACATCTTTTACTTGGTGTGCATGAACACAATTCTCTGTAAATCTAATTGAACAAGTAAGACATGCCATAATCAGAACTGTGCTTTCAAATCCCAGCATTCATTTGCCAAACTGATTTTGAATTTAGTGAAACCATTAATGAACCCAGTTTAGCTTAAAACATTAATTTCTGTTGTGCAATCTTTTACTGCATTTATCATTAATGCTGATGAAGAGTAATTTGCACTTCACTTTTAACAGACTTTTTTTAGATTCACATATGGGATGTCGGTGTCACTGGCTGGCCAGCATTTATTGCCCATCTCTAGTTGCCTTTGCCTTTGAGATTTGATTTGGTAAGATCATCATGTGATGCTTTAGCAATGTATTGGATGCATAATACTGCATAAGTGCACCAGGTTTGCCCAGATAGCAGTTGTCCACAACAGTTCTGGGAGTAATGGCCACATGCAACACATCCAAATGTCTGAGCTGCTTTTCCCTGCTCAACCACTATTAATACCTAATGAAAACATTATTCTGCAATTGCACATTTCTTCCATTGCCAATCTTTGTGCCTCTTCTGGCTATGTGCCATCTTACTTTCAAATGATTATAGACATTGCATGAAATTAGTTTTTTTTTCAGTTTTAAAAAGAATTGATTTTGTACTGTAATGCCTTCAGCACTCTTGTGCAAATGCAGTTTTTGGCTGACTTTCTTTTCAAATCAAGTTCAACTTTCTACTTCTGATTTCATAATCTTTCATAATTACAAAAAGCCCCAGTTTATTGAAGAGTATATGGACTAGTTTTGATGCGCAAAATTTATCTTCGACTCCTCACCTAACACTGAAATTCATTTAAACATTCTAGTTTGTGCAAGCTTCTTGAGGTAACCTTTTGCTGAGGGTTGATAGATTTAAGTGTCTCAGCAATTTGGACTCAAGAAGCTGGGGGTTGGGGTAGAAAGCTATTTTCTGATAAAACAGTGGCCCCACATTGTGGCTAACACCATCTCCAGTACTTCAACTCTGATCTTTATGCAAAGTGTGTTTTGTGAAATTTGATAGGAGTTACCTCCGTGCAGCTCCGATTCCAACAGTAAGGGTTGAAAGTCCAAGGTTCCATAACCTCTTTTCACCACAGTGACGTTTATTGCAAATGCTGATGTGACTCCTTTTACATTTGAAGCTCTCTGCTGGGCATGTGATGTTACTGTTCAATAGCAATTTGTGGAGCTATTTTTAGAGTTGCAAATAAGAGAACACAAACTAGGGACCTTAGAACTTTTTATTTAAAAAATGAGAATGTTGAATAGTTTTGGCTGTATCTTTTTTCAAAATGTATTAATGACAAAATCAGGCAACTTATTTATTTAGTAAACAATAAATTCTGCTGAGTTGCCTTCATAATGTAGCTACTGGAAGATCAGTTTCTGTGGCCACTGTTTTATCAGAAAATTGCTTTTCTACCCCAAGCCCCAGCAATTTGAGTCCAAATTGCTGGGACACTTAAATCTATCAACCCTCAGCAAAAGGTTACATCACTAGAAGCTTGCATAAGTTACTTCACAGCTGCAGTACTCTTAATCAAGTTCACTTGAGATCACATGCTCAGTTTTTGTCTATGTAACGTGTGGCTGGCTAAGAGACAATTCTTTGCTCTCTGAGTGCATAATATAATGAGAGGATTGAGTTGAAGGAGGATGGGTATAAATCAAGAGGTCCATACTCTCCAAAGCTGCAACTTAACCAAACAAAGCCGAGGTAAACATTTGAAAAGTACCATAATGTGATGGCATAATGAGTGGGTTTAGTGGACAATGGTTATTATAAACTGTTTTGCACACAGACCCCTGTTTAAGAGTCCCATCTCCTTCATTTCCTCAGTGGATGGTTGGGCTCTAGGTCCTACCAGTTCTCTGCTGATCTTTTCCATTGTGCAAGACATCTTCCTGCAGGAGTAAGAGCACCGTGTCAATGATTGGATCACACCATGTTTGGGTGTTGTGCCTGCTATAAATAATAGCTAGAGATATCTGGGGTCTGAGATGTAGATTATTAGGTTGGCATAATGGAAGTTGTGCAAAGGTGAAGTGGAATGGAATTATCATTGTGAGGAATAAGATCTGATTGCTTTAGAATTCTGCTGGTTGAGTGAGGCTGTGATGCCATTTGAATGATTAGTGATTTGGGAGATAAATGCATCTTCACAAGGTATCGTTCTTTACCATCTACTCGAGGTCCTTATTTTATGATATCTGCCAAGTCCTTTGTGTTGGAGTCTGGGAATTCACATCATGGCCAAATGCTCCTACTCCCTTCAGAGGCTGTTGCCCTTGCCTCCCATCTTCTGTCCACATCCATGAACCACAGAGCCCTTTCTCTGCACTGACATTCGAGCCCACTTGGTTTCAGGAGCATTTGTGATGTTAAACACACATTCCTTTTAGAAGCTGGAATGTTAGCTCGAAAACATGCTCAACTGGAATGTGACTAGGCCTCTCTTGTTCCTGCATATGGTTAGTGTTGTGAGTCCTGCTGGCTTACAAATCATTTTGAATCATTCAGCAGCATGGACTTTTTGTATTGTCTGCCTCTGTGTGGGAACAAGTATGGTAAGGTGCAAATGATGACTCCAATGTTCATGACTGATCAAATCTGCCTCTGACTGCTGCACCTGCACCCCCCCCCCCCCCCCCCAATATGTTTAGCACAGTTGGGTAGAATTATTTTTATCTACATACTGATTTTATTTTTTCTAATTATGAAGGCACTCCCCAAGGACCAGATTGTAATCCTAATTATAGGATAAGTACATCCCAAGGGAATCATAAATTCACCATTCATTTTCCTTTTAAACTTGGTCTGCAATTTATAATGAGAATAATTAAAATCTGAGTGATTGCATGTGCAAATGGCAGGTAAAATTAAGACCCAGACCTACAAGTCTATCTGAATTATACAGTAACTATCCACAATAACTATCACAACTTAAAAATCTGTTCTGACATGTTGTGTTAAAATTAATGAGGAAGGACATGTTCTTTGCAATTTCATTTGAATTTGTCATGAATGCAATGCTAAATATAGGTGTGTATGTTTGAGGACACTACATGAATAACAACTTTGTTTTTGCAAAGATATTTTGACATTGGGTGTGGCCAACGTAGTGCAGAAACCGGTTTCTGTTGGCAACTGCAACAAACGGACCTTCTATTTATACCTGGCTCATCTACCAACAACAAAGGTGTGCCACGAGCAGAACTTGCCTTAACTGTGTGATGTTCTGTTAGATCAAATGTTTGCAAAACCTAATACAGTACTGCCACATTAAAAATTAACCATTGTATTGCATCAAGGATAAAGTACATTATATTGTGATCCAACCGTCTTCATATGATTAGATTGGTCAGGTAAACATTCTAATTTCAGAAGCTGGTTATAAGTATTAAAGTTTACAGATGTTTATTTGACTGTAGCACCTCATGTGGATGTTTCAATCATTGTCTAACCAGTGTAAGTTGTTCTGAATTGAAGTTTGCACAGATATGGAAAAGATTTTCAGACTTTTAAACTGAATCAGCTACATTGCTTTGGAACCACTAATAAGTATGTATTTATGTTCGCTGTTATAATTTGCAATCACATGAGCCCCACTTTATTTATTTATGCATTTTTTTACTTATGCATTTATTGCATCTTTCCAATGTTGCTTCCAATATATAAAACCAGTTTATATTTTGAATAAAAGCTAACCTGCTTTAAATGATACACCGTTTTGAAAGTAAACCATATAAAGGCACATATTAGTGATCATTTGTGATTCTTCAGATAAATACTGAATCACCGTATGTAGCAAGGTCTAGTCAATGTCTGGGTTGATGGATGGCCAGGCATGACCATCTAACCTGAGAATTTAATCAATGACTACCCTCTTCCTCGCCCACAAAGGTATTCTGTGGTAGTAACATCACTGAATTTCCAACTATCTACATTATAGATGTTATCATTAACCAGAAGCTGAACTGGACCAGAAGTCTTAATACTATAGCTCCAAGAGCCAGCCAGAGGCTAGACGATCTGCAAGTGACTTCACTCCTGTCTCCTCGAAGCCTGTCAACCATCTATAAGTAACCAGTCAGCTGTGTTGTAATACTCTCTCCACTTGTCTGGATCAGTGCAACTACAAGTCTCCATCTTTCTACCATCCAAGACAAAGCAGCCCACTTGACTGGCACCCAATCAACAGCCTTCAGCATTCACTGCTTCCACCACCGACACACAATGGCATTAATGTGTACTGACTTCAAAATATACACAGAAATTCATGTCAACTCCTACAACAGCACCTTCCAAACCTCCCAACTCTTTATTACCTAGAAGGATGAAGCTGGCGACTGCAAAGGAGCATCACCTTCTGTAAATTCCCTCCAAGCTGCACATCATCCTGATGGGGTGTTCTATTGCTATATTGTGACTGACTAAAAATCCTAAAACCTTTGAAGAGTAGTTTTTGACTTTCAACAGTACAACAGTACTGTTAACATCTCTACATTGCATAGACCTTTAGAAGTTCCAAAAAAGTGGCTCATTATCTCCTCCTTCCCAAGGTCGTTAAATAGTCAATAAATGCTAGGCTGGCCAGTGACACCCACATCCTGTGGATGACTAATAAAAGAAAGGTTTTGGAGACATTATTAGAGGAAGGGGAAGAGGTACAAGAGAAGTTGAGCACTTCCATTGCCATGTCTAACCCCAAAAGTGTTTCAATCCGAGCATGTGCAAGAGGCCAGTTTTGGAAGACGACAAAGTAGGACTGGAGCTTGGAGACCAGGAGAGTTTAGTCCTTGGATGGATTTGATCAGCAAGTGCTGATCAAATATTGATGAGAGTTAAGATATCAGAAGCACAGTATAAGCTCAAACTTATGGACTCTGTAAAATATAAAATGGAAACGCTAGCCAGGAGAGTACCAATCTGTCCAAATGTCAAATCTGCAGCTTGTTAGTGCAATTGACTGTAAGGTCTTGCATTTGAAGATGTTCAAATATTGTTTTGACAATGGGAAGCCTAATGCATGTGATAGGTCTGTAAAGGGCCTGTTTCTTCCTTTTTTGTACTTTGTTGTTCAGAGGATAAGAATACATACATATATAGTGCAAAGTTGACATTAAATGAAGATGGTTTTCACAGAAGAATATATTGAGGTTCTTGTTGTCATTAGGTCTGTGCTGGAAATGATAGAATAAGACATCGGAGCAAATGTAGGCTATGCAGCCCATGAATGTTCTTTCAGAGCTGACCTGACAATCCTTAACTCCATTTTCCTCCCTTTACCCATAAACATTGATTCTTTTACTGGTTAAAAATCTGTCCATCTCACCCCTGAACATATTTAATGACAGCCTTGATAGCTCTGCAATAAAAAACTTGATAGATTCACTGCCCTCTAAGGGAAGGAATTCCTCACCTCTGTCTTAAATGTATAACCTTGAATCTGACATTTATGCTCCGTAGCCCTATACTCTTGCACAAGAGGAAACAACCTTTTCGCATCTATCTTGGCAGCTCCGCTAAGAATCGAAGATAACCTTTCATTCTTGGAAATTCCAATGAGTACAGGCTCAAGCTGTTCAATATCCCCTTATAAAACAGTCTCCTCCATTCTTGGTATCAGCCTACTGAACATCTTCTGCAATGTTAGTATATCGTCCCTTAAATGAGGGGCTCAAAACTGTTCACAGTAATCCAGCTGTGGTCTGACTAGTGCCTAATTTTAGCAAAGCCTCCCTACTTTTGTACACCATGCTCCTTCAAGCAAAAACTATTCCAGTTAGTGGGTTTGCAATTAAAGTAGGGCCTGGGGCAGTGATGTAGAACAGAGACTTGGGAGTTTAGGTACATGATTCTTTGAAATTTTTATCACTTATGGTTAGGGTGAATACTATTAGCTGGAGTTGAGAAGAGATTTACTAGGATGTTACTGAGAATGGAGAGTATGAGCTAGAAGGAAAGGCTGGATAGGCTGAGATTTTTATCACCTGGAGCATACGGGTTTGAGAGGTGACTTCATAGAGGTTTATAAAGTAATGAATGGTATAAGTTAGATGAATGGCAGATGTCTTTTTTGTGTATAGGTTTAAGGTGAGAGGTAAAGATTTAAAAGGGACCTGAGGGCATCTTTTTCACACCAATGATTGTGTGTATATGGAACGAATTGCCAGAGGAAGTGGTAGAAGCAAGTATAGTTGCAACATTTAAAAGACATTTGGATGGACACATGGATAGGAAAGGTTTAGAGGGATACAGGCCCAATGCAAGCAAATGTGACTAGTTCAATTTAGGAAACTTGGTCAACATGGATGGGTTGGGCTGAAGGGCCTGTTTCCGTGGTGTATGACTCTAGGGTGGGGAAGTTCAAGACTTAGGGGTGTATTTTTAAAGCGGGAGAAGAAAGATTTTTAAAAAAAGAGTGGCAATTCTTTTACACAATTTGTTTCGTGTATGGAATGAGCTTCCAGAAGAAGTGTTGGATGAGGGTACAGTTACAATGTTTGAGAGATATATGGATAAGTACATGAAGAATAATGTTTGGAAAGATATGGGCCAATTGTAGGCAGCTAGGACTATGCAAAAGAGTTTGGGATGATTGGCATGGGCTTGTTAGACTGAAGGGCCTTTTTCCATGCTGTGAGACTCTGAATCTATAAAGGCAAACATTCCATTTGTCTTCTCTATTACTTGATGAACTTTTTATGATTCATGCACAAGGATTGTCAATTCCCTCTATTCTGTAGCCTTTCTCCATTTAAAAAGATTACTTCAAGTATATTTGTGCTAGAACATAGTAATGCTTATTTAAATTTGCTTAGAAACTGTTTTAGAAGTTTAAATTGGTTTAAATTTTTGATACAGAGCTAGTCCCATGTATTCTTGCATTTATATTCAGTGCTGTTCGATGGTATGGCACCAGTATATTGAATGCACTGAGCAAGTAGAATAACATGGACTTTGCTCCCAAGGTGATGAACTTGAAATCTTCTGGCTCACCGCACCCACCTTGAATGCCCTAAATGCTGGAAGTTTCAGGAAGTGGTGGTGGTGGGGTTGGGTTGGATGGCTGGTGGGAAAGGGGGTGGAGCGGAGAGTTGGTCAGAATTTGCAGGTTGATAATGAAATGTTGGTTTTTGTTACAGTTGTGTGTGAATCCATTTTTGGAAAGTGCTCACTGAAGGAGAACCGGCTGTAATTTCCACTTGTATAAAATGAAATAATTGCTCGAGAATTACTAAGTATTTGAATACAATTGAACAAAGTTGCAGTATGTGCTCTCTTGCATCTTGGAATATAACAAACTCTAGGAACTAAGTTAGTCAGTCTCCATGAACTACCCCAATAGTGTTTATGCCATTGGCTCTTTTGAGCATCAGTTTATACACTTTGTAGGTGCAGTATAGTAGTTACATTGTCACTTATACAGTCCAGCCTCAAGTTACTGGATCGCGTGTCAAAGGTGTATCTTATTTCATTTTCATTTTTCATCTGACTTCCAGTAAATTGATTAAAAGTGGATTAGCACTTCTATAAAGCAAAATTAGATCTTCAAAATTAGATTGTTTATATAATTTTAAATGATCAGAAGCTTATGCTTCTGGTTAGTGTTTTCAGTGCTGTATTCCATTCCATATGGTATTGCAAGTACTGTAATAAAGACTGATTCTCCCATTTCCTTCTCTTCCTTTCCCATATATATTATACATATGCTTTGATAGAAGTGAGTTTTCTTCAAAAATCGAGGAAGGAAAGTATTCTGAGAGAAAAATAAAATGTCATAATGACAGAGGGTGCTTATTGTTAGTTTTGAACATGTCTGAATAGTCTAAGTTACAGGTTTTGATTTGTGACATCAGCTTCCCAAATGCAATGTTCCTATCTTTTAGTGAACCAATTAGTTATTCGTTCTACAGTATTTGAAGGCTATGTACACTAACCTCTTAACTAAGGATAATAGCCACATTTATATCCCACAAAATTTTTACAAATGTGTCAGCAGCAAGGCCAGCATTTGTAGCCATTCCGAATTGCAATAGAACATAGAACAATACAGCACAGTACAGGCCCTTTGGCCCTCACTGTTGCGCCAACCTGTGAAACCAATCTGAAGCCCATCTATCCTACATTATTCCATTATCATCCATATATTTATCCAGTGACTATTTAAGTGCTCTTAAAGTTGATGAATCTACTACTGTTGCATGCAGGGCATTCAATGCCCTTACTACTCAGAGTAAAGAACCTACCTCTGAAATCTGTCCTGTATCTGTCATCCCGCAGTTGAGGTAAGTGATTTACTAGGCCATTTCATGACAGTTAGGTCATTTGGGAGAAACAGGGATATAATCATTGTCACTGGACTTGCAATCTAGAGGCCCAAGCTGATGCTCTGTGGTCATGAGTTAAAATTCTACCATCACAACTTGTGGAATTTAAGTTCCATTATTAATTGAATCTAGAAATAAAAAGTTATTTTCAGTAATGGTTACCATGGAACATCAATTGTTGCAAAAATACAGCTAGTTCACCAATTTCCTTTTATAGGGAAGGAAATCTGCCACCTTTACACACTCTCTGGCAAATTTGTGACTCTGGATCCACATCAATGTGGTTGATTCGTACCGGCCCTTCAGAAAGGCCGAGCAAGCCTTTTGGATTTAGAATGGGCAGCCAAAGCTGGTCTTGCCAGTGACATCCACATCCCATAAAAGAATAAAGGAAGAAAAATTGCTGTGCAGCTGGAGTTGCATGTAGGGCAGACCAGACAAGAACATCCGATTTTCTTCAGTAAAAAGCATTGGTGAACCAGATGGGTTTTTAATTACAATCCATGATGATTGTCATGGTCACCATTACTGAGATTCATTTTTAATTTCTTATTCAATAACTAAATATGTATTGCAACAGCTGTCATGAGATTTGAACTCTTGTCCTCAGTAGTAATATCTGGATTGCTACTCCAGTGACAGTACAATATGCTGCTGTGTCCTCATTTGGAGAAATAATACAAATGAGTGACAAAACTGTATGTTTTTTAAAAATTCAGAGCAATGTTTAAATAGTTTTTTTTGTTCTACTTTTGTTCGGTATTGTTTGATGAGGCAGTTAAGATGCAAAAATGTGCCTTAATCAGTTTGCCCATATGTTGTGTGGATGCTGTGCTTAACATTCTAAAATGATGGAAATAGTTATTTTAGCTTCCGTTTGTTATTTTGCAGGGGATGTTTTGTTCCAGATGGCAGAGGTCCACAGACAAATTCAGATACAGCTTGAAGAAATGGTGTGTATTCCTTTTAAGGTAGTATACATGCAATAATGGATTTGTGAGAGCTTGTACCTGATGAACAAAGATTTCTATCAAGAGATTTTTATAAATTAAGTTCTGTTTGTTTGTTCCTGAGAAGAGGATACTTTTTAAACTGAAATAGCTGCTTTTGGCAGATTATACATATATGGTTAAATCATGTTGACATGTAGCCAGCAAATTAAAATCTAAACTGCTGGATAGCAGTTTAATTCAAAATAAAAATCAAAATTGTCATCTTTGCTTTAAAGATTTTTAATCAATAGAGAAAATTGAATTCTTTCAGGAAAAAAGGCAATGCCGAATTGTAATGTGTACCCCTTAGGATAAAATTCCAAATCAATTAGTGTAGAGAGAATGTGTTTTGGGGGGAGGGTGAAATTATAGCTTTCAAGGAGCTGAATTTATGGAGGAGGGAAGCATCACTTGCACATGACTAATCTGAGGATCCAAGGTACAATCAGTGCCTCTGCATCGTGGGTGTGTGAGAGAACGTGTGTGGGTGTTCAGGGGGTTTCTTGTACTCTTGACATTATTGAAATTAAATGTTGCTGACGTTGTCTTTTCATTGCAGTTGAAAGTGTTCCACAATGATTTGCTGATGCAACTGGAGCAGAAGGTTGAGTTAGATGCCAAATACTTAAGTGTAAGTTTCAGGCTGAATTCTGCACTATCACATCTCTTGATTAATAAACTCATTAGTCTTTCTGTTCACTTTTTATCATGTAATATTGCAGCAAGAAAAAAGGTGTATTTTCAAATGTAAAGTAAGCAAAGCATGAATTTATTGCAACATTGTAATCTAATAGAATTGCCACTGTAAGTGTTATAAACTTGAGTTGAATTACAGCTTTGAAATTATTCCTATCCATCTGTTATTTATTAGGAAAAAGTGGTGATTCAAAAAGCATAGGGTTGGGATGATTTTCAGGCAGACTTAGTTCCCAACAGTCTTCTGAAACTTCTGGTTTAGATCTCCATATTGGCTTTTTGGAGAAGATATCCCACCGCAAAAGTTGCCATCAACAAATGCTACAGACATTCTGTCAGTTATTGCAAAATCACTGCGGTGATTGATTTTATGCATATGAATTAAATTTTACGTATGCATTTTACTCATGCAGTCCTATTGTTGTAGTCTTTTCTGTAGAATTCAGCTTATAAACTAGCATATTATTCGTGAACACAAATAACATTTCTTTATATAGCAACTTCAATGTAGTAAACAGCCTAAGGTACTTCACAATAGCCTGAGCCACATAAAGAAACATTCTCAGATAATCAAAAACTAGATCAAGGAGGTAAATTTTAATGAGTATTTTAAGAGGAAAGTAAGGTAAAGAAGGGAGAGGTGCATGGAAGATCTTCCAGAGCTTATGCCCTGAGCAGCTGAGGGATTGACCACAAATGGAGTGATTAAAACTGGAAATACACCAAAGCTCAGAAATGGAGATATGAGGATTTTAGAGTTGGGAGAGACTACAGAGATCAGGAGAGATAAGGACATGGAGGATTTTGAAAATTAGGCTGATCATATTTTAAAATCTAGTTCTTGTGTGATGAGGAACCAGTATAGGTCAGCGAACATGTGTGATGGGTCAAGACACAGGAAACAGTGTTTTGGATCACTCAGTTTACAGAAGGTAAAATGTGGCAAAAAACCAGCCAGGAATATTATGGAATAGTCCAGTCTAGAGACAATAGTGTAGGAATCTAGAAAGGTGGTGATGAGCTGGAACCGAGGGTCATCAGACAATGTGTGAAAATTAATGCTGTTCATTTTGACTCGATTATCATCAATGGACATCACGTGGATGAAAAAATGGGAGGGGACCAAGGATGCTAGAGACAGTGGTGCAGGAGTAGGAAGAGAAACCACTGCAAGGGATTCTCTGGTGATTAACTAGATAGATAGACAAGAATGAAATCAGGTGAAATCAGTTCCACCCAGTTGGATAATAGTGAAGAGGGATGCTGTTGTCAACAGGTCAGATCTGATGAGAAACATTCAGATGTCACAATAAACACTAAGGCAGTCTTCCAAGGGTGTAGGTTTGCTCGCCGAGCTGTAGGTTTGATATCCAGACATTTCATTACCTGGCTAGGTAGCATCAGTGGTGACCTCCAAGTGAAGCGAAGCTGTTGTCTCCTGCTTTCTATTTATATCTTTCTCCTGGATGGAGTTCCTGGGGTTTGTGGTGATGTCATTTCCTGTTCGTTATAGAAGCAATTCTATGTAAATAGTTGGTCAATTAATAGATGCTTAATACAGTCTTTGTTTGTTGTGAGCCACGTTATACAGAAGTTCTGAGAACTTCATGAATTTTCATTACAAAGCACTTTGAGGAATTATATAGCTTTCGGCAAATAGTTTTGTTTTCAGTCAGTTTGCATGTTTTTAATATTCATCAGAAATGCAACACTCATGATTTAGGCTAGCTGGCCTAAGCAACAAGTACTTTGCATTCATATAGCTTATAGTCCCAAGTTGTTCCAAAAGGTCATTTTAGCACTATTCCAACAAGTCTCCTAGGTTTAGCTATATTCAAACCTTACTGAATAGTGGACAATAGAACGAGATGCAGCTTCTTTTATTGGTAGACAAAAACTATATCAGTACTTTTTTTTTCTGTTTTAGAAAACCTGAACATGTTCTCACCTGTATACTTTATTGATATGAAATCATAAATGTCATATAGGTTGTCAGAAACCATTAGGAAGTGAATTGAAGCAATAGTGATTAGAAATCAATATCATAATATGCCAAACTTATTTTTTCTTGCTCTTTTCTTCATTTCATTCTGTTCCTGTATTAACAACAAAGGCAGATCTCTTTCCTGTTCATAAGTAATCATTTCCATCATTTTCAGATTAATTTTTCTTGCATTTTTCCTTTTAGGCAACATTGAAGAAATATCAAGCCGAACATAAAGCCAGGCTGGAGTCATTGGAAAAGTGCCATGCAGAACTGAAGAAACTTCGGAGAAAGAGTCATGGGAGTAAGAATCCACAGAAATATGGAGATAAAGAAATGCAGGTAAGGACTCAACCCTGGTGGTTCTTCACACGCTCAGTTATTTGAACTCCTTTTGTTTTTAGAAAAATTCTCTTAGGTTAATCTCCATGGCATGGGTTGTGTTGGGATATGGTGGAATCAATTTTTGGGAGGCTGAGTAATCTAGTCAATTAGAGTATTAACTGGCTTACTGACTGAATCAGAACCAGAATGTAATGAAAATACATTTCTCACTAAAAACTGAAAGGAGACTCTGTGAAGGCATCTTATATCCAGTATGAAGACACAGCACAAATAATTCGCGGTGAAATTGCCAATCATATTAGTCTTGTTTGGGAAGACCTCCATATCGGCTACAGTGATTAATTGGGAATTGTGGATTGAGGCAGCAGAGGATGCTTTTCTAAGATTCAAAAGTATATGTTTGCGAGGTCTGCATGGACGAGCTGGATCATTTAATATATAACACGTTGAAGGATCTGTTTCTGTGCTGTATGACTCTTAAGACAGAGTTGTGCAACATCTGACCTGTTCAGTGTCAAAAACTGGATATTTAGAATGAAATTCTTCTTAATTTTAATGTGAGTGTTGCTCTAGAATTTGCATAAACGGAAAAATGTTATGTTGTAGTCAGACCAGTTGCAGTCTTGGAACATTGTAATTGTGAGGTGATCTTGGCGAACACTTGTATTGAAAAGTTACATGCTTGTGAATCCATTTTCTCAATTTACTTTCTTCCAAAGCCAAGTTGCAGCTACTGACTTGACTGTTGATCCAACCAAAAATGTTTTAGCTAAAGTAATTGGACTTAACCTTTTAAAATTGATAGTTTACCATTAGAAATTCCTTTAATTAATTTCCACCTCCCCCCAAAAAAAATCCTTTGCACCCAAAGCTCAGGAAAAAGAATCTGTCTTTGGGAAATGGTGTATTCTAGGAGAAGGACGAGCTGGAGGGGTGGAAAGGATTAGGTAGGAAATCCCAAATGTTTTAGTCTTAGAAATTGGAATGGACAGCCTCCACTGCTAAAATAGGAATAGAGAGAATCCAGGGGAACAGAGGCACCTCTGATCTTTTGTAAGAAGATTTTACAGGTGAAGTGAGGTGTAAAAGTTTTGGAAACAATTTTGCAGATTTTAAAATTGATGCAGACAGGGGTTGCACAGTGACAGTGAGCAAAGGGGTGATGGATGAGCTGAACTGGTAAAAGGCAGAAGTTTTGCATGAATTTGAGCTCTAGAGGGTGGAAGATAAGTAGGTTTGGAGAGTATTGAAATAACGGACATGAATAAACATTTTTGCTGATTTATGCTTACTGTGGTTCAATTTTTTGATTTGCCCTTAACGTTTCACTAAGTTTCTAATTTTGATGGAAAGAAAAGCTGTCCCTTGCTCTCTCTCATCATAAAGTGATATAAACTGGAACTGGATTTATAGAAACTAGTGAAAATAGGCAATTAAAAGATGTGAAATGCCATATGGACAATTATTTCCTTGCCAAATTTAAATTTATTGTGAGTCTGATGCTATAAAGACAGTCATTCTAGACACTTAATGTGATTTATTGATTTTATTGTTGTCTCGTGTATTGAGATGCAGTGAAAAGTATTGTTTTGCATGTTCTACAAGCAGATCATACCATACAAAGTGCATCAGGGTAGCAGAACAGATTGCAGAATACAGTGTTACAGTCGCAGAGAAGATGCAGAGAGTGAGATGAGAATTAACATTTGAGAAGCCCATTTGAAAGCCTAAAAAACAGGGAAGAAGCTGTTCTTGAATCTATTCATACGTGTATTCAAGCTTTTATTTTATCTGCCTGATGGAAGAGGGTGGGAAAGTATATAACCGGGGTGGGAGGAATAATCTTTGATTGCTTTCCCAAGCCAGCAGGAAATATAGATGGGGTCAATGGATGGAAGGCTAGTTTGCATGATGGACTAGGTTGTGTTCACGACTTTCTGTAGTTTCTTGTGGTCTTGGGAGTGATACTTCCAGATAGGATGATTTCTCTGGTGCATCTATAAAAATTAGTATGAGACCTTGCAGACGTTCAGAACTTCCTTTGCCTCCTGAGGAAGTAGAGATATTGTTGTGCTTCTTTGACCATTTACTTTGACATGGGTGGACCAGGACAGATTATTGGTGATCATTACTCCCAGGGACCTGATGCTTTTGATGCTTTGACGCTCTCCACTTCAGCACCATTGATGCAACAGGGCAGGCCCTCCACTCTGCTGCCTGAAGTCACTGACCAGCTGCTTCATTTTGCTGACATTGAAGAAATTTGTTGTCTTTACATCATGCCACTAAGCACTCAATCTCTTTCCTGTGTTCTGTCATGTCATTGTTTGAGATCCAACCTGCAGTGATGGTGTCGTCACCAAACTTGTAAGTAGAGTTCGGGTGGATTTTGACCCCACAGTTGCAAGTTTATAAGGAGTATAGTAAGGGCCTGATTATGCAGCCTTGCAGGGCACTGTTGTTGAGGATTATGGTGGAGGAGGCGTTGTCGTCTATACTTATTGCTGTGTTGCTGTGTATGGGTCAGGAAGTTGAGGATCCAGTTACGGGGGTGGGGGGAGGGGAAGGAGCAGAAGTCAAAAACATCCGGTTCTTGGGAGTAATGATCACCAATAATCTGTCCTGGTCCACCCATGTCAAAGTAAATGGTCAAAGAAGCACAACAATATCTCTATTTCCTCAGGAGGCAAAGGAAGTTCTGAGTGTCCGCAAGGTCTCTTACTAATTTTTATAGATGTGCCAGTAGATGTGTTGCTGAGTATCTTTGTGAACCTGATGCATGTTATCACATCACTTGCAGGCTCACTTTAGCTGCATACAAATATTCCTAATAAAATTTATAATGCTAAAGCATTTGGACTATTGTGCTTTGTACTCAGCAATGCTACATGTTGATGCTCCACAGTTCTTAGAATTACAGGGGATTTGTTCTTCCTTAGTTCTGGAACATCAACTTGTCTCAATATGCCTCAACCGCCACCGCACCCCCATCCCCCACCCAGGGAAAAAGACATGCCAGGTGTAGCTTGTGGAAGAATAAGAACAGGTTAGGAGAATTTTATTCATTTGTAGGTGGTTATAATTTTTTTCAAATTAACATGATACTTTGCAATTTTTTTCTTAGATGATATCCAAGGTAATCCTACCACAAGGAATACTACAATGTGTGTTGGGAATATGTAAAGTAGCTAATATTATGGTGCAGTTTCTTTTAGTTCTCCCAAACCTATACCTCTAACCAAAATGCATTTTAAAACTTTCAAACCAACTTTTGACAAAGTTATTTCTATGACGGATGGATTGTTGCTGCACTTCCCATCTCCTCCCCCTCCCACCCCAACATGCTCTTTGTCTAAAATGACAGCCAGCCACAATGAGTCATACACAGTACAATTGGTAGCAGTGTATCACCAATACTTTTAAAAAGCTGTCATAACATTTTAAATCTGTTTAAATGCTCTATGTAGGTGTGCTATTTCGAAGGACAATACAAGTGATGCTTCCAAGAGTAAGAATTAGGCTTACGTTGCCAGACATTTCCTAGGATTTCCCTGTAATGGAGGGTTTTAGCTTGTCAAATCCTGACAGTTTGAACAAAATCACTTTATTGTATGTTTGATTATTGTTCTTTTACAAGTACAGTATAAATGGGTTTGTAAAATACTAATGTGACAAATCAAATAGGATATGAATTAGATCATGAAAAGACTGAAAAGTGTTCTTGAAATTAGAATTGCAAACACTTGGGTTTATGTTCCAGCATTATATTAATTTTTCAGTGGCTTCAAGCGTTTTATAACTGGTTTAAGTTGTAGAAATCTTGCTTTTGTTTTTGCCTCTGAATGTGGCCAAACATTATGTTGAAAGGATTTAAGTGCAAATGGAATCCTTGGTTTTGTATTCGATGACCATGTATGTGCTAATCAAAGGTCATCAAAGTTTCCTCTTTCAAAAATTAAATTTCCTTTCCCTTCTCTTGTTTCCAAAGTACATTATATTTTTGTACTACCGAGATGTGAACTTATCCAATGTTGACAGGTTCTGGTCATGGATTGAAACTTTGGTCTTGAGATTGGCTTTTTCTGGAGGAGGCTGATATATTACTTCAATTTTCTTTTGTGCTCATTCTAAGGCCCAAATTATCTTATATGCATTGGAAAACAAGTTCATGCTACATTTCATGTTCAACTTGGAACCAGCACCAAATGCATAATAATTGGCAAACAGGAAATCATGAAGTATGTCTTTGGCCACTTCAGTCTTTGCATGGAGTAGACTTGGATTGAGCAACCTACCATTCATCTGATATCTGATTTCATGCCAGGATCACCACCATGTAAAGCATTGGGCAGCATGATGGGGGAAAAAAATGAAGAAAATTGATGCTATCATGCAATTCTTGTTTAATTTCATTAGAGACTGGGAATTGGTCATCCAGGACATGTGGAAACATGCTTTCTGTGGAATTGTTGAACTGTTTGGTAGAATTTTTCAGACCAACTGAGCTTCTGCACTGAATTCCAAACGTCCTCACTGCTAAAGGCTTTGGTCATGCAAATAAACATAGTATGCATGTCCATGTGCAGAGGCTGGCAGCAGAGACCCCATGAAAGAATTGTCAAAACAAGTGGGGCCTTCCGATTTCAAGCATCAGTCTGAGAATGCAAGTCTATGAATAGTCCACTCTTCTTTATGAATGCAAGACTTGGCCCAATGCTGATACACAGTCA
This sequence comes from Chiloscyllium punctatum, assembly GCF_047496795.1. Taxonomy (NCBI): domain Eukaryota; kingdom Metazoa; phylum Chordata; class Chondrichthyes; order Orectolobiformes; family Hemiscylliidae; genus Chiloscyllium; species Chiloscyllium punctatum. The sequence goes on from NC_092777.1 coordinate 55,935,657, forward strand.
GACAGCCAGTCATTTTCACTTAAACTGCTTCAGAGTCCACATCAGATGGAGGGACAAAATGTGTGACACCTGAGGTGCTGCGCCAGCTGATGTGTTAAGCATCTCCATCATATTGAGGCGGTCACAACAGAATCATCTAGGCAAAGTACCAGATACTGTTTTACATTGTATGGAGTGCTTGAATCTGGGGTGCACTGTCGTGACTGTCAAGAGAAGTGGTACAAGGAAACTCTGAAGACTTCGGTTAGGAGTTTTTCTATCAATCCTGAGTCCTGGATAAAGCTTGCCCAGGGTCATGTGCCCAGTACAACTGAATTAAAAATTGTGTGACCTCCTTCAAAAGCTAGCATGTTTCAGAAGCAATGGGAAAGTGTCAGCAGAAGAATCCTGAGCCAGAGTGACCTCCAAAACTCAGTTGTGTATGATATCCTATTTGCAACAGAGACTTCCAAGCACAAATTGTCCTTGATAGTCATCTGCGTACCCACTGGGATCCTACTAAACAGTACATGGTCATCTTTGACTGAAAGGACAAACAAGAAACTGTTCAATTTATTGCATTTTCGACCTATCTACTGTTTCTGCTGTTCTATATATGGCCTTGTGGAGACTTTAAAGTCCTGGTCACAATTTGTAAACAACCCTTTTTTCTCCATTTGGTGTCATCAGTAAATTCTGATGTGGTTTCATTATTTCCCAAGTGCAAGTTATTTTTGGATATTTGTTAAACCTCACACTGCAATAGCTATAAAAAAATGACTGGCTCAGTCTTTCCATTTTAAGAAGCTTCCCTTTGCTCATACCCTAGATTTCTGACCCTAAATTATTTGTCTCTGAGTACATTGGCTATTCATTGCATGTGTCATTACCTTCACAATAAGCTACTTGGATAGGATTTCTATAGCACCTGTCATAATCTCAGCATGTCTCAAAGTTTTATAGCCAATGGAGTACTTTTGATATGTAATCACCGCAGGTGTATAATTATATTACACTGTTAAAATGTTTTGTGTAATTCTTTATTAGAACTCTCTCCAGTTCCTAAAGAACTGCACCCATAACATGTCTATCCTGTGATTTATTGTATAAGTTCTTCAAAGGTACACAGCACTTTTGCATTGATGAGATACTAAGACGGCCAAGAGGGAAGTGGGGCTTAGGTGAAGGGAGATTTATGGCGATGCTATAAATGAGTTCAGTTTTTGTATTTCTTCCAATGATTGTGCATGCAAAATCAAAAGAATGGTACCTATTTTCAGATCACTACAAAGCATAGAACAAGGTCATTATTTTTAGTTACCTTATAAATCGCACAATAGGTATTTCTTTTCTATTGAAATTGATTTTTTTTTGTAAAATGTTTTGCTTTTATTATTTTCGTTCTAAGTTTATTTTTGCACTGCAGATTTTTGTTGCATTGTAATAAGGTGTCCATACAGATGGGTTTGGACGCTTTCCAGCATTCTGTGTCATCGTTGTTTCCCTATTGCTATATCAAAATTTTGGAATCCTTTCTAATAGCTGAGTGGATCTTCACCACATGGACTGCAGCAGTTCAAGAAGACAACTCCTAGCTGCTGTCCTCGAGGGCAATTGGGGATGGGCAATAAATGATTCCCAGCAATGTCCGCATCCCACAAAACAATATTTAAACAATTGCTTTATTGTCTCACCTGAAAGGTAAAGCTGTTAATCACAGTATTCAAAATTTGACAGCTGTGTCTTAAAAACTGGAATTCAAATAGTCGTCATTATTCCAGAGGGAGTGTAGTTGAATCCTGTTAGCTCCTGTGAGTAAGTGTCACTGGGTGTGGAGTCAGGAATTATGTCAATCTGTATTTGGATCAGGCTAACGGTCTGGTGCCATTGGTTCACATCCCATTGTGGTGGAATTTAAAAGATCTAGAATTGAAAGCCAGTCTCTGTGTAATGATGACTATGAAGCTAACCTCCTAGAAGGAAGGGAATCTGTCATCCTTCCCCACTGAGACCTACATCTGACTCTAGACGCTCAGCAATTTGCCTCACTCTTATTTACCCTCAGTCATGGCCTGGCAAGCCACTCAATTAGGGCAGTTAAGGATAGAGAACAAATGCTGGTCTTATTAGGGATACCCAAGTCCCTTAAAGAATACAGGACGTTTGAATTCTGTATTGGAAGCAGAAAGTTCATTTTCCACATTTTAGGAGTTTAATTCTGAATTTAAATGCAATCACTTGAGACTGAACATGGTACTGCTATGTTTGAAAAAAAATTGGCAGCATTTATTTTTCAATGGAATTTTCCAAAAGCTGAATGGAGATGATACTGTTTTATTATTTCACACTGCATTGAAGCTATTCCAAGAGCACCTAGGGAAACCTGTAAGTAGAACTGAAGAGGCAGAGCAGAAAAATCCTGCTTAGTTCACAAAGTTCTTCAAAGCAGCTGTTTCTATAAGCTGTGAAAGCTGCAATTGTCAAGTCTAGGTGCCATAGTGTGTACAAGCATGAAGAGGTATCCAATGTGATTTGGAAGCGACACAAAAGAGCAAACATTTTGCAAGTTAGTACAGTCACTTATTTTGTGATTTTTCTGATTGAATGGTCTATTTACATTTCCAGTCAGATTTATGATTTTATGCGGCAAGAGAGCAAGGGGGACAAGTGTCCCAAAAAGAGATCAGCCAGCAAAAATTTATTCTGTAGACATTGTGGTGAGAAAGCTGTGCCTTATCAGCCCCAGCCTCCACTTTTGCCTCACACTTGCTCCCAGACTGCACTTCCACCACCCCCAGCCTCTTACCCTTCAGCTCGTACACAAGTGCACAGACTGTTCCCACAGCCTGTCTTGATTATCTGACATGGAGAGCTACTTCTAGCACTTGCATGTGGGCTTTTTTGGCATTCTGGATTATCACTCTGGTTGTTATGGATGTTAAAAACAACACTTCTATCGGAGGATAGAAAATTGGTAACTAGCTTGACCTCCATCTCATCTCCATCACAACAAAACATGTGTTACTGTATGGGCTGACTGGCATACAACATTTAGGAAGGGCCTAGAATTAAAATCCATATCTTAAAGAATGTTCTTCTGAGCAAAGAGGACAATATTACACTGACATTTGCTAATTCCTATATGAAATGAGTGGAGGATTCGAATATACAATGAATGTCCCTGACAGGCAGTGACTCATGGAATGAGTCTAGCATGACTATCATTATCTCCATGTCCTTAGGAATACTTTTAGATTTTATTGTAGCATTATTTGATTTCTGATTTTGTCTGTCTGAGCAATTGATATTATGGCCATTGTGTCAACCTGAAGTGGCTTATGTTTTTATTAACTGTTGTAGCATTCTGAGATTTAATCCTTTTCAAGTAATACTGTTCTGTACTACGAAAAGAATTCCTGGTTTGACCTATTTTCTGTTGCTATGGCAACAGCCTATCATCAGCACATTTCTATTGGAATACAGTTGTGAGTCATGAGAAGTGACATTTCCATGCAATAATTGAAGATCAAGGATGTTTATGGAAATCTTACCAATGGAAGAATGTCAAGAAACAAAAGTTACATTTTCTGTGTGAAATAAAAATGCAGTGCTCAAAGGTAAAGGGAACGTAAGTGAGCTTTTACGATGAGAATTCTGCTTACTTAGTTCAATTAGTGACTGGAAGAATGCCAATGATTGTAGGCCACTTTCTTTTATACTCATTTCCATAATCTGTTTCTACTAACCACTACTTTTCTGTGGTCATGTTCCTTATGAATCTATTCTGGAGCATTGTGTGTACAGGTGTGGCTTAACCTATCCCTCCTTGAGAATTTGAGCTCAACAATTTCAGCTTCAGATTTTTAATTGTACCTTGACTGGTTGATGATTTGCTCAATTAATTTTCTTTTGAAACATGAGTAAAGATGAGATCTTGAGCTACATCTTTGATCATAGCAAGGTTAGTCCTTGATTGCCAAAAGCACATACACTTTAATGAACATCATGAAAACATTTGACTTTTAACTGTAAATCCCAAATCCTAAATTAATTTAATTTTTTTTGGATGTCCAATTTAGCTACATATTTATTCTACATCATGATCCTTCCTTTACAAAACAAGTGAGGGAGGCATGTATTATTGTGATGCTGCACATTTTCAATTTTAGACTTCCCTGTTTGATTGTGGGGGAAGAAAATGTTTACTTGCATTTATCAATTAAATTTCAGAGGAATTGTATTGCCTTACCAGTACCCCTCGATTACATGTTAATCTTAGACAATGTTATTCCATTTTTGTTTTTTTTTTACAGTACTGACTTGCATTCAATTTCTTCTGACTCTGGTCATATTTTTAATACCTTTCGTTATATCTTTAGTCTCTTTTGATCTGAAGTAATGTATTGGAGAATGGTACGGTTGTACTTTTAACATGTCTGTATTAGTACTGCACAGAACCATGTTAAGTAGAGCATGGTTCATATCTCTTTTTAATTTAGTCATTGCTGGCTACATACTGCTATGAATATCTATTTTACTACTTTATTCTGCTTCTAATTCTAATTTTTCTGTATATGTGGGTAATTTTGTAGACTAGATTTAAATTTGAAAATACTATTTCACTTTTTATTTTTGAAACCAGTGAAGAAAGATTTATTTTCTGTGGTAAAGGATTAGTTTTGAATCATTCGCAGAAGTAAGCTGATTGTTGAACCCGTATAAAGTAATTGCTGACATCATTCTTTGACTTTCAAAAAGCTTTAAAAATTTTTAGTTGGCAGTGCATCAGAATAAAGCCTTTATTATGAGGTTTCGTTTCCTTTTCTGCCAAGTCTTCAGGATGCATAGTTTGCCAGAACTTTTGTCACCCTGTCTCTTTTTCTATCTCCAAAATTTGATAGATCGTTGGGTAGTTTAATAAACAATTAAACTCCTATTATGTTACAATGTATATTTAGGTACTGTAAGCCAGAGTTTAATATTGACTCACTTAACATTGTTAACAATACTAAAGTGAAACAGTATTATTATAATCTTTAAGATTTGCTAGTTTTACAGTAATACTGGTTGCCACAGGCTCCCTATTTCTGCGGCTTGCCCATTATATGCACTCGCTTTCCCAGTGTTACCCCTCTCTGCCTCTTCCCAACCTCCTGAATTACCTCCCATTCTTACTAATTACCTTAGCCCCTGACATATGTTGTTCTTCTTCTTCTCTTTCTACTGGTTGTAATCCTGGCTTTGCTCTTGTTGCGTGCTCTAAACTAGCACTCATGTCCTGTCCTCCATCTAGTGGCAGAGATTGGGTGGTGCAGGTAGTCCTAGGACTTGGTCCTTCCTGCACTGAGCAACTCTGTCACTAAACAGACCTGGTTAATCTATCAACACAATTCAGTGCAGGTGAATGCATTTTTTAAACATATTGTACTTTATTTTATATTTTTTATGTATTTTGTTATTTTAGCTAGAGATGCACAGGGCTGCATATCTACAGTAAAGTATTTCAACTTGTGCATCAGACATTTCTGACCCAGATAAAACAAAGGAACCCAACTCTGGCTTCAATATTGATTTTATATGGACAGCTCTGATTTATTTAAACAAGTTTCAGTTAAAGTTATGATTTTCAAAAACAACACTCGCTTTAAGTGAGGACTTGTAACTTTATCCTGGCCATGCACTTGTATTGAAAAGAAATAAATAAATTATGCCTAACTTCATACATTTAAAACTAACAATCCAGGCTGCTCCAAGTTTGCTTTCAATGTAGTTTTATAATGTAAAAAATTGCAATATAAAGAATTGTATAACTTAATTAGATTTGACAGTTGTACTTGCTTAGCCTTCAAATTATTCAAAGAAGCTTGTTCTTTATAATAGAGAAAAATAGAATTAAAAGTTCACAATAAAACAATTCATATGTCCAGAAATTTTAGTGAGCATGATACTTGATTTAAAAATATCTGGACAAATTAATGGAGTTGAACAATTAAGCTATTGTCAATTCTATTAACTTAAAGAACAGATGTATATAAACTGTAAAACGTTTAATCAGATTTACTTTAAGAAATCCTATTAGAATTACAAACTTTAACGTGCAATCAAGCCAAGTATTGGTGTTCACTGCTTAGTGTTCAACTTTTCACACCTTCAAACACACAACTAGCAGTGAATATGTTTGAGGGAAATTTAAATTATGGTCACCTTTTTTTCCAGCATAAGGTTGACATTAATTCTGTGTTTTACAGCGCTGTCTGCCATGTCAGATATAATTCAGTGACTTTTAGTCATTGGGCTTGCCTGCCTCAAACACATGCTAAGTCAGTTATTAGGGCTTGGGAATTTAATTGCATACGGTCAGAGCATTTGCTACCCTTCCTCAGGTGCTAATCAGCTTTGCTTTAAAAGGCTGCTGGAGGACTTTTGAAAAGGCACAATATATTTAAGTTTTTATCTTTTTTGAGTTTAAAGAAGTAGATGTTGGATGCATGCACAGGGTTTATATCTCTGTAATTACCTCCAAACATCTCTCAGAAATATTTAATACATTGAACAGTGTGTTTTGAAATGCCAGTGTTTAATCAACATGCTGGAGAAAGGTTTACTCATTGTTGATGAAAAGTTTACTTAACTTTTTAACTTTTATTAAAGAAATTGTTTTAATGCAACTTCTGCTTGTTGGTTGAATTATGTATTCACACTTGAACATCAGTGAGAACATAGCAATGAAAATGGAGCGTAAATAACCAGTTTCAGGAATTCTGTCCTGCTGTACTTCGTGTGAACCATTACAATGATTATTTAGTTTAATAACTTTCATTTTTGTTACTTTAGTGCTGGCTGATCATAAATCCTGTATTCCCATTAATTGTTTAAAAAAAAATTGTGTTATCAAATAAGTTTATTACATCTTGGTATAAATGTGTTGCCTTGTTTTATAATCATCATTTGCAACAAAATTTGATGTGATGTGCAGCGAACAGAAATGGGAGAATGGCTGGTATTTTGAACTGAGTTTAATACTTTTTAGGAACGGAGGCATCATCTATTTCTTTCAACATTTAATGACTTTATTAGTCTACAATCATAGTTTAGACAGTACTGTAATCTCATAGAAATATGCATGCCCTGCTAAAATTCCACAAGTTGAAAATTTAATTCCCACTAGCTAGAAGCAAATTGAGCTCAATTCTAATTATCTGTACGGTTGTCATTTCACCTGTTGTCGAGAAAGTGAATTGCATATTGTGAGGTCATACCGAGTGCGTATACACTTGCTAGTGACCTTATTTGACCACTTTCATTATTTCATAGCTATCATTTGCCACTTTACATTGGCTCATATGTTCTGAATGCAAAAATGTTGCTCTGCTTTAGTACTGAGTAACTCTGGATTTAATCCAAACTCTCATAAAAGTTTTGTTTACAATATCTCGATCAATTTTTCAGATTAGGAATCTACAATTTAGCATAAATTGACTGATACTTAAGAAGTTGAACAATTGTCAAAAAAAATTGCATTAATTCAACTAATAGCGTCGTGATGCAGATTGAGTTCCAACACTGCAGGTCTCTTACTCATCATGTAAAAGCCAATTTTCTATGCACAAAAGCAAATTTTGTTTGATAATTTTAATCACACTATGGTTGTGATGGGAATCAATGAAGTACAAAGTATTTTATATGAAAAAGAAAGACCAACTTTGAAGCAATGCGGTGTTTTGTGCAGCTTGTCTTTTTTGAATGAAACGTTGTTCGGATATGTCTTCAGGTATTAATCGAAATGTTGAACAACGTATAAAATATGTAAATGAAATACCTCCATTCATCTTTTTCTGTGCAGCCATATTAATTTAATGTCATAACCATAGCCAGTCATTACAACTGAAAGTTTTTGCATTCTTCTTTTATTTCATCATCATTTTCTCAATGTCCTTTTTGCTTTCTTATCTCCTCTGACTTGTACAGTTTGTGGAGACAATAAGCAAGAAGCAATCTGATCTGGAGAGTTACATTGGAAATGGTTACAAAACAGCATTAAGCGAGGAGCGTAGGCGATACAGCTTTCTGGTAGAAAAGCAGTGTGCAGTCGCCAAGAATAACATGGTATACCACAGCAGGGTAAGTTTTTCAAATTAAGTGAATCTAAACTGCAATATTGCAGCTTTTCAAAAATGTTAGAGACAAATATAGACACAGTTTTTAAAAAAATATTAGGTTAAATGTTTTTAATCTAGTCCTCAACTAAAATGGACAATTTGTCATTAGATATCTGTGAGCCTTTATTAGTTCAGTCTAATGACCATTTTTGATACATCAGAACTGTAACTGAGTAACACAGTTGAGATTGATACTGTCCTTTTTGCTAATGTTGGCATCAATGATACAACTGGGAACATAAACCAGAATTATTTTATTATTCATCTTTTTTTTTCTAATTTTTATGGGTGTAATGGAAATTGTAATGCCAAACTACCCTTTCTGGATGAAATCATCTTATTGAGCATAGACTATGGTGCAGATTCACTTTTTCCTGAACTGTATTACTCAATGTTGTACATTCTTCCACAGTTCTAATATTTTGATAGTATCATGATACTAAAAGTAGTGCTACATAACTAAGTTAGTTGTAGTAGTGCACACCCATATCAGATGAATAGCACCACAGAAGCTCTTTGTATTGGATATCCTGAGGAAAAATGTTACTCCATCCTTTTTCATAAGTTTCCATTCCTCTGTTGCTGGAATTATAGTGAATTATCATTTTAGTTACCCTTCTTTTCCTTGCCGGTTTCCTTGTTATCCTTGCCTCTCCTGAGGTTTTGATTTTCTGCTCGTGTGCAATTCTGTTATCATCCATGCTTCACTTAACTTATGAAAATTAACAGGGGGTGTCAGGAGGCTACATGTTGCTGGAAGGTTTTGCTGCCAGTTCGGATTCTGTCCTCCCCAAACCACACAATCTGCATGAGTTATTGAACGATGATCAGGACCAGGGAAGGGTGAGGGTTAGTGGGGGTTGGGGGTGAGGGATGGTGGTAGAGAACATTTGCACATCAGTGATCCTGTTCAGTTGTAACCACCTAACTACACATCCAAAAGTAAGATCTTGTAACATTTCATTTTACTTTTCATCACTATTTTTCCTAAAAATTTAATATTCGTGGCAAATGGTTTTTCTCTTCTGTTAAAACTGATTAAATTAAGATCCTTGAAAATGTTTTACTCTGTGGGGTTCATCTGAAGTAATCTCTGAATTTTCTTTTCTTTACCAGGGCAAGGATATGATAACACAAAAGCTTCCTAGCTGGCAACAGGCTTGTAGTGATCCATCCAAAATTCCTGAGCGTGCAATGTCATTGGTGCAGCAGATGTCTTCAGGCAATGGAGGAACCCTCATCTCTGACCCTGCTGCTTCCACCAAATCAGGACTGGTTATATCAGACCCTATTCCTGGTGCTAAACCTCTACCAGTGCCACCAGAACTTGCACCTTTCGTTGGTGGAGGTGGATTGGGTCAAGGTTCTGTAAGTATTGATGTTTTGTCAAAGTCTATTTAGTGTTTTTGAAACTATTTTGAATTTTATTTTCAAAGACCTGAATACCTGATACACAAGCAGAACATTTGTGGAGTAAAAAGGAGTACTTTGTGATCATCCTTAATAATGCCAGTCAAATTATCTGTTTATGTTACTATTTTTTTTTGTGTATCATCTGATCATTCCTGAATATCATCTAGAGGGCTTCCCTGATCTCCCTACAAAAAAGCTCAAATCACTTTTAATAGTTTTCAACCTCATTCCTTGTACAGCATTGTTATTGAGGAAAGAAAAGCTGACTTTATAGTTAGTATGTTATTGAGGCGTTGAAGGTCTCACCCGCTGGCTGAGAGCTGGCAAGGCATCTACATGACCACTTTTGAAGAAGGTCCAGTGAACCACATGCCAACCAGGCAGTACGTTTTGAGGGTTGTAGGAAAAGGGGTCGGGGATATCTCTCAGGAACCTGATCCTTCTGATGTCTGGTCCCTTGATAAGGTACTGATTGCCTTTGCCTTTGATTAAAAGATGCACTCTGGGTGACAAGTAGCTGCACAGCTTGACTTGTCATGTATTCCACATGACGAACATTGAACAGCAGTTGGAATGTGGAAAGGCAGCAGGTTCAAATGCAACCCTGCCCCACATAATTAAATGCCTTTCCCGCCTCCAAGCTCGCCATTAGCAAGAGCAGAAGATTCCACCCTGTAAATCCCACCTGCTTCAATACAAACATCTTGCTATTGAGGGATACATTGTGCAGGGCATTCTTCCATTTCTTTCCACTCAGCACATGACATACTAAGGAGGTGGTGAGAGTAAGACTGTGTGTATGTGTTAGATATATTTATCTAGTACATAATGGAAGAATAAGATCTCGGGGCGGCACAGTGGCTCAGTGGTTAGCACTGCTGCCTCTCAGCGCCAGGGACCTGGGTTCGATTCCAGCCTTGGGTGACTGTCTGTCTGTGTGGAGTTCCCCACCCCCACCCATGTCTGCGTGGGTTTCCTCCAGGTGCTCCGGTTTCCTCCCACAATCCAAAGATGTGCAAGTTAGGTGAATTGACCATGCTAAATTGCCTATAGTGTTAGGTGCATTAGTCAGGGATAAATGTAGGTTAGGGGAATGGGTCCAAGTGGGTTACTCTTCAGAGGGTTGGTGTCGACTTGTTGGGCCGAAGGGCCTGTTCCCATACTATAGGGAATCTGAGCGGTCCTTTTAATTTTAATACATCAATAAATTTTGGTTAATCATATTTGAGTCACTTCTTCAAAGCTACTTCTTGATGTCTTTGAGCTAATAGATGAGAGTTCTGTTTCAATGGAAATAAAATTCTGACTAAGCATTTGTTTTTGAATTAATAGAGCCAATCTCTCTCTATATCACTGGTACTGAGTTGGTGTTTGGAATTAATAAAGAATAACATATTGTAAAAGAATTGCCGATGGTATTACCAAGTTTCTTTGTGGTTGACACGTTGCAATTAGAACTAACCAATCTGGCAGAATAAATTATGTAAAACCTAAAGCTAGCTTGTACAAACTCTTGGCATGTGCTAGTCCTTAGATTTTCAGAGCTTAATGTTTGGCTCCGTTCTGCCCAGTTTGTCGATGCAAAGTGGGCTGTATTATGCCCAAACTGCACATGGACACAATTCTGTTGCAGGCTGTGCTGGATGTTTGCTAAGGACCAAATGAGGCATCCTTTACCTACATCCGGAATAGGCATTAAGCTGTTAGCATAATCAAAAAAGGATAGAACAGCTACTTTACTCCTTCCTGCAACTTTGGTTTGCACACACAGAACAAATCTAATTGTCTTTTTTTTTAATGCACCTAGCACTGTATGTCATAAAATGAAAAAGTTAATGCTCATCTTAATTGCTGCCACTCTGGCCTTACCTGGGGGTCAGAGTCAAGAGTATCATCCTGTCCTATCCTGATCTTCCTAAATTCATGCCTTCCAAATTGTTGCCCTCTCTTCCTCTCAATAAGAGTGAAGATTTCTGAGATCATTGTCTCTCACTCCCTATTCCCTACTCCTCCAATTTACACTCAGAGGCCCAACCAGTAATATTTCACAGTTCACAGATGTGCAGTTACTGCACAAATCTGTGCTGACGCACACTGCTACTCGTTTTGAATGATGAGTTCCCGGGCTCAAAATCTCATGCTCATAAAATGCTACCAGTAAAGGGAACTTAATCAAGGACTTGCATAATTTGTTAGCCGTAAATCATTTAATATGTAAGACTGAATATGTGCTATACAGATAGAATTTTGTTTACAGGTGCTAGTAACAAATTCTGTTGCTATTTATTAACTCCGCCTGGAGTTTGTTTAATTGACAGTGAACAGAATTATTATTAAACACAGGGAAAATCTTCAACGGCTGATGAAAAATGTATAACATTGAAATGATGAAAAGTTGTTAATTTTGGCCATGTGCATTTATGGTGATATGGGATATGTGCTGTATGTTTCAGAATATAATATTTTTACTTCTATATAATGTTAAATTAGATTATACTCCATACTTGATGTACTTCTGTTTTCTGTTTCAGCGCATGATGGTCCAGGATATTCCATCAGTACCTAATGGTGACGTATCAAATGCAAATTCTGTGGACTATCAGCAATCTGGCCAGCCTGATGCCAAACCAAAGCCTCCTACACCGCCCCAACTTCCAAAACAACAGCAATCTGATGTGTACTCCAACACCTTACCCACACGCAAAGCAATGCCATTGAAAGCCAGCCCTTTGTCAGGTGAGTGATGCAAATTTAGGCATTACTAGTAATATTCAGGGGAATTAAGCAATTCTATTGATGTGCGCATGTACATAAATGCCATCAAAAGCAAAAGTAGCCTGCACTGACTTGTATGTTTCTTTAGTTAAAAATGATATTTAACTGGGTGTGGACCTAATGCAAAATTATTGTGAAATGTACTCAAATTTTCTTAATGCAAAGGGAAGATTTTTTTTGTGTTGTATCAATCACCTTAATAGTTGAGGTAGTCTTGTGTTAGTTACCTTTTGTCCTAAATCTCTCCAAATTTCCATACCAGTGGCATCAATATTAATATTTCAAAGGCCCTCACCACTGTTAACTTTTAGATCCTGTCTCTTGTATAAAACCTGCACTTCAACACAGTGCAGCACTATGAAATTGATTATGTTAAAGTCATTGGTTTTCAATTGCCGGCTATGACAAAATTTCCAGATATTGTCTGTTCTTATTGTCTCCAGTTTCACTAAAACCTCTTACAAGTTTGTTGAACAAATAGCTTTTGCAATGGATAAATTTCATGCTCAGCCTTGAACTGACAGGCCAACCAGTAACCTTGTGGCATAAGATTGAGGCAGGTTTACTTTGCTAATACAAAAGCAAAATACTGAAGTAAAAACAATAATTGTTGAAAATACTCAGCAAGTGTGAACAGAGTTTTGACAAAAACTTGTTGATTTTCAGAGTGACTTAGATTCTTTACCAATGCTGCCTGTCCACAGAATTTCTAACATTTTCTTCTTGCTCACTAATATTTAGTGCTCAGCAAAAGTTTCTGATGTAGACTGTACCTTTTTTGTATTGTTGGGATACATGGCAATGTAGTCACAAAAGATACCATGTTGTCATGTTTGTACATATCACAATACCAGGGTTGCTGTTTGGAAAGGATTGTGCTGTTGCTTTTAAAGTTTCTTTTAAATTGAGACTTTGAAGTGAAACTCTAGTGAATATAGTACTAAATATGGATTAAAGACACCTACACCTTTTACCATAACCATGGCAATTTTTACCACTGCAGTCCAGATATAGCAAAGTTGCTGCTGGCTGCTTTTACATACTAGTACTGTCAGTGATATGGGTTCCAATGTAGGAGAAGATGGCATTTGACTTACAATTTAGACACTTTACTCCTTTTGATATTTACCGGCAGTTAATCTCTTAACTCCTGGCCATTATTATTAGATATGTAATAAAGCTTTATAATTCCAGAGCACCCTGTCTTTATGCACTGTCCCAGTAATCTAGCAGTCATGGATCCAAATCCTCATTATACCAAGATATAAAACCAAGTTCACTAAAACTGCTTCTATACCAGATGGCCCTAACCATTGAAAGCAGTGAAAGTTTTGTAAAAATCCTGACTGCTTCCCTAATGCTGGTCAAAGGAAACTATATCTAATTTATGTGGTATCTCCACATGTAATTCTCATCCAATATGACTATTCTGATGAAAGACCATTGACTTGAAATACTCATCACAGGTGGTGCCAGAGCAGTTCAGTAGTTTTGTTATATTCATCTTTTTGATCTCAGACTTCCACAATCTGTTGTGTTGCTCTTATTGCCTCTGGCATTATTGCCTATAATACAGAGGAACCTCAATTATCTGAATGATACGGGCAGGGAATATTTTGTTTAGATAATCGAACGCCAGATAACATAGTTCAGCCAAGCATCGGGACCTTGCCATCTTGTTTGGATAATTGAATGCCAGATAATCGAGGTTCCTCTGTAATGGGCAATATACATATTTTGTCAAGGTTCTTTTAGCAAAGACTATATTTATGCCAGGGTTTCACGGTGGAACTGAAAAACAGTGAGAATGAAGCTTGAAAAATTAGAAATATTCCTTTTCCTTTTGTTTTGTACCTAATGTGATATCACATTTTCTTACTCTTCAGCTGAGACCAGAACTTTACCCAGATCCAGTTCAATGGCTGCTGGGTTGGAAAAGAATGGAAGAACCAAAGTGCAAGCTATTTTCTCTCATCAGGCAAAAGGCAATAACACACTGCTGAGCTTCAGCGAAGGAGATGTCATCACATTATTGGTTCCTGAGGCTAAAGATGGCTGGCATTATGGAGAAAATGAAAAGACGCGATTGTAAGTAAAATTGTGTGTGTGTTTATATTTGCTCCCAGTTTCATATTTCCTTTCAACATTGTCATGGATAAATAGCTTGTCTGTGTTTTGTAGACATTACAACTGCTTGTTGACATTATGGCCAGCTGATGTTTTATTCTGAATAAGATTATCCTACCCACTAATTCTATCTTTCTCTCTCTTTCTAGGAGAGGATGGTTTCCATTCTCTTACACTCGTGTAATGCAGGGTGGATTATTGCACAAGTAAGTAACTTCTTTACTTTTCTATTGGTGCAATTCTCTAAAGTAGGTGATGAAATAGAAATATATTTTGTTGCAATGACAGTAGAGGAATTAACACCAAAATTACCTTTCAATCAAACTTGCAATTAATAATAGTGCTGATGTTTTCAAATGAATGGTTGTTAGTGTTCCAAAGCCATGCATTAAACAAAATATTCTGTTTAAAATTCTGTTACGTTCACAACTTTTATGCTATCTGGCAGAGACATAGGATACCATGAGTTGTATCCACCTGCTTTTGCAGACCATATAATTACCAAAGTTAATGTACAACTTGTGTAGCAGACTTTATTAGAACTTATTTGCAAAAAGTGATTTATTTTTAATGTGGTTGCTTTTGAAGTGCCAAACCCTTTATTTGAAGTAATTTCATCTTGCATTATCCATTTTGTCCAGTTTTCTTTCAGGTGCTGCACCTATCTTTTAAAACACATTTAATCTTTGGTGCGGTGTGCACCGTTTACACCCTTTAATCTTCTGGTGCTGTTCAAAACTGTTTAATCTCTGGTGCTGCACACTCCTCTTCAAAGCTCTTTCATCCACTATTAAGCATTCTTTTGTGGAAATTGGTCTCTGACATTCTTTCCATTAAGGGAAAAAAAGCATTTTTTTTGTTCTTTCTACACTCTCTTTTCTTTTATGAAAAAGTTTTATAAAAAATTTAGCAAAGAAATGTGTGATGCTTAATGTTAGTGAACTATGCAATAAGGAAATAGATGAAAATAGTTCTGGCTTATCACCTGGCATTTTAGGTCCATTTTCTGTCATGGCACCCTATCTATGTAGTACTGCTGTTTTTTTTTCAATCTGTCTGTTCTGTTTGATTGCTTGAACATTTGTTATGTACATTTATTTAAGTGAGCATCTTTTGTCATTTAATTACTTAAATTCATGTTAAACTAAAAGTCTTGCATGGTAAATCAAAAGACTATAAATCGTATTGATTGCTCATTGTGTCCAGGCTAAAGTCAGAAGGAATTTGGTTTCAAGAGTTATTTATAAACATATAAATGTTGAAGTAAATTAAATTTTATATTGTATTTTTGACAACATTGTCAGACACGTGACTTGTGATTTCATTTTGCCTCACTTGTCATATTTGGTAATCTATTGAATTTTTCTCTTGGCTGGATTTATTAGCTAGTTTAACTTAATATCATTTTCCCCCATCCATTCAAAAAGTAGCACTTAATTTCACTAATAGAGCTTCTCATAAACAATCATTGCTATAAATCAGTACATTTGTAATCTTGGAAAATGCTCTGTATGCTAAGACCACAATATCAGTTAGGCATATTGTCACACTAGGGGAGTATATTTGATACAAATTGTTTGAACTTGCAGGTCTTGATCCTGATTTAGGGAAAGCATCTTTCATGCTGAGGTAGCTGAAGGTTTGTCAGTTTATATCTTCCAGTCCAGAATATCTAAAAGTACCCAGTGTCTAAACCTAGTTTCCTTTCCTTTTCAGATCCTATATTTTCATATAGAATATCCCCTATTTTTAATAGTGCATTTTCTATTCTCAATGCTTTTCAAGTGTTGCAGAAAACATTTATCTTGGAAAAACCATAAACATTATAAAGTAGATTTATTTTTAGTAAAGTTAATTTCACTAATCTGGAGTTCATAACATCCAGAAATTGTTTCCATGTTTGAATTGATTAATTCTCCCTATAAGTTCTGAAATGGGAATAGTAGCAGCACTACTTCAGTCAAAACAAAGAGCTAATGCTGTGGACGGTTTAATAAGAGTATGTTAATTATAAAAAAAAATCTAGTTTACACCACAACAGACTTTTTGAGATGGGACGGGTGCTTTTCAGATTTGGCATTGATGTTGAGTCCTCAAGGCCAGCAAATTTGTTGTCTTCACTGACGCTGCCATGTAAAATGCCTTTAATACAGTTGATTGGTGAATAAAATGGTGTGAAATGATGTAATCCATATCTATTACCAAGTAACAATTTTGTCATGTTTTGTATCTTGCAGCTTGAACCATCTCAAAAGCTGCAGCACTGGGAACCTCCTGCAGAAAGAAGATCTCTCCATTCCGCCACCCGACTACAATTCAACTTTAAAAATGACATCTCCTGTTGTGTCCAGCTCAAGCACTTTTAAACCTAGGCCTTACAGTATGGCAGTTCCAGGTTTCTCACAGGTATTTAAAACATGTTTTGTATGTAATTGTCAACTTCGGGGCATAGTTCAGGTAGTATTGGATCATCAGTACATTCAACATCCCACTCAGTTTCCATTTCTGGCATTCAAGTGGAGTGTCTAACTTGTTTAGCAGACCAATATTCATATGTTGAATATGTAGACCTTAAGAGATTTGCAATTTTTAAATTGCAAATCTATAATTTAGCACAAACACCAATTTTCACCTTTTCCCTTCTGGGCCCTTCCACTATCCAGAAGTCCAACAAGATCCCAGTTCTTGAATACAAAGTCCAATGAGCATCACATATTCTCAACAAACTGAGCTGTTGTGATTTGCATTTCTAACACTGACACAACTACTGATAATTTTGTGTTGCCATCAATGTTTAACATCACCTCATTATTTATCTCAAATTTAGATATTGTTAATCCTGAGCAAATTGCATTTTATGATATTGTTCTGTTTTGTGATGTGTAGGCATAGTTTAAGAACAAGAGTAAGCCTTTCAACCCTTGAAGATAGTGAGGACTGCAGATGCTGGAAGATCAGAGTCGGTAAAATGTGGAGCTTGCAAAATCACAGCAGGTCAAGCAGCATCAGAGGAGCACAGGAGTCGACGTTTCAGTCAGGACTCTTCATCAGTCTTGCCCAAAACGTCAACTCCCCTACTCCTCTGACACTGTCTGACTTGCTGTGGTTTTCCAGCTACATTTTATCAACTTTCACCCTTGAGTCTGTTTCACCTTTCAATTAGCTAGTGTATGATGTTTATCATAACTCCAAACACCTGCCTTGATTTAATTGTACCCTGACCTAATAAAAGTCTAAGAGCTATGAATTGTATGCTGAAATTTTCAGTTGTCCTATCCTTGCAACTCTGATTTCAACTGACCCTTTTATGTACAGTGGACCTGAGTAGGCATGCACCTAGTCCCACTTTTGGAAACGGCGGAGCTATGGCCTGAAATTTATCTGCAGTTATCTTAATCCCATGTCAATATTTTTATGACATCCTATTTTATCTGTGACTTTGACTTTGGGCAACAACTATGGAAAATGTGTTGCACAAATGCAAAGAAAAAGCTTCATTCCATGATGGCATTTAACATTAGTAGCTCCTTCCATGAACACACTGATGTGACAGCACATCTCTGAAATGGAACTCTGCAAGATGAGTTGCAATAATATGGTGTTTTGTCATATGACATGAAATCAATTGTTTGGAAAGGCACTGGCTTGTTTTATCGCCAAATGCAACTGCATAACTAAAAGCAGAGTATACTTTGAACATTGTTAATACTTTGTAGCTTTTTTTTTAAAAGAAAGTTGTATTATTTAACTCTTTAAATTTGAAAAATTGGGCATCATGTTGTCTTCAGGTAATTAAGTAATATACTCACAATGTGCCTACGATTTAGAAGTTATTAGCAACACAGCAGAGCTATTGAGTCACTACTACTCAGCAGAAGATTAGTTAGCTCATAGTCGAAGTTAAAAAACAATTCACGAGAAACAGAGTGACCTTCATGATTTTAATTACACCATAGTGTTTGCACACAGTGGACCTCTTCATGCTACAGAATGCTCTCTTTAATCCAAATTTCTAGGTCATCTGCTTGTTATGTATTGAAACAATGTAAACTCTGTTCAAAGACTGTAAATTGCAATAAACCAGATATTCAACCAGCTTTTTACTAAGTGGGCAAACTACAAATTGAGATAATAGTGTACTAAGTAATGGATTGAGCGGCAACAGTTTTAGAATCAGAAGGTTGTGTGTTCAAGCCCCACACTATGGTGTTAGTTCCTAAGTTTATATCTCCTAAATACTTAAGGACTGCTGCATTGTCGGAGCCAGTGCAACTCTCTAGGCATTCAAATTGACGTTCCACCTGCCTTATTGGACTGATGTAAAACACTGCCCTCAACTCCTTGCTCTCCAAAAAAAAGCTTTTGTCCTAACTGAGCAGTGTTTGTTCTTCAGCCAAAACAGGGTAACTGGTCCTTGTTCTGAAGAAAGGTCCCTGGATCTAAAAACTTACTTCTGCATTTTCCCCACAGATGCTGCCAGACCTCATGGGTTTCACCAGTAATTTCTGTTTTTGTTAACTAGTCCTTAATTGCATTAAAAAGTGAGACCTTGTTGCACACACTTTGGCTCCTGTACTTGTCCTCATTTGGAACACTATCCTTCAAGTAATTTATTAGCTCTGAAGTTTTTTGGGACATCCAGAGTGTGACACAAATGTGCAATCACAAGTTCTTAGTTTTCACTACTTCAGGAAAACTCATACTTGGGAGAAAACAATTACTTCACATTGGTGTTGGGGCTGCCTGGTGGAGTGCACAATATGAAAGTTGAAATAACTTACATTCAGATTCATCATAACAAGTTGGTGATAGGGCAGGTTTGAGCAGAATAGTAACTGAAGATTTGATGCTGACACCTAGTGGGCATTCTTGTAATACTAATTTATTTTATTCCTTCCTTTCAGGGCCCAAATGGCAATAATTCAAGACTTTCTTTGAAGTAAGTATTATTTAAATTGGAATGAAAAACTTTGCAGCACACTAAATCATAAATCAAACACACTCTCTTTATAGATTAATTTTGTAAATAAAAGGAGGATCAAAACCAGGCTGGTTACAAAAACAAGAAATGCAAAAACAAGAAATTACAATTCAAACAGCATCTGTGGAGAGAAACAGAGTTGAGGTTTCAAATTCATATTGTTCATTGTCATTCTGAAAAAAAAAAGTTAAAATGTTAATTCCGTTTCTGTGCAAAAATGCTGTCTGACCTGCTGAATATTTTCAGTATTTCTTGTTTTTATTTCAGAGTTCCAATATGCATAGTATTTTGGCTTTGTAAGCTAGGATAGCTAACTATTCGATTTCTTATCGGGCAGTCAGCATGCAACACAAAATTGTGCTTTTGTGAAAACAGTCTCCATCTGTAAGAATGTTACAATCAGCCATCTTTGTGAATGGTAAATTATTGTCAGATGTGTCATCTGAAAGTAACTCGTATTTCACTTTATTCTTCAAATGTTTTTGTAGAAAATGCTTTGCTTGTAAAGGTGGTTATGTAAAAAATAAGCAAAGTTCTGATATGTCAATGGACACTTCAAATTAGTGTGGCATTTTAAAGTTTAAGTGTTAAAAATTTCCTATGTGCAATTATTTTTCTTCTGCCCTTTTTTTTTGAACTGAACTGATGGTCAGAGTATGAATCCATGGGTTTTGATTACTGTGTGATCATTACTAAATCAAAGATTTTAATAGTAAATGTCAGTAGACCATTGCACAGCTGGAACCAAAAAGAAGAGCTCTGTTCTGTCCTTAGCCATGACTTTACTTGCAGCCTTCCCTTTGGGTAGTGAGCAGGACATAATTGGGTTTCCTACTGCTAACCCAAATTGTCCTGGAGATATATGTTGTGTCTTAAACAACTGGGCCATATGCATCCGTTCCACTGGATGGTATTCTGGAACCATTGATTGAAGGAAGGTTGCCTTCCATTGCTAAGAAGTTGATGAAAATTTTGCTGCCTTGTTAATGGTTATATCTGAATTTTATATTTTGTAGTGTTAATTTCCCTCCCCAGAGTTTTGCAATTATAGGTACAAATCGACTGAATTTTTTTCATTACAGTTCTGATGCCGAGATTGAAAGGTTTTGAATTTAAACTTCTGCTACATATAAGACCTCTCTAGATTAGTAAGTTTGGCATACCATTATGCCAGTCTGACTTTTATCACCTTGTCTGTTGCTGGTGACAATCATTCATTTCCCACTGTGGCTTCACAAATGGGCAAATTCTGTCTCACTTTCTCCACAGTCCTGAGTTTCATCTGTTTATATGTTTCATACTGGCGAAAAAATGTTATTGTTGCATTGTTTTGTAATGTGTCAAATGCAGTACTGGAAAAGATTTTTCAACTCTATTTCAAATTTAGGATTGTCAGAACTTTATCAGGGCAATTATCTCTAGAATCTTCCATGGTCCTCATGGCATTGTTATGGTGCTTTGTGCCAGCATTTATCTTCCCATGCTCTCTGTTTAGTACCACCTCCCAAGTGATTGACAGAAACTTCATTTCATGTTATGTGGCTGGTCTCTGCCATATTTCTTCCCTTCTGAGCTAGAGCTGCTTCTCTTGCATAAGCTGCTCCGTCAAGTGGGACCTATCGAAGTACTACATGAGGCACGCAGGGGAGTTATATTGGAGTTACCAATAAAGCTGGCTTCTAAGGAATAGCACCCAGGCAACCATCTGATGAAGGAGCGGTGCTTGCAATTAAACCTGGTGTTGTGATTTTTAACTTTGTACGCCCCAGTCTGACACCAGTATCTCCAAATCACCATAAATATGCTCAATAAGCTTTACCTAAAAGATTTATTATCAAATAACTTATTTACACAAAATTAAGAAGTTATTTCCATTCCCCTTTTCTTACTGTGTTAAGAAATAGGTTGATATTTTCTGTCATTTCATAAACTTCAATGCTGTCTGCACTTTGGGTCTCTTTACTGTTGCACTGATCACATACATGCTTCATTGTCTCAGGGCGTTGACTCACTTGGTTCTGTGATTCATTGCTGACAACTCCCTTTGCTTGTCCTCCTATGGCATGTAATTTACTGGCTGATGTGATTTTTTTTATTCCCCCCCCCCCCCCCCCCCACAATGGTTGTGTTACCATTTCAGTACGGCAAGAGCAGATGTGTCACAGAAAAGTACTGACAATGCAAGCAGCCTGCAATGTAACCTTAATGATCAGCTGATGACTTTCAAAGAATTATCTTAAAGATTTAATTTTCAGTTCCAAAATCTTTTAAGCAGAGAAATTAAGTTGCAGACGAGTTGCTGAAACTTGATGCTCAGTTATGAGGCTTGATCATTCTACCAATCCCAGTGTTAGGTTAATATAAGTTGGGCGTCAGCACCACACTAATTTTAAACTTTGGACACATTTCAATTTGATGAGAAATCCATCTGCCAAAGGAACCCAAGTATAAATTAATCGATTTAAGTTCTTGTCTTCTACATTACCTAATGTAACGTTACGTCAGAAAACCTAAAAACCTGGTCCAATATGGGACACAGTAAGAATAGACATCAGGTACAGAAGTATAGTAAAACCACATTTTCTGCACTACCTACACATTTTGCAACTAGTTCAAGAACAGTTTTGAACAGATTAAAGGAGCAGTGATCCTGTAGTCTGTCAGTTGCATATGAATGCCAGGAATGGCAAAAAAAGATGTTTTCTCACATGCGTCTTTTAGAAGGAGAACTTTCAGAAGTGACCTAACAAAGTAAAACTTTAAACATTTACAAAGGGTATAATGCTTATAATATAGCACTATGAAAGAATTCTTTTGAAATTCAAGTTTTTAAATTTTAAAATTTTACTGTTGAATAAACTACATTCATTGTTCCAGATGCAGAAAGATATTTTTATATTTAACCATAAGCTAGTCAGACCAATTTTTATTGTTTCCATTATTCACCACAAAGTGATTCAGGGTGCCACAAGCTCTTGCATGCAATTCTGTTATGGTATCACTGCTGTGTTTCTGTGAATAACTAATTGCATTAACATGTTTTCTTTCTCTCTCTCTTTCTTTTTTCCCCCCCTCCCCCCACACCCTGCCACCCTGCAGAGAAGCTGTTGCAAATGTCAAATTGAAGCCAACCAAAACAAATGACAGATCAGCATCTAAAATAAACTGACTACTGACTCTGTAAGGTTGTTACATTGTACACTTGCTACTGGCAACAGATGCCAAAGATGTCTACATCTGAAACTGCATGAAGACAGTGTCTTTAGACTAGAATTGACCCATCTGAAGATGGTCACTAAAGTTGCAGATAAATCAATTGCACATATTGCTACGGAATTGCCACTTTGAAATCCCACCCATCGTATTCCCTACTTTTTATTTGAGGGATCATGTGGAGGGAATTGTTTAATTACATTTGTCTAGCTAGGGGTTTGTATGGTGTTTGTAATTAATGCATGTGTTTGAGAATTAGCCATTAGTATTTTTCTATTATATACTTTATACTAATCAGCATATAAAACAATATTTTATTACCTAGCTATTTGCGGGAATTGATTAAACGTCAGCGCATTGTACAAACTAGAGTATTGCAAAATTGAGAATTGTTAAACTAGTTATAAAATGTATACTGTGCTTAATTTCCAAATGTATTTTGGGAGAGAAGGAAAGAGGTAGAAATCAAATCGCAGAATTTAGTGTATATAACTGAGCTAACTTTAATCCAAAGTTACCTCCAATTTGTTAAAATTTTAATGGTCGCTATTTGAATCCTTGCTGTCACCAATAAATCTTCCATATCTTTTGAAAAGAATAATTACTTGGATGATGGCAATGGCATTGTATAATCTGAAGATACAAGATTTGTACTTTTTGTAGAATTTTAGGTTTCGCCTATTTCTTTTCCACCCAACAAACAGCACAATATAAAGTTATCAAAGATGATTTCACATTCCCATTTTAGTATGTGTAAGTGCTTCCTTTTACATTTTTCTTTTAACTATCAATGGTGGTAAGTTAGTTGAGTAAGTAAATAAATAACTGAACTCCCTAAGAATAAAACTCTGCCTTTGAGCTGATGAGACTACTAAATAGGAAGCATATGTTTAGGGAAACATTCTTGCTCTTGCACAAACCTCAGGGCGCATTGGGGCAGAAAGAATGTATTATGCCTCCTTTTGCATATTTACCAACATTACTTCAAAATGGGAGAAGAGTTGGAATTATTTTTATTCTGTGAAATGACCAAGTGGAAGAAACTTTTGTAGGTTTCAGGTGTGGCAAGTATGTTGATGTGATCGTCATTTCAATACAGCAATAGTTGAATGGTGACTCCTTTGTAAATGGAACATGTAAAATTTTGTTTAGACACTGAGATAACCAGTATTAATGAGCAAAAAATAACACACTTGATGGATAATTTTCCTTTTACAAGTGTAAAGTGTTCTGTAATCTTTTAAGAAATTCTGTACGATTAGTCAGTTGTGTAAAAAAAAAGTTTTAATAATATATAATGTCCCATTTATCAAGAATCAAAAAAATTGTCATCACTAAGGGAACGGTGGTTAACTATTTAAATGCTTTATTGGAAGAACCAAATTAAATTTGTAATTTTGAGTATATTCTGAGTAAAGGCAGTGGATTAAAAATTTAAAAGAAACTTTACTGCATCAGTCACTTTGATTTGTCTTGAACTACTTGTAGATGCTGAGGGAGAAGTAGGTGGGCATGAGATAATTACTGGGGGTGGCTGTGCATTTTTTTAAAAATTAATGAATATCATATTCAACTTGTGTTGTTTCATATGCATATTTATTTTGAAAATATGGCACTTCCATTCTTACTAGTCTCTTATTCTGTGGTATGATGGAGAATTAGTTACAGATAAACATATCCACTTGCCAACTAGGTGCATTTAAACTCCCATGTAAAACAGCCACTGTTTTTCTTCAGTTCTTGGTTAAACCCTCATGCTTTTCCTTTTGACATTATTACAGGAATATGGTTTACTTGGTGCCTTTCATTTTTACATAAGCTTCATAATGTAGTAAGACATGCCAAGACTGTTGGTTATAATCTGTATTGTAATGCAGATTTCTGCAGCTGCCACTATTTCATAAATCACCAAGTTTTGTGAATTAAATTGACCTATTTGAATTAATTACTTGTAATCAAAATGATTTTGATAGTAACTTATGCAAAATAAAATTGTTTCACCATTTAAGAACCTTCCTCATCTTTGTTCTTTTCTTGATGTTTTCTAATTGAGAAGTTAATTGTTTAGTTACTACACTATAGTCACTTTATCATTAACTCATATACTCTTCTCCAGGCTCCAGAAACTGCAAATTATTCTAGTCAAATGGGTTGGTTACAACTTGTCTGTGACTTGGGTGTTGTGTTGTTTTGGATAACTGTTAAGATGCTATGTCTTTTGAAAATTTATACTTGCCTGCCCACTTCCCAAGTAAGCACAACTTGGATTAGAAGGCTTACTATGTGCAATAACATGGATCCATTTATAGCATTTCACAGTATCACCATATCGTTATTTACAAACTTTTTGTTTACAACAAGTATCTCCTAATTAACAAAAGCCTCTTTCCAATTCTCAGTTAATGCTTCAATAGAACAAAAGTAGTACTTTAAAATCATGGAAGTACAGGTCGTTCTGCTATAATGAATGTTTTGTAACGCAATTTAAAAGCGCTTTTTTTTAGATTAGATTACTTAGTGTGGAAACAGGCCCTTCAGCCCACACCACCCTCCGAAGAGCAACCCACCCAGACCCATTCCCCTTTTTCACCTAATACTACGGGCAATTTAGCATGGCCAATTCACCTAACCTGCACATCTTTGGAGTGTGGGAGGAAACTGGAGCACCCAGAGGAAACCCACGCAGGCACAGGGAGAATGTGCAAACTCCACACACAGTTGCCCGAGGTGGGAATTGAACCCGGGTCTCTGGCGCTGAGAGGCAGCAGTGCTAACCACTGTGCCACAGAATCATGCGGGATTGCACAAGAATGCAACCATTGTGTTATAGAAGAACTACCTGTATTGAGTTTGAGTTATAAGAGGAGCCTGGGATTCTTTTTCATTGGAGCGTAGAAGGTTGAGAGGTGACTATGAATCATGAGGGGTATAGATAAGGTGTCTTTTCCCTAGGGTGGGGGAATTTCAAGACTAGGGGGCATATTTTTAAGGTGAGATGAGAAAGATTTTAAAAAAACAAAGGGCAATTATTTTATACACTGTTTTGTGTGGACTGAACCTCCAGAAGAAGTGGTAGATGCAGGTACGGTTACAATGTTTAAAAGCCATTTGGATAAGTATGAGAAGAAGCAATGTTTGGAAGATTATGGGCCAAGTGCAGGCAAGTGGGACTCATTTTAGTATGTGGTTATGGTCAGCATGGACTGGTTGGACCAAAGAGTCTGTTTCTGTGCCGTATTGCTCTATTGCAAAAGCATGTTTGATTTTATTTTTCTCCTCTAGTAAGGAAGGGTAATGTAAGTGCTGGGCTGAGAGGTGGCAAATGAAGTTTTTAATGCTGAAAAGTGTGAGGTGATTCACTTCGGAAGGAGTAACAAGAATGCAGACTACTGGGCTTAATGGTAAGATTCTTGGTAGTGTAGATGAGCAGAGAGATCTGTGTCCAGGTACATAGATCCTTGAAAGTTGCCACCCGGATTGATAGGGTTGTTGAGAAGGCATCCAGTGTGTTAGCTTTTATTGGTAGAGGGTATTGATTGTGTTTTGGAACCAGGAGATGATGCTGCAGCTGTACAAAATTCTGGTGCGGCCACAGAATTACATCCAATTGAGAGCGCATGTGGGGCCTTATTTTGGAGTTCATTCCAAAGGCAGGACCCACTTGGTACTGCAGTGGAGTATCAGCCTAAATGTGTGCTCGTGTACCTGCAGTGTGACTGAAAGAGATATGTGATGCCAACTGAGCAAAAGCTGAACATAGTGCCAATTTACCTTCTGTAGTACTTTACTATTACTTTTCACACATGCAAACGTTTTTCCTCAACTGACTAGGTTAGAAGTAAACAGAAAATAAGATTCTCCAGAAGGAATATGTTAATAAATGGATTAACATTTGCCACAAACTTTAAGTAGGCCCAAAACTGCAAAATTCTTTTTTTTGGGTATTGCAGTTAAAAGCAATCTCTGGAACCTATTTTGGGATCAAGCTTCAAAGTGTAAGGTGCTTTCTATCAGTTAGTCTTTGAAGTATTATTGACTTAGTAAAGAATGGTACAAGATTTTAAATCAAATAAATATATTTAAGGTCCACCTTTACTGACCATTTGAAAATTCCTGTTTTCTTCATGTAAAATAAGAATATACTAAAAATCCAGAGAAGATCTGGCATTTCTATTACCACAAAGTAAGGAACAATTCTTATTCATTCCTAATTTGGGATTAAATATGAAGGTTATTAAAGAATTAGATTTGAATCTCCTAAGAGTGGAATTTGTTGCACATTGATGCTGGAAGCAATTGTCAAAGCATAGATGTGAGCATTCCGTATTGCCCTTTAAGTTGAGTTCATGTTGTGACCAATTCAGTAATTTAGAGTCCAAAAACAACAGTAACTTGGAAATGATTAATCTCATCAAGAGCACTGCTTTTTCAAATATGAATATAGTTTTATCCCTGGTGGAAAAAAACATTTTGAAATGTTTGGTCTCTGAACAGATTGTGAATGAGGCTGAACACATGAATGAATGTAAATCTATTTGATATTACATCTTGGAAATGTTATACAAGTAGAAGATAAAACCAAATCAATGTGCAAATAATTGCTATAAGGGAATGAGCAAGCATTTAGTCTCATGAGTTGGCACAATTTCTCCGCTATAAGATGGTCTATGTACTGTATTATCCTTGAAGACGTGAGCTATGCTGACCTTTGGTTTAAAGGAAAACAATAAATGGCTGTGACAGGCATGAGATTTTATTCAAGTAGGTCTACAGAAATTGCGTCATTGAAAAATCCTTGGAGGTTTAGTTATTGTGGATCATCTCATCTTTGAAAAGTGTTCAAACCTATGCAGTATCTGTAAATATCAATTTTAGGAAGAATAGAACTTCATTTTGGAGTTTAAGGTGCAAGGTATTTGCAACAAAGTTTATTTGGATGTACCTGACAGGAAATTTCAACTGATAGAGCCCACAGCTACAGAATGCAAAGATAGAAAATAAAACATCAACTACAAATCCTTACACGACAGCTAATTTTTCTCTCCACACTTTTACATTCTGTGTGTAATTGCAAAGATAGGTTAATAGCACATCTCTTAATAGTTTAAAAATATTTTCTTGGGAAAACAGTTTTAGAAGTGTTAGTGCTTCTTAAAAATACAGAAATGTAGGTGAGTGGTGTTGTCTGCTAGTGTACTACAATCAGTAGCTTCCCTTGGGCCATCTGTGCAGATTGTTAAGTCTTTCCCTGTTCCTCACAATGTCAAATCAGGCTTCGATTTGTCTCTCAACCAATGTAAATTCCTGTACCTTGTCAGCTATTCCTCAATTGAGGAGGATGTCTGCTCAGGGTTGAGAGTTTTCAGGTGTGGAACTTCATGTAGAGTCATAGAGATATACAGCATGGAAACAGACCCTTCGGTCCAACCCATCTAGGCTGACCAGATATCCCAACCAAATCTAGTCCCACCTTCCAGCACCCGGCCCATATCCCTCCAAACTCTTCCTATTCATATACCCATCCAAATGCCTCTTAAATGTTGCAATTGTACCAGCCACCACCATTTCCTCTGGCAGCTCATTCCATACACACATACCACCCTCTGCATGAAAAAGTTGCCTCTTGGGTCTCTTTTATATCTTTCCCCCCTCACCTTAAACCTATGCCCTCTAGTTCGGGGCTCCCCGACCCCAGGGAAAAGACTTGGTCTATTTATCCTATCCATGCCCCTCATAATTTTGTAAACCTCTATAAGGTCACCCCTCAGCCTCCGACGCTCCAGGGAAAACAGCCCCAGCCTGTTCAGCCTCTCCGTGTAGCTCAGATCCTCCAACCCTGGCAACATCCTTGTAAGTCTTTTCTGAACCCTTTCATATTTGGCAACATCTTTCCAATAGGAAGGAGACCAAAATTGCACGCAATATTCCAACAGTGGCCTAACCAATGTCCTGTAGAGCCACAACATGACCTCCCAACTCCTGTACTCAATACTCTGACCAATAAAGGAAACCATACCAAATGCCACCTTCACTATCCTATCTACCTGCAACTCCACTTTCAAGGACCTATGAACCTGCACTCCAAGGTCTCTCTTCAGCAACACTCCCTAGGACCTTACCATTAAGTGTATAAGTCCTGCTAAGATTTGCTTTCCCAAAATGCAGCACCTCGCTTTTATCTGAATTAAATCTCATCTGCCACTTCTCAGCCCATTGGCCCATCTGGTCCAGATCCTGTTGTAATCTGAGGTAACCCTCTTCGTCCACTACACCTCCAACTTTGGTGTCATCTGCAAACTTACTAACTGTACCTCTTGTGCTCGCATCCAAATCATTTATGTAAATGACAAAAAGTAGAGGACCCAGCACCGATCCTTGTGGCACTCCACTGGTCGCAGGCCTCCAGTCTGAAAAACAACCCTCCACCTCCACCACCATCACCCTCTGTCTTCTACCTTTTGAGCCAGTTCTGTATCCAAATGGCTAGTTCTCCCTGTATTCTATGAGATCTAACCTTGCTAATCAGTCTCCCATGGGGAACCTTGTCGAACGCCTTACTGAAGTCCATATAGATCACATTTACCGCTCTGCCCTCATCAATCTTCTTTGTTATTTCTTCAATAAACTCAATCAAGTTTGTGAGACATGATTTCCCACGCATAAAACCATGTTGACTATCCCGAATCAGTCCTTGCCTTTCCAAATACCTGTACATCCTTTCCCTCAGGATTCCCTCCAACAACTTATCAGAGGTCATGCTCACCGATCTATAGTTCCCTGGCTTGTCTTTAATGCCCTTCTTAAACAGTGGCACCACGTTTGCCAACCTCCAGTCTTCCGGCACCTCTCCTGTGACTATCGATGATACAAATATCTCAGCAAGAGGCCCAGCAATCACTTCTCCTAGCTTCCCACTGAGTTCTCGGGTACACCTGATCAAGTCCTGGGGATTTATCCACCTTTAACCGTTTCAAGACATCCAGCACTTCCTCCTCTGTACTCTGGACATTTTTGCAAGATGTCACCATCTATTTCCCTACAGTCTATATCTTTCATATCCTTTTCCACAGTAAATACTGATGCAAAGTATTCATTTAGTATTTCCCCCATTTTCTTTGGCTCCACACAAAGGCCGCCTTGCTAATCTTTGAGGAGCCCTATTCTCTCCCTCGTTACCCTTTTGTCCTTAATATATTTGTAAAAACCCTTTGGATTCTGCTTAATTCTATTTGCCAAAGCTATCTCCTGTCCTCGTTTTGCCCTCCTGATTTCCCCCTTAAGTATACTCCGACTTTCTTTATACTAAGGATTCACTCGATCTATCCTGTCTATATGCTTCCTGCTTTTTCTTAACCAAACCCTCAATTTCTTTAGTCATACAGCATTTCCTATACCTACCAGCCTTCCCTTTCACCCTGACAGGAATGTACTTTCTCTGGATTCTTGTTATCTCATTTCTGAAGGCTTCCCATTTTCCAGCCATCATTTTACCTGCGAACATCTGCCTCCAATCTGCTTTCGAAAATTCCTGCCTAATACCGTCAAAATTGGCCTTTCTCCAATTTTTAACTTCAACTTTTAGATCTGGTCTAACCTTTTCCATCACTATTTTAAAACGAATAGAATTATGGTCGCTGGCCCCAAAGTGCTCCCCCACTGACACCTCAGTCACCTGCCCTGCCTTATTTCCCAAGAATAGGTCAAGTTTTGTACCTTCTCTGTCGGTGTATCGACATACTGAATCAGAAAATTGTCTTGTACATACTTAAGAAATTCCTCTCCATCTAAACCTTTAACACTCTGGCAGTCATAGTCTATGTCTGGAAAGTTAAAATCCCCTACCCTATCTACCCTATTATTGTTACAGATGGCGGAGATCTCCTTACAAATTTGTTTCTCAATTTCCCTCTGACTGTTGGGGGGTGTATAATACAATCCCAATAAGGTGATCATCCCTTTCTTATTTCTCAGTTCCACCCAAATAACTTCCCTGGATGTATTTCCAGGAATATCCTCCCTCAGTACAGCTGTAATGCTATCCCTTATCAAAAATGCCACTCCCCTCTCTTGCCTCCCCTTCTATCCTTCCTGTAGCATTTGTATCCTGGAACATTAAGCTGCCAGTCCTGCCCATCCCTGAGCCATGTTTCCGTAATTGCTATGATATCCTAGTCCCATGTTTCTAACCGTACCCTGAGTTCATCTGCCTTCCCTATTAGGCCCCTTGTATTGAAATAAATGCAGTTTAATTTATTAGTCCTACCTTGTCCCTGCCTGCCCTGACTGTTTGACCCACTTCTGTTCTCAACTGTACCAGTCTCAGATCGATCTCTTTCCTCCCTATCTCCCTGGGTGCCACCTCCCCCCCGCCCCCCCCCCCCCCCACCCCCACCTTACTACTTTAAATCCTCCCAAGCAGTTCTAGCAAATTTCCCTGCCAGTATATTGGTCCACTTCCAATTTAGGTGCAATCCGTCCTTCTTGTACAGGTCACTTCTACCCCAAAAGAGATTCCAATGATCCAAAAATGTGAATCCTTCTCCCATACACCAGCTCCTCAGCCATGCATTCATCTGCTCTAACCTCCTATTCCTGCCCTCACTAGCTTGTAGCACTGGGAGTAATCCAGATATTACTACCCTTGGGGACCTCCTTTGTAAATTTCTGCCTAACTCTCTGTAGTATCCCTTAAGAATCTCAACCTTTTCCCTTCCAATGTCGTTGGTTTCAATGTGGACAATGACCTCCTGCTGGCCCCTCTCCCTCGTGAGAACATTCTGCACCCTCTCTGAGACATCCTTGATCCTGACACCAGGGAAACAACGCACCATTCTGCTTTTTCTCTGTTGGCCACAGAAACGTCTGTCTGTACCTCTGACTACAGAATCCCCTAACACAATTGATCTCTTGGAAGCCGACGTACCCCTCATTGCATTAGAGCCAGTCTCAATACCAGAAACTTGGTTGTTCGTGCTACGTTCCCCTGAGAATCCATCACCCCCTACATTTTCCAAAACAGCATACCTGTTTGAAATGACTCCTGCACTAGCTGCCTACCTCTCTCACCCTTCCTGGAGTTAACCTATCTATGTGACTGTATCTGAGACTTCCTCCACCTCCACCCACCCCCCCCTTCCTATAACTGCCATCCATCACATACTGTTGGTGTTGCAAATTCCTCATTGCTTTTATCTGTCTCTCCAACCGATCCACTCGATCTGATAAAATTCGCATCCTCAGTAACCCTTAAACTCTTTAAACTCCCACATCTGACAAGAAGTACATATCACTGCAAATGTCAGTTTTGCTCCTTCACAATCTACAGATCTAGAAAATAACACCGTCTTATTCCTCTATAAACACTGCCCCAGGTTAAATTAATAGCTATGGCTTATATTTTAAGTTTAATCAAGAGACTTCTCTCCAAAAACATATAGTCAAGAAAGAACCCACTATACTCAGTACTGTAGCCTTTCTCTTGGACAGACTTAAAACAACAATTAACTTATCTGAATCTGTGCATGTGACTAAACGGGGTGATTCTCAACCTTCTCACAGACTCAGTCTTTGATCCTGATTTTCAAAAGTCAACCTTTATGACCGTTGGACATATGGGACAGGAAGTCCCACAGGATTGTGGTATGTTTCCAGATTGGTTTCCTTTTGCTTCTTTCACTGCTTTGTCTTTTGGGCATTGTGACTGAGAGCCTGCTGCAGCTTTGATGGGCACATTGTTGTCACTGTGTGCACTTGGCAGTAAGCTGCTGCTCGTCATTGATGTCAATGTTCCCACATTCTAGGGAGCTCTCCATAGTGTCTTTGTTGCATTTTCCTTTGGGATACTGGCCAATTGAGTATTACCAAATCCAAAACATTACACAATATTTCAGTTAGGCTGGCGTTTATATTTACCAGGCTTGGTGAAGTGTGTATGTGAGTGTGATAGAGTATAAGCCTGTGAAAGGGTTAGTGTGGGGTTGGTGTAGGTGTGTGTGTATGAGAGAGCATATGCACGAGAGGGTCCATGTGAGACTATATAAGAGAGAGTGCGTGTGTGTGTGAGTGAGAGAGAGAGACTGTACAGTGACATGAACCTAAGATCCCGGTTGAGCCAATCCTCATGGGTACTGAAATTAGCAATCCGCCTCTGCTCAGCCACTCTGCGTTGTTGTCTATCCCAACATCCAGAGGATGGTCACCCAAAGTTCCAAGGCTGAATGTCCCGACTGCTGAAGTGTTCCCCGACTGGGAGGGAACATCCCTGTCTGGTGATTGTTGTGCAGTGCTCATTCATCCGTTGCCGTAGCCTCTGCTTGGTTTCCCCAATGTACCATGCCTCAGGACATCCTTGCCTGCAGCGTATGAGATAGACAATGTTGAGTCACATGAGTACCTGCTGCACACATGGTGAGTAGTGTCCTCACATATAATACTAGTATCCATGTTCGACACCCTGAAATGTCTTGCAGTGGTTGCCCTGACAGGCTTGTACGGCCAGGCCTGAAGGTTGGGCAGTTTGCTGTGAACAATCGTTTCTTTAAGGTTTGATGGTTGTTTAAAGGTGAGAAGTGGAGGCTGTCGGGAAGATCTTGGTGAGGTGCTCATCCTCATCAATAATGTGTTGCAGGCTGCGAAGAAAATGGCGTAGTTTTTCGGCTCCCAGGAAGTACTGGACAATGAAGGTTGCAGCTTGTGTCTGCCTCCCGGGGAGGTCATTATGGTTTCTCACTGTGGCACATTGGGACTGGCGATCAATGAGTTGAGCATTGTACCTATTTCTTATGAGGGCATCCTTGAGCACCTTCAGGTGTCTGTCACGATCCTGCTCATCTGAACAGATCCGGTGTGTGCACAGGACTTGTCCATTGTCCAACATGTTGTAATATGTTTCAGGTGGAAGCTAGAGAAGTGTAGCATTGTGAGATTATCAGTGGGTTTGTGTTAGAGTGAGGAAGTGAGGTGCTCATTCTTGATTGAGGAGTATGTATCCAAGAATGGAACAGATACTAAAGAGTCGTCCATGGTAAATCTGATGGTGGGATGAAACTTGTTGATATCACTGTGTAGTTGTTTCAGTGACTCCTCACTGTGGGTCCAGAGGAAGAAAATGTTGTCAATATACCTGATGTGTAGTGCTGGTTGGAGGTCCTGTGCAGCAGAGAAGTCTTGTTCAAGCTTGTGCATGAAAATGTTGGCACATTGGTATGCAAATTTGGTCCCCTGGCTGTCTGTGTGTCTGCATGAAGAACTGGTCGTCAAAGGTGAAAATGTGATCGAGGATAAAGCAGGTGAGTTGTAGGATGGTGCTCAGAGACTGGCAATTGTCAGTGTTGAGTACTGAGGCTGTTGCTGCGACGCCGTCATTGTGGGGGATGCTGGTGTAGAGTGCTGAAACACCCATTGTGACAAGGAATGTTCCAGGTTCGACTGGTCCGTGGGTGCTGAGTTTCTGTAAGAAAACTAGTGTTGCAACAGAAGCTGAAGGTCCCCTGTCCAAAGGATTTCAAGATGCCGTCAACATAGCCAGAGAGGTTCTCACACAGAGTCCCATTGCATGATATGATGGGACATCCTGGTGTGTTGGCATTGTGTATCTTTGGAAGGCAGTAGAAGTCCTCTATGTGAGAAGTATGTGGGATGAGGGCGCGTAGGGAACTCTGAAGGACTGAATCAAAAGTTCTGATCAATGTGTTTAGTTCACGGGTGTGTCCTTTGGTTGGATCGGCTAGTAGTTGCCTCTAGTGTTCCTGGATATTCAGTTGTCTGTACACTTTCTTGCAGTAATCTGTTTGGTTCTAAATGATGATGGATCCTCCTTTATTTATTGGTTTGATGACAATATTGTGATTGATTTTGAGAGCATCGGTGGTGTTGCATTGTGATTGGGTGATGTTCTGCTCTGCCTTGTGGGTGTGGCTGATGAATCTGCCATTCACACATTTTCTGAAGGTTTGAGCATTCATATCAAGCCCAGGCCTCTGGCCCACAGGTGGGATCCAAATCGACGACTCCTTTGGTTACTCCTTTATGGATCTCTCTGACTGTTCCGGTTCATCGGTTGGCTCATTGGAATCCCTGCTGACATCTTGGAAGAATTCCAGGAGTCTCATTCATCTGATAAATTCCTCTGTGTCTGCTGCAAGACCAATGGGGTCTGTTTTGGTGGTGGGGCAGAAATTGAGCCTTCGGCTGAGACCTTCAATCTCTTCTAGTTGAAAGGTGTGGTCTGATAAATTGATGATCAATTTCTTTGTGGTGATGACATTTTCAACTTTGGTGCCAGGGGAGGCTTGGCTACTGCTGGTGGGGATGCCAGGTTTCTCCAGTTTCTTGGTCGTGTTGTGCATGTATGTGGTGTAGTTCTGTGGCCTTACCTGCTTGGCAATGTCCCGTAATGGTACTGCTGTATCCTGAGTGCAGGCTGAGAGCGTGGACTCTACCTTGATTATGGCGCCTGCTATAGAGTTAGTGCACAAGATGATTGAGGAGTTTGCGAGAGATGCGGTGGCAAAGTCTCTCCGCATAGTCTGTGTCAAAGGTCAACTTGAGTGGGTTTGTGATCCGTAATCCTTTTGGGATCTTTCCTGCTTCCTTGCATTTCTGCAGAAACTTGATGTCTGTATCGACATAGTCATAGAGATGTACATGTTTGATCTTCTTGGAGATCCTGTCCACTATGAGCCAGTGGTTAGTAGTGTTGATGGTAGCCATGATGTGGAAGAGCCGGTGTTGGACTGGTTCAACACACACACATATAAGTCTGTGGGGTGAATTTGTATTTGCAGATGCATTCTGTGTGCATTTTTGAGCAAAAATCTGCAGGCAATTAATCCATGTAATATTTTGTAAATTCCACTTTGGAAAGGGAACCAGTCTGACTCAAGATTGGAGTATAGACAGACTGTAACCTCACAGCTCTTAATGCATTGTCTGAGCTAAGATGTCACCTTTTTTTTATAAAACCTTAAGTTATCTCGAGAATGTGACTTGAAAGTAGTTCTGGGATTTACATATTAATGAACTGAAACCTGCAACCCATTCTAAAAGATGAAAGACTTAACAGCAGTCTAGGTTTGTTCAATATATTGTTTCAGTTGCATGACACTGTAACCTTTTGCTATAAATTCTGTGTCTTGTGGTCCTGCTCCAGAACCACCTGATGAAAGAGCAGTGCTCTGAAAGCTAGTGCTTCCAAATGAACCTGTTGGACGATAAAGCTGGGTGTTGTGTGATTTTTAACTTTGTCCACCCCAGTCTAACACTGGCACATCATTCCACATCATTTCGTTGAAAAGTCAGGCCACTTTCCTCACCTTGGGGTTTCTTTTTGAAGTTCAACCATATTGGTGAGGTTGGGGTTAATGTGGAACAGAGATTCACTGTCCTGTTGTAATCTGACATCTGAGTGCTTGCTGTTAACGCTGAGTGCAGAGAAATGGAAAGTCTATTGCATTTAAATCCATCACTTGAACGCAAAAAATAACTCACCTAATTTAAAATTAAAACAAGCTTCCTGCTGGATTTAACAAAAGAACTGCATCTGCAGAAATCTCAATACACAATTGTAGCCTGCCTCTTAATAGCAGGCATTTAATATAAACATTCTCTAATTGCACATGATGCTGTCTATTTTATGATTTCCATTTAGTGACTGGATGCTGTTAAAGTCACTAATAATAGCTTCAGTGCTTCTCTTTTGACCTTTTTCTAATTTTAATTGACTCACTTGATATACACAGCGATAACAATAATTGTTTATCCGCATTAGACAAGCCAATAATTACTGTTTGTCAATTCTCTACAATAACTGAGCAGCCATGCTGGAAGTGAAAGAGAATCAGCTATCCTCTTGACACCTCCAACACAAGATCAGTGGGTGAAAAACATCCCACATAATTTCCGTAGATGTTACATATGATCCCTACAATAGCTTGAGCAAAAGAAGCAGTAGAACAGTAGCAACAGAGTGAAATTCCCTTAAATGTAAAAGTGTTTATTATTCTACCAGTTTGCCTGAAGTGTTATAGGAAGGGGTTTTGTTTATGTTATTAATATACAATTTTATAATTTTGCATTTTATTCCTCCCACATTGAGATTTAAAGATAAATGTGAAGCTTTCTTGTCAAAACATTGAAAAGTTTTTCTGAAGGTAACTGTTCCGTTCCTTCTGGTTTATTAATAGGTTGGGTTTTTAATACCACCTGATCTTCTGTGGCATCAATCTGTAATAGAGATTGGGCTGGCAATGATGTCAAACTGTCAGTACTTGATGCCATTACGCTGTTGAAATTGATAGCAAAATGCACAAAATTACACAGAACTCCAAACGTTGCTGTCAATTATCCTACTTCTGCACTATTTAGGTTTTGCAGATAGCAATTGACATTATTGTGGTTTTCTACATTAGCCCAAGCAAACTGTATCAGGATTGTGATGGGGCCCTTTCAGATAGAGAGCAGGAGAAATTCTTCACGCTGAGGATTGCAGAACTTTGAAACTCTCTGCCACAGGTGGAGACATGCCATCAAATATTTTCAGGCAGTGGCAGATAGATTGTTGTTGGGTAAGAGAACCAATGGTTATCTGAAGTAGGTGGAAATATGGAAGTTGAAACACCAATTGATCATCCATGATTCCATTAAATGTCAGAAATGGCTGAGAGGCCGAATGGTCTACTTCTGATCCTAATTCTGGACTTTCTCATTAATTGCGAAGCAAAGAACGAGCCAGGCAGGCAACATAAAAAGAACAAATGTAAGATATTGTAAAAAGTTTATTAGTCTGGCGATTTAAACCACATGCTGCTAGCTAAATGGAAATAAAACACTGAAGAGCAGTAATGACCCGTATTGATCAGTTATACAAAGTACTAACAGCTGTGACATTTCAAAGACAGCCTTGCTCACTGGCATCATGCAACCGGTCATTTCTTTAATATAATAAATGTTGCGTCTGTATAGCTTGATGAGGGAGGCAAAAAATTGCTACATATTCAGCGTCTCCTTTGTACTGTGACACGACAGCTTAAAGCCATACAGGTAGCAACTAATGTAGCTAGGGGCTGCACATTTTTTACATCTCTTTGGCAACATTTACAATATATTCATCAGTAGTCTGAATGGTTTTACAAAAATAGTATAGAGATTGCAGTTTAACTGATTTTCTACACTATTCCATATCAAACGCGGAGAGGCAGAAACACTAAATACTGTGGACTGAATACTGAGAGGCATGTTCAATGGGACAACATTTGTACTGGGATGTGGGCAAAGAATACTGAGTAGCCTCATCCAAACACTTCTTATCTGATGCCCGAGCAGATGAGGACTATAAGCAGATGGCATTATTGGCAAAAATGGTTCATTACAAATGGAGCCTGGTACAGTCTGCAGTGTCTATTTTCAGAAAACCCTCACAGTTGCTGTGTGTTGGAAAGATCAGCTTTTTTCCTCACTGTGGTAGGCTTGTGACATGAACAGTCTCCTCCGTATAATAAAATATTTCCTGTCAGACAGAGTCTGCTCCATCCCCACATCGGCTTGCAGTGAAATCCTTGGAATCCTGGTTAAATACAGGCCGGCTGGAGAGGGGAGAGGGCCCAGACCACACTGAGGAGACTTGAGAATTGCGCAGCAACGTTAACTCCCACAAGGTCATTGTAACAGTGCGTCCACCTGTGCTAGCAGCCAAAAACTCGCAATCAAATTGTCCAACAATTCAAAGCAATTAAAGTCATAGTGCGAAACATTCATTTGCGGTTCTGTCAGATCTTGTCCATTCGCTTTTTTATTTTCCAAAAATTAGAATTCCAGTCCAGGCTCAATGTGTGAGTCATTCCCTTTCACCCTCCTCAATGCTTTCTGGAAGGAATCAGGGGGAAAAAAAAGGAATTAGAGACATCACTGAAATATCCACAACCTCAGCATGTCTCAAAGACTGTGCTGTGGGAATGTGGGAAAGGCAGTCCGAGCTTCCACAAACATCAGTCCTAATAATGACTAGGTGAACTGTTCTCAGGAATTGGATTAGTGGTGCTGGAAGAGCACAGCAATTCAGGCAGCATCCAACGAGCAGTGAAATCGACGTTTCGCTGCTCGTTGGATGCTGCCTGAACTGCTGTGCTCTTCCAGCACCACTAATCCAGTATTTGGTTTTCAGTATCTGCAGTCATTGTTTTTACCTTGTTCTCAGGAATTGGCTGATGGATAAATACTGGCCAGAATATTGTGTGTAAGTGTGTGTGTGTGTGTGTGGCTGGGGGGAAAGGGAGAGAGAGGTGTTGGGGGAGTCCCCAGAGTGTCCCAGGAAATTTGGATTGACAATGTGTACTTGTTTCAATCTGCTTGGTGTTTCAGAGGTGACCTTGCAGCAAGATTGCAGCACAGTAAGGCACAAGGTAAAAACAATGACTGCAGATGCTGGAAACCAGATTCTGGATTGATTGGTGCTGGAAGAGCACAGCAGTTCAGGCTTTTGCCCGAAACGTGGATTTCGCTGCTCCTTGGATGCTGCCTGAACTGCTGTGCTCTTCCAGCACCACTCAATCCAGTGTTGGATGTGGGCTGTGTTGTAGACGCCCAGCGCTGAGCTGCGACAATGTAATGTGTATTGGGAATTTTTTTACCTGACTGTCATGCCAGTACTTTAAGGATGTCTTATTTCCAACTCATTTTGTAAACTCTGTAAAGTAATGCAACTACTTTTAATTCCTCTTTTGTATCCAAGATTTGTAGCGAGGTACGTGTACCTTAACGGGCAGACACTGTAAAAGCTCTTCACGGGACTCTTCCTATTGTACACGTGACAGTAAAGGATATTCTATCTCTAATTCTATTCTGGCCCATTGTTCACCTATTGCCAATCTGGGAATTATTTAGAATTCCTTGCTGGTCAGGTATTTCTTAAAATCTGTCCAAGGGCTATTGTAGGCTCAGCTCGCATTTACTGTCCGTCCCCAAACTCCCTGGAGAGATTCCACATTTACTGATCGTCCCCAAACACCCTGGAGAGATTCCATGTTTACTGATCGTCCCTAATCACCCTGGAGAGATTCCACATTTACTGATCGTCCCTAATCACCCTGGAGAAATCCCACATTTACTGCCCGTCCCTAATCACCCTGGAGAGATTCCACATTTACTGCCTGTCCCTAATCACCCTGGAGAGATTCCACATTTACTGCCCGTCCCCAATCACCCTGGAGAGATTCCACATTTATTGCTCGTCCCTAATCACCCTGGAGAGATTCCACATTTATTGCTCGTCCCTAATCACCCTGGAGAGATTCTACATTTACTGCCCGTCCCTAATCACCCTGGAGAGGTTACACATTTATTGTCCGTCCCTAATCAGTCTGTAGAGATTCCACATTTACTGCCCGTCCCCAATCACCCTGGAGTGGTTCCACATTTACTGCTCGTCCCTAAACACCCTGCAGAGATTCTCCAAATAGTCGTCATGACACAGAGAAGGAACGACAGGCATGCAAGCACACATCTCGTTTGAACAGAGTTTCTAAAGACACATCAGGGTCCATGTTCAGTTTAGATTTCTTGGAGCTGCCTGTGATTAAGAAGCAATGGGCACTGACTTCACATGGGTCCATCCAGTCAATTCATTTCAGAGGGCACTCAGCCAGTGGGAGCAGTGACCTCGGGAGACATCTGGATCTTTGTCAGGGTTCACATGGCTTGGCTATGGTGCATGAGCAGTTAAAAACTCCGACTCCTCAGTCAACTGCGGCCGTATCTGGGGTGAAATTCAGACAATGGGTACATCGGGAATCTTAGGCGAGGAGTCAGAAATTCAGAACTAGATACATTCAAAAGGCACCTCATTAAGAATCTGACTGCATCCACACACATAGAGATGCGAAATCTTCTACCTGTTTTATCTCAAAGCAGAATAATTGTTTCAGTGAGACAGATGCCAGTTTGTTTAGTGGGCCCCGTGGATCAACCACTGAAGGCATGGGTGGTAGGTGGTGGGGTGGTGGAAAGAGAAAGAGAGAGATGAATAGTCAGAGGGTCAGTCCTCTCACTTGCTGCCAGTGGAAAGATTTGAAGATCTGGAGGGACACGATACTATATTCTAACTTGTCCCAATTGAGGCGCAGCTTGGTCATCTGAAATTACCCACAGCTGTTCAGGATTGAAAGGCTGATGGAAATGTCAGCTGGGCTCACTCAGAGGGATAGTGTGGCATAATTTTACAGGCCAGGCATTTATACAGTCCTCAGGGTATCCTGAGAGACCGTATGGCCATTGAATTGCTTTTTGGAATGCAGTTCAGTAAGGGAACCATGTAAACATTTTGATAATTCTTTTCTTTAGGAAGAAGATTCCAGAGCCTCCGAAACAAAACCGTCAACCTGTTTCATTAGCAGGCCATTTGTAGAGTTCTTGCTTACCTCCAAGTGACTCAATTTCCGAGTCCAAGACATGAGTAATTGAGAACCGAGAGACAGTGGCCGGAGAGATAGTGAAGCGGGAGAAGTGGGTTTTCTGCGCCTGACTTTGTTCTAGCCCTGACGGAACAGCACCCGAGGCAGGGTCAGATGTCAAGGAGGAACCGTCAGGCTCTAACGATGACCGGACTGATACCAACGGAAAGTCATCATCCCACTCAAAGCCTCCACCTGACGCACATCGAAACATAGCACAGAAGTTAAATAGTGGTTTGACAATCAATTGGATATCCAAAAAAAGCAGAGTTTTAGAGTCACAGTTACAATGATGGAAACAATTTGACATTCAATAGGTCAACTCTTGATAACCACTCATTTCTCTCAGCAAGTTCATGCAATAAGTCAAGTCTTTACAATGGAAAGATTTTTGGCTTGATGCTTCTGGGAGTGCAAGACACCAAATTAGAAACATTTTCTATGATTTTCAATGTCAACAAAAAATGGTTTCGTCATGGTCTGAGAAGCTCCACACCAGCAGCATGCAAGTTAAAACTGTAACCAAGTGCCAACAGGAAGAAGAAAGTGGCAAGGTCCCAAGAGGACCCTGCTGTGAGAAGTTAAAAATCACACAACACCAGGTTATGGTCCAACAGGTTTATTTGGAAGCACCAGCTTTCAGAGCACTGATCCTCACCTGAT
Organism: Chiloscyllium punctatum; assembly: GCF_047496795.1. Lineage (NCBI taxonomy): Eukaryota > Metazoa > Chordata > Chondrichthyes > Orectolobiformes > Hemiscylliidae > Chiloscyllium > Chiloscyllium punctatum. Next base: position 55,977,410 of record NC_092777.1, read on the forward strand.
GAAGGAGCAGTGCTCCAAAAGCTAGTGCTTCCAAATAAACCTGTTGAACTATAACCTGGTGTTGTGTGATTTTTTTAACTTTGTACACCCCAGGCCAACATAGGCACCTCCAAATCATGCCTGCTGTGAGAAATACATTTTCAGCACTGGATACTTGCTGTGAATGGCAACAGCCAGCAGAGGGCAGTCACAAGTAGACCATGGGGCAGATATGCGCAGGATACAGACACAGTGAGAGATTTAACAGTGGAAAGAGAAGACAGACACTTCTAGTAATAACAAACCCGAAGCACAATTGGTGCGTTATCTATCAGGTGCCACAACATATCTTATAAAATTCTTTGAAGAACTACAGAGGGATAATTGACGGAAGGGGTAGTGGATGTGGTCTATATGAATTCCAGAAAACATTTGATGTGAAAGGTCGAGGGAGCGAGGGCTTTTCTGATTGGAGTGAAGAAGGATGAGAGGTGACTTGATAGAGATGTACAAGATGATGAGGGGCATAGTAGAGTGAATAGAGACTTTTTCCCAGGGCAGAAACGTCAATCAAGAGGGGGCATAATTTGAAGGTGATTGGAGGAAGTTTTGTGGAGATGTCAGAGGTAGGTTCTTTCCACAGAGTGTGGTGTGTGGGTGGAATGCACTGCCAGTGGTGGGAGTGGAGTCAGAGACAATACGGACATTTAAGTGACTCTTGGAAAAGGCACATGGATGATAGTAAAATTAAGGACATGTAGGTTAGTTTGATCTTAGAGAAGGATAAAAGGTCGGCACAACATCGCGGGCTGAAGGGCCTGTACTGTGCTGTGTTCTATACTGCACTTGGTAGCACACTGCATTAAGGAGGATTGCTTCACATTAACTGGGAGATTACTGGGAAGTAAAAAGCCAAGCAATTTCAATTCCTCAGACTGGGTCTATGTTGCCGCTGATGGTATTTACTCTTGGCATAGGTAATTTGGGCTCAGAAAGTAAAGGGACTATTTAAGATCTGATGTTGAGATGTCATGACCTTGAGAAATACTGGATATTGTGACAGAGTCTGAAGACTGCAGGACGATATTGATGGATGGAATGGGCAGGTATAGAGAGAAAGGGAAAAATCATTGTATTATGTATTACAAATAGATTTTAATATTTTAAATGGAATTCATGATCAGAAAGACTTTATGAAGAGAATACAAATCTCTGGTAATAATTTGTACTTGGATAGTACCTTAGAAATATAGTGAAACATCCTCAATGTGCTTCATAGATCATCATCAAATAACATTTAACACCACATAAGGTAATATTACAAGCCATCAAAAGTTTGGATGGAGTGGTATGTTTCAAGAAGCTACTTATGGGAAGATACACAAATGCAACAATTGAAGGAGGAAATTCCAGACCTTAAGGCATCAACTAGGCCTAACCATCTTCAGCTGCTTTATCAATGACATTCTGTCTATCAGAAGGCCTGAAGTGGGGATGTGCTCTGATGCTATCCTCTCTGATCAATCTAAGCAGCAGCATAGGACACTAATAGAAGACATTTTAGTGAGTTTTGAGAAGATTTGTAGCTCAGGTTGAGGCTCTGGATGTAGGTTTGCTCACTGAGCTGGAAGGTTCATTTTCAGACGTTTCGTCACCGTAGTAGGTAACATCTTCAGAGAGCCTCCGGATGAAGCCTTTGTCCGGAAGCTCACTGAAGATGTTACCTAGTATGGTGACGAAATGTCTGAAAATGAACCTTCCAGCTCAGCGAGCAAAGCTACATCCAGAGAAGAAATTTTCACAAATATTTACAATGGGGCTGTTCAGATTGTTTTAAATCAGCTTGTTCCAGAAATGTTGTTAAACACCTCTGGAGCAGGTGGCACCTGAACATGTGACTCCTGGCTCAGAGGTGGGGACACTACCATAAGTGTCCTCATAGTCAGAAGCTATCATTATTGTTTCAACCTGTTCAAAGGTGGCTTTATACACCTTTGGAGCAGGTGAGACTTGAACCCTGGCCTCCTATTTCAGAGGTCAGGACATTACCACTGCACCACAAGCAGCTAACAGTGCTGCTAGCTCCAATCTCTTTGACTGTGTCTGTTGTCTGTCACGTAATGTCTGCCAAATTATTTCCAACAATGAGGAAGCAGTATTGAATATTTCCCAATCTGCAGCATATTGTAAATATATTGCTCAAACTGGAAGCTTTTGGTTTAGAAATTCAGATTACTTTCTTCAGAGGCATTCTCATCCGATGAATGTTTGGAAGTATTCTGCCCCTGTGTTGCCGTGGAAACACCAGTCCCTTTATTTTGCAACTCTTCAGGATGGTGCTGAAATGTTGGGTCAACATCTGGAATGTTCTGCTCACTGAGTTCACCCGTTGGACTTTCCTGAAACAAAATAATTCCACGTTTGAGTGCACTTCAAGTCACTGGCTGGTGATCTGCCACTTTCTATTTCTCCCTGGGAGACAGTATGGTTGAATTTAGAATACAGATAGAAAGTGTGAAGATAAAATCCAATACCAGGGTCCTGTACTTAAACAAGGGAGACTACAATAGGATGAGGGAGGAGGTGGCTAAATTAGACTGGAAGCAAAGACTTTATGATGGGACAGTTGATGAACAGTGGAGGACTTTCAAAGCAACTTTTGAAAGTGCTCAGTAAAAGAAAAAAAACAGTGAATAGGAAGGACTGTAGGAAAGGGGTAATCTGCCATAGGTGTCTAAGGAAATAAAGGAGGCTATCAAATTGAATAAGAAGGCATACAAAGTAGCCAAAATCTGTGAGAAACTAGAAGACTGGGAAAGCTTTAAAGGTCAACAGAAAGTCACAAAAAGAGCTATAAAGAAAAGTAAGATAGGTTATGAGAAAAAATTAGCCCAAAATATAAAGACAGATAGCAAACATTTCTGTAAAAATATAAAACAAAAAAGAGTGGCTGAAGTAAACATTGGTCCTTTCGAGGATGAGAAGGGGGATTAAGTAATGGGATATGAGGAAATGGCTGAGGCATTGAACAGGTATTTTGTATTGGTCTTCACAGTGGAGGACATGAATAACATGCCAGTAATTGACAAAGAGATGAAAGTAGGTGAGGACCTGGAAACAATCATTTGCACAAAGGGGTAGTGTTGGACAAGTTAATGGAGCTAAGGAATGTATCCCAGGGAACAGGAAGAGTTGGCAGGAGAAATAGCAACTGCACTCGTGGTAATTTTCCAAAATTCACTGGATTTTGGGGCAGTTCCAGAAGATGGAAAACAGCAAAAGTGATGCCATTGTTTAAGAAGGGTGGTAGGCAGAAGATGGGGATTTATAGACCTGTTAGATGAACTTCTGTAGTGCGGAAAATGCTTGAGTTTATTATCAAGGAAGAAATAGCAAGGCATCTGATAGAAATTGTCCCCTTGGGCAGATGCAGCATGGGTTCATGAGGGTCAGATTTAACTAATCTTTTGGAATTCTGTGAAGACATTATGAATACAGTGGACAACAGGCACCTAGTAGATATGGTGTAATTAGATTTCCAAAAGGCATTCGACAAGGGACAGCATAAAAGGCTGCTGCATAAAGTTAAGATGCAAGGGGTTAGAGGTAATGTATTAACATGGATAGAGGATTGGTTAACCAACAGAAAACAAAGAGCAGAGAGAAAGGAATGCTATTCTGGTTGGCAATAAGTGACTAATGATGTACCTCAGGGATCAGTGTTAGGACCGCAATTATTTACAATTTATATAGATGATTTGGAATTGGGCACCATGTGTAGTATGTCAAAGTTTGTGAATGACACTAAGATGAGTGTAGTATGTATGGTGGAGCAAAGTGTGTAGAGGACTGTGAAACTTTGCAAAGAGACACAGATACTAGTTTGAGTGGTCAAAGGATAACTAGTTAGTTATGGTAGGGGATTTTAACTTTCCAAACATCGACTGGGACTGCCATAGTGTTAAAGGTTTAGATGGAGAGGAATTTCTTAAGTGTGTACAAGACAATTTTCTGATTCAGTATGTGGATGTACCGACTAGAGAAGGTGCAAAACTTGACCTACTCTTGAGAAATAAGGCAGGGCAGGTGTCTGAGGTGTCAGTGGGAGAGCACTTTGGGGCCAGCAACCATAATTCTATTCGTTTTAAAATAGTGATGGAAAAGGATAGACCAGATCTAAAAGTTGAAGTTCTAAATTGGAGAAAGGCCAATTTTGACGGTATTAGGCAAGAACTTTCGAAAGCGGATTGGAGGCAGATGTTCGCAGGTAAAGGGACGGCTGGAAAATGGGAAGCTTTCAGAAATGAGATAACAAGAATCCAGAGAAAGTACATTCCTGTCAAGGTGAAAGGGAAGGCTGGTAGGTATAGGGAATGCTGTATAACTAAAGAAATTGAGGGTTTGGTTAAGAAAAAGAAGGAAGCATATGTCAGGTATAGACAGGATAGATTGAGTGAATCCTTAGAAGAGTATAAAGAAAGTAGGAGTATACTTAAGAGGGAGATCAGGAGGACAAAAAGGGGACATGAGATAGCTTTGGCAAATAGAAATTCAGGAGAATCCAAAGGGTTTTTACAAATATATTAAGGACAAAAAGGTAACAGGGAGAGAATAGGGCCCCTCAAAGATCACAAGGCGGCTTTTGTGTGGAGCCACAGAAAATGGGGGAGATACTAAATGAGTATTTAGCATCAGTATTAATGTGGAAAAGGATATGGAAGATATAGACTGTAGGGAAATAGATGGTGACATCTTGCAAAATGTCCAGATTACAGAGGAGGAAGTGCTGGATATCTTGAAATGGTTAAAGGTGGATAAATCCCCTGGACCTGATTAGGTGTACCCGAGAACTCTGTGGGAAGCTAGAGAAGTGATTCCTGGGCCTCTTGCTGAGATATTTGTATCATCAATAGTCACAGGTGAAGTGCTGAAAGACTGGAGGTTGGCAAACGTGGTGCCACTGTTTAAGAAGGGTGGTAAGGACAAGCCAGGGAACTGTAGACCGGTGAGCCTGACCTCGGTGGTGGACAAATTGTTGGAGGGAATCCTGAGGGACAGGATGTACATGTGTTTGGAAAGGCAAGGACTGATTCGGGGATAGTCAACATGGCTTTGTGCGTGGGAAATCATGTCTCACAAACTTGATTGAGTTTTTTGAAGAAGTAACAAAGAAGATTGATGAGGGCAGAGCAGTAGATGTGATCTATATGGACTTCAGTAAGGCGTTCGACAAGGTTTCCTATGGGAGACTGGTTCGCAAGCTTAGATCTCATGGAATACAGGGATAACTAGCCATTTGGATACAGAACTGGCTCAAAGGTAGAAGACAGAGGTTGGTGGTGGAGGGTTGTTTTTCAGACTGGAGGCCTGTGACCAGTGGAGTGCCACAAGGATTGGTGTTGGGTCCTCTACTTTTTGTCACTTACATAAATGATTTGGATGCGAGCTTAAGAGGTACAGTTAGTAAGTTTGCAGATGACACCAAAATTGGAGGTGTAGTGGACAGCGAAGTCGGATACCTCAGATTACAACAGGATCTTGACCAGATGGGCCAATGGACTGAGAAGTGGCAGATGGAGTTTAATTCAGATAAATGCGAGGTGCTGCATTTTGGGAAAGCAAATCTTAGCAGGACTTATACACTTAATGGGAAGGTCCTAGGGAGTGTTGCTGAACAAAGTGACCTTGGGGTGCAGGTTCATAGCTCCTTGAAAGTGGAGTTGCAGGTAGATAGGATAGTGAAGGTGGCATTTGGTATGCTTTCCTTTATTGGTCAAAGTATTGAGTACAGGAGTTGGGAGGTCATGTTGCGGCTGTACAGGACATTGGTTAGGCCACTGTTGGAATATTGCGTGCAATTTTGGTCTCCTTCCTACTGGAAAGATGTTGCCAAACTTGAAAGGGTTCAGAAAAGACTTACAAGGATGTTGCCAGGGTTGGAGGATCTGAGCTACAGGGAGAGGCTGAACAGGCTGGGGCTGTTTTCCCTGGAGCATCGGAGGCTGAGGGGTGACCTTATAGAGGTTTACAAAATTATGAGGGGCATGGATAGGATAAATAGACAAAGTCTTTTCCCTGGGGTTGGGGAGTCCAGAACTAGAGGGCATAGGTTTAGAGTGAGAGGGAAAAGATATAAAAGTGACCTCAGGGGCAACATTTTCATGCAGAGGGTGGTACGTGTATGGAATGAGCTGCCAGAGGATGTGGTGGAGGCTGGTACAATTTCAACATTTAAGAGGCATTTGGATGAGTATATGAATAGGAAGGGTTTGGAGGGATATGGGCCGGGCGCTGGCAGGTGAGAGTAGATTGGGTTGGGATATCTGGTCGGCATGGACGGGTTGGACCGAAGGGTCTGTTTCCATGCTGTACATCTCTATGACTGGCAGATGGAGTACAATGTTAATAAATGTGATGTCATCCATTTCAGTTGGAATAACAGTGAAAAGGACTATTACATGAATGGTAAGAAATTGCTGTGCAGAGGGACCTGGGTGTCCTTGTGAATGAATCAGAGAAAGTTGGTCTGCAGGTGCAGGAGGTAATTAGGAAGGTAAATGGAATTTGCGAAAGGGATTGAGTTTAAAAGGAGAGCGGTAATGTTACAGCTGTACAAGGTGCTGGTGAGGCCACACCTGGAGTACTGTGTACAGTTTTGGTCTCCTTACTTGAGAAAGGATGTACTGGCACTGGAGGGGGTGCAGACAGGTTCACCAGGTTGATTCCGGAGTGGAGGGCGTTGGTTTATGAGGAGGGACTGAGTAGACTGGGATTGTATTCATTGAAATTCAGAAGAATGAGGGGGGAGTCTTATGGAAACATATAAAATTATGAAGGGAATAGTTAAGATAGAAGTAGAGAGGATGGGTCGACTGGCAGGACAAGAGGGCATTGCCTCAAAATCTGGGGGAGCAGACCTCGGACTGAGTTGAGAAGGAACTTCTTCACCCAGAGTGCCGTGAATCTGTGGAATTCCCTACTCAGTGAAAAGGTTGAGGCTTCTTCAGTAAATGTTTTTAAAGCTAAAATAGATGATTTTTTGAACAATAAAAGAATGGAGGGATACAGTGAGAGGAGCTGAGGCCATGAAAAGATTAGTCATGTTGTTATTGAAGGGCTGGACAGCCTACTCCTGCTCCTAGTTCATATGTTATATTTGTTTGGAGTAAGTAGTGGAACGAGTGATCAGCAGGACATGATTTTAGTTTTGTATTGTTAATTATTTCATTCACTGAGCATACAGTGTTTATTTCCAGGGTGAGTTCACAGTACAGACACCTTGAGTGGTTTTTATAACTGTGGCATGGCAGAGACGGTTTGAGAAACGGCACTACGCTGATGGGGGATAGAAGAGAAGAAAGCAGCTCAGCTGAATAACCCGTGCAGTGCCTTCACCTGATGCAGAGTGAATGGTTGGGATGCCACCAGGATTGGGTGCCTCAGGCAGGGGGTCACAGTGTGTGCGCATAGGATGGCCACAGTCACAGTTTGGGCTGTTCCTCATTTATTCCATTGAAGGAGTGAATGGCCACATCTCCTCCTGCCCAACTCACAGGCCGAGAGGTATGTTCAGATGTTTGTGTTGGGGGGGGGGGGGGGGTGGGGGTGGGTAGGTACAGACCTCCCTCCTCGGATCAGTGAACAGACTGCCGTTGGAGATGGGGTGGTGCCTGATGGGAGGTGCATGCCCATGCAGCAGTGTGTAGGGGCTGCAGTGTATTCCAGTAGGGATTTCAGACAGGCGATCGGGGTGGTGAGGAAAGGTGTTTGAGGTCCTGTGTCACTGGGAGTGCTGAGTGAGCTGTCAGTCTGTGGTGTTTTGAGAGCTGGATATTTTCCCTGTGGATATCAGAAGCACAGGGAGGAGACAGTAACTTTCCTTCGGCCCTCCTGCCAAAATGGGTTTTCCAGCCCGAAAATCTGCAAACGAATGTTGTCAAGTCAGCAAGTGAACCCTGGTCATTGGGCTGCTGGGACAAGCAATTAAAACCCACTGGAAAACGGATCATTTGGAGACCAGATGAGATCAAATTATGGGATGCTTGGGGATGTGACGAGTTCAAAGGAAAGTAGTTTCAGGTTCTGAATTCAGAAATGTTTCTGTAAACTGCAGATCACAAGGACACACCAGTGCAGATCGGTAAGATTCTTAACACAGATTGTACCATTTAAAGTACTCGCTAAGAAAGATGACAATGTTGCATTGTTCAGCAAAGTGACAGCAGGCGCTGCAAAATGAAAGTTGTGCTCCAGCATTTCACAATGTTAATTCTCAGTGTATCACAGTAAAACGTAAACAAACAGAGCCACCTTTGAACGTTTATAAGAGCACATTCATTAACGCCGTACACTCAACCTCAGTAATGGTTAGCTGAAGGATCATAATGAGGGGAGACACAGTTACATCAGCAATCTGTGGGCAGAGGGCAGCAGAACCACTTTACACAGAGAGTTACAAGCCTGGGAATTATATTTCCAATGACAGAGGCTGTGGTAGAAATTATGCCAATGTTCAGGGTTAAACTGGAGAGGCTGAAGGAAAAGGAGGGGCATGACCTATCTCTTTATACCTGCCTTTGGCCTATATCCCTTCATGTCTTTGCTTAACAAATATTTCTCTATCTCGGATTTAAAAAGAAACAACTGAACAATGCAGGCATCCATTGCCATTTATGGAAGAGAGTTGCAAACATTTACCACCCTTTGTGTGTAGGAATACTTCCGAACATCTCCCCTGATTGGTGTGGCTTAATTCTCAGACTCTGCCCCCTTCTTGTAGAATCCCCAACCACTGGATTATAGTGGAAAAGAGTTTATCTTTATCTACAGTGTCTTCATCTGTAAACTTGAAGATTTCAATCAGATCACCCTTTACCTTTTTAAATTCTAGAGAAAACAGGCCTAATTTGTGTCATCTATCCTTATAACTCCTAAAGTCCAGGTATAATTCTTGTCAACCTACATTGTACACCCTCCAAAGCTGTGGTACCCAGACCTACTCGCTCCAAATCGGCTTCTAACTGCAGCATCACTTCTGCCTCCTTATAGATTCATAGAGTCATAAAGATGTACAGCAAGGAAATAGATCCTGCCGATCAGAAATCCTGAATTAATCTAGTCCCATTTGCCAGCACCCGGCCCATATCCCCCCAAACCCCTCCTATTCATACACCCATCCAGATGCCTTTTAAATGTTGTAATTGTACCAGCCTCCAGCACTTCCTCTGGCAACTCATTCCATACACACACCACCCTCTGCGTGAAAAAGTTCCCCATTGGGTCTCTTTTAAATCTTTTCCCTCTCACCTTAAATTTATACCCTCTAGTTCTGGATTCCCCCAGCCTGGGGAAAAGACCTTGACTATTCACCCTCTCCATGCCCCTTATGATTTTATAAACCTCTATAAGGTCACCCCTTGTCCTGTGATACTCCAGGGAAAACAGCCCCAGCCTGTTCAGCCCCTCCCTATAGCTCAAACCCTCCAACCGTGGCCACATTCTTGTGAATCTTTTCTGAATCTTTCCAAGATTCACAACATCTTTCTGATAGCAAGGAGGACAGAACCGAATGCATTGTTCCAACAGTGGCCTAACCAATGTCCTGGACAGCTGCAACATGAACTCCCAGTGTACTGACCAGCAAAGGCAAGCATACCAAATGCCTCTTCACTGCCCTGTCTTCCTTGATGTGACTCTACTTCCAAGGAACTTTGCACCTGTACTCCAAAGTCTCTTTGTTTGGCAACACCGCCCAGTGCTATAGATGTACAGGCCAGCATTCCACTCACTTTCTTGATTACTTTATGCACCTGTTTGTGAGATGTTAAAGATCTCTTCATCTGAATCTTCAAGTATCTTTGGATGTCCACTTTATTTCACGTCATACCATTTAGAAAGTACTCTGATCTATCCTTTTTCAGTACAAAATGGATTACCTCACACTTGCTTACACTGAACTCCATCTGCCACAGTTTTGCCCATTCACTTAGCCTATCAATATCCCTTTATAATTTTATGCTGTCATCCACACTGTCTGCAATGCTGCACAACCTGTGTCATCAGCAAACCTAGATATCTGACCTTTTAATGTCATTATCCCATGTCCTAACATAGACCTTTCTGATTCACCACTGGTCACATCCTGCCAATTAGAGGACCTAATCATGATTATAGACTACAACAACCTCCCCACTCACCGATATTAGACTAAAGGTCTGTAATTCTCTGATTTTTCTCTTTTGTCTTCTTAAAAAGCAGAGTGATGTACAAAAACTGGAGTGACTTTAACACTGAGCATCATCATTCTGCAAATTTGGTAAATGCTACAATCAATAACACAATTTACTCAGAGCAATGTACTGAACACTTAGAAAGTGATTCCTTTAATCAACTGAACCATGGACTCAAATGCGACACTAACACATTTGGAAATATTGCAAATTAATATGATCAATTATTAATACTTGTTGAGTAATTGTGCCAGCTATAAAACTTTATCGAATGTCACTGTTGACTCTGGAAAGATAAACAAATCACATGGTTTCACTTACTGGATGAAGTTTTGATGTGAGTACATTAAACAGGAGCTTCAGACAAAATGCAAATGTGTCTATCTGATGACACATGTTAAAGGAAGCACTGTTTCAGATCTGCATAGTTTTAAAGAGGGAATTCATCACATCACCTTATTAAATAGTACAAATTTAACAGCCATGTTGAAGAATAAAGAAGTACATTTCTTGGCTTCAATACACTTGAACTAGAAAAAGGCAGAATTCCAGAAACATCTAATTTAGTTTCACCCTGATATTCAGTCTCCAAAGTGTACACCATTTGCCAAATTTACAGAGATCACTAAACTAAAGGACTTGGCAGCTTCTGTTTGGGGTCATGGAAACGTTCAAGAGGATATGGATGGGATTGGACAGTGGGCAGATAGGTGGTAGATACAGTTTAATGGGGAGTTCATCTGGAAGGGAAATGCAAACAATGAAAACATTTATCTAATGGCAAGACTGAGAGGTGTGAATGGATAGATAGACTGAAACATTAAGTTCAAAATTGCTAAGAGGACTTCATTTTTTAAAAAAGGAGCAAATGTTAATGACAAATTTGTATGAACTGTAGGTCCCACAACACCGTGAACAGTTTTAGGAGCCCTGTAACTGAAAAGCGATTGATGTTGTAGAAAATATACATCAGTTCCCAGACTGATCCCCAGGGATAAGACGTTATACTGAGGATGGAAGAGGCTTGAGATTGCAGGACTGTTTTCACTCTGAATTTAGAGGCAATTCAATACAGCACAGGAACAGGCTCTTCGTCTCAACAAGCCTGTGCCAGTTCTAATTCTTATTTAGATCTGTTACTTGTTGCCCACAAGTGATTTCTATCCATCTGTTCGCCTCCTGTTTATGTGTCTATCAAGATACACCTTATATGTTCCTATTGTACCTGCTTCCACCACATCTACTGGCAGTGCATCCAAGCTCCCACCACCCTCTGTGTGAAACATTTTCCCCGCACTTCTCCCCTCAACTTTCCCCTCTCACCTTAAACCTGTACCACCTTGTACTTGACCTTTCCACATTGGGAAAGAGTCTCTGACTATCCATGTTAGCTATATCTCTCATATCAGGTCATCAGGTCGCCCCTTAAGTCTCAGTCTTTCCAGTGGAAACAATCCGAATTTATCCAACCTCTCTCATAATTAAAACCCTCCAGGCCAGGCAACATCCTGGTAAACCTTCTCTGTACTCACTCCAAAGCATCCACGTCTTTCTGGTAGTGTGACGACCAGAACTGCATGCAATATTCCAAACGCGGCCTAACTAAAGTTCTCAATCCAACCATTGTTTCTTTTACTTTCTCCATTTCCTTACATCCTCTCTTTATTCACACATTCCCACTTTCCTAATCCCCGATCACTCCTTCCCCATTGGTCAACTGGATGTGACTGACTGTCACTGGGGTCTTGAGAATGCTCAGTGGCCACTGATGTCAGACCAATGGGAAGCCGGGGAAGAAATGGCAGCGAGGAAGCATCCCACATGGGGAAAGGCCTAAGTGTGTTCTGAATGAAAGCTTCATCTTTTTGGGAAGGAGCAGGGCACACATTTTCAATCTGGGGAAGAGGAACAGGTCAACATTGTGAATGCTGTAGAAGGTAAGAGAGGCGGCTGTTGTGATGTATTGTCAAATTGTGGAATTTGGGTTCATATGTTAGAAGTTTTATTTTAAAGGGATAAACGTCATCCAGGACAACAGGGGAACTCCAGTCACCTTCAGGAAATGTCATATGATCCACTTGTGCTATCACATTACATGTCGTTGAAAGTTTGGAATTCTATAGTTCTCTGTACTGTGCTGACCTTATATTCATGTCTCAGAATTGAGGCTTAAATCTTCTGACTCCGAGAGGGACTGACACTGCACTGATGGACAGAAACCTGAAAACCCAATACATCCCGTTTCATGTGCATCGAGTGATGAGGAACAGTAGAAGGGAAATCAACTTATGTCTAGAAGATAAACAACAGAAGTTATGGGGTCTAGCTCAGACACCTTCCCAGAGGAAACTGGAGTCCTCCTCAATTACAGCAAATAATGGTGCAATTTTGCTTATAATGCCTGACTCAGAAAATATTCTCAACCAAGGTTTTCATGAGGAGCATTCTGATGTCAGCCTTATCCATCAGTTTTATACCGATGCCTCTGTGTCTTACCGTTGTGTTTCATCTTCAAATTATGCTTTGGATTAGCCTTTTCTATTTCACTTAAGATCTTACATACTGACAGACATTGGAGTCATAGATATGTACAGCATGGAAACAGACCTTTCGGTCCAACCCGTCCAGGCCGACCAGATATCCCAACCCAATCTAGTCCCACCTGCCAGCATCCGGCCCATATCCCTCCAAACCCTTCCTATTCATATACCCATCCAAATGCCTCTTAAGCGTTGCAATTGTACTAGCCTCCACCAGTTCCTCTGGCAGCTCATTCCATAAACGTACTACCCTCTGCATGAAAAGATTGCTCTTGATGGCTGGTTAGATAACTAACTCTCTAAGCTGGTGCACCAATCTGGTAAAACAAGTGGAAAATGTTTAGGACCCACCCTACCTGGTCAAAAAGGTAGACAGTGACGTCATCGTAGAAAGACACTACTTTTTTCTTCCGGTCAAGATCATCACAAAAGGTCTCACACACCAAATTCGGCAACTTGAGAAGACTTCTTAGATTCTTCCCATCATCCTTCTCTGTCACAATAATGGGAACAGTGGGAAGTTCTTCCTCGCTCTCTTCACTGTGTTCCTGAATGTTATAGATGCCAAGTTCTTCATCAGAGTCATCACTTTCATCATCATCCTCATCCTCTTCCTCTCCTTCTTCCCCCTCAAAGCCCTGTCGGGGTTCTTTCTTGAGGTCTAATAAAGGGAGCTCCAATGACAACTGAACTGACTGTATTTTGGGAACAATGCAGCTCTCCAACTTTTCTTCAATGTTCAAGGAATACATTTGAAATTTCCTTGTCTCAACATCAGTGCACTGAATTGCAACCGACTCGCTACATTGCTCAGTTAATTGTTCTTCCAGTATTAATTCTGTGCCGTCAAAGATGCAGCCTGAGGTTTTGTGAGGGTACCCTTTCTTACGTGAAGATACCTGTTTTTTCAGAAGGTTTTCTGAATTGTAGCTGCTTTGAAGCAACCCATCACTGTTCTTCAAATTGGAGCCGCCTGCTTCTTCTAATATCTGCTCACAAAGTACATCGTCAGGTTGAATCGCCTTCTCATCATTCTCAATTTCTACGTCCTGCTTGTGAAACCCCTCATTTGTTGCAGAACTACTGAATTGTGATCCTGGTTTGGGTTCTGCTGTTGCCAATGCAACTGCATCTGCCTTATTGGGTGCAGCATCCATTTGTTTTTCAATGAGAATAGAAACCTCTTCAGAGCAGCCGTTTTGACAGCTCACTAAGTCCTCTGCAGGATCATGATGTAACCTTGGGATCAAATTGCCATTCTCTAAATTTGACCCTGCAGTCTCCAGGCTTTCAGTGAGCCGCAGGTCAGTCTGTTTGGGGGTCTGTGAAGAACCCAAGTACACATAGTCAACATCTTGTAAAGGACTCTCTGTGAGATCTCCTTCATTTAGTTCTAGCAGATCAATCTCACCTTGCACAAGGTCATCTTTCTCTGAATCTAAGGTTTGATATCTTTCGGACTCAGCATCATAGTCTGAGAAATACGCCGAGTCCCTGTAGGGATTCTTTTCATTGATGGACTGTGGCTCCGAGTCTTGCAACATTTCAACACCATCACTGCCCAGCTTCAGCGCAGCAGCACTACTGGGTTTGCTCACTTTGGTGAACAGCTCGGGGTCCTTCTGTTCAACCGGTTCCTTCAAGACAAATTCGGGAGATTCAAAGTTCTCCGTGTCGTAGCCACTGTCTGCAGCCTTTGGTTGGAGCGATGAATAATGTGACGTCGGGCTGTACATTTCACAGGAACTCGTCGTCGACGGGATGTCGAGAGACTCGAGGGAATCTGGAGTCCCTACAAGTTTCTGCAGAGATTTGTGAGAGAGAACGAGATCACTGTTTTCATAGTCCTGTGTTAAGTCTGTAAATATTCCTGACGTGATATCTGTTTCATCCTCATCGCTGCAGCCGTCAGTTCCAGTAAAGCTTACACTGGAAAATGTCTTTACTGGAGAGCTGTCAAGCTCTTTTGATTCCACATCAGATGAAAAGCAAGTGTCACTTTTATCAGCTGTATCGAACTGGGGAGAGCTTGTGAATTCCCTGACTACAGTCTCCACCTGGTACGTATCATTGACCATTTCTATTTCCGAAAGAATGGCATTGCTGTCTCTGACTTCTATTTCAATCCTCAGTTGGGTTGGATTATGAATCTCTTCTCTATCAATCTTTAATTGATTTGTTTCTTGAACATTAACATCCAATTGATCACTCACACTGGATCTGTCTGTATCTGGTCCAGCTAAATCCATTTCACCACTGTCCGTCTGGATCCTGGTATTGCTATAGGCACCAAGGGCACTGCTCTTCACAACCTGGCCAAGTAATGGGTCTACAAGGTCTTCACTTCTCGTAGATTGTAATCTGTCAGAAATGAGAATCTGACTTTCCTCTTGCTGCGGTATGTTATATAAAGCAGTGGAGAGTGACTGATCAAAACTTTGACTGTCCCAGTCAACTTCTTTGCACTTTGCCTTCCAATTAGAGGACCCATTCTCTGTTTCTGGGGTCAAAGGAATCACTGTGGAGTTGTGTGTGTCTGCTGTGTGAAGTAAAGAGAGAGGCTCAACATTTCCCACCTTGTGCAGGTCTGGTTCTGAAAATTCCGTTTGAAATAATTCTCTGCCAACGTCTACCTGTTCAAGCAACTGTTTTGTTAAATCTATCCTGTTGTTATTTAGGAAATTACTGGATTCCCATGATTTTATCCCAGAGGGAAAGAGGTTTTCATCTTCAGTGCTCGATGATGATGTTGTACTCTTTCTGGATGGCAGTCCAGCTGGTGAAGGGTCACCGACTATGAGCTTTTTCACCGATTCCAAATCATCAACTGAATGCAACGCTGTATTTACAGAAGGTGCAGCATAATCGAACACTTCAGCAGCTGGTGATTGGAAAGTTCTATCTGATCCAGTCTCATCCAGCTCGTGGTAAGATGTGACAAGCAGGGCACTGGAGTCTCTGAAGGAACTTGTTACCACAGGAGATATTCCCAAAGGATCCTCACTACTGTTTTCTCCCGCACTCTGTACTTTCCAGTCGCTACCATTTTCAGAGTAATTCTCTAACAAATATTGATTAGCATCATCTACCGTGAATTGTTCATAGTATGATTGGCTCTTATTCTTGCTAAAGTACTGACTGTCTTCCCAGGAATCTTGGGTTGCTGACGATACCTGACCCAAAAGAGGTTCCATGGTCAAGGATAAAGTCGGGCTGTTCTCACAATCATCTATGTTGTCCCTTCCTTGTAATCCTTGCCAAGACGATGACTCCATGTGCACGCTTGAATCATACTCAGGGCTATAGGAACACATGGTATAGTCCAGGTCCATATTGCACTCAGTCGGTTCCTCTATCCGGATATAGTATTCGCCGGTTACAGAAGGGCTATGTGCACTGATCACTGGCACAATGCCTGGAGGCTGCAGATTCTGCGGCATGTTGGACTGCTGCTTCGATTCATAGAAGGAGTTGGAGGAGACGGGTGAGACACTCAAACTCAGCCTTCCCGATGCACTGCTAGGAAAGTAGATCTCTTGGTACTGGCTGCTGCCGTGGCTCAGGCCAGCCGTAGATGGCGGAAAGTTGTCCATTTGAGTGTGGTCCCACTTATACTCAAAGTTAAGGCCTTGACTTGTCTCAGTCACCGTTAACACATCATCCACCTCAGTGTGAAAGCCATCGGTTCCAAACTGCTCCAGGAGTGGAAAGGATGAGGCCTCCGCTGTGTGGCTGGTGCTGGAGCCACTTGGTTTCATCGCATTCCAACGCTTCTCAAACTCTTCCTCTGCCTCGTTGGATGCTTTTGCACAAAGGTAGCTGAGAAGCAGATGTACCTCATCTGCTGTGGGTCGTTGGTCTGGTTGCAGCCAACAGAACTGCATCACCTCGTACCTGTGACCAACATGAGAGATTTAAAACAAAAAGGATCTGGGCCTGGCAATACATTGTAAGTGATTCCTGGAAAGAATATACTTCGTTTAGAGTTAGGAATGAAAGTATAATGTCAAAACAGCAAAAGGTGGCATAATTATTATTTGCAATAGAATCTATTTTTTAAACAACTTACAGCTTACGGAGACTGATGTTCATGATGCATAGGTTACAGCACCATTATAATTTACAGCAGTGTATCGATTATGAATCACTGGAATTTATAACAACTGCACAGGACATGGTTGTTAGACATTTAGTTCCAGTGTGGGTGTATATAACTATTTGAGTTTTTGTGGTACACAGCAATGGTTTATAAAGGTGAAATTTGTACACTGGAATCTGTGTGAAATTAAAATTAGAATCTCTGCAGTGCAGATAGAGACTGTTCAGCTTAAGAAATCTGCACTGACCCTCCCACGATCCCCACTCTACATCCATAACCAGTAACTTAGCATAGTTTAACCTATCTCACCTGCACAAAATGGGCAATCGCCTATGGCCAATCCACCTAACCTACACATCTTTGGACTGTAGGAGGAAACCAGAGCAAATTCACAGAGAGAACATGCAAACTGCACACAGGCAGTAACCAGAGGATGGAATCGAACCCAGGTCCCTGGTGCTGTGAGGTAGCAGTGATATCCACTGTGCCACCCATTAGGTCCATGTTACAAGATAATTATCATTATATAACTCTTGAAAAGCTGTTGGTTGCTGGTTAGTTCCTGCTTCGGCAAACAAAGCGTACATACAAACAGCGAAGGTATTGACGTACCATCGGTCAGAGAGTGGTAGGTTCAACAAGGGTTTTGGCAGTTTCAGCTGCTGCTCTTTAATAGCATACGTCAGCACCTCCTTATCCGAACACCGGTGATACGGCTGGTTACCAAACTCAAACAGTTCCCATAAAGTTACACCCAGGGACCTGTGCATAGTAAAATAGAAACACCGAGAAAATAAGTTTAGAATTAAGGAAGGAGACAGTCACAATTCTTACAAATCCCCAGTATTCTCCCCACCAGACAGTCAGAGGAATCTTGACTTTCAATCTTCTCTGCTGAAGACTGGTCCCAGCCCCAAAGCCCCACATCCACCCAGCATCGCCTCCCACCCCACCATCGTCACCAACCCGCCTGGCCAGATGGTGATCAAACTCACTGCTGGTGACACCAATCTGAGCCACACTGGCTATTCAGCCAACTGATCCCAGCGGCTCCCCCAGGCACTCTGAGTTCATGCAGTACCTGTGGATTTGCAGACACGTGGTAAGCCAGAGCTACCCTTTCCATCACATGGCTGAACAGAAATTTTACCCCACTCTCTTCCCGCTTGCTCCTGCTGTTAGCTGGAAGGATTTACACGTTGATATTTGAATCATAGAATCCCTACTGTGCGGAAGCAGGCCACTCAGCCCATTGTGTCCACACCAACTCTCCATAGGGCATCCCACCTGCACCATTCCTGTAACCCTGCAGTTTCCATGGTTAATCCACCTAGTCTGCACATCCATGGAGACACCTTAGCACGGCCAATCCACCAAACCTGCACATCTTTACACAGTGGGAGGAAACTGGAGCACCCGGGGGAAACCCAAGCAGACACGGGGAGAACGTGCAAACTCCACATAGGCAGCCACTGAAAGGTGGAATTAGACCCTGGTCCCTGCGGTGAGGTGACAGTGCTAACCACTGAGCCACCACGCCACCCAATCTGTCTGCTGGAGAAGTCCAATGTTTCAGGTATAACCCTTCTCCAGAATTCCTGAAACAATGACATCTCCATCTCCTGATGCTGCCTGGCTTGCTGTGTTCTTCCAGCCTCCTGCCTGTCTACTTTGGATTCCAGCATCTGCAGGGTTTTTTTTTTGTCTCTCACACAATCTGTCTGGCTGCAGTCCTCACTTTCTCCCTGCATTTGCTCACACCTTCCTTGAGCATCAGGTCCTGCAGAGGAACTTGAAACGAGAGCTTCCACATCAGAAGGAAAAGTGATATCAACTATGCAACAAGTGCTCCCCACCTACAAACAGGTTTTACTTATTTATTTATAAGAAAGCAAGAGCAGCATTTATTAACCATATCAGGAGGTAGTGGTGACAACAATGCTTATTGGATCCTGTCAAAATTCCTTGTTCTATTGACAGACAACACTTGCCAGTCTATTGGTGCTGATGGTGCCTAACTTTCTGCATTTCTCCTGTTGTCACTGAGTTGGCTGTCTCAGTGACGTCCCCTTTGCTTTAAGCAGCCGACGGCAATGGAAGGGGACGTGGAAGGATGTGGTGATAGTATTAGACAACAGAAACTGGAGCAGGCTCAGTGGGAACCAGCCAAAGCTTCTCGACAAAATTGCAACTTGCTGCACTGCCGGCGCAGTGAAAAACAAATATAGCAAAGTGCAAAGTTTTTTTTAAAAAGGCTATTAGTAACTTTTATAGCATGCTTTTAACAAACCTGCTGGGGTTTGGATGTGGAGAATTGAAGGGGTTATCCGAGTTGCTGTTTTATGATCACTGCAGTTTAAAATGTTCTGCCTTGGGTCTACTCAAAATGACGTTGTCCCATTAGTTTCTTGCATCAAGCCTCTCAGTTGCTCTCTCTTGAGAGTGGTATCTCACGCTGCTGTATCAGGGTAACCTGCTGGTGGCACCTCTTCAGTAACTGGGATCTGCTTTGTACTTGAGGCTAACTAATGCACCAACAAATCAGATCAGCTTGCAGATTTCTGTTAGGCATGGCAAGATGCAGAAACCCACTGAGCCAGGCCCAAGGCTGTCAATTATTGTAATCTAAAGGAATGTGAAAAATGCATTCTATTTTGTTTAAATAGACAAAAGGACTGAAGTACATCTTAATAACAACTTGTAATATTGAAACAGAAATGGAAGAATGCCAGAAACAAAACAGAACTGATTGGAGGAACTCGGGAAATCTGGCAATATCCACAGAGAGAAAGCAGAGCTCATGGTTCGAGGCCAGTGACTCTTTGTCAGAACTGAAGGTCATTTGGAGATGGTGGTATGCAAGTTGATGACAGGGGGTAGGTGGTGGAAAAAGGAGTGAGTGGATAGATGGAGATGAAGTCCAGAAGGAGGGAGAACAGTAGTTAGGCAGAACAAGTGATGGATGATAGTGGGCCAGGGAGAAGGAAGAACTGATAATGGGGACCATGGCAACAGCCCAAGTTAGAATGGTACTTGGACACTTCTATCTGATCTGAATCACATAGTACCACAGGACTGGTACTCAGAGCTGTAGATGGTGGAATAATTCAAATGTCCAAGTAATTAAATCTACAAGATCGTGATTGGATGGCATGGTTGCTCAGTGTTTAGCACTGCTGCCTCACAGCACCAGGGACCTAGGATCATTTCCACTCTGGTATAACTGTCTGTGTGGAATTTGCATACTCGTCCCATGTCTGCGTGGGTTTTCTCTGGGTGCTCCAGTTTCCTCCCACAGTCCAAAACTTGCAGGTAGAGTGGATTGGCCAAGGTAAATCACCCACAGTGTCCAGGCTTAGGTGGGTTAGCCTTGGGAAATGGAGGGTTACAAGGATTGGGTGTAGGTGGGATTCTGTTGGGAGAATTGGTATGGGCTGAATGGCCTGCTTCCACATTGTAGGGATTCTATGACCAAAGCATGTCTGTATGCACAGGAGATAAGGGGACAGTTGATACTCTCCATGTATCAGTTTTCAGTACACTCTGACAGATATTTTGTGATTCAATTCTGGGTGAGAGACTGTGAAACAATGTTTAGATCAAATCGTCACTTGTTTTGAATAGTTAATCAGTGGTTTTCACAGAAGAATTAACTGCACACAAAATAGTGTGGGGATGCTTTTGTGTGTGCTTATGGTACACAGGGGATAGGCATTTCACAGGAATCACAACTGATACAGGAACGGTCTTTATATGCTAAGTTCTTCAATAAAAAACTTATAAGTCTTGATATCCCCAATCTGTGAATATATTTTCCTGCTTTAGGTTTGCATTACTCAGACATTTGCAACTTTGCTCTGAAATAATAAGAGTGTTCCCATGCTGTGGACAGGGCTACAATGTTATCAGCACAAACGAGTCTCAGCCAACAACAGCAACAGACTCTTGTTGTAATTTCTCTCTGCTGAGACTGAGTGCTCCATCAGGATGATCACGTATCGGTCAGTTAACATCTGGGAACCCCATCCCTCAACAACAGTTCAGGTCAAATGCTCCTTAAGGTTTGGACTGAAACCCAGGTCCCCAGTTTGAGAGTCTGAGACGAGTGTTGGAAGCAGTGGACTGAGGCAAAAAGAAAGTCACCCATGTTCTAATTTCTTATCATCCCCTTAACCTTCGATGTTCCTCCACGTAAAGCATGCTCTCCAAGCTCAGGGGAATGTTGTGCTTATTGCCAGCTTCATGCTGAGATGAGGTTAATCAGAAATGTAGCTCCTCCTATTAGAGTCAGAGTCATAGAAACGTACAGCACGGAAACAGACCCTTTGGACCAACTTGTCCATGCCAACCAGATATTGTAAACTAATCTAGTCCCATTTACCAATATTTGGCTCATATCCCTCTAAACCTTTCTATATTCAACTAGATGCCTTTTAAATGCTGTAATTGTACCAGCCTCCACTACTTCCTCTGGCAGCTCATTCCATACACGAAACACCCCTCTGCATGAAAACATTGCCCCTTTTAAATCTTTCCCCTCACACCTTAAAACTATGCCCTCTAGTTCTAGATCCCCACCTGGAAAAAGGCCTTGTCTATTTACCCTATCCATGCTCCTCATGATTTTATAAACCTCTATAAGGTCACCCCTCAGCCTCCAATGCTCCAGGGAAAATAGCCCCAGCCTGTCAGTCTTTCCCTATAGCTCAAACCCTCCGAACCTTATAAAACCCTTGTAAATCTTTTCAGAACCCTTTCAAGTTTCTCAAATCCTTCCTTTTGGAGGGAGACCAGAATTGCACAAAATATTGCAAAAGTGGCCTAACCAATATCCTGTAAAGCCCCAACATGACCTCCCTACCTCTATACTCAATGCACTGACCAACAAAGCGAACTACCAAATGCCTTCTTCACTATCCTGTCTACCTGCATTTATTGTGCTCCATTGGTGTGCATCACTCAAATCCACCAGAGGAATGCTTGCTAAAAGTGGGTCACCTTATTGCCAAACAAATCATCTTCCTGACAGTTTTGAATGAAATTACTTCCATTCATACTGATTACTAATTATAAAAGTGATGACTGGCTCATGAACATACACTATTGGGATGAGGGAGTTGGCTTTTAGCAATATAAACCAGCAAACATGAACATCATTTACAATGATGCAAAGCGCGGGTATAACTAATTGCTAATTGGAAAAATGCAGCTAGGGACAGGTTCCCTTTGACCATCTGATTTATATGGAGGTCATTATCATAAGAATAGAGTAATATTTGGTCACTAAAAGGTGACATTTGAACTTACTTTTTATTTTTGTATTACGGCCAAGACTGGGAACAGGCTGAAAAAAAATGGCTCATTATAGGTTACGGAGAGTACAGGAAAATATATAATAACTGAGACCAAAGTTTGACTCTTCATAAATAAATGAGTTGCTTCGTAATTCTCTCTCAGACTCCAGTATAAACATTAATAAACAGAGGCAATTAAAAGGTGAGAGAAATTTGACTGTGATCATGATCAGACTGAATTTTTTTTATCACCAAGATAACTGATATTTATCACCAAAAGCAATATTTACATTGTTTGTGTACACTTGGAAATACAAATCACCAATTTAAAGAAATTTCTGTAAGGATCTGCAGAATACTAATTTGAGTTTGCTGCAAGCCTTATACTTCATTCGTAATCTTGTCTTTTACAAGATCCCAAAATTTTCGTCCAGCTCACAGTTAATGACATTAATTTCAACCTGAAGGTTTCTTTAAAAGCATTACGGACACACAATCTCAAACAACACTCCTTTAAAGTTGTTCAAGGTTCCACGGCTAACATTCATCCCACAACCAGAAGCAATTGATGACCTGGTCAGTCATTCATTTGCTGTTTGTCAGGTCTTTCAGGGCAATCGGCTGCCTCAGTGACAGAGAACAGATGTCCTGTGCAGCCACAAGATGATCTCCCAATTCCTATATATGATGGACTGACCGATAAAGGAAAGCGTAGCCCCTTGAGCCTGTTCTATCAGATCTGTATCTCAATTCCATTCACCCACCGGTATTTCCCACCACAGCTCTAACCCAGCCAAAGTCTACTGATCTCAGTCATGATAAAAAAAAACTGTTATCAGAATGTGAAACAAGGCATGGACAAATCTTGAGAAGTAAATTTGTTAGCTGTGAAATTCTATGGAAAGTGAGAGCTGTCAGAGAAATGAAATCTCTTTCTTTGCAAGCTCCCTTCTGGGTGACATCAGCGGCAAACTCTTAACAGGAGAGAGCCCTCTTCATTAAGTAACTGGCAACTTTGCACAAAGTGGCACCGAATTGGGCACCACATTTGGAGAGGGCATAAGAATGATTTGCAGTAGGAAATGAAATGTTGCAATAATGCTACAGAAAGTAACTTTCCATTATTCATTTCTACATTAGACTTAGATTGACAACCGAATCTGTTGGTGGGAAAATGACAAATTTCTCCCCTGCTGGCGTTTCCTCATTGGCAGGATGGACAAAATTCTTCAGATGTATAGAATAGTTTCAAGAATATACCGGAACAATTTCTGATTCTGTGCCCTGTTCTGTAATTATTCAGATACTCACTGTCATTTCTGCCACTTGCTTACCAGATATTACTAATCTTGGTTTGATCCACCACCAGCAGATTCCCATGTACATCATCGATGAGCTCAGGTGCAATCCAGCGGAGTGGGATCGAGAGTTGGTCAGGAGTTACAAAGTAATCTTTCTGTTAAAAAATATTCGAAAGACAGTGATCATACCATTCAGGCACTGGAGAATCCCACACCACCATTTCACAACTTTAATGGGAGCATCAGTCACTTTCAATCATAAATTGGATGCACTCCTGTCTGTTTTTGTTTTAATATTACATTTTGATTGAATATTAGAAAGCAGTTAAATAGGATTACCAGAGTTGTATTTATTGTTGACATCATTAACATCCAGTAAATAATGGCTTCGATGATACCCTACAGAATGTCAAAGAAGAACTTTCATCTCTAGCTTTGCAAGTCATTGCTTTCTTTCATTTCAAAGGAATAAAGGCTCTTGAGGAGAGGGCAGAACTGGGAAACTGAGCTGCAAGATCTTCCTTGGTTTTATTGTGCAGTCTGTGGAGAATCAAGGCGCCACAATTGTTTTTATTACAATTCTTTGTTCATGTCTTTCACAGCTGACTGCATCCCTGAGGAATGCAGGAAGTTAATGAGGGAATGAGACGTTCTGGATTCGCTCTCAGACTATCACCAAGAGGGAAAACAAAGTATTTTAATAACAAGCAAAGATCACTAGCACCAGGAAAGGGTATGGATGAAGACCTCCCTAAGATTCAATGTCCCACAAGAAACACACAAAGCAGTATGATCACACACAGATTGGTGGTCTAAATCTAACCTTATTCTCCACAACCACCTGATGAAGGAGCAGCGCTCCGAAAGCTAGTGCTTCTAAATAAACCTGTTGGATTATAACCTACTATTGTGTGATTTTTAACTAAATCCAACAAGACGCTGAAGGTGGATGGATATATGTTTCAATTTGATGAAGTAATAATGGTGTCCTTTTTCTCTCCTCCCAGGCTGAGATACAATTCCTTGGAATCATACGAGTGCCAATTGTTCATGGCTGAGCTGGGCAATAAGTATCAGTCAGCTCTGAGACTGTGGAGGAGAACTAGAATGGAAGTTCAAAACACTTTCCACCCAACTTTCATCCCACAAACCGGGCTTGACCATGGCATTTTGTGACGACAGTATACAATGGAGCGACCTAATAACATACCCTGATACCGACCCCCCCAACAACATGCCCCCCGCAACTGTTTCCACATGAATTAAGATACAACAGCCCCACTCATTCATTGTAATGGATAAAGGCCAAGAACTTTAAATGAATGTTCTCTTCCCCAGTCCAAAAAACTGAAGCTCAATATGGTGCACCTCTCCTTATCCCTGCTGCTGCCGTGAACAGGCAAAGACTATTCAGGCCCATGCATTTCTGTCAACCTGTAGCATGATGCCAAGTGTTAACTCGCATTTTGACATAATTATTAAAAGATAAATGAGTTGATCCTCCATGAATACATTTCAAGGTGCCAGTTTTATGGTACATTTATGCAACACCCTAATTGTGTTCACCTACTGAAACTTGAAGCTTTTCTCATGTGTCTTTCTGATCCTCAAAAATATTCTGTCTTGGGTCACGTTATTTCAATTGAACAATGTAACCAAACAACTAAAACTGGGCACTGAAAAAGAACCATCTTACATCACAAAGTGCAGCATCACAGGCTCAGAAAATCAATTCCGATCATGGAATCTTTAATAATTACTTGGAGTTCTGATCTCACAGACTGTGCCCCCCCCCCCCCCCCCCGCACCGGTCTGCGTTGTGAGATTGTTACAGTGTACTGTATTAGGGTAACACAGTAGCTCAGCAGTTAGCACTGCTGGCTGCCTCACAGCGCCAGAGACCCAGGTTCGATTCTACCCTGTTTGCCCATTCTCCCTACATCTGTGTGGGTTTGCTCCCACAGTCCAAAGATGTGTAGGCTAATGGATTGGGCAAGACAAATGCATGATTACAGGGATGAGGGAGGGAGAGTAGGACTGGGTGGGATGCTCTCCGGTTGGACAGTTTGGACTTGATGGGCTGAATGTTATATATGAGGTGAATAGTGATGTCTTTTCCCGAAGATGGGGCGGTCAAGACGAGGGGTCATATTTTTAAAGTGAGCAGGGAAAGATTTTAAAAAGACAGGAGGGACAACATTTTTACCCAGACAGTGGTTTCTATATGGAACTAACTTCCAGCAGAAATGGTGGATGCAATTACAATTACAATGTCAATAAGACGTTTGGATATGTACATGAATAAAGAAAGATTTGGAGGGATATGGGCCAAGCGCAGGTGGGCGGGACTAATTTAGTTTGGGAACGTGATCGGTGTGGACTACATGGACTACAAGGATCTCTTTCCATGTGTATGACACTAAGACATGGAATTACAGTGGGAAAAGGTTCAGGACACACTGCTTTTCACTACCTGACAGACCTAGAGATAGGTATCTTCTGATTTTTCGAAAAGCCACACCTGAAACTCTGGATTCCCTTTCTGATGCTGATTAATATACTGGGTATTGACATTACTTTTCTGTTTTATTTTGAATAATTTCTCTTAAATTATATTTGTTAGGTGAAGGTCACCTGTGTCATATCTTGACTGGGAGGCTGTGACCAACCTATTCCAATGATGCACTGCCAATAGCATTTCACACTGAACAGTTGCACAGTGAACAGTTTGCATAGTATACATTTTGTACAGTGTACAGTTCGCACAGTGTATAGTCTGTGCGGTGAACAGTTTGCACAATGTACAGTATGCACAGTGTACAGTTTGCACAGTGTACTGTTTGCAGTGAAACGTTTGCACAGTGTACAGTTTGTATAGTGAACAGTTTGCACAGTATACCATTTGCAGTGTACTGTTTGCACAATGTACTGTTTTTAGTGAAAAGTTTGCACAGCATACAGTTTGCACTGTGTACAGTTTGTACAGTGTACTGTTTGTATAGTGATCAGTTTGCAGTGAACAGCTTGCACAGTATACAATATGCACAGTGGACAAGTTGCACAGTGTACTATTTGCAGTGAACAGTTTGTACAGTGTAGTTTTTATAGTGAACAGTTTGCACAATGCACAGTTTGTATAGTGAATAGCTTGCACAGTGTACAGTTTGTATAGTGAATAGGTTGCACAATGTACAGTCTGCACAGTGTACAGTTTGTATAGTGAACAGTTTGCACAGTATACCGTTTGCACAGTGTACAGTTTGTACAATGTACTGTTTGCAGTGAAACATTTGCACAGTGAACAGTTTGCACAGTGTACAGTTTATACAGTGTACAGTTTGCACAGTGTACAGTTTGCAGGGAACAGTTTGCACAGTGTACAGTTTGCAGTGTGCCATTTGCACAGTGTACTGTTTGTACAGTGAACTTTTGCATTGTATACAGTTTGCACAGAGTACAGTTTGTATATTGAATAGTTTGCACAGTGTACAGTTTGCAAAGTGTCCAGTTTGTACAGTGAATAGTTTGCACAGTGTACAGTTTATACAGTGTAGAGTTTGCACAGTGTACAGTTTGCACAATGTACAGTTTGCACAGTGTCCAGTTTGTATAGTGAACAGTTTGCACAGTGTACAGTTTATACAGTGTACAGTTTGCACAGTGTACAGTTTGCACAGTGTACAGTATGCATAGTATACAGTTTATACAGTGTACAGTTTGCACAGTGTACAGTTTGCATGCTGAATAGTTTGCACAGTATACAGTTTGCACAGTGTACAGTTTGTATAGTGTCCAGTTTGCATACTGAATAGTTTGCACAGTGTACAGTTTGCACAGTGTACAGTCTATACAGTGTACAGTTTGCACAGGGTACTGTATGCACAGTATACAGTTTATACTGTGTACAGTTTGTATCGTGAATAGTTTGCACAATGTACCATTTGCACAGTGTATACAGTGTACAGTTTGCACAGTGTACAGTATGCACAGTATACAGTTTATTCAGTGTACAGTTTATACAGTGTACAGTTTGCACAATGTACAGTTTGTATAGTGAATAGTTTGCACAGTGTACAGTTTATACAGTGTAGAGTTTGCACAGTGTACAGTTTGCACAATGTACAGTTTGCACAGTGTCCAGTTTGTATAGTAAACAGTTTGCACAGTGTACAGTTTATACAGTGTACAGTTTGCACAGTGTACAGTTTGCACAGTGTACAGTATGCATAGTATACAGTTTATACAGTGTACAGTTTGCACAGTGTACAGTTTGCATGCTGAATAGTTTGCACAGTATACAGTTTGCACAGTGTACAGTTTGTATAGTGTCCAGTTTGCATACTGAATAGTTTGCACAGTGTACAGTTTGCACAGTGTACAGTCTATACAGTGTACAGTTTGCACAGGGTACTGTATGCACAGTATACAGTTTATACTGTGTACAGTTTGTATCGTGAATAGTTTGCACAATGTACCATTTGCACAGTGTATACAGTGTACAGTTTGCACAGTGTACAGTATGCACAGTATACAGTTTATTCAGTGTACAGTTTATACAGTGTACAGTTTGCACAATGTACAGTTTGTATAGTGAATAGTTTGCAAAGTGTCCAGTTTGTATAGTGAATAGTTTGCACAGTGTACAGTTTGTATAGTGAACAGTTTGCACTGTGTGCTGTTTGTACAGTGAATAGTTTACACAGTGTACAGTTTGCACAGTGCACAGTTTGTATAGTGAACAGATTACACAGTATACAGTATGCACAGTGTACAGTTTGCACAGTGAACAGTTTGTACAATGTACTGTTTGCACAGTGTACAGTTTGCACAGGGAACAATTTGCTCAGTGTACAGTTTATACAGTGTACAGTTTGTATAGTGAACAGTTTGCACAGTATACCATTTGCACAGTGTATACAGTGTACAGTTTGCACAGTGTACAGTTTGTATCGTGAACAGTTTGCTCAGTATACCGTTCGCACAGTGTACAGTTAGCAGTGAAAGGTCTGCACACTGTACAGACCTTTCACTGCTAACTGTACACTGTGTGAACGGTATACTGAGCAAACTGTACAGTGTGCACAATGTACAGTTTGTATCATGAACAGTTTGCACAGTGTACAGTTTGTACAGTGTACTGTTTGCAGTGAAAGGTTTGCACAGTATACCGCTTGCACAGTGTACAGTTTGTATAGTGAACTGTTTGCAGTGAAAGGTTTGCACAGTATACTGCTTGCACAGTGTACAGTTTGTATAGTGAACAGTTTGCACAGTATACAGTGTGCACAGTGTACTGTTTGCAGTCAACAGTTTGCACAGTATACAGTATGCAAGGTTTACAGTGTACAGTTTATACAGTGCACAGTTTGCACAGTGTACTGTTTGCAGTGAGCAGTTTGCACGATGCACAGTTTGCACAATGTACAGTTTGTACAGTGCACAGTTTGCACAGTGTACTGTTTGCAGTGAGCAGTTTTCACAATGTACAGTTTGCACATTGTATAGTTTGTATAGTGAACAGTTTGCACAGCATACCGTTTGCACAATGTACAGTTTGCAGTGTACAGTTTGCACAGTGAACAGTTTGCATAGTATACAGTTTGCACAGTGTACACTTTGCACAGTGCAGTTTGTATAGTGAACAGTTTGCATAGTATACAATTTGCACATTGTACACTTTGCACAGTGCACAGTTTGTATAGTGAATAGCTTGCACAGTGTACAGTTTGCACAGTGTACAGTATGCACAGTGTCCAGTTTATACAGTGTACAATTTACACAGTGTACAGTATGCACAGTGTACAATTTATACAGTGTACAGTTTATACAGTGTATAGTTTGCACAGCATACAGTTTGTATAGTGACCAGTTTGCACAATGTACAGTTTGCACAGTGTACAGTTTATACAATGTACAGTTTGTATAGTGAATAGTTTGCAAAGTGTACAGTTTGTATAGTGAACAGTTTGCAAAGTGTCCAGTTTGTGTAGTGGATAGTTTGCACAGTGTGCAGTTTGTATAGTGAACAGTTTGCACAGTGTACAGTTTATACAGTGTACAGATTGTATAGTGAATAGTTTGCACAATGTACAGCATGCACAGTGTACAGTATACAGTGTACAGATTGTACAGTGTACATTTTGCAGTGAACAGTTTGTACAGTGTACAATTTGCAGTGTGTAGTTTACACAGTGTACTGTTTGCACAGTGAACGTTTGCATTGTATACAGTTTGCACAGAGTACATTTTGCACAGTGTACAGTTTGTATAGTCAACAGTTTATACAGTGTAGAGTTTGCACAGTGTACAGTTTGTATAGTGAACAGTTTGCACAGTGTGCAGTTTGTATAGTGAATAGTTTGCGCAGTGTCCAGTTTGTATAGTGAATAGGTTGCACAGTGTACAGTTTGCACTGTGTACAGTTTGTATAGTGAACAGTTCGCACAATATACAGTATGCACAGTGTACAGTTTGTACAGTGTATTGTTTGCACAGTGTACAGTTTCTACAATATACTGTTTGCACAGTGTATGGTATGTAGTGAACGTTTTGCACAGTGTACAGTTTGCACAGTGTACAGTTTGTATAGTGAACAGTTTGCAGCAAACAGTTTGCCCAGCATACAGTATGCACAGTGTACAGTTTGCACAGTGTACAGTTTGCAGTGAACAGTTTGCATAGTATACAGTTTGAACATTGTACAGTTTGTACAGTGCACAGATTGCAGTGTACTGTTTGCAGTGAACAGTTTGCATAGTGTACAGTTTGCACAGTGTACTGGTTGCACAGTGTATCATTTGTATAGTGAACAGTTCGCACAGTATACAGTTTGCACAGTGTACAGTTTGCATGTACAGTTTGTACAGTGAACAGTTTGCATAGTATACAGTTTGCACAGTGTACAGTTTTTATAGTGAACAGTTTTCAGTGTACAGTTTGTATAGTGAACAGTTTGCACAGTGTACAGTTTGCAAAGTGTACAGTTTATACATTGTACAGAATGCACAGTGTACAGTTTGTATAGTGAACAGTTTGCACAATATACAGTATGCACAGTGTACAGTTTGTATAGTGAACAGTTTGCACAATATACAGTATGCACAGTGTACAGTTTGTATAGTGAACAGTTTGCACAAAGTACAGTTTGCACAGTGTACAGTTTACACAGTGTACAATATGCACAGTGTACAATTTGTAAAGTGCACTGTTTGCTCAGTGTACTGTTTGCAGTGAACAGTTTGCACAGTGTACCATTTGCATAATGTACAGTTTGCACAGTATATAATTTGCACAGTGTATAGTTTGCACAGTGTACAGTTTGAATAGTGTACAGTTTGCACAATGCACAGTTTTTATAGTGAATAGCTTGCACAGTGTAGTTTGTATAGTGATTAGGTTACATAGTGTACAGTTTGCACAGTGTACAGTTTGTATAGTGAACTGTTTGCACAGTATACAGTTTGTATAGTGAATACTTCGCACAGTGTACAGTT
Organism: Chiloscyllium punctatum; assembly: GCF_047496795.1. Taxonomy (NCBI): domain Eukaryota; kingdom Metazoa; phylum Chordata; class Chondrichthyes; order Orectolobiformes; family Hemiscylliidae; genus Chiloscyllium; species Chiloscyllium punctatum. The sequence continues at coordinate 56,008,345 of NC_092777.1, forward strand.
TGTATAGTGAATACTTTGCACAGTGAACATTTGCATTGTATACAGTTTGCACAGAGTACACTTTGCATAGTGAACAGTTTGCACAGTATACAGTTTGTATAGTGAATAGTTTGCACAGTGTACAGTTTGTATAGTGAATAGTTTGCACAGTGTACAGGTTGCAGTGTGCAGTTTGCACAGTGTACTGTTTGCATTGTATACAGTTTGCACAGAGTACACTTTGCACAGTGTACAGTTTGTATAGTCAACAGTTTGCACAGTGTACAGTTTTTATAGTGAATAATTTTCACAGATTACAGTTTATACAGTGTGCAGTTTGCACAGTGTACTGTTTGCATTGTATACAGTTTGCACAGAGTACACTTTGCACAGGGTACAGTTTGTATAGTCAACAGTTTGCACAGTGTACAGTTTTTATAGTGAATAATTTTCACAGATTACAGTTTATACAGTGTTCAGTTTGCACAGTGTACAGTTTGTATAGTGAACAGTTTGCACAGTATGGTTTGTATAGTGAACAGTTTGCAGAGTGTCCAGTTTGTATAGTGAATAGTTCGCACAGTATACAGTATGCAAAGTGAACAGTTTGTACAGTGAACAGTTTGCACAGTGTACTCTTTGCAGTGTACAATTTGCACAGTGTACAGCTTGTATAGTGAACAGTTTGCACAGTATACCGTTTGCACAGTGTACAGTTTCTACAATGTACTGTTTGCACAGTGTACTGTTTGCAGTGAAAGGTTTGCACAGTGTACAGTTTGTATAGTGAACAGTTTGCAGAGTGTCCAGTTTGTATAGTGAATAGATTGCACAGTGTACAGTATGCATAGTGTACAGTTTATACAGTGTACAGATTGCACAGTGTACAGTTTGCAAACTGTCCAGTTTGTATAGTGATAGTTTGCACAGTGTACAGTTTGCACAGTTACAGATTGTATAGTGAATAGTTTGCGCAGTGTATAGTTTGTATAGTGAACAGTTTACACAGTGTACAGTTTGCACAGTGTACAGTTTGTATAGTGAATAGTTTGCGCAGTGTATAGTTTGTATAATGAACAGTTTACACAGTGTACAGTTTGCATAATGTAGTTTGTATAGTGAATAGTTTGCGCAGTGTACAGTTTGCACAGTTACAGTTTGTATAGTGAACAGTTTGCACAGTGTACAGTTTGTATAGTGAATAGTTTGCGCAGTGTATAGTTTGCACAGTGAACAGTTTGTACAGTGTACAGTTTGTACAGTGAACAGTTTGCAAAGTATATTGTTTGCACAGTATACAGTTTGCAGTGTACAGTTTGCACAGTGTACAGTTTGCATAGTATACAGTTTGCACAGTGTACACTTTGCACAGTGTAATTTGTATAGTGAATAGCTTGCACAGGGGACAGTTTATACAGTGTACAGTTTGCAAAGTGTACAGTATGCACAGTGTACAGTTTGCACAGTGTCCAGTTTGTACACTGAAAAGTTTGCACAATGTACAGTTTGCACAGTGTACAGTTTGCACAGTGTACTGTTTGCAGTGTACAATTTGCACAGTGTACAGCTTGTATAGTGAACAGTTTGCACAGTATACCGTTTGCACAGTGTACAGTTTCCAAAATGTACTGTTTGCACAGTGTACTGTTTGCAGTGAAAGGTTTGCACAGTGTACAGTTTGTATAGTGAACAGTTTGCAGAGCGTCTAGTTTGTATAGTGAATAGTTTGCACAGTGTACAGTTTATACAGTGTACAGTGTGCACAGTGTACAGTTTGCAAAGTGTACAGTTTGTATAGTGTACAGTTTGCACAGTGTAGTTTGTATAGTGAATAGTTTGCACTGTGTACAGTTTGCACAGTATACAGTTTGTATAGTGAACAGTTTGCACAGTGTACAGTTTGTATAGTGAATAGTTTGCACTGTGTACAGTTTGCACAGTGTACAGTTTGTATAGTGAACAGTTTGCACAATGTACAGTTTGTATAGTGAATAGTTTGTGCAGTGTACAGTTTGCACAGTGTAGTTTGTATAGTGAATAGTTTGCGCTGTGTACAGTTTGCACAGTGTACAGTTTGTATAGTGAACAGTTTGCACAGTGTACAGTTTGTATAGTGAATTGTTTGTGCAGTGTACAGTTTGCACAGTGTACAGTTTGTATAGTGAACAGTTTGCACAGTGTACACTTTGTATAGTGAATAGTTTGTGCAGTGTACAGTTTGTACAGTGTACGGTTTGCACAGTGTAGTTTGTATAGTGAATAGTTTGCGCAGTGTACAGTTTGCGCAGTGTACAGTTTGTATAGTGAATAGTTTGTGCAGTGTACAGTTTGCGCAGTGTACAGTTTGTATAGTGAATAGTTTGTGCAGTGTACAGTTTGCACAGTGTACAGTTTGTATTGTGAACAGTTTGCACAGTGAAAAGTTTGTATAGTGAACAGTTTGCACAGTATACAGTTTGCAGTGTACAGTTTGCAAAGTGTACTGTTTGCACAGTGTACTGTTTGTATAGTGAATAGTTTGCGCAGTGTACAGTTTGCGCAGTGTACAGTTTGTATAGTGAATAGTTTGTGCAGTGTACAGTTTGCGCAGTGTACAGTTTGTATAGTGAATAGTTTGTGCAGTGTACAGTTTGCACAGTGTACAGTTTGTATTGTGAACAGTTTGCACAGTGAAAAGTTTGTATAGTGAACAGTTTGCACAGTATACAGTTTGCAGTGTACAGTTTGCAAAGTGTACTGTTTGCACAGTGTACTGTTTGTATAGTGAATAGTTTGCACAGTGTACAGTTTGTATAGTGAACAGTTTGCACAGTGTACAGTTTGTAGAGTGAATAGTTTGCACAGTGTCCAGTTTGTATAGTGAACAGTTTGCACAATGTACAGTTTGTAGAGTGAATAGTTTGCACAGTGTCCAGTTTGTAGAGTGAATAGTTTGCACAGTGTCCAGTTTGCACTGTTTACAGTTTGTATAGTGAATAGTTTGCACAGTGCACAATTTGCACAGTGAACAGTTTGTACAGTGTACAGTCTGCATTGTATACAGTTTGCACATTGTACTGTTTCCATAGTGTACAATTTGCACAGTGGACAGTTTGTATAGTGAACAGTTTGCAAAGTGTACAGTTTACACAGTGGACAGTTTGTATAGTGAACAGTTTGCACAGTGTACAGTTTGTACTGTGCACAGTTTGCACGGTGTACTGTTTGCAGTGCACAGTTTGCACAGTGTACAGTTTGCACAGTGTACAGTTTATATAGTGAACAGTTTGCACAGTATACAGTTTGCATAGTGTACAGTTTGCACTGTTTACAGTTTGTATAGTGAATAGTTTGCACAGTGCACAATTTGCACAGTGTACAGTTTGCACAGTGTACAGTCTGCATTGTATACAGTTTGCACATTGTACTGTTTCCATAGTGTACAATTTTCACAGTGGACAGTTTGTATAGTGAACAGTTTGCAAAGTGTACAGTTTACACAGTGGACAGTTTGTATAGTGAACAGTTTGCACAGTATACAGTGTGCATAGTGTACAGTTTGTACTGTGCACAGTTTGCACTGTGTACTGTTTGCAGTGCACAGTTTGCACAGTGTACAATTTGTATAGTGTACAGTTTGTGTAGTGAACAGTTTGCACAGTATACAGTTTGCATAGTGTACAGTTTGTATAGTGAACAGTTTGCACAATATACAGTTTGCATAGTGTACAGTCTGTACAGTGAACAGTTTGCATAGTATAGTTTGCACAGTGTAAACTTTGCATAGTGTACAGTTTGTATAGTGAACAGTTTGCAGTGAACAGTTTGCACAGCGTACAGTTTGCACTGTGTGCAGTTTGTATCATGAACAGTTTGCACAGTGTACTGTTTGCAGTGAACAGTCTGCACAGCGTACAGTTTGCACTGTGTGCAGTTTGCAGTGTACAGTCTGTACAGTGAACAGTTTGAATAGTATATAGTTTGCACAGTGTACACTTTGCACAGTGTACAGTTTATATAGTGAACAGTTTGCACAGTGTACAGTTTGTATAGTGAACAGTTTGCACAGTATACAGTTTGTACAGTGTACAGTTTGCACAGTGTACAGTTTGCACAATGTACAATTTGTGTAGTGAACAGTTTGCTCAGTGTACAGTATGCACAGTGTACGATTTGTACAGTGCATAGTTTGCCTACTGTACTGTTTGCAGTGAACAGTTTGCATCGTGTACAGTTTGTATCGTGAATAGTTTGCACAGTGTACAGTTTGTGTAGTGTACTGTTTATACAGTGTACTGTTTGCAGTGAAAAGTTTGCACAGTGTACACTTTGCATAGTGTACAATACGCACAGTGTACAATTTGTACAGTGCACTGTTTGCACAGTGTACAGATTGCACATTGTACAATATGTACAGTGCACTGTTTGCATAGTGTACTGGTTGCAGTGAACAGTTTGCACAGTATGCAGTTTGTATAGTGAATAGTTTGCACAGTGTGCAGTTTGTATAGTGAACAGTTTGCACAGTGTGCAGTTTTCATAGTGAATAGTTTGCACAGTGTACAGTTTGCATAGTGAACAGTTTGCACAGTGTGCAGTTTGTATAGTGAACAGTTTGCACAGTGTACAGTTTGCATAGTGAACAGTTTCCACAGTGTGCAATTTTCATAGTGAACAGTTTGCACAGTGTACAGTTTGTATAGTAAACAGTTTGCACAGTGTACAGTTTGCACAGAGCTCCCAACTATGTGATAAGCTCTGGCTGCTGACTCGGACCTTGTGTTGCCTTACAAGCTCATGTCTTCTTAGAACGGAGCTCTCATTGAATTCATAAGGCAAGGAAATGCTGTAGTGGTGTTATTACCTCCAGACTATTAACCCAGTGACTCAGTTAATGTTTTGGGTCTGGAGTTCGAATTCTGTCATGGCAGATGATTGAATTTGAATTCAGTGAAAACCTGGAATCAAGAATCTAATGATAACCATGAAATGATTGTGGGGGGAAGAAAAAACCCTGATTCATTAATGTTCTTTAGGGAAGAAAAGTGATATCCTTACTAAGTCTGGCCTACATGTAACTCCAGATCCACAGCAATGCAGTTATCTCTTAACTGGCCGCTGGGCAATAAATGCTGGTCCAGACAGTGATACCTGTATCCCGGGAATAAGGTTTCAAAAAGTAGGAAACAAGAGCCAAACATAACCTTACAACCTTCTGACATTTTCCAAATGGAAATATGCAATGTCATTTAGCAATTATTAAGCATGGCCAAAGACTATATGGGACACAGTTCAAACGTATGACCAATTCGTCACTCCTTATGTTTTTACCTTGTATTTATTGTGGGAAAGTCCGTAGTCTCCTATTTTCACAGTCAGGTCTGCAGACAGTAAGCAGTTTCGCAGGGCCATGTCACTGAACAAAGCAGAACCACAATTAATACTGCATAATATCAGACAAAACAGCTACAGTTTCAAGGCTAGTCAATTATACCCAATTCTCCTCATCTCCTCTTCTGGAGTAATGTGTCCAGTTCTGGTCACCCTGTTATAGGAAGGACATTATCAAGCTGGAGAGGATTCAGAAATGATGTTCCAGGATGTTGCCAGGAATGGAGGATTTGAGATATAAGGAGAGGCTGGGAATCTTTTCACTGGCGAGGAGGAGGTTGAGGGTTGACCTTGTAGAGGTTTATAAAATCATGAGGGGCATAGATAAGGTAACGAGCAAGTGTCTTTGCCCTAAGGTGGGGCTTTCAAAACTAGTGGGGCATATTTTTAAAGTGAGAGCAGAAAGATTTGGAAAAGACATGAGAGGAATTCTTTTTTTACACAGAGAGTGGTTCGTGTGTGGAATGAACTACCAGACTAAGTGGTGGACGTGGTTACAGTTACAACATTTAAAAGACATTTGGATAAGTACATGAGTAAAAAATGCTTGGAGGGATATTGGCCAGGTGTGAACAGGTAAGACTAATTTAGTTTTGGATTATGGTCAGCATGGACTGGTTGGACTGAAGGGTCTGTTTCCTTGTGGTATGGTTTATGACTCTCCAACCATGATTCCTGAAGGCCTTACCAAGATATGATTCTATAGGTGACCATTTGTTACACGAAAGCATGAAATATTAGTTTATCCAACTCCCAACATGGCATCACTCCCATGTAGGCTGGCACTATTGTGGGTTAGGGGGCTATTCATGCAGGTCTGCTCCCGCACTCAGGGGGTGAAAATCCAGCAGGAAGTGGATGGATAGCAATCCAGAGCTAAAGCAATTGTGCCATGTATCTGAGGAGCCCAATATCAACCCTTAGTGGTTTCACTCTTGGCAGCAGAGGTCAGGTTGGCCAACCATTGAACTGGGATGTTTCTAACAACAGGAAATAAACCTGCAGGAATATTGGGGAGTAATTTTATATTGTTTTTAATATTGAGCAAATAAATATGCTATCAAAGCTTTTTGTCTTGTACTCATCAGGACAGAACTAAATCTCAAATGGAACAATTTATACTGTATGTGAAGAGACCTGGTTGGTTGGCAAGTCTCCTCTGATTGGTAGAGCATTTACATACAAAGCATCAAACACAGTTAACTGCCAATCTTTTGTTTCAATTCAAATTCACCACAACACGTCTTCACCAATCAGAGTTCACTTGCCAACTAATCAGAATCTTCATCTCATGCAGTATCAATTGTTACTCCATTTAAGATTTGGCATTCTTGTGATTCTGTCCTGATGAATGCAAGGTGAAAATCTTTGACCACGTGTTCTGGTCTTTTTAGAAATGCACAAGTTCTGTACTTCCAAGTAAATATTTGTTTGTAAACATTCCAAGCTGAGGCAGTTTTTCTTTTACTTGGAGAGTCCTGTTGATGGGAAAGCCTGCAAGTTGTTTGTAATGGGAAGCAAGGTATGTCCTCATGTCACTTGGCTGTGCTCTGGCCTAGGTGGTGCGGAGCAGGGGAATATGACAGTTGTGGAAGTAAATGGCTTCCATGTAGTACATTGTGGGATGACCATGAGTTACACAGACATTAGAACAGATGGTTACGGCACAGAAGAATGTTTTAAGCTTCTTGTCTGGCTTGTTAGCAGACAATCGCACTGCTCTATTCCCCCCCAATAAATTCCTGCTTCCATGCTCCTGTAAAAGATGCCATTGTGTCAGAACAATCCATGATGAACAACCATCGCAAAGTCACTTTTGCTTCCTGCGTCATCCCTGAGCACCATTGACTAAACGCCAGACCAAAGATGGAAAGAGGTCAGGACAGTCAGAAGCTGTTGATAGATTCACTCGCGGAGCTGGGCAGCTGGCTGTCCGACTGGCGAAGCTGTTTCGACCCAGTGTTGGCCGCGAGTGATCACCCTCCGCAACAAAATCACTGATGCTGGAGCCACGAGGTCCACTCTGTCAGCATCAGGATGTTGTTGCAGGGAATGACCAGCAGCGATGGTCTCCAGGGCGTGAGGGGAGGGGATCGGGGGGCAGGGGAAGCTGTGGGGAGGCGGCAGGGAAGATGAAATAGGCGTCCAACTCAAGAGGGTGTCACTGCCAGCTGTATTACTGTGACCAGAAGGCACAAAGTGGAAAAAGACAAGAATAGAGAACAAGCACCTTGTCAAAAAGGAGACAAAAGCAGTCATTAGGCTCCAACTAAAAGAAGGAGAATAAGTCTTTGAAAATCATCATCAACTTTTATCCTAGATTCAATTAGCAAATCAGCGTTAACTTCTCCTAACCCAGCTTATTGTACAGTGTAGGGATATCACAGCAATAAAAGGAAAGTCATATAGATGCTGGGAATCTGAAACAAGCTCAGAGAATGCTACGGGAACTCAGCCCGTCTGGCAGCAGAGAGAAACACAGTTACTATCATGAGTCTGGTCTGAAGATCTTCCTCTGAGCTCCTGAAGAATGGTCATATCTGATCAGAAATGCTGACTTTGTTTCTCGCTCGGCAACTGCATCTGCTGAGTTTCTCCAGCCTTTGTTGTCTTTATCATGATGTGAAGGTGCCGGTGTTGGACTGAGGTGGACAACGTTAAAAATCACACAACACCAGGTTATAGTTCAACAGATTTGCTTGGAAGCACTAGCCTTCGGAGCACTGCTCCTTCATCAGGTAATAAACCTGTCGGACTATGACCCAGTGTGTGTGATTTTTAACTACGTCTTTATCATATCAATTCCAGTGTGTCCAAGGATCAGTCACTTCAACAGGATGATATTAGGCTGAGTCACCTATATCATGGTTGATTATTTCTTCATACATCTGGCTATCTTTTAAAGCCGTTCGAAGGGTTTTCTTTCCTTGCATCCGTCTAAGTTTTCAAAAGAAAGTTTTAAAATGTTGGCACCAGAAAAGGATGGATATTCAGTTTGTAATTGAGATTTGACATTTTGAAATGACTCAAATCATTCAAATTTGCCCAGCCATTCGCAATAATATTGTGCGTTCTGAGTTTCAGAAAGGCACTCAGTTTCCAGTGGAGATTTGAGGAAGCTCTGCGCTAGGCTCGGAGTGATCCCTATTGATGTTACGGCAATGAAACAGAAAATATCACCAGGAAATGTATCCACAGTAGCAGAAACATCACTGCTATTCACTCTGATTCTCTGCTCCGGTTACAGTGACTAGGTAAACCGCTACACTGAAATACCAGCTGCTTAATGCTGAAGAGGTTTTTAAAAATATTCTATCTACATAATATTTACTCTCTTAACACATCCTAACTTACTCTCCTGGATGGTTAAAGTTCTATGCTGTGCTGAATTCTTGCTGGTTTCTATATAATTTCCCAAGCCTTAATCAAGAAATTAACTTAAAGAGCTAAATAATAAAGAGATGAATTCTCAAAGTGCCATTACAATTCAATTTAAATTTACACTTCAGAAGGATGGTGGATATTTGCAGTCTTACAGAGCACAGACAGTGGCTTACCTGTGTATGTAATTATGTTTATGTAAATACTGTAGGCCTGATGTAATCTCACAAGCCATTCGCTGTAGAGTTGAAGGGTCAGGGGCCAATTCATCAGCTGCATTATGCGTCCTCAGATAACCCTTTAAGTCACCCTTGAAAACAGAGCAGTAAAAAGCAAATATTAATCTACATGTTTAGTATAATCTACTTTGCTGGATGTATTGTAGCAGTAGAAAATAAGCAGTGGATATCAGAAATATGAACATATTGATGCCTCATGTTTCATCGGCAGCTTATGCAATAGTTAATGGCTATCCTGAAGCTTCACAGTTAATACTGAGATTGGGGGAAAAGTGGTTTACAGTGGGGAGGCTGTGTGAACACCCTGCAAGATTGACAATAATCATATACTTCTCTTGCACCTTCCTTTAAACTTGAAAGGGTTCAGAAAAGATTTACAAGGATGTTGCCAGGTTTGGAGGATTTGAGCTATTGGGAGAGGCTGCACAGGCTGGGGCAGTTTTCCCTGGAACGTCGGAGGCTGAGGGGTGACCTTATAGAGGTTTATAAAATTATGAGGGGAATGGATAGGGTAAATAGACAAAGTCTTTTCCCTGGGGTGGGGGAGTCCAGAACTCGAGGTCATAGGTTTAGGGTGAAAGGGGAAAGATTTAAAAGGGACCTAAAGGGCAACTCTTTTTCATGCAGAGAGTGGCTTGTGTACGGAACGAGCTGCCAGAGGAAGTGGTGGAGGCTGGTACAATAACAACATTTGAAAGGCAAATGGATGGGTACATGAATATGGGTTGGCAAATGGGACTAGATTAGGTTAGGACAACTGGTGAGTATGGATGAGTTGGACCGAAGGGTCTGTTTCCCATCTCTATGACTCCATACTCCCAAGGTCCAGGCATACCAACCAGTCATCAGAAGACTCTAACACAATGTGCCACTCTGCTTGGGCACCCCATAGAGTGTAGAGAAAAGAAAGGGACGCAGGAAACTGTCAATACCCATGTGCCGCCTCCTAAGAATATTGGGAAATGCAAGCCGCAAGTAGAGACAGAGGCCTGATTCAATAACTCTTCCTACTGCCGTCTGGCAACTTCACTGCTCCCACATTCTCCAGTCAAAAGGAACCTGTGCCAATCAACATGAGGTCACACTGGTAATGAGACCGGCATCCTGAAATGGACGAGGTTTGCATTCTTCTAGTGCCTTTCACTTCCTCAGGATGTCCCCAAAATTTGCAGCCGACCTCCAGAGTGCTTCTGGAGGACAGTCACAGTTGCAATTACAGGAAATGCAGCAGCCAATTTGTAAGCTTCCACAAACAGCGATGTGAGAATTACCAGATTACCTGTGTTTGGTGCTTTTGATTCAGGGATGGAATTTGGATGGAATGCTGAGGAGAGCATCTCAGCTCGCCTTTGATCACCATGGGAATCAACCCAAGAGGGCAAGATGCTCCTTCTGTTTAATGTCCCACCTGAAAGATGGCACCTCCAGGTGTGCAACACTCCGTCAGTACTGCACTGCTGTGTCAGTGTTCGGTGTTTTCGTCTCTAGAAAGCATTGAATGTGTAGCCCTCTGATTCAGAAGCACGAGCTAACCAATGAGTCATGAAAGAGGGACATGAAAAGAAATGTGGGGAGAGTTTGGTTCGAAAAGGGAGTGAGAAACACTCCAATGAATCTCTTGCAATTATGCACACTGCAGAATGCATAATTTTTGCAGCAAAGCTATTACTTTCAATGACTGAAGAATGTCTTGTGACTGAATGTTTGGTCCAGAGGTGAGAATGTGGGGCTGGAAAAGCACAGCATCCAAGGACCAGGAGAATGGACATTTCGGGCAAAAGCCTTTCATCAGGAATGAGGCTGGGAGCCTTGGGGGTGGAGAGATAAATGGGAGTGGGGTGGGGCTGGGGGGGAAGGTAGCTGAGAGTGCGATCAGTGGATGGAAGTGGGGGGTAATGGGGATAGGTCATAGGAGAGGCTGGAGCGGATAGATGGGAAGGAAGATGGACAGGTAGAATATGTCATGAGGGCGGCGCTGTGCTGGAAGGTTGGAACTGGGATAAAGTAGGGGGTGCGGAAATGAGGAAACTGGTGAAATCCACATTGATGCCCTGGGGTTGGAAGGTCCCGAGGCGGAAGATGAGGCGTTCTTCCTCCAGGCATCGGGTGGTAAGGGAATGGGGATGTGCATGCCCTTGGCAGTGGGAGGGGGAGTTGAAGTGTTTCAGCCATGGGGCGGTGGGGTTGATTGGTGCGGTTGTCCCGGAGATGTTCTCTGAAGTGCTCTGTGGGTAGGCATCCTGTCTCCCCAATATACAGGAGACCGCATCGGGAGCAACAGATACAGTAAATGATGTGTGGAAGTGCAGGTAAAACTTTGATGGATGTGGAAGGCTCCTTTGGGGCCTTGGATGGAGGTGAGGGAGGAGGTGTGGGCGCAGGGTTTGCAATTCCTGCGGTTGCAGGGGAAAGTGCCAGGATGGGGGGGTGAGCTATCAGGGGGCATGGCCCTGACGAGGAGGCATGGAGGGAACGGTCTTTACGGAAAGCGGATAGGGGTAGGGAGAGAAATATATCTCTGGTGGTGGAGTTCGTTTGTAGGTAGCAGAAATGGCAGAGGATGATGCGATGTATATGGAGGTTGGTGGAGTGGAGGACCGGGGGTGGTTCTGTCCTTGTTGCAGTTGGAGGGGTGGGGTTCGAAGACAGAGGTGCGGGATGTGGACGAGGTGCGCTGGAGGGCATCATCAACCACGTGAGAGGGGAAATCGCAGTCTTTAAAGAAGGAGGCCATCTGGTGTGTTCTATGGTGGAACTGGTCCTCCTGGAAGCAGATGCGGCAGAGGCAGAGGAATTGGGAATAAGGGATAGTATTTTTACAGGAGGGAGGGTGGAGGAGGTGTAATCCAGATAGCTGTGGGAGTTGGTGAGTTTGTAGAAAATGTCAGTGTTGAGTCGGTCACCGTTGATGGAGATGGAGAGGTCCAGGAAGGGAAGGGAGGTGTCAGAGATGGTCCAGGTGAATTTAAGGTCCGGGCGGAATGTGTTGGTGCAGCTGATGAACTGTTCAACCTCCTCACGGGAGCATGAGGTGGCATCAATGCAGTCATCAATGTATCGGAGGAAGAGGTGGGGAGTGGTGCCAGTGTAACTACAGAAGATAGACTGCGTGTCAGTGTTGCCTGGAGGGTGGCATTCTCAGTCAGATGGTTGTGGGTTCAAGTCCCAATTTAGGAACGAAAACCTCGAATCTCAGCTAACACAGCAGCGCAGTCTTCCTGCAGTGCTACGTGGTCAAGGGATGTTGATTGCTGTGGGAATCTTCAAGCTGAAGCACCTTTGGATGAATGTTGGAGTTTACATGGCACCATTTAGAGAAGATGAGGGACGTTTCTAAGTTAATGTTTACCTTCTCAATTCACTGAAAAGAGAAGGAATCTGGTTCTTTGTCTCATTGCTGATGAAGGGAACTTGCTGTATATAACCAGAACCAGGGTTTCTTCACTTCACAATTCAATTACTTAACTGGTTATAAAACGCCTTGGGATGCCAATGCATTTTTTAAAGTTGATAAAATAAATACATTTTTAATCTTGCTGATATTTTGGGTATTCTTTGGTGCAGGTTAAAGGCTGGACGTAAACTGAATATCTAAACTATAACAAAAAGCAATGAAAGCAAACTGCATGTAATATACCTAACGTAAGATTAATCTGAGCTATAATGGATAGAAATGACTGTAGCATGGGCAATTTAGCATCCCTTCAGCCAAGCAAGACTTCTAACACCCAACACCAAAAGTATAGCTTTAAATATAAGTTTATATCTTTAAAGCAATTCATATTTGAGTTCAGGAAAACTCAAAACATTAATTACAATTACAGTTTTCACTCACATTTTATAAATCAATTTTTGCATAATTTTATTTGGCCTTCAGTTCCTCTTTCTATTTAACTAAAGGTTTTTGGCACTTTATGTCTTTGTGCTGAACACACCAAAAAATATTATTTTATTTGGATCTGTAATGACAAGGTCTAACCACCAGGAGGCACAGGACATCTAGCTTGACATCTTCATCCTAATGGTCATGGTGTGCGCAATTTAAACCATCAGGGAATTGTTACAGTGCAAAAGGAGGCCATTCAGCCCATAGTGTCTGCACTGGCTTTCCAAAAGAGCAATATGACTCAGTGTCAAACTTCTGCCTTTCCCCCATAATCCTGATCATTGCTTCTACCCAAATAAGCATCCATTACCCTCTTGAGTGTCTCATTTGAACCTGCCTCCACCACACTTTCAGAGACAAAAAAAAACCTACAGATGCTGTAATCCAAAGTAGATAGGCAGGAGGCTGGAAGAACACAGCAAGTCAGGCAGCATCAGGAGGTGGTGAAGTCGAAATTTCTTCAGGACTGGGGGTGGGTATGGAGGGGGTGCTGCAGATAAAGGGGGTGGTAGGGACAGGGTGGTGAAGTGGGGATAGGTGAAGACAGGTAGAAGGCATGACCTGATTGGTCAATGGGAGGAATGAATCTGGTTGGTGACAGGGAGCAGTGGAAGGGTGGAGGCCAAGGACGGCCTTCCATTGCCACAACGTACCACACTGCAAATTGGAGGAACAACACCTCATCTTCCACCTGGGCAGCCTACAGCCCGAAGGAGTCAACATTGAGTTCTCCAATTTCAAATAACCTCCCTTCCTGACTCCCTTCCCAGCCCCTCTCCCTCCCTTCCACTGCTCCCTGCCACCAACCGGATTCAATCCTCCCATTGACCAACCAGGTCGTACCCGGTGCCTGTTTTCATCTATCCCCACCTCACCACCCTGACCCACCCTCCCCCCCCACCGCCCCGCCACCTCCATTATCTGCAGCTTGTCCTACCCACCCCCCCAGTCCTGAAGAAGGGTTATACCTGAAACGTTGACTTTTGCACCTCCTGGCTTGCTGTGTTTTCTCAGCCTCCTGTTTGTCCACCACATGTTCAGGTATTGTATCCCAGGCCCTAACCACTCACTGACACAGTCAGTGTGACTGAGACCAAATGTGTCGGTTTTCCTGTCACCATTTGGTCAGGAATGGACAACAGTGAAATTCCGCAGGTTCTGCTGTACAACATTTAGTCAAGCCAAAGGGAGGGAGAGAAGGATACTCAGTGTAATCAAGGCCTGAGTGAACTATATTGATTCAGCAAGCTGTCAGGCTATCAAACAAATTTACTGGAGGCAGTCAACCTGTTCAATCGACATGTTAGGACTGAGGAACGGTCAACCTGGCAAACCCAATAGGTTGTAACAATTCACACTGGTTAGTTTCTCGCCAATACTTAACCACAAGCTAAATAAGTACTGAAGCAGTCGACCTGTATAGAAGCTGTTCCTTTGGTTCAGATTAAAAGAACAAATTGCAAATACTGGAATGGCAAAGCATGTTGCTCAGTATCTGTAAGAAGAAAAGACACATCAGTGTTCACAATGGGAGATTCGATCAGGACTGATCCGATCAGAGATCCCACTCCGAAACATGAACCTCTGACTCTGTTGTGCTTTCCCACCAAATTCAGCTTTTATTCCCCTCTGGGGGAATCAATGGGAAAATGCTCCGTGCATTCCAAATGTCCCGGTATTTGTTTTAAAAACCTTAGCTTAAAAATCCAATTGTCAGAATGCAAGCTCATGTGGCACAGCAAACGATGATGCTCGATATTTCTTTTATGGGGAGTTCAATTCAGTGTCATAATTAAATGGAAATGGGAAAAATTCATCATATTCACGAAGCTTCTTTCTTCAGAAACCTAAAGTGTGCTTACTCCACTGAAGATTACTAAAAGCAGAAAATAAAACCTGTCGAACCTTAAAATATAAGCACAGAGCAAGGCTAACAGCATTTCCTCAGTCCAGATTATTGTAATGGCATTGATTATTCACCAGGCCAACATGTTCAGATTGTGCAGGTCAGAATGCAGTGCGATGAAGGTGTCCCTTGACAAACAAACGCTGACTCTTATCGCAAAGTAAGGAAGCTTTAATCAGAAGACGTTAACATTTTTGCCTATCCTCTCTGAACCTCAAAAGTGCTCTCTGGAAACACTGTTGAACTGCAATGATAGCTGCTTGCTGTACAGTCCCCAGGCTTTGCCTGATCTCTCGACTTAAAGCAATGCTGTGCTTTCGCCAACAGTTCCCCCAAGAACATAACTATTACAGGCCACCTTCGCTCACTGAGACTCATTGAAAGTGAGGTACTGGGAGAAGCTATAGCAAGTCTTACACTGTACTGTTCTCAGGACACACAGCACTGTAAGGTATGAAGAGTCGCTTCTTGTTCTCCCAGTGAAATCAGCATCTCCTTCTTTTTCTACGCAATACCATCTTACACCATGGCACACTATGGGCAAGGGCAGTAAGAGTGAAAAGGAAACAGAAAGGTTATCTCACCTTTAAAGTAATTTTTGTCTCCTGAAAGCAGGTGGTGAAAAGGAATAAATCTCCCTGCTAACTGCGCACTTTCATAGAATCCCTATAATGTAGAAACAGGTCAAATGGCGCAACAAGTCCACACCCACCCTCCGAAGAGTCTCCCACCCAAACCTATTCCCTTAAATTTACCTTTGACTAATGCACCTATCCTACACATCCCTGAACACTATGGGCAATTTAGCATAGCCAATTCACCTAACCTGTGGACTGTGGGAGAAAACTGGAGCACCCGGAGGAAACCCACACAGATATGGGGAGAATGTGCAAACTCCACACAGGCAGGCTGTCTGAGGCTGGAATCAAAACTAGGTCCCTGGCGCTGTGAGGCAGCAGTGCAAACCACTGAGCCACCATGCCACCCATCAATTTTCTTGTTTCTTTTAGCCAAAAGTAAGACCAATGCTTCTCCACGGAGTTTCTTGCTGGCTTTAAGCCTTTTGGGACGTTTCGAAGGATCCCTGTAGCTATCCATTTCCAATGGTGCGGAATGGACAGGGAGACTGATGGGCAGCAGGATATAGGGAGCCCCCTAGGAACAACAGGCATACCATCCTTTTGGAAAATGTTGACAGCCCAGTTGCTGAGCTGGCTTCCATCTCTATGGTCTACAACACCAGTTATTCTGAAGACACCAAGGTTTGGAGACCAATCACTGTTCTGCTTAGTCAACAGATTTGTGCTGGAGATTGGCACAGTATTAGAAGTAATGTTTCCATTAAGCCATGAGTGTAGCAACCCAAGTCTAATCCCATGTTGGAGTGATGGGTCAGGGAGGTAACCATGCAAGGTCTCATTACCAATCTGAAAATCTTTCTAACAGTGAATGAACTGACAATTAGCTGCCGATTGCCTCCTTATCTAAGGTAGATGGAGCCCAGGAAAACCTGGACATTATGACAGCGTTTCCTTTCTTGAGCACAAATTGATTTTTGCCATTGACCTTTGATCTTATACACCAACAAAGCCCAATGAGAATGATTATCAGCCCAGAGGAGCACCTGCGATCCAGAAGTTGTTAGAATAACTACTGGTGTGTAAGAGAAATGATTGGAGGAAAGTAGGACTTTTTAATAGCTGCAATACATGCGAAAATCTTATGTCTGGGACACTTCCCAATTGTCACAATTTCTGTTCACAGTTTGATCACATGATACAGCATTATGAAATCAGCTGAAGTGGGATGCCTTCAGGGAAAAGGTCCCCTGAGATTGTGGCTGAAATTTGGAGAGATTTGGTGGGCGATAGTGACCCTTGTTTCTGTTGTTTAACAAACCCTCTTGTGTTCCTGACTGTCAATGAGCAATGGTTTGGGAGGTCTACGTGTGGATTCTAAAACAATTGGAGGAGGAAGCCGTAGTAATGGTCCACCTCCATGTGGCTCATGTCAAACAGCCAGTGCATGTGGTGATGCTGAGAGGTCGGTCATCCACTGCTGCCAAACCCCTCATAAGCTCTCAAGTTGCATGATGGAGTAGGATGATGAGGTTAGGGTGAAGTCCTCCCTGCTATCGAATGACCAGAACATGTCTGTACTCACCAGCTGACAGAACTCCATGACAAGGAGATAAGGTGTCACCTCTGTAAACTGAGCTAGGCACTGAAGCAGATTGGGATGCTGGAGGCTTCTGCGAAAAGAAAACATGGCTGTGAAACGTCAGCGAATCGATTAGTCCAGTGTTAAGTCAGTGGTTAACGCTTTGGACACTAAGTCTTCCATGGCTTTCAGACACTGAATTCCCACTCAATTTGTTTGAGTTGCTCAATACTGTGATTGTAATAAAGAATCGGAAAATGAAGATTGATGTTATAACCACTTTAATGATCAACCTGCTTAAGGAACGTGCGTGAAATTCAACAAAAGGTTTTGGGTGAACAAGTGATGGATAATGAAGCACGATAGAAAACACTGGAAGAAACAGCATGATTTTTCTCCACAGTCTCTTTGTGTCCTCCCTCTGTTGCATTTCTTAGCTCCGTACTTAAAGAAAGATGCACCTGAATGGCATAAAATGGAGCTGCTTACATCTGTCTGGGGACCCCAGAAAACTGAGGAAATATTAAAGTACAAATACCGCTGATGAGGCATATCTGAATCAAAAATGCTGGACATACTTTGCCAGTCCTTCAGCATCTGTGGAGAGAATCACAGTTATTGTTTCGGTTGTACACCCTTTGTTAGAAAGATCCAATTCTGAAACATTGGCCTCGCCTTTCATCCTCAAAGCAGGATGTGGAACTTGGGAAAATCCCTAGCTCAGTTCACTCAACCTGGGAGGGAATGTGAGGAGAAGACAGAGGCAGTCAGGCTGGTCAGCCTAGGAAATGGTCAGAGGCAGCCAAAGGTTCTTTTGGTGCTTTGGAACATTATCCCAATCACAATAGAAAGGAAATGTCCCCCAGTCCTAATCTCATACACTATCACAGCCACCCGGAGGCTTCCTGTGCCCCATCCATACCATCATATTCTCCTTCATCCATCTCCTTGACACCTCTAGGTTCACTAGATTCACTCCAGTAATGAAAGGCTTGTCTGATGAGGAGCCTGAGCAGTTTAGTTTGAGAGGTTAGAGGAATGAGAGGAGATCCAATTGAGATATGTAAGATATTTAGAGGAGGTGACAAAATAGACATTGAGCAGATGTATCCCCTTGAAGGGCAATCTGGAATGAGGGGCCATGGTTTTAGGCTGAGGGTTGGCAGAGATGAGGAGGAATTACTTCTCCTAAAGGCTCATGAATTTGCAGAATTCAGTTCCCCAGAGTGCAGTAAATGTTGGGACTTGGAGTACATTCAAGGAGGAGATAGAGAGGTTTTCAATTAGTAACGGGTTGGTATGAGGACTGGGCGGGAAAGTGGAGTTGAGGCTGTAGTGAGATCAACCATGATTACATCAAATGGTACAGTGGGCTCGAGGGGCTGAATAGTCAGCTCCTGCTCCTAGCTCTGAGGGTCTTGTTCAGGCCCTACATAGGCCTATGCTCCCCAACCATCCGCCATAGTCCCTCCATGTCAGACTACAGAACTTCCATTCTAACACAACTTGAAGCAAAGGAACTCTATGCTAACAATAGAATGTGTTAAGAAAGCTTCAAAAACATTAACTAAATACTCCTACTTCTTTTAAAAAAAAGTCTTTTCACTAAAAACCAATAAAATTGCCAATCATCCAGATTCCTTTCCAATTCGATGGCAGCAACTGCCAGCACTTAACACACCTTAGCCTTGTGTAAATAAAATTGTAAAACTGACAGCAGAGCTCAGAGCTAGAGCTGTCAATCAAACAGGGGTTCAGGTCTTCCAACACAGTAATGAATGTCTGGGCTCTCAGCCAAGAATGCATGATGAGACATCATACTCATTAGACACATGGCCTCCTCTAGTCCATTTCCATTGCTACAATGGCTAATCAGAAACTGGATTGTGTTACAATGGCTTAAACATAAAATAAGAATCCAGCAATTCTCCAGTAATACCTGAAACACTTAAAACTTTGTGAAGAATATGGACAAAGATCCAGACAGATGCGTTTCAAAATTAGTAGCAATTACCTGATGATGAATTAATCAGCCTCCGATCTTATGCACATCTCACTATCATTTATAAAATATGAAAGCCAGGAATACTCTGTGGATATCAGAAACTTAACTATCTCTTAAATAATCTTGTTTGACAGTTCCTTCCCTATATTCCTTTCCACAATAAAATCAATCCTACTTACTTCAGTGACCTTATCTTGAACCCATATTTTCCACTTCTGCAATTAAATGCCATGGGCAGAAACCTAGCTGTTTTCCACTCACATGCACACACGATCTGTCTCTCCTACGTGCACACACATATAAGCTTAAAGGGTGAACTTGTTTTTACAATTAATTCTGAAACTATATATTGAAAAAGACCCAGATTGTTTAAGTCTCTTACACTCTGGGTCTTACACTCAAACAATTCCGGTCTTTTTCAATATACAATTTCAGTTACACCACACTGTAGCCTTTTGCTATAAATTCTATGTCTTACAACCTTATTCTCCACAATCACCTGATGAAGGAGCAGTGCTTCCAAATAAACCTGTTGACTATAACCTGGTGTTGTGTTATTTTTAACATTGTACAATACCATCGTCTCCAAATCATCATAGTTTAACTACTTTTGTGTATTAGCTGCTCTTTCCAAAGCAAATTGAAATTTGCTAAACTCTCCGCATAAAACATTTTTGGGACATCCTATGCAAATGCAACCTTTTTCTTTTCCAGCATTCACCAATGTCTTTGACCTGCACTGCTCCCTAGAGCTCAAGTTGAGAGGGATATTGACTGATACAGTGCAGCACTGACTGCTAACAGGTCACCCCAGTGTTTGAGCAGTGCATTAGGAATGCTAATATAAAAACATCTATGACCCAAAGTAGTAAGTTAGATGGACAGTTCTAAATTCGGTCTTAGTTCTACATAGCAATATTTCCAAAGCATTTCTTTCAAAAATACCTACTGTTTTAACCTGGAATTTAATACAGTTAGGTTATTCTCTCTGAAAAAGGGTCTGTATCTTAAATAGTAATCATTTACCAATTGTCTTTAAAAGTGACAGCACTAAACATGTAAAAACAATGCTATGCCATGGGGCTAATCTGGCATCAAGTGCAGTCAATATGATGCAGATGTCATTTCAGCAATTTGTTTTGTATTCTTTGAGAAAGCAAATCTTTTGGTGCCATCTATGTCACTCTTTACAGCTTAGTACTTTATTTCTTGGAAACTCTATTCTTTTAAACATTCTTGATTTTGTACCTGGCTCCTAACACCCTTTTCTCTCTCACTTATTCTCCCTCTCTCCCTCTCTCTCTCTCCCTCTGGCTCTCCCCTGTGCCTTTCCATTTTGGTCAATCTCACAAAGTGACTTCCTCTGTCCTCAGCGGTTCAGGTCTGATTGTTGACCTCCAAGAGTGACCTTAACTTCTTTCCTCTTCACAGATCCAGAGAGATTTGGCAGGATATTTACAGCATTTTCCACTTGTTGTGCACGTTCACCCGTCTATAAACCAGATTGTTTGAACATTTCTCTGTTACTTGTTCCTTTATATCGTTCACTTCTATTGAATATGTATTATTGCTGCTGGTGTGTTTGATTCTCTCAACTGTTTATTGTGTTTTTGTCCCTTTCCTCTCACAACGCTGCTCTGTTCACTCTGCTGCCCACTTCTTCATTAATCCTGAGGATATACCTTGTGAATTCATCAGCTCCTCTAGTTCAAAAGCAGCAGATCACATTCTCCTGACTGTGAGTCACAGGCAGCTCCAACCAACTGCAATGTGAAACAATCCTGATGTGTCCATGGTAGTGAAGATGGTGCCATGTGACGTTACATGTGCAGATTGTGGAGCTGCTTTAATTGGACAGTGGCCTGAGCTGCTTTGTAATGCAACCCTGAATCATACAGTACACAAGAAGGCCATTCAGTCCACTGCATCTATGCTAGCTTTTTTCTTAGAGCAATCCAATGAGCTTGCTTTCTAAGACTTTACCCATTACCCACTCAGGATGATTATAAAGAACTCTTTCCTTTATGTACTTATCCAATTATCTTCTGAATGTTACGATTTAATCTGCTTCTGTCATTCTTCTAGCCAGTAGATTCCAAACCATCACAAATCACAGCGTGAAAATGTTTCCTCTTGCCTCATGTGTTCCCTCAGATCTCTGTCCATAACTTCTAGTCTGTCCTCTACTCACTGTCCTTCCAGCCATTGGGAACACTTCCTGTCTCTTCATCAAAACATCTTTGTGATAAAGAACATTTCTAACCAATTCCCCCGCTCCTCCCTTAACCTTCTCTGCTTCAGGGAGAATAACTCAAGGTTTTGCAGTTTCTCCTAACCAATGAAGTCACTCATCCTCAGTCGCATTCTCTTGTAAATATCTATTCCACACTCTCTGACGCCCTGACTTCATTCCCAAAATATGGCTCCCTGGACTGAATACTCCAACTGAGTCCCAATCAGCAATTTATATCGGCTCAATATGATCATCTCCTTTCTGTCTGTTCAGACACAGTATGTAGGCATCACTGCCTGGGCCAACATGTACTGCCCATCACTGATTGCCCTGGAGAAGATGGTGGTAAGTTAGTTCCTGAACAATAATAGTCCTTGGGGATGTCAGTATTCCCACAATGTCATTATGAAAGGAATTCCAGGATTTTGTCCCAGCAACACTGAAGGAAGAGCCAAGTCAGGATGTGGTGGGGCTTGAAGGGGAACTTGCAGGTGGTGTTCCCGTGTATTTCCTGACCCCGCCCTTCTCAGTGGTACAAGTCACGGATGTGGAAGGTGCTGTTGAAGGAGCCATGGGAGCTGAATACTTGCAGCGTTTTCCATTTTTTGTTCACATTCACCCTGTTTCTAAACTGGGCCAATTTAACATTGCTCTGCTATGTTCCTTTTATTTTTGTTTGCCTCTCTTTAGCGTTTATTATTGCTGCTGTTATGTTTGATTTTTGTTTTCCATCTAGGTGGCAGAAGTCACAGATTTGGAAGATGCTGTTGATGGAACCTGAGTGAACTGCTGCAGTTCATCCTATAGACGGGACACACTGCTGCTACTATGGCCTTATAGTGAAGGGAATTGACGTTGTAGGTGAAGGATATGGTATCAATTGAGTGAGCTGCTTTGTCCTGGATGGTGTCAACTTTCAGGAGTGTTGTTGGAGCTGCACCTATCTAGGCAAGTGGGGAGTACTCCATTACAGTCCTGACTTGTGCCTTATAGATCACCTTTGTGGAGACAGGAAGTGTGTTACTGCAGAATTCAGAGCAGATCATTATAGTTTAACTACTTTTGTATACTCCACAACGTATATAAACTAGCCCACTTCAGTTTCTGAGTAATGGTAATCTCCAGACTGTGACAACGGTGGGGGGTGGAAGCGGGGGGTGGAACTCAGTAACACCATTGAATGTCAAGGGGCGGTGGTTAGATTGTCTCTTATTGGAAATGGTCACAGCCTGGCATTTGTGTGACATGGATGTTACTTGTCACTTGTCAGCCTAAGCCTGGATATTTTCCAGATCTTGTTGCATTTGGATATGGACTGCTTCAGTATCTGAGGAGTGGCTGAGCATTGTGGACTCATTGGCGAACATACCCCTTTCTGCCCTTCTGATGGAGGGTAGGTCTTTGATGAAGCAACTGAAGATGGTTAGACCATGGATACTACCCTGAGATAGTGGAATCGTAACAATCTCACTGCAATTGTAATGCAGAGACCTGCAGTAATGCTCTGACCAGGAGTTCAAACCCCACTTCAACTACCGGTGGAATATAACACAACTGGACAGCCAATAAAATCTGAAAATGAAAGCCAGTCTCAGTAATGGAGACCACAAAGTTATTGCTGATTGGTGTAGAAGCCCATCTGGTTTACTGCTGCCCTTTGCAGGAGGAGATCTACCCTGCCTGCCCTGCTCAGGATTACATGTGACTCCAGATCCACAGCAATGTGGTGACCTGCCTTTGGGAATAAACCTGAAAGCCACACATTACAAAGACAGGTCCAGAGGAGATAGGGAGGGCAGATATCCCCATGGAAAAGGCATCGGTGAACCTGAAAGCTTCGACACCAATCAATAATAGCTTTATGCTCACCATTACTGAACCATTACTGAACCACCATCCACTGTTAGATGTGGCAGGTCTGCAGAGCTCGGATTGGTTGGGAATTGCTTAGCCCTGTATGCTGCTTCTGCTGTCTGACTTGCAAATAGTCCTGTGTTGTAACTTCATCGGGCTGACATCCGGCTGTGCTTGGTGCTGCTCCGGCCATACCCTCTGTACTCTCCATTGAACCAGGGTTGATCCCCCGGCCTGATGGTAATGGGTGAGTGGGGGATCTGCCAGGCCATGAGGTTACAGATTCTGCTGCTGCCGATAGTGCACAGCGCCTTGTGGATGCCGGGTTTTGAGTTGCTAGATCTGTCCTATTTCACATGGAGATAGTCTCACATGACATGCGGAGGGTATTCCCAATGGAAGGTGGCAAGGAACAAGAGGGCAGCCCTTCTGCCTGCCCAGTATACTCAGGCATGATGTCCTACTCTGAGGTGAACTAAACCACTTCTGCAGCTGAATTATTATTGACCATATCCTCTGGCCTCACGAATCCAAAATGGGTTGACACAACCCCATTTGGTGGTGCAGTGGGTGTTATCTGGGGTGTGCCTGAGTTTTATGTTTAGGGAGGTAGGGAGAAGCTATGATGCTGTTCTGTCAATCAGTTAAACCATGCTCTTCTCGTAAGCTGCACAGATAGAGCTGGCTCCCAGGTTCAGTAATTTCATTCCATGCTGAATTGGCTCATGCAACCCTATGACCTGAAGACCCCGGGATTAAGGAGCAAGATAAGAGTTGGCCATTCCTGATACTGATTGCTGCTGAGTCTCTGATTGCCCAGGGAGTGACAATAAGCAAGGACAGGGCTAGCCTCTCCCAGCAATAAATCCAACGTCAGTGCTCCATCTCCACTCAGCTTATTGAGCCTATCCCACCATTCAATTAAATCATGGCTGATCTGTAACCTTGATTCCCTATCCTTTAACAACCTCCTCCATCAAAACTGTCGACAGTTGTATTATTTTTCATCGATCCTCAGCCTCACTTGCCACCTTGTGGGAAGATGATCCCAGATTTCCCCAAGAATAGCAGAAAGCTTCCTGCCATTCCCTCTCTAACAGAGTGGATTTGCTTCTTTGTTGTGGACTCTCTCACCAGAAGGCATCACTGGTCTCTATCTACCCACTGACCTTTCAACATCTCCATCAGACCATTCCTCTAACAGCTCCTTTACAGTCCTGACTATTAAGTTTACAAAATCATGAGGGGCACGGATAGGATAAATAGACAAAGTCTTTTCCCTGGGGTGGGGGAGTCCAGAACTAGAGGGCACAGGTTTAGGGTGAGAGGAGAAAGATATAAAAGGGACCTAAGGGGCAACTTTTTCACTCAAAGGGTGGTGCGTGTATGGAATGAGCTGCTAGAGGATGTGGTGGAGGCTGGTACAATTGCAACATTTAAAAAGCATTTGGATGGGTATATAAATAGGAAGAGTTTGGAGAGATATGGGTTGGGTGCTGGCAGGTGGGACTCGATTGGGTTGGGATATCTGGTCAACGTGGACAGGTTGGACCGAAGGGTCTGTTTCCATGCTGTACATCTCTATGACTCTCTGAAGAACGACAGTTTCAGTGGATCCTCACCACATGAGGGAACTAGGAAGGGGACAAGAGGAGAAAGTAACAGCTGACACAGGAGCCACTGGGGAAGCATCACCCGGTGATGACACAGACTGGAAACTGTGCTCTTTCCAAAGCAGCTTCCCCTCTCTCTCTCTCTCTCAAAGCAGGAAAGACAAACTGAAGTATTTTACAGTTAAGGTGGTCGTTTGAAATATTTGGGAAAGCATTACCAGACCAATCAGGCCTTGATTACTCTATGATCAATGCATTTAGTTAGAGACCACCACGAAAGAGGATAAAGCAAATTACTGATGAAGAAGTGAGTAGGAGCTGGGACAACAGCCAGCTATTGAGTTGAGTTGTCGGGGCTGGGAAGATTCCAGCTTCTATCTGAGTCTGTGCCGA
The DNA here is from genome assembly GCF_047496795.1 of Chiloscyllium punctatum. NCBI lineage: Eukaryota > Metazoa > Chordata > Chondrichthyes > Orectolobiformes > Hemiscylliidae > Chiloscyllium > Chiloscyllium punctatum. Next base: position 56,033,364 of record NC_092777.1, read on the forward strand.
GTATAGCTGGGATACATCCAGGCCTGATCTGGGGATAATACAATCAGATCTGGTGCCCTGAGGAATGGAATATCTCAACTCCGAGTCACACCAACGACTGCTGAAAAAAAATGGATATAAACGTCGGGGCAGGACTGGATGAAGAGTGGACTGGATTACACACGATGCACAGGACAGCCAAAGAGCCAGGCAATACCCCTCTCATGCTAACAGTTCATATAAATGGCTCCTTCTCATACAAACACTCAGATTAAACTTGATCGATTGACTGATTTATTGTTGTCAGATGCACTGAGATACAGTGAAAAGTGTTGTTTTGTGCTGCATAAGGCAAATTGCATTCTCAGCTACCTTCCCACCCATCCCTACTCCTCTCCCATTTGTTTCTCAGTCACCCCACCACCCCCCTCCCCCCACCTCTCCCCCCACCCCTCCCCCCCAGCCTACAAGCCTCATTCCTGATGAAGGGCTTATGTCGATTCTCCTACTCCACTGATGTTGCCTGACCGGCTGTGCTTTTCCAGCGCCACACTCTTAACCATACAAAGTGCATCGGTACCAGAACAGAGTGCAGAATACAGTGTTACAGAGACGATGCAGACAGAAAGGTCAAAATTAACATTTGAGAGGTCTGTTTAAAAGGCTGACAACAGTGGGGAAGAAGCTGTTCTTGAATCCAATCGTACATGTATTCAAACCTTGATACTGAGCAGGAGTAATCCTTTGAGCCCCTTGAACCTGCTCCAGTATTCAATAAAATTACGGTTGGTCTTATTTTTGACCTCCAAATGTGCACTTCTATGTACCCCTTGCTTAACAAGAATGTATCTACTTAAAAACTTCCTTGACTTCTCTTTTGCCACCTTTACAGGAAGAGTTTCAAAGTCTCACGCCCCTCTGGGAGAAAACACTTTTGCCTAATCTCTGTTTTAAATGGGTGACCCTGATTTTTAAATAGCGACAGCATCCCCCTCCCCACCAAACCCCCTCCCCCACCCATAATTCTAGATTATCCCACAAGAGGAAATGTCCTCTCCACATCCACCCAGTCAAGAGCCCTCGGAATAGCTGGTATTACGATCAAATGCATCCCTTATACTTAGAGAAACAGCTGCGGCCTGTGGAGTGGTTTCCTCTTTTCCCCTGCCCCCGCCTTATCCCAGATCCAACCCTCCAACTCAGCACTGCCCTCCTGACCTGTCCTACTTGTCCATCTCCCTTCCCACCTCTCCACTCCACCCTCCTCTCCAACCTATCACCATCACCCCCACCTGCATCTGCCCATTGCATTCCCAGTCACCTTCCTCCCCCGCCTCACCCCCTTCCCATTTATCTCTCAGCCCCTTGGGTATGCTCCCCCCCCACCCCGCTTTCCTGACAAAATGTTTATGCTCAAAACATCGATTCTCCTGCTCCTTGGATGCTGCCTGACCTGCTGTGCTTTTCCAGCACCACACTCTTTGACTTCTCTGTGGAGTGGTAGGCCATGAAAGGATCAGCCAGTGGGCTCTGCAGTGTGTGTGTGTGTGTGTGTGTGTGTGTGTCTATGTGTGTGTGTGGGGGGGTAGGTGTGTGTGTATATGTGTCTATGTATGTGTGTGTGTCTATGTGTGTGCATGAGTGTGTGTAGTTGTGTGTGTATGTATGTGTCTATGTGTGTGTGTATGTGTCTATGTGTGTGTGTATGTGTCTATGTGTGTGTGTGTCTATGTGTGTGTGTGAGTGTGTGTGATTGTGTCTGTGTGTGTCTATGTGTGTGTATATGTGTGTGTGTATGCATATGTATGTGTGTGTATGTGTCTCTGTGTGTGTGGTTGTGTGTGTGTATGTGTCCATGAGCGCGTGTGTCTGTGTGTGTGTATACGTCTGTGTGTGTGGTTGTGTGTCTATGTGTCTATGTGTGTGTGGGTGTATGTGTGTGTGTGTATGTGTCTATGTTTGTGGGTGTATGTGCCTATGTGTGTGTGTGTGTCTATGTGTGTGTATGTGCCTATGTGTGTGTGTGTGTCTATGTGTCTGTGTATGTGCATGTGTGTGTCTATGTGTGTGTATGTGTCTATGTGTGTGTGTGGTTGTGTGTTTGTGTGTGCGTATTTGCGTGTGAGAGAGTGTGTGTGTGTATCTGTCTATGTGTGTGTATGTATGTGTCTATGTGTGTGTGTGTCTATGTGTGTGTGTGTGTCTGTGTGTGCGTGGGTGGATGGGTTTGTGTGTGTGTCTATGTGTGTGTGTATGTGTCTATGTGTGTGTATGTATGTCTATGTGTGTCTATTTGTGTGTGTATGTGTCTATGTGTATGTGTCTATGTGTGTGTGTGTCTGTGTGTGTGAGTGTGTGTGGTTGGGTCTGTGTGTGTCTATGTGTGTGTGAGTGTGTAAGGGAACTGACTTGTGAAACTGACCTGTGAGGCTGGGCTTCCTCCAGGAATCGCATCTGTTCCTGAATGTTGGCTTCTGCTTTTAACTCTTTCACCACCACCTGGCAGCAATTCAAGTTGATGTTCACCTCACCAAGAAACACCTGGTTCACGTCGCAAAAACAAAACAAAAAGCAATTTTGAGAAGGTTTCGGACAAGTCACAGTCACAATGTCCAGTGGCATCACGTGCTCTGGAAGTGTTCACAATCCCTCTTCGCCCTTTGTACTCACAAACAAAATAACTCACCATTGCTGGACACCCTCAGTTGAAAACATGGAGAATCATTGTCCCAATTCTGAAGGATCTGCTTCTTTCAATGAGATTGAGTAAGCGATGGACTTTTTTTAAAAATAGGGTTTGTTGATTCTTTACTGGACTTGGCACTTCCTCTCCAGTGCTGAATATGGCCATAATAGTCTGAATGTCTGATCTCTTCCGATTCAGAAGCTCATCAGACTGGTTAGCATTTGCATGGAATGCCATCTGGGAATATCAGGTGTGGTAGCCTTTAGGATCTTACGGTGCAGTGGTAGTGCCTCTACCTTTGAGCCAGAAGGCCTAGGTTCAGGTCCCACCTGCTCCTGAGGAGTGTAATAGCATCTCTGTGTAGGTTGATTACAGTGTCTTCAATGACTCCGTTGTTGGGATTGACAGGGTAAAGGGATTGAGATCAGGTGAATGGCTGACATACAATATTCAGTGTGCAGAATGGTTGAATAATCTATTCCAGGTTTCAAGACTTCAAGAGAACCTTGGTTTAGATCAGTGATTTATCAAACGCAAATCCAAACAGTCTGATTGTCCCCTTGCCCCATTTAACATCCAGCCTCCCAATTCAAGCTGCCCTTTTCACCTTGTCACCCCCCCCCACCCCACCCCCCCTGTGCTCTCAATGACCCTGCATCAAGCACCAGATTCCCATTGATTTTACCTGGCTTCATTCAGGACAACTGTCCAATAACAAATTGCTCCAGCCAGTGTTTGGACTGCATTATAGACCTGCGAACCTTACTTCGGTTGTAGGTAAAGTGTTGGCAAGGGTTATAAGAGTTAGGATTTATAATCATCTGGAGAGGAATAAGTTGATTACGGAAAGTCAACATGGTTTTGTGAACAATAGGTCGTGCCTCAAAAACCTTATTAAGTTCTTTGCGAAGGTGACCAAAGAGGTGGATGAGGGTAAAGTGGTTGATGTGGTGTATATGGATTTCAGAAAGGCATTTGATAAGGCTCCCCATGGTAGGCTATTGCAGAAAATATGGAGGTATGGGATTGAGAGTGATTTAGCTGTTTGGCTCAGAAATTGGCTAGTTGAAAGAAGACAGAGGGTGGTAGTTGATGGAAATTGTGCATGCTGGAGTTCAGTTACATTTGGGTACCACAAGGACCTGTTTTGGGTCCACTGCTGTTTGTCATTTTTATAAATGACCTGGATGAGGGTGTAGAAGGATGGGTTAGTAAATTTACAGATGACACTGAGGTCAGTAGAGTTGTGGATAGTGACAAAGGATGTTGTAGGTTACAGAGGGACACAGACAAGCTGCAGAGCTGGGCTGAGAGGTGGCAAATTGAGTTTAATGCAGAAAAGTGTGAGGTGATTCCGTTCAGAAGGAGTAACAGGAATGATGAGCGAATGAGCTAATGGTAAGATTCTTGATAATGTAGATGAGCAGAGAGATCTCGATGTCCAGGTAAATAGATCCTTGAAAGTTGCCACCCAGGTTGATAGGGTTGTTAAGAAAACATACAGTGTGTTGGCTTTATTGGTAGAGAGATCAAGATTTGGAACCATGAGGTCATGCTGCAGCTGTACAAAACTCTGCAGTGGCTGCACTTGGAGTACTGCATGCAAGTCTGGTCACCGCATTATAGGGAGGATATGGAAGCTTTGGAAAGGGTTCTGAGGAGATTTACTTGGATGTTGCCCAGTATGGAGGGAAGGTCTAATGAGGAAAGACTGAGGGATTTGAGGCTGTTTACATTAGAGAGAAGAAGGTTGAGAGGTGATTTAATTGAGATATAAAGATAATCAGAGGGTTAGGTGGGTTGGACAGTGAGAGTTTTATTTCCTTGGATGGCAATGGCTGGCACAAGGGGACATAGCTTTAAATTGAGGGGTGATAGATATAGGACAGATGTCAGAGATAGTTTCTTTACTCAGAGACTAGTAGGGGCACGGGACAGTAGTAGAGTTGCCAACTTTACGGGCATTTAAATGGTTATTGGATGAAAATATGGACAAGAATGGAATAGTGTAGATTAGATGGGCTTCAGATTGGTTTCATAGATTGGCATAACATTGAGGGCTGGAGAGCTGTAATGTTCTATGTTCTATGTTCTATTAATATTGCATGCATGACTTTGCTGTTCAATTATACTGTGCAGCATTAATGATAAATGTATTCATAGACTATTCCTCTGCCTGTGTGTTCAGCCTACACAAGAGAAACACTATTTAAGTACTGCAGTTTGTTGAAACTTTTCAATGACCACTCATCAGGACAATTTGCAAGAATGCCAATGTGAAGAGGAGCAATTTAATATACTGCTTGTGATGAACATGCTTCCACTACCTCTCAGACACGAATAACATGCTGCTCCTCCTTGCACTAGGATTTCTTGCAGATTGTCCTAATGCAGATATTCCCAAACTTAAGGGTGGGGGCGGGACCCTGAGCTGACATTTCAGAGCCATGAGCTGAGGTCTCACTGAGGGGTTGTGACAATTTTCAAGCCATGAAATGGGGTCACTGCGAGAAAAGGTATTAATCAGAGTCATAGACAACTGATTCATTATCTGGCATGAAGGTGGTTTGCAGAAACACCCAGAGTTTAAAGAATGGACAGTTTGGAAGAGCTCAGTGTAGGTTGCTGACTTGAAACAAATTCATTAATGGGATGTAGGTGTCATGTTCACGGTCACTTTATTCAACATGGATAAACACATTACAAGTTACGAAGCTGATATTACAGTAAAGCCAACTCATTGCTATGCATACAGATTGAAAAAGCAACGCAGACTAACAGCCAAGCAGAGGCGCAGCTTTGTTTACTTACACAGTGTCCCTGAGCACGAACGATCTTAAAAGCAAAAGAGGGGGGGAAAATACACCTCCAACAACGGACATTGGTGGCAGGGTTAGCTTTCTCTGTTTATCCCCAGATCCCCTCCCAGCTCATTTGGGAATGAAAGATAAATTGATGGGATGAAGAGGAATGGGAAATATAATTGTGTAGCACAGCACAGCACAGTCTAGTTGGCCTGAGAGATCTGGGCTTATGTTCTAGTGCAGGGGGTGCCAAAACTGTGGGTCATGACCTGCAGTGGGCTTGCAGGATGAGCTCTTGGGATTGTGAGTTCCAATCAGTCATGGCGGCTGTGGAGTATTAAAATCCGTCTCTTTACATGCTTGGGACTGTTTCTTTTGTTAGGCCTTGCTTAATCATCTGTTCTCTGAGTCCCGAATGCTGCTGTGAGCTTGAAAGAAACCCAGAAAGCTTAAACCCATTCTCTGCTCAACAACCCATCCCCATCCTCCCCATTCAACAAGCCTCCAACCCTCTCACTCCCACTCAACCAATCCCTGCCCAATGTCAACAAACAGCCCCATCTCCACTCTCACTCTGAGGTTACAGGACGTCTGAGATAGTAACATGGGGGCACGCTGGGAAGAAGTTTGGGAAACATTGTTCTAATATGTGCAAGACAAATATCTTTCACAAATGGGATCATTTCCTTCCACCAATACGCAAGTTCTGTACTACCAAATGTCTATAAACAGCATTGTGAATCCTATCAGAGCATCTCATCATTGACCATTCACTGGAGTTAACAGAGGATCTCTGTCACATTGCTGTTCTGTAAGTTTAAAGGTAAAGTCATTATAATCCTAGCATTCCATTGGGCTGCTTTCCCATCACAGAGAGACAACTGGTGCTAGTTCAATGTGAGGGTCACCACACCTCAGGTGAGGGGAGAGGTGAGAAGGGGAACTCTTCATTGTAACCTCAGTGGGTGTGGGAATTGAACTCATGTTGTTAATGTCATTCTAAACTGCAGACCATCAATCCAGCCAACTGAGTTAACCAAACCATGGCCTTCATTCAATTGTGAAATACAGTTTGATTCAACAGATAGTTTAAGGCAATTTAAGCAATGGCTAAATAAATCAAAGATGGACCATATTGCTTTAATTTCCTGCTGACCGTTTTTCACATTTGTCTCATCTACAACTGCTGTCAGGCTTCCGCGAATCCAAAACCCAAAACTGAGGGGGAAGGATTGGTGCTGGGCCCACTATTTTTCATCATTTATATAAATGATTTGGATGTGAGCGTAAGAGATACAGTTAGTAAGTTTGCAGATGATACCAAAATTGGAGGTGTAGAAGTTTATTTCACATTACAATGGGGTCTTGATCAGATGGGCCAATGGGCTGAGAAGTGGCAGATGGAGTTTAATTTAGATAAATGCAAGGTGCTGCATTTTGGGAAAGCAAATCTTAGCAGGACTTATACACTTAATGGTAAGGTCCGAGGGAGTGTTGCTGAACAAAGAGACCTTGGAGTGCAGGTTTATAGTACCTTGAAAGTAAAGTCGCAGGTAGATAGGATAGTGAAGAAGGCATTTGATATGCTTTCCGTTATTGGTCAGAATATTGAGTACAGGAGTTGGGAGGTCATATTGCAGCTGTACAGGACATTGGTTAGGCCACTGTTGGAATATTGCGTGCAATATTGGAAGGATGTTATGAAACTTGAAAGGGTTTAGAAAGGATTTACAAGGATATTGCCAGGGTTGGAGGATTTGAGCTACAGGGAGAGGTTGAATAGGCTGGGGCTGTTTTCCCTTGAGCGTCGGAGGCTGAAGGGTGACCTTATACAGGTTTATAAAATCATGAGGTTGTTGGATAAGTAGATAAAGTCTTTTCCCTCTAGTCCAGAACTAGACAGCATAGATTTAGGATGAGAGGGGAAAGATTTAAAAGGGACCTAAGTGGCAACTTTTTCATGCAGAGGGTGGTACACATATGCAATGAGCTGCCAGAGGAAGTGATGGAGGCTGGTACAATTGTGACATTTAAAAGGTATCTGGATGGGTATATGAATAGGAAGGGTTTAAAGGGATATGGGCCAAGTGCTGGCAAATGGGACTGGATTGGATTAGGATATCTGGTTGGCATGGACAAGTTGGACTGAAGGGTCTGTTTTCGTGCTGTACATCTCTATGATTCTATGAGGTGTCTATGAGGTGAACAGGACAAATTACCTCAACACTCTTCAATCAATCATTACCTTCAGTAAGCCTTGCAGACTGTAAACTAGGATGCGAACAAACACAGGGAGCATACACTACAGTTTAAAGATATAGAGGTAGCAAAACAAAATGAAGAACCACTTGTGGAATTAAATGAGAATACAATCCACATGACAAATAGTTCCATTTGTTTCATTGTCTTTTGCTTGAACTGTTTGGTAAATACAGCAAATTCACAGTGAGAATTTTTAAAAATTCTTTTATGTTAGCTTTTTTTTGACAAGATTTCTAGCTCAGGGTGATGAAAAGAATGTAAGCTAGCTCACTGAGCTTGAAGGTTTGTTTTCAGACGTTTCGTCACCATACTAGATAACCCCAACGATGAGAGTCTCTGGTGAAGTGCTGGTGGTATGTCCCACCTCTCTATTTATAGGTCTTGGTTTTTTAAGGTGGGTGATTTCATTTCCAGGTTTTTTTCAAGGGAAGGTAGATAGGATCTAAATTGATGTGTTTATTTATGGAGTTCTGGTTAGAATGCTGTGCCTCTAAGAATTCGCGTGCATGTCTTTGTTTCACCTGTCCTAGGGTGTGTGTGCTGTCCCAGACAAAGTGGTTTCTTCTTTGTCTGGATATACAGAAACCAGTGATAGGAGGTTGTGTCTTTTAGTGGCCAGTTGGGTAGCCTGGTGGCAAGTTTCCTGCCAGTTTGTCTGATGTAGTGTTTTTTATAGTCCTTGCATGGTATCTTGTAAATGACTTTCGTTTTGCTGGTAGTATCTATTGGATCCTTCAGGTTCATCAGTCGCTGTTTAAGTGTGTTGGTAGGTTTGTGGGCTACCATGATGCCAAGATGTCTGAGTAGTCTGGAAGTCATTTCTGATATGTCTTTGATGTAAGGTAAAGTTTAGTTTGTGTCGTGTCTGCTTGTTTGGGCTCGTTTCTGAGAAATCGGCGGATTGTGTTTATTGGGATGGTAGTGGACCTGTGCCTCACCACCCACTTCACATTCAATAACAAAAACTACAAATAAGTCATCGGAACACCTATGATATCACCAATATCAGGGCTCATAGCAGAAGCAGTAATGCAGAGACTTGAACAAGCTGTCCTCTCATCTATCCAACCCAAACTTTGGATCTGCTACGTAGATGACACCTTTGCCATCACAAAACGGAACAACTTCGAGGAAATATCCAACACCTTCAACAATATCCTGTCAGGTGTAAAATTCACAAAAGAGGAGGAGAACAACAACAGACTCCCATTCCTGGATGTGACAGTTGAACGTACAGTTTACAGAAAGCTTCAAACCAGCATCTACAGAAAAACAACAAACACGGACCAAATACTTAACTTCAGTAGCAATCATCCCAACACCCACAAACAGAGCTGCATCAAGACATTATTTCAATGAATTACATCACATTGCAGCACCCAAGAACTACAAAAATCAGAAGAAAAATATCTATATAATGTTTTCAAGAAAAATGGGTACCCAATAAACTCAGATTCCTCAGAAACAAGCCCAATGAAGCAGACACAACGCAACCAAAAACTACAGTCACATTATCTTACATCGAACATATATCAAAAATGACTTCCAGACTACTCAGACCCCTTGGCATCATAGCAGCCCACAAATCTACCAACACCCTTAAACAACTACTAATGAACCTGAAGGATCCAACAGATACCACCAGCAAAATTAACGTCATTTACAAGATACTATACAAGAACTATGAAAAACACTACATCGGACAAACTATCAGGAAACTTGCCAGCAGGATACATGAACACCAACTGGCCACTAAAAGACATGACCCCCTATCACTAGTTTCTATACATACAGACAAAGAAGGACACCACTTTGACTGGAACAACACCCACAACCTAGGACAGGCGAAACAAAGACATGCATGAGAATTTTTAAGAGGCAGGGCATTCTAGCCAGAACTCCATAACTAAACACATCAATTTAGATCCTATCTACCTTCCCTTGAAAAAAAGAACCAGAAATGACATCACCCACCTTAAGAGACCAAGACCTATAAATAGAGAGCAGGACATACCACCAGCACTTCACCTGAGACTCTCACTGATGATGTTACCTAGTATGGTGACGAAAACAAACCCTCCAGCTCAGCGAGCTAACTTACATTCTTCAATTCTTTCTAATGTTGTGGGTAGCATTGGCCACACCAGCGTTTATGGTCCACCCCTAATTGGTCTGGGAAAGTAAGTGGTGAGCTGCCTTCTTGTACGGCTGTACCCCTTGTAAGGAGGTCAGTTTCAGGACTTTGACCCAGCAACATGGAGGAACAGCGTGGTGATTGACTTGGAGTGCAGCCCTTGACCATCTAAGTAGTAGAGGGTGTGGATTTCGAAGGTACTGTCAAAAGAGCCTAGGTGAATCTTTGCAGTACATTTTGTAAATGGTGCATACTGCTGCTACTGAGCGTCAGTGGTGGAGGGAGTGGATGTTTATGGATGTGGTGCCAATCAAGTGAGCATTTTTTCCCTGGATGATATTAAGCTTCTTGAGTGTTGCTGCAGCTGCAGATAAGAGGGGAGTATTCCATCACATTCCTGACTTGTGCCTTGTAGATGGCAGATCAGACTTTGGAGAAAAGTTACTCACTGCAGAATACAGAGCCTCTGATCTACTCCACAGTATATATATATATATATGACCAGTCCCATTCAGTTTCTGATTAATGGTAATATCCAGAATGTTTACAGTGGGGCATTGAGTGATGGTAATGCCACTGAACGTTATAGGCAGTGGTTAGATTGTCTCTAATTGTTCACTGGTCAGGCAGCATCCAAGGAGCAGGAGAATCGACGTTTCGGGCATGAGCCCTTCTTCAGGAAACGCCGATTCCTGAAGAAGGGCTCATGCCCGAAATGTTGATTCTCCTGCTCCTTGGATGCTGCCTGACCCGCTGCGCTTTTCCAGCAACACATTTTCAGCTCTGATCTCCAGCATCTTCAGTCCTCACTTTCTCCTCTAATTGTTCACCGCAGATTTCCTAGCCTCTGGCTTGTTTTTGCAGTCACTGTAATTATACAACAGTTCCAGTTCAGCTTCTGTTCGATGGTAACCCCCAGGATGTTGATAATGGGGGATTCAATGATGGTTATGCCTTTGAATGACGAATGCTGGGTCTATCAGTAAGGACTGTGAGATTGATTGCAAATGTACAGACATCAGAAGCTGTTACGGGTTTTATCCTAATGCACTGATAACCTTGACATTACAAATCCTGAAGAATACAGGCTGTTGTCAAATTGCTCCTCATACACTACATTAGGATGTCAGGCACATGCACTAACAACAGGGTACCAGGAAAGAGCAGACAACCTAAAAGTAAATGCAGACATTTCTAATGGACATCTTTATTAACTCTTTAAAGGCAGGTTCATCTGAAAGGCTGGTGAGAGGGCAAATGCTTGACTTTCACACAGGGATTTGATTTCTAAAGCCATCTGGAGTAGATTGGCCTCAAGTGATTCCAGTGAATCAAAACACAATCAAAGTATTCGACTGACTGTCATCATTAATAAAGTTAGCGGAAGCCTGTGCACACTGCAGGCTCATTATCATTTAGAACAACACTATGTCGCATTAGTGATTTCCTCAGCTCTTGAAAACTGCTAATGTTATACCTGAGATCCTGCACACAGACACAATCTGATATATTTATGTGTGAGGAAGACAAGGTCGTAACATTTTGTTCCAGCATGCTGAGGAAATATGTGACATTATAGTTTGAAGTGCAAGAGGAAGCTCTCACAGTTACACACCAGCAGTGTATGGAATGTCTGGTGGGTGGATGTGCTGTACATGAGCAGTATCTGCTAGGGACAGGCCCCACTGTGCAAAAAAATGGTGTATGGATTGAATGCATGTGTACAATATCAGTTGTGAGTGCACATCATATTTGTAATATCTGATGTAGATACACCGCAGACACAATAGGCTAAATTCTGTGCCATAAAGTTTCTTTGTGCAATATAACTTATGGGTGCAATATTAGCTGGGGGTATAGCCTACATGTGGAATATTTGCGATGGATCTATCAGCTGGTGATATATTCGTGACGCATGTAATTTCTTTCTTGCTGTGAAAATGATAACGTGAATTTGCAAACTTTGATTTCTTGGGGAATGGACATCCTGTTCTGGAATCTATGATAATTTGTGAGCTGCCCTGGTAGAAATTGATCAAACCTGCTCACAAATTGCAGTTCAAAGCACTCTGCTGCTCTGCACTAAAACCAAAGTTCCCTTTCCCATATACCTGCCCTTTAGATTCAAAGCGAGGGTCAGGAATCAGCAATTGACTTTGACAGCGAGAACCTGGGATTTCACTGTAAGTATTCATCAGAACTTGCTCTTTTAACTCCAAGCATGCTGCAGCACCTCAGTGTTCAAGTAAATGTGCAGGAGAAACAGAAAAAGGAAATTCAGCAGGTCTGGCAGCATCTACGGGGAAAAAAACAGAATTAACTCTTCGAGTCCAGTGACACTTCATCAGAACGGTGGAGGAGAGAATCCAAGAAACAAACTCAAAATACTTTATTTTTCTTTTATATGTCTATATACGAGATGGTGGTGCAGTGCCAGAGGATTGCAAGACTGCTAATCCAGTCAGTCTAACCTCTGTTCTCGGTGAATTATTGGACAAACTGTCATGTAGGAAGGCACGGATTAATCAAAGCCAGTCAGCATGGATTTGTTAAAGGACGAAATGTTTCTGATTAAATTGATTGAATTTTTTGAGGAGGCGGCAAGGAAGGTTAATCAGGGCAGTATGATTGATGTGAGCTGCAGAGATTCTAGTGAGGCTTTTAACAAGGTTCCACATGGCAGACTGGTTAAAAAAGTATTAAGCCATTTAAACGGAAAATATAGCAAGCTGGATACACGTTTGGCTCAGTGGCAATACACAAGGGAGAATTGTCGCTGAGTGTTTTTACGACTGGAAATCTGTTACCTGTGGAGTTTAACAGTGCTGACTCCCCTGTTTTCTGTGAAATATATTAATGCATCGGACATAGATGTGGTGTGCATCTTTGAGAAGTTTAGAGATAGCGCAAAAACAAGTCACATGGTTGGTAGTGAGGAGGACAGCGGTAGACAACAGGAAGATATCAATAGGCTGATCAAGTGGGTAGAAGAAACACAAAAGGAATTCAACTCATAGAAAGGAGAGCTGGTGAACTTGGAGAGGCCAATCAAGGCAGAGAAAAACACAATTAGTGGGAGATTACTCAGAAGAAGTGAGGAATGTTGGAGTGAATGTCCACATATATTTGAAGGTAACAGGGCAGGGCAGGAAGATGAGAATGAAAGCACAAGGAATCTTTTCCTTTATTAGCCTAGATATAGAATACAAAAGTACACGGAAATCACGTTGGGACTGTCTAAATCTTTATTCTGGATTAGTGGTGCTGTTCAGGCAGCATCCAAGTAGCTTCGAAATCGACGTTTCGGGCAAAAGCCCTTCATCAGGAATGAAGGCAGTGAGCCTGAAGCGTGGAGAGATAAGCTAGAGGAGGGTGGGGGTGGGGAGAAAGCAGCATAGAGTACAATGGGTGAGTGGGGGAGGGGATGAAGGTGATAGGTCAAGGAGGAGAGGGTGGAGTGGATAGGTGGAAAAGAAGATAGGCAGGTAGGACAAGTCCAGACAAGTTATGGGGACAGTTACTGAGCTGGAAGTTTAGAACTAGGGTGAGGTGGGGGAAGGGGAAATGAGGAAACTGTTGAAGTCCACATTGATGCCCTGGGGTTGAAGTGTTCCGAGGCGGAAGATGAGGCGTTCTTCCTCCAGGCGTCTGGTGGTGAGGGAGCGGCGATGAAGGAGGCCCAGGACCTCCATGTCCTCGGCAGAGTGGGAGGGGGAGTTGAAATGTTGGGCCACGGGGCGGTGTGGTTGATTGGTGCGGGTGTCCCGGAGATGTTCCCTAAAGCGCTCTGCTAGGAGACGCCCAGTCTCCCCAATATAGAGGAGACCGCATCGGGAGCAACGGATACAATAAATGATATTAGTGGATGTGCAAGTAAAACTTTGATGGATGTGGAAGGCTCCTTTAGGGCTTGAATAGAGGTGAGGGAGGAGGTGTGGGCGCAGGTTTTACAGTTCCTGCGGTGGCAGGGGAATGTGCCAGGATTGGAGGGTGGGTTGTTTGGGGGCGTGGACCTGACCAGGTAGTCGCGGAGGGAACGGTCTTTGCGGAAGGCGGAAAGGGGTGGGGAGGGAAATATATCCCTGGTAGTGGGGTCTGTTTGGAGGTGGCGGAAATGTTGGCGGATGATTTGGTTAATGCGAAGGTTGGTAGGGTGGAAGGTGAGCACCAGGGGTGTTTTGTCCTTGTTACGGTTGGAGGGGTGGGGTCTGAGGGCGGAGGTGCGGGATGTGGACGAGATGCATTGGAGGGCATCTTTAACCACATGGGAAGGGAAATTGCGGTCTCTAAAGAAGGAGGCCATCTGGTTGTTCTGTGGTGGAACTGGTCCTCCTGGGAGCAGATCCGGCGGAGGCGGAGGAATTGGGAATACGGGATGGCATTTTTGCAAGAGGTAGGGTGGGAAGAGGTGTAATCCAGGTAACTGTGGGAGTCGGTGGGTTTGTAAAAAATGTCAGTGTCAAGTCGGTCATCATTAATGGAGATGGAGAGGTCCAGGAAGGGGAGGGAGGTGTCAGAGATGGTCAAGGTAAATTTAAGGTCAGGGTGGAATGTGTTGGTGAAGTTGATGAATTGCTCAACCTCCTCGCGGGAGGTGGCGCCAATGCAGTCATCAATGTAGTGGAGGAAGAGGTGGGGAGTGGTGCCGGTGTAATTACGGAAGATCAACTGCTCTACATAGCCAACAAAGAGACAGGCATAGCTGGGGCCCATACGTGTGCCCATGGCTACTCCTTTGGTCTGGAGGAAGTGGGAGGATTCAAAGGAGAAATTGTTAAGGATGTGGACCAGTTCGGCCAAACGAATGAGAGTGTCGGTGAAAGGGTACTGTTGGGGACGTCTGGAGAGGAAAGAACGGAGGGCTTGGAGGCCCTCGTCATGGCGGATGGAGGTGTAGAGGGATTGGATATCCATGGTGAAGATGAGGCATTGGGGGCCAGGGAAACGGAAGTCTTGGAGGAGGTTGAGGGCGTGGGTGGTGTCTCAAACGTATGTGGGGAGTTCCTGGACTAGGGGGGATAGTACAGTGTCGAGGTAGGTAGAGATGAGTTCAGTGGGGTAGGAGCATGCTGAGACAATGGGTCAGCCAGGGTGGTCAGGCTTGTGGATCTTGGGAAGGAGGTAGAACCAGGCAGTGCGGGGTTCCCGGACTATGAGGTTGGAAGCTGTGGGTGGGAGATCTCCTGAGGTGATGAGGTTCTGTATGGTCTGGGAGATGATGGTTTGGTGATGGGGGGTGGGGTCATGGTTGAGGGGGTAGTAGGAAGAGGTGTCCTCGAGTTGACGTTTGACTTCAGAGGTGTAGAGGTCAGTGTGCCAGACTACCACTGCGCCCCCTTTATCCGCTGGCTTGATGGTGAGGTTGGGATTGGAGCAGAGGGGTTGGAGGGCTGCGCGTTGTGAGGGTGAGAGATTGGAGTGGGGGAGGGGGGTAGACAGGTTGAGGCGGTTAAAGTCCTGGCGGCAGTTGGAAATGAAGAGGTCGAGGGCAGGTAATAGGCAAGCGCGGGGTGTCCAGGTGGATGCAGTGTGTTGGAGGTGGGCGAAGGGGTCCTCAGAAGGTGGGCGGGAGTCCTGATTGTGAAAGTAAGCTCGGAGGCGGAGGTGATGGAAGAATTGTTCGACATCTGATACGAATTGATACAATTGATACGAAAGTCGGAGGAGTTGTAGACAGTCAGGAAGGATATGGCAGGTTACAGCGGGATATAGAGAAGCTGCAGAGCTGGGCAGAAAGGTGGCAAATGGAGTTCAATGTAGCTAAGTGTGAAGTGATTCACTTTGGTAAGAGTAATAAAAAGATGGATTACTGGGCTAATGGTAGACTACTTGGTAGTGTGGAAGAGCAGAGGGATCTTGGTGTCCATGTACACAGATCTCTGAAAGTTGCCACCCAGGTAAATAGTGCAGTGAAGAAGGCATATGGCGTACTGGCTTTTATTGGTAGAGGAATTGAGTTCCGGAGTCCTGAGGTCATGTTACAGTTGTATAAGACTCTGGTGCGGCCGCATCTGGAATATTGTGTGCAGTTTTGGTCGCCATACTATAGGAAGGATGTGGAGGCACTGGAACGGGTGCAGAGGAAGTTTACCAGGATGTTGCCTGGTATGGTAGGGAGATCCTATGAGGAAAGGCTGAGGCACTTGGGGTTGTTTTCTTTGGAGAAAAGAAGGTTTAGGGGTGATTTGATAGAGGTGTACAAGATGATTAGGGGGTTAGATAGGGTTGACAGTGAGAACCTTTTTCCACGTATGGAGTCAGCTATTACAAGAGGGCATAGCTTTAAATTAAGGGGGGGTAGATATAGGACTGATGTTAGGGGTAGGTTCTTCACTCAGCGAGTCGTAAGTTCATGGACTGCCCTGCCAGTAGCAGTAGTGGACTCTCCCTCTTTATGGGTATTTAAGCGGGCATTGGATAGGTATATGGAGGATAGTGGGTTAGTGTAGGTTAGGTGGGCTTTGATCGGCGCAACATCGAGGGCCGAAGGGCCTGTACTGCGCTGTATTCTTCTATGTTCTATGTTCTATGTTCTATCACGGCGTGTATTAAATTCATTGATGCGTGGACGGAGGGGGATGAAGGTGAGTCCTTTGCTGAGGACTGATCGTTCGTCCTCAGTGAGGGGGAGGTCTGGGGGGATGGTGAAAACTCGGCAGGGCTGGGAGCTGGGATCTGGTGTGGGTGTAGAGTTGGAAGTGGGGGCGGAACCTGTACCTGGAGTGGGTGTGATGGTGGGGGGAATGGGGGTGGAGTCATGAGCAGGGGTAGTGTTCCCCTCGGGGTTCTGGGGAGTGGGGATAGTGACAGTGGGGTCTGTCGGGGGCATGTGGTCATCACCCTTAACAATTCCTGCTTTGAATCCTCCCACTTCCTCCAGACCAAAGGGGTAGCCATGGGCACATGTATGGGCCCCAGCTATGCCTGTCTCTTTGTTGGCTATGTAGAGCAATTGATCTTCCGTAATTACACCGGCACCACTCCCCACCTCTTCCTCCGCTACACTGATGACTGCATTGGCGCCACCTCGTGCTCCCGCGAGGAGGTTGAGCAATTCATCAACTTCACCAACACATTCCACCCTGACCTTAAATTTACCTGGACCATCTCTGACACCTCCCTCCCCTTCCTGGACCTCTCCATCTCCATTAATGACGACCGACTTGACACTGACATTTTTTACAAACCCACCGACTCCCACAGCTACCTGGATTACACCTCTTCCCACCCTACCTCTTGCAAAAATGCCATCCCGTATTCCCAATTTCTCCACCTCCGCCGCATCTGCTCCCAGGAGGACCAGTTCCACCACAGAACACATCAGATGGCCTCCTTCTTTAGAGACCGCAATTTCCCTTCCCACGTGGTTAAAGATGCCCTCCAACACATCTCATCTACATCCCGCACCTCCGCCCTCAGACTCCACCCCTCCAACCGTAACAAGGACAGAACGCCCCTGGTGCTCACCTTCCACCCTACCAACCTTTGCATAAACCAAATCATCCGCCAACATTTCCGCCACCTCCAAACAGACCCCACTACCAGGGATATATTTCCCTCCCCACCCCTTTCCGCCTTTCGCAAAGACCGTTCCCTCCGCGACTACCTGGTCAGGTCCACGCCCCCAAACAACCCACCCTCCAATCCTGGCACATTCCCCTGCCACCGCAGGAACTGTAAAACCTGCGCCCACAACTCCTCCCTCACCTCTATCCAAGGCCCTAAAGGAGCCTTCCACATCCATCAAAGTTTTACTTGCACATCCACTAATATCATTTATTGTATCCGTTGCTCCCGATGCGGTCTCCTCTACATTGGGGAGACTGGGCGCCTCCTAGCAGAGCGCTTTAGGGAACATCTCCGGGACACCCGCACCAATCAACCACACCGCCCCGTGGCCCAACATTTCAACTCCCCCTCCCACTCTGCCGAGGACATGGAGGTCCTGGGCCTCCTTCACCGCCGCTCCCTCACCACCAGACGCCTGGAGGAAGAACGCCTCATCTTCCGCCTCGGAACACTTCAACCCCAGGGCATCAATGTGGACTTCAACAGTTTCCTCATTTCCCCTTCCCCCACCTCACCCTAGTTCTAAACTTCCAGCTCAGTAACTGTCCCCATAACTTGTCTGGACTTGTCCTACCTGCCTATCTTCTTTTCCACCTATCCACTCCACCCTCTCCTCCTTGACCTATCACCTTCATCCCCTCCCCCACTCACCCATTGTACTCTATGCTACTTTCTCCCCACCCCCACCCTCCTCTAGCTTATCTCTCCATGCTTCAGGCACACTGCCTTCATTCCTGATGAAGGGCTTTTGCCCAAAACGTCGATTTCGAAGCTACTTGGATGCTGCCTGAACTGCTGTGCTCTTCCAGCACCACTAATCCAGAATTTGGTTTCCAGCATCTGCAGTCATTGTTTTTACCTCTGTCTAAATCTTTAACCAGGCCGCTACTTGAGCACTATGTGCGGTTCTGATTACTTCATGACAGAAAAGATCTAACTGCATTAGAAAAGGTGCAGAGGAGATTTCCCAGGATGTTGCCACTTCTAGCAAAATGCAGCTATGAGGAAATATTGGATAGTCTGAAGTTCTTCTCCTTGGAAGAGAGGCGGCTGAGGTGGGAATCTGATTAAGGTCTACAAAAGTTGTGAGGGGCCTTGATAGAAAGAATGCAAATCGCCAAATTATTTTAGCAGAGAGGTCAGTGACTAGGGGGCGATAGATTTAAAACAAATACTGGAGGAGAAATATTAAAGTGGAGGTGAGTAGGGGTCTGGACCTGACTGCCTGAAAATGTGTTGGTCATCTGGAAATATGCCATAACCTCCCGGGATAGGGAGCTAATGATGGAAAATGGGATTCTTGGGTAGTTCATTTATCAGCTGCACAGTCAAAATGAATCCTTCCATTCTATAAATTTCTTTCTATTTCTAAATATTCTAAAATAGGAGGAATGTGGGGACAGGGTGGAGAGGGATCATACCCAACTGGGTCTCTGAGCAGAGCCAGCAAGGGCATGATGCTTTATTGTGCCGTAACAATTCTGTGACTGTATGATTTGATTCCATGTGAGCGATATGGTGATGGTTGAACCACCTTCTTGAACTGCTGCTGTCCAATGGTAAACCCTCAGTGCCATGAGGGGGGGAATTCCAGGGGTTGGACTCAGTGACAGTTGAAGTAACAGCGATATAGTTCTGATTCAGGAGAGTGTGAGAGAACGTGATCCCACACATTTTGCAGCCCTTGTGTTTTCTACATATTATTTTCATCCATATTCCCGACTATTTTTATCGGACATCACAAAGTGAATGAAATGTGACATTCAAACATTACAGTAAAATATTTGACTGTCAATAAAAGCTAGATAATATATCAGTATTCAGAGAATACTTTTTGTTTGAAATATAATGAATGCAAATTCTAACTTTGACCTACACTGTGATTGGGATGTGGGTTGAAATGAGAAACTACGTAGTCTAGCAGTTCAACAATGAGTTTAATCATCAGGGCTGCAGATAACACAACCCATTGTTTTCCTTCAATCGAAATATCCCAAGTAAACAAACAGAGCTAAGAGAACTGAACAATCCTGATGTACAGCCATTAAACCCTATATTTGGCTTTGGACAAAATGTTCTCAAGATTTAGTTGCCTACTGTTCTGGCCTGGCAATGTTGTTTTTGTGAATTTAAGCCATAAATTGTCCAAATCACACCTTATTTTCTGAGCTTGCAGCAAGCACGTAATTTAACAATAATTCATATTCATTTATCACCTTTAGTGCAGTAAAATGAGCTAAACAGGAATAATTATTTGACACTGAGCTGCATAAAATTATATTGGGATAGTTGAGCATCAGGTCCATCAAAACAGGACTTTTAAGGAGCACTTTAAAGGAGGAAAGGGAGGTGGTGAGGTTTAGGGAGCAGATTTCCGAGCTAAAAGACTTGGCAGCTGTGGGCTCAACTGTCAATGGTCTAGCAATGGAAGTCAGGAACACTCAGGAAGTCAAGATTAGAAGATGGAGGAGATTTTGTAGTTTGTGAGGCTGCTAAATGAAGTGACAAAGACAGAAAGGGAGAGGGTGAGAAGGCCATGGAAGGCCTTGAAAACTACGGTGAATATAATTTAACAAACTCCAAATAAACTCAGCAACATAGAAGTAACCTTTTGCGAATGTTTTCTCTGTCTGTTATACACAAGTTTTATGAAGAGGGTATTTAATTTCTGAAGCTCTTTCATCTACCAAAAGAACTTCAACAACACTCATGGCACAGCAACTATCTGTTCGGATTTGTCCAGAGTGCAACTGTGCTTCCTGAGTTCGATGGAGGCTGGTTGGTGGAAAAGGCGCATCCTAACACAGGCCCAACAGCAGTTTGCCTAGCAACGACCGTGAAATGGGCCGTCATTCTGAAAAACTGAATAAAAGATTTCCAAGACTTAATTAAAAAAATGGAATTTAGGGTCTGGCTCCCAAGATGAGAATACCTTTCAAATTAGAGAGTAGTATGGGTATGGAATGCTTTGCCTGCAACGGTGGTAGATTTGCCAAGTTTAAGTGCATTTAAGTCGTCATTGGACAGGCATATGGACATACATGGAATAGTGTAGGTGGGATGGACTTCAGATTAGTATCACAGGGTGGCGCAACAGGGCCAAAGGGACTGTACTGCGCTGTAATGTTCTATATTCTAAAAAAAGAACTGAGTTTGTGATACTTGTGGTGGTAGATGGATGAAAGTGGGAAAAGATGATGCAGCCATTTTAGGTTCTGGATTCTGCAAGTATTGGATGTATCATTTATCTTTATATTGTAAATATAACAAAAGCCTTAATAGAAATGGCAGTGGGGACTATTTTGCTTTGATAGAGTCTGTACAGTCTCAGCCATAAAGGAAAAGTCACTGTTTGTCTCCTGGATCGTGGGGCTCCACTCTCAGTAGAGAAAGACAAAGGCAACCATGCTGGGAGTGACCATGCCTTAGGCAAGGGGAGAGATTGAGAAGGAGAGTTCTTCATTGGTAACCTCAGTCAGTACAGGAATTGAATCCCTGCTGTTAGCATCACTCGGCATAAAGAAGCTGCCCAACCAACTAAGCTAACTAAACAATATGAGCAATGATGCTCTCATATTCCTCACGCTTTTGGGTTGGGCATTTAATCAAGACAAATCCTGAATATTTTGCACATGCAGCAACAATTTCAATCAGGCTTTGCACAATTAAGTTTCACCAAAACTCAGCTTCACATTGAGGTGCTTAAATGTTGGATTTGAAATGCAAACACATGAGGGTATGGGGTATGGAGCTTCAACTTTGTCCTGACCAGCCTGTCACTGAAACCTTGGTCTCACCTAAGTCTCCTGAAGCAACACAATATCATTGAACCTACAACTGCATATTAACGTGCAAAGGATAGATATTAGCTAGATTGTCAGCAAAGAAATAAATGACACTAAAAACAAAATTTTAATTTTGTTTTCAAAAGACATGCATCCAATGAAATATTCATGCACAAGCTGCCTTTTCAAAAATACAACGCCGTAATGAATCCAGCGTTAGCTGTCTGTCTGGGATCTGTGCTCAGTACAACACCTTAATTTTTTCTTCATTGTATACAAACTCACAGGGTACAGACTCAATTTACAAAAGCAGACTTCACTTTTATCTCATACTTTATCCCCCACCTGCATCCACCTATCGCCTTCCCAGCTACCTTCCTCCCCAGCCCCAACCCCACCTTACTATTTATCTCTCAGTCCCCTTCCCCCTCCACATTCCTGATGAAGGGCTTATGCCCGAAATGTCGACTGTCCTGCTCCTTGGCTGCAGCCTGCTCTGCTGTGACTTTCCAGCACCACACCTTTCGACCCTGACTCTCCAGCATCTGCAGTCCTCACTTTCTCTGAACTGAATAGTGAGTGAGTCTTCTTTACTCCTTAACAAGGACTTAGATGCCATGAGAGGGCAATTGTGATTCGGACAAGGTTGAGAGACCATATTTGGGCACGAGAGGAAATTGCCAATTAAGAGCAGAAAAACACTTCCAACTGTCATGAAGGTGAAACACCACCAATGCTAAAAATCTGAAATTTTTAAAATAATTCAGAGAGGGTTGTGGTCTCTGTTTTAGCTCAGGGACTTTTCCCCTGAGCTCAGATGAACTGCAGAAAGATCACAGACCGAAGATGTTAGCAACAAGCAGGTTCTTACAGCGTCACTGGTCTCCAAACATTAACTGTGTTTCTCCCTCCGCAGGTACTGCTGAACCTACTGAGTTTCTCCAGCATTTGCTGACTTTGTTTCAGAATCTTACGCCTTGTTCTAACTTCATTGATATTCAGCCTCCCGTTTCACCAAACTCACCAAACAAACTAGACATTGGGAAAACTCAACGAGAAAACCACCGTGGGCAGCTGTGGATTCAGCTCAGTGTTGATTCTGGCCACCTCTGCTTTGGAAGTCAGGGCACGCTGTGTGGGCACTGGCCACACACCTCCCACATCTATGGATGTTGGCATTTGAAATGCGCCAGCCTCTGACACCCTACGTGGGACATTTCCAATCCCCATACAGGACCCTTCTCACCTCAAGGCTGTGCCTCAGGCTGCACCAGCGGCTAACATTATGACACTGCAGCAAGGACACTCTGTGTCCAGGGTTACACACCCAGTTCATGGGGTGGATCAGGCTGCTTCTCCAGCACTCACACACCTGAACATGCTCACAGCATTCCTGCTTTGCCTTGTCTTTCTGCACGTTGTCCCCTTAGCCAGCCACAGTACTGCTGTGCAGTTCAACACTGCCAATGGGCCAGCTAGTCTCAGTCAAGCCTTTGCTCAGGACACCCAGGCACAGAAAGACAAGGGCTGTCTCGAATAACAGCCCAGGACCTACTCAGGGCAATCAGAGTCTGCATCCTCTTCTAGATTAGATTAGGTTCCCTACAGTGTGGGAAACAGGCCCTTCAGCCCAATTAGTCCACACCGACCCTCCGAAGAGTCACCTACCCAAATCCATTTCCCTTTGACTAATGCACCTAACACTATGGGCAATTTAGCATGGCCAATTCACCTGATCTGCATGTTTTTGGCAGGAAACCAGAGCACCCAGAGTAAACCCACACAGACACGGGGAAAATGTGCAAACTCCACACAGACAGTCGCCCGAGGCTGGAATCGAACCTGGCTCCCTGTCTCTGTGAGGTAGCAGTGCTATCCACTGAGCCACCGTGTCCTCATCAAGGGACAGCCCACCTCCTGATTGACTCTTTTTGCCCTGTTGTGGACTGGTATGATAGAGAGAGAGAGAGAGAGAGAGCGAGAGAGAGAGAGAGAGAGAGACAACTATCATGGAGACTGAAAGTCAAAGGCACAGCTGGCACTGTTAGTGCAAGTGGGATGGTGTCCTGAGTGAGAGAGTTGGCAGCGCAGGGGGCACGCAGTCAGTAGTGTTGGGTGTTGGAGTGGGTGTGAGTGAGTGAAAGAAGAGAGGATGTCACTGACAATAGGGAGGGTGGTACAACATGAGCCTTGGTGGGAGCTGGGCACAGCCACAGAGACAGAGAGAGGGAGGTATGGAAGAGAAATGGTAGAATCTACCCTTGTAGAGTGGAGAAGGACATTGCCCCCCTCCCAACATTGCTGGGCATTCTTCCAGGATGAGACTGCTCCAACCTGGGTGGAAGCCTCATACCAGAGCTGGGCATGGCCTGGTGTTGTGGCTGTCTGTACCATCCTGTCTGCCGGGACCTCCAGGATTGGGGCCTACAAAACGAGGTGTCAAACTCCTCGTCTCTGCCACATCTGGGGGCAAACATCAGGAACGGTGCAGGGCAGTTCAGAACTAATGGAGCTTGTCCAGGTGCACGATTGGCTCTTAAAGATGGCGTGGGCACAAAGGATGTTGGTGTTTTGGCAGATAGCGACCGTTTGTTATGGAAATGGTGCATGGTAAGATGGGGGGGCTGGAATCAGATGTGAAGGATGCCACAAGGGCACACCAGGTAATGAGTGTGGCAAATTTGGTAAGATTTCAGTGAAAACTCCCACAAGGCCTCACAGCGAAAATCCCACCAAAAACATGACCCAAGTCGGACTCATCCATAAAACTATAAGCTTCAGCTCTCAGTTTCTCGCTCCAGATGCTACAGGAGCTGCTGAGTGTTTCCACTATTTACCCCTTATGACCACTTTTGTTCAGTCTCACTCAGTGGGTCACTTCCATCCACATATTTTATAATGTCTCCCACTGAGGAACATGTAACCTCACGGAGTTCATTAAAATGCCAGGCTTGATACTAGCTTCAACACCGTTTGCCTTTTAAACAAACTGCAACTAAGCTCTTAATTATTTGGTCTCAGATTCTGATTTTAAAAGAGGAATATTGATACTCACTGCCTTTTTCTCTTCAATCAGGTTTTCTAAAATGGGGCAGCCAATGTTGTCTATCTGAATTAACGAGTCAAGCCCAACCTAGCAGCTATAACTTTGAAACAATATTGATTGACAAGCTATCCCAACTTGGTCAATGTCGAATGCTTTCTGTGGTTTCTGAATTGAAAGCAATCATTAATTTAGATCACTCATTGATCAAACACTAATATCAAACACCCTTTTACTAAGCTAACTACCAGCTGTTCTGTTTTAATACCTGCTGTGCAGTGGGGGAGGGGGGAGTGTTAAAGTGAAGTCCAAAAGAAGGGGTTAAACAGCGGCAAGTTTAAAAATAAAGAGATCTACTGACCTTTCCAAACCAACTGCTGCCTGCCTCTTTTAAGTAGAGGAGGCTTTGACGACCCAAGTCAGTCTGATGAAGGAAGTGCCCTGCGAATAGACACATATAAACAACAAGATTATCACTGGCATCCCCACCTCCTTCTGTTCTTCATCAATAATCCTTTCGCAAGGCTGTGAATCTAGACTGCAGGAGGTTACAGAATATTGTCTGCCATGATGAAAAGAGAGAGAGAGAGAGAGAGACGCTTATCCACCACTGTCTTCTTCACTGAGAGCCTCTTGACAGGTGAAGTGGAAAACAATGTTGGACAGCATGCAGCAGGAAGCAGAAATTGTGCAACTTCAGAGAGAGAGAGAGAGAGAGAAATAGCTGCTGCTCACTCCAGCTTCAGAGCCAAGGTAAACAAGTTGTTTACTGGGAAAAGATGTGACCCCTGTGGTAACTCTCCTCCTCGCATTGGCATTCTCCACCCCTGCAAATTACTGAGTGCAAGGATTGCGAGCACATGCTGACTTACTGAAAGAAATAAATTCTTTGTCAGTAACTTGCGGAGCTGTGGTCGCTTGGCTGGCTGGAGGACATAAAACAATTCCAACATTCCAGTAACATCAGACAGCTCTGAATTAATAAAGATAGGTTTGCATAATTTTCAATATCATCACAACATGCTGAACATTCTCGTCCTACTGTTAACAGGGCAGCAGGCAATGAATAACCAAGTATAGAGAAGAGAGTTTCATTCAGATTGATACAGTGCAGTGAAGCAAATCTCAGATATTCCTATTATATCTATACATACTTTCACCCATGTCTCTATACATTTCATATTAATGCATAATATATACGTGTAAACCTCCACACAGATATATCAGACAGAGATTATTTGGAAGGTGTTAATGTCTGCCCACAAATTTTGAAAGATTTATTGAAAAGCCTTTTGGCATTGACACAGAATCTCCAAACATCCCCAAGCAGGAATGGTACAATCCACCATTTCTAGTCAACACAGACTGACTAATACTGGAACTGTGTGTGTGTGTGTGTGTGTGTGTGTGTGTGTGTGTGTGTGTGTGTGTGTGTGTGTGTGTGTGTGTGTGTGCATGTGTGTGTGTGTGTGTGTCTGTGTGCATGTGTGTGTGTCTGTATGTGTGTGCATGTGTGTGTGTGTCTGTATGTGTGTGCATGTGTGTGTGTGTCTGTGTGTGTCTGTGTGTGTGTGTCTATGTGTGCATGTGTGTGTGCATGTGTCTACGTGTGCATGTGTGAGTCTGTGTGTGTCTGTGTGTCCGTGTGTGAGTCTGTGTGTCTGTGTGTGCATGTGTGAATTTGTGTGTTTCTGTGTGTGCATGTGTGTGTGTCTGTGTGTGTCTGTGTGTGTACATGTGTGTACATGTGTGTGTGTGTGTTTGTGTGTGTCTGTGTGAGTCTGTGTGTATGTGTGTGTGTGTGTGTGTGTGTCTGTGTGTATGTGTGTGTGTATATGTGTGTGTGCGCGCGCATGTGTGCATACGCAGGATTACTCTATCACTGATCCATGAATTCTCGTGACCCTGATAACGTTCTGGGGACCGGGTTTGATTCCTGCCACAAGAGATGATGGAATTTGAATTCAATAAATATCTGGAAGGAGAAGTTCTAATGATGACCATGAAATCATTGCTGGTTATTGGAAAACCCATCTCGGGAAGGGAACTGCTGTCCTTACCTGGTCTGGTTTACACACGACTCCAGACCCACAGCAATGTGGTTGACACAATTAGGGATGGTTAATAAAATGCTGGCCTGACCAGTGACGCTCACACGCCGGGAATGATCAAAGTTTTATCCGGAGCAAATGTTAACTATGTGAGGGCAGAGGCTAGACAGTAATTATAACCAGTTTGACTGTACCCCAGACAGGGATCCTTCAGTCAAACTCATCTGCGCTGACCAAACATCCCAATCTGATCTAGACCTACTTGCCAGCACTGCACCCATTTCCCTCTACACCTTTTCTATTCATGTGCTCACCCAGATGTAGTTTAAATGTTGCTATTGTACCAGCCTCCACCACTTCCTTTGGCAACTTGTTTCACACATGCACCACCCTCTGCGTGAAAAAGTTGCCCCTCAGGTCTCTTTCATATCTTTCCCCTCTCACCTTAAACCTACACCCTCTAATTTTGGACTCCCCCACTCCAGTGAAAAGACGTAGTCTATTTATTCTATCCATGTCCCTCATGATTTTATAAACCTCTATGAGGTCACCCCTTAGCTTCTGCTGCTCCAGCAAAAACAGCCCCAGACTATTCAATCCCTCCCTATAGATTAAACCTGTCAGTCCCAGCAACATCCTTGTAAATCTTTTCTGCACCCTCTCAAGATTGACAATATCCTTTCTATAGAGGGGCAACCAGAATTGTACGCAGTATTCTAAAAGTGGTCTCACTAATGTCCTGTACAGCCACAACATGACCTCCCAACTCCTATACTCAGTGCACTGACCAATGAAGGCAAACATACCAAACACTTTCTTCATCACCCTGACAACCTGCGACTCCACTTTCAAGGGAAATAAATCTGCAGCCCTATGTCTCTCTGTTTGGCAACATTCTCCAGGGCACTACCATTAACTGGATAAGTCCTACCCCGGTTTGCCTTAACAAAATGCAACACCTCACATTTATCTAAATTAAACTCCGTCAGCCACTCCTCAGCCCATTGGCCCACCTAAGTACGGTCCGGTTGCACTCTGAGATAGCCTTCTTCACTGTCCACTCCACCATCAATTTTGGTATCATTTGCAGAAAGGGATAGGTCCATTGCCAGCTCCATGTAACTCCCCTGCACTTTCAGATTGTGCCAACACATCTTTTACCTCCACCAGGCCTCATCTCATTTGAAAAAACGAGCACGTTTGACAGTGCAGCGGTCCCTCTGTCGTAGACAATATTCTGCCTATTCACAGGCCTTACAAAGACTTTTAAAGTTTCTAGACAAAGCTCTCAGCTTCCTGGTGGAATCTGCAAACTAGCAACATTGGCTCGGCCAAACAGGATCCTTTAAATTTCCGAGCCCAGCCTGTTTGGACCCAGTATGAAAGTATCAACAGGCAGCAACTGCGTGTGACACCAGTGAAATATCTGTTGCCCTTTCTCACCTCTACTTGGTGGTCAGACAAGTCATTTTCATGTGAGCAAATGTCACATACAGCAAAAGCAGGAAGATGATTACGGAAGAGGGATTCAAACAAATATTGCAGATTACATCTCAAACAAACCGGTGTTGATTTGCATTCCACGATGGCTATTCCCACAGTGCACTTTATATAAAACCTCACAATTAGTAGAATGTGAAGTGCAGTGGTCAAGCTTCATTGAACATGCAGTTAGTTTAACCAATGCTATTTAGATAATGCTTTCTTATGCCGCAATTTTATTTCATCATGAAGCTGTTAACAGCTTTGATGGTTCAAAATCCAACGCATAACAAGGTAATGCAGAAGAGGAAAGAAAATTGGGCATTCTGGCCCTGGCTTTGTGATTTGCTGTGCTGAAAGGGTCCCTGCGCTGCCAGATCTGAGGGTCTTGCAGGAATTTTGTTTTGGTAGCCTGGGCAACAGCTCCGTCCTGGTCACAACTTGGAACTGGCAACTCTTCAGCACAAACGGCAATGAGTCGGTCGCTTTGTATCGATGGGGCCTGAGATGAGCACAGTATAAACAGAGTCGCTCAGAAAAACTAAACACTACCATGTCTCGGACTTGGGCCACCTTTCCATAGACTCCTGTCGAGTGTGGCTACTGTTCTGGACCCCCTCTACCGTTAGCTTCCTCTACTCCAACAACCTATCTGTCCAAGGTTCCCATCTGTCCTTGTAGGCCATGCTGAATCAGGGCTGAAAATGTCAGCAGCTCCCCAGGCACAGAACTGACGATAGTGTCTGCCCGGTACAGCAGGAGGATTCTCGCATCTTGCGAAGCCCCAAAGCAAGCAACAGCTCGACGAGACAGCCATGGGAAAGGGGTTTTCTCACAGCAGTGGGATGGTGTGTTGGAGATACCTAGCCATCCCTCAGGACTCAGGCACCAGCCAGCAGGAAGATAGTGAAGCATCCAGGACCGTGCCCCACCTCCTCTAACCCACATACCCAGGACCGGATGGAGCAGGGATGGAGGATCAGGCAAGGGCAGTCACAGGCAAGATGTGGCTCGCAGTTTAATGTATAGCCAAGAGGGGGCACTGCTGCTCCTTCCAGTTCCCCAATCAAGTATGTTTTATATTTTTTTGATAATAACAGCCAGTTGTCCCTTGAAAGACAAATCTAGGTGCTGGCCACCAGAGAATATTGACCAATTAAATACAGGAGTTTGCCTAGACATCGCATGCCCTAAACTCTATGAAAAGGGCTCTTGTTCAAAATGTTGATCCTCCTGCTCCTTGGATGCTGCCAGATCTGCTGTGCTTTTCCAGCAACCCATTCTCGACTCTGATCTCCAGCATCTGCATCCTCACTTCCTCCTATATTAAACACGTAGCTGGCGCAGGGTTAGTGTATTCACAACATGTTTCAACAGTCCCACGTGGAGCTGGGATTTCCCAGTCCCATGTCAGACCTGTCTTGTCTGTGTTTGCATCAACTCAACAATTCATGTGTCCTTTGTACCTTTTGTTACACCTCTCTTAAGTTCATGTAACTATCATTTCAGCCACTTGCTTGTTCTCTGTCTGCATCAACACATGAGCATGTGTGTGTGTGTCTGAGCAAACACATGCCCCTGTATCCCTTGTCTGTCTGTGTGTCCGGTTACTTAGTCCTTTCCTGCATCTAGCACTATCAGAGCTAATTGATGATCCAATCACAAGCCAGTTGATTATGTCGCGGCGTAGACACGCATGCAATTTCCTTGGTAACAGAATTGATCACAGAATACATGAGTCTGCTTCCCACCTAGCAACAAATCAATGTCCCAACAGTCTTTCTTAATGTTATCTTGAAATGAAATCAATTAAACTAAATTAAAACAAATCAATGATTTAACTGTAATCAACAACCCTATTAAAGGGGCATTGGAGTGAAAGACTAGCGACCCAAGTGAAATATAGAGATTTAAATTACAATGTAATTTTGTGCAGTGACTATACTCTCTAAACCCTGGAGTGCAGCTTTTTGCAGATGGCCTGAAGCAAGTGGACACTCTCTGGTTTATCCTATTTTAAACACCAATTGTGATGAAGTTGTATAGTATACACTATCATCATTTGGGAATTTGGGTTCTAAAGTAGAGGCAGATGGGTTCCAATCTGTAAGGGTACATTGTTTAAAGAGGTCATGCCATCAATTGGAAAAGTGACCTAAATACATCACTTCAACAACAGCATTTGATTGAGCAAGGGCCCTGGCAAGTACACGTGATATTAACTGTTGTAGCATTGATACTGCTGAGTTTAAGACGTACAGATTAAACAGATGATCAGGAGATTCTGGCAGTTGTGTTTGATTCAGTTTAGAATGTAAGAAACAGGAGTAGGATATTCAGCTTCTCACTCCAAAAGATCTTGGCTGATCTGCCCCAAGGCCTCAGCCCTTCTTTCAGCACAACCATCATCTCCCCCGATATTTCAAAAATCTATCCACCGCCTTCGTGAAATACTTTCAGTGATGCAGCCTCCTCTACTCTCTGGGGTAGAGAATTCCAACTTGCTCTAGCCTCTGAGAGAAGAGCTTCCTTCAGCCCCACCTTCTGTAATTGTTCCCTAGCTTGAGATTTTCTTTAAAGAGAAAATATCTTCTCAGCATTGACCCTGTCAGGCCGTACCTTGTATGCTTTAATAACATCGCACCTCATTCTTCTAAACTCTAATAACTAAACCCTAAGCTATTTAGCTGCTTTTGATAAGTTAACCTCTTCATTCCAGGAATTGGTCTGGTGAATCTCTTTTGAACTGTCCTAAAATGAAAGCAAAGTCAGCAGAGTCCCACTATCTCAGTACAGAGAGCTAATGGTTTTGGTTTCAACCTGAGGGTTACCATGATTCAGGTGAGGAAAGTGGTTGAGAAGGTGGGACCTTTACGGTGATCTTAGCAGGTACAGGAATTGAAAACTACACTGTTGCTATCAAACTACTTTGCAAGCCGGCTGTCCAGCCAACTGAGCTAACCAACCCCTAATGTCGGTATATCCTTTCTTACATATTGGAACCAAAACTGAACATAGTCCTACAGGTGTGGCCTCACTAACACCCTGTACAGTTGTAAGAAGATGTCCCTGCTTTTAAACTTCAACTTTCTAGCAATCGAGGCCAAAATTCAATTTGCCTTTTTAATTACTTGCTGAACCTGCACACTAACCTCCTTTGTTCCTCACACAACACCCAGATTCCTTTGTACTGCACATTTTTGAAGTTTTTATCTAGTTAAGAACAGCCTACCTTATGATTCTTCCTATCAAATTACATGACTTCATACGTTCCTTCATTAAGCTCCATCTACCAAGTCTTTGCCCACTCACTCAACATATTTATAACCCCTTGCTGATTGAAATGCCCGCTCACATATTTTTCTATTCACAGCAAATTTAGATACAGTGCCCTCTGCCCCCTCCTCTTAGTCATTAATGCGAATAATAAATAATTGAGTCCTTATAATTGATCTTTGGGGCACACCATGTGTTACATCTTTCCAATCCAAAAAGGACATTAATCCCAACCTTCTGGTTTATGTGTGTTAACCAATCCCCAATCCTTGTTAATACATTGCTCCCAAAACCTTCAGCTTGTATCCTGTACAGTAGCCTTTTATGTAGCACCTTACCAAATGCCCTCTGGAAACCCAACACACTACATTGACTGTGGTAAAACAAAGAACTGGAGATGCTGAAGATCTGAAACAGAAACAGAAATTGCTGGAGAAACTCAGCAGGTCTGGCAGTATCCGCATAAAAGGAAGCAGAATTAACATTTCAAGTTGAGGGACTCCTCATCAACTGTTCTGAAGAAGCATCAATGGACTCAAAACATTAGCTCTGCTTTCTTCCTGCAGATGCTGCTGGACCTGCTGAGTTTCTGCAGCACTATCTGATTTTGTTACACCACATCTATTAGATTTCCTTTATCAACTCTGTTTGTGATATCCTCAAAGGACTTTAGCAAATTTGTCACACATGATTTTCCTTTCACAAAAGATGTTAACTCCATATGCTTGCGTTAAGCACTATTACCATCAGTTGGGATTGCAGCATAATTAAGCCAAAGAAATCCCAACTAAAATATGACAGGGGATATTGTAGAAAATGTCAATTCACAAATGAGACTTGAAGTTTGGTCTTGGTTATGCACTCCAGTCCCCTGTGGTGCCTACCAGTCACAGAAGGCCAGACTTACACCACTGAGACAGTCTGTCAAATAAGCAATGAAAAGTCTCTTTTTATACTATTCTAGTGAAAGTAACTGAAACAAATTAAACCAAACAACCAGGAGACAGCTCTTTAAAGGGATATTGTAAAGAAAGGAAAACTCAAAATGAAGCTTCGAAAACTTTAATTAAAATTTGGTATTGGAGAGCGAGTATGTAGTCCAGCCCCAGCGGCACCCAACTATCACAGAAGGCCTGAAGCATAAAAGTGGTCATTCTCTCTGTATAAGTACAGTCAGTTCTTCTATAACATGATGGTTGCATTCTTGTGCAACCCCATGTTATTAAAAAAATCACACTTTAGAAACAGCATTCAAAGTGTTGGCACTGTAATCGTGTTACAGCCAACACACATTCTAAAAGTTTGCGTTGTAGAAACAGCGCCCCCAATTTATCAATCGCATTATAGCAAATTCATTTTGATGAATGCAAATTATAACATAACCTCTACTCTATGAATTTAATTTAACAATGCCCAAAATATTTAATTAACCAATATTTAACTATTCATCTCCCTGTTCCCTCCACAGATGCTAACTGTTCTACTCACTGGTAACCTGACCCCACCCTGCTGAATTCGGACTCCCACCCCACAGTGTCCCAGAAAATGGCTCTGAATTATGGATGAGGATACAGTTTTCCTGTTATATTTGATGGAAGTGGGTAGTTGCTCAGCTGCTCTGCGAACCATCGACTCCGTGAGCCACGAAAATACCTTTGACTATTGGGAGCGAACTAACATCACGAGTTGGATAACAAAGCCAGGGCCTTGGACAGAGCGGTCACATTGCGGCTGTCAGTCTGATAATCACCTTGTAAATCCTTCCAGGGATTCACACTGATCTTTCCAGGAGGATGGTGAAAATACAAAACAACAGCCTCTGAAGTGTTCAACAAAGAGCTACTGTATGTTACTTTCTCACAAGAGGATTAACAGACGACGACATTATAGTTTGAAAGGTTTTATTTTTGCAAAGCATATATTATATTGACTCGCAGTAATGCAAGTGGATTAAAATTAATTTAAATGCAGTCCTTTCAGCAAAGTTGATCACACTTTAGTTTGGCCTTTTTAAAGTAATATACCTTGATATATGAGGAATTGATTGCACGCTTCCTGCTTTGGTCTCATGGATAGATACAGAACGTTTAGTTGCTCAGTGTGAAGCACAAATGCACAAACAGTGCAAGGTTTAGAAAGAATCTAATTAGGTGAAAGTCCATGGCCTATATTGCAGGCAAAAAGAGAAAATACCTGCAATGATATTGCATCTTTCATGTCCAGTCCAATTGATTTCTTAGTCAAGGAACTGCTGTTAAATTATAATCACTGTTTGGCTGAGGCAACCTTTACACAACAGCATCTAGAATCAATCAAATATTTGGAAGGGAAAACAATTGCGGTGTTTTATGAAAGAGAAAGGTCATGGGACTAATTGGGTTGCTTCTAGTTAAGAGGAGGCACAATGATGGCTTCTCTCTGTGTTGTGCAGTTCTAAGTAACAGAGATTGAAACAAAGACAGAGGATACTGGAGAAATTCAGCAGGTGTGTCAGCATCAGTGGAGAGAGCAACAGAGTCAGTGTTTCAGGTCCAGTCGGCTTCTTCTGCAATTCTGATAAAGGGATATAAGGTAGGGGCCATTCAGCCCATCAAGTCTGCACCAACCCTCTGAAGAGCATCCACCCTATAACCCTACATTTACCACGACTAACCCACCTAACCTGCATCGAGGGGGGAGAACTAGAGCACCCAGCAGAAATACACACAGACACAGAGAGAATATGGAAACTCCATGGAGACAGTCACTTGAGGGTGGAATTGAACCCAGATCCTAGTGCTGTGAGGCAGCAGTGCTGACCACTGAGTCACCATGCCATCCACAAATCATTCTGGACTCAAAATGCTTACTCGGTTTATTTCTCCACAGACGCTGCCAGACCTGCTGAGTTTCTCCAGCATTCTCTGTGTTTGGTTCTGATTTCCAGTGCCCACAGCATTTTGCTTTTACTAGCAGAGACTGAGTGGTGGCAAACTTGATTGTAATGATCTGCAAGACTGCAGGAGGAAGGGAAAGACTGAGGGAAGTAATGAGCTGTCAATGAGTGATGTTTTCATTCTAATAAAGTAAGACACAAGAGGAGACAGTACAGTATAGTCATGGAAAGAAGATGAAACTAGAAAGGGAATGTCAGAGGATCATAGTGGCAGTGGAGAACCAGAGAAAGATAAGAAAGAGAAAAAACAGAAGTAGAATCTCTTCACACCGATTAATAATTTATCTTCTGATTTGTCATTGTCTTCTATGTAATGTATCAAAGTTTCTCGTTTGCCACTTCTACAATGTGTGAAACATCATCCTTGCTGTTTCAGGGTGAGAGGACTAAACAAACAGATTGGAAGTATAAATAGATCTGACAGGAACAAATAGGACAAGTGGTATAGAAAATTGTAAAAAGCTGTGATTTACTCGGAAATCATTGCAGAGCGGATAAATTATTTCCATTATACAGTTAGTACATGGGAAAAAAATAATATCTCTGCAGCAAAGTTCCACTGATGGGAGACAGGTATCAGGAGTATGATTGTATCTAATGTTGTATTGGTCATAGAAAGCTCTCGAGCTGTGAATACAAATCCTCTGCAAACTAAAGGTTCAGTACTGGTTCCTAGTAACTTGTGACTCAATACGCCCACCAAGTATAATAATACATTCTCTTTTATTTTTGTTTCTCCAGGAGGAATCCTTCCATATTGGGTATCCAGGTGAATTCAGCACAACCTACACACAGTTAAATTCCATCCACGCCAACAACAGCTTGCCTCATCCCTGAGCATAGAGAAACACTCTGGAGAGTCAGCATCATCCTTCCACAGCGTCAGAATAAAATCACTAATGAGTGACAAATCAAAACTGGATGCAGGCTACTCAAACCCATCCCTGATAGATGTCTTATAGCCAGAGACATAGGTTTGGGCAGGTTTGAACAGCTAGATGTGGAAGGAGATTGTCAAGTCCACGACAATGTTCACCTGCCTGAGAGCCTCACTCGTTATGCATCTCTACACTGGATGAGATCCCATAAGACAACGGTCAATGACACTCACTGACGATTGCAAAGAAAAGCTACCCAAGAAGATTTATTGATCCATACAACATGAATTAACCTTTTGTTTTTCAACTTTAGTTCGAATCTGTCACCAAACCAAGGAACCTGCTGGCCTCCAGCTGTGGTAATGGCACAGAGAAAAGACAAGCAGCCAATCACATTGAAGAATTCTCCCAGAGAGCAAACCAGGAAGTTAAAGGTTATGATTGTCCTTTTCGTTTTAATACCATTTCACAGACTGTGTAATGAGCAATGGATGTGAAATGGGATTAAAGCTGAAATGTGACAAATATACCTTAACGTAGCATCTGTATGTGGAATTTAACATAATGGAGAATTTTGATATTGCACAAATGTAACATTAGCTCTTTTCGGGAGCAGGGAGGATGTTTATTAATAATTATGAACATAGTACCTGCTTAAAACCCAGTTACACCTCAGCAACATTGAAAAGATGTAACCTTTTAGATGGGCATGACCATGAGATTAATTTTGTACAGGATTTAATGATTTTCAATTAATTGCAAGCTAGGGGGACTTAGTAAGGAGCCTCATTGTAAAGTGCAAGGTCAAGGATAAGCCTCTAATTGATGTGTTGAACTGTGTGCATATAGACTCCAGAAGCTGCTGCCAGTGTCAGAAGGGCAATGACACTGAGTGTTGCTTTCTCATTAATGTCACAAAATATGTGCCCACCGTCCTTGTTATCTCTCTGGTAGCTAGTCCTGAAAACTGCCTTTAAATATCCAATTAGAAAACAGATAGATAGTTTGAGAGTTTATTTCAATGTTGTTGAAATACATAAAATGAAACATGGAAGGGTTCATTGTTTAAGAGCTGTTTTCAATGAAACCTGTTGAACACGTTAAGGAAGTGGAGACATGCTGGGTTTAAAGTTTTGGGAAATGTCAAAGGTTTAGCAGTTCAGAGAATCCCAGTGTGGGGGCTTGTGTGAATAATTTCACACTCCTGTTGAAGAAGATCAAGAGGAGACTATGGTTACTCCTAAACATTGGGGAAAATGGTTGCCATCATGTTCAAGTGCTGACCTTAAGTTATTTTTTAAGTATAACACAAGTCTCCATCTGAATCTATTCTCTTGTATTTCCATTCACTTTTCTGGATTTTCAAGGAAATGCATAGCATTTTACAGTGTACATGGAGGCCATTTGACCCTCCACGTCTGTACTGGCTTCCAAAAGAGCTTCCCAGCTCGCCCCATTCTGTAACCCTCTAAATTCAGAACTTTCAAATATATATCTAGCCCTCTTTTGAAACGTCCTACGGAGTCCACCTCCACCAGTCTCCCAGGCAGTGCATTCCAATTCCTAACAACTCTCTGAGTAAAGAAATTTCTCCTCACCTCACTCCTCACTCCCTTGTTGACAATCTTGAAATTGTGACCCCTAGTTACTGACATACCAATCAGTGGAAACAGGATATCTTTCTTCACCCTGTCAAAATTGTTCATCATTTTTGAACACCTCCATGAGGTCCCCTCTTACTCTTCTCTGCTCCAAGGAGAATAAGCCCAATTTCTCTCATCTTTTCACGTATCTAAAATCCCTCATTTCTGGTATCACTCGACTAAATCTCCTTTGCACTCTCTCCAGGGCTTTAACATCCTTCCTTAAATAAGGTGCCTGGAATTGAATGTAAAACTCCAAACGTGGTAGAGGTGTAGTATCACTTCCTTGCTTTTATACTCTATGCTACTATTTATAAACCCCAAGATCCTACAAACCATCTTGTTTCAACTTGTCTAGCCACCTTCAGCGAGTCATAGACACAAGGTGCCTCTGTTCCCGTACTCCCCTCCTGTACTATTGGGGCCTGTATTGTCTCTCCATGTTTCTTCTGCCAAAATGCATTACCTCACATTTCTTTCCACTGAAACTCATCTGTCCTTTTGGCCAACTCGCCAATGTCCCTCTGAAGTTGCTCAGCGTCATCCTCACAATTCACTATTCTCTCCAGCTTAGTATCATCTGCAAATTTAGAGATGTTGCCCTCAACACCCATCTTCAAATTATTTTTATAAATTAGAAAAAAAAAATATCCCAACACCGATCCCTGGAGAACACCACTTTTCATTCATTTCCAGTTTGAGAAATGCCCATCTATACCATCCCCAGTTTCCTATCTTTTAGTAGCTTCTAATCCATGCTGCCAAGTACCCATCAATCCCAAACATTTTAAATTTGCTATCCAGCCTGCCATGTGACACTGTAGCAAATGCTTTCTGAAAATCAAAATATACCACATCCACAGCACTACCCTCATCCATTACCTATATCACCTCAAAGACATTCAATGAAATTTGTCAGACATCACCTGCCCTTGACAAAGCTGTGTTTACTGTCTAGGATTAACTTATTTTTTTCTAGATGTACATTTACCTTATCCCATATTATGGTCTCTATCAGTCTTCCCACTATTGATCTGAAAATGTGTTGCTAGAAAAGCGCAGCAGGTCAGGTAGCATCCAAGGAACAGGAGAATCGACGTTTCGGGCATAAGCCCTTCTTCAGGAATCTGAAGCATTCCTGAAGAAAGGCTTTTGCCCGAAATGTCGATTCTCCTGTTCCTTGGATGCTGCCTGACCTGCTGCGCTTTTCCAGCAACACATTTTCAGCTCTGATCTCCAGCATCTGCAGTCCTCACTTTTCCCTTCCCACTATTGATGTCAAGCTGACAGCTCTGTAGTTTCCTCCATTAACCTTTGCCCATTCTTAGACAATGGTCTCACATTTGTAACCCTCCAGTCCCCTGGGACTAATACTATATTTAGAATAGCCTGGAAACTTTTTCCACAATATTCTCCCTTACCTCTCTCAGCAATCTAGGATGCATCCCATCTGGACCTGGCGACTTCTCTACCTGGAGAGCTGTCAGTCTCTTTGGCACCTTCTCTCCATCTATCACTCTACTGCTCCATTGCTCTCAACACCCACGTTTTCAACTGGGCCATTGTCACTATTTTCTAATTTGGTAACGACAGAAGCAAAGTATTCATTTAGCATCTCTGCCTTACCCTTTGGTTTAGTGAGCAGCTTACCTGGCTTATTCCTTATGGGCGCCACTCTATCCTTCACTAACCGTTTCCCATTAATTGATTTCAATAACATTTTACTACTTGTTTTAGCACAGTCTGCCATCGTTTCCTCATGCTTCCTTTTAGCCTTCCTTATTCTAGCCTGAGCCTCTCTTACATTTGAGATACTCTTCCTGATTATTATAGTCCTGCGATTATTATTCCGTATGCAACTTTTCTTCCTTATTTTCTCATCGATACTCTTAGACATCTGGGTTGCTCGAGATTTGGATACCCTGTACTTATTTCTCTTTTGAAAGTCTCCCATTTTTCATCCACTGTTTTATGCACCAAGATGCATTTTCAATCAACCCACTCCAATTCAACTTTTAGTTGAAAGTCCCTCAAATCTGTCCTTTTCTAGTTTGGGATCTTAGTTTTTGACTGATTTTTATCCTTTTCTAACTTAATATTGAATCCTATAGTATTATGATTGCTATTTCCCAATTGCTCCTCCACTTTGATGTTTTCCACTTGGTCTGCTTCATTTCTGAGGACCTGATTCTCCCCACATCCTTTTAGCCTTAAGGACAACATCAAACCCCTTCCTGAAAACATTCAATGTTTTAGCCTCAACCACTTCGTATGACAGACAATTCCAAAGGCTCCCCACTCTCTGGGTGGAGAAACTTCTCCTAATCTCAGCCCAAAAACTCTTATACTGACCCCTGGTTCTAAATTCCCTGGTCATCGGGATCATCTTTTCTGTATTTGCACTGGTTAGTCTTGTTTAAGCTTATAGATTTCTTTGAGAATTCCCGCCTCCCCCCATTCTCCTAAACTGTAATGAACATAGTCCTAATCAATCCATTCTCTCTTCATACACCAGCCCTGCCATCCCAGGGGTCAGTCCGGTAAATCTTTGTTGCACTCTCTATATAACCAGAGCATTCTTTCTCAGATAAAAAGATCGAAATTTCACACAATATTTCAGGTGTGGTCTCACCAAAGCCTTGTATAACTACAGCAAGACATCCCCGCTCCTGTACTCTAATCCTCTTGAATGCCAACATACTATTTGCCTTTGTTGCCACCGGTTACATCCGCATTTTAACTTGCAGTGTCTGGTACAAGGACACCCAAGTCTCATTGTACCTCCCCTGTTCCTAATCTATCACCATTCAGATAATAACCTGCCTTCTTGTTTTTGCTACCAAAGTGGATAACCTCACATTATCCACATTATACTGCATTAGCCATGCATTTTCCCACTCACTCAACTTGTCCAAAACACATTGAAGCATCTCTGCATCATCCTCACAGCTCACCTTCCCAATGGTTCGGAATTCTTTCCAACAATTCTGACAGAGATTAGGTTGTGTATCCCACTTCGAATGCCAGCTACGGTCATGTAGGTAAAAACAAGGACTGCAGATGCTGGAAACCAGAGTCCTGATGAAGTGCTTTTGCCCGAAATGTCGATTTTCCTGCTCCTCAGATGCTGCCTAACCTGCTGTGCTTTTCCAGGACCACTCTAATCTAGCTTCTGTCATGTGCTAATGCCACACTCTGTGTTTAAGTTTGAAGCAGACTTGTTATGGAGAAAGCAAAGTTAAGGGAAGCTTTCAGGCTTGAACATCAAAGTGACACTATCTATTATACCTTCATGCTGACTACTATTGTATGTCACAAATATAAGACCATAAGACCATAAGACATAGGAGCGGAAGTAAGGCCATTCGGCCCATCGAGTCCACTCCGCCATTCAATCATGGCTGATGCGCATTTCAGCTCCACTTGCCAGCGTTCTCCCCGTAGCCCTTAATTCCTCTAGACAACAAGAACCTATCAATCTCGGCCTTGAAGACATTTAGCGTCCCGGCTTCCACTGCACTCCGTGGCAATGAATTCCACAGGCCCACCACTTTCTGGCTGAAGAAATGTCTCCGCATTTCCGTTCTGAAATGACCCCCTCTAATTCTAAGGCTGTGTCCACGGGTCCTAGTCTCCTCGCCTAACAGAAACAATTTTCTAGCATCCACCTTTTCAAAGCCATGTATTATTTTGTACGTCTCTATTAGATCTCCCCTTAATCTTCTAAACTCCAACGAATACAATCCCAGTATCCTCAGCCGTTCCTCATATGCTAGACCTGTCATTCCAGGGATCATCCGTGTGAATCTCCGCTGGACACGTTCCAGTGCCAGTATGTCCTTCCTGAGGTGTGGGGACCAAAACTGGACACAGTACTCCAAATGGGGCCTAACCAGAGCTTTATAAAGTCTTAGTAGTACATCTCTGCTTTTATATTCCAACCCTCTTGAGATAAGAGACAACATTGCATTCGCTTTCTTAATCACAGACTCAACCTGCATATTTACCTTTAGAGAATCCTCGACTGGCACTCCCAGATCCCTTTGTGCTTTAGCTTTATTAAGTTTCTCACCATTTAGAAAGTAGTCATGCTTTTATTCTTTTTGCCAAAGTGCAAGACCTCGCACTTGCTCATGTTAAATTCCATCAGCCATTTCCTGGACCACTCTCCCAACCTGTCTAGATCCTTCTGTAGCCTCCCCACTTCCTCAGTACTACCTGCCTGTCCACCTAACTTCGTATCATTGGCAAACTTCGCTAGAATGCCCCCGGTTCCCTCATCCAAATCATTAATATATAATGCGAACAGCTATGGCCCCAGCACCGAACCCTGCGGGACACCGCTCGTCACCGGCTGCCATTCTGAAAAAGAACCTTTTATCCCAACTCTCTGCCTTCTGTTAGACAGCCAATCCTCAATCCATCCCAGCAGCTCACCTCGAACACCAAGGGCCCTCACCTTGCTCAGCAGCCTCCCGTGTGGCACCTTATCAAAGGCCTTTTGAAAGTCCAGATAGACCACATCCACTGGGTTTCCCTGGTCTAACCTACTTGTTACCTCTTCAAAAAATTCCAACAGGTTTGTCAGGCATGACCTCCCTTTACTAAATCCATGTTGACTTGTTCTAATCAGACTCTGCTCTTCCAAGAATTTAGAAACCTCATTCTTAATGATGGATTCTAGAATTTTACCAACAACCGAGGTTAAGCTGATTGGCCTATAATTTTCCATCTTTTGCCTTGATCCTTTCTTGAACAAGGGGGTTACTACAGCCATCTTCCAATCATCCGGGACCTTTCCTGACTCCAGTGACTCTTGAAAGATCTCAACCAATGCCTCTGCTATTTCCTCAGCAACCTCTCTCAGAACTCTAGGGTGTATCCCATCGGGGCCAGGAGATTTATCAATTTTAAGACTTTTTAACTTTTCTAGCACTATCTCTTTCGTAATGGCAACCATACTCAACTCAGCCCCGTGACACCCTTTAATTTTTGGGATATTACTCATGTCTTCCACTGTGAAAACTGACGCAAAGTACTTGTTAAGTTCTCCTGCTATTTCCTTATCTCCCATCACTAGGCTCCCTGCATCAGTTTGAAGTGGCCCAATGTCTACTTTTGCCTGTCGTTTGTTTCTTATGTACTGAAAGAAACTTTTACTATTATTTCTAATATTACTGGCTAGCCTACCTTCATATTTGATCCTCTCATTTCTTATTACACTCTTTGTTATCCTCTGTTGGCTTTTGTATCCTTCCCAATCTTCTGATTTCCCACTGTTCTTAGCCACTTTATAGGATCTCTCTTTTTCTTTAATACATTTCCTGACTTCCTTTGTCAGCCAAGGTTGTCTAATCCCTCCCCGGTTAATCTTTCTTTTCTTGGGAATGAACCTCTGTACAGTGTCCTCAATTATACCTACAAACTCCTGCCATTTTTGCTCTAGTGTCTTCCCAGTTAGCCTCTGCTTCCAGTCTATTTTAGTCAGTTCCTCTCTCATGCCCTCATAATTACCTTTATTCAACTGTAACACCATTACATCAGATTTTGCCTTCTCCCTTTCAAACTCCAGACTGAACTCTACCATATTATGGTCGCTACTTCCTAAGGGTTCCCTTACTTTAAGATCTTTTATAAAGTCTGGTTCATTGCAAAGCACTAGGTCCAGAATAGCCTGCTCCCTTGTGGGCTCCATGACAAGCTGTTCCAAAAAGCTATCCTATAAGCATTCCATGAATTCCCTTTCTTTAGATCCACTAGCAACATTATTTACCCAGTCCACCTGCATATTGAAGTCACCCATGATCAATGTAACCTTGCCTTTCTGACATGCCTTCTCTATTTCCCGGTACATGTTGCGTCCCTGGTCCTGACCACTATTACGAGGTCTATACACAACTCCAATTATGGTTTTTTTGCCTTTGTGGTTCCTCAATTCCACCCACACAGACTCCACACAAATATATACCATTAGGTAAGAACTGATCATCTTCTTTGCGTGTTTAAGTCTATGTGCACTCTGTCTATCTTTCAGAGAGTCACATTCCAGTGTGTCTTCAAGTGAGATTCTGTCAGAGTGTTCTAACTCCACCCACACTATGATATTTATACCCAGTGATGTGTCGTGCTGTGACATCACCCCAAAGTTTCTCCAGGGGCTGAAGAGGGTCGTGAGTTTTGGAACACCCTTCCCAAAAGGCCTTGAAAAATTTTAAAGTAGAAAGTAGATTGATTCTTGATAAAACACGTGGATGAAAGCTATCAGGGTAGGCAATAGTGTGAACTAATTAGGTCAGCCATGATCCTGTTGAATGGTGGAGCAGGCTTGAAGGCTCAAGTGGCCACATATAGATAAGGTTCTGTAAGAGGCCTTGTCAGTGGAATTTGACCTACATCTTGGATGCCAAATTGCCCTAAGACATTTTTTGTGATCCCAGTTCAACAACATTGCATTGGAATTGTATTCTGTTGGAGTAAAATGTTGACAAGCTGTTGTATGGTTGGCCAACTAAAAGCAAAATAAATGAGATGAAGAGGAGAATTTCTCTTTAATCTTTAACGTAAGCAAGGGAGAGAAACAAAAGCTCTTGGAATCCAATTTCTAATTTGCCTCTTTTAAAATAAATCAATTTTCACTTCATTTTGTTTCCAAACACACAGTGCCTTGTGGCAAAGTTTCGTTTCACAGGAGATACCTTCCACCAGGCGATAGCCCTGAGGAGGATAGGGATTAGTGAATAGTGACCAGTTATCTCCCCTGGGCTAGCTCTGTGCCTCACAACTCAGCAGGGATCAGAGATCATGCCTTTCTGTTGTAACAGGCTCAGTAACTTGGGCATCTCAACTTCAAGAGAAACGGTGGCTACTTCAGTGGATTGCTCACAGCCAGTTTGGGTCAGATCATTACGCAGAGAGTCCGAGAGCTGAGGGTGAAATAGAAACCCAGTTACCAGCAGGGGGAAGTAATCAGGGTTGGTGGATACTGGGGCAAACTGCACTCTTTTAGCATCCCCAAACAAGTCTTTGGTTCTTGGTAGCTGCCCACACATGGACAGCATTAAGATTTACATAAACATGGAAAATAGGAACAGCAGTTGGCCATTCAGCCCTTCGAGTCTCCTAGAAAGTTCAATATTATCATAGCCGATCATCCAACTCAGTGCCCTTTTCTCATTTTCTCCCTAAACCCTTTGAAATCCTTTAGAACCAGACCTATCTCCTTATAGCTTGAACATAAGTCGATCATTTATTCACCTTATCATTACAGAGTCATAGAGATGTACAGCATGGAAACAGACCCTTCGGTCCAACCTGTCCATGCCGACCAGATATCCCAACCCAATCTAGTCCCACCTGCCAGCACATGGCCCATATCCCTCCAAACCCTTCCTATTCATATACCCATCCAAATGCCTCTTAAATGTTGCAGTTGTACCAGCCTCCACCACATCCTCTGGCAGCTCATTCCATACACGCACCACTCTCTGCATGAAAAAGTTGTCCCTTAGGTCTCTTTTGTATCTTTCCCCTCTCACCCTAAACCTATGCCCTCTAGTTCTGGACTCCCCGACCCCAGGGAAAAGACTTTGTCTATTTATCCTAACCATGCCCCTCATAATTTTGTAAACCTCTATAAGGTCAGAGGTATAGACAAACGTTTCTGTGGCCAGCAGAGAAAAAGCAGAATGGTGTGTTGTTTCCCTGGTGCCAGGATCAAGGATGTCTCAGAGAGGGTGCAGAATGTTCTCATGGAGGAGAGGGGCCAGCAGGAGGTCATTGTCCACATTGGAACCAACGACATTGGAAGGGAAAAGGTTCAGACTCTGAAGGGAGATTACAGAGAGTTAGGCAGAAATTTAAAAAGGAGGTCCTCAAGGGTAGTAATATCTGGATTACTCCCAGTGCTACGAGCTAGTGAGGGCAGGAATAGGAGGATAGAGCAGATGAATGCATGGCTGAGGAGCTGATGTATGGGAGAAGGATTCACTTTTTTGGATCATTGGAATCTCTTTTGGGGTAGAAATGACCTGTACAAGAAGGATGGATTGCACCTAAATTGGAAGGGGACTAATATATTGGCAGGGAAATTTGCGAGAACTGCTTGGGAAGATTTAAACCAGTAAAATGGGGGGGGGGCAGGGAGATAGTGAGGAAAGAGATCGATCTGAGATGAGTACAGCTAAAAGATCATTAAAAAACACAGGAGTAGGCCATTCAGCCCCT
Source organism: Chiloscyllium punctatum (assembly GCF_047496795.1). Taxonomy (NCBI): domain Eukaryota; kingdom Metazoa; phylum Chordata; class Chondrichthyes; order Orectolobiformes; family Hemiscylliidae; genus Chiloscyllium; species Chiloscyllium punctatum. The sequence goes on from NC_092777.1 coordinate 56,078,114, forward strand.
TGAGCCTGTTCCGTCATTCAATAGGATCATGTCTGAATTGACAATCCTCATGCCCACTTTCCTGTGATCCTCGACTCCCTTATGGATCATGGATCTATCTATCTCAGCCTGAAACATACCAGGACACCGCCTTCCCCAGCTTTCTGTGGCAAGGAGTTCCAATGAGTGACAACTCTCTGAGAGAAGAAATTCCTCCTCAGCTCAGCCTTGAATAAGTGCGCCCCTTTATTCTGAGACTACGCCCTCTGGTGCTAGTCTTTCCCATGAGGGAACCATCCACTCAGCATTTAGCTGGTAAAGCCACTTACGAATCCTATACATTTCAATGAGATCACCTAGCCAGTGAGTCCAGTCCCAAACTGTCATACAACAATCCCTCCAGACTAGAATTTGTTTTTATTCATTCATGGAACATGGATGTCACTCCAGACCCATACTCATTGCCCATCCCTAATTGCTCAGAGGGCTGTTGAGAGTCAACCACATTGCTGTGGGTCTGGAGTCACATGTAGGCCAGACCTGGTAGGGATGGTAGATTTCCTTCCCTAAAGGACATTAGTGAACCAGATGGGTTTTTCTGATAATCAGCAATGGTTTCATGGTCATTATTAGACTTTTAATCGCAGATTTTTATTGAATTGAATCATCCTAGTGAACCTCAGTTGACCATTGTAATTGACTTAGCCGTTATTCAGAGAGAATGTGGGCCTGTTTACCTGGTCTTGCAGCTGGCTGGTTTGACACAGGAAATGATACCTCTGTGAGTGGCAGGATGTAAACCTCGGGTCCATTCTGTGATGAGGAAGTGGTGCGGGGTGAGAATTCCCCTGTGTAATCCTCACCCTCATTATTCTCAAACTCCTGCAAACAAAACAAGAACAAAGTGAGCATTTTGTCTTCATTCTTTGAGTGATTTGGAAATCCTCTGAATTGTCAGATAATCCCAGTCAAGCTTTATTTTGTGTTAAGACTCCATGGAGCTCAGCAAAATCTCCTTCTGGAGCAGTTTTCACATCAATCGAAAAAATCGTGACAAGGAGATCAGCTCTGAAGTAGGTACAATGATCCAGCTCAGTGCCTCGTTCCCATTTTCTCCCTATAACCTTTGGTTTCTTCAGTTCTAAATACGAAATCTATCTCCTTACAGCTTGAACACAAGTTGGTCTTTTGTTCACCTTCTGATAACATGCAATTTGTCATTTGACCATAAGAACATAAGGAATAGGAACAGGAGTATTCAGCCATTCAGCCCCTTGGGCCTGCTCTACCATTTAATATGATCAATAGGAAAGCACTAACATACCAACCAGTTCAATCAGTCCTCTTCTTTGGAGTACTGATCGCAGATGAACAACTATCTTGTGAGCCACGAAAGTTCAAGAGCCAAGTAGAAAATGTCAGTCTATGTAATTTATATGTGCGTGAAAAGACCATGATGTTTTCTAACTGAAAGTTTATATACCAATGCAGCAAAGTGCTAAAAATTGGAATGTAAGAACAGAAGGAGGCCTTTCGGCCCCTCTGAGCCTGTTCCACCATTCAGCTACGTAACAGTTGACCTGCAATGTAACTTCATATACTGATACGCTCCAACCTTTCCCAAACCTTCGGGCCTACATGATTCGAGCTGCACAAGCTGCAGATTGAGGTATGAGCTGTAAGGGCAGAATGGAACTGGGTTTCATCTACTTCGTAACAAAGTGAAACTAGCAGGGGCCACAAATGTGTCCATCTGCTGCAATCTAAACAGTAAACAAGGAAGGTCCTGCTCTCCAAACCCTCGTGTGTACGGGTCAGGTCAGCACAATATGGTGGTCATGCTAACGAGCAGGAATTGCCACTTACTTCAGGCTAAGGGCTATTTCAATATAAGATGGAACATAGAAGAGTATAGCATAGGAACAGATGTCTGCCCTGACCACAATACCATTCTAAACTCATCCCACCTGCCTGCCCATTTATTGCACTCAATCCCGGACATCCTAATAACAAGCCCATTACAGTTTTTCAAGATGGTGTCCTAATCGACCTGACAGAGCCCCTGCCATATTTTGTCAAATGCTTTTGGCTAATTTTTCCCTTATCCATAGGATCCTACAGTGTAGGTTGAGGCCATTTGGCCCATTGGGTCTGCACCAACCCTCCCTATCCCTGTAACCCCCCCCCCCCCCCCTCCCTCCCCATTTCCCATGCTAATCTGCCTAGCCTGCACATCCCTGGACACTGTAGGTCAATTTAGCATGACCAATCCACCTAACCTGTACATGTTTGGACTGTGGGAGGAAACCGGAGCACCTGGAAGAAACCCATACTGACACAGGGAGAATCCGAGGCTGGACTTGAACCTGGGTCCCTGGCACTGTGAGGAAATAATTCCAACCACTGCCCAAAACAATCACACAGGGATGAGCTTTCAATCTCCAGATTTTACTGAGCATGGCTGGCGTCAGCTGCGGTGGGATTTGAAGCCATGTTCCCACAACGTCACCCTGGGCCCAGTGACATCGACACTTTACCACCACTTCCTCTCATACCTCTCCCATCCATAGCAGATTTAACAACCTGACTGGGGGGAGCTTGATGCAAGAAGCCAAAGACATTTAAAGCCTGAAAGACAAGTCAAACAGTTGGATGTTTTACTCTTGGTCAGTGCATGTGTAACAGAGACAATAGTTCACAGTGAGATATCACTTCAGTTGTGCATCTGTCACTGGTCGATCTGGCAGCTCAGCAGTTATGCTGTTAATGACCGCTGTTATTTTGTGTCCTGATTACCCAGCTTAGTGTCACTCCTCCACACTACTTATTACATAGTCTGAGCAAAATGTGTGGTCCTGTGATTCATTCTGATTCAATTTACTTCATCGCTCTCCTCTCAGGTGTTCCTCCTTATTTCCCTCATCTCTACAGGCACTCAGGAAGTTCTGTGGCTTTGAGGAAACTTGCCCACAATATCGTGGGTGATGTCCCAACGATTGTAGTTTTCTATTTTTATATTCTCTCATTTGTGCACTCATTTCAATTAAAGGTATTACTTTCTTGCGTTAAATTTCCCGCTGAGTGTTTTAAAAGTGCACCAAGTTTCATTAACTGTGTCCACGCTGTTAACATTAACCACACCGTGTGTTGGTAAATCCCACACACTCTGAGTAGAGTGACTTATTTCCGGATGTCAAATTTGAAAAATAAATCATAATGAGATTGAAGACCAGTGGAAGGTCAGTGAATCTTAAACAAGATGCAATACTAGAAAAGCCTCATTAAAATCATCCTTACTCCTGGATTATCAACATCGCCCCTTGATAAAAGTTGAATTCACTTGAACAATATCTGGTGATTCATGTATGAACCTTGTACAACATGCAATACTCTTGAAACAAAAACAGAAATTACTGGAAAAGCTCATCAGGTCTGGCAGCACCTGTGGAGAGAAATCAGTTAAGCTTTTGGGTTGAGTCGCCCTTCAGTTCTGAGGAAGGGTCAGTTGACACGAAACGTTAACTCTGATTTCTTTCCACAGATGCTGCCTGACCTGATGAGTTTTTCCAGCATTTTCTGTTTCTGTTTCGAATTAACAGCATCTGCAGTTCTTTCAGTTTTTATTTATACAATACTGTTGCCTCACTTTTGCTACCTTTTTTGTCACTGATTTCTCTCTGTCTTTTGGGGTTACTGCCATCCATTTTACTCCTACGCCTTCTGCAACTCACTTAAAACTGGCACGTTCCAAAAGTTCTTCATTCTCTCTGTGTTATCCTCTCTGGTGTATCATTGATTCCAGTATCTCGCTTCACCAGGATCATATTGTTGTCATCCATCACTTCAGAACATTTCCGCCATGTGAGGGACAATCTTTCTTTCCTTTTGAGACATGTTTTATGAGAAAAAAAATTGCAAATCTCTGTTTGTAAAACTGTACAGAAGAGGCCATTTGGCCCATCGTGTCTGTACTACCAAACACACATGGCTACCTACCCTCCTCCCACTTTCTCACACAGTGCCACAGCCTTGAACATTATTGCATTTCAAATACGTTTTGAAGACTGTGAGGTTACTGGTCGCAACTAGCCTCTGAGACAGTGCATTCCCAACCTCACCACAGTCTAGTGAAGACACTTTGAAGACATTTTAGTGAAGATAGTTTCCTCAAATCCTCCCGTAAACCTCTTGCCTTTCATTTTAAAAGCATGTCCCCTTGCTCTGGATTTTTCAGCTGAGGGACACTGCAGTGTGCTATCCACCTCATAATCTTAGAGATCTCTAGCAGGTCCCCCCCTCAACCATCCCCACCTCCCATCAAGCTCCTTGCTCCAAAGAAAACGGCCCGAGCTTATCCAGCCTCACTGCTTGGCTGAAATGCTCCAGCCAGGGAACATCCTGCTGGGGTTCCACTTCAAAACATGGCAGACGGGCTCCCGGACGAAGCCTTGGATATCGGCTGATGGCTGCTGCCATTCTGGAGCTGGGCGTCAGTCTCGGTGACGTTACTGTGGAGCTGCTAACACCCTGGATCTAGACCCTGCTCCTAATCAGAGCCTTCAAGAGAATTTAAAAAAAAACCCACTGCTACAAATCACGGAGTAAATGTTTCCCATGCAATTGTGGCACGGGGGAAGTCTGTGATTGCAATCAACGCATTCCAATTGCGTTTGATCTGTGTCTAAAATACCAACAGGCCTCTGCAGAAATCTTAATAATGGTAAGCATTTCCTGACATTATCACACTGACAGCATTTGTTGCTCATCCCTAATTACCCTCAAGGTGGTGGTGATGGCCCACCCTTTTGCTTGGGTACACCCACAATGGCCATTCGTAAGGAGGCCGGGTACAAGCTCATTGGTCCAGATATTTCGGAATTAACCTGTGCAGGGATGCTATGACACATCGCCAGAGCAGGTGGAGATTGAACCCAGGTCTCCTGGCTCAGAGGTAGGGGACACTACCACTGCACCACAAGAGAAGTGAAAGTGAGACTCACCTCCTGCTCACGATCATCAGCTTCTTTGAAGCACAGCATTGCAACTGAGACGTCTCACTGCTCTTACACACCAGCACATAAACAAACGATCACTGAATCAAAGGAGGAGATTTTGGCTCCAAGAAAGGCACAAATAGAAAAAAAGGAAATGAGGTGGATTGTGGCAATGACTGAGTGACGATAAACTAGGCTTGGCCCTCATGAAATCATCGAACTGGAAAAGCAAATGACAGCAGTGCAGCCGAAACATGATAACGCCTACTGATGCAACTACCTAGGAACTTCTGGATTGTCAGATTGGAGCAAGACGAGGGTCCAACATCAGAAACTTCCTGCAATCAAATGTCAGGTACCTCGGAACCCTTGCTGCAGCTCCCGAAAGTAGCAATTAAATCTGAATTACCACATTGCTTCTGAGCATATTTACAGAGGTACATTTTTCCTTGAATCCAAACCAATTCTCAGTGAGATTCACCTTGTTTCTCTAACAATGTAAAAGAGTTGCTGCAATTCAAAATCACCTTCACCACATCTTTCCTAGCAGTTGCATTCAGAGCATCTCAACGTCCCAAAATAATAAGAGAAAATGACCAGATCGCCTTACCTTTTATTAAGCACAACCCTTTAGTGTAACTTCTAGAGTGGTACCAGCTGAGAGACACACCAAACCACTTGAGCATTCCTTTCAGTATACTCAGAGATGGCAGTCAGGGTACATATTATTTTCTGACTGCGTCGTTACTGCTTGTCGGCTCTGTCAACACTGACAAAACCAAAAGCCCCAGCTCCTAGAAAGAACTTCTGGGTGGGATTTTCAGTTTGGTCTCTAACTGCCTCAGAACTTCGCAGAGGTAAGGAATGAATTCCTTTTTTTTGTACAGTTACACTGACCATGGCTCATGAGGTAAAGCTCCTCTGAATAAGAAAATGGATGCATTGTCAAATGTTCCCTTTGTTCCACTCCTTTCATGCAGAACGTTCTGGTTGAATTTATGGCCTTTTCAATCACCAGTTAGTTCTCTGTCCCAGAGTCATAGCGCAGTGAACATCAGTGATTGCAATCAGTGCATGTCAACTGAGTTCATACTTTGTCTAAAATTCCAAAAGCCTCCACAAGAATCCTAATCATGGTAAGTATTTCTTGACATTATTCCTGCTTGTGAGGTGGCCTCCAGCTAATTTACATAATGACAGAAAGGTCTTTATAACTTGTAACCTTTTTTTCTCCATTAATTATTTGAATAGCTTTGAGCTTGACTCTTAATATTCCAAATTATTAGATTGCAAGGTTAATTCAAAGACTGAATAATTTGCACAAAAGCCATACACTGGCCCACTAATGTATATTTGATTCTATATCGTTAAATTAATCTCCCAATTGGATCATAAAAATTCAATTTCTAGGAACTAAATAGGCACAAAACCGAGGAATCATTTCATACCTGTATTATTATGTTTACTGATGGGGCTATTCTGGTGATTGCTCAAGATTTAATTATTTTTGGTTATGTGGTGCACCAGGGATTGTGCAATAGGTTTTAATAATATAACAACACCTCACAATTATATGGTGCCTCTAACGTCTTAAAAATAAACCAGAGCACTTCACAAATAGGAATTTAAGGAGCAAAGATGAGCAGTGTTGGGGAGGTGGGGTGGGGTGGGGAGGGGGTGGGAGGGGGGGACAGAAGACCACGAGGATAGTGGGTTTTGAGTAGGCATTTATGGGTGGCAAAAGAACTGAAAGGTTAGAGGGAGAGGAAAGTGGAAAACCAGAGAGAGAAAGAACGATGTGAAGAAAAACAAAGAGAGAGAGAGAGAGAGAGAGAGAAATTTCATTTCTATGTGGAGGGATTTCCACTTGAGAGCTGGGTGGGTTTTCCTGCACAGTTACTTTTGTTTCAGTTCATTAATACTCATGTGTGGGTAAAATGGTGGTTGGGCAGGATGCTTTGAAGCCACCGGAACCTTCTAGGCTCTGATTTGCAGGCGCCATCTTGAATAGCCACCCCTGGTTAGCATTCCACTCTTTGCAAGTCAGGGTAGTTCTCAACCTCCACTCACCTGCACCCCTACCTGCCCACCCATCCACCCACACACCCCTGGAGACGTCAGGCACACATCAAAAAAACACCTCCTGTTTTATCAACATCTCCCTGGATGTCCTAGCACAGGCCAGCCTCATAACAGGAGTTGTGCTGTTTCCCAGGGATGGCAAACAAGGCACTGTCCCAAGTCACTGAGACGGCCGCGATGGAGATGGCCGGGCCCATGGCAGCCAGAAGTTAAATGGGCACAGTGCCAGAAGAAGCTGAATAATCTATTGAGCTTCAAGTTATTTTGCGCCCTTGATATCCAGATCCCACCTTTCAATTATCTGGGTGGATACTGAAAATGCCACCCGATGACAGAAGGGTTAAGGTGAAGACAGTGAGAAGGATAAGGTGGTGGCAGAGAGGGGAAAGCTGGAGAGATTTTGACAATTCATTCATTTTGTTGTTGGGTCACACAAAAGCTTAGGAAAAGGGGCAGACAATTGAAGCACTGTTTGTCATACAATTGATCCAGAACCCCACTCCATCTACCTGCTGTCCCTCATATCATTCGAGACTCATCCCTTAATAATCTAGCGATTTTAGCCTTTTTAGGGAAGTTTCTAATTTCCATTATTCTTTGTCTGTCAGTCACTTAAAGAGCAGATTGTTCCACTGACTGGCTTTATCTTTCCCAGAATAAATGTAGGATTCAGCAGAAACAGCAGTGACTGGAGCAACATTGAAATCTGAGAACCACTGATCTCAATCCATGTTGTTATCTATTCTGACTCTCTGCATTGTGTTATTGCAGAATGACTTCTGTTGATACAAGAAAACTGTGGAAATAGTTGGCAGCTGTTCAGCGTAGTTTACATTCCTGCTGGAATTAATTTCTACCTCTACACCACTATGAGATATATCATCTTGACGAATGTATGGTTTTATAGTTGTAGAGTCATAGAGTCACACAGCACGGAAACAGACCCTTCGGTCCAACTCGTCTATACCGGCCAGGCATCCCAATCTGACCTGGTCCCATTTACCAGCATTTGGTCCATATCCCTCTAAACCCTTCCTATTCATATACCCATCCAGATGCCTTTTAACTGTTATAATTGTACCAGCCTTCGCCACTTTCTCTGGCAGCTCATTCCATACACGCACCACCCTCTGCATAAAACAGTTGCCGCTTAGGTCCCTTTTATATCTTTCCCTTCTCACCCTAAACCTATGCCCTCTAGTTCTGGAAAACAGACCCAGTCTATTCAACTTCTTCCTATAGCTCAATTCCTGCAAACCTGGCAACATCCTTGTAAATCTTTTCTGAACCCTTTCAAGTTTCACAACATCCTTCCAATAGGAAGGAGACCAGAATTGCACACAATATTCCAACAGTGGCCTAACCAATGTCCTGTACAGCCACAACATGACCTCCAAACTCCTGTACTCAATACTCTGACCAATAAAGGAAAGCATACCAAACGCCTTCTTCACTATCCTATCTACCTGCGACTCCACTTTTAAGGAGCTATGAACCTGCACTCCAAGGTCCCTTTGTTCAGCCAGACTCCCTAGGACCTTACCATTAAGTGTATAAGTCCTGCTAAGATTTGCTTTCCCAAAATGCAGCACTTTGTATTTGGTGTTATGTTATATAAATGATAGATAGTAGGAGACCCAGCAATGATCCTTGTGGGATTCCACTGGTCATAGGCCTTCAGTCTGAAAACCAACCCTCCACCACCACCCTCTGTCTTCTACCTTTGAGCCAGTTCTGTATCCAAATGGCTAGTTCTCCCTGTATCCCATGAGATCTAACCTTGCTAATCAGTCTCCCATGGGAACCTTGTTGAATGTCTTACTGAAGTCCATACAGATCATGTCTACTACTCTGCCCCCAACAATCCTCTTCGTTACTTCTTCAAAAAACTCAATCAATATTGACTATCCCTAATCAGTCTTTGCCTTTCCAAATACATGTACAGTACTGAAAACATCTGCACCCTCTCAAATGTCACAACATCCTTCCCATATAAGGTGACCAGACTTGTCTGCAGTATTCTAAAAGTTGCCACACCAATGTCCTGTACAGTCATGACATGACCTCCCAGCTCCTCTACTCAATTGTGGGATCTGACTGTGCAGGTCAACATTATTTTTGACGTGTTAATACCTGCAGTGTAGTTGGTCCTGTTGAATTTATGAAGATGCTGAGATCACCATCAGATTCACTGTTAGTTACTTCCACACCACCTGAACATTCCAATGTTTCTTCCTACAAGTGTTTTGCTGCATCAGCAATCACATCGCTGTTTGCATGATTCTCTTTCCCTTTCATAAGCAGAATGTTAATCTCCTTTTACACACACGTGATATTAACATTGATTAATGAAAAGATTAATTTGTCTGACCATTGACCAGAATCTTTGAAGGCATTAGTGCAAATACCTGGCCCAGGGCCGATTACAAATGTACGTTTTCAAGGCTTATGTTAGAGAACAATATCCATGATGCTTTCTCACACCATCCCAAGCCTTCAGAATTTACAGTGACGTTTCAAGCACTTAGACCCATCGTACAGTATCAATTTTTGGAAATACAGGATAGCTGAATTATTTCCAAGCAATTCCGTTGATCAGTGGATGTAACCTTCACAAAGAACCCTGAGATGTCAGTGGGTGAGTGAACTATGTGCTGAACTGCTATTTGTTACCATCAGGAAATACCACACCATCACTACAACTATCTGTGATGAAGGTAGGGAAGTACATGACAGATAATGATGTGTCTTTGCATTGAGGCATTGGTTTTCAGCAGTGCATTGCTAAATGTTCTGACTGTATTTAAACATTATTTTCCTGGGTTCAGGTAGCATGTTATTTATTACATTATATGATTATTCCGGATTAAGTCACTCTCCAGCACATGTGTGCACAAGCTCAGAATATTAAGTGTTCAGCAAAAACAGGCTCACAAAGTCTGCAATCTGTGATCAAATTTGATTTATGACAACAAAGATTATAAAATGTTAACTCTGTTCATAAAGGAACAAAAATCATATTTCATTCTGAAGTTTTCTTCTCTAAAGATGGAACTGATTTGGGGTGTTTAGCAAACTTGACCACTGCTACGTATTCTAATCGTTGCCAGCATGTGTACAAATGATTCAATAGAAAACCTTTCTATTGCTACTCTTCACCATTTATAAAATCTTGAAACTCAGACTGAGACCATTCAGCCTGCTGTGCTTGTGATGGCTCTTTGGAAGGGTTGTCCAGTTTAGTCCCACACCCCAGTCCTTCTCTCCAATGACCTGACATCATGCCACCTTGAGATATTTTCCGAATCAACCTGCTCAGGGAGCAGGTGGGACTTGAACCCCAGGCCTCATAGCTCCAAGGTAGAGAGACTACTACTGAACCACAAGAGCCCTCTGCATGCGACCTGTATGTTTATAGTTTATTGAATTGTAGCCAAGATACTAAGCAGCTAATTGTAGTGATTGTATGAGGTCAGTCAGGTGGACCTCACAAAGCATGAGTTCCCTGATTGGACCAGGTCAACAACCCCAATCAGGGAGCCCTGACTGCCAGATATAAACAGGAGTGTCAGAGGTTTTGTTCACTCTGAGGGAGTTAGATCTGTGTCAAGTACTATGCGTTTGTAAATAAAGGGTGACTTGGTGGCGGGATATCAGCTTCTGTGGAGTTATTTCACTAATTATTCACTAATTTGTTAGGTAAATGGCCCTGAGAAATCAGAAGTTTCTTCCTCAAGGGAGATGGGCAGGTGGAAGCTCCAGAAAACTAAAAGAGAGGAATTGTACCAACACTCATAAAGTTCCGGCGAACTTCCTGAGACCAGTGTCAGGGAAGATGTGAGAACTTGGACCCAATTCATTGCTAGAGCCAAGAAAGCTCAAGGTTCTCACTCCATGCTCTAAAACCAGCTATGATCAGAGGATTGTTGATGCTAAGGTTTCCAAGTGAAGTGAAGGAGATAGTTTCAGCTTCACTGTCAAGCACAGCACCTCCAATTCCATTTCCACATTCTTATTCAAATTGGAACTGAGTGAAACCACTGGCTCCCATAACTGGAAATCACCAACCAGTGAAAATGAGCAGCAAATCATAATGGTTACAAGGTTAATTTAGCAGATTATAGTGCCTTCTCTTCAAATTTCCAAAGGCCATTGACTCAATCTAATGTAACGTTGCCCCATCTTCACTGAAGAATGTCAGGTTGATGGAATGATAATGGCTTCTCAAAGGAGTCTCGCAAACTCCAAAATCACTCTATTGGTGCTAAATGCTGACCCAGCTCAAAATCCAGGAGAAGAGTGACTTCCCTGCTGCTTTGAATACTGAGAGGGAGTTTGACTTTCCAAAGAGTTTATTTTTATTGTATATACAATAACCATCCCGAAAATTGGGCAGCTGCAAACATAGAACAGCACATGCCAGTCCCTAAAATGTTGCTAAATTACAGATTTTCTTCTACTTTGAATACGGTGGAGAAAAGCTGAGGGGCAGAATTGAACTGAAGCAAAACATAACATTCTACAGGTACATCCTAACCCACTTGTATGTCTCACAGCAATTGTGGGTATTGAACAATTAAATGTCCCCATTACACAATTAGGTTTTATGTGGTCAATCTTAGACCCCTGCAGACCGCCCACACACACACACACACACACTCACACACACACACACACACACACACACACACACACACACACACACACACACACACACACACACACACACACACCCCTAGCAGGATACACCTAGCGACCGGGTGACTTTGATCTTTGTCGTGGTACACGTTCCGAGCTTTCCTACCTTTTGGCTGAAATGTTTGACTGCAGAAATCGGCTCCTGTGGAAATGAAGATGGAGAGATGAAATTTTGAGGCAGACAATGAATTGATTTTGAAGATATATGAGTTTCAACCCTTAATTGGCATGGAATAAAAAGGTGAACCTTTCAAACATCTGCAAATTCATGCACGGGTGCAAATTCTAATCTGGGTGATGTAAAAATGTGAAGAAAGAGGCTGGAGGTTGCTGGTGAAGATTTCTTTGATGAAGTGCTCTGGCACTGTATTTGCAATGTGTCGTATATTCTGAAGCAATACCTACTAGCACATTCTGGCTAGGTTGACTTACAACTAAATTAGCTTACGGTACTTAAATTTGTGCCTGTCCCGTGGTCAAACCAAGATTGATGGAGTATTAGGACCTAGCATTACCTCAAGGATGATACTCGTTCCCAAATCCAAAGCCAAATTTGGCTAAAGGCTGCCTTTTTTGGAAAGGCCGATGTTCAGTCCTCAGCATAGGTACTGCAACCCAATTCTGGGCTTCACATTTTAAAACCAATATTTCCAGGATCTGGAGAGGCTGCAGAGGAAAAGAGTTACTGGAATGGTGCCAGAGATGTGGGATTTCACTTACATGGTGACCCCAGAGAATCAGGGATTGTTCTCCTGACAGCAGCGGAGGCCGAGGGGAGAATTAACAGAGTTGTTCAAAATTGTGAGGGACTCTGATAGAGCAGAGAGGGAGAAACCCAGTCCACTAAGTTGAGGCTTTAGTGGGAGGTGATAGCCTAGTGGTGTCATCACTAGACTGTTAACGCAGAGACCCAGGTAATGTTCTGGGGATCTGGGTTCAAATCCTGCTACAGCTGATTGGGGGGTTTGAATTCAATAAAACTCTGGAATTAAGAGTCAAATGATGACTCAATTGCCAGGAAAATCCCATCTGGCTCACTAATCTGTGAGGGAAGGAAACTGCCGTCCTTACCTGGTCTGGCCTACACGTGACTCCAGACCCACAGTAATGTGGTTGACACTTAACTGCCCTCTGGGCAATTAGGGATGGGTAACAAAAAGTGGCATAGCTAGCCTGGCCCTCATCCCATGAATCAATTAAAAAAAAAGTAACTGGGGAGACAGATGAAACATAGGGTCAAAAGGACCAGGAGGAAATTTGATTTCTGACTCTATAAATTACGATATGAAATGCAGTCAGTGCCCTGTGATTGTCTGCTCCCTCTAAGGGCAGTGCCACCTGCAAACCATTGAAGAGAATGGGGGGTCTGAGAGTGGCACGCAAGGAGGGGCAAAAGGGTAGTGGGAGCAGATTTGATACTGGCTTTCAGGAGGGTGATGAATATATAGTTTATAAGGAAAAGAATTACACACCTACATTTAAAAAAAGCAATGGATAGGGCCACTTAAAAAAGCTGTGTCAAAGACCAGAATGAGCTGAGTGGTCACTTTGCCTCAGTTGTGGTGATGTTAAAGTCATGTAAAACCAGAAAATGTGGCCTTTGAGTCACAGTGTGTGACACCACGAGATATTCGGAGATCAGAACGATCTTCGTTATCTTGCAGAGAATAAGATTGCGTTAAATACTACAAAGATCTCACAGAAATGAATGTCAATTTTACTTTAAATGCAGGACTTTTGCTATCAGGCTTGCCTTTGCAAGGATGGCCAAAGGGTTCACTCAATACCGGGACAGTTTTGTCCACCACCGGGTAGGTGAGGGTTCTGAGCTTTGTTTGCCCAGGTGATGGGCACATGGGGTGGTTGGAAAAGAAATCTATCTGTAGCCAGTCCAAAACATCACAGTGTGGGTGAGAGAGAACTAGTGAATCAGTTTTTAGGGTGTTTATATATTTTAATACATTTTTGAATGATTCAAACACCACTTTCCTATTCTTTGCATATTTATATTTGTCATAATGCCAAATGATTTCAGCTAACTGAGTGGACTTGCTGCTCATTCCAAATACAGGAGCAGCACTGGGTTCTTGTGTCCTTTACTCCCAGTCCTCTGGTGCTTTGTTTTTTAAGGTAGTTGTAAATGCAGGCAGCAAGCATTGGGAATAAGGGGGAGGTGGATGCGAGTGAGTGACCATCATGGAGAAGATGCTGGTCTCATGTTGCCCCTCCTTGCGTGCCACTCTCAGACCACCCCATTCTCTTCAATGGTTTGCAGGTGGCACTGCCCTTAGAGGGAGCAGACAATCACAGGGCACTGACTGCATTTCATTCGAGACTGGCAAAGGGTACATCAGGGCCAACAGGAGGATGTTCCAACAGCAAATCAGCAGCATCACACTATCGCCAGGGAGAGGAGCAAGTTTCACCTCTGGAAGCAGGATTCTGCAAACTGGCTGCAGTGCCTGGGGGGGAGGGGGCATGGGGGGGGGGGGTGGTTGTGGGGGATGTACTTGTGAGGGATGTTGGGGGAGGTGTATGTGTGAGAGGGTGGTGGGGGTGGTGTGTGGGGACGTATTTGTGTGGGTTGGGGGTGGGGGAGGTGTGTGGGTGCGTATTTGTGAGGGGGTGGGAGAGGTGTGTGGGTGCGTATTTGTGAGGAGGTGTGGGGGAGGTGTGTGTGTGTATTTGTGAGGGGTGGGGAGGTGTGTGTCTGTGTATTTGTGATGGGGTGGGGGAGGTGTGTGGGTGTGTATTTGTAAGGGGGTGCGGGAGGTGTGTGGGTGTGCATTTGTGAGGGGGTGGGGAGGTGTGTGTGCATTTGTGAGGGGGCTGGGAGTGTGTGAGGGTGTATTTGTGAAGGGGTGTGGGGGAGATGTGTGGGTGTGTATTTGTGAGGGGGATGGGAGAGGTGTGTGGGGGTGTATTTGTGAGGGGGCAGGGGGTGTGTGGGTGTGTATTTGCGAGGGAAATGGGGGTGTGTGGGGGTGTATTTGTGACGGGTGGGAAGGTGTGTGGATATGTATTTGTGAGGGGGTGTAGGGAGGTGTGTGCATGTGTATTTGTGTAGGGTGTTTGGGGAGGTGTGTGGGTGTGTATTTGTGAGGGGGTGTATGGAGGTGTGTGCATGTGTATTTGTGTGGGGGGTTTGGGGAGGTGTGTGGGTGTGTATTTGTGAGGGGGGTGAGGGGAATGTGTGCATGTGTATATTCATGAGGGGGAGGTAGGGGAGGTGTGTATTTGAGGGGGTGGGGGAGGTTGTGGGTGTGTATTTGTGTGGGGGATGGGGGGAAGTGTGTGGGTGTGTATTTGTGAGGGGGTTGGGAGAGATATATAGGCGTGCAGATGTGTATTTGTGTGGGGGGATATGGGGGAGGTGTGTGGGTGTGTATTTGTGAGGGGGTTGGGAGAGATATATAGGCGTGTAGATGTGTATTTGTGTGGGGGGATATGGGGGAGGTGTGTGGGTGTGTATTTGTGAGGGTGGGTGAGGGGGAGGTGTGTGGGTGTGTATTTGTGTGAGGGTGGGTGAGGGGGGTGTGTGGGTGCGTATTTGTGTGGGGGTGGGGGCAGGTGTGTGGGTGTGTATTTGTGTGGGGGGGGGTGGGAGAGGTGTGTCGGTGTGTATTTGTGTGGGGGGGGTGGGAGAGGTGTGTCGGTGTGTATTTGTGTGGGAGTGGGTTTCGATAGGTGTGTGTGGGGATGTGTGTGAGGGTGGGTGTTGATACATGTGTTTGTGTTAGGATGTGAATGGGGGTGGGTGTCGATAGGTATGTGTGTGGCGATGTTTGTGGGGGTGGGTATCGATAGGTATGTGTGTGCCGGTAGGGGGCATATTTGTGGGGAGTTTGGTGGAATGGATGTGTCTGTGAGGTGTATGTGTGTGTGTCTGTGTGTGGGGCGGGTTGGTTTTGTGTGTGTGTGTGTGTGTGTGTGGTGTAGTGGGCATGTGTGTAGTGGGCATATATGTGTGTGGGGAGATCATGGGCGTGTCATCGTGGGACTGGGCATTTGTGGAGGGGTATGAGGTGGTGTCGTGTGTGGGGCTGAGGAGGATGTGTTGGGGAGGACCCAGTCGAATAAAGTTGAATGTTGGTGTGTTATGTTGATAGCAATAGCCTTGTTCAAAGTATAACGTGCAAAATGCAACAGCATAAAAGAAACGTGCTACAGGAACAGTAAATGAGAGAATGCAAAATGAAAGGAGCAAAAAGCAGAAAGTATGGAGTGACAATGATCAATCAGAGAATTCTAAATGAGCTTCAAAAAGCCTTCACTCTCTCTCCTTCCAGTGCCTCCCTCACATTTCTCATAATTCCCCAAATCAATTCTTTGAAAAGCTCTCGCATTTTTGGTGTTCTCACATTTTATACTGCCATCATCATGTCTATCCTGTAAACCTAACCCAACAGTTTAAAATCCAAAAAATAAATAGGATTATTATCCACTCAATATATCGGTACAGGTCTGCACGGAAAATTGACAGTTGCACCAAAAGTATTGGACTTCCTGTCAGTGTCATGTAATTCCTAACCAGCTACAAATGAGACACATGAACATATCCTATCTCTTATTCCTACCAAGAGAGATCTGATGAAGCTGAAGCCATGACAAAGGATCTATGAAGATAATTGATGTAGATGACTGACTGGTTTTGTATGGAGAGCTGAGAAGCTGAACTTTGACAGAAATAAGTTAGAAACACCCACTGAGTTGGATCAGCATGTGAGCGAGAGAAAGATAGCACAGTGCCAGATCTCATGAAAGATTAGATTTAATTAAGTTAGCCTACCTTCCATTCAGGTATTACTGCTAGACAATTCCATTACATTCGGCTTTTACTTCATATTCTAGAATTCCTTTTCAACATTAGGTTGTGGTTCAACTTGTACACAGTTGAACCACATGAATGTAGTCTAGAATTCTTGCAAAATAAAGGAAAATAGAAGCAATAATGGTGTAAATTAGGATTCAGTGGGAGATCTTTAAAACCTCACAGCTTCCAGCAGCTAGGAGATAAAGGCAGTTAGTGCATCTCCTCCAGGTTTCCCTGCAAAGTCATATACATACACGAGGAACAATACTGCCATTCCTTCATTGCTCTGGATCCAATTCTGAAAGCTCTCTGTCTAGCTGCACTGTGGGTGTCCCTCAACTTTGTGGACTGGCCTCCTTCAAGAAGAATGTTTGCCATGACCTTTACAGAGGTAACAATAAATGGATGATAAACCTTGACCTTGCCCATTGCCTGAGAATGAAACTTTGAAAAATCACATCAGCTCAACAAAGCAACTAGTAAAGTGCTTGTTGGCTTTTTGTTGCATTGTGAATCTGTCCTTGAACGATGGCCGAGAAATGAATTCTCAAGAGTCACTTGACATAGCCTTGCCAAGGCTGTTATTGCATGCTGTTTCCTACACAGACACTTCAAAGGGTTTGTTGAAAGTGCCGAACATCTCCTTTGGAGAAATGATGTTCTTTATTGCTCAGGTGGCAAGTCATTCACAAAGGACCTTTGCACTCTTGGACTGAAGAACCTTTATAAGATGTCACTACAGACTGTTTTATTCTCAACTCCTTGGGTTCTGCTTCTGCAAACTTCAACTCCCTCAGGTGAAAATTTTCAATGAAGAAAATGACTCCTTTCCAAAAGGTGGACTAAAACATGTTGCTGTGCTAAAGCTATTTCAATTGCTCCATCAGCAAAGAAAACGTCTGGAGCACATAATCTTGGCCATCAAAAAGGAACGGGGTAAATATTTGTGTTAGAACAATTTCTCAAGGGAAAGAACTGGCAAGTGAGACTAATTGGAAGGCTCCTATAAAGAGCTGGCACAGGTACGATGGGCTGAATGGCCTCATTCTATACTGTTTGACTCAGTGGAGTCACTGACAGCTTGGACCTTGCCCTGGTTGTTTTGGTGGGATGGAACATGAGCAGCTACTGATGGATGGAGAATAAATGGTTTCATGTCCCAAAAGGCAGTAGATGATGGAATTTAATTGTACAAACCTTTAGTACAATGTGTGTTGTGTACTAAATCTATCAGAAAACAAGCGTGAAAATTCAATTACATGACCTTACTTCTCATAAGGGAACAGTTTTAAAATACTGATTATTTAGAATCGCTTGATAAAAGTTAAAAAAAAAGAAATTCACAACACCATGCAAATTTAAAACACTGATCAGGACCTCTCAGATGCTCGTAAGAAATTATCAGGATTATAATTTTAATTGTAATTACAATATCCTCAACTGAGATTTTTAGGTGTCTGGTAATTATCGGTAAAATGCCCCTGAATTCTCACTCTTAAAAGCTACTCAACAAGTTGGACAGTCTGTGCTGCTGTGGAGGAAGGTGGTTGTACTTGTCAGATGAGTATGTAACAGTGAAGCTATGTACAAGTACTTTGCCTCTTTCCTTACTCTTGGAAGAGTGGAGGTTTGCAGTTATTGAATGAATCGGGAGTTAAAATAAAAGTGAGCTTATTACTCCCACGCAGTTAGCTTTCAAAGCCTAAAACTCGTTTCCTTTTTTTGTTGTTGAACTTACTTATTGAAACGTTCACCCAAATTTAGATTCCAGTTAATGCTGGCATTCTTTACAGTCAAGATAGCTTTAAATTAAGGGTCTTGGGATTCAACCACAGTGCTGTAAACTAATGGACCTGTGTAAAGGCATTTTGAAAAGCACTGCACAGCTAACTTGTGGATCTGACTCAAAATAATAATTACTGGAAAGAGATTTGCAAAGTTAAGTCTTGAAAACATCTAATTATGCATTTGAAGCTCAAGCAGATTTCACAAACAATTATTTCACGGCGTGGTTGCGTGTGTGCTGATGTCATTGGTGAAATGACTGGATAGCACAGCAGCGGTCTTTTCCTTCACACAACACAAGGGTGTGTCAACTCCCGGCTGCCCGTTGTGCCAAAGCTGTGCCTGACTCATTCCTTTTGCACACATTCCCTTGTTTCAGGCTTAGAAGCTTTATGACTGGAGCGGAAAATGGAGAAAGATTGTGGTGAAAATGGAATTGAAGTACAAATCAGCCAGGATCCAATCCCTAACCCTCTCCCCCCCCCCCCCCCCCCCCCCAGTGTCTCATTTGTTAGTCAATGTTTTTGCTTGGGTGTCTGTCCAATTTAGTGGCTTTCTCCACGAGAGAGAAAGGCATTTATTGGCCTGTGCCCTATTCTTACAGGTCCCCTTTCACACACTTCCTTGGAAGTGTTAACACCTCAGCTGGACTGGCAAACCCCTCAGATAATTGACACATATAAGTGGTCATTACTCATGAGCTAGACACTTTCAGCCACTAGGTGGATTCACAATGATCCTATCCACAAGTCTGTGTAACACATACTCTGCCAAGAGTGGTTTATTCAGGACAGGTTTACAACCACTAACAATGGAGATACCACAGCCACACACTCTTAAATTCTAACTAACAAAATGTAGACAACATATTGACTACCATATTGATAATGGCTGGGCTCAATGATAGTAGGTATGTTTAACGATCTGACTGTCCTTTACAGCTTCCAGGCAATGCATAGTTAATATCTGTTAAACACAACTTGTAAATGTTAGGCGGACATTCAATGTTTCATTCAGACTAAAAGCACAAAGACCTCGACACCTGTCAGCCAGGATGGCTTAACTGAACTGGCTTCCAACCTCCTGTATGTTTACCTTCCTCCCACTGAGGAAATGAATCACTGAACTCTCCAAAGATGTGTCACGACTGAAGTTGTGAAATTTAAAGCATGGAGATTAGAAAGGCAGGCCACAAAACCACGGGCTCCTGGGGATATCGCATAAACTGGACATGGAGCTCCAACGGCAGAATGGAAAAGCAGCAGCATCAGGCAGTTAATTAACAAAAAAAAAGGGAGAAGAATGCAGCATTGAATTCAAGCAACTTGCCAGCTCAGTAACTCAAACAGCACAAAAACATGATTTTATGAGAAGTGTTCTTTATCTAATTCATTATTGCTGTCAACTATTGCCAAAAGGTACATTTAGACAGACATCTGAAAAAGTTTAATTTTTCCATTTTACTGAAATATTATGTTGTATCCTATATGTTTCATTTTTCAGAAAATGTAAAACAAATCTCACATTTAACTCAATGACAGCTGGAGTAGAATGGTGGCTTTGGCTTACTCATGGTTGTACAAGCTACTGGACAATTTACACTCCCAGGCAATGCTGGTGATTATTCCTCTTGGCCACACTTGAAAATGAAATGGCTTCGACAAGCACATTACCTTCTTTGGACTGCAAAGATTTCTCAATGATTATTGCAGGAGTACACTTATTCCTGAAACAGCATTACTGCTGGAGAAAACTGTATATCTGCTCATCATCTCATTGCTGCTTGTTGAATCATGCTGTGTTCAAATTAGTGACCATGATTCCTACACTGCAACACTGACTACCCTTCAATAGAATCCCTACAGTGAGGAAACAGGCCATTCAGCTCAACAAGTCCATGCTGATTCTCTAAAGAGCATCCCACCCAGACTCATACCCCAGCCCTATCCCTGCATTTCTCATAGTTAATCCACCTGACCTGCACATCTTTGGACTGTGGGAAGAAACCTGAGCACCTGGCTGAAACCCTTATAAACATGGGGAGAATGTACAAACACCACACAGACAGTTGCCCGAGGCTGGGATCAAACCTGGGACCCCGGTGCTGTGAGGTAGCAGTGCTAACCACTGAGCCACCATGCCAACCCAGTGCTTTTGGGCACTTCAGGATGCACTAAAGTCACAAAAGGAGCTATATAAAATCAAGATTTGGAGATGCCGGTGTTGGACTGGGGTGTACAAAGTTAAAAATCACACAACACCAGGTTATAGTCCATCAGGTTTAATTGGAAACACTAGCTTTCGGAGCGCTGCTCCTTCATCAGGTGGTTGTCCAGGTGGTTGTGCACCTGGTGAAGGAGCAGCGCTCCAAAAGCTAGTGTTTCCAATTAAACCTGATGGACTATAACCCAGTGTTGTGTGATTTTTAACTGTATAAAATCAAGTTCTTTATTCTTAATTCGGGTGAAACAAACAAGGGCAATGTACATTTACATTCATTCCAAGGAATTTGTAAAGAATGGCAGGGTGGAGGAGAGCATTGCTCGTGTCACTCCACAATCATGTATCCTGGATTTCACTTCACAAACATCCGACAGAGGAAGGGGAACCTCCCCATCCTCTGAACAAAGACTTCCGAGGCAACTAATGGGTCAGAGTCACAATTGTTTGATCTTTTCAATGAGCTGAAAAACGTTTTTTTGTAAATTAAATTAACCTCAAAATATTGACTGATTTTCGGAAAATAATTGTATGCAATTTTAAACTAACCTGAACTCCGGATGCATGGTCAGATCTGGTGCAATGTGAGTTTTACATCTGTCTGCCTTCGCTCTCCAATTAAATCAACACCGTGATTCAGAGGGGAGGCGGTGGCCGAGCTGTATGTTCACTCCACTTTTAACTCAGCAACCCAGATAATGTTCTGGGGACTTGGGTTCAAATCCCACCAAGGGAGAAGATGGAATTTGAATTCAATAATCATCTGGAGATAAGACTTTCATGAAGCCAGTGCCAATTGTCAGGAAAATCCCGACTGGTTCACTAACGTCCTTTAGGGAAGGAAATTTGCTGTCCTTACCAGGTCTGGCCTACATGTGACTCCAGCCCCACAGCAATGTGGTTAACTCTTAAGTGCCCTCTGGGCAATTAGGGATGGGCAATAAATGCCCACATCCCATGAATGAATAAAAAACATTAAAACAATGGGGGTAATATTGGTGGGGGAGGGGATGCAGAATAAAGAGAGAATTCCACTCAATCCCACTATATTTTCAAACTGCATGTTAGGCTAACATTATATCCAACAATTAAGATGAGCATGCTCAGACACAGACAGAGATGCTGAATGGACTGCTAGATAATAGACACGCTGTTATAAAATAGAGTTTGGTATATGATGTAGTGTTCTATCTTGTAGCCTGTCTGACAACTGATGAAACATGCTATTAATATTGGGGGCAGCTGGGCCTGTGCCATGTTGTAGATAGTTTCTCTGATTTCTACGCTGTTGGTTGATCTAACCAAATCTTTGTCAGACATTTATCTCCTAGGGAAATCTTTCCGCATGAATATAAAGCACAATACTGCACTATTGCAATATTCTCAATAGTCTAGATTTTGTTCACGAATTCTCATTATCCAACTGTAGTTCTGATATGAACACAAGAATACTAAAAGTGGCACCAGGATACATAAGTCCATTTGTTGTTCTGTTACTACTTCAAGGTTATCTCATACTGTGGTAAGCTCTTCCATATACATGCTCTGTATAAGCATTTAACAAAAACCAGTACATTCAAACTGTTGTCCTAACACTGGCGAAAGTCACTTACCAGGAAGTACACCAGACTTCCATTTGATGCTTTTCTCTTTATTTGTGTCCTTCTCTCAGCTCAAATTCAAATCTTCTCTCGGGACCAATGTGTGACTGAGAACTCAAAGGATGTCATTACACCAATAAGAAGGTGTAGATGGGACAAATTCACTCTGCAAGTACTCTTTGGTGTACCTGGAGCTGCAAACAGTTCTTGGTCTACCTGTAGCTGAAAATGCTTCTCTGATGACTGTACCTGAATACACTTCTCAGTTTACCTGTACCTGTAAACAGTTCTTGGTGTACCTGTACCTGCAAACACTTGTTGATGCACCTGTATGTGCAACCTTTCTTGGTATACCTGTACCTGCAAATACTCCTTGGTATACCTGCTGTTGGAATATCTGTATCTACAAACACTTCTCAGGATACCTGTACCTGCAAACAATTCTTGGTATACTTGTATCTGTAAACAGCCTCAATCTACTGTAACTGCAAACACATCTCAAAGTAGCTGTACCTGAAAACAGTTCTGGGTCTACCTGTACCTGAAAACACTTTGTTATACCTGTACCTGCAAATAATCCTCAATCCCTTGTATTGTAGCAAGCTTAAATGTACCAGTTAGAGCCACCATCAAATTTCTTTGGCAGGCAAACTCACTTTGCTCCAAGTAACAGTATTTCAGAATATACTGAAATCAGTCTCAGGACCACACAGTGAACCCATCTTTATCAGCTATGTTTGAAGCTACAACAGAAGTTAAACATAGAGCAGACACAGACAATAATTAATTTACCTCAATTCCTTCTGCAGCTCTTACCTTAAATCCAATGTCTCCTTTCTTGCAACAGAGGCAGGCGAGCATGAGGAAGATAAAGGTAAAGAGACCGGAAAAGGACACGGCTACCACGGCAAGTGAGGAGGACCATGTGAGTTCACCAATTGGCATCCCATCTGAAATGATAAAAACCCACGGGACTCAGTTTAATCAACTCAAATTGTCAGATTAACCAGAAGTCACAGAAGTTTTACACACAGCACCTTGAATTTCTTGAATAAGGTTCAAGATACACCTTTCAAGAATTTTCTACAGTTCACATGAAATTGTTACATTTTGCAGAAGTCACTAATGACCGTTTGCTTTGGCTTTAATCAGTTGAAAATTGCATAAAATATATTACCTGACGCAGTCTGGAACTATTAGCGACAATGTTAGTGACATTTAATGTTCCTTGTGCAATTGATGAACTAGCTCCCAACTGTTAACTGAGTTGGAACAATGATGAACATATCCACTTGGATTTCACATTTCAGAAATGTGGGGTAGATCACGCCAAACTACCCACCCTGGTAGGTACATCAGGAAGGGATTGACAGGGCACATCTCATTTTGCATGAGAATAAAGGGGCTGAGAGGTGACCTAATAAAAGTCTTTAAAATTACAAGGAGTTTTGATACAGTACAGACAGAGAGGATGCTTCCTCTAGTGGTGACCATAGAGTCATGCAGCACGGAAACAGACCCTTCGGTCCAACTTGATCATGCTCACCAGTTTTCCAAAACTAAACTAGTCCTAATTGTCTTAGCATAGCTGAATGACATTAACACAAGATACCAGCAAATAATATTCATGCTGCACAGGTATCATGAAAGGACTAGCTCCAACTACAGAGAATGCAACCATCTCCCATCATAGAAGTTACAAAGACGATTGATGAGGGCAGAGCAGTAGATGTGATCTCTATGGACTTCAGTAAGGCATTTGAAAAGGTTCCCCATGGGAGACTGATTAGCAAGGTTAGATCTCATGGAATACAGGGAGAACTAGCCATTTAGATACAAAACTGACTCAAAGGTAGAAGACAAAGGGTGATGGTGGAGGGTTGTTTTTCAGACTGGAGGTCTGTGACCAGTGGAGTGCCACAAGGATCGGTGCTGGGTCCTCTACTTTTTTCATTTACATAAATGATTTGGATTCAAGCATAAGAGGTACAGTTAGTAAGTATGCAGATGACACCAAAATTGGAGGTGTAGTGGATAGCGAAGAGGGTTACCTCAGATTGCAACAGGATCTGGATCAGATGGGCCAATGGGCTGAGAAGTGGCAGATGGAGTTTAATTCAGTTAAATGTGAGGTGCTGCATTTTGGGAAAGCAAATCTTAGCAGGACTTATACACTTAATGGTAAGATCCTAGGGAGGGTTGCTGAGCAAAGAGACCTTGGAGTGCAGGTTCATAGCTCCTTGAAAGTGGAGTTGCAGGTAGATAGGATAGTGAAGAAGGCGTTTGGTATGCTTTCCTTTATTGGTCAGAATATTGAGTACAGGAGTTGGGAGGTCATGTTGCGGCTGTACAGGACATTGGTTAGGCCACTGTTGGAATATTGCACGCAATTCTGGTCTCCTTCCTATTGGAAAGATGTTGTGAAACTTGAAAGGGTTCTGAAAAGATTTACAAGGATGTTGCCAGGGTTGGAGGATTTGAGCTATAGGTAGAGGCTGAACAGGCTGGGACTGTTTTCCCTGGAGCGTCGGAGGCTGAGGGGTGACCTTATAGAGGTTTACAAAATTAGGAGGGGCATGGATAGGATAAATAGACAAAGTCTTTTCCCTGGGATCGGGGAGTCCAGAACTAGAGGGCATAGGTTTAGTGTGAGAGGGGAAAGATATAAAAGAGACCTAAGGGGCAACTGTTTCACGCAGAGGGTGGTACATGTATGGAATGAGCTGCCAGAGGATGTGGTGGAGGCTGGTATAATTGCAACATTTAAGAGGCATTTGGATGGGTATATTAAAAGGAAGGGTTTGGAGGGATATGGACCGGGTGTTGGCAGGTGGGACTAGATTGGGTTGGGATATCTGGTCGGTGTGGACGGGTTGGACCGAAGGGTCTGTTTCCATGCTGTACATCTCTATGACTCTATATTCAATAGCATCACCATCACTTCATCCCCCAGGTCAGCATCCTGGGGATTTTCATTGACCAGAAACTGAACTGGACCAGTCATACGTTAGCTACAAGAGCAGGTCAGAGGATAGGAATTCTGCATTGATGAACTCATTTCTTAATTCCACAATGGCCATCAATAATCTACACGTCAGGATTATGGTGGAATGATCCCAGTTGCCGAGATGGGTGCAGCTTCATTCATACTCAAGAAGTTTAATGCCTTCCAGGACAAAACTGCTGCTTGATTGGTACTATCTCCATGAAATTCACGCACAGTGGCAGCAAGCTGTACCATCTGGAAGGTGTACTGTAGCAATTCACCTTGGCTTCTCCAACAGCACCTTCCAAATCTGTGACCTTTACTACCCAGAAAGACAAGGGCAGCGGATGCATGGGAAAACCAACACGTGTAAGGACTCCCGCAAATCTTGCACCATGCTGACTCAGAATTATATTGCTGGCCCTTCCCTGCTGCAGGCTCAAAATCCTAACAACTGGTTCCTAACACCTCCCTTCCATCTTGGGCTGGTTCAAGAAACAGTGCCTCACCATCATCCTCCCAAGGGCAATGGATTGAAAACAAATGCTGCTGAATCCTGTGAAGGAAGGAAAGGATATTAAAAACACAACGCCACCTGAAAATCCAATTCAGAAGAAACCTCTTTACCTAATGGGAGGTGAGAACTTGGAACTCGCTGCCACAGGGAGTCGTAGAAGTGATTAGTAGAGATGTATTTAAGGGGACACTAGACATGGATATGAATGGAAAAGGAACTAGAGGATTACAATGATAAATGTGGATGAGAAATAATGGGAGGAGGTGCTAGTAGAACACAGACATATTAAAATTATGAAGGGAATGGATAAGATAGAAGCAGGGAGGTTGTTTCCGATAGTGGGTGAAACTATACCAAGGAGGCACAGCCTCAAAATAAGGGGGGAGCAGACTTAGGACTGAGATCAGGAGGAATTCTTCACCAAGAGGGTTGTGAATCTGTGGAATTCTCTGCCCAGTGAAGAAGTTGAGGCTGCCTCGTTAAATGCTTTTAAGGCAAAGATTGATAGATTTTGAACAGTAAAGGAACTAAGAGTTATGGTGAGCAGGTGGGTAAGTAGGGCTGAGTCCACGAAAAGATAAGCCATGAACTTATTGGATGGCGGAGCAGGCTCGATGGGCCAAATGGCCTACACCTGCTCCTAGTCCTTATGTTTATACTCTAAACCCTGCAATGGGCTGAAGGGCCTGTTTCAATGTGCTATACCCTATGTAATTATGCAAAATATTACAGACTAAAAATATGTAAGTACATAAGAGACTAAAATGCACAACATAGTCAGTATACTCTCTGTGATTATACTTTGGACTTGAATGTTTTTTTTCTCTGAAGTTGTAGTCATGGAATAATCACCATCGACATGCTGCCAGAATAATATATCATTTCTAAAGACAAGATTACACATTGGTGGAAACATTTGTAATTATCACAGCACAGCACAGGACCGGGCAATCAAACACATTTCCATTTTCAGCGTAGGATCAGCCATTCCGAGATCAGGTGCAGATAAAAAATAAAACTTCTTCTCCTCTTCCCCTGATGTGGAAATGCCGGTGTTGGACTGGGGTGGACAAAGTTAAAAATCACACAATGCCAGGTTATAATCCAACAGGTTTAATTGGAAGTGCTAGCTTTCGGAGACCTACTCCTTTGGCAGGTAGCTCAGTACTTCCAAATAAAGCTGTTGGACTACAACCTGGTATCCTGTGATTTTTAACTTACAACTTCCTGACAACCTCCAGAACTCTACAGTGTCCCCTAATCCTGATATTTTCCACAGCTGTCTTGTGATTCATGAAGGGCGGGTAGGGTCGGTCCCAGTTCAGACATTACAGGGTTATGCACTCAAACGTTTTGCTGCTCTCCTGCTGAGCTCCTTCACATTTGCTCTTTCTCATCAATGTAAAAACATCTCTGGCCTGGTACCCACTGACATCGGGAGCCAAACAGGAGAAATGTATCTCCATTTCCAAGCATTTGACTCATTGATAAGCTTGAAATTTACACCCACAAAATGAAACACATTGTTGGAAATAGTCTTTAAATGGAGGCTGCATGTAAACAGCACTACAGCCAACAACCCCAAAGACAAGGAGATGTTTAGACAGATTTGGGGTGGCGCGGTGGCTCAGTGGTTGGCACTGCTGCCTTACAGCGTCAGGGGCCCGGGTTTGATTCCAACCCCAGGCGACTATCTGTGTGGAGTTTGCACATTCTCCCCGTGTCTATGTGGGTTTCCTCCCATAGTTCCAAAGATGGTTGGGTGAATTGGCAATGTTAAATTGCCCATCGTGTTCAGGGATGTGTAGGCTATTAGTCATGGGAAATGTAGATTAATAGGGTAGGGGAATGGTGGGTTACTCTTTGGAGGGTCAGTGTGGACTTGTTGGGCTGAATGGCCTGTTTCCACACTGCAGTGGAAACATGATTCATACAAGTATACGTAGGGATAAAACTCATTGACACCCTTTAGATTAATGAGGACTATATAAATTCTAATACAGTGCAAATGAGGCAACAGACCCACACATATTGTATTATTATCTTAAGTTACTAAAAACAAATATGACCAAGATTTTTTTCTTTCTTAAATGAGTCACATGTATAAATGTTGGGAACAAAATACAATCATCACTTTTGTTACCCAGTATCAGCACCATGTATTTCCAGCTTTTGGTTAGTCTCACATCTCCTACCTACTCTGATCTCGATCCAATTCCACAGCAGTCATAATCTACCACTTTGAAGCAAAATGATGACTTGAAGTTTTAAAATTTAACATTTCAGTTTTGATCTGAGAGCTGTAAAATTACATAATCACAGAGCACTTAATCCTCACGCAATCTGAAGGGAACAAGTAAAAAGAAAATTAGCCTGCCTCAACCTGTCACTCGGAATGTCTGTTGTAGAATCTGGACTGGTCATTATAATTTTTTTCATTTTGCAAACTCCTCAGTAAATCTATTTGTACAAAGTGTTGATGGCACAGAAACAGGCCGCTCACCTTGACAGTTTCATGACTGTCTTTGTGCTCCATACAAACCTTGTCCCACCCTCTATCATAGTTTCTCGTTCTCTTCTGGTATGCTTTTCAATCACCAATTATTATCACTTTGCCCAATCTGGAATCATTCAGCAGTTTTCTTTTATCTTTTGCACTATTTTGCACGCCATAAAATCAAAGGAATATCATATCAGGATACTCCCCATCCTGAAAAATGTTTCTCTTTCTCATATTATAAACACAAGTCATTGGTCCATGTGACTCTTCTGTCTTGCCTGGCTTCTTGATTCTTTCAGTCTTCCTCTTTCAAGCCCCCTTTTCTGATGGTCCATGCAGTCACTGAATCTGCTTCCCAGACAATGTTCCATACCCCTTTGCTCGGCCAACTACTCAATTTTTTGGCACCCAATTGGTTAAAACAGCTGTTTAATAAACTGTTGAACCAGCATTCAGCTCCCAAATGACAGGGCAATATTTGTTTTTGTTCCAAAGTCAGTACGATGCAGAACTATAAGATGGCTGTTCAAACATTGTGGCTTCATTGCAGAGAGGGCTCTTAATGGGATTGCCTTTGTGCTCCTTGTTGGGACAAATGGCCTCTTTCCGTGATTATGGCAGTGAAGAAGGTGTTTGGTATGCTTGCCTTTATTGGTCAGTGCATTCAGTACAGGAGTTGAGAGGTCATGATGTGGTGTGCTGGTTTGGCCACTTTTGGAATATTGCGTGCAATTCTGGTTTCCCTGCTATAAGAAGGATTAGATTAGATTACTTACAGTGTGGAAACAGGCCCTTCGGCCCAACAAGTCCACACCGCCCCGCCGAAGCATAACCCACCCATACCCCTACATCTACATTTACCCCTTACCTAACACTATGGGCAATTTAGCATGGCCAATTCACCTGGCCTGCACATCTTTGGACTGTGGGAGGAAACCGGAGCACCCGGAGGAAACCCACGCAGACACGGGGAGAACGTGCAAACTCCACACAGTCAGTCGCCTGAGGCAGGAATTGAACTCGGGTCTCAGGCGCTGTGAGGCAGCAGTGCTAACCACTGTGCCACCGTGCCGCAGTTGTGAAACTTAAAAGGTATCAGAAAAGATTTACAAGGAAGTTGCCAGGGTTGGAGGGTTTGAGCTATGGGGAGAGGCTGAACAGGCTGAGGCTGTTTCCCTTGAGCCTCGGAGGCTGAGGGGTGACCTTATAGAGGTTTATAAACTCATGAGGGGCATGGATAGGGTAAATAGACAAGGTCTTCTCCCTGGGGTGGGGGAGCAGAACTAGAGGGCATAGGTTGATGGTGAGAGGGGAAAGATTCAAAAGGGACCTCAGGGGCAACTTTTTCACATAGAGGGTGATGCATGGAATGAGAGGATGTGGTGGAGGCTGGTACAATTGCAACATTTAAAAGGCATCTGTCTGGGTATATGAATAGGAAGGGTTTGGAGGGATATGGCTCAAAAGCTGGCAAATATGGCTAGTTTAATTTAGGATATCTGGTCTGCATGGACGAGTTGTACATCTCTGTGACTGTATGCTATTCTGCCCTATTCCATATTGGGCCCAGCCCATCCTGCCACTCCTGATGGTGTCGAATTAGTATCAGCTGAGCCAGTAACCTGCTTAAGGTGGAGATTTAAGGAAACTGGAGGTAAACCCCTCGCTCTCTCATTCTGAGATAGATCAATGGAGCTCTGACAGGCCCCGCTTTGTTTCCCATCTCTTTAACATACAAATAGTTGGCAAGCTTGCTTCACCAACACATCAATGGTCTTGAAGGAATCCATCATTATTCACTTGTGTGGAAAAAAAAGTACATTTTCCAATTACTTGCACTTCCCTATTTGTCATGGCGTCCAGGTGACTGCAAAGACTTTGGAAAGATGAGTAATCCTGTGTGTCCTATCTTCATCTGGAGAAACCTCCCTCATATTTTATTAATAGATATTATTAAAAAGAAAACTGACACTCAGATGACTATGAAAATATGAAAATAGGGGACCAAAGGTAAGGTCAGAAAAGTAGGCCTTAATGAGTATCTTGAAACAGGAGAAATAGGCCCCTGGTCAACCAGCTCCATTTCACAATCCCTTCTCAATGTTTCACATTTTGCTAGATTTACCCCAAATTTATTCAAACTGTTAAACTATAACGTATCAAGGGCTAGCCTTTGAATAATGAAAGAGATAAGGTCTTTAGATACAAGCAGGTGCTGCTGTTTCTGTATAACTAGATTCCCTACAGTATGAAAACAGGCCCTTCGTCCCAATGTGTCAGAGACTGAGGGGCGACCTTATAGAGGTTTATAAAATCATGAGGGGCATGGATAGGATAAATAGACAAAGTCTTTTCCCTGGATTGGGGGAGTCCAGAATTAGAGGTCATAGGTTTAGGGTGAGAGGGGAAAGATATAAAAGAGACTTAAGGGGCAACTGTTTCATGCAGAGGGTGGTACGTGTATGGAATGAGCTGCCAGAGGATGTGGTGGAGACTGGTACAATTGCAACATTTAAAAGGCATCTGTCTGGGTATATGAATAGGAAGGATTTGGAGGGATATGGGCCAGGTGGGACTAGATTGGGTTGGGATATCTGGTCAGCATGGACAGGTTGGACTGAAGGGTCTGTTTCCGTGCTGTACATCTCTATGATGCTGAGTCCACACCGACCCTCCGAACAGTAACCCATCCAAACCCATTCCCCTAACACTATGGGCAATTTAGCATGGCTCATTCACCTGACCTGCCCATCTTCAGATTGTGGGAGGAAACCAGAGCACCCAGAGGAGACCCACACAGACACAGGGGGAATGCGCAAACTCCACATAGTCGCCTGAGGCAGGAATTGAACCCGGATCCCAAGCACTGTGAGGCAGCAGTGCTAGCCACTGAGCCACCATATATTAAGTCATTCCCATAAAAAGATACCTTGGATATAGGAATTGAAATCCTGCCAGTCTAATTGTCAGCTTCTCGATCAATATCGCATGTTAGTTTTTCTGATTGTCGTCATGGCTATCCCTCCAGGTCGAGGATATCGGTCTTTGCTCCGTTGATCTATTTATGGGCTCTCAAGTGGCTTATGAATCCAATCTTGGCTTTGAAAGTTCTTCACATCGAGGACAAGTCATTCCAGATGGCAGATCGGGCTTTAGTTGCTGCTGCCTTGCTTTCCCTTTTCTTCCCGTTTCTTCTCGTTCTGCCCATCTTTGGAAGTTGCTGTTCCTTCTCGGATGATGGTTTGCCGGAGTTTCCTGTGCTTAGCACTGGTTTCCCAGTTGTTGATGTCGATGTCACTTTTCTTCATGTTGGCTTTTTAAATGTCTTTGAATCCCTTCTGTTGTCCACCTCTCTCACATTTGCCTTCCTTAAGCTGGGAGTAGAAGGTTTGTTTTGGCAGACGTTTGTCTTTCATCCGAACAACGTGACCACTCCATCTTAGTTGGTTCCTGATGACTGAGGCTTCAATGCTTATTGTTTTTGTTTCATTCAGCACGCTGATGTTTGTTCTTCTATCCTCCCAGCTAATATTCAAGATCTTTCGAAGACAGCGTTGATAGTCTAAAGGTTGTTCCAGCGCATTAAAGACAATTTTGGATCTTCTCATTAAGGTTGACATTGGAGGACAGGTGACTTCAAAGGTACGGAAAGTGGTCCACGTTTTCCAGGGTTGTTTCGCCAAGTTGAATTGATGGTTCTATCTGATTTGTCTCAGTTGGTGATGGTTGATGGATGATCTGAGTTTTATTGAAATTGATGGTAAGTCCAAGTTTGGTGTGTGCACTGTTGAAGGCAGTCAGAATCTGTTGTAGGTAGTTTTCTGAGAGAACTGCAACACTGTTGTGATCTGCATATTGGAACTCGATGAAGAAACTCTTAGATGTCTTGTTTTTGGACTTGAGACGGGCAAGATTGAAAAGTCAGCCATCTGTTCTGCAGACAATTTCAATTCCTGGGTGTAGGTTGTCCTTGATGATGTGGATGATTGTTGCAATAAAGATGGTGAACAAAGTTGGGGCAATCACGCAGCCTGGTTTTACTCCTGATCTCACTGGAAAAGGCTCACAGTTACTGTTACTGACCGTGACTGTGGCAAGCACACCATCATTGAGGAGTGTCAGGATTCGAATGGACTTTTCAGGACACCCATAGGTGGATAGGACACCCCATAGGAGTTCCCTTGATTCTGAGTCAAAGGCTTTGGTGAGGTTGATGAATGCCATGTACAAAGGTTGAAGTTGTTCGCGACACTTTTCTTGTTGTTGTTGCCTAGTGAAGATCATGTCGATTGTTCCACATGATGATCTAAAACCAGCTTGTCTCTCCAGAAGGATCTTCTCAATTAAAGGCTTGAGCCGGTTGTTCACAATGCGGGTGAGGATCTTTCCTGCTGTTGCTAACAGGGAAATTGCACGATAGTTTCCACATTCAGATCGATTGCCTTTCCTTTTGTAGATGGTAATGGTTACTGAGTCTCTAAAGTCTGCTGGTACGTCTTCATTTACCCAGATCTTGAGGAGAAGTTGATGCAGTTGGTAATGAAGCAGGTTACCTCCAGTTTTGTAGACCTTGGCTGGTATTCCATCGAGTCCAGCGGCTTCGTTGTTTTTCAAGGTTTTGATTGCCTCCTTGACTTCTTCAAGTGTTGGTATTTTGCTGAGCGAGTCATCAATGGGCTGCTTTGGAATGTTGCTGATCACATTCCAGCCAAGTGGGATGGTTTGATTCAGAAGACCTTCAAAGTGCTCCCTCCCTCCCACAAGGTGACAATCCACAGAGCGAGTTGTTCTGATTATGAGGATGTAGACATGAGAAAATTATTAATTATAAATCAGCGTCCGGTTTTAAATTCTCCCATTCTGATGGCGGGTCACTGGAGCTGAAATTTTAACTCTGCTTTCTCTCCACAAATGCTGCCAGATGTGCTGAGTTTTGTTTTTGTTTTTGTTCCTCATTTTAAATGTTGGTCTATAAGCACTGAACTACAGATTTGCTTTTTGCTGTACATTACAAGCTAGGAAGAATCAACTAAACATCTTAATTCTTAATTAATGAGATGCAGCATTGGATTAGCAGAGGAATTCGTCAGTGACATATTTAGGCTGGTTTTACAGCAGTCATTCAGAGTGTTTTGTTGTTTTACTGGTGTTTGCACCATAGAAACAGCCTGCTTAAAAAAGCTAACAATGTGGGATCTAACTTCATTGCAAACACCAAGATCAGAAAATCCAGCCTGTTTTCAGATTCAAAGCGCCTGTTGTAATATCTGTGCCACTGGAAGAGTTGGCAGAGAACTGGGGCATGAACCATTTTCAGCAAGTTAACAGCCTTTAGTAGACATCCTGATTGGGGAGTGAGGCGGAGATAAATTGTTAGACTCCTCTGTTGAGGTGGAGGAATGTAAAATAGCAGTCATCGAGGGGAGTGAATCGAGGCCCACACTCCTGATGAAGAGCTTATACCCAAAACGTTGACTCTCCTTCTCCTCGGATGCTGCCTGACCTGCTGGTGCTTTTCCAGCGCCACACTTTTCGACTCTGATCTCCAGCATCTGCAGTCCTCACTTTCTCTGAGGCCATACAGCACCTCTTAAACTGAACCCAAGGTTACAGGAAGCACAGCGAATCAATGAGAACGTTTTCTCTAAAAACGCACATATAATTAAGTAGAGATTTTACAGGTTCGGGTTTCCTAACTGCGAAAGCTTGTTTTGCTGGCCATAATGTCAGTTAGCTCAGTTGGCTGGATGGTAAAGCAGAGTGTGCCAATAGCGCAAGTTCAATCTCCGTAATGGTTAGGTTGCCATGATGGTTCCTACCTTCTTATATTCACCCCTCACCTCAGGTGTGGTGACCCTCAGGTTAAACTCACCACCAGTCTAAACTGAGAGAGAAGCCCAATGGTCCTCTGGGACTATGACAGCATGACTTGGAGTTGGTAACTCAGTTGGCTGGTGTTCAACAGAATGATGCTAACAGTTTGAGTTCAATTCCCACACTGGCTGAGGTTATCATGAAGGACTGTCCTTCTTAACCTCTTCCCCCCACTTGTCTGAGGTGTGGTGACCCTCAGGTTAAATCACCACTAGCTGTCTCTCTCTAATGTAAGAGTGGGACAACGGTGACTTTACTTACTAATGAATAATGGAATAGGATGGGAAACAGTATCTGAGCAATGGCAACATTAAGAAGAACACATATTCTCTTCAAGGTTCTTCCTCCTTCAATGGTTTCCATGTAAACCAAGCAATGGGAGCTCTGTACCAGCTGAGAGCTCAACTCCAGTTGGGTGGTCAATTTAAACTACATGAAACAAAATAATTAAGGTGCAGGTGAGAGATTCTTTTCAACACTTTTATACCATGATGGACAGTCTGGTCATAGACAGAAGGGAGTCATTAGTGCTGCCTTTGCCTCCTCAGTTTATTTAGAGTCATAGAGTCATACAGCATGGAAACAGACCCTTTGTCCAACCAGTCCATGCCAACCATTGTCCTAAACTAAACTGGTTCCACCTGTTAAGGCTTGGCCCATATCCCTTTAAATCTTTCCTATTCAAGTACTTATCCAAATGTCTTTCAAATGTTGTAACTGTGCCCTCATCCACCACTCCCTCTGGAAGTTCATTCCACACACAAACCATTTTTTGGTGTAAAAAAGTTGCCTCTCATGTCTTTTTAAAATATTTCTCCTCTCGCCTTAAAAATATGCCCCCTCATCTTGAAATCCCCCACCCTAGGGAAAAGACACCTACCATTCACCTCATCTTTACCCCTCATGATTGTGTAAACCTCTATAAGGTGACCCCTCAACCTCCTACATTCCAGTGAAAAAAGTCCCAGCCTATTCAACCTCTCCTTATAACTCAAGTCCTCCATTCCCAACATCCTGGTAAATCTCTTCTCTCCAGCTTAATAATATCCTTCCTATACCAGGGTGACCAGAACTGGACACAATTCTCCAGAAGAGGACTCACCAATGTCCTGCACAACCTCAACATGATGTCCCAACTCCCATACTCAAAATGTCTGAGCAAGGAAGGCAAGTGTGCTTAATGCCTTCTTAAGCACCCTGTCTACCTGTGACTGCCTACATTTGTGCGAGTGTCAAGTGAGGGTGTCACTTAAAAAAAAATAGCCTGGTTGTTGCTTGACAGGAAAAAAATAGAAAACTTTAGCCAGTAAACAAACCTTCCTTCCTCCGGGGAAGTGCCTGAGCTTCACTTCCTGTTTCCTGCAGCAGTACATTCTTGTGACAGTTCAACAATCTCCTGTGGGATTTGACCCACCTCTGTGTCTCCTCCCCCCTGCCCCCCCCACTCCAAACACCAAGAGAAAAGACAGCATTTGATAGCATCTATAGCATCATCTTGGCAGTGCATCCTGAATGGGCTGTTAAACAGATGGAGATTATGAGCAGTATTCTGCATCCTGTCCCCCTGAAACAATTGCCCATGTCATGTGGTCATGTTCCCCGTGTGAGAATTATCAATAGTTGGACGTATAAAGCAGCAACGCTGGACCAGAATCCTGGTTTGCATCCAAGGTCCACACAAACACAGAGGACTGATGAGCAGCAACTGTGTAGATATTCCCCCTTCTTAGCCCAGAGGTGCAAAGGCCAATTGTAACAGCAGCTGAGATCAGCTCACTCAGACTGGACCAGTGGTTAAATCTGGAAGCATCTGGCCTGAATAATTAATTTCTCACAGGCAAACAGCAGAAAAACACAGCCTTTTGCTGATTATGAAACACAACTTCCCTGCCACACTGAGCATCTGTTTTATTCACAGTGGTAAAAAGCCCAGGCAAATTGACTTTTACATAGTTTTAGCTCGACAGCGAGATTTGCCCCAAGGTTGCAAACGTTTTCCTTCTCATTTCCACCATCTACGATCTGGGGCTCAATGTTAATCAGCATTAGTCTCTCTCCTCCTGGCATATACCACTGAATATGAATGAGATAGGTAATAAAGGACAGAGGGCAGCTGATTCGCACAAACCTCTGGTGTCTGCTGGCCTGATTCATCCATTTCAGTTTCACTGGCAATGTGATACACACCACTGACTGTTTATTGGTTGGAAGGATGAGGGTCTTGCTCACAGCAATGGTAGCAAACAAGGACATCCCTGTGACGAGATGCACATCAATAGGCATAATCTACAGAAAATGTCTCCAATTAGTCCACGGTAGTAACAAATTAATGCCCAAAATGGAGAAAACTGCAAACTTCGGTCCATCTGGGAATTTCCTCGACTCCACCATGGCGACCACCTCTCCAGTCATCAATGGCCCTCAGCTCTGTCTCTGCCTGACTCTCCTCTCCTCGCTTCCTAATACCTCCTTGTGGCTCAGGGTCAATTTTGCTCGGTAATGCTACTCCGAAGTGCCTTGGGAATGTTTTACCATGTTAAATGCACTATATAAATGCAGCTTGTTTTTGTTTGTTATCGGCATTAATGAGAGTGATGTGATGCTGAAAAGCAATGGGAACATGTGGTTTTATATGGGAAATGCAGCACGCAATCCTGTCAGATCGATCCACAGTGACATAAACATATGTTCCTTAATAAATGAATATAATCCTGGCAATCTGAAGATCGTTCTGCATGATACTCGTTGCAAATGAGCCTGAAGGTTTGTGTCATGAGGAAATTGTGCTGCTTTTGAAAGCCTCATCATGATATTTTATGAGTGACTCCACACTGTGTAAAATTGAGCTGAATAATTTGCAGACATTTTAATAACGATTTCTTTGCAGCAAAGTACTATAACCAAATACCCAACAGTTATAAAAGCCTCGGATTGCAAAATACCTGCTGCTGTGTTTGACTGAATTGCAGGCACAGTCAGTCACTCAATGCGATTTATCCAAGAGTCACAGTGATAGAATATATGGTGGGGAAAAAAATAACTTCCTTGCAGTATGCTGGTTGGAGCTGGGACAATGACAAATGACAAAAGTCTTTGTTGCTCTGTGAAAATGATGGCAATGGTTCATTAACCAATTCTGCCATCAACAAATTGTAT
Organism: Chiloscyllium punctatum; assembly: GCF_047496795.1. Classification (NCBI taxonomy): domain Eukaryota; kingdom Metazoa; phylum Chordata; class Chondrichthyes; order Orectolobiformes; family Hemiscylliidae; genus Chiloscyllium; species Chiloscyllium punctatum. The sequence goes on from NC_092777.1 coordinate 56,115,319, forward strand.
CCTCTTTCATTATTATTGGTTGGCAGAGGGTCTCTCAGTTTTAGTGAACATATCAGCTAAGCAATGCAATGCTAGTGCTATACCGTTGAAGGTGAAGCAAACTGAAGCAAATAATTTTCATGTTTAAGGGCATGCAGAATCACACAACTGCACCAGAACAGAGTCAAGGTTCAGAGTCACTGCAAACTGGATTTTGCACAAGGTCAGCATTAATGTCATACAAGCCAGCGGGGGATTAACAATTTTACCATGGTGACTATTTTCATTGCAGGCCACACTCACGGCAAAAGGAAGACGTTGCATTCACATGGCGTTTTTCACCACCTCAAGCTGTTCCGAAGCATTTTACAGCCAATGGAATACTTCTGAAGTGCAGCTGTGGTTGCAGTATAGGAAATCCAGTCTCCAATTCGTGAGGAACAAAACAAAACCAGAAATTGTGGGAGAAATTCAGAATTGTTCAGGTGAAAGGTCATTGGACTCGAAACATTAATTGTGCTTTCTCTCCACAGATGCTGCCAGACCTGCTGAGTTTCTCTAGCAACTTCTGTTTTTGTTTGTTTCAGATCGCCAGCATTCACAGTTCTTTATCTCATTTTAGCCAATTTGAGAGTTTGACAATGCACAAACACCAATTTGATAATCAATCTCTTTTTTTAAGTTGATGGTTGAGGGATAAATATTGGTCAGCCTAGTCACTAGTGCAGGCAAGTCAGTGTTTTCTGGATCCCAACACAGATCAATTGGGAGCATTAATAGTGGAAAAGGCTCCTGGCTTTAAAACGCCTGACAAAATCCAAAAAAATGAACCAATAATTCATAAAAAGAAGTCCACTGGGGTGGACAAAGTTAAAAATCACACAAGATCAGGTTATAGTCCAACATTTTATTTGGAAGCACTGGCTTTCAGAGCGTTGCTCCTTCAGGTGATTGTGGAGTATAAGATCGTATGAACAGAATTTACAGCAAAAGTGCACAGAGTGATATAACTGAAATTATATATTGAAAAAGACCTGGATTCTTTGTTACATCTCTCATCTTTTAGAATGACCATGATGCTTTCAGTTCTTTCATATGTAAATGGGTGGCTCAGTGGTTAGCACTGCTGCCTCACAGCACTAGGATCCCAGGTTCGATTCCAGCCTCGGGTGACTGTCTGTGTGGAGTTTGCACATTCTCCCTGTGTCTGTGTGGATTTCCCCCCACAGTCCAAAGATGTGCGGGTCAGGTGAATTGGCTATGCTAAATTGCCCCCTAGTGTTAGGGGAATGGGTCTAGGTGGGTTGCTCTTTGGGGGGTCGGTGTGGACTTGTTGGGCCGAAGGGTCTGTTTCCAGACTGTCGGGAATCTAATCTAAAAATTCTTTACTGCTGAATGCCAGCTATGTGTATCTCAGCTATCCTTCGAAAATCATGCCTTGTCCCACTGTAGTGTGTGCATGTTGTCAAGGGGTGACACGTTAAAGAAGCTCAGAATCTGTGTGCAGTTCCTGTGAAGCTTTCCCACTCTAAATACCTGGGTCCATGTTAATGAGGGGAAAGTCAGCTCATCATGTTGTTAACTGTGCCCCCTACCCCCCCCCCCCCACTCCATGGAAGTGCGACAGCGCTACCAATGGCTTGGGGGTTTCATTGCAGCATGACAACTTCACACTGACACATCCCAAAGGCTGACCTGGAAATGGGAGTCAAATAGGATTTTCTACAGAGACTGCACTGTGTTTGAGCAGTTCTTCTCTCTGCTGCCCCCTACCTGCTGCAGAATCCAAAGACCGTGTTGGGGATAGGGCGGATGGGGGCTGCTGGGCCAGTGCATCCTCTTTGCGTACTGGGGGGGATTCAGTGATCTGCAAACACTGCAGACATGTGACTTGTTTTAAAAAAAGCAGCTTAGTTTCAGTGTCACTGAAACAGAATTCCGCATGCAAGAGCTGATTCAGCAGCTTTAACAAATACAAAACACCAGCCAATTAAATCCTGCACACTACAATCGTTACAGATATCTCCTCATTAACCTGCTCAGAGACATTCTGGCACACTGCTGGAGGCCAGTGAGATGTGAACCCAGGCCTCATGGCTCAGAGGGAGGGACACCACTCCTCTAGAACAAGAGTCTCATGGAATTCACATTTCATTGTCTGCCACAGTAGGATTTCAACCCATGCCCTCAGAACATTAGCCTGGAAACATGGATACCCCCCACGGCCATTACAACTAGAATAATATGTTATCACCATATAATACTGCACCAACCAAATATAAATGGCAACCACACAGTCTGCTGTACTCATTTTCAAACCAACACCTGCAATTTAAAAGCATTTAGCTTCTGATTTTTTTTTTCGAGTTGTTGCTGCAATTGGATTTAATCATTTATGAAAGTATAATGAGATACATTAGTTACTGTACAAGACATAACTGTGGAACTAATCATTCCCATGTAATAGAACTTCACTACTCGCTGTTGTAATGAAGGTTTCATTTTGATGAAGTGATTGCGTCCTTATTCCAATATAATTGTATTTGTAAAATAATGGAGCTTGTCTGTACATCGGGAATGAGCTTACTTATCAGCCTCATCATTTTATTGAAGTCACTTTCATGACCTACTCCCTGCAGCTGAAAAGGGGTTTAACAACAAAAACAGGCTGAGACTCCTCACCTGCTTCTCTGCTGCCAGTAGAGGTGATATGGAGGTGCTGGCGTTGGACTTGGGTGGACAAAGGCAGAAGCCACACAACACCAGGTTATCGTCCAACAGGTTTACTTGCTCTGAAAGCATGTGATTTCAAATAAACCAGTGGGATTACAACCTGGGGTCGTGTGACTTCTGACTTTGCCAGCAGAGTTGTACACAAGTGAGACTTAAGACCAGTGCAATATTGAGTGTTGACTCCCCCAGCCCCCTTCTTGATCCCTTTATTTAAACCAAGGAGTTTTCTGCTGGCCTGTGACTCTTCATGGAACTATCTCAAGGGTTTTCAGAATGTTTGCCTCCAACCTGATGTGCACCTTTCATTATCACCCATTCTTTTTAATGTTTCCGTAAGATTGAATTTTCCATTCCCTCTCCACCCAGTAGGTGCCTACAACACAATGATTATTTGCATCGACATAAAATCTGCAACTTCCCATCTGCCTGATTGGTGAACCTAGACTTCTGTTGTTTTTAGCTTTTGTTTTTTTTTCAGTACTTTGCTGTGGTTAAAAGATCTTTGCCTTCTGACATGAAAATAATTTTCTTGGCCGAAGTATTGATGTCCTTTTCCCACTCGTTTTGGTAACATTGAGTAAAGCAATCAATGCACTCGGAACTGCAGACAAAAAAACAATTTTCCTTAACCTCAAAAACATGACTAAAGCAATTTATATCACAGAACAAACAGAATGCATCCAAATCTTCTTGTTTCAATAAAGAACAAGCCAGGTCATGTGTCGTAATTATATCTATTTACATTGTACTGTTTTTAAATATTCCATCAATGATGTAGCATTGGCTTGGATTCTGAGTTATCGTTTCCAGAGGGTAACAGACTCCTTGTCCTGACAGTTGCAGAGATCCGTGCTGTTAACTGTTAACTGTCAAATGAGCATTTAACTGTACTTATGATCCAACACCAAGATTACGGTTTACAGAGCTGTGGCAGCTCCTGCCCTACGATATGGCTCTGAGATGTGGACTGTCTTCAGCAGACACGTCAAGGTCCTGGAGCAGTCCCACCAACGCTGCCTACGCAAGATCCTGTAAATCTGCTGGGAAGACAGATGTACCAACACCAGCCTCCATGACCAGGTCAACATCCCCAGTACTGAGGCACTGACCACCACCCCCACCCCGATCAGCTGCGATGGGCTGGGCACATTGTCTCCATGACTGAGACGAGACTCCCCAAGCTGGTGCTCTACTTCCAGCTCCGAAATGGCAGGCAAGCCCCAGGTGGGACAGAGGAAGCACTTCAGGGATACCCTCAAGGCCTCACTGGGGAAGTGCGGCATTCCCACAGACACCTGGGAATCACTGGGGCGAGACCGTCCCAAGAGGAGGAGGAGCATCCAAGAAGTCGGCGAACATCTTGAGACCTGCCATCGGTAAAAAGCAGAAGCCTGGCAAAAAGTTGGGAAGGAGTGCACTGACACACCAACGGTCCAACCAGCCCTTCCCGTGACCACCTTTTGTCCCAGGCGGGGCAGAGTCTGCAGGAAGCTATATTGGTCTAGACAACCACTTATGGACTCATGCTGAGAGGGGAGAGTCATCCTCATCTGCAAGGGACCGCCAATGAGGATGAGGTATTCATGTTTAAGAGAGGATTCCCCCAATTGGTAAACCAAAACAAGTTATTGTCATAATCCACCAAAACTATTGTTACAACCAGGTCCGGGTTGAGGTGCCTCCATTTGTTACGTTTCTAAATAGGATACCTCACACAAGAGGAGTGAACTGACATCCCGCCTCTTGGTTACTCACCTGCTCACTCAGTTGGCTGCCAACAAGGTTAAGTTGAAAATGATCCCTTCCCTTTTGTGGATGTCTTTGTGAATGACCAAATGAACTTAAGTTTTAAAAGGAACCAATTGTCCCAGGTTTTCTTGAATAACAGAAGAGTGATTTTTTACATTACTAAATGGGAGAAGGAATGTAACACAGCACACATATATTTAAAATAAGAGGCGGGCATAAAGAGATAACATTTTGAATAAATGATCAGTCCCTGAACTGCTTGTGAAGAACTGACAGCTGCATATTGCAGCCATTGCAGTGGAGGTCACTAATAGTATTGAACGTTGAGTTTTGGAATTTTTGGCTTTAGCAGGTCAGTTGAAAAGTTGTTGTCACATTTCTTCTTGGCGGTGGCTCACTGGCAGGAGTCAGAATGCGAGAACCTTTTTCTCCTGTTTCCTTCTCATGGGTTATCTGGCTTCTAGCAGTAAGAGTGAGGGTGACCTTTTGCTGCAACGCAGAGGTGACTCACACGTTGTTCGTTAATTGTAACCTTCACAGCACATTGGTGCTCAAACCCAGGGTCGTTCACCCAACTCTCAGTCCACGTACCATTATTAAACCCTAACCTGCATCATTGTGTGTTTGTGTGTCTGTGAAGGACTGCCTTGTTAAAAATAAATAAAGTAAGATCTATCAAGCTAGCTTTCAGTCTGGGATCTGATTTGTCCAGCAACAACATCAACGTGGATCATAACATGTTGAAAATATAAGACACTGGTAATTTTTCAGAGAAATCAGGCTAAGCTTGTTATGGGCTAGGCCAGACTACTCAAAACATTCTTAATCAGGCAGCCCAGACCATAACTTTGCAATTTGTTTCGGTAAGTGTACAGTGAAAATTACCCGAGAGTAAGTTAGTGAGGTTGACTACCAGGTTTTAAAACAGACAAAAATGTTTTCACAAAATTATGGAATGAAACTCAAAGTACAGAATATAGAATATCCTTAGTACTCAGTCTTATCCAAACTCGACTTAATTATGCTGTTACTAATATGCACAACAGTCCCAATAAACAAACCCCTTAAACATACAGTAAAACTGCAACAGGCCTGCAGGTCAAAGTTAGAAGGACAGAAGGAGAGAAAGATTAGCAGCCTTTTTCCACACAGCCTACTGTTGGACTGACTCACAAGAATTCAGCTTTTAGGACTGACCACTCCCCTTTCATTATACAGGTCACTTCTAAAACATAAAAGCTTTGGCCTAAAGTCTCATCTGTTTACATATAAACAAAAAGGCCTCCCATTCCCCTTTTCATCTCTGTATCAAACCCAGCCATTTCGGAGCCCGGACTGTTTTACGCCCCCTCTGATAAAAATCAAGGACACAGTATCCTTGACAAAAGAAACAGCTTTTAGAAAAAAAAGACCAGCTTTGTGACAAGCTAAATTGCATGGTTAACAGCAGAGGGTACAGACTAGAATAACTATACAGACAACTGGAACTGATTTGCTTCTCCTTGAGAACGTCATATATATCTCAGTGGGAGAGCTATATAAGGCCTCCAGGGTAACTTCCATATGCAGAAGGTGCTTTTCTTTGTTAAACTCAACAACAATGATCAGCTACAACCTGCTGCATTAGGTAGAAGATATAGAAGCCTGAACACATATACAGAAGCGGGTGCAGAAACAGCTTCTTCCTGGCCATTATTAAAAACTGATGAACGGACTATCTAGCCTCAATTAATGCTGATCTTGCTAATGCTGATTGTGCCTACGGTACGCCCTATTCAATGTAACCTGGATGCCTCCGTCTAAGTCTTTTTGATCGTACATCCTTGCTTCCTAAGATCTGCTGTACTGCTCGTAAACAAAGCTTTTCACTGTACCTCAGAACACGTGACAATAAATCAATCAAATCAAAATAGTAAAGTTTATCCAGTTTACCATTATCTAATAGAGCTGATTTAAATTGGTCTATACATCTTCTTGGGTTCAGTGAACATTTTTATGGTGCCAAGACCTTTCTGTGGTTGGTATGTGTCACAGTAGTCAGTAGGTGTTGTTTTCTGAGTTGGTTGAAGCTACTCGTCAAATTTCAAAATTTTCAGAGTCAAACATTTTTCGTACCCAGAGGTCCTGTCTGAAGAAGGTTCATGATTCATACAAGATCTGCAAACTGATAATCTTTAAGAAATCTTTGACATTCCTTTAATGCTATGGTTGTTCTGCCTGCCCTATCTAACTTTGTCTTTCCACCAAGGGATTTTATGAGATAACACACTAACATCTGAGACAAGCTTGAATTGAGTTGGATATCCATTTATATAAATGAGCTCAGCTATGATCTTACTGAATGGCAGAATAGGCTTGAAGGGCCAAGTGGTCTCCTGTTGTTCCTTGCTTGTGGGTTCCTAATGGCTGGTTCCAATGGGCCATCTATTTCCCCAGCATTGTCATCTAAGGATACAAGTTCTGATGAAAGTATATTAAGTGTATTAACTTATTTGCAGATTTAGTTAGCACTGTTCCAGTTTCTAATTTCAACACTTTGTTTTAACGTATCACTTTCATGCAGAAGCGACTTTCTTGTGACTGAGAATCTGCTTTTGTTGGTGTGTTTTTTTTTAATCCAAAGCTTGGACGGCTAGCATCAAAAGACTTGAACACTCTCTGCAGTGCTTTGTGATAGAGTCATAGAGATATACAGCACGGAAACAGACTCTTCAGTCCAACTCGTCTATGTCGCCCAGACATCCTAACCTGATCCAGTCCCATTTGCCAGCATTTGGCCCATATCCCTCTAAACCCTTCCTATTCATATACCCATTCAAATGCCTTTTAAATGCTGTAATGCCTCCACCACTTCCTCTGGCAGTTCATTCCACACACACACACACCACCTTCTGTGTAAAAGTGTTGCCCCTCAGGTCCTTTTATATCATTCCCATCTCACCCTGAATCCATGCCCTCGTGTTCTGGATTCCCCCGTGCTAGGGAAAAGACCTTGCGTGTTTATCCTATCCAAGCCCCACATGATTTTATAATCTTCTATAAGGTCACCCCTCAGCCTCCGACTCTCCAGGGAAAACAGCCCCAGCCTGTTCAGCCTCTCCCTATAGCTCAAATCCTCCAACCCTAGCAACATCCTTGTAAATCTTTTCTGAACCCTTTCAAGTTTCACAACATCCTTCCGATAGGAAGGAGACCAGGACAGCACGCAATATTCCAAAAGTGGTCAAACCAATGTCCTGTACAGCTGCAACTCCTGTACTCAATGCTTTGACCAGTAAAAGAAAGCATACCAAGCACCTTCTTCACTATCCTATCTACCTACGACTCTACTTTCAAGGAACTATGAACCTACACTCCAAGGTCTCTTTGTTCACCAACACACTGCAGGACGTTCCCATTAAGTGTATAAGTCCTGCTCTGATTTGCTTTTCTTAAATGCAGCACCTCATATTTATCTAAACTAAGCTCCATCTGCCACTCCTCAGCCCACTGGCCCATCTGATCAAGATCCTGTTGTAACCTGAGGTAACCTTCTTCGTTGTCCACTACATCATTAACTTTGGTGTCATCTGCAAGCTTACTAACTATATCTTCTCTGTTCAGATCCAAATCATTTATATAAATGACAAAAAACAGGGGACCCAGCACTGATCCTTGTGGTACACCACTGGTCGCAGGCATCCAGTCTGAAAAGCACCCCTCCACCACCACCCTCTGTCTTCTACCTTCGAGCCAGTTCTGTATCCAAATGACTTGTTCTCCCTGTATTCCACGAGATCTCACCTTGCTCACCAGTCTTGTCAGATGATAGTCTGGAGTGTTTGTGCCTTCTGAAGTTCAGAAGGGTTCCTGAAGTAAATTTTTCTTTCTGTGACATTTTTGTGGTTTTTCTGAAACTCAGCGGAAGAAGGTTGGAGATTAATCAGAAATTCCAATAATTTCCAAAATTCTGTTTCGAATTCATTCTGGTTACAACACTCCTAATCCACAAGATTCAGACAATTTATATAAATCATTGGAGAAGTGATCAACAGGTTCTAGTAAAAAGCATATTCCTTTCTTGAAATAGATCAAAGAACTGTGAATGCTGGAAATCTAAAGCAAAACAGAAATTGCTGGAGAAACTCAGCATCATCTGTAGGCAGAAAGCAGAGTTAACATTACATGTCCAGTAATCCCTCTTCAGACCCTTCTTCATTGATGCTGCCAAATCTGCCGAGTTTCTCCAGCAATTTCTGCTTTGGTTTCTTTTATTGAATGTTGTTCTGTCTTTAATGCTATTAGTTCTTAATGCAAAAGAGGAGTCAATGTTTCAAGGCATCAAAAATACTAGTATTCTCTTCAACATTTTCACTGTGAATAGAATGGTCCCACAGAATAAAGCAGTGTGTTAAATTGTCCTGCTTGTTGAGTTGGGCTATAGAATTGCAGAAATTGTTTCTTCGATGCTGACCAACCTAATTCTCTGACTGAAATATCTGTAATGTTGAATCTGCCTGGAGTGGTAATAACTTTTTTGATTTCATTGTTGAATTAAATTGCTCATTATACATTATGAAAGCTTTGCAAAATGATTTAAATTCTGTGTTTTTAGTTTTCTGCTTTTGAGCTCGAATTGTGGATTCTATTCCATTGCTCTGAAGCTTGTTGGCAAATTTCTAACTTTATGATTTTTTTGAAATTGTAATAACATGCTAATTACTGAAAAGCAAGATGAATCTTCATGAAAGCTGTTAAATTGCAATGAGTTGTTCCTTTAATAAAGATTTAAAACTTCTTTCTTCAAATTTTTTTCAGAATTTTTCTGTATTTCAAATTGTTAAAACTCTCATCCTTTGAAAGTTATTTTCAATCGCTTGAATATAATGAAACCTTTAAATTGGCATTTTTCCATCAATTTAAGATCTTGATTTAAAACCTGAAAGTGGAGTGCAGTGGCACCTTTTCACCCTTAGTCTTGCTGCTTTCTCACTTTTTGGGAAGATGGAGAAGTTAGATTAGATTAGATTCCCTACAGTGTGGAAATAGGCCCTTTGGCCCAACCAGTCAACACTGACCCTCCGAAAAGTAACCTACCCAGACCCATTTCCCTCTGACTAATGCACCTAACACCATGGCCAATTCATCTGACTTGCACTTTTTGTGACTGTGGGAGGAAACCGGAGCACCCGGAGGGAACTCACTCAGACACAGGGAGAATGTAGAAACTCTACACAGTCACCCGAGGCTGGAATTGAACCTAGGACCCTGGTGCAGTGAGGCAGCAGAGCTAACCACTGAGCTACCATGCCAACGAAAATATCATAGAAACCTTAGCGTGGAAGCAGGTAATTTGCCAATCAATTCCACACCGACCCTTCAAAGAACATCCTACCTGACCCACCCCTGTAACCCTGCCTTCCTGGCTAACCACTGAGCCTACACATCATGGCAAATTTACCAAACCTCCACATCTTTGAACTGTGGGAGAAGACCAGAGGAAACCCACACAGACACAGGGAGAATGTACAAACTCCACACAGACAGTCACCCAAAGCTGGAATCGAACCTGCGTCCCTGGGGCTGTGAGGCAGCAGTTCGAACCACTATGCCTTTTAAAGGCATTTGCTCCATTTCTGCTTCTTGCCCAACTAATTTGTGCCCCTTTTAAACTTAAATATTGCCACACTTGTTTGCACCTTTAAACATTTTCAATTGTATAATAAAATATCACTGCAACCTCAAAACGACAGCTTTCAAAAAAAAAACTTCTTTTGCCTCAGACTCTTATGCTCTAATCTGTCAAACTATGTTGCTGACTCAAAGAATCTTTCTCAGAAGTGCCAAGATTTTGAAAAGCTTTAGTGCAGCCTGTAATACCAGCTTTCATGATGAAAGATGCTCATTTTAATAGAGATTATGATTTAAGCATTCTTTCAGCTCAGGCCAGAATTCTGCTGCAAAAATCTATATTTTCACCCTGCCATCGAAGGACTCAACTCACTTCGGAGCATGTTGTTGGCTGCTTTCTCTCTCAAGCTGTGGCTTAGATGTATTTCCTTGAAGCTTTATTGAGCGTCTTTCTTAGCTTCACTTTCTATTTTGTACTTTCTCCCCTGGTTTCTGGCTGTATTAAGCTTTTAAAGAAAGGCGACAGTGCTGCTCCAGCACACCCTTATTCAGTCTGTCTGCTGCTGTGGCTGGAGTTGAATTCTTCCATCCATCTGCTCTTTAAGTGACTGTGGATTCTTACTCCACTGTTTTCTTCCATCAGGTGCAGCTCACACTGTGTTGCAAGAGACGTCCTCAGCTGATATCTTGTTCTGCAGATATCCTGCCACCAATCACTCTTGTAATGTGTCACCGGACTCACTCGTATTAAATAGGCGAAAGTGAGGACTGTACATGCTAGACATCAGAGTCTCGATTCCAGTGGCGCTGGAAAAGCCACAGCAGGTCAGGCAGCATCCGAGGAGCAGGAAAATCAATGTTTCAGGCAAAAGCCCTTCACCAGGAATGAGGCCTAGTACTAAGTAGTGGTGAAGGATTAACCACAAGTAAGTATTCAGCAAGAGAGGCACATGCATGAGTGAATGAGCTGCCATAGGAAGTAGTGGAGGCTGGTACAATTATAGCATTTAAAAGGCATTTGGATAGGTACGTAAATAAGAAGGGTTTAGAGGAATATGGGCCAAGTGCTGGCAAATGGGACTAGATTAGGTTACGATATCTGGTTGGCATGGACGAGTTGGATTGAAGGGTCTGTTTCTGTGCTGTACATCTCTATGACTCTATGACTCTAAGTGGTTTATTGCACAATAGTTAAAAAATCGCACAACATCAGGTTATAGTCCAACAGGTTTATTTGGAAGCACTAGCTTTAAGAGCGCTGCTCATTCCACCTGATCTTTAACTTTGTCCACCCCAGTCCAACGCTGGCTCCTCCACATTATTGCACAATAGTAAGGTAACAGGTTAAATTAGCTCAAAACTAATTAGCTATATTCAGGTAAAATTGCTCAGTCCTACCAAGTGTAGGGCTGCACTCTCATTAAACAGACTATAAGAAATAGAAATCGCAGTAGGCCATTCGGCCCCTCAAGCCAGCCCCATAATTCATTAGGATCATGGCTGCTATGATACTCACCACCTTCCTGCCCTTTTCCTGTGACCCTTGATTCCCCAATTGATCAAGAATCTCTCTATCTTCGCCTTCAATATACACAAGGACTCTGTCCCCACGTGCCTCTGGGGCAAGGAGTTCCAAAGACACACAACACTCTAACAGAAGGAATTTCTCCTCATCTCAGTCTTAAATAGACACCCCCTTTATTCAGAGGCCCTTTGGTCCGGGACTCTCTCCCACAAGAGGAAACATCCTCTCAGCATTTACCTTGCCAGGGCCATTTCAGTGGGCCGTGAAGAGCTAGACACATTGTGATGGGTCCAGAGTCACTTGGAGGCCAGACTGGGTATAGAAAGCAGATTTCTTTTCCTAAAGGACATTAATGAATTCCATGGGCACTTACAACAACCGATGGCAGTCGGTCATGGTCACCATTAACCGGATAAGCTTTTATATTCCAGATATATCAATTGAACCTAAATTCCATTAGTTACTTTATCTTGTCTGAATATGTTCAACTTTCCAAAATGAATCATTATACATTTGCCACATTAAACGTCACCTGTCACCTCTCTGCCAATTCCACCAATTTGTCAACGTCCTTTCCAAGTCCTACACTATCCTTCTCACAGTTCACAAAGCTACCAAGTTTCCTGTCATCCACAAGTTTTGATATTGTGCCCTGTACACCAAGGTGATGGTGATTAATATATAGCATGAAAGAATGACCAACACCATGGGGGCCCTAAATCCTTATTACAATTATGTTGAGGCACATTGCAATCAGATTTTCTTACAGTGTTCTGCCACCAAGGGCAAAGTGAAAAGCCACAACCATTCAGTTCTGATAACCATAGTGCATTATAAATCCAACACAATTAGGTATAACAGGTTAAAAGAAGAAATAGCTCAAGGCATATCTGACAAGCACCCTGATATTGACAGCACAGTGCCTGAATTGTAAGTTTCAATCTCCTGGTACTTGGGAATTTTGAATGTCAAATCTTGAGATACAATTTATGAACATACTCGATGTTCATCATAATGACTATACCACATAAGTCATGTCAGCTGTTTTGCTAAGGGTTTATCATTTGTTTAATGTCATTTTATATAATTTAATTAATGATATGTTCCATTGCCTGACACCACAGTATGAACAGCTTGAAATAGTGCTTAGAAAAATAATTTTTTCAAACTCTTTGAAAGGTATTATACCATGCAGTAGAATACATTACAAAATGCAGGCACTTGAGTACTCTCTCTCACACACACACACACACTCACACACACACTCTTGCTCACACACATTTGCACATATGCACACACACACACACACATACACACACTTGTGCACACAGGCACTCATATACATGTGCATATGCACATACACATGCAAACACTCACGCACGTATATACACTAACACACATACACACACACACCCCCACACATACACACAGGGGTATACCCACCTTTCACAGAGTTCATTTGAAGACTGCATTTTCTTTGTTTGACTGGTTCCTTACACACGGCGAGCAGGAGCATCAATGACACCCAGGCTTACTCCAGAAGGATGGTCCGTGAATATTGCACCCATTGAGCACTTAGGTGGCCCTGAGTGGACCTTCCTCCTGACTGGAGTCCCCAGGAGAGGTATCTTGACTCCTGGGAGCTGAGGAAGACTGCGGGAATCCCTGAACGCTTGGTGTGGAGAAATGGCCAGTGACAAATGTGGATGTTGTTGGGGGAGGTGAGGGTGGGTGGTGGGGGAGTGGAGAGCCATGAGGGTCGGAGCAGTACTGGAATTCTCAGCAACAACTCCCCTGCTCCAATGCCCATGTCCTCAATCGTGTACAAATCTGTGGGACCCCCAACTGATGCCCTGTGGCAGGCAGTCCACACTGGCACGTGCCCCACCTGGGGCAGAGACAATTACATCCCAGACAGGGATAGGCCTTTATCTGGTTCTTAAATAACCACTTGAGGGCCTTAACTAAGGCAGGAAGTTCTCCCGTGGATCATGTTGCCCAGAACTTACTCAGGCAACGGTGGGAGTGTTAGGTGCCAGCCTCAAAGACAACCCAGCTAACTTTCCAAGTCAACTGTGCCTCCTTCCTCAACTCCTGTAGATCCTTTCCAATTCCACTATGTTGATGGTTCAGTTCACAGAATCACAGAGATGTTACAGCCCAGAAGGAGGTGATTCGGCCCATCGTGCCTGCATCAGCCCCTCAAATGAACATCATTACCTTGTGCTAATCTCCTGCTGTTTCTCCACAACCTTGCAAACTATTTCTATTCCAAATAACCATCCAATGTCCTCCTGAATGTCTTGATTTTATCTGCCTCCCACTACATTTCCAGGCAGCACTAACTCCTTGCAGTATAAAAAAACTTTTACCTCACTTCACTCTTTGTACATCACTTTAAATCTACGCCCTTTTGTTCTTTTGCCTTTGATAAGTGGGAACAGTTTCTCCCATTGTACCCTAGCCATTCCACTCATGATTTTGAAACCCCCTGTCAAATCCCCTCCCAGACTCCTTCTCTCTAAGGAGGACCGTCCCAAATTCTTCAACCTACAGTCATAATTGACACTTCCTATCCCTGGAGTCATTCCTATTTAAATTTCTATAAAGCAATGCTGCAGGTTAGAGATAAGATCTAATCAAATGCAAGTGAGTTGGAGTATTTCAATGTACCACGTTTGCAAATGTGATGGTTGCACTAGATGTAAGTTTTCACACATTTAAATAAAATCCAAGGAGAAAGTTGCATTTTATCAGGTCACCAGAAACATTGAAGTGTGTGACAAGAGAAACTTTGTGCATCAACCTCTGTTGACATTATACATTTGTGCGTAAAGAGAATTCTGAAGGACTCCAATGTGATGTTTTGACTGGCTGCCTCTTAGTCCAAGAAAGAATCGGAAGTTCTTTCAGTAGTGTATCATTCTTCATGTTTCCAAGGAGAGTCTAATCAAAAGCTCTGAATTTAAATGGGGTGGCACGGTGGCACAGTGGTTAGCACTGCTGCCTCACAGTGCCAGGGACTCAGGATTGACTCCAGCCTCGGGTGACTGTCTGTGTGGAGTTTGCACATTCTCCCCGTGTCTGTACGGGTTTCCTCCGGGTGCTCGGGTTTCATCCCACAGTCCAAAGATGAGCAGGTCAGGTGGATTGGCCTAGAGTTCAGGGATATGTAGATTAGGTGCATTAGTCAGGGGAAGTGTAGAATAGGGGAATGGGTCTCTGTGGGATACTCCTCAGAATGTTGATGTGGACTTGTTGGGCCAAATGGCCTGTTTCCACACTGTGGGGATTTTATGTAATACCATGTCTAATTCATATTAAACGTCACAGAGATACCCACAAGAAAGATATAAATTCAGATCATCTCTTAATATTTTTATGTTTCTTGAATCTGTCAGTGGCTCCTGAAACAGTTGTCCGTTTACCATTCTTGGTGAGGAACTGCTACGTTTAGTCCCTTTAAAAAAACACACATTATTGTGCAATGGGGTGAGTGTTAGCTTCCTGTGAAGATACCTGTTTTCCAAAGTCTATTCCACTGTTAGTCAAGGGTTCCAATCACAAGAAGCTGACAAGCCGCCTGTTATGAATGGTTATGAGAAAGGTCAGTCCCACAGTATGGAGATAAATGAGCCTTCTTCTTTTTGTGGATTGTGAAAGTGTAACTGCATATCAGTGTAACAGCAGCACTGTGACACAGGTTTAGGTTAGATTCCCTACAGTGTGGAAACAGGCCCTTTGGCCCAACCAGTCCACACCGACCCTCCAAAGAGTAACCCACCCGTCTGACTAACGCACCCAACCTATGGGCAATTTAGCGTGGCCAATTCACCTGACCTGCACACCTTTGGATTGTGGGAGGAAACCGGAGCACCCGGAAGAAACCCACGCAGACACGGGGAGAATGTGCAAACTCGCCACAAACAGTCACCCGAGGCTGGAATCAAACCCAGATCCCCAGCGCTGTGAGGCAACAGTGCTAACCACTGAGCCACTGTGCTCTATGGTCTATTCTCCGGGACACACACCAAGACAAACATCAACTGTGCCTAGAGGACCATCAACTCAGTGAAAGACACTCATTGGTCTGCCTGAAACCTGCTGGTCTTCCAGTTGGAAGAGTTGACCTTGACCGTGTGCTTCAGACTGGCTTTCCCAAGGTCCAGGACTATGTTTGGCAGGGCACGCTGAAGCTTAGGGCAGCTGTCACCAAGGCGCAGTGGGGAAAGACCACTGTCTGAGCTCTTTCTGCCAAAGTATAACAGGGTCCATTCAGTTATCAGACCCTCCCATTGCCTCAGATACATGTAAATAGTGATGAGTACTCAGCATAATTGAGAAATGCTTTAGATTAGTTGTAACTATTGAGGAAGTCAAACTCTAGCGTTCGTGTTCTTCTCTGTGCACAGAAACTGTGCAGATCTGAACTGCTTTGGTACCTGTGAATGGACATATAGATTGCCCTTTTATGAAAAGTATGAATTTATAACAAACAAAATCCTCTGCAATGCATGTTAGCTGATTATTAAGGAAATTGAGTTGATCCTGATCAAAGCTTGAGAATTTGGGTGTTTACAGGAGGCTGAAAAGTCTGTACTTTGGAAATCAGCTGGCATGAAGGATTTCTGATGTTCTAACCATCGGTTTACGTCTTCTTTCTTGGATAACGTATGAGCTTCAAAGAAGCCAGCATCATAACTTTGATCACCAGCTCTGTACAATTTGACAACAAGCTTTTTTGCAATGCTGCTTTGATATCTTCCAGGAGTTTGACAGGCAGGGATCAGGAATAACGTCATTCAATAGCAGCTCAGTGCATTTCTTCAGCCACCTAGTCAAGCACCTCAATGACGACCTTGCTGCTTATTCAAATTCTCCTCACACACTGCCCCACAGATCAATCAAACTAATTTCTCTCTGGTGTCTCTAGCCTCTGTCGGTGGAACATTTCTCTGACTGGGACCCCTCCTCCCTCCTGCCGGCTTCTGCTTTGCTCTTTGTAAAGGAGATTTCAAAGGATGATCACAACAACTTGGATTTACATAACACCTTTAACGTAATGAAACATTCAAAGGCACTGCACAGGAGTGGTGTCAAACACTATTTGGTACCAAGCCAAATAAGGAGATATTGGAATGGATGACATGTGCTTTTTAAGAGCCGAGGTCATGAACTATGAGGTAGTCGCCATGCAATAATCTCACCATCCACACACAGATCTTTACATGAGTGAGTATTAGTATCTGAGGGACAATCAGATACACACAGACACCCACAGATACACACACACAGACACAAACACACAGACACCCACAGATACACACATAGACACAAACACACACACGCACAGACACCTACAGATACACACACAGATGCAAATACACACACACGCGCACAGACACCTACAGATACACACACACAGACACAAACACACACACGCACACAGACACCCACAGATACACACATAGACACAAACACACACACGCAGACACACAAACATAGATATATACACACACATGCACAGACACACAAACATAGATATATACACACACGCACACACACATTGATATACACACATGCACACACATACAAATACACACAGACACACACATAGATACACACATACACAGACACACACACAGATGCACACACACTCACACAGACACACAGAGACACACTGATACACATACACATACACAGACACACTCACATGCACAGACACACAGACAGACATACACAAACACACACACACAGACACGCACACACAGACATATATGCACACAGACGTAGACACACACACATAAACACAGGCATGCACGCACAGACATACACGCACAAGCACAGACACACAAACATACACTGGCATACAGACACACAGACATGCACTCAGACATACACACACAAGCACAGACACACACACAGACATACAGACACAGATACAGAGACATACATACACAGACCTACCCACAGACACGCACAGACACGCACACACAGACACACATGCACAGACCACACGCACACACACACATGCACAGACACACACACAGGTATACACACACAGAGGCACACACACAACAGATACACACACCCCAGATATACAAACACACAGATACACACACATATACACACAGGTAAAACAGATACACACACACAGACACACAGTCATGCACATACACAGGCACGCATCCACACACAGACACGCTCACATAGACACACACACAGATACAAACACACACACACACAGATACAGATACGCACACACAGAAACACACACATATACGGACGCACATACACATGGACACACATACACACGGACACACAGACACACACACACACACACACACACACACACATCCACACATAACACATGCATACACACAAAGTGCATTGGAACCATTCAAGAACTTATGATGTACAATCACTTTTATAAAGCGCAAACTTTGGAAACCAGTTTGCACACAGCAAACTCCTACAAACTGTAATATGATAATGACCGGATAAGCTGATATTGATTAAGGGACAGATATTGGTCAGATCATCAGGCAGATGTAGCTCATTACCTTACAGCCCTGCCTCAGTACGATATTGGAGTGCCAGCCTGGATTATTACACTCAAGTCCTGGAGTGGGGCATGATCTCATAAACGTCTGTTTCCGAGGCAAGACTTTTACCATCTGACCCATAGCTCGCACCATGACATATGACCACACTGGCTGCTCCCTTTGTGTATTTAGAGGATCTTCCCCTGTACCAGAAATGTTGGTCTATTAGGAAGATCCACAGTTTTGCTGAGATTTACGTTCACTCACAATTGTGTCTCTCGCATAGAGTTGGAATTGGGCCTAAACATATGTCTAAGTCTGAATTGTTTCACAGATCGCTTAGCGATTTTCCTCAAAATGCTGTACACTATGTAATCGGATTAACAAACTTTCTAACATTTCTAAGAGGAGAATGACTTGTCAGCTGCACAAGAAGTATTAAAGGATTGCTGTTGCAGACACGTTGTGATTGAATACTTTGAGAAGCCAATGCAAGTGCATTCTAAGGAAATGAGACATTTAAAAGCCATTTCTTCATAGTTCATTATTCTATACTGAAAATCTGTCAGGAGGAAAAAAATGTCTATTTGTGCTCCCATCTGATAAGAGCTAAATTGGTTGTTTTAGACCCTGTTCAACATCATTATTATCTTTGTTTGAAAATAGTGCATCAAATCCCATTATTAACTAATCAAATTTCAGCCTGCTAAGTGCTTTACACTGTCGTTAAATGTGTTACTGCATTATTAGGTACTTCCTCTTAAACTGCAACAAGCTTTCCTGGTCCTAATGAACTCACTAATGTCATTCACCAGTGACATCTTTCATGAGTGCTTGATATTCATGCATTATCGAGCTTCAGGTATTAACTAGGCCTCCCTGCTCAGAAAGGAAGGCACCAGCATTTTACACAGACTTTACGAACAAAACAATGCATTGACAGCAGGGGGCTACTGGGATTTTTGTTTTTAATAAAAGTTGATTTACTGTGAGCGAGGAAACTAAAAACCAGCTACAGATGAAGAGGGTAAAGGGGAACAAAATGGAGTTAAAACTTGGTGGAAATATGAAAAGCAGCATCATCTGATGTTGGCAAAATGCATCTGGTGAAAAGAACAATGAGAAAGAGATTTAAAAACAGCAGGTGCAGGAGAAACTCAACAACTCTGGCAGCATCTCCAGTTCTGAAGAAGAGTCATACCAGACTCAAAACACTGACTCTGCTTCTCCCTCCACAGACACTTGCTGAGCTCCTCTGAAACTTTCTGTTTTTATTTCTGTTTTTCAGCATTTCCCTTTTATTTGAGAAGAAGCTAAGAGTGTTTTGTATGGAATCATTGAACAGAATCACCACAGATTGGAAGTAGGCCTTTCGGCGCATCGAGCCAACACCAAACCTGCACAGAGCATCCCTCCCAGATTCACACTCCCACCTACCCAATAATCCTGCATTTCCCATTGCTAACCCACCAAGCCTGCACACTATGGGTAATTTACCACGGCCAATCCACCTAACCTGCACATCTTTGGACTGTGGGAGGAAACCCATACAGACACAGGGAGAATGTACAAACTCCACACAGACAGTCACCTGAGGCTGGAATCGAACCCGGATCCCTGGCGCTAATGGCAGCAGTGCTAACCACAGAGCCACTGTGTCACCATAAGCTTTCAAAGTTGTCAGAGTTTTAGCTTTTATTGTCCCTTACCTCATGTTATCTTTTATGTCAAGACCCCATTCTTCAGTACAGGGCTCCCAATACTGACCAAAACATTTGCGATTGCAAGTCAAAGCTATTTAGTTTTAAATAGCTGAACTGGATGGGATGATGTTTAAAATTCATTCCATGGATGTGGGTATTGCTGGCTGCTCTTACACTTACAGTAGTCCCCCCCATACCCATGGGGGATAAGTTCTGGGCCCTACCGCAGAAGTCTGAAACCCCACAGATAGGAGTGAACCTATTAATTTCAATGGGAAGTGCAGCTTCCCAGCAACTTAGGGAACCCTGGTTCTGGAACATTCCCATAATATGTTCCGGCTGTAGTAAACCACGGGTAACTGAAACCGCTAAAAACGATTCTGTGGATATGAGAGTCACCCTGTACTATCCACTTCTAATTGGTCTGAGGGCAGTTAAGGGTTAACCAAATTGCTGTGATGATTCAGAGATGCCGGTGTTGGGCTGGGGTGTACAAAGTTAAAAATCACACAACACCAGATTATAGTCCAACAGGTTTAATTGGAAGCACACTAGCTTTCGGAGCGACACTCCTTCATCAGGTGATTGTGGAGGGCTGTTACAATCGAGCCCTCCAGATCGAGCCTTCCACAATCACCTGATGAAGGAGCATCGCTCCGAAAGCTAGTGTGCTTCCAATTAAACCTGTTGGACTATAACCTGGTGTTGTGTGATTTTTAACCTCAATTTGCTGTGGGTTTGGAGCCACATTTGTGCCAGAATCGGAAGGCAGATTTCCTTCCCTCTAAGACATTAGTAAACTAGGTGGGCATTATGGCAATCTACAATGGGGTTTCCTTTTAAATCCCAGAATTTGAATGTTGTCATCTTCCACAGTGGGGGTTTTCACACCAATGTCCCCAGAATGTTCACCTGGGGTTCAGGCTAACTAGCCCAGAAATACTTCCCAGTCTTTGATCTGGACTGTAGGAAATTTATTTGTTTGATTGAGTCGTAATTATTATAACGGATAGAGTTTGTCTTCCAAATGTCTGCCAGGAGTGCCCAGTGTCTCTTGACTTCACCAAACTTTCAGGACCAATTTACTGTCTGAAGTATAATTTTTAAAAGGAATGAGACACTTTGAATTTTGCTCTGTATAAAGTAGGAAATCAAATCTCTGCTTTCAAAAATATCGTCTCAATTCTATAAATAATTCACTTCTACAACATATTGATCTACACAAGGTTTGATACCTATAGCAGTGTCAGTTTCTGTCTCATGCATTGCCTTTATTTAATATATGCCTTTTGACTACTTTTTCAGAACCAAATTCATCATGGTTCATAATTGACTGATTGAATCTCAGGGTCATCGTTCAATTAGACAGATATTCATCTATTGTAATTTATCTTAATAACAAGGCTCACAGAACATTTTGATCCAGACTAACAGATTATAGAGCACTCCCATGCCACCACCATCTCCTTGACAATGCCTTTTCTAATCATTTGTCAAGGTCAGGTAATCATATAAAAAATTCTTAAAACTTGGCAGTTAACTATCAATCATCATTAACTGATGCATTCTCTATGTCAATGCCTCTACCTGTTGACCAATTAGCACACTCATTTCACACAGTATAAATGCTTCTTTTCATTGGTATTCTTGTCAATTGTCCTGATGAGTGCAAGGCAAAATGCTTCAATAACAGGGGTCTTTTAACAGCTCTACCAAATAACTTTTGCGTCTCCTTCTCAAGCTCTCCCCTTGACTAAGGTGTGGTGACACTCAGATTAAATGAGCACCAGTCCTCTCTCTCTCTCTCTCTCTCTCCAAAGACAGAGCTGCGCTATGGTCTAGGAGGCATATGGTGACTTTACCTTTTACCTTCAATAATATATACCCTGAGTAACAATATCTTTGTTAGGAGATTCAATGATAGCGTGGGGATAAATATACGGACCAAGATGACACTGAAGCAGATGGTTAGAAACACAGCCACCAAAAAGATGGAGGATGGGAAAATTTTCTGACTGTAACAGGCTGCTCCTTTTTTTTAAGGTATTTTAGGTGTTGGAGGTGATTTCCTCAAATTCCAGGAGCAGCAATTACTGTTTTATATGTTGTTGGATTGTCTTGGAACTTTGTAAAAACAAAAGTCAAAACAACGTCAGTTTGAAAATAGAGAGTAACAGTCAAAGGGAGCACATGGTGAGGACAGTGCAGAGGAGAGAGAGAGAGAGAGAGAAACCCACGCTGCTCCCTGACACAGCCGTGAACCTGTGCAGTTACTGCCTTTGTTGTTTGAATTCATGTATCGCAGGACATTGGAGTGATTCTGGGAAAATTAACAATCAGTGAAATGCACAAGTAATCTTGGAGGAACCTGTTTGGGAGAGGTCACAGCACAGAAACAGATCAGTGAATATTTTAAGCGTGGCCTCACAGTAAGTCTGCAATAGTGAGTATAGTGGGTTCTTTCTTGATTATATATTTTATTGAGATATGCCTCTTGATTAAACTTAAAAATATAAGCCATAAGTATTCATTCAACCTGGAGCAGTGTTTTGTAGAAGAATAAGACACTGCTATTTTCTGGGTCTGTAGATTGAAAGAAGCAAAAATAGCTCTGAGTATATGCTCTTCTTGACGGATGTGGGAGTTTAGGGAGGGTTTACGGGTTACTAAGGGCAATATCTACAATAAATGTTGTCGGTTGTGAATCCTATCAGATTGAATGGATTGGTTGGAAAGATAGTTAGAGGCATCAAGGAATTTACAAGAGCAAGGGGCTGTGATGGATGGCAGTTATAGAAAGGGGGAAAAGTCGCAGATACAGTTATATAAATGGCTTAACTCCAGGAAAGGTAAGCAAGGTAAGCAGCTAGTGCAGGAGTGTGCTGTGGCTATATCTATTTCAAACAAGTACGCTGTTTTGGAAAATGTAGGGGTGATGGATTCTCAGGGGAATGCAGCACGAACAGTCAAGTTTCTGGTATTGAGACTGGCTCTATTGCAACGAGGGGTACATCGGATTACAAGAGATCAATTGTGCTAGGAGACTCTCTAGTCTGAGGCACAGACAGACGTTTCTGTGGCCAGCAGCAAAAAAATCAGAACGGTGCTTTGTCTTCCTGGTGCCAGGTTCAAGGATGTCTCAGAGAGGGTGCAGCATGTTCTCAAGGAAGAAAGGGCCAGCAGGAGGTCATTGTCCACATTGGAACCATCGACATAGGAAGGGAAAAGGATGAGATTCTGAAGGGAGATTACAGAGAGGCAGGAATTTAAAAAGGAGATCCTCGAGAGTAGTAATATCTGGATTACTCCCAGTGCTACGAGCTAGTGAGGGCAGAAATAGGAGGATAGAGCAGATGAATGCATGGCTGAGGAGCTGGTATAGAGAAGAAGGATTCACATTTTTGGATCATTGGAATCTCTCTTAGGATAGAAGTGACCTGCACAAGAAGGATGGATTGCACTGAAATTGGAAGGGGACTAATATACTGGCAGGGAGATTTGCTAGAGCTGCTTGGGAGGATTTAAGCTAGTAAGGTGGAGGGATAGGACCCAGGGAGATAGTGAGGAAAGAGATCAAGCTGAGACTGGTACAGTTGAGAACAAAACTGAGTCAAACAGTCAGGGCAGGCAGGGACAAAGCAAAGGCCAAGGTAGGACTGAAAAATTAAACTGCATTTATTTCAATGCAAGAGGCCTAACAGGGAAGGCAGATGAACTCGGAGTATGGTTCGGAACATGGGACTGGGATATCATACCAATTATAGAAACTTGGCTCAGGGATGGACAGGACAGGTTGCTTAATGTTCCAGGATGCAAATGCTACAGGTAGGACAGAAAAGAAGGAGAGGGCGTTTTTAATAAAGGATAGCATTACAGCTGTACTGAGGGAGGATATTCCCGGAAATACATCCGGGGAAGTTATTTGGGTTGAACTGAGAAATAAGAAAGGGATGATCACCTTATTGGGATTGTATTATAGACCCCCTAATAGTCAGAGGGAATTCCAGAAACAAACTTGGAAGGAAATCTCAGTTATCTGGAAGAACAATAGGCTGGTTATGGTAGGGGATTTTAACTTTCCAGACATAGACTGGGACTGCCATAGTGTTAAGGGTTTAGATGGAGACAAATTTGTTAATTGTGTACAAGACAATTTTCTGATTCAGTATGTGGATGTACCTATTGGAGAACATGCAAAACTTGACCTACTCTTGGGAAATAAGGCAGGGCAGGTGACTGAGGTGTCAGTGGGGGAGCACTTTGGGGCCAGCGACCATAATTCTATTAATTTTAAAATAGTAATGGAAAAGGATAGACCAAATCTAACTGTTGAAATTCTAGATTGGAGGAAGGCTAATTTTGATGGTATTAAGCAAGAACTTTCAAAAGCTGATTGGGGCAGATGTTCACAGGTAAAGGGACAGCTGGAAAATAGGAAGCCTTCAGAAATGAGATAACAAGAGTCCAGAGAAAGTATATTCCTGTTAGGGTGAAAGGAAAGGCTGGTAGGTATAGGGAATGCTGGATGGCGAAAGAAATTGAAGGTTTGGTTAAGAAAAAGCAGGAAGCATATGTCAGGTATAGACAGGATAGATCGAGTGAATCCTTAGTATAAAGAAAGTAGGAGTATACTTAAGAGGGAAATCAGGAGGGCAAAAAGGGGACATGAGATAGCTTTGGCAAATAGAAATAAGGAGAATCCAAAGGATTTTTACAATTAAGGACAAAAGGGTAACGAGGGAGAGAATAGGACCCCTCAAAGATCAGCAAGGCAGCCTTTGTGTGGTGCCACAGGAGATGGGTGAAATACTAAACGAGTATTTTGCATCAGTGTTTTCTGTGGAAAAGGACAAGGAAGATAGAGAATGTGGGGAAATAGATGGTGACACCTTGCAAAATGTCCACACTACAGAGGAGGAAGTGCTGGATGTCTTGAAACACATAAAGGTGGATAAATCCCCAGGACCTGACCAGGTGTACCCGAGAACTCTGTGGGAAGCTAGGGAAATGATTGCTGGACCTCTTGCTGAGATATTTGTATCATTGATAGTCACAGCCTAAAGACTGGAAGTTGGCTAACATGGTGCCACTGTTGAAGAAAGGTGGTAAGGACAAGCCAAGGAACTATAGACCGGTGAGCTTGACCTCGGTCGTGGGCAGGTTGTTGGAGGGAATCCTGAGGGACAGGATGTACATGTATTTGAAAGACAAGGATTGATTAGGGATCATCAACATGGCTTTGTGCGTGGGAAGTCATGTCTCACAAACTTGATTGAGTTTCTTGAGGAAGTAACAAGGAGAATTGATGAGGAGAAAGTGAGGACTGCAGATGCTGGAGACCAGAGTTGAAAAGTGTGGTGCTGGAAAAGCGCAGCAGGCCAGGCAGCATCCGAGGAGCAGG
Organism: Chiloscyllium punctatum; assembly: GCF_047496795.1. Lineage (NCBI taxonomy): Eukaryota > Metazoa > Chordata > Chondrichthyes > Orectolobiformes > Hemiscylliidae > Chiloscyllium > Chiloscyllium punctatum. The sequence goes on from NC_092777.1 coordinate 56,140,564, forward strand.
AGAATCAACGTTTCGGGCATAAGCCCTTCTTCAAGAATGAGGCTGGTGTGCCAAGCGGGCTGAGATAAAAGGTGTGGGGGGGGGGGGGGGTACTGGAAATACGATAGGTGGAAGGAGGTGAGAGTGAGGGTGAGGGTGATAGGCCGGAGAGGAGGTGGGGGCGGAAAGGTCGGGAAGAAGATTGCAGGTCAAGAGGGTGGTGCTGAATCCAGGAGTTGGGACTGAGATAAGGTGGGGGGAGGGGAAATGAGGAAACTGGAGATATCTGAGTTCATCCCTTGTGGTTGGAGGGTTCCTAGGCGGAAGATGAGGCACTCTTCCTCCAGGTGTCGTGTGGCCGTGGTTTGGCGTTGGAGGAGGCCAAGGACCTGCATGTCCTTGGCAGAATGGGAAGGGGAGTTAAAGTGTTCAGCCACGGGGTGGTTGGGTTGGTTGGTGCGGGTGTCCCAGAGGTGTTCCCTGAAACGTTCTGCAATTAGGCGGCCTGTCTCCCCAGTGTAGAGGAGACCACATCCGGTGCAGGGGATACAGTAAATGATGTGTGTGGAGGTGCAGGTGAATTTGCGACGGATATGGAAGGATCCACTGGGGCCTTGGAGGGAGGTGGGGGGGGGGGGTGGGGGGGTGTGGGCGTAAATTTTGCATTTCTTGCGGTTGCAGAGGAAGGTGCTGGGAGTGGAGTTTGGATTGGTGGGGGGTGTGGACCTGACGAGGGAGTCGCGGAGGGAGTGGTCTCTCCGGAACGCTGATAGGGATGGGGAGGGAAATATATCCCTGGTGGTGGGGTCTGTCTGGAGGTGACGGAAATGACGGAGGATAATACGATGTGTCCGGAGGTTGGTGGGGTGGAAGGTGAGGACCAGTGGGGTTCTGTCCTGGTGGCAATTGGAGGGGTGGAGTTCAAGGGCGGAGGAGCGGGAAGTGGAGGAGATGCAGTGGAGAGCATCGTCAACTGCGTCTGAGGGGAAATTGCAGCCTTTGAAGAAGGAGGCCATCTGGGTTGTTCGGTATTGGAATTGGTCCTCCTGGGAGCAGATGTGGCAGAGGCGAAGGAATTGGGAAAATGGTTTGGCGTTTTTACAGGGGGCAGGGTGGGGGGAGATGTAATCTTATGGCGATTGGAGGGGTGGGGCTCAAGGGCGGAGGTGCGGGAAGTGGAGGAGATGCGGTGGAGAGCATTGTCGACCAAGTTGGAGGGGAAATTGCGGTCTTTGAAGAAGGAGGCCATTTGGTCCTCCTGGGAACAGACGCGGCAGTGGCGATTGGAGGGGCGGGGTTCAAGGGTGGAGGTGCGGGAAGTGGTGGTGATTGGAAGGGCGGGATTGATGAAGGCAGAGCAGTAGATGTGATCTATCTGGACTTCAGTAAGGTGTTCAAAAAGGTTCCCCATGGGAGACTGGTTAGCAAGGTTAGATCTCATGAAATACAGGGAGAACTAGCCATTTGGATACAGAACTGGCTCAAAGGTAGAAGACAAAGGGTGGTGGTGGAGGGTTGTTTTCAGACTGGAGGCCTGTGACCAGTGGAGTGCCACAAGGATCGGTGATGGGCCATTACTTTTCGTCATTTACATAAATGATTTAGATCCGAGCATAACAGGTACAGTTAGTAAGTTTGCAGATGTCACCAAAATTGGAGGTGTAGTGGACAGTGAAGAAGGCTTTTTCAGATTACATTGGTATCTTGATCAGACGGGCCAATGGGCTGAGAAGTAGCAGATGGAGTTTAATTCAGATAAATGCGAGGTGCTGCATTTTGGGAAAGCAAATCTTAGCAGGACTTATGCACTTAATGGTAAGGTCCTAGGGAGTGTTGCTGAACAAAGAGACCTTGGAGTGCAGGTTCATAGCTCCTTGAAAGTGGAGTCACAGGTAGATAGGATAGTGAAGGAGGCATTTGGTATGCTTTCCTTTATTGGTCAGAGTATTGAGTACAAGAGTTGGGAGGTCATGTTGTGGGTATACAGGACATTGGTTAGGGCACTTTTGGAATTATGCATGGAGTTCTGGGCTCCTTCCTATCGGAAAGATGTTGTGAAACTTGAAAGTGTTCAGAAAAGATTTGCAAGCATGTTGCCAGGGTTGGAGGGTTTGAGCTATAGGGAGAGGCTGAATAGGCTGAGGCCATTTTCCCTGAAGCATTGGAAGCTGAGGGGTGACCTTATAGAGGTTTGTAAAATCATGAGGGGCATGGATAGAATAAATAGACAAAGTCTCTTCCCTGGGTGTGGGTGTCCAGAACTAGAAGATATAGATTTAGGGTGAGAGGAGAAAGATATAAAGAGACCTGAGGGGCAAATTTTTCACACAGAGGGTGGTACGTGTCTGGAATGAGTGACCAGAGGAATGGAGGTTAGTACAATTGCAACATTAAAAATGCATCCAGATGGGTATATGAATAGGAAGGGTTTGGAGGGATATGGGCGGGGTGCTGGCAGGTGGGACTAGATTGGTTTGGGATATCTGGTCGGCATGGACGGATTAGACTGAAGGGTCTGTTTCCATGCTGTACATCTCTATAACTCTATGAGTAGTGCAAATTCCTTTCAAATGGCCTAGTGGTATTATTGCTGTTCTGTTAATCCAGAGACCCAGGCAATGTTCAGGGATCTGGGCTCAAATCCCACCATGGTAGAAGGTGAAATTTTAATTCAATAAAAAAATCAGGAATTATGATAGAATTCCAGCAGTGTGGAAACTGGCCATTTGGCCCAACAAGTCCACACTGACCCTTTGAAGAGTATCCCACCCAGAACCATTCCCCTACTACTTTACATTTCCCCTGACTAATGCACCTAACCTACACATCCCTGAACACGATGGGCAATTCAGCACAGCCAATCCGCCCTTTGGATACATCTTTGCACTGTCGGAGGAAACCAGAGCACCCAGAGGAAACCCGTGCCAACACTGGGAGAATATGAAGCTCCATACAGACAGTTGCCTGAGGCTGGAATCGAACCTGGGCCCTTGATACTGTGAGGCAGCAATGTCGACTACTGAGCCATCGCACCACCCATTATGATTAATGACAACCACAAATCCATTGTCAATTGTCCGTAAAAACCTATCTGGGTCAGTAATGTCCCTTTAGGGAAGGAAAGCACCATCTTTACCTGGTCTGACCCACGTGTGACTCCAGACCCACAGCAATGTGGTTGACTCTTAACTGCCCTCTGGGCAATTAGGGATAGGGAATAAATGCTGGCTCAGTAAATGACATCATCATTTTGTGAATAAATGAGAAAAACCCCTTCCCTCCTCCTGTGGTTAATAAAGGTGGATATCAGTCTCCAGAATACTGTTCACACACAACCTGGCAAGGCCATTGAGGAGAACTGTCAGGGGTCCAGACCTTCATTTCAACTTTCGAGTTTCCATTTTAAGTTTTTTTGTGACAGATTTGAAAGTGTTGCAGGAAATGCACTGAGCAGCTTTCTTCCTTGTTTGAAACCTGACTGGGCAGTAACGGTTGGAAACAATGAAAAAAAGAAATCCAACATTTCCCCTCAGAGCCAGGACAAGTTAATGCCAATAAACCTTACACATGGGGGCAGCAGTTCACTTTAACATTCCATCTTCACCACTAACTTAAACTCCCATTAATAAAAGACAGATAAGTGCATTATTGGATTTATTAAGGGTTAACTTCTTACATCATTTATGAGGCTCTGCATCAGATCGAACACTTGATTAGATAACAGAATAAAATTAACTTCTCCAAGCAGATGTGGTCTTTAACATTCTGCAGTTGTTATTTTATTGCAGACAGCAGTGCTCTCTGTGTTACACAATATTTTTCACCAAACTTTCACACAATGCTGCATTCTATTATAGAAGAAAACATTATAGCCAATCATAATTTCTCTGTTAACACTGCAAATAGATGACCCTGTACTTATACAGCACATTCGTTCTGACCAATATTCAGGCAGAGAAAATAATTAATTTTGATCTGTGCTTTTCCAATTCAGATTTAATCCTCAAAAGCAAATAGTTAATTATTTCACGATACAAAGTACTACTTTCCGAGCAGAATTGTGGCAAAGAAATGTCTCAAATGGTAATTAAACATGGGGGTGGGATTGGGACCTAATGGCTTCACACCATCCAGGCCCTGTGCTGTAAAACGTTTGCGTCTGCAGGGGGGAGAACAGATTTGATCTCCTCTGAGACCTTCTCCTCCACAAATCCAGAAACCTCAGATGCTTTCGTTCTTTTAAATGGCTGCATTCTACTCAACGCCGGGTGGTTAACTGCCTTCCTTACGCATTTCAGAGGGCCTTACTCACCTTTATTCTCGAAGGTTGTGCCTTGCCCTGTCGAGAATGTGGAGTGTTAAATGCCGACCCTGCTTTTACGAGTATGAAAAGGATGTGATTTTGTAAATTGGCCCCAGCACTTCAATGCAGAATTGGGCATGGTTTCTGTGAACTGCAGCATTACGTAGTGTCAATAATAAAAGTACTTTAATTTTGTGCCAAAAATAGCTGACCAGCCTGCATGAAAACAATAAGTTCCAGATCAACTACCACTGCAAAGCTTACATTTTCCTAATCTATAAACCACCCAGCCTTTTTTTTCTCTGATAAATGTTGACAGTTCCACGGTATTTTCATTCAGTTGAACCATCTAACCCCGTGCTTAGAATGAAACCACTGTCCTGGAGATGTGTGTGGTTTTTTTTTCATGCATCACATCGGCATGGATGTGAGATTTGGACCGTTTCCTCACTGCTCATTGTTCAATGCTGCAATATGTACTGAAGCTGCAAAGCATTCTGTGTCTGTTTGTGTACAGCATGGCAACCACACAGCACAAGGGATAGAGCTCAAAACAGCAGTTTGTTTTCCCAGAGGCATAAGAAGATTACATCCAGTGCTTTTGCTTTTTTTAAAAAAAATTCCAAGAGATTTCTAATTACTGGAGAAGAGCTGGTGAAATTTCTGATGGAATGTATTAAAATTATACCTGTCCTGTGCTCCTGGTTCAGTGTAGTACACTGTAACAGATAACTCTATACAATTTAGTTCATGCTTTTGATCATTTGTTTCAAGCCTTTGTAATATTCTCAACGGCCTCGATCGGCTGACTGGAACTCTGTATGAAATGCAGCATACTGCTGCTTTATTAAATAAAACGAGGAGGCACAAGGCTGTCACAGTATCAAGACGGCCACACTTGAGATGGTTAGAACTTTTGGAGCGCTAATGCAACACCATAAAAATAATTAAAATTAAAAAATAAATGTAGCACGTTCAGAGTTGGGTCCCTATTGTTCATGTTGTATATTAATGATTTAGACTCAAGGTGGAAGATGTGATTAGGAAATTTGCAGACAGCACAAATATAGGTCATGTAGTCAAGCGTGAAGAGGATGGCTGTTGACTGGAGGAAGATGTCAGTGGGTGGGTGGGTGTGTAGGTTGTGTGGGTTGGGTGAGTGGTTGGGTGGGTTGGGTTGGGTGGTTGGGTAGTGTGTGGGTTGGGTAGGTGTGTGGGTTGGGTGGGTAGGTTGGATGGGTTGTTGGGTGGGTTTGTGGGTTGGGTGGTTGGGTGGATGGGTTAGGTGGGTTGGGTGGGTGGTTGGGTGGGTAGGTGGATTGGTTGGGTTGGGTGGGTTGGTTGGGTGGTCGGGTGGGTAGGTTGATTGGGTTGGGTGGGTTTGTGGGTTGGGTGGTTGGGTGGATGGGTTAGGTGGGTTGGGTGGGTGGATTGGTTGGGTTGGGTGAGTGCGTGGGTGGCGAGGGGGAAATGTGGAAAATGGAATTCAATCTGGAGAAGTACAAAGTTATGCACTTGAGGAGAGCAAACAAAGGAAAGGAATGCACAATAAATGGGAGGATATTGAGAGGGGCAGAGGAAGTGAGAGACCTTGCAGGACAGTAGGTAAGGAATTGTACGAAGCATATGGGATGTTCTCCTTCATTGGATGAAATATGAATACAAAAACAAGAATGTAATGCTGGAACTGTAGAAGACACTAGCTAGGCCACACCTCGAGTTCTGCTCACCAGGAAGTATCTAATTGCCTGAATTAAATACAAAAGATATTTACAAGAATATTTCCAGAGTAGTGAGGAAACATTAGTCAGGTTGGGACTGTTTTCCTTAGAACAGAGGAGGCTGAGCAATGTACAAAATACTGAAAGGCTTGAAAAGAGTGGACAGGCGAAACCTATTTCACTCAGGGAAGAGGGCATTTACTAGGAACACAGATTTATGGTGATTGGTGGAAGGATGCAGATTTGAGGAAAAGCTTTTTCACCCATCGGGTGTGAGTGCCTGGAATTTGCTGCCTAATTCAGTGGCTCATTTGTCTGAAATAAAATTATTGAGGCCCGCAAAATGAAAATTCAGATTCTGAAGCCAGATACTTGGCAAGCTGCCAAATCTCTCTAATAATGCCCAATTTGGATGTGTATATATGTGAATTTGAAGAAGATAAATCAAAATTAAAATAGAATGAACTGTGACAATTCCTGATGGGAAACTGTAAAATAAATTGACCAAATTTAATGAAAGATCCCAAATGTAAAAAACTGAAACAAGATCTCACTTTATGTACATTTTACTGGGGCTGGGGATTCTGTGATTCGGAACTCGCCTCCTGATCCTAAAACCTGTCCACCATATGCTTTCTCCATCACCTTACCTACTGTCCAGGCACCTGTGGACTTGCATCCCAAGGTCTCTCTCTTCCTCTGCCCCTCTCAATATCGTCCTGTTTATTGTGCATTCCTTTCCTTTGTTTGCCCTGCTCAAGTGCATAAGTCAGGAGTGTGATTAGAAGGGTGGTAAGGACAAGCCAGGGAACTATAGACCAGTGAGCCTGATGTCGGTGGTGGGCAAGTTGTTGGAGGGAATCCTGAGGGAAAGGATGTACAAGTATTTGGAAAGGCAAGAACTGATTAGGGATAGTCAGCATGGCTTTGTGTGTGGGAAATCATGTCTCACAAACTTGATTGAGTTTTTGGAAGAAGTAACAAAGACGATTGATGAAGGCAGAGCAGTAGATGTGATCTATATGGTATGCAGTAAGGCGTTCAACAAGGTTCCCCATGGGAGACTCATTAGCAAGGTTAGATCTCATGAAATACAGGGAGAACTAGTCATTTGGATACAGAACTGGCTCAAAGGTAGATGGTAGTGGAGGGTTGTTTTTCAGACTGGAGGCCTGTGACCAGTGGAGTGCCACAAGGATCGGTGCTGGGTCCTCTACTTTTTGTCATTTACATAAATGATTTGGATGCAAGATTAAGAGGTATAGTTAGTAAGTTTGCAGATGACACCAAAATTGGAGGTGTAGTGGACCGCAAAGAGGATTACCTCAGATTACAACAGGATCTGGACCAGATGAGCCAATGAGCTGAGAAGTGGCAGATGGAGTTTAATTCAGATAAATGCGAGATGCTGCATTTTGGGAAAGCAAATCTTAGCAGGACTTATACACTTAATGGTAAGGTCCTAGGGAGTGTTGCTGAACAATGAGACCTTGGAGTGCAGGTTCATAGCTCCTTGAAAGTGGAGTTGCAGGTTGATAGGATAGTGAAGAAGGTGTTTGGTATGCTTTCTTTTATTGAGTACAGGAGTTGGGAGGTCATGTTGCTGCTGTACAGGACATTGGTTAGGTCACTGTTGGAATATTGCATGCAATTCTGGTCTCCTTCCTATCGGAAAGATGTTGTGAAACTTGAAAGGGTTCTGAAAAGATTTACAAGGATGTTGCCAGGGTTGGAGGATCTGAGCTACAGGGAGAGGCTGAACAGGCTGGGACTGTTTTCCCTGGAGCATCGGAGGCTGAGGGGTGACCTTATAGAAGTTTACAAAATTATGAGGGGCATGGTTGGGGAGTCCAGAACTAGAGGGAATAGAGTCATAGAGATGTACAGCATGGAAACAGACCCTTCAGTCCAACCCGTCCATGCCGACCAGATATCCCAACCCAATCTAGTCCCACCTGCCAGCACCTGGCCAATATCCCTCAAAACCCTTCCTATTCATATACCTATCCAAATGCCTCTTAAATGTTGCAATTGTACCAGCCTCCACCACTTCCTCTGGCAGCTCATTCCATACACATACCACCCTCTGTGTGAAAAACTTGCCCCTCAGGTCTCTTTTATATCTTTCCCCTCTCACCCTAAACCTATGCCCTCTAGTTCTGGACTCCCCGACCCCAGGGAAAAGACTTTGCCTATTTACCCTATCCATACCCCTCATAATTTTGTAAACCTCTATAAGGTCACCCCTCAGCCTCCAACGATCCAGGGAAAACAGCCCCAGCCTGTTCAGCCTCTCCTTATGCTCAAATCCTCCAACCCTAGCAACATCCTTGTAAATCTTTTCTGAACCCTTTCATTTCTTAACTACTCTTGGCAGTTAGGTTTGGACAATAAATGCTGGCACAGACAGATATGTCCACATCCCATGAATTAATGAAAACCCTTAAATTACTGCCTATTGGTACTGTTTCCAGGTCAAGGGTTGCCAGACCGCATGAACAAGAATTTCTCATTATCCCAGAAAATTATAATTGATCATTTAATAATTGATGGAGATTCTTACAAGTTCCTCCCTATCATGCCTAAAAACAATTATAGATACTAAAGCTATTTTATTTTCTGACTGTGCTACTTTTGAGTCAAAAGTATCACACTATCTCTGAAGTATTGGGTGATTGGATATTTTAACTGGATTTTTGTCAGTGAATTCATCTTTAAAACAAAATCAACTTAGGATGCATGTAAATAAGAACTTTATTGGCTATTGATTCCCCATGATTAAATAAAAAGTTCTGATAGCATATTCAGAATAATTTGTCTCAGCTACAATACAACCAATAATAGCTGTCAACATAAAATGTGCTCCTTGAACCAAAAGCATTATCTACAACAATATGTAGCCATATCATTCAATCAGATCAATGTAGACCACAATAATGGCTTTTGTTAAACTAATTATTTGTATCTATAAAGTGTGGCATAATGATTAGCCTTTTCATTAGCAGAATAAAAACAGTTCTTACATTTCATGACTTAATTTTGTTCTATTTCTTTTCATGTTAATGCAATCTAACTGGTAAGTGTCGCGAATCACAAATGAGTTGTCAATGAGCTGCACACTCCCATCGCTGGGGTATTTTTACTGGGATATTATCGTGGGATCATCCTTCCTCACTTTGCAACTTGACAGTGATAAGCTTCTCAACCCTCCAGCACTGTCCCGGAGTCTCCAGGGATTAATGTCTAGCCTCTAGCATAGTGCTGAGAGCAATTTAGGAGAAAAATCATAGCAGTAGGAAAAAAATGCGGTTTGAAAACAAAAGTACTTCAAACTGCTTTCATAGAAAAATAGAGTTTCTACAGTGCAGAAGCCTAGTAAGTCCATAATGACCATCCCAACAGTATCCTATCCAGATCCAAGCCCTTACCTGATAATGCTGCCTTTCCCAAGTCCAATCTACCTAACCTCCACATCTTTGTAGCATAGGAGGAAACTGGAGCTCCCAGCAGTAACTGGGGGAATGTGCAAACTCCACATAGTCGCCTGAGTGTGGAATCAAACCCGGATCCCTGGTGCTGTGAGGCAGCAGTGCTAACCACTGAGCCACCATCCATTGGTGAAAGTAGCAGACTTGGAGAAGATTGAACTATTTGATTGATGGTTGGAATCATCCAATCAGGCTGGAGAGGCAGTGAATCGCAAACATAGACAGACAAAGCAGCCAATGGAGGGTTGGAGGAAAAGTCATGGGATGACTCTTCAAGAGATATTTCCAATCAGAACTGGCAATCTTCTGTAACAATGGTCTTTTCTAAAAATCTTTCAAACACGGAACATTTGCAGGTTGAGAGCAGTCAGGTGACAATAGGCCCAGAGTGTATTATTGGTGCTGGAAAAGCACAGCAGGTCAGGCAGCATCTGAGGAGCAGGAAAATCGACCTTTCGGGCAAAAGCCGAAGAGCTGATGAAAGGCTCTATTCCTGATGAAGGGCGTTTGCCCTAAATGTCGATTTTCCTGCTCCTCAGATGCTGCCTGACCTGCTGCGCTTTTCCAGCACCACTCTAATCTAGACTCTGGTTTCCAGCATCTGCAGTCCTTGTTTTTACCAAAGTAAATTATTGGCAGGAGTAGGCCATTCAGTCCACTGAGCTTGCTCTAACATTCAATTAGATCATAGCTGGTCATCTACCTCAATGCCACTTTCCAATGCTGCCTCCTTTTCTCAATCTCATCAGGCTACTGAAATTTATTGATCTCTGTCTTGAACATATTCAATGAATGAATTTCCACAGCCCTCTGAGGTAGAGATTGCAAAGAGTGCTCACTCAAGTGGCCAGCCCTCAGCAGCCTGTATCGAGAGGGAGCTGGTGATGTTGGACTTGTACAAGATACTTGTTCGAATTCAGCTGGAATATTGTGTGCAATTGTGGACACCACATTATAGGAAGGAGAGAGGGAAGAAACGGTTCACAAGAATAGTTCCAGGAAAGGGAAACTTCAGTTCTGAGGAGAGATTGAAAAAGTTGGGACTGTTCTCCTGGGAGAGGAAAAGGTTGAGGGGAGATTTCATGGCGGTTTTCCAAATTATGAGTGAGCTGCATAGAGTGGGTGGGGAGAAACTGCCTCCACTCATAAAAGAAACAAGGACAAGAGGGCATAGAGTTTAAGTGATGCACAAACAAAGCAAGGGTGTTGAGAGAAATGACAAACTTTCAAACAGCGAGTAGTTACGGTCTGGAGTACACTGTCTGGAAATGTGGTGGAGCCACTGAATGATCATTTGGATAGAAATAGAGTGCAAGGATATGGGGGAAAGGCAGCAGATTGGCACTGGGTCATCACTCCAGTGTAGGCATGATGGGCCGAATGGCCTCTTTCTGTGCTGCAACAATTCGGTGATTGTGTGGTTTCGAGAACGGCAATGATTGTGCAAAGCGACACACACAAACTGTGCACTTGCCTAACGCTGACCCCACAGATTTCCTCCAAACATTAGCTAGAGGGACGATTGTGAACAAGAGCTGTGACGGATACATTTCCCTCTCCTTAGTCCAGTCTTGTACAGATCAATCTTCTGCATTCTGGCAGGTCACCGAACCCCACCTCCCTGCAATCCTTCTCGTTCTCACACCCAATACTGCAACGTACATCCCAAACAAGCAGCATTGCACTTGCAGATGTTTCTGTTCCTCTGAACCATTTGGCAGCGTTTGTTACAAATATCAGTGCATTCTTTGAACATTTCGTGCTGCACGCGGGTTTTTATTAGAGCTCACCAGCCTGCTCCAGAACAACTCCCACAAAAAGTAGACTCCAGCAGCTGCAGAGAGATGGGTGCCCACGCTATGAGGCAGGCAGAGGGCAAATCAACCAAGATGGGCTTCGTGTGTTGACTGATGACACCTGTTCCCTGAAGGCTTAAAGGAGAAAGTGAGGACTGCAGATGCTGGAGACCAGAGTTGAAAAATGTGGTGCTGGAAAAACACAACAGGCCAGGCAGCATCCGAGGGGCAGGAGAATCTGCTCCTGAAGAAGGGCTTATGCCCGAAACATCGATTCTCCTGCTCCTCGGATGCTGTCTGCCCCGAAGGTTTAAACCCAATAACGCCTCCTCAAGCCAGATACCGAGCAGCGACTGACCTCACCGGCATCATCACATCAACTGCATCAAGTGGGAACTGCAGATGATCAACTTTACCACAGTTCTTTGAACATTGTGACTTCTAAAAACACATACAAAGTGCAAAAGAAGCTCTGCTTGGGAATCACAAGGAAATGTTTATTTGGTGGTTGGCTAAAATATCACATACCTGCCCACTGCCATTCTTTTAGACAGACATAGACAAGGGACATGCTCAGATTATTCCAGAATGTGGCAGGAATGGCAAATGTGCGTGTGAATTCTCAATCTCGGTGTGCATGTGTGGGACTTACATGCGTGTGACTGTGTGTGTGAATATATGTCTGCATGTATATGTGTGCCAACACATGTCTATGTCACGTGGGGGCTTGTGTGAATACATATCTATGTACATGTAGGTGCGAATACATGTCTGCATGCATGTGGATATGTGTGTGTGAGCAGCTGTCTGCATGTATATATGTGTGTGTATACATGTCTGTGCATCTATGTGTGGGTGTGTGAATACATGTCTGTGTGGATGTGTGTGGATTTTTAAAATTCATTTTGTGGGATGTGGGCGTCACTGCTGGCCAGTATTTATTGTCCGTCCCTAGTTGCCCTTGAGAAGGTGGGGTTGAGCTGCCTTCTTGAACTGCTGCAGTCCATGTGCTGTGGGTTGACCTACAATGCCCTTAGGAAGGGAATTCTTGGCTGTTGGCCCAGTGACAGTGAAGGAATGCCATTATATTTCCAAGTCAGGACGCTGAGTAGGCTGGAGGGGAATTTGCAGGGGGTAGTGTTCCCATGTATCTGCTGCCCTTGTCCTTTTAGATGGAAGTGATTGTGGTTTGGAAGGTGCTGTCTGAGGATCTTTGGTGAATGTCTGCAGTCCATCCTGTAGATAGTACACAATGCTGCGACTGAACATTGGTGGTGGAGAGAGTGGATGTGGTGCCAATCAAATGGGTTGCTTTATCCTCGATGGTGTCAAGCTTCTTAAGTGTTGTTGGGTCTGCACTCATTTAAGAAATAACGCTACAGAGGCTGATATCCCATCACCAAGTCACCCTTTATTTACATGTGGAAAGTCCTTGACACCGATATTCTGTGAGGGTCACCTGACTGACCTTGTTACAATCACAACATCCTCTGAGTCCAGGCTCAGAGGCAGGTTATTTTTTTCTGTAGCTCCTGTTGGGGCACTTAGCACTGGGCCAGGTTCCTCCGACTCCACCTCAGTTATGGGCACTGTGTAACACACAGTAGCTTGCCTCTTGGGCCTGGAGCATCTTGGAAGAAATTTATTCTCTTCTTCAGGTGGCAAAGGCATTGAGACAGCGAAATCCTCTGTTTCCATCTCAAGATGTCTTCAACACTTGAGGAGGGGGAGAATCTACTGGTTCAGACAGACTTTTCGTCTGTTCTGAGGCGTCAAGGATGTTTTGCTCCTACCCCGATAGCAAATTTGCAGCTTTCATATGATTCACGTGCTTGTTCAGGACCATTGCACCTACCTGAACTGTATACCTCAATGCTGACCAAGCCTCTCACCATGCAGGACCATTCTCTTTGTTCCTATACCACCCTGAAGTAAGCTGTCTTTCTTGCTTAGCAGAGCTTTGTGTCCAGCATTGGCGTATCACACACCCCTCCAGATTCAGATTTCACCTGGTGTGGACTCTTCTCCCCATTAGCTATCCTTTTAGATGCATGAGGCCTAATTGCAACATTTAAAAGGCATCTGAATGGGTATAGGAATAGGAAGCTTTTGGAGGGATATGGGCCGGGTGCTGGTAGGTGAGACTAGACTGGGTTGGGATATCTGATCGGCATGGACGGGTTGGACTGAAGGGTCTGGTTCCATGCTGTACAGCTCTATGACTCTTTGACTCTAAATAGAAACCGGGACAGTTAGGTATCTAATAAAGCTGTAGGCTGTTTCTTTAAGCTTGCCTTCAACATTTGGACTGCTCTTTCTACCAGACTGCTGGACGATGGAGCTGTCCTTGTATGCCAAATGCCATTCAACTTTAGGAAATACTCAAATTCCCAGCTGGTAAACAATGGCCCATTATGTATGATCAACACTTCTGGGAGACCACGTATTGCAAAAGATGCTCACAATTCTTCTATCGTCATCCCTGTGTTTGGTGAATGAACTCTATACATGTCCAACCACTCTGAGTAGGCTTCCACAATGACTAAGAACACTGAGCCAATGAAAGGACCTGCACAGTCATGTAACCAAGTCCAGGGTTTACTATTTAATTAGAACTTCACCCAGGCAACCATTTTCTAATCAAAAAAATGCTGACCAATCAAGGGGAATCTTTCTCAACCAATTTGGCCCCGTTAAGCTTGGACCCAAGCCTTTCACTACCATCAGTGGGAACTGAACCGGCTGCTTCTCAAAGCAAACCAGAACCAAATTTATCCTCTTAATCTGTAAAGGGTCCCCAGTATAGGTTCTCTGTCGAGCCAAGGTCTTGCACAAACATTAGGATTGGAGTCCAGAGCAAATTTTGTTAACTTGGAACAGTGAAACAGCCTTGTAAGTACCAACCTCCATTAGAACTGGGTGACCACTTAACCAGATGTTTATTTTGATTGGTTCAGATTTGGATGATGCTAAGCAATTAAACTGTTCCAAGCCAGGTGAAGGGGGACTTTCCAGGGTGTGCACTCTCCTGGGTAACAGCCTGTGAATTCTCTGACTCAGTTCAGGCCTCGTGGGATACCTTTGCTGTCTCGAGTCTGTATACTGGCGGCACCTACAATGGCTTGTGTGCCCAGATCCTGAAGAAACTTTTAACTATTTGACCTAAGCTTGGCTTTGTTTTGGGGTTTTGCTGTGAGCTGACCTAGAGTCCCTCTGTTCAGGATATGCCCTGAGTGAGCCTATGCAATTGCTTTTAGTCAAGTGGTGTTCCCCAAGCTCAGTCGGTCTGGCGGATGTGTCCACTTCCATTGGAATACTCTACAACTCATATGTTCCATTTGCCACATTTTCCAATAATAAAACCAGTTGTAGTGCCTGTTCGAAGTCCAGTTGGGCTTCAGCTAGTAGGAGTTTATGCATGGTTTACATCATTAATCCTACATACCAAATGGTATCTCAGTATCTCATTAAGGGTTAAACCAAAGTCACGTGCCTCTGCCAGTCATCCTAACCTAGTCATCCTAACAGATTCCCCTCTTTCTTGAATTACCGAGTAAAAACGAAATCGACTCAGAATTAGAGGAGGCTTGGGGTCTTAGTATTCCTTAACTAAATCCTTTGAAAGGGTTCAGTATCTGGTGCTTCAGGGAAGGTTTGGCTCCTAATAACTGAAAATGCTGTGGGTCCACAAGCTTTCAGGAGAATTACTTTTCATTTGCCTCAATGTCATTTACCAGAAAAAATAACGTATTCTTTCCACACACTGGAGCCAGTCTTCGGGTAAAGCTTCCTGAATAACAGAGATGCTTACCCCGACTCAAAGGTGACTATAATGAGTGAATTTCTTCAGGAGTGTGCTTTGCTCTCATCGCCACTGAAATACCTCCCTAGAGACCGGTATTCCCTCACTAAGTCACCCTTTATTTATACATGGAGAGGCCTTGATACTGATCCAGTTCCCTGAGAGCCAGCTCTTCAATGGTCAGGATGCTTGACAGTCCTGTTTGATTCTTTCACAGCCTAAATTCACAGCCCAATCAGGGAACTCATATTCTATGACTGCATTACAATAAATGCAATCCAGGTAAGTGGGGAGTATTCCATTACACTCCTGACTTGTAACTTGCAGATGGTGGGCAGGTTCAGGGAGACATGAGATCAGTTATTGATGCAGTATTCCCAGCCTCTGACCTGTTCTTGTAGCTGCTGTGTTTATGTGATGAGTTCAGTTGAGTTTCTGGTCAATAGTAACCCCAAGGATGTTGGTAGTGGGGGATTCAATGATGCTAACACCATTGAATGTCAAGGGGCAGTGGATAGATTGTCTCATTTTCAAAGTGAGGACTACAGATGCTGGAGATCAGAGTCAAGATTAGAGTGGTGCTGGAAAAGCACAGCAGGTCAGGCAGCATCTGAGGAGCAGGAAAATCGGCGGTTCAGGCAAAAGCCCTTCATCAGGAAGGGCAAATGGAACATATGAGTTGCAGGGCATTCTTGATGAAGGGCTTTTGCCCGAAACATCAATTTTCCTGCTCATTTTCAAGATGGTCATTGACTGGCATTTGTGGGGTGCGAATATTATGTGCCATGTATCAGTCCAAGTCTGGATATTGTCCAGATCTTGCTGTATTTGGACATGATACTGCTTCAGTATCTGACGAGTTGCGAACAGAGCTGAACATTGTTCAATCATTGGAGAATATCCCCACTTCTGTTCTTATGGCGGAGGATTGAAGAAGCAGCTGAAGGTGGTTGGCCCTAGGACACTCCCCTGAGGACCTCCTGCAGAGATGTCCCTGGACCTGAGATGACTGACCTCCAAGAACCTATGTGTCAGGTATGACTCCAACCAGCTAAGAGTTTGCACCCGATGCCCATTGATTCCAGTTTTGCTAGGCCACACTTGGTCAGATGCAGCCTTGACCTCAAGGGCTGTCACTCTCGCTTCACTTCACCTCTGGAATTCAGCTCTTGTGTTTGAACCAAGGCTGTAATTAGGGCAGGAAATGAGTGGTCCTAGCAGAACCCGTCCTTGTGGGCGGCACGGTGGCACAGTGGTTAGCACTGCTGCCTCACAGCACCAGAGACCAGGGTTCAATTCCCGCCTCAGGCGACTGACTGTGTGGAGTTTGCACGTTCTCCCCGTGTCTGCGTGGGTTTCCTCCGGGTGCTCCGGTTTCCTCCTACAGTCCAAAGATGTGTGGGTCAGGTGAATTGGCCATGCTAAATTGCCCGTAGTGTAGGTAAGGAGTAGATGTAGGGGTATGGGTGGGTTGCGCTTCGGCGGGGCGGTGTGGACTTGTTGGGCCGAAGGGCCTGTTTCCACACTGTAAGTAATCTAAAAAAAAAACCCAAACTGTTGTGTGTGCGTGTGAATGAATGTCTGTGTACGTGTGTGTGTCTGTGTGTGTGAATGCTGTCTGTATGCATATCTGTGCATGTGTGTGTGCGTGTGTGTATCTGAATGCAGGTCTGTGTACATGTGAATGCATGTCTACATGCGTGTGTGGGTGCATGCATGTATGTGGGTGTGTGTGAATATTCTGTGTGCATTTGTGTGTGTGAAGTCATCCTGGTACATGTGTGTGTATCACTACATGTATGTATGTGTTCTAGGGCTGAGTGTGAATACATCTGTAAGCATGTATGTGTAGACATGGGTAAATACATATACATGTGCACATGTGGATGTGTGTGCATGAATATATGTCTGCGTGTATGTGCACGGATCTGTGTCTTTTTGTGATGTTATGAAGATGTGGGGGTACTTTAAGAAAGTTAAAAGCAGCAGACCTACTGGATACAGCACCAAGTGTTTTCAGTAAGGCAACAATTTAACACTGGGTCAAACAATTCGATTAGCTCGTTGCCGAGAGACAAAACCAAATTTAAATTTGGCCAAACAGCTTAAATTATACCCCGAGAAATATCAAACTCCAATCAAGTTTGAATTGAGTGTATTGACAATCTTTGGGGATATAGACCAGGGAATCAATTGAACAGTTGAGAGGAGAATGGACAAGCTCAGCAAGTAAACAGACTGCGTGAAAAATAGCTCTCTTAAAAAGGTACCTTTTTCGATCAGTAACCCGTGACGAAGAAGTTCCTAAGAAGAAGTAAAGAAGACACAGGAAGATCCAAATAGAAGAATGAAAGCTGCCTGGTGCTGAGATAAGAAGTCTTGTTTTGTAAATTCTGGGATTTTTATCAGACTAGTATGATAGAAAGGAGGGTAACAGATAGGTTAGAGTAAGGAATGGTAAACAGTTGTGAGTTAATTATTCTCTGTTATCCTTCAAGAAATAAAGGTGTTAATTTTTACTTTGAAAAGCTCTTGGCCACACAAATTTTTCCAGATTACTGCATGGGATAAATCTTTTCTGTGTTGCTGGTTTTTAATTAAGAAGGGGGGTTTACCCCATGTTGTAATAGTGAGTACACATTTGCACGTGTGTGTGTGAAAATACATGTCTGCATGCACACGTATGGTTAAACAGTGTGCGTGCATGCTTGTGCTCGTGCATATGTGAGTGCGAAGCTACTGGATTCTGGAGAAATTGTATCCTGCAGAGTGTATGCGCTTGGACCATTGAGGACAAGACACACTGCTGTAAATCAGAGACTGAGCGATGTAAAAATACAAGAAAACATTATGTAAAATACAGTGATGAGAGTAATGTGGAATATGCAATAATGAAGATGACGCATGCCAACCGCATGGTGTTGAAATCTTATCAGCACTCAGTGCACAAACCGATCATTAGTGTCACAGCGCTGCTCAGAGCAATAATCTTACAGCTCAGTGCCAGAAAGCCTCTCTGTGCTGTGGAGCTGCCTCTTATGAAGATGCTCTGCAAAATTTTCAAGCTTTTATAGGGTTTCTATCCACAAGATGGTGGATTTTAAAGAAGGCCCAAACATTTAAAGAATCCTTTGCTACTATTGCCTTTTCAAATGTGTTCTTCTTTCGTGTGTTGATTGACGTTCTGCAGAGTAATCGGAAGGGTGCAGACTGGATTTGACTCTTAGTGGAGAGAATTGTAACTCTTTGAATCACTAAGAGTCAAGGTTGTTTGCCCAAATCTTGCAGTTTTAACTGAGGTGGGGAATGGAGGAGCGTGGGTGTAGAATTGGTAGGAGATGAGTAGGGTGCAGATCACAATAGCTGGTCAGTGGGGGATATCAAATCACAGGGATTGTCCACTCGTGCACATAGCGTTAAACATGAGCGTGTTGAAGAAAGAGTGGGGATCTGATTGAAATGTATGAAATGCTAGCAGGGGTTGGAGAGACGAGGTGCAGAGAGAAAGGTTCCCCTGGTTGGAGAGTCTGATGGCCTCACACTACGGGAAAGGCTTTTAAGGACGGAGATAAGGAAAACTTTCTTGCCTCAGAGGGTGGTCAACCTGTGGAATTCATTATTACAAGAGGCCGGGTTGCTGAATATGTCCAAGAAAGAGATTGGTAAGTTTTGAGATATTAAAAGAACCAAGAGATATGGAGACCAAGTGGAAGTGTGGCATGGAGGCTGAAGATCATATTGAGCGGTGGAGCAGGCTCAAAGGGCCAAATGACCTCCCTCAGCTCCTCGCTCCCATATCCCTGGGAAGGCAGTCCTGGGCCAGCATACCTAGCTGTTGACTTTCCCTGAGGTTCAGCAGGCAAAGGGTCAAATGGTGAATAAAGATAAACCACAACCCTCATTAGAATATTTAAAATGCCCACTCACCTCCCCTTGAGTGAGTTGTTTGGTCTTCCGAGTTAAAACCCACATTGACACTAAGAAGCAAGTTTTAATACCCATCTAACCCTAACCTATTAGTTTATTTCTGGTGAAAATTCCCCCATTACGTAAGGCAGGCTGCGGAATTATTCCGAGACTCAAGGAAAATCCATTGCACTTTCCCATACATTTTCTTTTCTCCGGTACACCTGAAGAATCACGAGACCCTGGTCAAAACTGGATCTGATCTGGGGTGGATCCACTCTGAGTAATTTTTCAAACCAGTTTAGGGGCAGAAATGAAACCATTTACCCTCACTCTTATTTATGTTAATTAGTGTGGTTTTGAAACAAAAATATGGACCTCTTAGCTCCCCGGAGTGAGCACAGTAAAATTTGATGAAAAACAGAAAGCGTTTGCGGGTTTAAATAAACAGGAATTTTTTTTCATGCATTCGCCCCAAAAGTCAAAGCACTATATCACCTACACACATATGTACGCACATTAGAATGAGATTGTTTGCAGAACAATGCACTTTTACAATTAAACAACAGAATACTTCATAATTCATGTAAAATAAAATGAAAAACTGCCGATAATGTAAATCTGAAACAAAAGCAGAGCTTGCTGGAAATATTCAGCATCTGTGGAGAGAAAGCAGAATCAATGTTTCTTCAGAAGGGTGACAAACCAATCTCTGATGATAGTTTTAGTCAAATAATCAATCCCTATTGTCCACCCAGAATGACCTGGCAGTATATTTATGAAATGCAATACTTTTAGAGGGTTGCATATTATTGCAATTGCACGAGCACACTCACTCTGAGTCTGTCTTGATTCTCAGCGTCCATGTTTTGTACTGTCTTGTCCTTTAGGCTTTGCCCCCTCAGCCAGCAGTACAAGCCTGGTATGGCTACTGCACTGCCATGTCAGTTGTGTTGTCACAAACTCAAAGCCAGGAAGCATATCATTGTTGCTAGGAGGCCTCAGTACAATCAAGGGTGCTGACCTTTATACAGTAAGACAGGAGTCTGGGGCCTGGTCAGTGCAGTCAGAGTCAGAATCCTTTCCTTGCTTGGGAGGAGTGTTTAGGAGTTCAACGTCGGGCAGCCCACCACCAGTCTTGGCTCTTTCAGCCCTTTCATCAGCAGTTTTCCTCTGGAATGAGATAGGGACAGGTATTACGGGAGATGGAAGTGGGGGCGCAGTTGGTACTGATAGTGTGGATAGGAAGGTATCCAAGTGAATAGGCAGCACAGAGGGCATGAAGGGTTAGCTGTGTGGGTGTTGGGGGTGGGTGAGAGTGAGGGAGGTTGTTGCAGGCAATAGTGAGAGTGGTACAGCACGAGCCTTGATTGGAGGTTGGTGCAGTAGCAGAGAGAGAATGAGTATAAGGTAGCAGGGAGAAGATGTGGTACTTACCCTGGTGGAGTGAAGGAGGTGTTTGACCTTCTTCCTACAGCACTGGCCATTCCTCCAGATGGCTGAGGCCATACTAACCCAGGTGGCACTCTTGGTCCAGCCTGACAGGGTCTGGTGCTGTCACCCTCCCCCACATCACCTGTCCAGCAGGAACACCAGGCCCCAGCCTGTAAAGCGGGCACTGAGTTTACCCAGTCCACCATATCTGGGGCAAAGGTCATGACCAGGAAAGACAACTGCGGGTAGACAGGGCTCTCAAAGGCGATGCCTACATCAGGAATTCCCAACTCTTCCAGGATCTCCAGTGAGTGATGAGTTGCCCCAGGAACACGTGTGATTTGGGACGTTAGACATGACACAGCAATTAACAGGGTGAGTTTGGTAAGATCTGGTGAGGAAGCTCGATCAGTCTTGGTGCACCAGTCCCTCCACAAACTTGATGCACTCCAGCAAATAAATGTCTGATTCTTCCCAATCTAAACTGTGGAAATACTTACTAAATAAATGTCCAAATTAGAATTTCCAACCGACTGCAACCCTGCTGTGAAATACGTCTTTTTAATCCTTTGTACTGACACGCATTTTCAAAAAAAACCTTTTCACATTCTTTATTCAAGAAAAGTGATGAAAAATCGGGTGCACCGGCAACTCACGTGACAACAAGTCATCTGCACTCCCAGCTGATCCACTTATTCTCTCCTGTCATATGTACAATTGCTTGGTTTCCATTTTTATCAAATCATGGAGTGCTCTCAGTCCTGAAATCTCCCACAATTAAAATCAACAAAACTTATTCACTCCTTCAATAGACGTAACCCTAAATTCAAGATCTGGTGACAAATTGGCAGGCTTTTTTTTGTTGGAAGCTGTTTGAAAGCTGTTGAGGTTGACATGTTTGGACACTGTGAGGAATTTCAAGCAGTGCTTTTATGCTGTAAAATTACAGTCCTCTCTCATAGCGTTTGCCAGCAGTTCCGGATCTCTACCAATACCGCTCGAGATTCAACTGTTTTACCAGAGTTTTGTTTAAAACCTGAGATCTACTTGAGGAATGGGCTCGTGGAATAGTATTAAAGCAATGCTAGGCGATACATCAGATACTGCAATGGACAGAAACATGTGGAGCTGTATCGGGATTGATTGTTACTAAGTGCCTATCTATGTTTCAAAGCAAAATTTTGTAATTGCTGAAAACCTGAAACAAGCACAGAGGATGCTGGAGAGACTCAGCAGGTCTGGCAGCTTCTATGGGGAGAGAAACAGAGTTAATGTTTCGAGTCTGGCATGATATTATTTCACTTTCACTGACTGCAATGTAAAAGGTCAACGACATCTTAATTGTGGCTGAATTTACAATCTTACACTCAGCAACTCGAAAAGAAACTGGTCTAGTCAGTCCAGAGAAATCTTTAAGTCAGCGATTTAAGCATGGGGGAACAAATGTCGACAACAGCAAAAAAAAACAAAGAGGAAGTAAGTATGCAACAGGATACATTGAACAATGCAGTATGGGAAGAGAAGAACATTCACAGAGAGATTCTGTCTACAACAGGGCTGCTATTACACATCATGCTGACATTCCAAAATACTCTGATGAGATTTATTCTCCTCTTTTCCCACTTTTGCTCAGTGCCTGGTATTAAAAGAAAAGCTGAATATCGTAATGCCTGATACTTAAAGCTGGCACTGCCTTTAAGTTGCCATGAACCTTTTGTCAATTTTAGGCCACATACGCACAGTCCTACTTACCATGCATGTTTTTACGATGTACAGTTGTAACTAAGTTCATAAGAGCCTCGCAAACAGTTGCACAATAAACATTGCTAAAACGCCCACTGCAATTTGATATTAGGACAACAGGCAGCGATTGGTTGGTAGCATCTCAAGTCAGAAGGTGGCGGGATTGTATTCTGCTCATGAAGTGAGCACAGAACCTGAGCTGCACTGTCTGAAGTGCTGTCTTTCAGAAGCAGGTAACTTACTGAGGTCCCAGTTGGGTGTGAAAGATCCCATGGCATTATTTAGAGGAAGGTGAGGGTTCCTCTTTGCGCCTTTTGCCAATAATCATCCCACAAACGACATTTAAAGACAGATTTGCTGGCCACCAGATTGCAAATTTGCATATTCTTCCATTGCAACTGAGATGTCCTGTGTTCACCATGTCCTGATAAGATACTGTATTTGAAAAGGAAAGGTCAAATACAAAAGAACAGGGAAATGGAACTAACCAGACTTAAATTATAAGATATAGGAGGCAGGAGAAAAGCACTGAGGTCATTCAACCTACTCCAGCATTCTCTATGATCAAACCACAATTCTGTTTTCCTGCCTGATTCCCATACTATGCAAAAAAAATTCAACTCAGCATCAAACATATCCAATGACCAACATCCACAACCGTCTTGGGCTAGGGAATTCCAAAATTGGGAGGAAATGAGAGGAAATTTCTCCTTATCTCCTTTTCCTGAGATTATAACTCTTGATATTCGACTCTCACGTTGCAAAATTTCTCAGCATCAAACTTGTCAAACCCTTTAAGAATGTTGTGCATTGCAATGAGACCACCTCTGATTATTCAAAATTTCAGAAAGATTTACTTAATTGCTCAAGAGAGATGTCATGAGTGCAGCTCATTACCTGGGGACATATTGAACTTTAATTCCCACTGTATAATTTAAAATGAGAATTGGTGTGGCCAAAATGACTGTGGATATAAATCCAGTGGCTGTCTGGAGAGAGGTGCCCTGGAATGTAACACCTAACAAGATGTCAAGAAAGTTTGATCGGGCTGGATTTTAAGCTGGAGAAATGCACTACAAACTGAATACAGTCATAGAGTCATAGAGATGTACAGCATGGAAACAGACCCTTCGGTCCAACCTGTCCATGCCGACCAGATATCCCAACCCAACCTCGTCCCACCTGCCAGCACCCGGCCCATATCCCTCCAAACCCTTCCTATTCATACACTTATCCAAATGCCTCTTAAATGTTGCAATTGTACCAGCCTCCACCACTTCCTCTGGCAGCTCATTCCATACCCGTACCACCCTCTGTGTGAAAACGTTGCCCCTTAGGAATGGTAATTTGCTGGCGTTATCTTAGACTGTAAACATAATGGGAGAAAGTCAAGCATCGAGATAAGAGACATGTTTTGTGCCTTCCTTTCTCGGTAAATCACAAAAACAAAGGCTAAAGCCGAATATAACTCTGGTCTGTCTATGCTAATGGAAAAAGGTATGCTAGTGGGCTGAGGTACATGCCTATTGTAGCCAGGGTTCCAGCACTGGGGGCTGTAAAAGTCACAGTCAAAGAACATCCCACTGGGCACTCCTGCATTGCAGGTAAAGCAGTCCTTGAAGCCAGCTGACTAGGAAAGCAGTCAATAAGGAAACAGGAGAACAGAAGGACTCTCCCATTCTCAGAGCTGCCAGCCAACCTCCATTGAAATGTCTCCTGACAGGAGGATTTCAACCAACCTGGAAAACTAAAAAAAACTCAAAACTGACTGCTCAAATATCAATGTTCTACCATTATGAATGACACAGGGACTAACCTATATATCTTTTAAATTCTATTTGTTTTTTGGACTCACTTCTCATTTCTAAGATGTGTGTATGTATCTTGCGTTATTATTTCTTCCTGCGCTTAGTAATGAATAATCTCATTTCTTTTGCTAACACAAGAAAGTCGAGTTAAATAGGCTCCATTTAACACATAATTCGATTTGATCTGGGAGAAAAGTATTCACGGGGAGGGGAAAGGTGGGGTAAACCCTTTGTAAGTTAACCTTTTCAAAACCAACCAATGGAGTTGTTAAATAATGGAGAGCTACTTTAGCTCTCCTCATTCAGGAACTTGATTTTGGGGTATCCTGTCTGGAAGCACAATGACCTTGGGGATGCTGTCTGAGATATGGTCGTGACAGAGGATAGAGTGATACTTAAGGCAGCATGTGGTTTGGTGGTTAGCACTGCTGCCTCCCAGCAGCAGAGTCCCAGGTTTGATTCTACCCTCAGGTGACTGTCTGTGTAGGCTTTCTCTCATGGTCCAAAGATGTGCAGGTTAGGTGGATTGGCGGTGCTAAATTGTTCAGGGATGTGCAAGCCAGGGGGATTAACAATTGGAATATAGGATGGGGGTGGGGTGTGCTAGATCTGGGTGGGATGCTCTTTAGAGGGTTGCAGTGGACTTTGTAAACCCTTCCACACTGTAGCGACTGGAAGATTCATCCCAGGAATCAATGTAATGAGCTTTTACTGTTTCATTATAAAGCCAGGGTAATATCTGTCAGGTCAAGGAGTGAACTCATCACTATCCTGCGTATTTCTCTTTCTGAGGGACAATATGATTGTGGTGAACCAATGACCTTCATTATTTACGGCGAGATTCGATGATCTCCCATGAGACACATACAGCAATGAGTATTAGAAAACCAACAGGATTATCTTTGACCTCACAAATGTAAATTTAGATTGTTGGTATTTCGAGCACGTTGCACATCCATCTGCACCATTTTCATAATCAAAGAAACTGACAATTAGCACTTAGTCTGTCCCTAGTAGTCACAATTTTTTTTTCCTCACCTCTATTATTTTAATATCTATAGAGTTTAAAATCTCCTCTGTCCAGGTTATTCTATTCCTAACAGGTAATTTGCAAAGTGCACTTTCTTCCCTACTCAACTGTCTGTCATTTCAGAAGGAGACTTAACTGCTGAGTCAAGTTTCTAAATTACTGAAGCCACAGACGGTTTGGAAATAAGCAGTTTTTTTTTGTACAAGCGCTGTCAATAAACAGAAACTCGCTGCCAGTTCTATTACATTTACTCTGAAGTGCACCCATAAATTATTAACCGCTCGATGCTCGATATTGGATGCCCACTAGAAAATGGTGCCCTGTGGAATGCTGCTCGATATTAAAACACTGTGAATTTTGAATTAATGGATTGAAATTGTGTACAGAAGAGCTGGTCACCTACAAATTTAAAAGTGCGCTGTGGCAGCAAGGCTTGGCATGAATTTAGTGGCATCCTGTTCAGGACATCATCACCTGAGACACACAATTCGTGAACATGGCATGGGATAA
The DNA here is from genome assembly GCF_047496795.1 of Chiloscyllium punctatum. Classification (NCBI taxonomy): domain Eukaryota; kingdom Metazoa; phylum Chordata; class Chondrichthyes; order Orectolobiformes; family Hemiscylliidae; genus Chiloscyllium; species Chiloscyllium punctatum. Next base: position 56,166,084 of record NC_092777.1, read on the forward strand.
TTACCATAGAATCCCTACAGAGTGGAAATAGGCCCTTTGGCCCAACAAATCCACACCAACCCTCCAAAGAGTATGCCACCCAGACCCATTCCTCTATCCTATTACTGCACATTTTACCCCTGACTAATGCACCTAGCCTATACATCGTGGAACACGACAGGGCAATTCAGCATGCCCAATTCACCTGACCTGCACATCTTTGGACTGTGGGAGGAAACCGAGCACCCGGAGGAAACCCATGCAGGGGAGAACCTGCAAACTCCACACAGACAGTCGCCTGAGGCTGGAATCAAACCTCGTTTCCTGGCGCTACGAGGCAGCAGTGCTAACCACTGAGCAACTGTGCATGTAGATATTGGCAGTCCCTCAAAAAACTGACATATCTCAGGGCTCTGAAAGAAAGAAACAATAGGAGACATTTTACAAGCAAGGGGAGGTCACTGTGGGTTGCATGTGGAATAATAAATCCCATCAAAATAAGGTCATGTTGAGATCCAAATATCATCTCACTCACTTCCGGTTTTCCTTAACACATTAGCAGACAGACAGGGGACCCTTGCTCTGTTTTATCTCCACAAGTGCTCTTACACACAACTGAAAACCTTTCTTCTCCCAGCACCAAATCATCCATGGCATTTTCTCATCTATTAACCACCACCAGTAAAACCATGCGTGTTATCCAACTGATTAACGTACACACAAAGACAATTAAGGGTGAAGCAGAACACAAAAGGAGGGGAGGTAGGGCGACAGGATGGGGGCTGGATCGAAATGGAATGGGAAGGGGAGATAAAGCACTGTATACCCCATAGTGCACACCTTTCTCTAAAGGCAGGAGAGGATTGGTGGACTCCACATATTCCCTCTCCAAAGGCACTTGGGTACGAACATAGCCACAGAAGAAGGATAGACAAGAGGATCCTTGGTTCTGTTGGGTAAGTAATTGGCAAAAGCAAATAGATCATTAACTGCAATGATAACCAATCATTCTGGCTTTAACACTGCTTTCTAAGCTCCCAGTGACTTGTGAGGGTCAAGCAAGAAATTGTAAAGAGGAACATTCTTCTCAGGTGACACTGACAGAATGGGAAGTCTTTGAACAGTGAAATTTGCAATAACTCTACAGAGGCCAGTATCCCGTTAACAAGCCCTTTATTTACACACGGAGAGTCCATCACACTGATCCAGCTCTCTCAGAGCCAGTTCTCAGAGTGAACAGAACCTCTGACACTCCTGTTTATATCTGTCAGCCAGGGCTCCCTGATTGGACCAGGTTATGAGTCCCTATGAAGTCCCCCTGGTTGCCCTCGTTACAATCACTACAAAACTGACAGGCTGGGAAGTCTTTGGACAGTGAACCTGAAGAGCTGTGGGCATTTCCTATGTCTTATGGTCTTCTCAGGGAGAAGGTGAGAAAATGAAGGTGAGAAACCTATCAGCCACGATTGGATGGCAGAGCAGATAAGATGGGCCGAATAGCCTCATTTATGCTCTTCAGTCTTTATGGTCTGGGTGAGGGACTGCTGCCCGCAGTGCTCTGTCAGCTGGGCAGGGGACTGTTAACTTCTTGGAAGTCACTTCAGCTGTCCAGCGCTTCACCCACCCTCGGTTTCAGTTCCACAGTGTCAGCCTTCGTGGCCACACAGGAGCGGTTTCTGCTGCTTCGCTTTGCACCTCCGGGAAACAAGAAGAGCAGCAAACCCCAGAAGGATCAGCTGTCTCCTCAGCCACCCCATTCCAGAGGAGAGAAGGTCCAGGTGCAGAGCTCCATGAAGGCATGCCCCCCCCCCCCCCCCCCACAGGGTCCGTGGCAGAGGATCAGTTGTGCCTGAGTCCCAAAGCCTCAGGACGTTCAGGCTTTTTGTAGCACGTTGTTGCTGACAACCACAGCATCCTGGAAAAACAGCATCTTCCCAATAGAGAAGGTGGACACGCATTGTCAGTCACCATCAGGTTGGGTATCACTGATGGGAAATACACATTATCCCAAATAATCATTTTAAATGAGGAATAGATGGATTTTTGCTGGTAACAGGTAGTAAGTGATATGGAGGAGAAAGTGAGGACTGCAGATGTTGGAGATCAGAGCTGAAAATGTGTGGCTGGAAAAGCACAGCAGGTCAGGCAGCATCCAAGGAGCAGGAGAATTGACGTTTCGGGCATGAGCCAGATTCCTGAAGAAGGGCTCATGCCCGAAACGTCGATTCTCCTGCTCCTTGGATGCTGCCTGACCTGCTGCGCTTTTCCAGCAACACATTTTCAGTAAGTGATATGGAGCCAAGGTTGGTGACTGGAGTTCAGTTAAAGAACAGCCAGCATCTCATTCACAGTCACGAAAGGCTGGCGCTTAAAGTCCTCGTTTAAAGTCACTACATTTTAAACCTTGTTTCACTTTAATGTCTATACGTTAATGCGTTTGTGGGGGCCCAAGTCCCGATTGTTTAGAACTCCCCAGGCTTTCAAAATCCATATTTTTAAAAATGAATTTCAAAGCTGCTCCTGCCCTGCTCCCAAGCCCTTGCTCACTGTGTGAGTTCAATTCATACAAATGGCAAGTGGGAGCATTTCAAAAGAACATGGATTGTCAAAGCCAATCCAACGATTCTTCTTCAGAACATTTCTTCACTATCTGGAAGGAGAGTTGCGTCAGACTGGAAATGTTAACTCTGTCTGTCTCTCCTCAGATGCTGCCAGACCTACTGAGTTTCTCTACCACTTGCCATACTTTTTAATCAAAGTGTCTGCAGTATTTTGATTTGACCTAAGTGTAGGTAGCAAGTTACATTTTTCTTTCAGTCTTTAAAAGCTATTTTATTGTAAAAGGTATTCCATGTCAATGTAGGAGCTTAGCAATGTGAAATAATTAAATGTAAAGGGCGAAATGTCTTAATACTTGTTTCTTTTCTACTAATGAAGGGAACCAAAGTGAATATCAACACTGGCTCTGTTGGGAACCAGCGTTTCATTGACAGTTGTTTTACTTAACGTCGTGATTTTCAGAAACAACAACATTTTAAGTGAGGACTTGCTTTGAACTACATTCTAACAGCAAGAAGAACTTCAGAAGTACTTCAATGTCTGTGACATGCATCGGAGGCATTGTAAAAATGCAAGTTGGGTCTATGTATGTAAAATAAAACAAAGTATTCAAGGCTCGAACATTGTAACACTTCCCATCCCTAATTGCCTTTGAGAAGTAAGGGGCATTCCTGACCTGCTGCTGTCCTTGCGGTATAGGTAGACCCACAGTGCTCCAGGGAACACTGAAAGGTGTTCAAGGGCTTTGTCATGGGAAATAGTAAAGCAATGGTGATACAGTTCCAAATCAGGATGTTGTGTGACAGGAGGGGATCTTACAGGCGGTGATATTTCTATGGGGTTAAGGAAGGTGTGTAAGATCCAGGGAAGTGGGGAGTATTCCATCACACTCCTGACTTATAGAAAGTGAGGAGTGCAGATGCTGGAGAGCCAGAGTCGAAAAGTGTGGTGCTGGAAAAACACAGCAGGTCAGGCGGCATCCGAGGACAGGAGAGTAGACGTTTTGGGCGTAAGCCCTGATCAAGGAATTCTGCCCGAAACGTCGACTCTCCTGCTCCTCAGACACTCCTGACTTGTGCCTTTTAGGTGACGGGCAGGTTTTGGGCATCAGAAAGTGAACTACTTGCTCAGAATGCCCTGCGTCTCCCCACCTCTAGTAATCACAACACTTATACAGTTGGTCCACTTCCATTTCTGATTGATGTGGGGAAAATGGGGACGAGAACCCTATCAGCCATGATTGAATGGCCTATCACCTGTTCCATCATGGACGTGGTCAGCCCACAGACACCAACCTGGCGAGGGTGTTGCTCCAGCTGACTGAGCATCACACTATATCGAAAAGGGAGTTCCTACTGCACTCTGACCCTCTTCTCAGCCAGACCCACATCAATCCTTCAACTTTTCAGTGTATTCAGTGTATTACACGCAATGATGAAGCAATGTGACCCTTCTCTCATGGCACCTTTTGGAAGTTCCACACACGATGGGACCCCTTTTTGCCCAGCTTCCTGTTAAGTCACTGGCACTAACATCTGCCTCAGAGATGCCAGTTATCTGGGATCAGAATTTGACCCATCGCTGCAATCACTTCTCATGCATTCCAAATGGTGAATAAATGGTTACAAATGAAATGCAATTGGAGTTTGCAAACACATACTTCTAGTATTTGTCCTTTCAACATTGTATTCACAGGAGATGTGAATCCCATGTATTCATCCATCAAAATGACACCAACTCTTGCCCAGACTGAGCACCATGCCAGCCATTTGCCAGCTGTATTTCACATCTGGAGAACAGCCAGTGATTGGCAGGGAACACAGTTTGTGGGGAACATCCTCAGTACTGGCCTCCCCCTGGATCTCCTAGGTATGCCACCCCCAGCACAGAGACTCTGTGTTCCCTTTACCTTGCACCACTCCAATAGCTCATATCCACCCATTCCACCCCCACCCCCTCAACCATGCGGACAGCCACCACATGGAACCTTGTCTCTATCTGACTCCTAAATATCAACATTACATCTCAATGATGCACTTCTATGCCCCTTGTGAAGGCCACTATGTTGGCCACCCTCAATAACCTCCACCCTCTCATAGCCTAACATGCCCTCCGATGTTCCACAAACCTGCCCCCACCCTGTGCACCTTGAGCTTCCCCCCAGTCACTGTCCTTACTGCCACCTCCACTTATACCTCTCCTTTCCCTCCCAATAGCCTGACTCTCCCACCCTTTCTGGTTCCTCTTCCCTCCTCCTTAATGGTTGATCAATGGATCTCTAAGACAGTATTAACTGACTGATGTCAATGAGTAGCCCCGAGACTGACTAAGCAGTCTGTGCAGTCCCTGATTGACAACACCAATTGTCCCTGACTGCTGCTGTTCTCTCCCTGAACTGCAGTTGGACAGATGCCCTGGAGGTGAGTGGTTTGAGTGAATGACTGACTATAGCCAAGCTCCTGAACTGGTGCAACTGTGCCCATGACTTGTCAGTGCTAGGACCCTTAAACATCAGTAGCTCCCCCACATTGGTCTGCAGACTGGTCCCTATCCAGTTTAGGACATGGCCACTTGTTGAATGAATGTGCAGTGTGTTTAGAGTCACAGCCATAGAGATGTACAGCATGGAATTAGACCCTTCAGTCCAAACTGTCCATGCCGACCAGATATCCCAACCCAATCTAGTCCCACCAGCCAGCACCCAGCCCATATCCCCCCAAACCCTTCCTATTCATATACCCATCCAGATGCTTTTTACATGTTGCAATTGTACCAGCCTCCACCACTTCCTCTGGAAGCTTATGCCACACGCACACCATCCACTGAGTGAAAAAGTTGCCCCTTAGGTCTCTTTTATATCTTTCCCTTCTCACCCTAAACCTATGCCCTCTAGTTCTGGACTCCCCCAACCCAGGGAAAAGACTTTGCCTATTTACCCTATCCATACCCCTCATAATTTTGTAAACCTCTATAAGAACATCCCTCAGCCTCCGATACTCCAGGGAAAACAGCCCCAGCCTATTCAACTTCTCCCTGTAGTTCAAATCCTCCAACCCTGGCAACATCCTTGTAAATCTTTTCTGAACCCTTTCAAATTTCACAACATCTTTCTGATAGAAGGAGACCAGGACTGCATGCATGGCAGATGCTGTAGGTATTAGATGTCCCACACAGCGAGGTGTCAACTCCCACCCTCACCACCCCCCTCACCCTGATGGACAGACTCCTGCTGACAAGCAGCGTGGACACAACACCAACTTGCAGAAGTCAAGTCCTCGATCAGTGAGCTGTCCACAGAACAGTATAACCCCACAGCTCAGAGGGGAGGTTGGTGGTGATGGGTTTGGCAAATGTAAGATGTCAATGTCTGTGGGCATTGCCCTGAGATGCTGTTTGGTCATGGCAGCATGGATGGTCTTTGGAGTATGTGATGAACTAAAGTTGCCAGGTATCTGCGTTGACTTCCATGTCAAGATATCTCAATGTCTAGTTTGTTTGGCATATTTGGTAAAACAGGAAATTGACTATTAATGAGACAAGTTGCTGCATTCAGACCATTAGATATAGGAGCAGGATTCGGCCATTCAGCCCATCGAGTCTGCTCTGCCATTCAATCATGGCCAATACGTCTCTCAAGCCCATCTTCCCATAACCTGCACTTACAATATTCCAGTTGTGTTCTGACCAGAACCTTACATAGTCTCAGCAGCCCATCTTTGCTCTTGTATTCTCACCCTCTTGAAATGAATGCCCACATTGCATTTGTCTTCCTAATTGCCTATTGAACCTGTATGTTAACCTTAAGAGAATCCTGAACAAGGACTCCCAGGTTCCTTCGTGCTTTTGATTTCCGGAGCCTTTCCCCATTTTGAAAACAGTCTAAAATGCATAACCTGACACTTTCCCACATTGTATTCCATCAGCCATTTCTTTGCCCACTGCCTCACCTGTCCAAATCTTCTGCAGCCTTCCTATTTTATCAACACTACCTGTCCCTCCACCTATCATTGTGTCATTTGCAAACTTTGCTGTAAGAACCTCAGTTCCTTCAACCAGATCGTTAATGAGAAGAGCTGTGATCCCAATACTGATCCCTGCCGAACTTCACTGGTCATCAGCTGCCATCCTGAAAAAGATCCCTGTTTTCCCACTTCTGCCTTCTGCCAGTCAGTCAATTCTCTATCCATGCCAGTACCTGACCCCAACACCATGGGCTCTCATCTTATCTAACAGCCTTCTTTGTCTGGAAATCCAAATAGGTCACATCCACTGGCTCTCCGTTGTCTAACTTGCTTGTTACCTGCTCAAAGAATTCTAACACATGTATCAGGCATGACCCCCACCTGACAAAGCCATGCTGTTCCAGCCCTACTTTACCAAGCACTTCCAAGTACTCTGCGACCTTATCCTTAATAATTGACTCCAAAATATTACCAACAACCATGATCAGGCAAACAGTCCTAAAGTTTCCTGTCTTCTGCCTCCTTCCCTTCTGTGGTGTTACAGTCGTCATTTTCCAGTCCTCTGGGACCTTCTCTGACTCCACTAACAAGATGTTCAATGAGCCAGAATCCCCCATTAATTAGCGACTCACCGTTGCCTAGTGAAAACTCACTTGGAAAATGCATAAAAGGTGGAACAAGATCTCCCTGATGTTCAGCCAAATTTCAATTCTGCCATTGCCCACAGACTCTTATAAGAAAAGATATAAAAGAGACTTAAGGGGCAGCTTTTTCACGCAGAGGGTGGTACGGGTATGGAATGAGCTGCCAGAGGATGTGGTGGAGGCTGGTACAATTGCAACATTTAAGAGGCACTTGGATGGATATATGAATAGGAAGGGTTTGGAGGGATATGGGCCGGGTGCTGGCAGGTGGGACTAGATTGGTTTGCGATATCTGGTCGGCATGGACAGATTGGACCGAAGGGTCTGTTTCCATGCTGTACATCTCTATGACTCTATTTCACTAAATTATTTCATTTTTTTCTTCAAAATAGTGCCAAGGAATCTTACATGGCCATCCAAGTGAGTAGCTGAGACTTCAGTTTAATGCAGCACCTCCAACAGTGCAAGGCTCGCTCGGTCACTGCCTTTTGCCCTCATGTACTGGATGTGACTTTGACCTGTCCTAGCTAACTTTGCTCTCTGACTACAAACATTGACCTCCAATGGCCTCCTGCCCGACTGACACTGGGGCAGAACTCCCCAGCTCCCACTAAACTGTACAGTTGCTGGGGATGACCAGTCTCAGCTCCTGCTGGTTGTTGGCGAGAAATGGAAGGACAACATGATCCTGCAGATCATGCAGCAGAATTTACTCAAGTCCAATTTTGTCCCATTCTTTAGCCCAATCCATTCCTCTCCATTCCTGCCCCCCCCCAAACTAGCCACTCCCACTTGTCCCCCAGTGTCCCTGTAAACATCAGGTGAGAATTAGGGTCCAGTCATATTTAAACAAGAGACAAATGATAGAGGACGGTGCTTTGGAATGATACCTCCACAGTATGACTACCTCATAATTAAAACATTGGACAACTGATAGACAGGCTGAGATTAAATGTCTCTTCAAATCTTAGAGTATTAATCATAGAGCCGTACAGCTCAGAAACAGACCCTTCGCTCCAACCAGTCCATGTTGGACAAAATCCCAAACTAAACCAGTTCCACCTGCCTGCTCCTGGCCCATATGCCTCCAAACCTCTCCTATTCATGTATCCATCCAAATGTCTTTTAAACATTGGAATTTCACCCACATCCACTACTTCCTCAGCAAGTTCATTCCACATGCAAACCACTCTCTGTGTAAAATATTTGCCTCTTACATCTTTTAAATCTCTCTCTGCTCACCTTAAAAATGTACCCCCCCCCCAAGTCTTGAAATTCCCCAACTGTTAAACAGCTCCTCCCATCCCTCCAAATGTTGTGAAAAAGGTTAAAGGATATATAAACAAAGAAGTGCTCTTGTACTGCAGTGGTAGTGTCCTTACCTCTGAGGGTGGTGACCAAGATTCAACTTCCACCTGCCCCAGAGGTATATACCTGAACAGAGTGACTGGAAAGTATCCAAAAAGATCAGTGAGGTGAGTAACAACTAGGAAATCTCCAATCTTATCCCCTCAAGCTACCTGAGCTGATCCTGGAGGTCACACCAACCTCAAACAGGACTGATTTTAAATTTTTCAAAAGTATCTTAACCCAGTGAGGTACTGACTGTGGTGAAATTAACATTCATTCCACACAGTTCTTTAATGTTTTCCACATGCTCAGTTTACAACTGAAAATCTGCATCTTCCACAAAGCTCTCCATTAATATTTTAAAACAGTGTTTAAAAAAAGAAACCCTGCATTGATGTGCACTGATAGTAACTGGGAAATAATACAAAGAATATATCCTTTCTTACCATATAATTAAAGTAACAATTAGATAATGTTCCTTTCTATGAGGTTTTGAGTGGGTATGAAATATCTGAACAGATAATTATAGCGATCAGGCAACCACCGATATAACAACAATCATTGTCTTTCAAAAAGAGTTAGTTCGATTGAAATGGATGAAAGAATTTTATGAGGTGTGACAGGGTGCTGCATCACTGCTAGTCTTTAATTAGCTACAGGTCAGTAAATCTAAATATACCCATGGCTAAAAGCATAGAGCCAATTTTGTGCCACAAATATCTGTGCACTAATTGCACACAGAATTGGAAATCTGGAAGTTTGCTAATGCTTGTAAACGGGAGATAAGGTAGGCACGGATTTTTTATATTGCTGTCGTTTTGTTGATGGATTGGATTTTCTTTTCAATTTCCATCCACCCTCTATTGGGTTAATTTCTCTACACCTCCCCCCTCCCCCCCAACCCACCCCAACTGTTAACATGTCCACTCTGCACAGTTCTATAAAACGCAGAATACTGTGCTTTCTAAACCCCCCTTGTACGGAGGGATATGCGCCAGGAGCAGGCAGGTGGAACTGGTTTAGTTTGGGATTTTGTCCAACATGGACTGGTTGGAGCGAAGGGTTTGTTTCTGAGCTGTATGGCTCTATGATTAATACTCTAAGATTTGAAGAGACATTTAATCTCAGCCTGTCTATCAGTTGTCCAATGTTTTAATTATGAGGTAGTCATACTGTGGAGGTATCATTCCAAAGCACCGTCCTCGATCATTTGTCTCTTGTTTAAATATGACTGGACCCTAATTCTCACCTGATGTTTACAGGGACACTGGGGGACAGGTGGGAGTGGCTAGTTTGGGGGGGGGGGGGGGGGGGGGGGCAGGAATGGAGAGGAATGGATTGGGCTAAAGAATGGGACAAAATTGGACTTGAGTAAATTCTGCTGCATTTATCTGCAGGATCATGTTGTCCTTCCATTTCTTGCCAACAACCAGCAGGAGCTGAGACTGGTCATCCCCAGCAACTGTACAGTTTAGTGGGAGCTGGGGAGTTCAGCTCCAGTGTCAGTCAGGCAGGAGGCCATTGGAGATCAATGTTTGTAGTCAGAGAGCAAAGTTAGCTAGGACAGGTCAAAGTCACATCCAGTACATGAGGGCAAAAGGTAGTGATTGAGCGAGCCCTGCACTGTTGGAGGTGCTGCATTAAACTGAAGTCTCAGCTACTCACTTGGATGGCCATGTAAGATTCCTTGGCACTATTTTGAAGAAAAAAATGAAATAATTTAGTGAAATAGAATCATAGAGATGTACAGCATGGAAACAGACCCTTCGGTCCAATCTGTCCATGCCGACCAGATATCGCAAACCAATCTAGTCCCATCTGCCAGCACCCGGCCCATATCCCTCCAAACCCTTCCTATTCATATACCCATCCAAGTGCCTCTTAAATGTTGCAATTGTACCAGCCTCCACCACATCCTCTGGCAGCTCATTCCATACCCGTACCACCCTCTGCATGAAAAAGCTGCCCCTTAGGTCTCTTTTATATCTTTTCTTATAAGAGTCTGTGGGCAATGGCAGAATTGAAATTTGGCTGAACATCAGGGAGATCTTGTTCCACCTTTTATGCATTTTCCAAGTGAGTTTTCACTAGGCAACGGTGAGTCGCTAATTAATGGGGGATTCTGGCTCATTGAACTTCTTGTTAGTGGAGTCAGAGAAGGTCCCAGAGGACTGGAAAATGACGACTGTAACACCACAGAAGGGAAGGAGGCAGAAGACAGGACACTTTAGGCCGGTTTGCCTGATCACGGTTGTTGGTAATATTTTGGAGTCAATTATTAAGGATAAGATCGCAGAGTACTTGGAAGTGCTTGGTAAAGTAGGGCTGGAACAGCATGGCTTTGTCAGGTGGGGGTCATGCCTGATACATGTGTTAGAAATCTTTGAGCAGGTAACAAGCAAGTTAGACAACGGAGATGTGATCCATTTGGATTTCCAGAAGGCCTCTGACAAAGGAGGCTGTTAAATAAGATGAGAGCCCATGGTGTTGGGAGCAGGTACTGGCATGGATAGAGAATTGACTGACTGGCAGAAGGCACAAAGTGTTCGGCCTGAATCTCTGCTCACCAAGCAGATCTGGGAAAATAGCTGGCCCCATAAATCCAACTTGAGAGAAGGTGCCCACAGACAGTCAGATTTTTATGCTGGGGGGAGTCCGGTGACAATGGGAAATCTGTCCCACCCTCCATTCTTTGGAAGAGTTCCAAGACAGCCCCAATCACCTGGGGGATGGGTGGGGGGTGAAGTGAGGGGATGGGTGGATGCAGAGGTGGGCAGTTGGAAAGATCCACCTCAGTGTTGCACGATTTTCTTGCTGCTGTTAAACAGACTGCCCTCAGCTCCTCCCTATCCCTGTCAACCCATGCCACCTCACACCCTCCCCATAGTCACCCACACAGAACCTCTCACACCCTCTATGCCCACCACCCTTTAGAGCACCAAGCCAACTGAGTGCCAACTCATGGCTCCCACTCAACTACTCTTTTCCCTTACACCCTCCATGCCAACACACCCACTGTGGGTAAACCTCAGCATCTAGGCTTATTCCCATCAGTACAGTTCTTCTCACCCGATAGTTGTGTCCCTAAAGGTCAAGTTGGTGGGTGAGAATCATGGGAACCACCATCCACCACCCTTGCACCCACCCGCCCAACCCCTCCCCTCCCAATCCTCCCCCCCCCCCACCCCTCATAAAGTTCACACAATCATAAAGAGTTATACAGTCCTATAGCACAGAGACAGGCCCTTTAGCCCAAACTGGTCCATGCTGACTGAATTGTCCGTCCACACTAACCCTATTTCCCTGCACTTGGCCCATATCCTTCTAATCCTTTCCTATCTATGTATTTGTCCAAATGCCTTTTAAATGTTGGTAATGTGCCCACCTCAACCACATCCGCTGGCAGCTCATTCCACACCACCCTCTGTTTAAAAAGGTTGCCCCTCAGGCTCCCTTTTATTCTTTCCTCTCTAACCTTAAACTGATGCCCTCTAGTCCTCAATTCCCCAACACTGGAATTCACCCTATCCATGCCTCTCATGATCTTATATCCCTCTATAAGGATCCTCCTCAGTCTCCTATGCTCTAAAGAAAAAAGTCCTAGCTTGTCCAACCTCTCCCTATAACTCAGAGCATTGAGTTCAGGCAACATCCTTGCAAATTTCTTCTGCACCCTTTCCAGTTTAATGTTTTTTTTTTCCTTTATTCTTTGTTACCCAGTGCTAATTACCTTGAACTGCTGTGGCTTGCTCGGCCTTTTCAGAGAGCAGTGAAGAGTCAATCATATTACGGTGGAGTTGGTATCACATGTAGGCCAGACCAGCTAAGGACAAAGGGCATCAGAGAACCAGATGGGTTTTAACAGATATCAATGATCAATCTCATGGTCAACATGACTTCACATCCAGATTCATTAACTGGATTTTTGTCCCACCAGCTGCCATTGTGTAATAGGTCAATTCATAGCTCTATGGCTTTCTGGATTCCTAGCCTCATGATATCCTCACTCTGCCATCATTTCTGTGGCTGAATGTGTTACCTTAGCAACACAAAGCAGATTCTGAAAACAACGTGTATTGGTTGGAACAAGCGATGGCGATTTGTTCGGGAGGGGGTGAAGGTTAGGGGTGGGTGAGTGGGAGAGCTGAGAGGGCAGGTTGGGGGGAGAGGTGAGGGGGGCAGGTGGGGGGGGCGAGGTGAGGGGGCGGGTGTGGGGGAGAGGTGAGGGGGCGGGTAGGGGAGAAGTGAGGAAGTGTGTGGGGGGAGAGGTGAAGGGGGGTTGGGGGAGAGGTGGGTGGAGGGGAAGAGGTGAGGGCACGAGTGGGCGGAGAGGTGAGGGGATGGGTGTGGGGGGAGAGGTGAGGGCACGGGTGAGCAGAGAGATGAGGGGGTGGGTGTGGACGAGAGGTGAGGTGGCGGGTAGGGGAGAATTGAGGGGGCGGGTCGGGGGAGAGGTGAGGGGGTGGGTAGGGGAGAGGTGAGGGGACGGGTGTGGGGGGGAGAGATGAGGGGGTGGGTGTGGACGAGAGGTGAGGTGGCGGGTAGGGGAGAATTGAGAGGGCGGGTGTGGGGGGGAGAGGTGAGGGGGTGGGTGGGGGAGAGGTGAGGGGACGGGTGGGGGAGAGGTGAGGGGGCTGATGGGGGAGAGGTGAGGGTACTGGTGGGGGAGAGGTGAGGGGGCTGGTGGGGGAGAGGTGAGGGGGCTGGTGGGGGAGAGGTGAGGGGGCTGGTGGGGGAGAGGTGAGGGGACGGGTGGGAGGAGAGGTGAGAGGGCAGGTGGGGGGAGAGGTGAGGGGACTGGTGGGGGAGAGGTGAGGGGACTGGTGGGGGAGAGGTGAGGGGGCAGGTGGGGGAGAGGTGAGGGGGCTGGTGGGGGAGAGGTGAGGGGACGGATGGGGGGAAAGGTGAGGGGACGGGTGGGGGAGAGGTGAGGGGGCTGATGGGGGAGAGGTGAGGGGACTGGTGGGGGAGAGGTGAGGGGGGCTGGTGGGGGAGAGGTGAGGGGACTGGTGGGGGAGAGGTGAGGGGGCTGGTGGGGGAGAGGTGAGGGGGCAGGTGTGGGGGAGAGGTGAGAGGGCAGGTGGGGGGAGAGGTGAGGGGGCTGGTGGGGGAGAGGTGAGGGGACTGGTGGGGGAGAGTTGAGGGGACTGGTGGGGGAGAGGTGAGGGGGCTGGTGGGGGAGAGTTGAGGGGACTGGTGGGGGAGAGGTGAGGGGGCTGGTGGGGGAGTGGTGAGGGGGCAGGTGTGGGGGAGAGGTGAGGGGGCAGGTGTGGGGGAGAGGTGAGAGGGAAGGTGGGGGGAGAGGTGAGAGGGCAGGTGGGGGGAGAGGTGAGGGGGTGGGTGGGGGAGTGGTGAGGGGGCAGGTGTGGGGGAGAGGTGAGGGGACTGGTGGGGGAGAGGTGAGGGGGCTGGTGGGGGAGAGGTGAGGGGGCAGGTGTGGGGGAGAGGTGAGAGGGCAGGTGGGGGGAGAGGTGAGGGGACTGGTGGGGGAGAGGTGAGGGGACGGGTGGGGGGAGAGGTGAGGGGACTGGTGGGGGAGAGGTGAGGGGACGGGTGGGGGAGAGGTGAGGGGGCTGGTGGGGGGAGAGGTGAGAGGGCGGGTGTGGGGGGGAGAGGTGAGGGGACGGGTGGGGGGAGAGGTGAGGGGGTGGGTGGGGGAGTGGTGAGGGGACAGGTGGACTGGGGATGGGGGGGGGGTCGTCCTTGCTGATAATGCTCAGATTATCTATCAAAACAAGTCTTATCAACGAGATGCAATTCCACTGAACTGAGGCCACTGTGTTCTCTGTGATTACAGTGGCAGTTCTCTGCAGATACTGGCACAGAAAGCAGAACACAGCAGCTGCGTTTGGGTGTGCATCTTTGCTCATCTGAAATCAAGTAAACAACCAGCCTCATCAAAGACAGTCACTGTGACAAAGCAACCCTGTAGGATGGGAGATGATGGTGTCTTGCCCAGCCAGTTTGTACAGCCAATGTTAATTTGTGAAATTCAACATTGATGTTTTTAAACAAGAACCCTCTTCCTTTCTCAATCTACATTCATTTAATGCTTTAATGTTTCTGAACACTTGACTCTCACCCACAAAGGGCAGGAGTTGGAGTCCTCTGGCTGGCTGACCTTTGCCTCTCATCTGTTCTCATACGGCCAACTCGAAGGGTCCTTTTATCTCAGACTGGGAAAGCAATGAACATGATTGTTAGGCAATTCATTGACGGTGGTGTCTGCAAAATAAAAACAGAACAATAAAAACAGAACAAAGGGAGAATGAAAAGAATCTAGTCACTGCTCTCCTCTTTTCTCCCCTGCTCTCCCCCTACTCCCCCCCCCCCCCCCACCACAGTTTGTCAGGTGGGTCATCCATGGCTCAGTTGGCAGCACTCTGACACCAGCCTTGTGGGTTCAAGTCCCACCCTGGGACACACTCCAACACTCTGCTATCAGAAAGAACGGTCCCTGTTGGGGTTGCTGATGAGATGACAAACTGAGGTCCTACCTGCCCTCTCAGGTGGGAATCACACGCTCAGTGGTGTCATTTCGAAAACCAACAGCTCCCTGACCAATAGCTGTCCCTCATGAAAAATCACAAAAAAGAAGTGGACTCTGATTGTTGGAACCTTGCTGTCTGCAAGAGCGTACTGTGCCATCTTTCCTATTCTACAATCATGACTGTATTTTATTGGCTGTAATTTGGCTCATTTACCGATAGTGATGTTAGCTGTAGTTATTTCACATCGGACGCATAGGAGGAGAAGCAGGAGTGGGCCATTCAGCCCTTTGAGTCTGCTTTCCCATTCAATATGATCATGACTGATCGTACAACTCATTACCCTTGTTATCCCCATTTCCCTCCCCACACTCTTTGATCCATTTAGCCTTAGGAACTATGTCTAACTCCTTCCTGAAAACATTTAATGATTTGACATAAGTCGGTTTCTGTAGCAAAGATTCCACTGGTTCACTGCTGTCTGGGTGAAGAAATGTGTCCTCATCTCCCTCCTAAATGGCCTAGCCCATATCCTTAGACTGTGACCCTGGTTCTGCACTCCCCAGACATCGGGAATATCTGAGCTGTGTTTATCTTGTTAGAATTTATCGCTCATTCTTCTAAACTCAACGTGAACCTGAACTAAATACAATTGGAAGTCCATTAGATCTTTAGTCTCCCTGTTAAACTGTGCCAATTCTTTAATATCCATTTCCCACGTGTGAACTCACACATTGGGCAATAGACAAGAGATAGTGAGCACTCACTTTATTGGAGCTATTGTTTGTACCAACGTGAGAACATTACTCAACGTGTCAGAAATGATCTGGTGTAACCCCTAGGTGAACAATACAGTGTTACACACCTTCCTGAGGTGTTCTGATTAAACCCCCTACAACCACTTTGAAAATACACAAATAAGAGAAGGAAGCCAAAACATTTTATCCTGTCTCATGTTATACAATCTGTTCCCAGCCGCAAGAATTGAAGAGCAAATTCTGACCTTTTCAGATTGATCTCATTTGAGGAAAGCCTAACGGTAAATGGAACCAAAAAAAAACTACTGCAAGCAAAGCTAGTTTCAGACTCAGGCTCCTGGATGTCATTGAATAATGCAGGACCAGGATTGATGTCTATCATTAATTCTTGCTTCAATATTATTGTTTTGCATATTGTACAACTTCAGGGAGATCAATTGCAGTCAAACCTTATTAAGATCAGCTGTTCTTTTCATTGATTTTATGAAGATCCCATTCCATCAGGATTTAAATTTGCAAGTTTGAAATTTAATTTTGATCTACAGTCATATCCCTGAGTCAATCTATTTATATTGACAACTAGACCAGCAAACATTGCTGTATTATTGATAATGATATTACATGAGCATTCCAAGATTTTGGATCAGTGAATCAAATAACATATGATAGACCTAACCGAGGAATAACTAATAAATGTCTTTACATTATGCCTAATACAGTATATAACAAAGAAATAAAATGGACAGTAAACCAATGGGGAAGTTAGGGCAGATGATGAACATCTTTAATGGGATGTGAATGTCAGTGGTATGAGTTGTTGGCCTTCATTACTGATCCTTGAACTGATAGGCTTGCTGGGCAATTTCAGAAGGGGAGGCAATGGGCTACTGTACTATCACTGGACTATTAATCCAGAGACGCCAGGATTGCCCTGGGAACACAGTTCAAATCTCACCACTGAAAATGTGTTGCTGAAAAAGCGCAGCAGGTCAGGCAGCATCCAAGGAGCAGGAGAATCGACGTTTCGGGCATAAGCCCTTCTTCAGGAATGAAGAAGGGCTTATGCCCGAAACGTTGATTCTCCTGCTCCTTGGATGCTGCCTGACCTGCTGCGCTTTTCCAGCAACACATTTTCAGCTCTGATCTCCAGCAACTGCAGTCCTCACTTTCTCCTCAAATCTCACTACGGCAGGCAGTGGAATTTAAATTCACTGAAAGAAAAATCCGGAATTAAGAGTCTAACGATGACCATGAATCCATTGCTGATTGCTGGAAAAACCCATGTGGTGTCCTTTAGGGAAGGAAACTGCCATCCTTACCTGGTCTGGCCTACCTGTGATTCCAGACCCACAACAAGGTGGTTGCCTCTTAAACTAATCTCTGGGCAATTAGGGAAGGACGACAAATGCTGGTCTAGCCAGCACTGCCTTCATCCCACGAACAAACAAAACTCATCAAACTCATTGCCATTGTTCTGGAGCCACAAGTGGGTCAAACTGGTCAGACTGCTTCCTTTCCCTACAGGGCACTGGTGAACCAGATGGGTTCTGTTGAATAACAAGTGACAATGGTTTCATAATCACAGCAAGGAAGGATCTTGTCGTGGGAGAGTCTCTTGGATGTTGGCTGAAGTTTGCCAACAGGGCAGCAAAGAGATGACCAAACGTCAAAGGCAAAGGCATTGAGAGATTAAGGAGTGCAAAGGAAGGTCTTACGACTGGAGGAAGTTACAGAGGTGGAATTGGGTGAAGCCAGGGAAGGGATGCAATGATGAGAACATTCCACTCAAATTGTTTGGGCTGGACAAGGACTATCAATAGTCAACAGCTATCAGAATGAGGGGAAGGGGAGTTGTTTAGTGTTATGAGTAATTCTAGCCAGAGAAGTAGTTGTGGGAGAGTGCAAGTGTATGAAGAATCTCACAATTTCTCTCAGACTCCCAGGACATGTTCCCTTGAGTGCAATCATCCTTGGTCTCTAGATCCATGAGGTAGGAAGAGCTTTACAAGGTGAGATGATATCTTGCTAGTTGCTATTTTTGTCTGGCCAGCCAGATCTTTCAGGAAAATTTCAACCCCTGGAGCTTCAGATTTCTTGGCCTGGAGTCCCATAGTTTTCTGGAAATCTCATTACTCACCATCCATGCAAAAATGCCTCAAGCGACAAAATTCAAGACTTAAATTGCCATGCGTTGTATTCATGGAGGGCCACATGTCATGTTGCAACTAAGCGAACCAAACACGGTGAATGCAATGAGAAGACAAGGGAGGACATTTTTAAAGTGAAAGGCAGGATGTTTAGAGCGGATTTGAGGAAAAGAGCTTTCACCCAGAGGGTGGTGGGGTCTGACATGCACTGGCCCGTAGTTGAGATGGGTAATGTCACAAACTTCAAAAGGTACACGGATAAACACTCAAACTGTTGTAATGTTCAAAGCAATGGGCCAAGAGTTGGGATGTGGGACAGGTATAGGCAGTCATGTAGTTTGGTGGTACAGATTCGATCAGCAAAATGGCCTCTCCTGCACCGAATAATTTTATGATTCTACGCAGTTGGAAACTCGCTCATTTCACTCAGAAAAACCCAAGTGTATGTTTTGGCCTTTGGGTAAATATGGTTTGCTCCTCTGATAACTGACCTGCAGACCGCACAGCTTCCTCTGAATCTCTGCATCCACTTGGCTCTTCCAGCTAATTGGCACTGCCTCGATCTGCGTTTGACATAAATCCCAGAGGGAATGCCTGACCCATTATGAACAGATACTAAAATACTCTTTGAAGCTTTGCAACTTATGCTTTGTGACATAGCATGACAAACTCACAATCTGTAACAGTCTTCGATGAAAGCAGTGAGAAATAGCTAAACATCGTTGCACAAAAGTGACAATTCTTTCAAAACAATTATTTCATGTTTTCGGTATTTTAAAGAGAATGAACACTGAAGCATTGAGCACAGTGGAGCAAGTTTGTTGACCTCTGAGCCTGACTCTCTGTTCCTATAAAATAATGCTCTGACCTGGAGTTATATTCTGTTCAACATTTAACCCATGACGCATAACTTAATGTACCCTATCTTTCATATCACTGCTCAGATAGACCTTGGAACTTTCAAGATGGAAATAATAGATTCTTATGAGGCTTTGTGTCAGACAATACACCAACAATTGCAGGGAAAACAGAATCAATGAGTGAATGTCCTAATTCAATTTCTAAGTTCCCTAGTGAAAGAGGTAATATTATAGATGTTAAACTCTGCGGTAGGTTAATTCTGTGTGGGTTTGTGTTTATGTATCTGTGTGTGTCTTCATGGGCTTTGTGTGCCTGTGCAATTATGTATATGACTATGCTGGTTTGTGTCTGTGCATGTTTAGAATTAGAATCCCTGCAGTGTGGAAACAGGCCCTTCAGCCCAACAAGTCCACACCAACCCTCCAAAGAATAACCCACCCAGACCCATTCCCCTACCCTATATTTATCCCTGACTAATGCAACTAACCTACACATCCCTGAACAATTTGAGCAATTTAGCATGGCCAATCCACCTAACCTGCACATCTTTGGATTGTGGGAGGAAACCCACACAGACACAGGGAGAATGTGCAAGCTCCACACAGACAGGTGCCTGAGGCTGGAATCAAACCCAGGTCCCTGGTGCTTTGAGGCAGCAGTGGTAACCACTGAGCCACCAAGCCACCCACAGTGTTTCCTATGTAGATTTCTATCTGCTTGTGTGTGTAGGGGGACTTGGGGGTGTGTGTCTTGGTTTGTTTGTGTGTATCTGGGTGGATTTGTGTGCCTGTTAGGGTTTGTGTGAGTATGTGTGGTTTGGTATGTGTGTGGGTGTGTGTATGTGTCTGGGGGCTTTTGTATGCATGTAGGTTGGTGTGTGTACGAGTTTGTTCCTGTGGGTTTGTGTGTGCTGGTACTTGTGTGTGTGGGTTTGTGCATGTGTGG
Organism: Chiloscyllium punctatum; assembly: GCF_047496795.1. Classification (NCBI taxonomy): domain Eukaryota; kingdom Metazoa; phylum Chordata; class Chondrichthyes; order Orectolobiformes; family Hemiscylliidae; genus Chiloscyllium; species Chiloscyllium punctatum. The sequence goes on from NC_092777.1 coordinate 56,185,777, forward strand.
GTTTATGTGCATTTGTGTGTACATATGTGGAAGAGTGTAACTTGGACCTTGTGCACAAACTTGACTTAAAATGTGACATGATTCAAGGGTAAAAATACACTAAGGAATGAAAATGGTGTCACGTTGAAGCTGTAAACAGTTAGTTTGCTGCTTTAATGGCTCCTGGAGTTGAACACATTCAATTAATATCTTTCTTTTTGTGTGTCTTCCTCCCCACTCCCAAGTGTAAGAACTGCAGCCAATTACCTTGCAGCTGAAAATTTTCAACCGTCTCACAAATCGTTGTCACGAGATGTGAAATTATCAATTTTGTGCCCATTCCCTCCGATTTTCCCTCTCAGCTATGAGTGCCCAGTCTTGAAATGATTCAGAGTTGCCACACAGTGTGACCACCGTGCTCTGTACCACCCAGGGAGAGAAACTCAAGGGAACCTTTCTTTCCTTGCTCAAAGACTTCAGGCTTGTGTTTAATACAAATCTCTTGGACAGCTCTCTGTTCAGTAACTAATTCAGCACCAACTCTGTGTACGGGACAATGCTTTGTCCGTAAGTGGGATTGGCTGCAATTGTACTCCTGGGACAGAGCTGACACGGCAACTTTTGGTACTGGTCATGATTGTGCTTGGCGCTTAAATCAGAAATCTCTCAAGTTAGTCCAAGGCATCCTAACAAAGGTCTACTGTTACAGTTCACAGCAGCCTTTGGAGAACACAGAAAAGGAGGCAGCTCTATGACTGTGACCTCACTGGAAAAGTACTAATGTGACTTGTTTAAGACATCTCAATACTCCAAAGTCACTTCTGCCCTGATGTCAATCTCTGAAGTGAGTTAGCATCAACAATGCCACAGGGAAGGGTCCATTTATCAGTTTTCTTCCTCCTGTTACTTGACTGCACGTGTGTGTGTGTGTGTGTGTGTGTGTGTGTGTGCGTGCTGTGGAGTGCTTTGACCAAGGCAAGTAACAATAAAAGCATGCGATTTAAACTTTGTACTACCATTTTAAAGCCTAACGAGTTTGAGTATTATAGGATTGTTCAGTTAATATGGAAAATGATTTTTTTTTAGCACCATTCTAGCCTGCTGTAACTTGACAGAGGATTAGCATTTCTGTCAAACTTCCGATGAAGAGAAACTGCAAAGTGTTTGAGATTGTCCACAATTCTAACCTGCTGCCAGGAAGCCCATTAAGAATTCAGGATTTATACATGCAACTGGCATCCTGTGCAATAACCACTTGGACCGGGTGGCTAGGAATCAATACGCTGGGACACCTGCCGAAGTGAAAGATCAATGAACATTGGGCCTGCCAAATGGGAATGAGAGGAGCATAAGTTCTCATCAATGGACCTTACCATTCACATAACAGATACCTCAACAGGAAATCACAACTACTTCAGGCACCTCATAACAGAAGAACTCATTCTTTGTTGCACAAACAAAGCAATATTGTAATCGTAAGACCCCTGTGCAAACACCCAGCTATGATTCATATAAAACCCAAGTCCTTCCTGAAACAATGACACCACAACAGGGAGTGGTAAGAGGATACACAGGACTGCAATCTACAGATTGTTGCTCTGTACTGATTCTGACCAGGGCAATACTCTTGCTCTTGATATTAGGAGGTTGGCTAGCTCAGTTGGCTAGATAGCAGAATGATACCAACAGCGTGGGTTCAATTCTCACATCGCTAAGGTTACCATCAAGGCCCCACCATCTCAACAGCTCCACCCACCTGAGGTGTGGTGACCCTCAGGTTGAACTACCATCTCTCTCTAAAGAGAGATCAGGATTATGGAGCTGCAGTGACTTTACTGAGTCTTGTTCTCAACATTTCGGACATTACAATCTCTAGCAGCTTCTCAGATGTGCTTCAGACTGACCCACAGAGAAAGTGATTTTACGGCAGAAAATCACATTTGCTTGGAGGAGGGACAGCAACCGATTCCAGACTGAAGAAGGGCCACTGGCCACAAAACATTGACTCTGTTTCTTTCCCCACAGCTACTGAGTTTCCATTTGTGTGTGTAACTCTGCTGTCATTGGATTTAAAGTAGCAAAGCTGATCGGGGCAATTAATATTACAATAAGGAGACCTTAAAAATTCTGATGAAACAGAATTATCTAAATAGGAGAAAGTGAGAACGACAGATGCTGGAGATCAGTGTGGTGCTGGAAAAGCACAGCTAGTCAGGCAGCATCCAGGGAGCAGGAGAGTCAATGTTTCGGCCAGTTGTGATGAAGAGCTTATGCCTGAAACATTGATTCTCCTGCTCCTTGGATGTTGCCTGACCAGCTGTGCTTTTCCAGCACCACATAATGATCTACATCGATCTGATATGCCTTGCCCAAGCACTGCAGCTCTCTCCAGCACAGATTCACAAACTGCTCTGAAGTAAGATCAGAATGTTCCAGGTTCCAGTGTGGCTGCACCTTCACTGTAAATCGCACAGAAATCAAAGGCACTGCAATGAGTCCCACTGTTGCTTCAAACACATATCAAGTGGATTGATTCCTGGGATATATTCCGCGGAGTTTGCAAGACTGACAGTTGATCGAACTGTATAAAATTCTTTCAAGAGGACAAATATTGTGAGGCTAGGCTGCATTAGACATGCTGCCAGTTGGGGGGAGTGTGGTGGTGGGGTGTTAGGGGGCGTAAGTGAAATAGGTCAGGTGACCATCCCACCACATTTCCACTCACCCCACTAAAGGCTGGGGTGGGGGGGGGTGGTGGTGTGGTGGAATGAAATCAGCAGTTAGCCTATCATCTGCAAGTTAATACTTAAAAGTCAATTGAGCCCAAATCATAAGATAGCTGGCATGTGCAGACAGGTTTTGTTTAAAGTTTTTAAAATTGCAGGAAGGGTGCGGGGATAGAAACATGGAAAACAGGAGTAGGCCATTCAGCCCTTTGAGCCTGCTCCGCCATTCAATATGATCATGGTGATCGTCTAGCGCAGACCCCATTCCTACTTACCCCCCCCCCCCCCCACCCCCGTTCTCTTTGAGCTCTTTAGCCCCAGGACCTATCTGTGCAGGCTGCCCCTTGCACATCATGTGCACCCTCCTGTTCCCACATATCCAGAAGGTAGTAACCAATTCCACCCGACACTTCAAAACCCAGAGCCCAAGGTGGGCAAACCCTTCCTACTCAAAGCTCCCTAATAACTCGGCCAACCCAACTCCCTTAAAACTGGGGCACTCCTCATGAAATTCCCACAGTTGCAGCTGTGCCAACCATGAAACTACACAAGAGGACCAGTAAAAACCAGGGATAGGGTGGAGGAAATGACACGGGAGTTGGATTTACTGGTCATGCCAAGGCTCAGTTTTGAAGTATATCATTAGTTGGACCAGTACATCTCATTCTCTCGATTACCTACTTTATTCCTCTGACACTGCTAGCTGCCATCCATGCTATTGGGGGGGGGGGGGAAGGAGGAGGAGGATGTGGCTCTTCTCTCCACGCAAGTGTCACTCCACGCAAGTGTAGCACCTTATAGCTACAGGGCAAATTTCCTGTCATCTCATTGCTGACTTTCCTTCCAAAATGAACAAGCCATCCACATCCCTTTGCACTTCTACCCCAGGTGAGAGTCTAGAACTAAGGTTGATTGTTTTAGAATAAGGGGTCAAGTCCCAGGTATGGTGGGGTTGTATTACAAGTTAAACAAGTTGGGACTCTACTCACTGGAGTTTGGAAGAATGGGAGATGATCTCATTGAAACATCATGGATTTTTAAGTAGCTTGACAGGGTCAATGCTGAGAGGATATTTCTCCTCCTGGAACAGTCCATGGCCAGAGGGCACAGTCTCAGAATAAAAGGGTGCCAATTTAAGAATGAGATGAGGAGGAATTTCTTCTCTCAGGGAGTTTTTGGGGCTCCTTGCCAAAGAGAGCTGTGGGGGTAGAGTCACTGTGTATATTTAAGGCCAAGATAGGTAGCTTCTTGATCAGTGGGGGCATCAAGGGTTTCGGGGAAAGGGCAGGCAAGTTGTCGTGAGGGATGTTGGATCAGCCATGATCCTACTGAATGGCAGAGCAGGCTTGAGGGGCTGAATGGCCTTCTACTTTCTTATGGTGCTACTATGGTTTTACTTAGCACTGAGATCAAAAGAAATGTCTTCACTCATAGTGAACTAGGGAAATAACAGCATTGTGCAACTTGTGAGAGATTTAATTGAGGAGCAAAAGACTCGATTTGTCACCGAACCATTCTCATTCATTTCCTTAACATTTACATGAATAAACTAAGTGCAATAGTCGAAGATTAAATCATCTGAGTGTTACACTCAAATCCCCACCTGATCTCAAGGTATGCCATAACCTGTCCGAACAGGTTAATTTAAAAAAAATACAAGTTATCATTTTTGTCAATAATCTCATCGAATGAATGTCTGGAATATTCTGACTCAGTAACAAATAATTGACATAATTGGGAATGCCACTTCCTGAGAAAACTTGCAAAAGCATTCGTGGGAATTTTGCAAAATATTTTAACCACATTTATGCATTTTTTCATGTACATCAATAAACTCCATGCGCAGAATCAGGTAGGAAAACCAGAAATATTAGATCCACAACATCAAGGAAAAAAAATACAGTGGTTTTTAAAACAAAATCTTTATAGTGAGTTGAGAATCTCACTTGTGAGCAATGAGATTTCATTTTCATTCATTTACAGCTCAATTCTTAATCAATTCTGAGCTGATTGATACAGGCCATCGCTGGGTTGCAAACAGGTTTCATTATGGGAGTTTCTTTGCAGATCAGTTTATATGCAGGTGAGAACATAACACAGAACAATATCAAGGAGTCATTTGTAAGGACAGGCAATGTTTATATGTCAGGTCTTTATAATTACAGTCAATAAAGTGTGGCACTGCAAAAGATACAGCAGGTCAGGCAGCATCTGAGGAGCAAGAGAGTTGATGTTTCGGGCATAACCCCTCATCAGTCTGGACTCTCCAGCATCTGCAGTCCTCACTGGCTCCTCTTTATTATTGCACCCTTGTATGAGACCGCACTGAGACCCTGTATAAGAGACGCCCTGTATGCGGTGGTCCATTCTCTCACTGACCAGAGAGAACTGGGCGGCACGGTGGCACAGTGGTTAGCACTGCTGCCTCACAGCGCCAGAGACCTGGGTTCAATTCCTGCCTCAGGCGACTGACTGTGTGGAGTTTGCACATTCTCCCCGTGTCTGCGTGGGTTTCCTCTGGGTGCTCCGGTTTCCTCCCACAGTCCCAAGATGTGCAGGTCAGGTGAATTGGCCATGCTAAATTGCCCGTAGTGTTAGGTAAGGGGTAGATGTAGGGGTATGGGTGGGTTGCGCTTCGGCGGGGCGGTGTGGACTTGTTGGGCCGAAGGGCCTGTTTCCACACTGTAAGTAATCTAATCTAATCTAAAAAAAAAACTGGACAGTGCAATTCTCAACATGTAAGTCTGAGCAGGGACCTGACCACTCACTGCTTGCTCCAATGGCCAGCGATCTCACTATCTCAGGTCATGCTCCATGGGCAGCAACACTCTGTATCCTTCATCCATGCCACTGGAAATGCACCAGCCTCACCACACTCACTTGGCACATCCCTGACACACTCAGGGTACATACAATTCTCCGCTGCAGTGCTGTAATGCGGAGCACATCAATGTCTTGGTTTGCAATGCTGATGCACGCCCACTTCCAGGATTGCAGCAGGGTATATCTCAGGGCTCTGAGCTGCCTCGTATATTGCTTCTTCACTTTGAGTCTCCTTCAGAGTGCACAGCTTCTCTGCCTGGCTTGCCTTTCTGCACATTTCTGCCCCGTTCAGGATGTACGGGCTGACCGGACTTCTGTCTTACCTTTTCTCTTAGATACCAAACCAGGCAGTGTGTTACGTTCGCCAGCACTGACCTCAGTCAAGGGGGAGACACATTGCTTTATGGTGTCATGCCACATCAATCACATACCGGCATCATGTGCGAGCAGCTTATTTGACAAATACACTGTAGGTGCTTCAACCAAATGGCCATGTTGCAAAGCCTAAGATCTGAAGAGATATTCGCAGAAGTAGGCCATTCAGCCCCTCGAGCCTGCTCTACCATTCGGTAGGATCATGGCTGATCCGACACCCCTCATGTCCACTATCCTGCCCTTTCCCAATTATCCTTGCCTCTCCTGCTGATCAAGAATCTCTCTCAGCCTTAAACACCTCCCCCACAGCTCTCAGCCCCCCAACAGACAAGCGGTTCCACAGACTCGCAACCCTTTGAGTGAAGAAATTTATCTCAGTCTTAAATTGGTGCCCATTTATTCTGAGACCATCCCCTTCTGGTCCTAGACGCTCCCATGTAAACGAACACACTCCCAGCATTTGCCCTGCCAAGCCCCTGAAGACTCCGATATATCTCAATGAGATCACCTCCCATTCTCCTGAACTCCAGTGGGTAGATCTGAACCTGTCTGAACTTCCCTCGTAAACCAATGCTAGGGATAATCCTTGTGAACCTTCTCTAAACTGTCTTGAATGAAATGATTTCTTGCCTTAAATAAGAGGAACCAAAACTGCTCACAGTACTCCAGATGTGTTCTCACCAGTAGCCCGTACACTTGCAGTAAGACTTCCCTACTTTATATGTTTCTTTAGCCTTCCTGATGACCCTGTGCAGCCTTTGGCACTTCTGAACAATGCATGTTATCAGGGTTGGAGAGTTTGAGCTGTAGGGAGAGGTTAAATAGGCTGGGGCTGTTTTCCCTGGAGGGTCAGATGCTGAGGGGTGACCTCATAGAGGTTTACAAAATCATGAGGGGCATGGAGAGGATAAATAGACAAAGTATTTTCCCTGGGATCGGAGAGTCCACAACTAGAGGGCATAGGTTTAGGGTGAGAGGGGGAAGATATAAAAGAGACCTGAGGGGCAACTTTTTCACGCAGTAGTAGTGAATCAGCTGCAGAGGAAGTGGTGGAGGCTGGTACAATTGCAACATTTAAGAAGCATCTGGATGGGTACATGAACAGGAAGGGTTTGGAGGGATATGGGCCAAGTGCTGGCAAATGGGACTAGATTAGGTCAGGATATCTGGTCGGCATGGACCAGTTGGACCGAAGGGTCTGTTTCCATGCTGTACATCTCTATGACTCTATGACAGGATGTTGAACTATGCTAGGCATTAGGGAAATAGTGGCACTCCCTTAGCGAGGGGTCTAAAATGCTGTGGTGCTGAGGATGGGGAGCCTGTGTGTGCAATACTTGGAGCTGCAGTTACAATGGCAGTCGATCAGCCAGATAAAGTAGTAATCCATTTACGAGTATGAGTTTCTATTGCAATGAAGTATCACGTGTGCCACCCTTGTGCTTTCAGAAACATTCCTTTTTGTTTAATTCCCTGCTGGCGAATGGGCAATTCGTGGCTGGAGCTGGGCTTTAATTATGGCGGCAGCGGTAGATTTCCCAGAAGGTCTCAGCAATGCTGAGCTTTCTGAAAATCCAAATACAATACACCCTCCAACCGATTCTCTCTTGTCTATTCTGCTGGTAACGTTCTCAAAGTGCTTTGGGATGTCCTGAAAGGTGTTTTACAAATGCTGCTCTGTATTTCAAAACATGCTGAGCAGGTATCAGCAGCTATTTGTGGATAATGGTACAACACCAATGGTCTGCTAATCCATAAGTTTCAATCAATAACTACGTGGAGATGTAAGGTTGAACACCATCACAGTTTGATGGGGATTATATATTTAGGTAATGAATAAAACGATAGTAATGGTGGCTATGGACATCAGAGATTATTGTCTTGTCTTGTTCACTTAATGTCTGTTAAAGAAATATCTCTGCTGCTCTGACCTGCCCTGGTTGATATGTGACTCCAGGCCCACTGCAAAGCAACTGCCTTTAAAGCAGTTGTTTAAAGACATTCACAGATGAACTACAAATGCTTGCCTTGCCACTTCCTGAGAATGAATTAAAATAAAGGACATTGCCAAAATCAGAAGCTAGCCTCGTGCTGGCAGATCTCCAAACGGTCCTCTTGACAGGGTAGAAGGTCGGACACAGATACTAGCGAGGCTTGAAGATGGGGAAGAAGAGCATCAAGCAAGAAGCACTGACATTACTCTGCTGCCTTTAGTTTATTAGCCAGCCAATTAACATTTATCATGTCAACAAGATTTTTTTTAAATTCAGAAAAGACATCAAATCCCTGTGCAAGATAAACCCAGTTACATCATTCACTTGAAAGCTCAGTGATTTTAATGCTGATTTCAAGAACCTCCATCGTATAATTGATGAATGATTTATTCTTTGTTCACAAAAGCAAGGGCTAATTGGAAAACATTGACTGCATCCCTCATTGTTACTGTAGATACAGACTGGCATAGCCATTCATACATACACAAGCCCGACACAACGGAAAATTAAATGTCACGTCATATTCTTTCTCAAAAAAGCTGCAACTTTAGGTAATGTACTGTACCACAAGCTGTTTTTTTGAAATAACATTTCCCAGACTATGAAAGGTTTTGATATTGTGGATTGAGAGAATTTGTTTCCTCTTGTGGAGAAGACCTTGACTTGCAGGTCATCAATACAAGAGTCAAATCCAACAGGCAATTCAATATAAACCTCTTTAAGCAAATATGGAACTTGACATCACAGGGAATAGTTGAAATGAACCGTCTAGACGTTTTTAAGGGAAAACTGGACAAGCATTTGGGAGAGAAGGGAATTAATGATTACGGCGATAGATTTAAATGAGGAATGATATGAAGGAGCACAGGTGCACCATATTCACCAGCATGGACTCATTGGGCTGAATGGCCTGTTTCCATGCCAAATATTTTATTAATCCTTTATTTTAAATAACACCCACAAAAATCAAGAATCTGGAACTTGATAAAGTCGGTCTCACTTTTGACTTGGGACTTCATACGATACAATTTTAGCATGGGTTTTCATCAGGATCAGTACGAGCATTGAATTTAGGGACAGGAGTAAATCATTCAGCCCCTTCAAGCCTGCTCCACCATTCAATAAGATCATGGTTGATCTGAGTAGTGTCCCATTCTCATAGAATTAGTATCTCATCATTGGCTCTTTGGCTCCATTAGTAATGCCTTGCCTCGGTGTCAGAGACATGACCCACATAATCCGGGTGGATGAGGCTGAGGATCCTGTGCTCTCTCAGATGGATCTAAAAGATCCCGTGACGTTATTCAACAAAGAGCAAGGGGGTTACCCCAGGCCAATACTTAGTTCTCGAGCACCATTTAAAAACAAGTGACCTTATCAGATGCAGAAGCAGCAGGTTCCTCCACTGAAACAAGCTGCTGTGATTCCTACAGGACTGACCAGGTTTTCAAGAGAATTTTAGTACTGTAAAGCAGATGCTGCAAATTATACATTATGTATTATATTCTGTAAGTGCTATTACTTGATATTATTGATGAATGGACTAGGGTGTCCATGTGAAACTGATACGTTACCAGAAATGATAACATATTTAAAATTAATGAGTAAAATTAACATTAATTAATCCCACTCTTAAATTATCAGTTGTCAATAAGATATCATATTCATGCCTCACTCTGCTTATTACTAAAGTAAATAGGGAGGAAATATTTCCACTGGTAGTAGGGTCAAAAACCAGAGGCACTAATTTAAAATGATTGGCAAAAGAATCAAAGGTGGCACGAGAGAAAATGAAACTGTTCACACAACAACTGGTTAAGAACTGGAAAATAGATGACAGAATTATTAAGGAGCAGAATGTGGCCATTTAGTCCATGGTACTGGTACTGGTGCTTACACTGAAGATGGGAGTCACATCAATCATGGCTTTCAACAGGGACATAGCCTGATGGGAAAACAGGGCTTCAGGGGAAGGGTAGGCCACTTGGACTCACTGAACTGGTGTTGCAGTCAACTAGCACAGACTTAACAGGCTGAATGGCCTCATTTTGTGCCATAACCATTCTGCTGTGTTAAAGTTAACAGTCGTACACAACACAGTCTTTGGTGAAACGGACAACTATTTAGGAAGGAGGAAGAGCCCAGACATGGTATGTCTGAGGAAAATAAATTCCAGATGCCGCATGGATTCTTTAGTAGTTTATTATACAAACAACATTTAGACACAAGACTGGCCAACAACAGCCATAATTACACAACAGACAATGTCTTAGGGTGAAAACACCTCATGTCCCAGCAAGTCCTAGATCTGACAAGACATAGGACAATATGTCACAATTCCAGTCCTAAAGGCGTCCTTTCTAAGAAGAGAAAGTCTTGCATTTATGTAATGCCTTTCATGGCCACAGACCACCTCAAAATTCTTTACAGGTAATGAAATACTTTTGATATGCAGTCAGTCTTGAGGTATTAGGAGTCATGGCTAACTCCCACAAATGGCAATGAGAAAATGAACAGACAATCTATTCTTTGTGCTGTTTATTGAGAAAGACAAGCATGAAGTTTCCAAAATTCACCAAAGCCCACCTATGTTTTGTCTGAGGTCTTCACCACCATTTGAAAGTTAGACCAAAATCTCTTACAATCATCACGATTTAAGAAAAAAGAACTAGGAGTAGGAGTGGCCGTCCGTCCCTTCAATAACATCTGGGCTGATCATTTTGTGGCCTCAGCTCCATTTACCCTCCCTCTCACATATCCCTTAATTCCTTTATTGTTCAAAAAATTATCTATTTTAACTTTAAAAACATTTACTGAAGAAGCCTCAACCTTTTCACTGAGTAGGGAATTCCACAGATTCACAGCACTCTGGGTGAAGAAGTTCCTTCTCAATTTAGTCCGAAATCTGCTCCCCCTGATTTTGAGACTATGCCCTCTTGCCCTAGTTTCATCCGCCAGTGGAAACATCCTCTCTATTTCTATCTTATTATTCCTTTCATCATTTTATATGTTTCGATAAGATCCCCCTCATTCTTCTGAATTCCAATGCATAGAATCCCAGTCTACTCAGTCTCTCCTCATAAGCCGAACCCCTCAACTTCAGAATCAACCTATTAAACCTCCTCTGCACCCCCTCCAGTGCCAGTACATCCTTTCTCAAGTAAGGAGACCAAAACTGTACACAGTACTCCAGGTGTGGCCTCACCAGCACCTTGTACAGCTGTAACATTACCGCTCTCCTTTTAAACTCCTTTAGCAATGAAGGACAAAATTCCATTTCCCTTCCTAATTACCTCCTGCACCTGCAGACCAACATTCTCCGATTCATTCACAAGGACACCCAGGTCCCTCTGCACAGCAATTTCTTACCATTCATGTAATAGTCCTTTTCACTGTTATTCCGACTGAAATGGATGACATCACATTTATTAACATTGTACTCCAGCTGCCAGTCCTTTGCCCACTCAAGCTTGTATCTGTGTCTCTTTGCAAAGTTTCACAGTCCTCTGCACACTTTGCTCCACCATACATACTACACTCATCTTAGTGTCATTCACAAACTTTGACATACTACACGTGGTGCCTAATTCCAAATCATCTATATAAATTGTAAATAATTGCAGTCCTAACACTGATCCCTGAGGTACACCGCTAGTCACAGATTGCCAACCAGAATAGCACTCCTTTCTCCCTGCTCTTTGCTTTCTGTTGGTTAACCAATCCTCTATCCATGTTAATACATTACCTCTAACCTCTTGCATCTTTATCTTATGCAGCAGCCTCTTGTGCAGCACCTTGTCAAATGCCTTTTTGAACTCTAGATACACCACATCTATTGAGTCAAATTGTCTACCATGTTTGTAATGTCTTCATAGAATTCCAAAAGATTAGTTCAGCATGATCTGCCCTTCATGAACCCATGCTGCATCCGTCCAAGGGGACAATTTCTATCTAGATGCCTTGCTATTTTTTCCTTGACAATAAACTCAAGCATTTTCTGCACTACAGAAGTTCAGCTAACAGGTCTATAAACCCCCATCTTCTATCTACCACCCTTCTTAAACAATGGCATCACTTTTGCTGTTTTCCAATCTGCTGGAACTGCCCTAGAGTCCAATGTATTTTGAAAAATTACCACAAGTGCAGCTGTTATTTTCTCCTGCCATCTCTTCCTGTTCCCTGGGATACATTCCATCAGGACCAGGAGACTTGTCTACCCTTAGCTCCATTAGCTTGTCCAACACTACCCCTTTGTGCTAAGGATTATTTCCAGGTCCTCACCTACCTTCATCTCTTTGTCAATTACTGGCATGTTATTCATGTCCTCCACTCTGAAGACCAATACAAAATACCTGTTCAACAAACTCCTCCTCAAGGTTACCCGGACCGAGCTGGTTCGACCAATCGACATTTAAATCCCTCATGATAATTGCCATATCATTTTTAAAGACATTAATTATTTCTTTGTTTATTGCTCAGCCCAGTGTGATATTATTATTTGGTGGCCTATAGACTACACCTATCAGTTACTTTTGTTTCTTAGGATTTCTAATTTCCACTCAAATGGATTCAACCTTGTTCTCCATAGAACCAATATCACCTCTCACCACCATCCTAATGTCGTCCCTAAATATCAGAGATACTCCACCTCCCTTACCTTCCTGTCTGTCCTTCTGAATAGTCTGATACCCCTGGATATTTAACTCCCAGTCATGACCATCCTTGTCTCCGTAATGGCTACTAAATCATACTCATTCACGATGATTGGTGCTGTTAGCACATCGACCTTGTTACCAATTCCACGAGCATTCAGGCAAAGTTCCCTTATGATAGTTTTTGTACCCTCTTTTGAATTCCAATGTCTCCAATAATAACATCCCTGAGTTATCTTTCCTTCTAATTTCTTTCGTAGCTTGCCATGTAGTTAAACCCTCCTTCACACATGCTAGCCTGCTGCACCTCCTTAGTTATCACCGTACTTCCTGTCACTTTCCCCTTTCTTTCTCCGATTCACTAGTTTAAAGTCCAAATGTCCACCCTAGTTATCCTTTTCAGTAGAACACTGGTTCCAGAGCAGTTCAGGTGAAGACCATCCCATTGGTACAGATCCCTTCTATTCCAAAACTGCCAATGCCCCATGAACTGGAACCCCTCTTTCCCACACCACTCCTTTCGCCATGTATTTACTTCTCCAATTGTATTATCCCTAAGCCAGTTTGCACGTGGCTTGGGCAGTAATCTGGAGATTATAACCCTTGAGGCCCTGTTCCTTAATTTTGTTCCGAGTGCCTGATAATCCCCAAACCAGCTCTCCTTCCTAGCCTTGCCTATGCTGTTTGTCCCAACGTGGTCCATAACGACTGGATCCTTTAACAAGAAGGAAGACACAAAACTGAGGTGTGCAATACTGAAATTGGAGTGATGTGCACAAGATGTCCTGGGACTACAATTCCTATCACCTGAGCCGCTGTTTTCAAATTTTTCTTCACGTGGAAAACTCTTCGAATATGGAGCCACTATCGGGTCTTCCTCTCTCAATTCCCAAAGGGGTGGGAGCTACTCATCCTTGCTGGTACAGCGTACAGTAACGTAATGATTTGCTTGGTAAGCCAATCAAATATACAGAATGCTTGAGGCCCAGTCACAGATGGACAGGTATCTGGTGACCTTGAGGAGCTTCTGGGGCTCCCACCACAGAAATTCTGGGGGATCTTGTCAGTTCCTGGCAACCTCAATCTTGAGCAAGATAATGAAGAATGGAGATAAGGAAGAAGATATTAGGTAAAGAGATATTACTTACTGGACACTGTCCTATTGAATGGCAGAGTAGGCCCGAGGGGCTGAATGGTCTACTCCTGTTCTTTTTTTCTAATGTTCATAGGGATACAATAGGCCTTTTCCATTGTTTTCAGGTAAGGCTATAGCATGGGTTTATGATTGAATTAAAAGACAGCCCACTGCCATGTAAGAAACTTACCTCAGATCGAGGACATGCCTCGGAGGAGCAGCCATTTTAGGATTGCGTGACTTTTTTTGCACCTCTCCATTCTATCCATTCATATAGATTTCTGAATGAGGTCACCTATTTGTGCCAAATTAGGATTACAATCATAACAGGTGCTCCCTCTACATCACCAAATGCTTGAATTAATTTCAGAGAACAGGCAAAGAGGAGAAAGGTCATGCTTAGCAATGAGAACTGGATTCATATTCCAAATCCGCCTCCCGCCAACCTCCCATTACCCACCAGTTCACTGGCATCCTTCCATTTGTAACAAGTGATGGGAGCTCCCCTGAGATGAGGTTTGTCACTTAGGCAGGAATAGTATAATTTCTTTATTCAGAACATAATAATAGCATAGCACTTGGCAGACATGAGGCCATCAAATTTTATAAATAGCGCATTCTTTCTTCCTCTCTGAGACAGCGGTTGTATGCCATTCTACCCTCTGCAGCACTGCAATCTCTTGTATGAATTGATAAACATCTGCAATAACCATACTAGACTTTCAAGATTATTTTTAAAGGCAAAACAACACATTCTTTCCTCTTAAAAAATTGAGGACTGCTGCATTTGCCCCAAATTTCAAGGCCTGTAAGACTAGAATACTTAACTTATACAAAAACAAGTTATTAAAATATGCATTGCACTCCCATCCATCATCTGCTCTCACTGATGTCTTATTTCTGATCTATGTGTTTGGAATAAAGGTCGGACTTGTGTTGGGAGAGGAACAAACAGTTTTTGACTTTGTATTGTTCAGTTCGGTTGGAAAGACTCTGAAATGCCTGCGTCACTTGAGTCAGGCAATCGGCATTGTTCAAACAAGATAAAAATTTGATCATCTAATCAGCAATCCTTCTGCTTCTTCAGGCATTATGATTATTCCAATCTTCAGTTTATGGCTGTAGGACTGCAGTCTTTGCTGGTCTCAGCTCTCCTCTGTCCGTTGCTCCATTTGTGTAATTTTACAAGTTGTCTTGCTCCATCTTAATCCTCACTGTATTCAGATCAAAACATTGAGTAAATCAGAACTAAGGGAACTCTTCACCTGCCTCAATGTTCACTTTGATTATCCATATATTTTTCAAGCTCACACTTTATGCCACATAAAAACCTCTTTCTAATGAACCTATTCTTTTAGACCCACACACTATCGCACATTTTAGTAAGGAATGGGTGACAAGTACTGACAGAGACTATTGTGGCTGCGCTGGCCCCCTGCAAAGACAACTCAGCCAGTCCCACGTCCCAATCCTTTTCAGGATGCCCTGCAAATTCTTTCTATCCTGCTGCATCTCCAATGCCCTTTTAAAGGCCCTGGTTGTATTAGCCTATACTACCCTGTCAGATTTCGGATCTTAACCACTCATTATGTTAAAAAAATGCTTTACCTTGTGTTGCCGCCGATCCTTTGCAAATCACCTTAAATTAGTGTCCTCGGTTTTTGATTCTCTGTTTATTCTGTCAAGATTCGTCATGATTTTGAACGTCTCAATCAAATCCCCTCTTAACCTTTGCTTCTTTAAGGAGAAAAACTCCAGACTTTTCCATCTACCTACACCATCGAAGTGCCTCATCATTGGAATCTTCCTAATAAATTGTTCCTGTATTTTTCTAAAGCTTATATATCCTTCCTAAAGTACAGTACCCTGAGTTGCACACAAGGCTGCAGCTATTGGTGTGTTATGACTCACAGTTAGTACACCTTTAAGAAATATGTTCTTGATACAATCACCATAGCTTGTGACCTGTGAGTATAAAGATCTTAGACTCCAACCTACCCTGGATGGCTTGAATCTTGTCTATTGTAAACTACAAGCTTGAAGTTAGCCTGGATACTTATGTGCCTGACAAATCTATTGGTATTAATAACAGTCAGTTTCAATAAATGTACATAGGGTTCTTCAGTATCACAATATCCTTCAGTGGCAGGACTGGAATCTTGACCACTTGAAATATCCTGGCCTCTGTCTCTTGCATCATCCAAAGAACTCTGGCTTTGGTTGCCATTCCTCCCCCTCTTTGTAGAATGCACCTTGACTGTCTCCAAGCCATCTCCTCTTTGATATCAGCCCATTGTTCCATTACAGACCTGCCTACCAATTTCTGATTCCAAGCTATCTGAGACAGATCCATTCTCACTCTTCCAAAATTGGTCAAGTTCCATTGTCAATCTAGATCGTTCCTTGTCATTTTCTAACCTAAAACTTAAGACATTATGATCACTGTTCCCCAAAGGTTCCCCGATTGACATCTTACTCACCCGACCTACCCCATTCATCAAAACTACGCTCAGCTATATTTCCTTCTTCACTGGCCAGAAGCTTACAGATCCAGAAAAGTGTCTTGAACACATCTTGCTCCCCTGTGTAATAGTAAAATTCAGTCCAAATTAGGATAATTACAAGTCTATAGCTTTTGCAACCTCATGTAATTTTCCTGCAGATTTATTCCTCTTTATCTTTCCCACTAGTCAGTGACTCTAGAATATTCTCAGAAGTGTAATGCTACATCTTCTGTTTCTTAATTCTTCAGTTCTTGATTCCTTGGGACATCCTTTATCTCTCACGTGATAACATGATTGCTGATTATTAGAGTTTGAGTACAAAGCCTTGTCAAACTTGATGTTCAGTAGAAAATTGGACTGACATTACTTACATTTTCCCACAGGTGTGTGCACATTTGCAATCGAGATCAGAAAGATAAATGTCCTAAAGTCAAGCCAATGTCAAATATATATACAGTGAAGCATTATGGGCAATAGTAGGAGAGGCAATGATGTGGTGGCAATGTCACTAGACTAATAGTCCAGCTCTAAATTGTACATGGTTCAAATCCTACCATGGTAGATGGTGAAATTTAAATTCAATCAATATCTCGGGTTTAAAAGGTGGTCCATTACCGATCATGTATCCACTGTCAATAAAACATTTGGTTCACTATTGTCCTTATGTGGTCTGAGATCAATGTGTTTGACTCTTAATAAATTCTGGTTTAGTTAGCAACATCCATTTCCCATTAATGAATAAAATGATGACCTCCAGGGTGCATTGTTCAGTGCACAACCCAATAATAAATGCCCTTATTGCAAATGATGTTAAATGTTCATTAAATTATTGTTCAACGCATTGCCATTGGTCACATGTGGTTCATCGGGAGTACTTGCATGTCTGATTCATGGAGAGCATCAACTGGCTATTACAGGTGGAAGATTTCTTATCCGAACATCCAAAAACCGAAAAGTTCCAAAATCCGAAAATGATTTGTGAAACTTTTTTCCCATTAACAAAATTGTTTGGTGTGCAAACAGTTAACCCAAGTCAACACCCACTCGAGGTGTGTCACTCAGATGTGACATACAGGGGGCGTGACCAAGCACGTTGTTACTTAGAAGTCTGCTGCTCCAGTAAGATTTTTAAAAATTTCACCATGAACTTGCTATTCTGAAAACCGAAAAATTCCCAATTCCGAAAGACAGATGCTCCCGAGCATTTTGGACAAAAGATCTTCTACCTGTATTCAGTTTCACATGCTGAATGCAAGGGAACTTCACCATTTTCTGTGTTTGTTGATGTTAATTGAGAATGACAGAACAGGCTCATGGGGCTGAATGGCCTACATCTGCTCCTCTATCCTATGTTCCTATTCCAAATTAAAAGCAAACAGTTATAAGGATAGCACTGATGTTTATTTGTATAAATCACATGTAAAAAGTGCCATCCTGGATTTGGAATTAAAACACAAAGTTGAAATGACAGATTACTGACTGGATTGCTCAACTCAGTCAGGGCTTGGCTATCAGGTCACTGAAGCATAGACCATTGATGAAATTGACAATAATAGACAGTGAAGATAAATTATCCGTAGCATGTTATTCTGTTGAGGAGGTGGGTCTCTTCCCTAACAGATGGAGAAGCAGTGAAAGATGCTTGCTCCTCTTCTAAGGAAGACCCCTTGAACCACACACCATCCCCAGGAGTTAAGAAGTCAGAAGACCACTGAGTGGCAATTGCTGGTCAATCAGACAGATGGCATCACTGCCACTGGCACTCAATACTCCCTCTAAGCTGCGTGGCGATGCAGCAACTCTGAGGTTCCATGAACGCCAATCTCCATGCCAACACATCAGCTTCTGCTTCTGAAAAACCACTGTCTTTCACAGACCTCAAAGGTCCATGCAACAGATAAAATAATGAGGCAATGTTTCCCTCTGTGTCCCTCACCATTCTGACTGAATGAGTGGCTCGGAGAGGAACTTACAGAGGACGGTGCTCCCATGTATCTGCCACCCACTGTCCTTCTGGATGGGAGTGGGTGTGGGTCTGGAGGGTCTGAGCATCTTTGGTAAGTTTCTCCCGTGTATCTTATGGATGGTGCACACCGCTGCTCCTGAGCGTCAGCGCTGGAGAGAGTGGATGTTTGGGGATGTGGTGCCAATCAAGTGGGTTGCTTTGTCCTGGATGGTGTCAAGCTTCTGCAAGTGTTGTTGGAGCTGCACTTACCCAGACAAGTGGAGAATATTTCATCACACTCCTGATTTGTGCTTTGTAGATGGTGGACAGGCTTTGGGGTGTCAGGAGGGGAGTTACTAGCTGCAGGATTCTTAGCCTCTTGTAGCCACAGTAGGGTGAGTCCAGGTGGGTTTTTGGTCAATATCAGCCCTCAGGATGCTCATACAGGTCGTTAACGCATGACTCGGTAATACAAATTTGCTATAACATGATTGACGAATTGGGGACATTGTTTCTAAAGTGTAAACCTTGATTATCCGGCATTCGCTCATCCGAATTTTGGATTATCTGAATAAGAATGCAAGGTCCCAATGCTTGGCTGAACTGGATTATCTGCATTCGATTATCTGAACAAAGCACTCCCCGTCTGTGTCGTTCAGATAATTGAGGTTCCACTGTATTGCTGATAACAAAGTTCTGGCCCCATTCATTTAAATGGTGCTGATACGATGCGATTTTCTTATAATACGGCAGTACACAAGAGTGGAAGTACCACATTATAGCAGAAGCAACTGTAGTGGGGGATTCAGAAATGGTAATGCATTGAATGTGAAGAGACGACGGTTAGATTCTCTCTTCTTGGAGACGGTCATTGCCCGTGATGCATTTGTGTGACGGAAATGTGAAGGAATGTTTCTTTTATATTGTGAGCCAAATGCAGCAGGTTCTTAACCAGTCGGCCGAAAGAATTTGTGAATATTCGCATTGTAAAACTGGAAGTAGACTGCAGAGATAATGTAGACTTTCCCGTTTCTGTGAAAAATTGAGTGCCTTTGACAGGTTTAGTGCTTGAGAAAGTGTGTTGGTGCTGTCAGGCCATAAAAGAGCGTTTAGCTTTAAAAAGCTGGAAACTGTAAAACTGCACAATCCGAAACTACGCATTTCCATGCACCGAATAAATAATTCATCGAAGCACTGAAACAAGGGGTTTTGTCTTCCTGCCACATGGTTTCTTTTTAAAGAAACGCAGTAAAATCTCATGACGTGCTTGTCAACGATCCTGGCCAATGACTCGATTCCCATGCTCCAGACCAGAGTTCAAATCCTAGTCACAGGCCAGGGAATAAACCAATGACTGTTTGGCACTAATCAACCAATGGGTGATTGGCAACATTTTTTGGTTAATGGTATTCAGATCCCCTTCTCTGGTTCAATGTCAAATTGTGTTCAATAATGCTCCTGTGAAGCACCAGGCATTGTTTTATTGTGTTAAGGGTGCAATGTATTGTTGTTGTTGAGTCACGAGGTGTAGTACTGTTGCCCTAAAACTGCAGTTGAGTTTTTATTTCCAGTCTGGCCTCTTTATTCTCTTTATGGCCACATGCTTTCGATGGCTATGAAAATGCACGCAGCTTCTCTGACAAGTTCACTCAAAGTCAGCCACTGAGGGGCATAGAGCTGCTGTGGCCTGCTGTGGATAAACATCATGTTCCCCTTTGATCTCACTGGCAGAGATGTCAAGAGCTGAATAATGTCAATACTCAGAAGTTTATTGCATTGCTGTAAACTACATACAGGTTACACAAGTACTTGCATCAGAGCTGCTGGTCATCTAAGGAGCCTTCTGTGTCTCTCCATGAAGTGTCACAAACTGACTCTGTCTGTCCACAATGCTAATAACAATTTCAGCGATTAACTCTTCCAGAGTTCCATATACAATAGTAACTGCTCTAATTTACCCTCTAATCCAAAACCTTGCTGTTGGAGGGGGGTGGATATTGGAGGGGAGGACAAGGAACAATAAAAGGGGGCAAGGGTTGGGAGGTCAATGGGGAATTGGCACTGCAGTGCATGCTGGGTTGCCATGCCAATCAGTAGCTGACCTGGAGAGGTTTCACAGGAGGATGGGGCGAATGTGCTAACAGTCCAATGCGATGTTCTGCTGGAAAAGTATAACACCCTGCAGTTCGTGCAGCCAGCCAACTACGCGCCAAGCCTCCCAGGAAGAAGAGCCACACCAGCTTTCCAGTTCTACAATGAGAAGCTACAACAGACACTGGGATAACTCTCCGCGATGCACAGGAACATTCCAGACAACAGGGGACTCTTCAGCTCCTCAAATCACTTCCACAGGAGCAGGCCATTTGGCACCTCAAGCTTGTCCTGCTCCTTGGGGCTGGTCACTCTCTGGGCTCCATACTCCGAGCTGAGGTCAGGAATTTGAAGTGTTCCTATTGAACAAAAACCCACCCATCCCAGCTGGGAAATGCTCACATCACTCCCCAGCCTCAAATACTGTTTGAGCAAAGAAGCTCCAGGTTCCCGTGATCAACTGTGTGAAGTAGTGCTTCCTGATAGCTCTAACGTTACGGTCATACTGCCTTGTTCAGAGCTTTCTGAAGGAAGAACCCATTTCTCTCTGTCCACCTTATCAAATCCTTTAATCTTCTTTATTCCTGCAATTGGATCACCATTTAATCATATACACCCAAGGGAAACCAAGCCTAGTCTAACCTGTCCTCACAACAAAATTAGAATCATTGAGCCATACACTACAGAAACAGACCCTTTCGTCCAACTCATCTGCACCAACCAGATATCCTAAACTGATCTAGTCCTGTTTGCCAGTATATCCCTCCAAACCCTTCCATTCCATGTACCCATCCAGATGCCTTTTAAATGTTGCAATCTGACCAGGCTCCACCATTTCCTCTGGCAGTTCATTCCATACACCCACCACCATCTGCGTGAAAAAGTTGCCCCTTAAGTATCTTTTAAATCTTTACCCTCTCACCTTAAACCTATGCCCTTTAGGTTTGGACTCCCCCACCCTAGGGAAATGAACTTGGCTATTCACCCTCCATGCCCTTCATGATGCTTCTAGTAAGTAAGAGAACAGCTTGCTAAAGCTTTCCTCAAAGAACAAAAATGATCGCCATGGCTATTCGTTATGAATGTGATGAAGATTCATTCTTGGAATGTTATAGCTGGTCTTCATTCTTTACAATTGCTGACCAATGTGCTGTTTAATTTAATGTTCTAACCACCTCAGGATAACAAGGTAAGGTTAATTGATGCAGCCACATTGGCTGAGCAAACGGGAGTTTCGATGCCCCTGTGACTGCTTTAGAAACCAAGTCCAACAAATTTGATCAATCGCGGACTCGCATCAGCAAATGGCCATAGTGGCGACTGCATTGTTATAACGCAGTCAACTGTAAGGAGGGCAGTGTAGAACTTCACAAGGACATTTGGTAGAGTGGCCGCATAGGTGGCAGATGAAGTTCAACGTTGAGAAGTGTGAGGCGTTGCACTTTGATACAAAGAACAAGGAGACAAATTAAAGGGTAGATTCTGGAGTATGTGCAGGAGTAGGGATGCTGAACAGTCTGGGGCTATTCTCCCTGCAGCGTCGGAGGCTGAGGGGTGACCTTGTAGAGGTTAATTAAATCATGAGGGGCATGGATAGGATAAGACCATAAGACCATAAGACATCGGAGCAGAAATTAGGCCAATCAGCACATCGAGTCTGTTCCGCCATTCAATCATGGCTGATAAGTTTCTCATCCCCATTTTCCTACATTCTCCCCATAACCCTGATCCCCTTGATACTCAATAACCTATCTATCTCAGTCTTAAATATACCCAGCACTGAGTCTTGCGGAACATCACTAGTCACCAGCTGCCATCCTGAGAAGGACCCTTTTATCCCCACTCTCTGCTTTCTGCCAGACAGCCAAGCTTCCATCCATGCTAGCACCTTGCCTCTGGCACCATGGGCCCTTGTTTTACTCAGTGGCCTCCTGTGCAGCACCTTGTCAAAGGCCTTCTTGATGTCCAGGTAGGTAACATGCATTGGCTCTCCTTGGTCTAATCTGCTGTTAGTTTCTCAAGGATGAATCTCTGTTGTGTCTCCTGAATTACTCCCAGAAACTCCTGCCGTTGCTGTTCCACTGTCTTTCCTGCTCGGCTCCTCTCCCAGTCAGTTCTCCCCAGCTCCTTCCTCATGCCTCTGTAGTTGCCTTTATTCAGATATAATAATGTTACCTCTGATTCTATCTTCTCCCTCTCAAACTGCAGAGTAAATTCAATCATGTTTTGATCACTGCCTCCTAAGGGTTCCTTCACCTTCAGCTCCCTTATCAAGTTTGCCTCATTGCACAACACTAATTCCAGTATTGCCTGCTCCCTAGTGGGCTCCACCACAAGCTGCTTCAAAAAAGCCATCTCGTAGACATTTCGCAAATTCCTTTTCTCGCAATCCACTACCAACCTGATTTTCCCAGCCCACCTGCATATTGAAATCGCCCATGATCACGGTAACTTTGCCTGTCTGACACACATATTCTATCTCCTGGTGTGTTTTGCGCCAGCTCCTGACTACTGTTTGGAGGCCTGTATATAACTCCAAGTATGGTTTTTTGAACCTTTGTGATTCCTCAATTCTACCCACACAGACTCTACACCATCTGTCCTTACTTGGTTGCTTACTACTGATTTAACTTCATTTCTTACTAATAAGGCAACCCCACCCCCTCTGCCCATCTGCCTATCTTTTCAATAGGATGTGTTTCCTTAAATATTCAGCTCTCAATCCTGATCCCCTTGCAGCCAAATCTCCGTGATGCCCTCCATGTCATACCTACCAATTTTAAGCTGCACCACAAGCTCATTTACTTTATTTATATGAATAGCCAAGGTCTTTTTCCCAGGTTAGGGGAACCCAAAACTAGAGGACAGAGGTTTAAGGTGAGAGGAGAAAGATTTAAAAAGGACCTGAGGGGTACCTTTTACACACAGACTGTGGTGTGTGTATGGAACAAGCTGCCAGAGGAAGTGGTGGAGGTTGGTACAATTGCAACATTTAAAAGGCATTTGGATGGGTATGTGAATAGGAAGGGTTTAGAGGGATACGGGCCAAATGCTGATAAATGGGACTAGATCAGTTTGGGATATCTGGTCAGCATGGAAGAGTTGGAGCGAAGGGTCTGTATCAGTGCTCTATGACTCTATGCATGCACAAGTCAGTAAAAGTGGCTGATCAGGTAGAGACGTCTGTTACTAAAACATATAGTATTGCAGACTTCATTAATTGTGGCAGAGTCCAACAGTTACGAATAAGATACATGGATAGCCCTCAGCTGGAGTTGAGTTTTGGAAAGGGATGTGAATGTAAAGCAGAATGTAGGGCGGCATGGTGGCTTAGTGGTTAGCACTGCTGCCTCACAGCACCAGGGTCCCAGGTTCGATTCCAGCCTCGGGCAACTGTCTGTGTGGAGTTTGCACATTCTCCCTGTGTCTGCATGGGCTTCCTCCGGGTGCTCCAGTGTCCTCCCACAGTCACAAAGATGTGCAGGTCAGGTGTATTGGCTATGCTAAACTGCCCATAGTGTTAGGTGCATTAGGGAAATGGGTCTGTGTAGGTTACTCTTTGGAGGGTCGGTGTGGACTGGTTGGGCTGAAGGGCCTGTTTCCACACTGTAGGGAATCTAATCTAAAGCAGAGGGCGCAGGAGAGATTTACAAGAATAGTTCGAGGGAAGGATTGGAAAAGGTTGGGACTGGTTTCCTCAGAGAGGAGAAGACTGGGGGGAGATTTGATGGAGATTGGGTATGGAGAGTAGGAAAAGGGAATCATAGCTCCCACTTGCAAAAGGATCCAGAACCAAAGGGAAAGTTTTTTGCAAAAGAAACACATGCGTGGTGAGAAAATCTGTTTTCACTCAGTGAGTAGTGAGGGTCTGGAACGCATTGCCTGGAACTGCGGCCAAGACAGGTTCCATCGAGGCATTCAAGTGGGCATGAGATGCTTATACAAACATGCAGGGTTACAGGCAAAAGGTAGGAGTTTGGCACTCAGTCAAAATGCTCAGGGAGCTGAACGTCCTCCTACTGCACTGTAACAATTCTGTCATTCAGTAATTCTCTAATCCCACACTGTAGATTCCCCTCAGGACAATGAGACAATAAATAACATGAAGCCATGACATCGACATCCCAGGGACAAATAAAGGGCAATTTCCGGCAGCTTTTCACGTTTGTTGCTTGAATACAAATCCTGTCGGTATACTTGTTATTGCAATGATCACATTTCTTGCACTCAATAAGTTGAGATGTTGCACTTTGATCAAGTTTATTTCATGCAGTGTTTTCATCATCAACTTATACAAATATGAAGTACAATAAAAGGTTTTCATGTCGCATTTTCTTTTTGTCGTTTATGTTTTCCATGTGATAACGTAACCCAAAATTAATCAGATGCTATAAGATTATCCTTCTCCTCATGGTGATGAAAGGAGTTGCTACCAATGTTTCTGGAATGAGAATTATATCTGATTTACTCATAAAACAGATGTGACTGAACGCACCTGATTCCTTTCTGAATTAGTCAGCCAAACAAACTCATTTATCCCCACTTCAAAGGGTCAACTCCTTTCTGTATTTGTTCATGGAATGGCAGAGTCACTCAAAAGGAAAGGCATTTACTGTCCAAACTTGACCTGAGCAGCTTAGTCAGCCATTTCAGAGGGTAGTTCAGAGTCAACCGCATTGTTGTGGGTCTAGAGTCGCATGTAGGCCAGATCAAATAAGGAAGGAAGATCTCCTTCACTAAAGGACTTTTGTGATCCAGATGGGTTTTCACAATATTCAATGATACCTGAATGTTATGATGACTGAGATTATCTTCCTATTCCAAACTAAATTCAAATCCAGTCAAGATGCTGTGGCAAAGTTTGAATTCTCAGAACAATCAGGCTAGGCCTTAGGATTTCCATCCAGGAGATCGGACTGGGTCACTGGATTACTATCCCAGATATCAGTCACTGGGTTACTGAATCAGACATTAGACTGGATCACTGGATTGCAGTCCCAAGCATCAGACTGGTCACTGGATTACTGTCCCAGACATCAAACTTGGTCACTGGGTCACCAAACCAGACATCAGACTTGGTCACTGAATTACTGCCCCTGCCATCAGAATGGTCACTGGATTACTGTCCAGAACATGAGTCTGGGTCACTAGGTTACTGTCCCAAACGTTAGACTGGTCACTGCATTACTGCCCCAGACCTCAGACGGGGTCACTGGATTACTGTCTCAGACATCAGACTGGGTCTTGGATATAGGTTTGCTCGCTGACCTTGAAGGTTCATTTCCAGACGTTTCGTCACCCTACTAGGTGACATCTTCAGTGGGCCTCAGGTGAAGCAATGTTGAAAATTCATGCTTTCTATTTATACGTTTGGGTTTCTATGGGTTGGTGATGTCATTTCTTGTGGTGATGTTATTTCCTGTGGTGAAGTCACTTCCTGTTCCATCGCAGGAACACATAGGAAATAACATCACCACAGAAAATGACATCACCGACCGAAAGAAACCCAAACATATAAATAGAAAGCAGGAATTTTCAGTAGTGCTTCATCTGAGGCCGACTGAAGATGTTACCAAGTATGGTGATGAAACTTCTGGAAATGAACGGTCAAGCTCAGCAGGCAAACCTACATCCAAAACCTCAACACAAGCTACAAATCTTCTCAAATCTTGCTATCAGACTGGGTCACTGGATTACTGTCTCAGACATCAGACTGGATCACTGGATTATAGTCTCAGACATTAGGCACGGTCACTGGATTACTCTCTCAGACATCAGACTGGATCACTAGATTACTGTCCGTGACATCAGACAGGGTCACTGGATTGCTGTCCCTAACATCAGACTGGGTCACTGGAATTCTATCCCTGACAGCAGACTGGTCACTGGATTACTGTCCCTGACATCAGACTGGGTCGCGAAATTGCTGTCCCTGACATCACACTGGGTCACTGGATTGCTGTCCCTGACATCAGACTGGATCACTGAATTACTGTCTCAGACATCAGACTGGGTCACTGGATTGCTGTCACTGACATCTGACTGGGTCACTGGGTTGCTGTCTCAGCCACCAGACAGGGTCACTGGATTACTGTCTCAGCCACCAGACAGGGTCACTGGATTACTGTCCCTGACATCAGACTGGGTCACTGGGTTGCTGTCTCAGAGATCAGACTGGGTCACTGGGTTGCTGTCTCAGAGATCAGACTGGGTCAAAGGCTTAGCGTCTCAGACATCCGAAAGTGTCACTGGATTGCTTACCCTGACATCAGACTGGGTCATTTGATTACTGTGCCTGACATCAGACTGGGTCACTGGATTACTGTCCCTGACATCAGACTGGGTCACTGGATTGCTATCCCTGACAACAGACTGGGTCACTGGATTACTGTCTCCGACATTAGACTGTGTCACTTATTTGCTGTCCCTGACATCAGACTGGGTCATTGGATTACTGTCTCAGGCATCAGACTGGATCACTAGCTTACTGTCTCAGACATCAGAGTGGGTCACTGGATTAATGTCTCATACATCAGACTGGATCACTGGATTGCTGACCCTGACATCAGGCACGGTGACTGGATTACTGCCTCACACATCAGACTGGGTCACTGGATTGCGGTCGCTGACATCAGACTGGGTCAGTGGATTGCTGTCGCAGACACCAGACTGGGCCATTGGATTGCTGTCCCTGACATCAGATCGGGTCACTGGATTGCAGTCTCAGAAATCAGACAGGTACACTGGACAGCTGTCCAACACATCAGACCAGGACACTGGATTACTATCCCTAACTGCAGACTGGGTCACTGGATTACTGCCTCAGACATCAGACTGAGTCACTGGATTACTATCCCTGACATCACACTGGGTCACTGGATTACAGTCTCAGACACCAGACAGGGTCACTGGATTGCTGTCTGTGACATCAGACTGGGTCACTGGATTACTGTCTCAGACATCAGAGTGGGTCACTGGATTAATGTCTCAGACATCAGACTGGGTCACTGGATTACTGTCCCTGACATCAGACTGGGTCACTGGATTACTGTCTCAGACATCAGACTGGGTCACTAGATTACTGTCACTGACATGAGACTGGGTCACTGGATTACTGTCTCAGACATCAGAAACGGTCACTGGAGTACTATCTCAGACATCAGACTAGATCACTGGATTACTTTCTCAGACATCAGAAATGGTCACTGCAGTACTGTCTCAGACATCAGACTGGGGTCACTGGATTGCCGTCCTTGACATCATACTGGGCCACTGGATTACTGTCTCAGACATAACACTGGATCACTGGATTACTGTCCCTGACATCAGACTGCGTCACTGAATTACTGCCTCAGACATCAGACTGGGTCACTTGATTACTGTCTCAGACATCCAACAGTGTCACTGGATTGCTCTCTCTGACATCAGACTGGGTCACTGGATTACTGTCTCAGACATCAGAGCGGGTCACTGAATTACTGTCTCAGACATCACACTGGGTCACTAGATTGCTGTCCCTGACATCAGACTGGGTCACTGGATTTCTGTCTCAGACATTATACTGGGTCACTGGATTGCTGTCCCTGACATCAGCCTGGGTCACTGGATTGCTGTCTCTGACATCAGACCGGGTCACTTGATTACTGTCTCAGACATCCAACAGTGTCACTGGATTGCTCTCTCTGACATCAAACTGGGTCACTGGATTACTGTCCCTGACATCAGACTGGGTCACGGGATTACTGTCTCAGACATCAGCCTGGGTCACTCGATTACTCTCTCAGACATCAGTCTGGCTCACCTGATTGCCCTCCCTGACATCAGACTGGGTCACTGGATTACTGTCTCTGATATCAGACTGGGTCACTAGATTACTGTCTCAGACATCCAACAGTGTCACTGGATTGCTCTCTCTGACATCAAACTGGGTCACTGGATTACTGTCTCAGACATCAGACTGGGTCATGGGATTACTGTCTCAGACATCAGAGCAGGTCACTGGATTACTGTCTCAGACATTATACTGGGTCACTGGATTGCTGTCTCCGACATCAGACCGGGTCACTGGATTGCTGTCTCAGACATCAGACTGGGTCACTGGATTACTGTCTCAGACATCAGACTGGGTCACTGGATTACTGGCTCAGACATCAGAAATGGTCACTGGAGTACTGTCTCAGACATCAGATGTGTCTCGGGATTACTGTCCATGACATCAGACAGGGTCACTGCATTGCTATCCTTGACATCCGTCCAGGCCACTGGATTACTGTTGCAGACATCAAACTGGGTCACTTGATTACTGTCCCTGACATCAGACTGGGTCACGGGATTACTGTCTCAGACGTCAGCCTGGGTCACTAGATTACTCTCTCAGACATCAGACTGGCTCACCTGATTGCCCTCCCTGACATCAGACTGGGTCACTAGATTACTGTCCCTGACATCAGACAGGGTCACTGGCTTGCTGTCCCTGACATCAGACTGGGTCACTGGATTACTGTCGCTGACACCAGATTGGGTCACGAGATTGCTGTCCCTGACACCAGACTGGGTCACTGGATTACTGTCTCAGACATCAGACTGGGTCACTGGATTACTGTCTCAGACATCAGACTGGGTCATTGGACTACTGTCCCTTACATCAGACTGGGTCACTGGATTGCTGTCTCAGACATCAGACTGGGTCACTAGATTACTGTCACTGACATCAGACTGGCTCACTGGCTTACTGTCTCAGACATCAGTCTAGATCACTGGATTACTGTCTCAGACATCAGAAATGGTCACTGGAGTACTGTCTCAGACATCAGACTGGGTCACTGGATTGCTATCAATGACATCAGACTGGGTCACTGGATTGCTGTCCCTGACATCAGACTGGGTCACTGGATTACTGTCTCAGACATCAGACTGGGTCACTGGATTGCTGTCCCTGACATCAGACTGGGCCACTGGATTACTGTCTCAGACATCAGACTGGGTCACTGGATTACTGTCTCAGACATCAGACTGGATCACTAGATTATTGTCACTGACCTCAGACTGGGTCACTGGATGACTGTCCCTGACATCAGACTGGATCACTGGATTACTGTCCCAGACACCAGATGAGGTCACTGGATTGCTGTCTCTGATATCAGACTGGGACACTGGATTACTGTCCCGGACATCAGACTGGGACACTGAATTACTGTCTCAGACATCAGACTGGATCACTAGATTATTGTCACTGACATCAGACTGGGTCACTGGATTACTATCGCTGACACCAGATTGGGTCACGAGATTGCTGTCCTGACATCAGACTGGGTCATTGGATTACTGTCTCAGACATCAGACTGGGTCACTGGATTACTGTCTCAGACATCAGAAATGGTCACTGGAGTACTGTCTCAGACATCAGACTGGATCACTGGATTGCTATCCCTGACATCAGACAGGGTCACTGGATTGCTGTTGCAGACATCAAACTGGGTCACTGGATTACTGTCTCAGACATCAGATTGGATCACTAGATTATTGTCACTGACATCAGACTGGGTCACTGGATTACTGTCCCTGACACCAGACTGGGTCACTGGATTACTGTCTCAGACATCAGACTGGGTCACTGGATTACTGTCTCAGACATCAGACTGGGTCATTGGACTACTGTCCCTTACATCAGACTGGGTCACTGGATTGCTGTCTCAGACATCAGACAGGGTCACTAGATTACTGTCACTGACATCAGACTGGCTCACTGGCTTACTGTCTCAGACATCAGTCTAGATCACTGGATTACTGTCTCAGACATCAGAAATGGTCACTGGAGTACTGTCTCAGACATCAGACTGGGTCACTGGATTGCTATCAATGACATCAGACTGGGTCACTGGATTGCTGTCCCTGACATCAGACTGGGTCACTGGATTACTGTCTCAGACATCAGACTGGGTCACTGGATTGCTGTCCCTGACATCAGACTGGGTCACTGGATTATTGTCTCAGACATCAGACTGGGTCACTGGATTACTGTCTCAGACATCAGACTGGATCACTAGATTATTGTCACTGACCTCAGACTGGGTCACTGGATTACTGTCCCTGACATCAGACTGGATCACTAGATTACTGTCCCAGACACCAGACAAGGTCACTGGATTGCTGTCTCTGATATCAGACTGGGACACTGGACTACTGTCCCGGACATCAGACTGGGACACTGAATTACTGTCTCAGACATCAGACTGGATCACTAGATTATTGTCACTGACATCAGACTGGGTCACTGGATTACTATCGCTGACACCAGATTGGGTCACGAGATTGCTGTCCCTGACATCAGACTGGGTCATTGGATTACTGTCTCAGACATCAGACTGGGTCACTGGATTACTGTCTCAGACATCAGAAATGGTCACTGGAGTACTGTCTCAGACATCAGACTGGATCACTGGATTGCTATCCCTGACATCAGACAGGGTCACTGGATTGCTGTTGCAGACATCAAACTGGGTCACTGGATTACTGTCTCAGACATCAGATTGGATCACTAGATTATTGTCACTGACATCAGACTGGGTCACTGGATTACTGTCCCTGACATCAGACTGGGTCACTAGATTACTCTCCCTGACATCAGACTGGGTTACTGGATTACTGTCCCTGACATCAGACTGGATCACTGTATTGCTGTCCCTGACATCAGACTGGGTCACTGGATTGCTGTCCCTGACATCAGACTGGATCACTGGCTTACTGTCTCAGACATCAGTCTAGATCACTGGATTACTGTCTCAGACATCAGAAATGGTCACTGGAGTACTGTCTCAGATATCAGACTGTGTCTCGGGATTACTGTCCATGACATCAGACTGGGTCACTGGATTGCTATCCCTGACATCAGACAGGGTCACTGGATTGCTGTCCCTGACATCCGACCAGGCCACTGGATTACTGTTGCAGACATCAAACTGGGCCACTGGATTACTGTCCCTGACATCAGACTGGGTCAGTGGATTACTGACTCAGACATCAGACTGGGTCACTGGATTACTGTCCCTGACATCAGACTGGGTCACGGGATTACTGTCCAGACATCAGACTGGGTCACTAGATTACTGTCCCTGACATCAGAAATGATCACTGGAGTACTGTCTCAGATATCAGACTGGATCTCTTGATTGCTGTCCCTGACATCAGACTGGGTCACTGGATTACTATTTCAGACATCAGACTGGGTCACTAGATTACTGTCTCTGACATCAGACTGAGTCATTGGATTACTATTTCAGACATCAGACTGGGTCACTGGATTGCTGTCTCTGACATCAGAATGGGTCACTGGATTACTGCGTCATACATCAGACTGTGTCGCTGGATTGTAGTCGCTGATATCAGACTGGACCCCTAGATTACTGTCCCTGACATCAGACTGCGTCTCTGGATTACTGTCACAGGCATCAGGCTAGGTCACTAGATTACTGTCACAGGCATCAGGCCGCGTCACTGGATTACAGTCTCTAACATCAGACTGGGTCACTGCATTGCTCTCCCTGACATCAAACTGGGTCACTAGATTACTGTCCCTGACATCAGACTGGGTCACTGGATTGCTGTCCCTGACATCAGACTGGGTCACTGGATTACTGTCTCAGACATCAGACTGGGTCACTGGATTACTGTCTCAGACATCAGACTGGATCACTAGATTATTGTCACTGACCTCAGACTGGGTCACTGGATTACTGTACCTGACATCAGACTGGATCACTGGATTACTCTCCCTGACATCAGACTGGGTCACTGGATTACTGTCCCTGACATCAGACTGGGTCACTGTATTGCTGTCCCTGTCATCAGACTGGGTCACTGGATTACTGTCTCAGACATCAGACTGGGTCACTGGATTACTGTCCCTGACATCAGACTGGGTCACGGGATTACTGTCCCAGACATCAGAAATGTTCACTGGAGTACTGTCTCAGACATCAGACTGGATCACTGGATTGCTGTCTCTGACATCAGACTGGATCACTGGATTGCTGTCTCTGACATCAGACTGGGTCACTGGGCTACTGTCCCTTACATCAGACTCAGTCACTGGATTACTGCCTCTGACATCAGAATGGGTCACTGGATTACTGTCCCTGACATCAGACTGGGTCACTGGATTGCTATCCCTGACATCAGACAGGGTCACTGGATTGCTCTCCCTGACATCAGACAGGGTCACTGGATTGCTGTCCCTGACATCAGACTGGGTCACTGGATTACTGTCCCTGACATCAGACTGTGTCGCTGGATTGCAGTCACTGACATCAGAGTGGGTCACTGGATTGCTGTCCCTGACATCAGACTGGGTCACTGGATTACTGTCCCTGACATCAGACTGGATCACTGGATTGCTCTCCCTGACATCAGACAGGGTCACTGAATTACTGCCTCATACATCAGACTGGGTCATTGGATTACTGTCTCAGACATCAGACTGGATCACTGGATTACTGTCTCAGACATCAGACAGGGTCACTGGCTTGCTGTCCCTGACATCAAACTGGGTCACTGGATTACTGCCTCATACATCAGACTGTGTCGCTGGATTGCAGTCACTGATATCAGACTGGGTCACTTGATTACTGTCTCAGACATCAGAGTGGGTCACTGGATTCCTGTCCCTGACATCAGACTGGATCACTGGATTGCTCTCCCTGACATCAGACAGGGTCACTGAATTACTGCCTCATACATCAGAATGGGTCACTGGATTGCTGTCCCTGAAATCAGACTGGGCCACTGGATTACTGTCTCAGGCATCAGACTGGATCACGGAATTACTGTCTCAGACATCAGACAGCATGACTGGATTGCTTTCTCTGACATCAGACCGGGTCACTGGATTGCAGTCGCTGACATCAGACTGGGTCACTAGATTACTGTGGTAAAAACAATGACTGCAGATGCTGGAAAGCAAATACTGGATTAGTGGTGCTGGAAGAGCACAGCAGTTCAGGCAGCATCCAATGAGCAGCGAAATCGACGTTTTGGGCAAAAGCCATGATGACATCAGGGCACTCTCCTTTACCCTAAATTAAAACAAATAACTATTGTACACAGTCCTACATTTGTAACACATGCAACAAAGAGTTGTTTGACTGACAAAATGTTCCATAACAACAAAGGAATTGTTGTCAGAAGAGCCATGACCCAAAGGATAAATCTGCCAGACTGAATTTGGAGCAAGTCACAGAATTGTAGAACAGGTACAGTATAGTAGGAGGCTATTCGGCCCATCATGCCTGCACTGGCAGACCAGTTGAGCAACAGAAACCAAATTGACAATTGTTAGCTGTTCATCAGTTATTTTGTGAAACAAGAAGGAAGTGGTTCTATGCAGATAGCTTAACCTATTCAATGGAACTCATTTTGGGACAGCGATTGTCACTCTAAAGTTCACTACACAATACAGCTCCGAAGAGAACGCATCACTGAAATATGAAGCTTGAGTTCCAGTAATTCCTGACTACTGCAAAACACACAATGGAAAGCAATTAAGTCTTTGTATCAATCTTCATAAACTGGAAGTGTAACAGTCAGTGCCATGCTTTTCTCCATCAGAATGCCTTCAGCCCCAAGTTGGTTTCGAGACTTGGCTGCCGTGCCCCTCTGGGTAACATGGCAACCAATGAATCAGTTTGCTGGGAAAGTCTGCAGTGCAGCTAAGGCAGCCCAGCCAAGTACATACCAAACATACAAAAAAAAACCTGAAAGAATTGAGGATGCTGGAAATCAGAAACAAAAACAGAAATTGCTGGGATAACTCGGCAGGTCTGACGGCATCTGTGGAGAGAAATCAGAACTTTTTTGTCATCTATGTAAATTATTTGGATGTGAATATGGGAGGTATGGTTAGTAAGTTTGCAGATCGTGGTAGGTAGTTTAGTGGACAGCGAAGAGTATAACGGGATCTTGATCAGATGGGCCAATGAGCAGAGGAGTGACAGATGGAGGTTAATTTAGATAAATGTGAGGTGTTGCATTTTGGGTAAGGCAAACCAGGGCAGGACTTCTACACTTCATGGTCGGGCCCGAGGGAGTGTTGCTGAAGAAGGAGACCTTGGATTGCAGGTTCATAGCTCCTTGAAAGTGGAGTCACAGGTAGGGTGAAGAAAACATTTGGCACACTTACCTTCATTGGTCAGAAATTGAGCTGCCAGAGGAACTGATTATAGGAGTTGAGGTGTCATGTTGCAGCTGTACAGGATATTGATTAGGCCGCTTTTAGAATATTGTGTACCATTATGTTCACTGTTCTATCGGAAAGGTGTTGTCAAACTTGAAAGGGTGCAGAAAAAGTGTACAAGGATGTTGCCAGGGTTGGAGGGTTTGAGCTGTAGGGAGAGATTGAAAAGGCTGGAGCTGTCTTATCTGGAGCATCAGGTTTATAAAGTCATGAGGGGCAAGGATAGGGTGAATAGCCAAGGTCTTTTTGCCAGGGTAGTGGAGTCCAAAACTAAATGGCATAGGTTTAAGGTGAGAAGGGAAAGATTTAAAAAGGACCTGAGGGGTAACTTTATCATGGTGCGTGTATGGAATGAGCTGCCAGAGGAAGTGGTGGAAGCTGGTACAATTACAACATTTAAAAGGCATCTGGATGGGTGTATGAATAGGAAGGGTTTGGAGGGATATGGGCCAGGTGCTGGCAGGTGGGACTAGATTCATTTAGGATATCTGGTCGGCATAGATATGTTGGACCGAAGGGTCTGTTTCCATGCTGTATGAATCGATGTCTCTCTGACTCTAGTTCATGTTTCAGGTTTAGTATTCTGAAGAAGGGTCAGAGGACCTGAAACATTAACTCAGCATTCTCTCCACACATGCTGCCAGACCTGCTGAGTTTTTCCAGCAATTTCTGTTTTCGTTTCAACTACGCACCAAGCCTTCCAGGAAGAAGAGCCACACCACCTTTCCAGTTCTACAATGAGAAGCTACAACAGACACTGGAATAACTCTCTGCGACGCACAGGAACATTCCAGACAACAGGGAGCTCTTCAGCTCCTCAAGCTTGTCCTGCTCCTCGGGGCTGGTCACTCTCTGGGCTCCATACTCCGAGCTGAGATTAGGAATTTGAAGTGTTCCTATTGAACAAAAACCCACCCATCCCAGCTGGGAAATGCTCACATCACTCCCCAGCCTCAAATACTGTTTGAGCAAAGAAGCTCCAGGTTCCCGCGATCAACTGTGTGAAGTAGTGCTTCCTGATAGCTCTAACGTTAAGGTCACGTTGCTTTGTTCAGACCTTTCCCTCAGGAGGAACCCATTCCTCTCTGTCCATCCCATCAAATCCTTTCATCTTTCTTATCCCTGCAATTGGATCACCATTTAATCGTGTACACCCACCCAATGGTAGACAAGGCTAGTCTAACCTGTCCTCACAACTGAACACTTCTGGTAAATAAGAGGACAGCTCGCTAAAGTGTTCCCTGAGTACAGAAATTATAACCAGAAATTATATCTCCCTCTTTATGGGTATTTAAGCGGGCATTGGATAGGAATATGGAGGATAGTGGGTTAGTGTAGGTTAGGTGGGCTTGGATCGGCGCAACATCGAGGGCCGAAGGGCCTGTACTGCGCTGTATTCTTCTATGTTCTATGTTCTATGTTCTATGTTCTATGACTATGCTTTCATAACGTGATGAGGATTCATTTCTGTGTTCATTTTGAAAGATTTTTTGTTGCATGTGCAAAGTGTGGCAGGAGGTTAAATACAGAGTCAAAACGTGTGGTGCTGGAAAAGCACAGCAGGTCAGGCAGCGTCCGAGCAGCAGGAGTGTCGACGTTTTGAGCATTGGCTCTTCATCTGGATCATAAGCCCTTTGCCCGAAACATCGATTCTTCTGCTCCTCGGATGCTGCCTGATCGGCTGCGCTTTTCCAGCACCACACTTTTTGACTCTGATCTCCAGCATCTGCAGTCCTCACTTTCTCCTATAGTCGAGTCATCCCTCTATTTCAGGTCCTCAGAAGAACAATGGAACAGTGGAAACCTGGAAGAGAGAGCTCTCATACTTTGTTTGCAGTTCAGGGCCACAAGGTCCTGACCACAGTTTTGTGGAAGTTAATGAGAGTGTGCTGTGGCAGAAAAACACTAATTTAAAAGGGGCACGGTGCCAAGTGAAGGGTGGCACTCTCTCAACAATATGCAATTATAAAGGTAAAGTCACCATAGTCCTACCCTGTCATTAAAGAGAGACAACTGGTGATTGTTTAACCTGCCTCAGGGAGAGATGGAGAAGGAGAGTCCTTTACATAACCCTGGGCTGGTGTGGAAATTGAACCCGTGGGACAGGCACTGCATCAATATTGTAAAGCATGCCATCCAACTAACTGAGTCAAGATTACAGTGGTGCTGGAAAAGCACAGCAGGTCAGGATTCATCCGAGAAACAGGAAAATTGACGTTTCGGAATGATAAAGGGATGATGAAGGGCTTTTGCCCAAAATGTCGATTTTCCTGCTCCTCGGATGCTGCCAGACCTGCTGTGCTTTTCCAGCACCACTCTAATCTTGACCCTGATCTCCAGCATCTGCAGTCCTCACCTTCGCCTATCCAACTAACTGAGCTAACCAGCCCTACCATACAGAGCCTTTAAACAGCAAAATGCCTAGAGGCTCTAAGAAGGGTTATCAATCAATATTTGACATAACACACGAGGAAGCATTATGTCTGGTAACCAAAAATTTGGTCAAAAAAGTAGGTTTCAAAAGAGTTCCTTAAAAATAAAGGAAAGGAGTAAAAAGGGAGGAAATCCTCAAGCTTGGAACTACCTTGAAGCCAAATCAAAGGGTCAATTAGTGCTCAGTGCTCTGCAGACTGGCAGTTCTCAAACTGCACAAAATCTTTTGAGACTCATTATAAAGAAGGGAAATAGCCACAGAGACAAGTTATATTTCTTAATCCTCGACATCCTGGAATTCACTTCCAAAAACATAAACATGGAAAGAGAAAGGGCTGGAGAAACTCAGCAGGTCTGGCAACATTTGTGGAGAGAGAAACGGAGTGGAGGTTTTGAGTCCAGTGTGACTCTTCCTCACAATTCGGAGGATGGGTCTCTTTCTCCACAAAATGCTTCCGGAGTTTCTCCAGCATTCTCTGTTTTCGTTTTGGATTTCCAGCCTCTGCTGCACTTCGCTTTTATCAGAACTGAATTGCAGTCAAAAGTTTCTGGAGCAATTTAGAAAAAAAAAATGGATGGGTTGGAAAATAAAGGAGCAGTTTCTCTAGTGAGTACAAAAGAAGTGACAGGTAAATGTGATTAGCTCGTGTCTGTAATGATCCCCGATATACCTGGGAGACTGCAAACCTGAATCTAATCAAACTCCTCGTTGCTGTCTCACAGGACAGGAGGTGTACACACAACGTCCATAGTAAAGAGTTGGATGGATCAAACTATTACAGCATGACAATGTTCTTTGCTTGTCTTCTGTGTGGAAACTGTGGCAGCATAAAACCTTTCCAAAGCAAAGGCAGGACACAGATTCTACTCCAGCAACTACACTTCAAAAATATTTCATTGGCTGTAGATTACTTTTGCTGCTCTGGTGGCTATGAGAAATTCTATATAAATGCAAGACTTTTGTTTCTGGATAGTCTCGAAGCCTGGTTTTTTTTTACAGAGCTGATTGTTACCTTCAAATTCAGGGGTGGGGTAAGCAAGGGTGAGGAAATTCAACCATAGAATCCCGACAGTGGCCGACCGATAGAGTGTGCACCGACCCTCCAAAGAGCAACCCAACCAGTCCCACCCTATCTGCCATGGCTAATCCACCTATCCCTGGGCACTATGGCATGGCCAATTCACCTAACCTGCACATCTTTGGACTGAGGGAGGAAACCGGAGCACCCAGAGGAAACCCACACAGACATGGGGGGAGTATACAAACTCCACACAGACAGTCACCTGAGGTTGGAATCAAACTCAGGTCCCTAGTGCTGTGAGACAGCAGTGCTAACCACTGCGCCATCGTGCCACCCCAAGCCGCAAAACATTGAGGGGAAAAAAACAAGTCCTTTTTATCTGAAACACGTCTGAAATTCAGTAAAACAGACAAGTGACTTCAAACCTTATCAACTGTCCCAAGCTTCATTACCAATAAAAACAGAAATACAATGAACACATTAAAATGACTATCTGTATAACAGTTAATGACCTCAAGGATGCTTGAATCTGATTTTAACCATGACAATGGAAATGAAAGGCCTATCGTATAGTCCTTATAACAGCTAGATCCTTAAAATTCTAGTCAAACAAGTCGTCGAGTGGATGTGTGAGTAAGGTTGGCTAAGTGTAAAAACATCAGAGGGTTCATAAAATAGCAAATTACTCAAGGATTACAGGAGAGCAATTTTCAGTTTAAATTTGAAGCACCAAAACCTAATCCTTGGTATTTCTTACCTCCACAAACTGAATGAGCTGTGATAGTTAAGTCTCTCATATAAGACTGATGGCTTTCCAGAACATTGGCTGTGCTTGACCAGACAGGACGAGCAGCATGCTAACACCAGACTGCCAGATTGTTCCTCATCTCCAAGTTAACACCAGCTTCCAGCCTAAAGTGCGTGTGACACAGTCCAATCGCGGCGGGCTAAGGGCTCCAAGTAGAACTCTGACCCCGCTAGCTCAGTAAGTACAGCTGTGGGATTATCAATCCCACCAGCAAAGAGAAAGTGAAATATAAAGTCCTAACGCTGTATAAAGCCATCCAGGTAGCCATGGTTCCGGCCATCTGTGTTGGAAACTCCGGCTAAGAACCAAATCTTGTGCATCAGGCAAGACTTTTCAGAACTCCAGACAAACCAGGAATTCAGGGCCATGCTCAGATCTGTTACACCACTGCTATCCACCAGATAGGCTCAGGTAGGTAAGGTAGCATGCAGGAGATTGCGAGCTCTCTGAGACAAGGACAATGGCAAATATAGCATGGTCTATCATATTTCGCAGAACTTTTATAGTGCAGAAAGAGGCCGTTCAACCCATCAGGTCCACAGCAATCCTCTGAAGAGCACCAGCACCAGCCCCCAACCATCTCACCATGGCTAACCCACCTCGGGTAGTGTGAGACACTTTGGCATAACCTAACCTACACATCTTTGGACTCTGGGAGGAAACCGGAGCACCCAGAGGAAACCCACGCAGATGCAGGGGGAGAGTATGCAAACTCTACAGAGACAGTCACTGTGGCTGGAATTGAACCCAGGTCCCTTATGGTGTGAGGTAGTAGTGCTAACCACTGAGCCACCCCATGATGTCATGTGTGTGCTCACAAATATATACACATGTCTAGACCTAGTTGCTGGTATTAAAAGATGTGGTTTATGTTTAGATATGTGGGATTTTAACGGGGAGAACATCAGTTTTAAAATTCTCCAGTCTACCAAAACAGGAATTCCTGGTGAAAATCGACTGAGAGGGATGAACAATTTTAATGACCTTGTTTTTTCTGGGCACTCGTACCTTCCCAAATGTGACCAATCATTTCTGCAGGCAACAACAGCACACGCACCTGGCAGACCCATGGGGAATTGTCTTCACAGCCTTCAGACAGGCAGAGAGCCAGGTACAGTGTGTAAACAGTCAGCGCGTGTTACAGGGGTGAAGTCAGCACGTGACAGCACTGTGTCAGGATAACCTTTAACCTGCATTCTAGGTGTCGCTGACTGAAGGGGAGAAGCAATCATTGCACCAACACTCGCACAGCACCAACCCTATGTCAACTGGTGGCAAAGACAAACTCTGGCACTGGCTCCCCCAGCTGTCTGCACACTCATTTACACTTCCCTGGCTTCCCCTCCCCTTACATTTCTGCCACTGATTTGGTCAGCCTCCTCCCCATCTTCCACAACCCTCATTAACTTCTGTGAGTCCGGACAAATGGTTAAGATATCCTTTGAGTACAGCTATAACACGCATTTCGTTAATGCTAATTCACTATAACACGATTGACAAATTTGGCACACTGTTTCTAAAGTGCGAATTTTGAAAGCATGTATTGGTTATAATGTGATTCCAGCCCCATTAGTTGAAATGGTGCTGCTATTACACGATTTTCTTATAACATGGGATTGCATGAGAACAGAATTATTGCGTTATAACAGAACCAACTGTACTTCCAAGTGGTCAAAGTTTTCACCCCAATGTTCCACTGGTTTCTGTTAGTGGCTTAGTGGTTAGCACTGCTGCCTCACAGTATCAAGGACCTGGGTTTGACTCCCCCCTCGCGTGTCTGTCGGCATGGAGTTTGCACTGGGTGCTCCAGTTTCCTCCTACAGTCAAAAGCTGTGCAGGCTAAGTGGGTGAACCATGGGAAATGCAGGAACCGGGTTGGTTTTGGGTGGGAGGGCTGGTGCAGACTCAATGGGCTGAGTGGTCTCTTTCTGCACTGTAGGGATTCTAAGATTTTTTTTACCTTTCATTCTCCAGTTCCATACGTGCACTGAGTGTGTTCCCCATTCATGTCCAAATCTGCAGAGCTTTGAGGAATAACTCTGGACATCAGATTGCAAACAGCAATGTGCAATTTTGAAATGAGTAAAACATGAGGGCTCACACAACCTCAGAACAAATAAAACTGGCTGAGAATTTCAGCAATCCTAACTTATCAGAAGCTCCTTCACTTCTGCGTCAGATGTGAAAATCATTGTGGTAAACTTAACAGAGGAGATGCATGACAATAAGAAGAAAATTCAAATGCCTTGCAGTTACTTGGTCTCAGCACAAAAGCAAAGACTTGAAAGAACAGATGGTTTGTTTCGCATGTAAATCTCATGTAGGGGACTTGATTCATGCTCTTTGGAGCTGAGCCAGTTCCAACACTCCAGGAAACCATCACATTGCACTTGCAATCTGTACCTGTGACTAAAGCAAAATTCAGGAATGTCAGCCCAATTCTGACACTCAGTACAAGCTCTGATGGCATGGCAATTCCATGTTTAATGAGCACATCGCTTTTCAAAGGCAACTGTGATTTACCAAATTATTAAACTGGACATCTTCCAATTTGAAAGGAGCTGCTGTCTGAATGGATTCGGAGCCCTAGTTTTGTGCCAAAATGGCCTGCAAAGTTCCCAGCAAGCCCGGCTAATTCCCATTAATTACAGGTCCACAACTGTATCGTGCAGCCGAGCATGTAAAACAACATCCAACTGACACAGCGAAAAGAAGCAGAAAGGAGGTACTCTCCTCTGGAGCAGAAGGACAGGCTGTAAGCCAAGCAGCTCCACTCACCTTACTGCACTGCCCGTGCCCATTTCTCATCCACACGCAGGAGGCAAATGTCAAATGGAGCAAACTGATTTTATATATTTCACGGATGTGTAGGGTTTTCACGACCTTCCAAGACCTCCTTTGTTAACTCCAAGGCACTATTGCATGTGCGAAGCACTGTGTTCAACAATACGACTATAAGATGTAGAAGCTGAAGTAGGCCATTCAGCCCACTGAGTTTGCTTTCCCATTTAATGAGATTGTGGCTGATCTGATGATCCTCAACTCTACTTTCCCTTTCCTCACAATCCTTGATTCCATTAATGATTACAAATTTGCCTACTTCAGTCTTGAATATACTTAATGACCCAACCTCCGCACTAAAGAGTTTCACAGAGTCACTCCCATCCCTTCCCTTGGCCGAGCGGTACTGTCAGCACCTGGTGAAACTGGGGTGGCGGGTTCAAATCCAACTGGGGGCGGCGGGAGGATATAATTAAACTCTAGTGCTGCTAACGGTGGTATTGCTATCCTAGGCCCTTCTGTGTTCAACTGTGGAGGTTCACCACCCAGGGTGATCAGTAAGAGTAAATGGGTGGAGTTTGAGTCACTCTAGTGGTTATGGATGTGAAAGGTTAGAGGGATATGGTTTAAACAAAGGTAAGTGGGCCTAGTTCATATTAGGGAACCTGGTTGGCATAGACTAGTTGGAACGAAGGGCTTGTTTCCATCCTCTACGGACATAGAGGAAAAATCTCGACAGTACTGAAAGAGAGCATGGAATTTGGGAGGTGATGTGAGTGAGGAAATTTTAGGGTGGCACAGTGGTTAGCACTGCTGCCTCACAGTGCCAGAGACCTGGGTTCAATTCATGCCTCAGGCGACTGACTGTGTGGAGTTTGCACATTCTCCCCGTGTCTGCGTGGGTTTCCTCCGGGTGCTCCGGTTTCCTCCCACAGTCCAAAGATGTGCAGGTCAGGTGAATTGGCCGTGCTAAATTGCCCATAGTGTTAGGTAAGGGGTAGATGTATGGGTGGGTTGCACTTTGGCGGGGCGGTGTGGACTCGTTGGGCCGAAGGGCCTGTTTCCACACTGTAAGTAATCTAATCTAAAAAAAAAGAAATTCTTCCTCATATTAATATAATGCCTTTAACACAATGAAACATCCTAAGGCACATCCATAGGTGAACAAATGTAACATTCAGCCGCATTAGGACAATTGCCGATCAGCTGACTAAAAGTTGGATTGACGATGAATGTCTTATGGAGTGTCTTAAAGGAGGGAAAGTGAGGTGGGGAGGTGGAGAGAGGAGATTCCAGAGCTTGGGCCATTACTAATGGCTGAGCAGTTGACATCAGGCTAGAATTAGAGGAGCACAGAGATCTCAGGCAGATGTGGAGTTAGAGAAAATTGGGAGGGTCAAGACCATCGTGGGATTTGAAACCATGGGTGAATTTTTAAAAATAAAGACATTGCCTCAACAAGAATTAATGTAGGTCAGCGAGCACAGGGGTGATAAGGGGATGAGGGCAGGCTGCAAGCTGTGCCTTGGACAGCAGAGGTTTTGGATAATCCCAAGTTGACTGAGAGT
Organism: Chiloscyllium punctatum; assembly: GCF_047496795.1. Taxonomy (NCBI): domain Eukaryota; kingdom Metazoa; phylum Chordata; class Chondrichthyes; order Orectolobiformes; family Hemiscylliidae; genus Chiloscyllium; species Chiloscyllium punctatum. The sequence goes on from NC_092777.1 coordinate 56,228,840, forward strand.
AAGAAGTGTGGGACCAGCCAGAATTGAGTTGCAATATTCGAGTGCAGAGGTGATGAAGGCATGATTGAGATTTCAGCAGATGTTGAGCTGAGACAGAGACACAGTTGTCGCAGTGGAACCAAGGGGTCTTAGAGATGGCACAACTAGCAGCACTCCATCATGATAGGTTAGAGTAGAGCAGAAAGAGCAAAGAATGGTCATTACGAGTGATTCATTCAGGTTTCTAACTGCTTTCTAAGTTAAAACATTCTTGTTTGCAACTGGAGCTCTCCGAACACAATAGAAGGACAGGACAGGTGAAGCTTCTGGAGTGTAAACAGAGGATGCCACCAAGTTGACTGGAGCTGGCAGCAAAGAAAAATGAATGAGCTGTACAACAGCCATTGCAGCAATACCAAAGTGTTCAGGACTGCCAATACAAGCTCCAATATTAATGTAAAAGTGATCCCTCTTATAAAATTCTTCGATTTTATCTTTCACATCTAGCCAATCCTAAATACAGCTCATCAACATTATTCAGTAGTATTGTTAGTCAACCTCTTAGGCATGTTAGAACACAGTCTTGCAGTAAGTGAGACTTGAACCCAGACCACCTGGCTAACAACACTACCACTGTGTCACATGATACCCTTTGCTTTTGCAACAGTCTTCCTTCAGGTTGGAAAAGGCGGTTCATTCATTCCAAGAGCAATGTAGAAAAGTACTTCATGTTGTCATGTTGTGTCATATTTGGGAAAGCAAACTCAGTGGGCTGAATGGCCTACTTCAGCTTCTACATCTTATAGTCTTACTGTTGGACACAGTGCTTCTCACACGCAACAGCGCCTTGGGGTTAACAAAGGAAGGTTATGAAAACCCTACACATCCATGAAATATATAAAATCCGTTTGCTCCATTTGACATTTGCCTCCTGTGTGTAGACGAGAATCAGACGGAGGTTTAAATGTCCTGCATTCTGTAGTCAATAGGGAAGAAACAGCATTGACTAATGACTGTGAGGTTAATCATGCCCTCATCCCCTTATTCACCAGTTGAGTCAGTTGCTGGTGAGACGACCGTCAACAATACACTATCTACTGGAACACTGCATCAATAGACAATAGACAATAGACAATAGGTGCAGGAGTAGGCCATTCTGCCCTTCGAGCCAGCACCACTGGTAGCAATTTCTACATTTGAGAGATTAACATTGTCCAGTCAGTTCTTCTGTAGCGCAATGGTTATGTTCTTGTGCAACCCCACATTATGGAAAAATCATACTTTATAAACAGCGCTTAAAGTGTTGGCACTGTAATCACATTACAGCCAACACACACTTTAAAAGTTTGCACTGTAGAAACAGCATCCCCAATCCGCTAATCACTTTACAGCGAATTCATGTTGAGGAAATGCACGTCATAGCAGAACAACCAGTATAAGGCAACTGGCCTGATGTATAAACAACCATCTCTGGGAAGAGCTCGTCAGTTCTAAGTAGTCATTCAGTTGCTGCCTCGTTCTTGATGAAGGGCTTTTGCCCGAAACATCGATTCTCCTGCTCCTCGGATGCTACCTGACCTGCTATGCTTTTCCAGCACCACTCTCTTGACTCTGACCTTCAGCATCTGCAGTGCTCACTTTCTCCCAGTTGCTTCCTCAGTAAGGCAGTTCTACAGTCTACAGCCATGAAGGAGATATCTAGTTATTTACTTCATTTTAATTGTCTCTTGTTTTGTGTTAATGTTGTTAATTGGACATTAATGCAATTGTTACCTTATTAGAATGTAATAAATATGTTCCTCTTCTGCCAAAGATTTGTTAGTGGTTAATCCTTCACCAGTTAACATTAGTGACCCCCCATAGAGTGGTGCTGCAAGAAGGGTTGGTGGTAGCATCTCTACCCAAAGAAGATCCTTTGATAATCTAGTGCCAGCTGAGGGCATCTCTTACAACATTGAATTGGACACTTGTGGACTCCAGGGGTAACTGTCAGCCTCAAAGGCAAACACTCATGGAGTTGGCATCATTACTCCCGACCAATTACCCTCCAATGCATAGGTGGGACATGTGCAGATGAAAACAAAAGGGTTTAGATACAACTATGAATACTGTAAAACAGGTTACAGTGACGTCACACAGCAGACTCCGGATAATTACATTAGATTGCAGTCATTCAGTGATTAAGGAGTTATAAAGGTATCAGTATGGGCCACTTGTTTAAAAAAATCATTCATGGGATCTAGGTGTTGCTGGCATTTATTGCCTATCCGTAAGTGCCCCTTGGTCTGAGTAACTTGCTGGGGCAATTTCAGTGGGCAGTTAAGAGTCAAGCACATTGCTATGGGTTTGGAGTCAACTGTAGACCAGGTGAGAATGGCAGTTTTTCTTCCCTGAAGGACATTAGTGAAGCTAATAGGATTTTACAACAATTGATAATGATGACATGGTTGCCATTGGCTGGTTCTCAGTTCCAGATTTTCAAGAGAGATTTTGGTTATCTGTCACAGCAGGATTTGAACACATGAGCCCAAGAAAGGGTTGGTCGTGCCTCACAAGCCTTATTGAGTTCTTTGAGAAGGTGACCAAACAGGTGGACGAGGGTAAAGTAGTTGATTTGGTGTATATGGATTTCAGTAAGGCGTTTGATGAGGTTCCCCATGTTAGGCTATTGCAGAAAGTACAGAAGCATGAGATTGATGGTGATTTGGTGGATTGGATCAGCAATTGGCTAGCTGAAAGAAAACAGAGAGTGTGATTGATGGGAAATGTTCATCTTGGAGTTCAGTTACTAGTGGTGTACCACAAGGATCTATTTTGGGGCCACTGTTGTTTGTCATTTTTATAAATGACCTGGATGAGGGCATACAAAGATGAGTTAGTAAATTTGCGAATGACACTAAGGTCCGTACAGTTGTGGACAGTGACGAACGATGTTGCAGGTTACAGGGGAACATGGATAAGCTTGCAGAGCTGGGGCTGAGAAGTGGCAAATGGACTTTAATGCAGAAAAGTGTGAGATGATTCACTTTGGAAGGAGCAACAGGAAGACAAAGTACTGGGCTATTGGTAAGATTCTTGGTAGTGTGGATGAGCAGAGAGATCTCGGTGTCCATTTACATAGATCCCTGAAAGTTGCCACCCAGGTTGATAGGGTTGTTAAGAAGGTGTGATAGCTTTTATTGGTAGAAGGATTGAATTTCAGAGCTATGAGGTTATGTTGCAGCTCCAAAACTCTGATACAGCTGGACTTCGAGTATTGCATACAGTTCTGGCCACTGCATGATAGGAAGGATGTAGAAGCTTTGGAAAGGGTGCAGAGGAGATTTACTGGGATGATGCCTGGACCGTGTGGAGGGAAGGTCTTATGAGGAAAGGCTGAGGGACTTGAGGCTTTTTTCATTAGAGAGAAGAAGGTTGAGAGATGACTTAATTGACACATATAAGATGAAGAAGGCTTATGTGAGGATGAGGCGTGAAGGCACAGGCAGGGAACGTGAGAGTTATAAGTTAGCCAGAAAAGATTGAAAGAGAGGGTAAGATGAGGCAGGAGAGGACATGAGAAGTTGTTGATAGAGGGGATCAAGGAAAACTCGAAGGCCTTCTATAGGTATATCAGGAATAAAAGGATGACTAGAGTGGATTAGGAGAAAGTGAGGACTGCAGATGCTGGAGATCAGAGCTGAAAATGTGTTGCTGGAAAAGTGCAGCAGGTCAGGCAGCATCCAAGGAGCAGGAGAATCGACGTTTTGGGCATGAGCCCTTCTTCAGGAACTGAAGAGTAGATTAGATTAGGGCCAATCAAAGATAGTAGTGGAAAGTTGCGTGTGGAATCTGAGGACATAGGGGAAGACCTTAATGAATACTTTTCATCAGTATTCATATTGGAAAAGGGCAATGTTAGTGAGAATACAGAGATACAGGCTACAAGATTAGATGGGATTGAGATTGACAAAGAGGAGATTTTAGCAATTATGGAAAATTTGAAAATTGATAAGATCCCTGGGCTGGATGGGACTTATCCTCAGATTCTCTGGGAAGCCAAGGAGGAAATTACAGAGCCTTTGACTTCAGTCTTTATTGTCATCATTGTCGACAGGAGTAGTGCCAGAAGACTGGAGGATAACAAGTGTTGTTCCCTTGTTTAAGAAGGGGAGTTGGGGCAACCCTGGTAATTACAAACCAGTGAACCTTACTTTGATTGTGGGTAAGGTGTTGGAAAATGTTGTAAGAGATAGGATTTATAATCATCTGGAAAAGAATAATTTGATTAGGGATAGTCAACACGGTTTTGTGAAGGATAGGTCGTGCCTCACTACCCTTATTGAGTTCTTTGAGATGGTGACAAAACAGGTGGATGAGGGTACAGTGGTTGATGTGGTGTATTTGGACTTCATTAAGACATTTGAAAAGGTTCCACGTGCTAGGCTATTGCACAAAATGCAGAGTTTTGAGATTGAAGATGATTTAGTGATTTGGATCAGAAATTGGCTTGCTGAAAGAAAACAGAGGTTGGTGGTTGATGGAAAATGTTCATCCTGGAGCTCAGTTACTAATGGTGCGCCACAAGAATCTGTTTTGGGGCCACTGCTGTTTGTCATTTTTATAAATGGTCTGGATGTGGGCGTAGAAGGATGGGTTAGTAAATTCGTGGATGACACTAAGGTAGGCAGAATTATGGATAGTGCCGAAGGATGTTGTGGGTTGCAGAGGTACATAGATAAAAGGCAAAGCTGAGCTGAGAGGTGGCAAATGGAGTTTAACGCAAGGTAGTGCACTTCGGAAGAAATAACAGGAATGCAGAGTACTGGACTAATGGTAAAATTCTTGGCAGTGTAGATGAACAGAGAGATGTCAGTGTCCAGGTGCATAAATCCCTGAAAGTTGCCTAACCCAGGTTGATAGGGTTGTTAAGAAGGCATTTGGTGTGTTGGTATTTATTGGTGAGGGGATTGAGTTTTGCAGACGTGAGGCCATGCTTCAGTTGTACAAGACACTGGTAAGGCGGCACGTTGAGTATTGTGTGCAGTTCTGGTCACCCATTACAGGAAGGATGTGGAAGTTTTGGAAAGGGTTCAGAGGAAATTTACTAGGATGTTGCTGGGATGGAAGGAAGGTCTTACAAGGAAAGGCTGAGGGAACTGAGGCTGTTTTCGTTAGAGAGAAGGAGGTTGAGAGGTGACTTAATCAAGACGTATAAGATAATCGGAGGTTTAGATAGGGTGGACAGTGAGACCCTTTCTCCTTGCATGGTGAAGGTTAACACGAGGGGTAAGAGCTTTAAATTGAGGGGTGATAGACTTAGGACAGATATTGGGGTAGTTTCTTTACTCAGAGAGTAGTAGGGGGTGTGGAACGCACTGCCTGCAACAGTACAGACTCGCCAACTTTAAGGGCATTTAAATGATCATTGGATAAACAAATAGATGAAAATGGAATCGTGTAGGTTCGATGGGCTTCAGATTAGTTTCACAAGTCAGTGCAACATCGAGGGCCGAAGGGCCTGTACTGCACTGGAATGTTCTATGTAGAACATTAACCTGCCTTCTGAATTATCAGCTCTCTGACCTCACTTTGATGCCAGCACCTCCACTAGATACTATCCTTCCATCGAGGGCTAAACTTGCAAGGAGCCCATCACAGACATGCAGCCCATTAAAACTAAAAGATGACAAATTACAGACACGGCCACAATTACCAATGTTTCTGTGTCTCGGAATGCTACTCCCACTGGAAGCACCGAAACTTGGAGTTGGTCCTTTAAGATTTGGAAGGAATTAAGAGTTCATTTTGGGTACAATGAAGACATAAACTATGCTTTTCGGGTTCTTATGAATACCACTGTGGTCCAGCTGCATAAGTAGTACATGATAAGAAACTACACAGAGAACAAAACAAGTTTTAAAACCTGGTAAGTACTTAATGTTAAAGAACAGCATAGAATTCATTGATGAAGGACTGACATAAATGTACAACTGACTAATGAACAAACCCATTAAGTGATGAGAAACCCAGATCAGAGTGCACTGTGTCTCATATATTCTACTATGTCACCTGTTCTTAGGTTATATATTTATAACACAAATACAAAAAAAATTTTTATATTTTGATAAGGAATGATACGGAGCCTCACAAATATATCACAGCAGCTTCTGGGAGGTTACACATTTCCCCCTGACCTTCAAAGTCATTTGTGTAATTCCAGGATATTCTTGGAAGCCACCTATTCAACTCTGACCAGTTTCATTTCGTGAGTAATTCATCCATCATTCCTGAAGCCCTCTTATTCCATTAAGTATTTGGTCCATATCTTTTCCTTATCCCGATAGCCTTCAATTTTAATCTGAATCAAACATTATTCATTTTCGTTTAATTTCAAAAGGAGTTAATTGGTTCAACATTAGTGACTTCTGCCCAGAGTTTCTCCTCATATACACAGCACAGAGGAAGAGCAGTCTTCTGATCTCCAGTGACATTTAAGGCTGGATAACTCTATGCTAATGATATGTTCCCCTTAGCAGAAAGCTGCAATGAATTCCTGGTTAAAAGTCTGCCTCGAGGCAGTCTGTTTGATCTGACAAGTCACTTGGAGCTGCAGCTCAGTTCAAAGAAATGATGCACTATTTGAGCAAATTAAACAAAGACTTTAGAGACCAAAATGCTGCATTTGCTCAACAAATAAACATGGGGAATGCCAAGTTGAAGAAAACAGCGTTTAATATGCAGAAAACAAAAAGATTGAATGTGTAATCTGCAACATTCATTTTTCTGAAAACAGTCAGCTCTACCGTCAAATAAAAGCAAACTACCGCGGAAGCTGCAAATCGGAAACAAACACTGAGAAAGCTGGAGAAACTCAGCAACAACCAACTCTGCTTTCCAACACATCATGCCAACTAAACAAGAGCTAATTTATCGCAAACAAAACCAGAAATTGCTAGAAAAGTTCAGCAGATCTGGCAGCAACTGTGGAGAGAAATCAGTCAACTCCGTTGTGAGGAAGGGTCACCAGACCTGAAACGTTAACTCTGATTTCTTGTCTGAGATGCTGCCAGACCAGCTGAGCTTTTCCAGCAATTTCTGTGTTCATTTCTGATTTACAGCATCCGCAGTTCTTTCATTTTTATTTAGGTGTTGTATAACAATTGTGATAAACTAAGTGAACACAAAAGATCTGAGGCAAGAGCATCACAGAATCAGACAGTACAGAAGAGAGCCTTCGACCCATCAATTCTGCATCGAATAAAACTTACTCTCAATCAACTCTCATCCCACTTTCAGCACTTGGCCATAACCTTGAATGGTAAGACATTTGAAATGTTCACTCAAATACTTTCTAAAGGTTGTGAGGTTCCCCACCTCAAGTACCCCTGCAGGCAGTGCTTTGAACACTTTTTTTAGATTAGATTACTTACAGTGTGGAAACAGGCCCTGCGGCCCAACAAGTCCACACCGCCCCGCCGAAGCGTAACCCACCCATACCCCTACCCCTACATCTACATCTACCCCTTACCTAACACTACGGGCAATTTAGCATGACCAATTCACCTGACCTGCACATCTTTGGACTGTGGGAGGAAACCGGAGCACCCGGAGGAAACCCACGCAGACACGGGGAGAATGTGCAAACTCCACACAGTCGCCTGAGGCGGGAATTGAACCCGGGTCTCTGGCGCTGTGAGGCAGCAGTGCTAACCACTGTGCCACCGTTCCGCCCTACCTACTACCATTTTCCCTCAGATCAGTTATAGTCTTAGTCATACAGCATGGAAACAGACCCTTCGGTCCAACTAGTCCACTCAAACCATGTTCCCAAACTAAACTAGTCCCACTTGCCTGCGTTTGGCCCATATCCCTCCAAACCTTTCCTATTCATATACTCATCCAAATTCTTTTCAACGTTGTAACTGTAGTCACACCCACCATTTCTGAAGGTCAACGTGAGGCCATTGGTCTCAAGGACAACTGCCACAAATAGGCACCGAAATCAAATATTTACCAGAAAGAGCTGGTCAATGGAGCAATATGACTATTATGAGGAAAGCAGCGAGGGCCACTGTAAAATATACACGCTGATGAATGTACAGGCTGAGGGGCAGATAGATTGGCTCATGGTTTGGGAATACGGTGTACAAAGATGGAAGGAAGGAAAATGCAGTGCAAGCTTAAACAATGGATCAGGGAGTGAGCAAAACCTTAGGAAGAGATCACAAATCATTGAAAGAAATCCTATTAATAGAAAGGGTTCAGTAGCAGTAGTAATCCTGAAAGAGGCAGAAGGCAAGATAGAGGACATACTTTGACAAGAACGAGAAACATGGTGCACATTAGGAATACCAGCAGAGGTAGAAATCCATGTTATTGGGAAGTCTTAGTGGCCACCACAAAGTAGGAGACAAATTACTAGCTGATGCCAAACAATAAGAAATACAAAGCTGGAGAGAATTTGGTGTACACAGAGGTGCCAGACAGGGGCTAAGCTATATAGATTGGAGTTAAAAAGTACCTTAGCAGCAGAAATTCTCATTCTTGATGGGGTGGTAGATATGGCATTTTACTTATCAAAAATATCAAAATAAATTCTAAAAAGAGATTCAGCAAAAACATATATTCAGTGCTGTATTGATAATCAATTACTTTGGGATAACACACACTCAACAAAATGTATGAATGAATAAAGACTGAGGATTGATACTGCGTGTTCAAACAGTTGCTGCAGAATAGAGAAATCATTTCATTGGAGGCAATTCCGGGAATGCTGACAAACATCATTCCCGGTGTGGAGGGACGGTCTTAGGAGCAAAGCTTAAACAGGTTAGGACTGCTCAGTGGAGTTTAGAAGAATATGGGATTCATAAAGAGCATGACAGGGGGAATGCTGAAAGGATGGGAAAGTCTAGGACCAGAGAACAGAGTCTCAAAATAAAGGTACACCAATTTACAATGAAATGAGGAGTAATTCCTTCTCTCAGAGCAATGTGAGATTTGGGAACTCTTTGCTTCAGGAAGCTGTGGGGTCAGAGTCCTTGTGTACATTTAAAGCTAGGATAGAGGGATTCTTGATCAGTCGGGGAATCAAGGGTTGTAGGGAAAAGGCAGGAATATGGATGTGAGGAACTTTGGATCAGCCATGATCCTAGTGAATGGCAGAGCCGGCTCAAGGGGCTGAATGGCCTGCTCCTGTTTATGTTTCCTAAGGTCTTATAGACTTATTCCCTGGATGTATACACATAGAAATTGGTAGAGCGGAAGATTAAAAATTATAACGTGGTTGGTAACAAGAAATCCATGTACTAAATGCTTATCCTCTTTTTTCAGAAAGAATTATGTTCATAAAAATAGATTGGCTGTAAAAATACACATGGAACTAACTGTTAATAAATTATCACTACAAATAATATCTTAATAGAATGAACATGATAACATTATCTTGCCTGGCAATATGGCAAATTTAAATTATTCATTTAGTCTATCGTGTAGCCATCTGCAAGGTGAATTGCAAAATTTGTTAAGGACATAATTTGTTAAGGACATAATGCTATCCTTCGAAATGATGTGGAGGAACCAGTGTTGGATTGGGGTGGACAAAGTTAAAAATCACGCGACACCAAGTTATAGTCCAATATGCCTGCCCCACTATCTGATGAAGGAGCAGTGCCCCGTACTTTGAAATAAACCTGTTGGACTATAACCAGGTGTTGTGTGATTTTTAACTTTAAAAAAGTCAGGCACATTCCCAAAGTAAGTCACAACAGCAGACAGCAAGGATATGATGTCAGAAAGGCTCATCACACACACATTTGTTTAAAGATTAAGACTGGCTCAGGAAGGCCTCTTGTGGTGTAGTGGTAGTGTCATTTCCTTTGGAGCAGAATGCCCAGGTTCAAGTCTCATTTATTGCAGAGGTGCCTTATAACACATCTGAGTAAAAATATCAAAGACTAACTCAAAAACCTGCAGTCAGCTGCTGTGCCCAGCCTTTTGTTTAAAGGTAAACTTGTTGAAACAAAGTTAAAAATCACACAACGCCAGGTTATAGTCCAACAGGTATATTTGGAAGCACAAGCTTTCAAGGTGCTGCCTCATCATCAGGTGACAACCATCTGATGAAGGAGCAGCCCTCCGAAAGCTAGTCCTTCCAAATAAACCTGTTGGACTATAACCTGGCATTGTGTGATTTTTAACTTTGTCCACCCCAGTCCAACACCAGCACTTTCCCAAATCTTGTTTAAACAAAACGTTCCTAGTGTTGATAAGAAGTTTCAGAAGTGAAATCAAGCAGTTAACACACTCAAGGACAACAGCTTTTGAACATGACACTACAGCTGCAGCTAAGGGATAGACACTCTCACCTCGGAGTGTGAAGCTTCTAAATTCAAGGCTCAATTCAAACACTTCAGAATCTAAGCTAAACAGACACTTCAGTGCAATACTGAGGGAAGTTGTGCTGGTGGAGGCATCATCTCTCAGACATGACTTTAAGATTGGTTGGCTCCTTGGAGATGTAAAAGGATATCCTCTGGTACTATTTTGAAGAAGAGAGGAGGGCTTTTCCAAATGTTCTGGTCAATTGTTATCTGTCAACCAACATCATTAAGACCAATTATTTTATCATTACCTCATTACTACTTGTGGGAGTTAGCTGTGTGTGAACAGACTGCCAACATGCCCTGCATGGCAACAATGACTACACATTTCAACTACTTTATTAGCTGTAAAGTGCTTTGGGACATTGAAAGGTCATAGAAGATGCATATTAAATGCATTTAAAAAGCAGGAAGTGCAGAAACCACCCAGATACAGTGGAAGAAACAGAGAAAACGTGTGGGCTACAGACCTGTCACAAACCTGGATCATCTGTTCTGATGAAAGATTCTTGACCTGAAACGTTAATTTTGTTTTCTATTTCCATAGAAACTACATGACTTGGGTGTTTCCAGTTACTTACCATTTCTATTTTGGATTTCCAACATTCATCTTCCCTTATTGATCATTTAAATTTGTTGAGTAAATTAATTAAGAGTGGTGCTGGAAAAGCGCAGCAGGTCAGGCAGCATCCGAGGAGCAGGAAAATTGACGTTTCAGGCAAAAGCCCTTCATCAGGAATTTGCACGGTGTGGGGAGCAAGAGCGGTAATGCTTTAGGGACTATGCATCAAGAGACAAGCACCAAGAGATATGCACCAGGCATGTGCTAATACATCTCTAAATGTAACTTTTAAATCAAATGCAAAACATTACTTGGTGGATAACCAGTGGTTACATTGTCTTTCTGTAGTGGGAGCACTAATTTGATACTAATGCACATAGATTCATGCATAACTTGAGAATTGCTCTGGCACAATGACACAAAACTCTTCCATGAGCTTCCTTGGAATCATATAATCGTTACAGTGTAGAAGCAGGCCATTCAGCCCATTGAATCCACACTGACCCTCCGAAGAACATCCCACGCAAACCCACCCTTCTACCCTATCCCTGCACTTCCCATGGTTGCCAATCCACCTAACCTGCATATCTTTGGAGTATGGGAGTAAAACGGAGCACCCGGAGGAAAATTCTATCCAGACACGGAATGAATATACAAACTCCAATGCCCAAGGGTGGTATCAAACTTGGGTCCCTGGTGTTGTGCGGCAGCAGTGTTAACTATTGAGCCACCGTGCCCCCCATGCTGCATTGACTCTAGAACCAACACAGTCAGGAGTATGAGAGAATCTTTCTCGAGACAAAACTGGAACCTAATCCACTGTGCTTCATAATTCATTGGGAAAGAATCAAATACTGAAATATTGACCTGTCACTTTCACTTTGCCAAGTGTATACGTATCAGCCAATACTATTGCATTGCAAGATTGTTTTTCTGTCCGATTTGATAAGCATTTTCAGTCCTGGTGTTATGATAATGGCACATGGGTGGATATCAGTACCTGAATGTAGATAGCATCAGATCACTCACTGAGAGGGAATGTGCAGCACACCCAGCTGGTGGGAAAGTGGAAATGGGATCGGGGTCTGATTCAGAGCTGAACACAATAGTAAAATTCCATGCTACACCTGCTGTGAAAGAGGAACATTAACTTCATTTCTCTCTCCACACGACCTAGAATCTTTCCATTGACCCAGTTTTCCCATTAGGATCTGACACTTCTTTTGCATTTGCTTGTCAATAGATTTGGAAATGAAGTTGATGACAGTTGTCCAGAAAAATCACGTAATCAAAAAAAACTTGTCAAGGATGTACTGGCTGCAATCCTTGTTGTATCACCAGTCGAATAGTCAGTTTCTGAGTCAGGATGTTATAATGAGAGGTTTAACTTCCCCAGTCAATGGAGCATTACTGTCAGGCAGACTTACAGAACTAATCAAAATGGATGGATGACTGGCACATTACTTTAAGAAATAATTGGCAGTTACCACCTTAAGTGATGTTCGTGACACAATTCCAACACATACTATTTCAACCTAATCGATGGGCATATGAAACTGGGGCCAGGAAAAGACCAAGTGTTCTTTGGGACCTACCCATGCAGCACACAGACCAGACGACCACAAGCTCAACATTTCTTCTGCAGCTACACATGTTGGGAAAGAGACAGGGCACGAGGGAAAGCCTAGAAGTTTCTTGCCTGATCTGCGTCAGACAGTTGAAAAGTCATGCAGGAATGCGTGTTATCAGCTGGCAAGACAATTACCTTTTACAAGCGGTCCCTGATTTCCAACTTACATATACTGACACTTACGAACAAGGTCTCATACAGGTGTGTATTAACGTTAATTTTAAAGATCTGACATCAATAGTTTCCACATACTCACAAATAGCTGTGTTATGCCGTCCTGCAATGAGTTCGGACTTATGTACAAATTGACTTGTGAATGTACAAAACAACCTCGGTTATCCGAACATCAATTATCCGAATTTCGGATTATCCGATCAAGATCTCAATGCTTGGATAACTGTGTTATCTGAACAGTGGGTTATCCAAGCAAATAGATCATCCCGTCCCTTTTGCTCGGATAATCGAAGTTGCCCTGTAGAGTTGAATCCATTTGCAACACAAACCAAGAATCTCTACACAAACCAAGAATCAATCCAGCTTTCTGTGGAACGCGTTTCTCCAGATGCCAATTATTTCTTTGCATAATAGCGTACACTCCATAATTTCAATGAATATTTGGTAATTAATACCAGCACTGAACTACAAGCAGATTTTCACTGTGGACTACAGCATCCCAATGTCAGAGACATGGGGCCAGAGGCCAGCTCAGTTCAAAAACAATTAGAACTGAGCATTTAATATTGACCTTGCCAATGACACCCAAACCCCATGAAAAAATAAAGAGAAAACACATGAGGTGAAGCCTCAATTGCAGCAAAATGTGTAACTACAATATGCTTGAAATGGAGCCTACATTTTAATAATGTGCATCAGAAAACTGAAGGCAGCAAAGCTATTTGAAAAATATACATTTCAGCTCCAATACACAAAGAAGCGAGAGAAAGTGCGAGAACAGAGCAAAATGATTGGAGGAATAAGAAACAAGGAGAGATGGTGTCAGCAAGAGAGAACTCTGGGTGTTAACAATTTTTATACAGACCATCGATCAAATCAGTTCATTTATTTATTTTTACTTTAAGGTGGAATCGTAAAAGAGGAAGAATTGTTCGGTTTTCCTACATTCAGATATTATCATGCTCATTTGAATGTATTTGTGATGTTCCTACACATATCTGTGCAACCTTCCTTCTGTAGCAGGGAGTTTGAAACTGTACATTGATTATCTATGCTGATGCAGCAGGAAATATTGGAGTGGCAACTAAAGGGCTATATAAATAATTTGGGCAGATTCTAACTTTTTGAGCTAGCAGAAACAAGCAATGGTAAATCTGACCCCCCCTCCCCACCAACCCTTTGCACAACACCTATTTATATCCAAAAACAGCAATTGCTGGAAAAGCTCAGCAGGTCTGGCAGCATCTGTGGAGAGGAATCAGGGATAACGTTTCGTGCCAGTGACCCTTCCTCAGAGGTGGACCTGATTTCTCTCGACCGATGCTACCAGACCTGCTGAGATTTTCCATCCACACTTCTTTCAGTCTTTACCTCTCTGTATACGTCACTTTCATAAAGTTTATGAACGTTGTTAAGTTTGTTATTCCACAGTGGTCCTGTAAGGTGCATGGACACTATGGAAAATACGATCCTGGGTGGCAGACTGTGATAGAAGGACAGGCGAGAGGGCGCTTGTGGTGCAGTGGTAATGTCCCAAGCTCTGGACTAGGAGGTCTGGGATCAAGACCCACCAGAGATGTGCAGTAACGTCTCTGATTATCTGTGAGGACAGGTAACCATGAGCCTGGACAAAGATGTACATTTCAAGGACGTGGGGGGAGATGGGGAGATGCAGTCAGGCAATTGAGAAGTTAGGAACAATAACATAAAAATTACTGGAGAAACACAGCAAGTCCAGCAGCATCTAGGGAGAGCTTTCTTTGAAGAAAAGTCCAAAAGGACTGAAACATTAACTCTGTTTCAGAATCCTAGAGTTGTTACAGTGCTAAACGAAGCTCATCCTGTCTGTACTAATGCTCTGAGAGTTAATTTTTCGGTTCTGGTGACCCTTCCTCAGAAGAATAAAGTGTGTTCTGTTTAAAGCCAAGTAGGGTAACCAATCGAATTACATCTGGAACACAGCATTTTTCACTTGTCTTTAAATAAGAAGAAAGTTAGGACCTCAGCTATCTCCTTATATACTTGAAGGGTGTTTGGTTTGGTCCTTAACATTCTCAACCAGACAAATGGAAAGAACCTAAAGCATAATGGAATATTGCAATGACTAAGGGTCCTGCATTCCTACCCTATGGATCCACTTCACTTGCAGTCACCTTCTGTGTCTCTGAGCACTGACCAAATCTGATGTTCCAACTCTCAGAGGTATGACTGCCTCCTGATATAAAGGTCAATCTCCCCTCCCTGATGTGTTGCAGTGTCTGTGGATCAAGGTCCAGATCATTAACTCTGAGCTGAAGCTGTTTGAACCTCAGACACTTGCTGCAGATCTGTTTGCTCTGGGCCAAACCAGCATCCAGGAACTCCCACATACTCTAGCTGCGACACACCACCTTTCCTGTCATGTGTTCGAAGGAGCAGCTTAATTATTGCATTCAGCATCATGTTATATTTTTGTACATTTATTAACCTTACGACCAGCTGCTGTAGCATCTTGAACCTCAGGAATAGAATAGACCTTATTCACTTACCAGATACTCACCAATTAGTCAACTTCTTCTTCTGTAGGACTTGATCAAGTCCTGGAGCCTGAAAGTGTTTAGGTGAAAAGGAAAAACATTTGCACACCTCCTTCCCTTCTTCTACTTAACTTTCTGGAGAAGTTAATATTGGCATTCTGTTGTAAGTCATACTAAATCACACGAGGTTGGCTAGTTTATATGCTTACAATACAAAAGGTCCTCTGAGTCCCTTAATGAGGATTGTGCTGGTTCTTAGTTTAGCTGCTCCATCACTGGAAATCTTGACAAGCCCTGTTTAACACAGAATTTAAACTGTAGGTTTAAGTTTTGATGTTAACTATAAACTACAAGCTATGTTAGATTTGCATAATTTTTTTTATGATAGTTTAGAATAATAGGAAAGTACTGGAAGGATTAGCAGGCTGGATATCCTACCTGTATAAAAGTTTCATATTATAAACACTGCTCTGTAGCCAACAAACCCCACAGCGGCATTTGAACCTGAGCTTCTAGCTTAGAGGCATGGCACTATCTACTGAGCAGGGAAAAAGTGAGGACTGCTGGAGATCAGGGTTGAGATCGTGGTGCTGGAAAAGCACAGCAAGTCAGGCAGTATCTGAGGAGCCGGAGAATTGACGTTCAGACATAAGCCCTTCATCATGTCGATTGTCCTGCTCCTTGGATGCTGCCTGCCCTGCTGTGCTTTTCTAGCATCACATTCTCGACTATCTACTGAGCCATAAGATTCCCAATAAAATCATGTCAGAAACCACTTCGCTCTGATCATTACCTCTGCCTCTTTTTTTTTAAGGAACTTGCTGTGAGCAAACAGGCTGCAGTGCCTCTGACATTATGACAATGGCTCCAGTTCATAAGTGCTTCTTTGGCTGTGAGGTCATGCTAGGCACCATGAAAATGCAAGTTATTCCTTTCTTTAAAACATTTCACACATTTCGTAGGAGCATTATCAAGTAATATCTGACAGGAGCCACATAAGGAGTTTCCTGGTGAAGGAAACTCTTGCCCGAAATGTCAATTCTCCCGCTCTTCAGATGCTGCCTGACCTGTTGTGCTTTTCCAGCTCCCACACTCTTGACGTAAAGAGGTGGGACAGACGACCGTAATTTCGTCAGAGTTAGATTTTGCTGAGCATTTTTATGCAGGAGAGACACAGATAGCTTTCAGGATAGCATTCCAGAACTTGGCAAACAAACAGGTGAGTCCTTAAACCCCTCAGCCAGGACATTTCAACTGGCTTCAGTTATTTGGGGCTTTTTTTCTTCCTTTTATTAAAATGTTAATACATGTTAAGACAGAGTCAGCAAATAAAGAGACTTTGCACTTTAAAATATCGACAGAATATACTGGGAAGGAAAGGGTGCTTAAAGTTGGGCTAATACATTCGATATAGACTCTGTACCAACACCATGTCTACATCCAGAACATGTAACACACCTTTTCGCTTCACAAACACAAATACAACTTCTCGTGGATTTTCTGTTCTCATTTCATTTTATGGGTTTCCATATTTTTCTTCCGAACTGGACTTGGAACAATATTGGGAAATTATTGGGGAAGGTATACTTTTATACAGGTAGGAATGGAACATAAACTTGCATGACATCAAAGGCTGCTCTCGACCATCCATCAACATCAACAGTGCAATTCAGGTACAAATATTTTAAAATGCTTAATTGTTTTGCGTTTCACCAGTAGCACACAGGAGAGTTAAAAAACAAGTCTGAAGCTTTCTTCATAAGCACTCAAGGTAATAAACTGAAGGATTGATATCAAGTCAAATTATGTTGAGCAAAGTAATTAAACTGTAAAGATTTCTCCTGCACTGTAGCCATGCTAGTGAATTCTTTCCCCACAATTATGCATATTTAACCACTAATTCGACAGGATTTAAAAATCTTTTTATTTCACTCCAAGTGTTCTCTTCAATGTTAGCATGCAGGAGGAGAAATAGCTCTGCAGTCAGCTTCCATTTGATTGTTGATAAACCCCCCCCCCCCCCCCCCCACTGCCCCAGTAAAACAGATGTTCCAAAATGCAAAAGGAGATGACTTCCTCCCTTCCCCCACTCTCAATCCCCCTTCCCTAGTGTGCCTTGGCTGAAGTGATAAACCACACAGACAGAAGTGGTCCAAACAGAATCTCAAAGCCAACAGCCCTCTGGGTTTTTGAGAGGGAAACAGTGACTGCTTCTAAACAGTCACACCAGAGATTCAACTTCTTAAGCTTTGACTGAATGCCTGGTTGAGGTTTTTGTTTGCATTTCTGGAATTAATCTGTCATCTGACTGCAACTGCAAGCAAAGCACAAAGAGCACGACCCTTATTCCACAGGTCAGGATTTACCAAAGGGAGATAGTGAAGGTGCTCCTAGAGAGAGACTGGTGGATAGCAAAACACTGCAGTGATGCTAAAGACCTGAAACAAAGGGTTCATATAAAATATCATCAAGCTGAAACATTTGGAAAAAATTTGGAAAAGAATGAGGATACTTTTTTTGGACTCTGATCCCACATAGTTCAGAGATGCGTTTACAATTGGAAGTTCCAGGATAACTCATACAGAAGCCCATCCCACAGTCAAGATCCAATCCATGCTGGTGGGCAAGTTCCTGAGGGGAGGGGGGGGGGGGGTGGTTCATTAAGAGGGTCTGCAGATCTATCTTGGATCTATTTTGGGATAGATAAATGCTTGTCTCAAAAGTTAGTGAGGGAAAGAGAGAGTTCATATTGATGAGAAACTAGCACTAGCACTGGGACATGAACAAGCTGTACTAGTGGAAGGGTTAAACTGAGTGCAATCCCCCTGAGGAGAGTGGACCCAGTTCTGTAGCAGAAAGGAGAAAGAGGACTTTCAGAAGGATTGTAAACCAGGAGGACAGGAGAGAGGTTTTGCAAAAATGACAAGTCTGGACAAAAAGGGAATACATTGGGACCTCATCACTGTGAAAAAAACAGAATGTCTTTAAGGCCTGAATCTTTTCTGAATTGTGCAGGTGTTTATTTTTATTATTATTCATTCACAGAATGTAGCTTCACTGGACAAATATAGCTACAAAACAAAAATATAAAAAACCACTACTAAAAATAAGTAAAAGAAACTATTAAAAACAGATTAAACTGCCTGTTCAACATCTATAATAAAACAGAGGAACTGGAGGCAACAATGGGGAATCAAAAGTATTCAAAATAACTGAAACATGAAGCTAGAAGAGACAACAGAGGCAGCGTCATAGAAACTCATTAGAAAATGGAATAGTGCCAGGGGACAGGCAGGCAGCTAATGTGATTCCTATATTTAAAAAGGGAGGCAGAATGAGTCTAGGGAACTGTAGAGAAATTAGCTTGACGTCAATGCAGTGAGAGTTAATGGAGCTAGTTCTCAAAGATGCAACAGAAAAACATTCAGAAACTGAAAAATAACAGAGAGCATTTAGCATGACGTTCAAAAGAGAATATTTAGCTTGACTAACTTATTGCATTCCTTGAAGTAGTAAAATAATCCATAGATTAAGGTTATAGAGTGGATGTAATATATTGAGATTTTCATAAAACAGACTAATTATTAGTCCAAACATATTGAACCAAGAGACAACTAGCAGAGTGGATAAGAAGGTGATTATGAAACAGAGCAAAGGTAATCAATTATATTGGCAGAAAGTGGGTAATTATACTGAATAAGCATTAGTGCTGGCAGTCACTGATGTCCACTATATACATTACTTACTTGGATTTAGCAATCAGATTCAACATTTGCAGATAATATTAAAATGGCGGTGGATGGGGCGTAGTTGGTGCTTGTAGCTAACACGGAGGCAGACTGCAAGAAAATATTAATAAACTTGCAGAAGGGGCACACAGTTGGCAAATAAATATAAATATAGATTAATGTGAGGGAGAGGAACTCAGAAGCCATCAACTCTATGAATTCAGTGAAAGAAAACAGGGATATGGGAATATAAGTACACAACACACTAGCAGTAGCACTGACATTGCATTATGATCATAGTCTTGCCAGCATCCTACTTGTGAACAAAGATTACCACTTTCCAAACAATCTGCTGATTAAGTCTCCTGAAGATTTATTTCAGGCAAGTTTCACATTTCAAATATTAACAACTGCTGTGTTTCTGCGAACAATACCCCTGAGTAATAACAGCAGTGAATTACAGCAGCAATGGCCTTTTTATTGCCATTAAGAATGTAAAACAAAGACGTATTTTCTTTTCTCAATAGAAGAGCCAAACGGTATATAAACTTGATTTTTTTTTCATGGAATTTAAATGGGAAAGATCCATCAATTGCCAAGCTATGGGTTGCTGGGTTGTTTTGCAAATGGTATTTTCACTCTACAATCTCTTCAGGGAGAATTACCTAAAAGGAAATAGCAAAGGTGAATCTTGGGTATGGAACAGCTCAATGTAACTCATCTCTATTAGTCTTAGTTTCATGCATAAAGATCGATTAAGTTACACAAGCTTGCATAATTCATACAAGATCTGTATTGTGCTTTTGCAAAAGGATTGAGATGTAAAATTTTTAATGTGTCTTGGTCGTGGAGTGAGTTTCCAAAAAGGTATTTTGGAATGTAACAGAGGAAGCTTATTTCTTCCACCTCATATCTGCAAAATAATCCACTTTTTAAAACAATGGGATGCTAATGGCATGTCTCCTGTAATGAGAAAGAGAAACAAGTCTTTTAAACACAATATTTCACGCACCTGTTGGACTTGAAAATTGATCTAGACGGGGGCGGGGGGGGGGGGGGGGGCGGAGGGGGGCTTTTTTTCTGCACAAAACAAAAAAAGAATAAGGTAGAATGCACTGGTATTCCCCATGTTATATCATCCAACATGTTGTCATTTTGTTTGATTGCTGTTTTATTTTGAGGGTCTTCATTCTCAGGTTAATGTTCTGCCTGTGTTGTACACAATTAAGTGTTGGAGTCATCTGATGCAAGGTCTGATTGGGCGCCCATCAGATTGTGGAGAAACAGAGGCAGAGTGATGAAGGAGAAAGGGACAGAGGGTCATTGGGAAAGGCTGTACTGTTCAAAATTGTCTTTGAACATTGTCTACCGTTTGGCTCTTCTATTGAGAAAAGAAAATACGTCTTTGTTTTACATTCTTAACGGCAATAAGAAGACCATTGCTGCTGTTATTACTCAGGGGAATTGTTTGCAGAAACACAGAGAGAGAGTAAGAGAGGCAGGGAAAGTGAAGCTTTCAGGAGTACTGTGGGTACAGAAGTCATTGAAGTCTGTTCTTAAGAGAAACTGCTGAAAGTTGGCTGATTGGAATTTATGCTGCATTTCTTTCATATTTGGTAATTTATTTTATTTTACAGGCTATTTTAACTAGGAGCATACATAGATAGCCCAATACTTCAACATGTACATTGGTGCTTCCAGACAAGAAACTGTTCAATGATCCAAAATCCAGCTTAAAGTGGATTCCTCCCATGGAACCCATGATTCCCTTAAAGTCACTATTTTCTGCAATACGACAACTAAAAGTGAGGACTACCTGTGTAGATCGCTCAGTCTAATAATCATGAAGAGTGCAGGAACAAGAGTAGACCATTTCAGCCCTTCCAACCTGCTCCATCATTCAATTGGGTCATGAAGGCCGGTGATGGCCTTGTGGCATTATTACTAGGCCATTAATCCAGAGGCCTGGGTTTAAATCTGGCAGTGGCACTTGGTGGAATCTGAATTCAGTGGAAATCTGGCACTGTGAAATGACCATTGGGAAATGAAAACTCATCTGTTCACTAAGTTCCATCACAAATGACTCCAAACCCATGGTAATGCGACTGACTCTTAACTGCCTGAGGGGCAATAAATGTTGGCCTAGCCAGAGATACCAACATCCGATGAATTAACAAAAAGATTGATCTGTACCTTAATTCCAACCAGTTGCCTTGTCTGGCAATTCTGAATCCCCTTCCTTCAGTTAATGGGCGACTCCTAGAAGCCATCATACAGATTTGATGGAATGCTAGGCCAAGCCTGAGGGGCTGAAAGGCCTGGTCCTGTTCCTCTTTTGCTCGATTCCCTACATTTCTCTGGTTGTCTTCAGTAATGTTGGCGAGTGGAGTCAATAGAGTTTTACTTGCTTTAAGACATCCTTATGGCAACAACAGAATGCAAAAAAATGTGTTGAATTCCACAACACTTGATATCACTGAGCCTGACTGGCTCAGATATTTACCCAAAAATATGAATTTATTTTGCATTAAAAAGCAGTGCTGCAGGCACCTCTACTCTGAGGGGGGCCAGGTGGACTGCAGGCTGACCTCATTTCACAAGCAGCATGTGGTGGAATAGTCACTGACACAAGTTGAGTGCCACAAATGCAGACAGGAAAGCACATGCCAAATTTCAAAGACTTTCCCCGTTATTTAAATAATCAATACTTCTTCTTTCGACCACCTTACAGAATGAGGAACCACAATTTGACTGAAAAAAAGGATATTTAGGTCGTTTCCCACCATCCTGCAGAAAAGATGTTAAAACCTCCCATCAGTTTCACACAGATAGCCAACTGATACACTCCGATTTAATAAACCCTTTAAATCTGGAGCTCAGCTACTGCGGTTTGAGAAGGTCTGTCTGAATACCCATATAAAGGATTTTGACACTGAGTGTGAAGCTAGAACAAATGGTAGTATAAAGGCAAGAAAAAGATAAATCAGCCACTCAACAATTTCCTAAACTGTGACCAGATTGGTAACATTCCTTTTCTTAAATCCTACCTCTTCAAAAATGTTGAATAAAAAGCTTATTTCAGCAGTGTACACGTACGAAAGAAAAATCACAATTCTTCCAGCCTCATGTTTGATACATTATACCTCTGTGAGTGCCGTCCTGTAATTCTGACTTGGACCAGTTGGTGAGAACTCCACGTGGGATCCAACCAGGGTTTTGTATAACTGCAGCATATCCTTATACTCCAGTCCCCGAGACAATAGCTACTCATCCAGTTTGGCCAAGCTATGAACACCTCTCTTGGCTATCAAACAGAGAAGGAAGATTCAAACCCAAAGCTCTGGCACAAGAATATAATTATTTTTGATCCTGACGTTCACTTGTCATCTTGTTGCTTCTCACATCAACAACACGTCCACCCTAGTCATGTCTTACACCAGTAACATGGTTGATAGCTCCTCTTCTTTGCTTAAACAGTCACTAAATTACAACCTATGCACAACAGTCTGTATGGAAACCTCAGAACATAACAGCTGGCAGCTTTAGACCAGAAATGATGAGTCTTTGGTCATTGTGTAAATTGCTTTGTCTGAATCCTTTGTTTCATTGCGACAAGTGGTACAGGGGAATACAGTTAAACGAATATTTTGCCAAGTGGCATTATTCACTTTAATGTTCTATTCTGCTTTCTCTTCTCTCTTTTGGCAAGAATGCAGCCTGAATTGCAACCGGAGATGCAAGGAAAACAAAAACATTGAGGCTGGGTCAATTAAAAATTTCAAAATCAGGCCTGATGTGGGTTTGCTAGCCATAGACATTAAGGGATATTAACTCAGGATGAGGAGATGAAATTAAAATTTAGATTTCCCTTGATTTACATGAATAATGGAATTGGCTCAAGGGCTGAATAGTAACTCCTTATCATTCTACAATCATTATGTAGTTTGCTTCATTTGAAATATGTGATGTCGACAGTCCACGCTTAAATCTCATTTAATTTTTTTTCACTTTAAAGTCTTTTTTGTGTCTTCTCAACTCATTTAAAATGCTATTCCCTGTTTTAAGATCCCTTACTTTCTGGTCTCTCTCACATCCTTGCACCTCTCACATAACTGCATCATCACAAATGGAGTGTCTTGTCTCTGTGCCCAGCACAGAGTCTTGTCTCTGCGCTCACAGTGGAATATTACTATTTCTTAAACAGTTCTCCCCTCAGGTACTAAAGTAAACTTCACTTTAAACCTTTCTTAAACAAATCTCTGCTCTTTGTACCTCAACGAGTAGAGGAACTGGTGTGGACTTACATTTTAAAAATAATTCTCTGCTGTACAGTAAGTACTTTATCTGTACAGGTACAATAGTTGAGGAATTTGTACTGTCCATATCCTGTCCTGTCATTTCTTCAAAGATTTCAAGAAGCCTGCTTCTTGTACAAAGAATTCCTTGTTTCCTTTGCTAGTTATTTCAGTCAAGAACACACAGTGCAGCATGTGTGACACTGAATTTCAACTTTTATATTATTAGCTTTTCTGGGCTAACTTTACTCTGAGGAACCTAACTCTAGTTTTAACATTAATTCCTATGGCAAATCCCATTTTACTTAAAGTCATGATTTTCAGGTCGGAAGCTTTAGAGAGGGTGCAGAGGAGATTTACCAGGATGCTGCCTGGACTGGAAGGCAGGTCTTATGAAGAAAGGTTGTGGGAACTAGAGCTTTTCTCATTGGAGCAAAGAAGGTTGAGAGGTGACTTGATAGAGATGTACACGATGATGAGAGGCATAGATAGAGTGGACAGCCAGAGATTTTATTCCTGGGGGGAAATGACTATCATGAGGGGGCATCATTTTAAGGTGATTGGAAGAAGGTTTAGGGTCAATGTCGGAGGTCGGTTCTTCACACAGAGATTGGTGGGTGCGTGGAATGCACTGCCAGTGGTGGTAGTAGAGTCAGTTACATTAAGGACATTTAAGCGACTCTTGGCTAGGCACATGGATGATAGTAAAATGAAGGCTATGTAGGTTAGTCTGATCTTAGAGTAGGGTAAAAGGTCGGCACAATATTGAGGGGCCAAAGGGCCTGTACCGCACTGTACTGTTCTGTGTTCCACTCCTGCCTTTGCTGAAGACACTTTGTAAAGCAGACCTTTAAACAGGAAGCTGTGTTATAGTTCAACGGTTTACTCAACAAACATTTCAGCCAATTCAACTTTGCAATTACTTCCACCCCATTAGGCAGAGGAAAGGGAAAGGTGGCATCTCCGTTGCTCAGAGCTTCTGTCATGGACTATTGCCAAAGGGGTCTGTGTGCCACTACAACACCCACCAGTTGTGAGCACCACAACGCTTGATGAGACGGTTTCTACATCTAAAGAAAGCTTCAATCACTGTGACTGCCAAGGGTTTGTGAGCCCTAAAAGGGGCAGCTTGGTGGCTCAGTGGTTAGCACTGCTGCCTCACAGTGTCAGGGACCCAGGTTCAATTCCAGCCTTGGGCTGCTGTCTGTGTGGAGCTTGCACATTCTCCCCATGTCTGCGTGGGTTACCCCTAGATGCTGTGGTTTCCTCCCACAATCCAAAGATGTGCAAGCCAGATGAATTGGCTCTGCTAAATTGTCCCATCGTGTTAGGTGCATTAGTCAGGGGTTAATATAGGGGAATGGATCTGGGTGGGTTGCTCCTTGGAAGGTGTGTGGACTTGAAGGGCCTGTTTCCATACTGTCGGGAATCTAATCTAAAAGGGCTCCATATGACAGTTTTGATGAGACACAGCAATGTTTCAATGAACAAGCACAAGATTCAATATTCTGATTGTTTATCAGTTACCTTCATAGGGGCAGCTAACATTGCAAACAATAAAAAAGTGATCTGCATATGCAAGTGGTTTTCTTTCAAACATTTTATTATTTTAATCCACTAAGTGCCCTTGTCTGTAACTGTTGCTGAGCTGTCACAGTTTTAGGGCATAAGATTAAAAACAATATTGTTTTTAAAACAGTAATCACCGTCAAGTTCAATATTATGTAAAGCAGGAGTGGCTTTCTCAAAAAGAGCTGAAAAGTCAACAACCACAGCTGAGAGAGGGTTAAGAATAAAAAGAGTTGAATGCATCAATAACAAAGACCAGATAAAAACCGGTGCTGTAATACAGTCAGTACAAAAGCACAACTATAGTGATTGGATACATGTGGACCTCAGGGAGTGGAGTGTATTATTTCCCCCTTCAATTCTATCTTGATTTAATCCCTGTCCCCCCCTTCATGTTTGATCATGCAGCATTGCCCTTTGATGTGAAGGGCACTGCTTCACTGGCCACTGAGGTGTTTCCTTCCTTCCTGGTCGTGGGATATAAATAAAGATTGACACACTTGTTGCTTTTCATTGTGTCCGACACCTGCACACACGACAGGGGTGCTGGGGTAAAATATAAATAACAGCCCTAAAGACAATCCTACCTGCAGATCTTATAAGCTTCTTCTAGCTCCTGAACGAACATAGTTGCTGGACTGGTCCTTGCACTTGTTAAAACTAAGTACGTTCAGTCCATCAACTAGAAACGCCACGTGCTATTCAGGCATGCTGCACAGTTTCTACCATGTTCCACAACAGAAGAGAATCAGTCGAGTACTTTCTCCTGAGGAGTATGTGTCTGTGCCACAGGCTGTTAATAACCAGCTGTCAATCTGGCACAGCAAGCTACATATCCTGTGTGTACTTTAATGATTATACCGCCTGTGACACTTACATTAATGCTCAACAATTAACCGTTCAGAAATCCCACCGTTAGTCGGACAGTAAATCAGCATTTTGTTCTCGTCAACACCCACAACGTTAAGCTTAACATTCGCAACAAAACGTGCAGCAACTGCACAGCAGGAAGGGTGTCAGGCCCCACTCATGACAGGAGCAAGTTTGGATTTCATCCGATGACCGCCAACTGAAAAACAATCTCTTTGGTTTTCCTCTGGTTGGACTGCTGTAAGGCTTGTGCTTATTAATGGTCAAACAGAGCAACTATTTCTGAGCCGATCTCCAGACGCTGGGGGCAGGAGGATGATTTAAAGTCATCAATGTGTCTGTGAATTGGAATTTGTTTGTTTCCCTGACTGATGTACCCAATTTATATTGGAATGGGCCAGTTTTCTTTACCAAAGACAGGTTCTGTTTGGAAAAATCGACCTAAATGAATAACTTTATTTCCACTGCTGGTCAAACGTATACACTACCTCTACATCACAACAACTTGCTTCACTTCAAAAGCACTTTCTGGACTTTAAATTGCTTTGGGGCACTCTGAGGCTGTGTGAAAGGTGCTATATAAATGCAAGGCTTTGTTTCTTTGCACTGATTCCCTTAATCGATTGTGTCTCTCCTAACTCTACACACAACCTGCATTAATCAAATCAATTCTGTGGGCGGCACGGTGGCACAGTGGTACGGAAGTTAGCACTGCTGCCTCACAGCACCAGAGACCCGGGTTCAATTCCCACCTCAGGCGACTGACTGTGTGGAGTTTGCACGTTCTCCCCGTGTCTGCGTGGGTTTCCTCCGGGTGCTCCGGTTTCCTCCCACAGTCCAAAGATGTGCAGGTCAGGTAAATTGGCCATGCTAAATTGCCCGTAGTGTTAGGTAAGGGGTAAATGTAGGGGTATGGGTGGGTTGCGCTTCGGCGGGGCGGTGTGGACTTGTTGGGCCGAAGAGCCTGTTTCCACACTGTAAGTAATCTAATCTAATCTAATTCATTTATAGAGGAAGCTCAGAATGACTGATGACCTTTGTGACAGAAAGAAGTTCTCTATCAGAATGAAACCTGAATCCAAGGATGCAGCGACATGGATCCGGGGAGTACACTGTAAATTCACTGAAAACAAACAAATGCTGTGATTGTTCCTTTTCTCTCTCTTGCTCAGTAGGACTGTTCTGAGGATTGAGGAAGAACAGAAGTACTCTATTGCAACTGAAAAGTCACAATAAAAATAGACAAGGATATCCGTTGATCGACATCCAGTGGTGAACACTCTCACAGTATTTTGGCAAATTCCTTTCTCAGTGACATTTTAAAGCTGACGTGCTTTATGATCAAGTTCTCCCATGAACATCTGGAAGTCACTGGAAATTTGGACATTCCTACAGCTTCACTTTCCACAAGGAAGACCCATGAAGTAGCTAAGGAACACTGCATGACCGTGTAGAGACTAACAATGAACAGCAGTCTCTAACGACCAAATACAGCAGCGACCAAATAAAGCAACAATTAGCAAGAGTTAAAAAAAACTCATTTTCTTGTTCTCAAATCACTGACACTCCTCTTCCTGTTGCATTAAGTGAAGCTCTTGGAAGCGTAGTTGGATGGGCAGTCTTCCAGTTGCCAGTGAAATAGTCAAAAATAAAACACTTCCCGCTCTATTCCTGGCCAACAGTAAGCTTTTTTATTCCATGACCGACTCGACAATGCGCTCCAATTCAATAGGAGACACCCCAAGAGCAAAAGCTATGGCTTTATGTTTCCCCTTGTGGCTGTCTCCAACTAGCAACAACAAAGGTGGGTCAGCAACAACAGGAGAAGCTAAGTGGTTACCACTGACAAACTACAAGGTGCTACAACAAATCTTACAAATATAAGTCGATGGTCCAAAGATGGCCTTGAGATAGGTTCCACATTCTCCCTTTGTGCCACCTGTATGAATTTCCCTTTGCAAGAGCAAAGCTAGGTGCCATTAAACAGGGCCACGACTTATACCGGGCTCAGTTGGTGGGCAGTTGGACAGCCTCCATTTTTTAGTTGTTGTGATAATACTTGTCACGAGCATTTATCATCCACTGCCTGTGAGAAGGTGATATTGAGCTGCCTTCTTGAATTTGCATGTACCTTAGCGGCGTGCACAGGGCAGTCAAAGTGGGGCAGTGGGCTTTCAGGATTTTAGCGCAGCATCAGCTGAAACATATTGTGGGGCTGGGAGGGGATCGTGCAGATGGTGGTGCTCCTGTGGCCCCTGCCCTTCTAGAGATAGAGCTCGAGGGTTTGGAAAGGAGCTGTCAAAGGAGCCCTGGGAGGAAGGAAGTGGATGTACTGTCACCAAATTTGCAGACAACACAAAAATAGGCAGAAAGGCAGGTTGCAAGAGGGAAACCAATAGTTTACAGAGAGGTTGAGTAGGTGGGCAAAACTTTGGCAAATGGAGTATAATGTGGGAAAATTTGAAGCTGGTCATTTTGGAAGGAAGAACAAAAAGAATATTATTTAAATGGAGAGAAGCTGCAGAAAGCTGCAACACAAAGAGACTTGGGCATTAAACACATAAAGCTAACACACAGGTGCAGCAGGTAATCAGGAAGGCTAATGGAATGTTGGCCCTTATTTCAAAGAGATTACAGTATAACAGGAGGGGTGACTCCCTGCAACTGTCCAAAGGCCAGCACAGTGTCTCAATGGTTAGCACTGCTACCTCATGGCACCAGGGGCTACTCTCCATGTGGAGTTTGCACATGCTTCCCATTTCTGCTGGGTGCTCGTTTCCTCCCACAATCCAAAGATTTGCCAGTTAGGTGGATTAGCCATAGGGAATGCTGGCTGTGGATGGGAATGCTCTTCAGAGGGTCAGTGCAGACTTGCTGGGCTGAATGGCCTATTTCTGCACTGTAGTGATTTTATTTTAAAGCAAAGATGCTGGTAAGACCACTTCTGAAGCAGAGTGAGTAGTTTCGGAAAAAAATGATTTCATTGGAGGCTGCTCTGATCAGGTGGATGATCCCTGGGATGGAGGGATTGACTTATCAACAAAAGTTAAATAGGTTTCGGCTTTACTCACCAGCATTTAGAAGAATGAGTGGTGATCTCATTGAAACACATAAATTCCTAAGGGACTTGACAGAATTAATGCTGAGAGGACATTCCTTCACTTGGGAGAGTTGAGGACCAGACAGCATAGATTCAGTATTAACATAGGACATTACAGCGCAGTACAGGCCCTTCGGCCCTCGATGTTGCGCCAACCTGTCATATCAATCTGAAGCCCATCTAACCTACACTATTCCATGCACGTCCATATGCTTGTCCAATGACAACTTAGATGTACTTAAAGTTGGTGAATCTACTACCTTTGCAGGCAACACATTCCATACCTTTACTACTCTCTAAGTAAAGAAACTACCTCTGACATCTGTCCTATATCTATCACCCCTCAATTTAAAGCTATGCCCCCTCATGTTCGCCATCACCATACTTGGAAAAAGGCTCTCCCTGTCCACCCCATCTAACCCTCTGGTTATCTTATATGTCTCTATTAAGTCACCTCTCAACCTTTTTCTATCCAACGAAAACAGCCTCAAGTCCCTCAGCCTTTCCTCGTAAGACCTTCCCTCCATACCAGACAACATCCTAGTAAATCTCCTCTGCACCCTTTCCAAAGCGTCCACATCCTTCTTATAATGCGGTGATCAGGACTGTACACAACACTCCAAGTGCGGCCGCACCAGAGTTTTGTACAGCTATTTCATAACCTCATGGTTCGGAACTCGATCCCTCTCTTAATAAAAGCTAAAACACTGTATGCCTTCTTAACAACCCTATTAACTTGGGTGGCAACTTTCAAGGATCTGTGTAACTGGACACTGAGATCTCTCTGCTCATCTACACTACCAAGAATCTTACCATTAGCCCAGTACTTTGCATTCCGGTTACTCTGACCAAAGTGAATCACCTCACACTTATCCGCATTAAACTCCATTTGCCACCTCTCAGCCCAGCTCTGCAGCTTATCTATGTCTCTCTGCAACCGACAACATCCTTCATCACTATCCACAACTCCACCGACCATAGTGTCATCTGCAAATTTACTAACCCACCCTTCTACGCCCTCATCCAGGTCATTTGTAAAAATGACGAACAGCAGTGGACCCAACACCGACCCTTGCAGTACACCACTAGTAACTGGACTCCAGGATGAACATTTCCCATCAACCACCACCTTGTCAGCAAGCCAATTATTGATCCAAACTGCTATATCTCCCACAATCCCATTCCTCCGCATTTTGTACAATTTCCTACTGTGGGGAACCTTATCGAACGCCTTGCTGAAATCTATATACACCACATCAACCGGTTAACTCTCATCTACCTGTTTGGCCACCTTCTCAAAGAACTATTCAGGGACAACAATTTAACAGGGAGCTAAAGAGGAATTAATTCTCTCAGAGGTTAAGATTCCTTGCCATGTAGAGCTGTAGTGGCAGAGTTCTTGTGGTTACTGAAGGCTGAGAGAGATAGATTCTTGATCAGCAGGGGATTCAAGGATTATCGCTCAGTTCAGCTGTGATCCTTTTGAATAGTACAGCAATTCGAGGGGCTGAACAGCCTACTCCATTTTGTTTTATTTCTTTTGCTCCATCTTGTAGAAGCTACACCCCACTGTTTCATCCTCATTTTAAAATTGCTCATGAGAGTGTGCCTCAGCATAATTCATCTCTCCCACTTCATCCAATCGAAGATGACTGGTGCATCAATTTATGGAGATTTACAGCCTTGAAACTCTGAGCTGTGAATATAACTTTATGGTATATTTCAGCAAACAATTGATTTACATTATTTTTTTTAAAAACTTATACATTGAATAATTTATGATCAAGCAATTGATGGAAAAATCAAAAATACATTTTATTAAAACAATCAATAGCACCCTAGCTAGTCCCTAGATCATGAAGATTTGCAATACATAGTGTTGTACACAGAGTGTTAAGTAGCCTAACATTTCTTGTTATAACCCATTGAACACAGTTAATGCAGCAGTAAGATATGTGGGTGTTATGACCTGACTGCCTGGGATTCAGGGAATTGTTGTGTACAGACTGAAATTTCGGTTTCATACATAACAGCCTTCAATAGCCGCTCCGAGAGTTTCCAAATTAAAAGCTCAAACAGAGAGTGCATCTGTTACCAAGCGATGCTACCAAGCTGCAGTCTCAGACTTAATATTTGATCTTTCACTGGAATTAATTCAAAATAGCACACTGATCCTGATTCCTGAAGCATAGATGAGACTTACCATGCAAACATTTGTTGATGTATCTTTACCACATGGACAGCAATGGGTCCTAAAGACAGCTTACCACAAGACTACAGGCCAAGTGCTGGAAAATTGGATTAGAATCTGATGCTTGATGGCTGGTGCAGACATGATGGGTAAAAGGGCCTTTTTCCCCGCTCTAAAAACTTTGTGATTCTATGGTCACTTTCTCTATGACAATTAGAGGTGGCCAAGATACTCAAAATCCCAAGAGCAAATGAAAAGAGAATCTGATCACAGTCTTAATCCCATTCCAATTTAACAGGAACGTAAAGAACTGAGGATGTTGTAAATCAGAAACAAGAACAGAAGTTGCTGGAAAAGCTCAGCAGATTTGGCAACATCGGGTCTGGTGACCCTTCCTCAGAACTCAGAGTTCCCGAGCTGTACAGCATGGAAACAGACCCTTCGGTCCAGCTTGTCCATGCTGACCAGATATCCTAAATTAATCTGGTTCCATTTGCCATCACTTGGCCCATATCCCTCTAAACCCTTCCTATTTATATACCCATCCAGATGCCTTTTCAATGTTGTAACTATACCAGCCCCCACCACTTCCTCTGGCAGCTCATTCCATACACGCGCCACCCTTTGTGTGAAAATGTTGACCCTTAGGTCTGTTTAAATCTTTCCCCTTATCTGCTGAGCTTTTCCAGCACCATCTCTGTTTCTTATTTAACAGGACTGTGGTTTGCTGGTGGAGAGGGATGTTTTATTTCCATGCATTGTTTGTGCAGGTTCCCAGCTGCAGTTCTCACCTCCAATCGCATTCCTGGGCTCCACTGCTGTGATAAGCCCGAGTGAATTGAGTGCAAGACTCCCCATCCAACTCAATGGGGCAGAACCTTGCCTATCTTATGAAAGAATTGCAGTTATATCACGCTTTTCACAACCTTATGATGTTCCATAGCATTGTGTAGACACTTATAAGTCTATTCAGATTCAGGAGAACATAGTTTGCACAGAACAAAGTCCCCAGTTAGCAATGTATAGTGATTGGTTTTAGTGATATTAATTGGCTGGGATTCAAAACAGAACTCTCCATTGCTTCTTCATATAGCGCAAAGGAAGATTTTCTACATGCACCTGAGAAAGCAGACGATCCCTCTACTTAATATCCGATCCAGAAGAATCCACCTACTCAAAATTGCATTGGAATAAGTCTGCATAGATTTGGTGAGGGTGGAGTACAAGCTGAACTCACAATTTTGACGTTTCAGAGTAAGAGTGATCTTGGCGTTTA
The DNA here is from genome assembly GCF_047496795.1 of Chiloscyllium punctatum. Taxonomy (NCBI): domain Eukaryota; kingdom Metazoa; phylum Chordata; class Chondrichthyes; order Orectolobiformes; family Hemiscylliidae; genus Chiloscyllium; species Chiloscyllium punctatum. The sequence goes on from NC_092777.1 coordinate 56,261,094, forward strand.
CCGGCCGCCTCTAATCATCCTAGAGAAGGTGGTTATAGCATCAGAGAGATTTTTTGAGCGGGAAAAAAGACCGTTTAGCCCATCATGTTTGCCCCAGTGTTGCCACAGCTGACAACTGTTAATCTCTAAACGAGATGTCTGTCTGACTCATTTCAATCAACCATGCCAGTACATGAGAACTGCAAGTCACCAGTAAGTGAACACTTACCGTCCCTACAATTTGATGGAACACACTATAACACATTTCCCCATTTCAGACAGGCTTGCTGACACTAGCTTTTCCCAACTTCAGTTCCACTGCTTCCCCACCACAATCCATGGGCAAGGTGCCAACGGAATCATAACATTCATTAGGACAGGCTCGATGAAAGGGCACCTCCTTTTCCTGTGCTTTGGGAGAGACGTGTGAGAAAAGAAAAACATGATTTATAGCGGATTAAAAGACAAGGTTAAATAAAAGAGCTGGAGGAAGGATTTCTGAACTGACAGAGGACTTAACTTGAGAAAATGAGGGGAGGAAAGAAAATCCGGATGAATCCGAAAAATCTGCATCGGGATGAGAGGAGCTTGTAAACAGCTTGTGTACCCCTAGGCCAGTGGCAGCAATCAAGACCAAGCATATGTCCCTGTTAAATTGATTGGCTGGGATTCAGATAAAAATGCGTCATGTATAAGCACTCACAGAGAATATTCACACAACAGACTAAACTGTTATGTTCTTGAGCAATAACCAAGCGAATGTTCACAACATTCAATGTTTTAGTTTGGAGAGCACGTTTTCAACTAAACAGTTTGAAATGCCTGACATCGCAGGCACTGGCATCAATCTGTATTTACTCCAACAACAGGGCAGCGCAATGACTCAGTGGTTAGCACAGCTGCCTCACAATGCTAGGGACCGGGTTCAATTCCAGCCTCGGGCGACTGTCTGTGTGGAGTTTGCATGTTCTCCCTGTGTCTGCGTGGGTTTCATCTAGAGGTTCTGGTTTCCTCCCACAGTCCAAAGATATGCAGGTTAGGGTGGATTGGCCATGCTAAATTACCCACAGTGTCCAGGGATGTCTAAGTTAGGTGGATTAGCCTTGGGGAATGTAGGGTAGGGGGTGGATCAGCATGGGATGTACTTCAGAGGGTCCGTGTGGGCCCAATGGGCTAAATGGGCTGCTTCTGCATTGGATGGAATCTATGTTATATAGCACACTTTCCACAGTTCTGTGAGACACCCTTTCCCTGAGTGTTAGCCTGGATAAACTGGTTTGCTGTCAGCCCCAGACAAGTCAAGTGCTTAGTTTGAGCTATCTGCTGCCTTATGCTCTATTTAAATTGGGGATTTCTAAATACAGGATGCCAATATTAACATGCTTCCAATTAAGGCAAGAAAAGCATATTCCCGTTCAAAATGCCATGGTCAACAAAAGTTTCCCATAAAATCTGATCATAACCACATGCATCTTTCATCATACTCTGGCGATGACAACGTTTCTGTCAGCTTTTGCTCATGAGACTTCAGGTTCACTGGAAAATTGACCAGGACAATCCACCCCAGCTGTATTCACCTCATGAACAGTTCAGCAGAGTACTTCTGAAATGTTAAGAGAGTAGAGGATTTGATGTAAAAAGAGAACTGCAGTCCCTTGTCATTAAGTCACTTGAAGGGCTTTTGCCCGAAACGTCGATTTCGCTGCTCGTTGGATGCTGCCTGAACTGCTGTGCTCTTCCAGCACCACTAATCCAGTATTTGATTTTCAGCATCTGCAGTCATTGTTTTTACCTTATTAAGTCACTGATGCCTACACGAAAGTACAGACAGCAATTAGAAAGGTTACTGGAATTTTCGCCTTTATCGCAAAAGGATTTGACTACAAGAGGAGTGAAGTCTTGCTTTAATTGTGTAGAACTTTGGGTACACTGCACCTGAAGTTCTACATGCAGTTTTGGCTTCCTTACTTTGGGGAGGATATTATCACCATAGAGGGGGAGGGACATCAACTAGACATGTTCCTGGAATGACAGGACTGTGGTGTGCAGAGAGACTGGGGCACATGGGCGTTTTCTCCAAAGTTTTCAGGATTGAGAGGTGAAACCTCCAAAATATCATCGAAATCTTACAGTGTGGAAGCAGGTCATTTGCCCATCAGTCCACGCCAACCTTCCACAGAGCATCCCACCCAGACCCACCCCTGTAAGCCCTGCATTCCTGGCTAACCCACCAAGCCTACACATCATGGCCAACTTACCAAATCTCCACATCTTTGAACTGTGGAAGAAAAACCAGAGAAACCCAGGCAGACACGAGGAGAATGTACAAACTCCACACAGACAGTCACCTGAGGCTGGAATCGAACCTGTGTCCCTAGCGCCGTGAGGCAACAGTTCTAACCACTGTGCCAGTGAAATGGATGGGCAGAGTAGATGCGGGAAGGATATTTCCCCAGATTGGGAAGTCTAGAACCTGGGGGCACAATGTTTCAGTGAGGCAAAACCACTAGGGAGAACTTTTTACTTACCCAGAGGGTCGTGCATCTTTGGAATTCTCTCCCCACAGAGTTGTGGAAGGCCAGCTGTGAATGTATTTAAAGTAGAGATTGCTATTGAGAAATCTATCAGTAATATCAAGGAATGTAGGGATAGTTTGGGAAAATCATTGAAGTGAAGTAAGAGTGATTACCCTTGGCCTCAAGACCGTATTTGACCAAGTGTGGCATCAAAGAGCCCTAATAAAGCTAGGGACAAGAGGAATCAGGGAAAACTCCCTGCTGACTGCAGACATACCTGGCACTTAGGAAGATGGTTGTGATTGTTGGATGTCAGTCATCTCAGTTCCAGGATATCTCTGCAGAAGTTCCTCAGCTATAAGGAGAGACTAGATAGGGTTTGATTGTTTCCTTTAGAGCAGTGAAGACTGAAGGGTCAATGATTGAGGTGTACAAGATTACGAAGATGATGGACAGGGTGAATAGAGAGCAGCTCTTCCCCTTGGTTGAGGGGTCAGTCATGAGGGCGTCATTTAAGGGTAAGAGCCAGGAGATTGAGAGACGCTTTTGGGAAAAATAACACTTTTCACTCATCAGATGGTAAGAATCAGCAGGTGATTAGGGTAGCATGGTGGCTCAGTGGTTAGCACTGCTGCCTCACAACGCTAAGGACCTGTGTTTGATTCTAGTCTCAGGTAACTGTCTGTGTGGAGTTTGCACATTCTCCCTGTGTCTGTGTGGGTTTCTTCCCACAATCCAAAGATGTGCAGGTCGGGTGAATTGGCCATGCTAAGTTACCCATAGTGTTAGGTAGATTAGTCAGAGGGAAATGGGTCTGAGTGGGTTACTCTTCAGACGGTGGGTGTGGATTTGTTAGGCCAAATGGCCTGTTTCCACACTGTAGGTAATGTAATCTGGAATGCTCTTCCTGGGATGGTAGTGGAGCCTGGAAACCTTGCAACCTTTAAAAAATATTTCAATGAGTACTTCAAATATCATGACATCCAAGGATATGAGACAAGTGCAGGAAATTGCCATTTCCTGCTGGCCCTTACAGACTGCGCTGTATGAATCTATGAATATAAATACTGTTGTTTCAAAAGTAGGCTACAGGCTAGGAATACTGCAGACTTGCCAAAGTCTGTCCACTATCTATAAGGCACAAGTCAGGATGGAATACTCCCTAGCTGCCTGGATGGGTGCAGCTCCAACAATACTTAAGAAGCTTGACACCATCCAGGACAAAGTAGCCCACTTGATTGGCACCACATCCCCAAACATTCACTCCCTCCACCACTGACTGCTCAGTAGGAGCAATGTGTATCATCTCCAAGATGCACTGCAGATATTCACAGAAGTTCCTTAGACAGCACCTTCCAAACCCTCAACCACTTCCCATCTATATGGACAAGGGCAGCAGATACTTGGGAACACCACCATCTGCACGTTTTCCTTCAAGCCACTCACCATCCTGACTTGGAAATATATCGGCATTCCTTCAGTGTCAAAATCCTGGAACTCTCTCCCTCAGGGCATTGCGGGTCAACCTGCAGCAGTGCTTCAAGAAGGGAGTGCACTACCATCTTCTCGAGGTGACAAAGTAGGGGGCAGTAAATGCTGGCTCACCCAGCGACTCCCCCAGCCCATGAATGAATGGATAAAAAGTGGATGGTCAGCCATAATCACATTGGAGGACTGAGCAGGCTGAATGACATACTCCTATGTTCCTACGTTCTTCCTTACCAGATGTGAGCTCACCCCAATTGGAACCCAGTCATCTACATTGTGTAAGACTGAAGCTGATAGGACTAGCTTGTACAGGACTATATGCACTGGAGCTTAGCAGAATGTCAGGGAATATCATAGGGACCTAGAACATTCTAACTGGGTAAATGCATGAAGAATGTTACTGGGAAATCCAGAACCAGGAGTCACAGTCTAAGGATACAGGACTGAGATGTGGAGAAACACCTTCACCCAGGGAGTGGTGAGCTTGTGGAATTCTCTCCTACAAAAAGTAGTCGAGGCCAACACACTGAATATTTCAATAAAGGATTAGATGTAGTCCTTTGGGATAAAGGAATCAAAGGCTATGGGGAGAAAGTGGGAACAGGGGACTGAGTTGGATGACCAGACATGATTGTATTGAATGGCAGAGCAGGCTCAAAGGGCTGAATGACCTACTTCTGATCTTATTTTCAACGTTTCTATATTCCTATGAAACAGCTTGCTGACCCCTAGGACATGCACAATCATCTAATCGAAGCATTTGTCACAATGAAAATGCGTGAGGTGTAAACTGCTTTCACTCTTTATATAGCTGGTCCAAAACCTGTGTCATGTCTTGCCCTGGCACTGAGTGATGGGAGGGTTTGGTAGCTGTTAAAGGAAAATCAAAAGACAGCAGATGCTGAAAACCCAGAATGGAAAATGCTGGAAATGCTCAGCAGGTCTGTGGAAAAAGAAACAGTTAACGTTTGAGGTCACTGACTTGAAATGTTGACTGCTTCTCTCATCACAGGGAATTAAAACCAACATTCACTTCCAACGATCAGCTCTGTCAATTCACAACAGCTTTGAGCCCAGATGGATTGCCTCCATAGATATCAATGGGTGACACATTCACAATTAGCTAAATGTGCTGGCGAGCCAAGGTCATTGTGTTCCAAAACGCTGTCAATAACAATTGGGATAGAGTCATAGAGATGTACAGCATGGAAACAGACCCTTCAGTCCAACCCGTCCATGCCGACCAGATATCCTAACCCAATCTAGCCCCACCTGCCAGCACCCAGCCCACATCCCTCCAAACCCTTCCTATTCACATACCCATCCAAATGCCTCTTAAATGTTGCAATTGCACCAGCCTCTACTACATCCTCTGGCAGCTCATTCCATATCCGTACCACCCTCTGCGCGAAAAAGTTGCTGGTGGAATAAAAGTTCGGGAAATGCAGCATAGTGGTTATGTTCCAGGACCTGCAATCCTAAAGTCAGGATTTACTATCACGTGGTCGCACACCACCAGGGCAGCTGGGGAATTTCAAATCCACTGAAATAAAATTGGAACATAAGGTATCCTCAAAGATGCAACCAGATTTTTTTCTTTAAATATCTTTCACCAGCTCACCAAAGTTCCTTCATCCAGGAATTCTGGCCTATTGGACCAATATGTAGATGACTCATAACTGCCCCCGCTAATAGCCTCGGGGATGGATTGGTCCCAGGGACGTACCTCAAGATAAACATCAATTGCTGCTGGAGACCAACCAACTCCCTGGAAGCTGCCCTTTGACCTTGTCCCTAAACCAGTTTGCCTGCAGGAGTCGCTGCTCGGATGCCGTGGGCTGAGATGTTCTATGTGCTGAGGACTCGCGAAAGCTTGGGACAATTTCTGAGGAGGAGAGGCCACCGTTCAGGACCCTTCTGTCACCGTCCACTAAAGGACCACAAACAGTGGAAAATCTCTCAGGCTGCAGGCTGGACATGAAGGGGGCATTGTGAATGGAAGCTCAACATGCCACACATGGAAAGAAGCTGAAACAATTTTGCACTTTATGCCCCATTGGGGTGTGGGTGTCGCTGGCTGGGCCAGCATTTACTGCCCATCCCTAACTGCCTCTGGAGAAGGTTGTGATGAGGTGCCTCCTTGAACCACTGTAGTCCATGGTGGTAGATGGGGAAAATACACCAAAACCGAGGGAGTGAATCGTGGAGGACGCATGGCACAGAAAGAGGTGGTTCAGCCCATCACGTGTGCACCACTTCTACTTCCTTTTGCCAATTTCCTGTCTTTTCCCCACATCCCTATCTATCCAAATAACCACCAATTGCCCTCTTGAACACCTCAATTGAACCTACCTCCACCACACTTCACTTTTGCTCACATTGTCATTGTTTCGTTTGCACATCACTTTAAAGCTATCCTCTCTCTTTTTACCAGCAGGAGCAGCTTCTCCCTACCTACTCAGTGAGCTCCGTGAGTGAGGCCAGGGTTTTGACCCAGCAACACTGATGGAACGGCAATGTATTTCCAAGCCAGGGTGGTGAGTGGCTGGGAGGGGAACTTGCAGGGGGTAGCGTTCCTGTGTGTCTGCTGCCCTTGCCTCTAAAGGTGGCAGAGGTTCCAGGAACAGATCAATGTCCATTTACAAATGTTGTGAATGAAATATACTCTTTGCTGAACCCTACCAGTGACACTCATATCCTGTGAATGAATATGAGAACGTGTAAGATACAATATCAGTATAAGGTACAACATTGCCTTTATTGTTTGAGTACTTACAAGATATACAATGCATGATTGCCTTTTATTTTGATAGGTCTTCAGTTTAAGTTATCTGGTGCAGATCAATGAGGCAGTGGGGTTGATTGACAATAGTGTCTGGGGTGGACCTGTCAATCAGTACTGTGCACCAACGTCTGGATGTAGTACTTTTTATAGTTAACTCTGCAGACAGAGAATTCCAGTTATCAGGTTATCATAAACCACCAATGAGGAGCTTAGGGAGAGCAATGGTAGTGTCCTTACCTCTAGGCTGGGAGACCCAGGTTCAAACCCCATTTGTTCCAGAGTTGAACAAGTTGATTCGGAAAATATCTCGACAGCTGCTGAAGCTAACTCAGTTGATAGCTGGGAGAAAGAGTTGGTAACTCCACCGAGATATGTTGCTATGCACGATGCTCACAGACAGTATCAAAGATGAAGATCTCTCAACGACTAGCATCCCCAACATAGCAAAGTGGCCCAAGAAATTTTGCAAATGCAAATACCAAACAAAACTGATCAGGCAATTGTCTGAATATCTTGGTTTTAGAAATAAGTAAGGGATATGGCCCAAGTTCTAGCAAATGGGACTGGATTAATTTAGGGATATCTGGTCAGCATGGACAAGTTGGACCGAAGGGTCTGTTTCTGAGCTGTATATCCCTATGACTCTGTGAGTGTCTTAAAAAGTGTGAGAAACACAAACGTACAGAGGTTTCAGGAGCTAATTCCAGATTGGGGCCACACAACAACAGGTTATAGTCCAACAGGTTTACTTGGAAACACTAGCTTTCGGATTTTTAACGAAGGCAAATGAAGGCACGGAACCAATTGCAAAGCGATTAAAGTCAAAGACCCTCAAAGGCCAGAATCAGATATCTTGTGGGGTTGTCAGAAATGGAGAAGATTGCAAAAAGAGGGAGGGGCAAGGCCATGGAGACACTTGACAACAAAGATTAGTATTTTATAATTGAGACATTTCTTGACAAGAAGCTAATGTGGGTCATTGAGCACAATGAATGGGACTGCTTGAATGTCAGGTTGGGAACAGCAGAGCCTTGGATGAGCTCCAATGTCAGGAGGGAAAAAGTTGGGAGATCAGCCAGGAGTGGATGAAATGGTCAAGTTTCGAGTAACAACAGCATCAATGAGAGTCTAAGCAGCAGATGAGCTGAGAGGTGGGTGCTAGATAATGCCACAGCAGTGGAAACAGACAGTGTCAGAGTATTCATTGGGTTTGACACATCAAAAATTTTACAGCATGCTAATGACTGTGCCAGATGTTGTTTGTAATATTCTCTGTTATTTGGCTTTCTGTGCGAGATAAAACTGTCACCTAGGAGCTGAAGAAAGAACGTCTGATAGAATTGGTCTGACAGATTGAATTGGCACGATCATCTCTCCTGTGGAGGTGTCAAAGATGGTGGTGAGGAGGGTAAACAATTCGGGACATTGGTGCCGGAGAATTTCCTGCTGCATCAGCAATTAAAAGCTGTTCCACCTTCTCACCTCACAACCAATTATGGCCCCTGAATGGTTACTGAAAGACCCCTTCAAGATTTCTGTGCCAGGTAGGTGGCCTGCTGGTCTGAGCAGGCGATGGGGACCTCAATTTGCTCCAACATGGGGCCAGCCTGGGGGGGCAGTATAGGGCAGTCAGGGGTTGGCTGCTGAAAGTCAGCCCTCCCCCCCATGACCCAGTCTGCAAGGTCTGAAGGAAAAGCACCCACCATCTCGCTGTTTCAACCCCATAAACCTTGTACCCCTGGCCATGACCCCAAATCCCCAGAAGCTCTGATTGGCTGAGAAACCCACGGTTCAGCTCTCGAGTGGCTGATTGGAGTTTGATCCAGCAAGCTCTCTCCCTGGGGGAGTGGGGACATGGTGTGGTTGCCCCTAAAGATGCCAGCTCTCCTTGCATGGAAGACCAATGATGTGGAGAATTAGATGGCAACCTAAGCTACATTTTGGTGGCAAATGTTCTTTGATAAAAGAACAAAGAAAATTTACAGCCCAGGAACAGGCCCTTCGGCCCTTCAAGCCTGATTCAATCCAAATGTACTGTCTAAACCTGTCAGTCAATTCCTAAGTATTTGTATCCCTCTGCTCCCCACCTACTCACGCATCTGTCCAGACGCATCTTAAATGAATCTACCATGCCTACCTCTATCGCCTCTGCTGGCAACGCGTTCCAAATGCCCACCACCCTCTGTGTGAAGTACTTGCCGCGTGTATCCCCCTTGAACGTTCCACCTCTCACCTTGAAAGCATGACCTCTGGTTATTGAGTCCTTCACCCTGGGAAAAAGCCTGTCTCTATCTACCCTGTCGAGACCCTTCATGATTTTGTAAACCTCAATCAGGTCCCCCCTCAATCTCCTTTTTTCTAGTGAAAATAAAACTAACTTACTCAACCTCTCTTCATAGCTAGCACCTTCCATACCAGGCAACATCTGCACCCTCTCCAAAGCGTCCACATCCTTTTGGTAATGTGGCGACCAGAACTGTACACAGTATTCTAAATGCGGCCAAACCAATGTCTTGTACAATTTTAACATGACCTGCCTGCTCTTATACTCAATACCCCATCCAATGAAGGCAAGCATACCATATGCCCTCTTGATCACTCTATCCACCTGTGCAGCAACCTTCAGGGTACAATGGACCTGCACTCCCAGATCTCTCTGCCCATCAACTTTTCCCAAGGCTCTTCCGTTCATTGATCCACCTCCAAACCTGCCATCAGATACCGAGATATTAAATTGATAAAGAGGAGCCCTGGTCCATTGTAGGCCCAAGAACTCAGAGCCTGGTGGCGGCATAACAAGATTGCCAATGCAGCCCCAGACTAATACCCTGAGGAAAACAGCTCTTCAGTTCTGAAGGAGAGTCACTGGACACAAAATGTTAACTCTGTTTCTCTCTCCACAGATGCCATCAGATCTGCTGAGTTTCTCTGTGTTTGCTTTAGCATATACAGTGCTTTGACAATTCAGGTGGTTCTCCTTTAACACTGCATTTGCATCTCAGCGAAACCTCGCTTAATAGAAAATAGCTTTACAGAAATAATGGGGCATACTGGAAAAGTGAGCTTAGGGGCAGACCTGCTAAAAATATCACTCACAATCGCTCGAAAATCACTCAACAGTCTAATGCGAAGTTCAGCACAGCCTGAATGAAGGCTCTTAATAAAACGAAAATAAATTTAACACAGTACATTTAAAAAATGAAAGAAAGCTGCTCTCCGACAGAATCTCTCACAGAAAGCTGCTCTGTTGGCAGTTGACCATCGCGCAAGCGCAGAACGAAGCATGCAAACTGATCCCTGCTGGAATCACGATATTGCCAACAGACGGACGCGTTCTCCAAAATACCGTTCCCTAATTCTTCACCGATATTATAGCCAAATCGCACTGCCGAAACATGTGTTATCCCACAACTACTTGTACTCTGATGACATGGACTGAAATGCCCACTAGCACAGCAGCTGGCCTTAAGATCACACAAGGTAGGGTCCGAAGTGGGTCCGTCGAGTGCATTGCATCATCCAATGAAATCGTGGCCTATCTGATTATCCTTAACCCTGCTTTCCCTGTTTACACCCACTAGTTTAAATTCAAATCGTAAACCTGAATATAAAGCTGGTCTCAATAATGGTGGAGCTCTCACTGATTATCAACAAGGCCCATGGGGCCTATCGGGAAGGACATCGGTCCGTAGCTATATGGGACTCCAGACACAAAATGGCTGACTGTTAGCTGCCTCCCGGAACGACCCAGCAGTTCAAGGGCAATTAGGGATGGACAACAAAAAAGGTGACCTTGCCATTGGCACCTATATCCCATGAAAGAATAGAGCAACTTCTTCTGAGACTGATTAGTCATGCTGTACCTAACTACCATGAACATAACAGCAACATGTGCTTAAAGCTAATCCAAACTTTGACATCAATTTGCCAATCCTTTCTTTAAAATCACAAACGGAATCAACTGATATCTATGCTTTTGCATATTATTCCTACAAATCTGATTAATTTGCTTATCCAAGGCCATAAAAGGCAACTTTGTCTGTGTGAATTAATAAATGTTCAAACTGCAGAGCAACAGAAATATCGGCTAGGAGCTAGGATTAGATTACTTACAGTGTGGAAACAGGCCCTTCGGCCCAACAAGTCCACACCGACCCACCGAAGCGCAACCCACCCATACCCCTAACCTAACACTACGGGCAATTTAGCATGGCCAATTCACCTGAGCTGCACATCTTTGGACTGTGGGAGGAAACCGGAGCACCCAGAGGAAACCCACGCAGACACGGGGAGAATGTGCAAACTCCACACAGTCAGTCGCCTGAGGTGGGAATTGAACCTGGGTCTCTGGCGCTGTGAGGCAGCAGTGCTAACCACTGTGCCACGGGTGGGGGAGGGGGGGGGCTGCAGAGTGTGGAACAGAATCATGTGCAGAGGGCAACATGAGGTTTTCACACAAAAAGAATCTAAATGGGGGAACATCTCAGGAGAACATGGGGAATTTAGATCCTTGCAATGAGAAGTGATAGTATCAAACATCGATGGTTGGCACGTTTATTACAGGATACTCCTGCAGCACCAATTCTCGATTGCTCATTCCATTCTAACTCCAGGCAGGTCATTACACCGGGTTACATTTCGCTGGTTGAAAAAGCTTACCGCTTCAGCTGTCCTCTGTAACTTGGAGCATTGTAGACAGGAGTAATTGTTGAGACATTGCTCGTCTCACCTGTGGTCATTAATTGAACATGTTGTCTTTGCAGACGCCTTCTCTAGTTTCGGATTCACTGCATAATGATTTGTTATCTGATGCCTTCAACTTTTATCCTGCACAGATAGAATCTGCCAACTGTTGTGTATATCCACATTGACAGTCCATAATAATGTCCACAAAGGCCTCCACAGATTTCATGTGTGTTTCAGTGTAATATTGAAAACTTCTGGATTGGAGCACAGCCCCAGGAATTTGAACATAAAGTCACCAAGGGAGAGCTACACTGAGGGAGTGCTACACCGAGGGACTGCTGCACTGAGGGAGTGCTGCACTGAGAGAGAGCGACACCGAGGGAGTGCTACACTGAGGGACTGCTGCACTGAGGGAGTACTATACAGAGGGAGAGCTACAATGAGGGAGTGCTACACCGAGGGAGTGCTACAATAAGGGACTGCTGCACTGAGGGACAGCTGCACTGAGGGAGAGCTACACTGAGGGAGTGCTGCACTAAGGGAGAGCTACACTGAGGGAGTGCTGCACTGAGGGAGAGCTACACTGAGGGAGTGCTACACCGAGGGAGTGCTACAATGAGGGAGTGCTGCACTGAGGGAGTGATACACTGACAGACTGCTACACTGAGGGAGAGCTAAACTGAGGGAGTGCTACACTGCGGGAGCGCTGCAGTGAGGGAGAGCGACAGAGGTTGTGCTACACTGAGGAAGTGTTACACTGAGGGACTGCTGCATTGAGGGAGTGTTACACTGAGGGACTGCTGCACTGAGGGAGAGCTACACTGAGGGAGAGCTACACTGGGGGAGTGCTACACTGAGGAAGTGCTACACTGAGGGACTGCTGCACTGAGGGAGAGCTACACTGAGGGAGTGCTGCACTAAGGGAGAGCTACACTGAGGGAGTGCTGCACTGAGGGAGTGATACACTGAAGGAGTGCTGCACTGAGGGAGAGCTACACTGACAGACTGCTACACTGAGGGAGAGCTAAACTGAGGGAGTGCTACACTGCGGGAGCGCTGCAGTGAGGGAGAGCGACAGAGGTTGTGCTACACTGAGGAAGTGTTACACTGAGGGAGTGCTGCACTGACGGAGAGATACACTGAGGGACTGCTGCACTGAGGGAGAGCTACACTGAGGGAGAGCTACACTGGGGGAGTGCTGCACTGAGGGAGAGCTACACTTAGGGAGTGCTACACTGAGGAAGTGCTACACTGAGGGACTGCTGCACTGATGGAGTGCTACACTGAGGGAGAGCTACACTTAGGGAGTGCCACACTGAGGAAGTGCTACACTGAGGGAGAGCTACACTGAAGGAGAGCTACACTGAGGGAGTACTGCACTTAGGGAGAGCTACACTGAGAGAGTGTTACACTGAGGGACTGCTGCACTGAGGGAGTGCTGCACTGAGGGACTGCTGCACTGAGGGAGAGCTACACTGAGGGACTGCTACACTGAAGGAGCGCTGCAGTGAGGGAGTGCTACACTGAGGGACTGCTGCACTGAGGGAGAGCTACAATGAGGGAGAGCTACGCTGAGGGAGAGCTACAATGAGGGAGAGCTACACTGAGGGACTGCTGCACTGAGAGAGAGCTACAATGAGGGAGAGCTACACTGAGGGAGAGCTACAATGAGGGAGTGCTACACTGAGGGAGTGCTACACTGAGGGAGAGTAACAGAGTTTGTGCTACACTGAGGAAGTGTTACACTGAGGGAGTGCTACACTGAGGGAGTGCTACACTGAGGGACTGCTGCACTGAGGGAGAGCTACACTGAGGGAGAGCTACAATGAGGGAGAGCTACACTGAGGGAGTGCTGCACTGAGGGAGTGCTGCACTGAGGGACTGCTGCACTGAGGGAGAGCTACATTGAGGGAGTGCTATACTGAGGGAGTGCTGCATTGAGGGAGTGCTGTACTGAGGGAGAGCTGTACTGACAGAGAGCTACACCGAGGGAGTGCTACACTGAGGGACTGCTGCACTGAGGGAGTACTATACAGAGGGAGAGCTACAATGAGGGAGTGCTACACCGAGGGAGTGCTACAATAAGGGACTGCTGCACTGAGGGAGAGCTACACTGAGGGAGAGCTACACTGAGGGAGTGCTGCACTGAGGGAGTGCTACACTGAGGGAGTGCTGCACTGAGGGAGTGCTACACTGAGGGAGTGCTACAATGAGGGACTGCTGCACTGAGGGAGAGCAACACTGAGGGAGTGCTGCAATGAGGGAGAGCTACACTGAGGGAGAGCTACACTGAGGGAGAGCTACACTGAGGGAGTGCTGCACTGAGGGAGTGCTACACCGAGGAGTGTCACACTGAGGGAGAGCAACACTAAGGAAGAGCTACACTGAGGGAGTGCTACACCAAAGGAGAGACACATTAAGAGACTGCTGCACTGAGGGAAAGTTACACTGAGAGACTGCTGCTCTGAGGGAGTGCTACACTAATGGAGTGCTACACTGAGGGAGAGCTACACTGAGGGACCTCTGCATTGCGAGAGAGCTACATTGAGGGAGTGCTACATTGAGGGACTGCTACACTGAGGGTGAGCTACACTGAGGGAGTGCTACACCGAGGGAGTGCAACACCGAGGGACTGCTGCACTGAGGGACTGCAGCACTGAGGGACTGCTACACTGAGGGAGAGCAAAACCGAGGGAGTGCTGCACTGAGGGAGTGCTACACGGAGGGTGTGCTACACTGAGGGACTGCTACACTGAGGGAGAGCTACTCTGAGGGAGAACTACACTGAGAGAGTGCTACACTGAGGGAAAGCTAAACTGAGGGAGAGCTATACTGAGGGACTGCTATACTGAGGGACTGCTGCACTGCTGAGAGCTACACTGAGGGACAGCTACACTGAGGGAGTGCTACACTGAGGGAGAGCTACTCTGAGGGAGAACTACACTGAGAGAGTGCTACACTGAGGGAGAGCTAAACTGAGGGAGTGCTACACTGAGGGAGTGCTGCAGTGAGGGAGTGCTACACTGAGGGAGTGCTACACTGAGGGAGTGCTACACTGAGGGAGAACTACACTGAGAGAGTGCTACACTGAGGGAGAGCTAAACTGAGGGAGTGCTACACTGAGGGAGTGCTACACTGAGGGAGTGCTACACTGAGGGAGTGCTACACTGAGGGAGAGCGACAGAGTTTGTGCTACACTGAGGAAGTGTTACACTGAGGGAGTGCTGCACTGAGGGAGTGCTGCACTGAGGGAGAGCTACACTGAGGGAGTGCTACACTGAGGGAGTGCTACACTGAGGGAGTGCTACACTGAGGGAGAGCGACAGAGTTTGTGCTACACTGAGGAAGTGTTACACTGAGGGAGTGCTGCACTGAGGGAGTGCTGCACTGAGGGAGAGCTACACTGAGGGACTGCGGCACTGAGGGAGAGCTACATTGAGGGAGTGCTGCACTGAGGGAGTGCTACCCTGAGAGCCTGCTACACTGAGGGACTGCTGCACTGAGGGAGAACTACACTGAGGGAGTGATACACTGAAGGAGTGCTGCACTGAGGGAGAGCAACACTGACAGACTGCGACACTCAGGGAGAGCTAAACTGAGGGAGTGCTACACTGAGGGAGCGCTGCAGTGAGGGAGAGCAACAGAGGTTGTGCTACACGGAGGAAGTGTTACACTGAGGGACTGCTGCATTGAGGGAATGCTGCACTGACGGAGAGATACACTGAGGGACTGCTGCACTGAGGGAGAGCGACACTGAGGGAGAGCTACACTGAGGGAGAGCTACACTGAGGGAGTACTGCACTTAGGGAGAGCTACACTGAGGGAGTGCTATACTGAGGGACTGCTGCACTGAGGGATAGATACACTCAGGGAGAGCTACACTGAGAGAGTGCTACACTGAGGGAAAGCTACACTGAGGGAATGTTACACGGAGGGAGAGCTATACTGAGGGACTGCTGCACTGAGGGACTGCTGCACTGAGGGAGAGCTACACTGACGAAGTACTGCACTGAGGGAGAGCTATACTGAGGGACTGCTGCACTGAGGGAGAGCTACACTGAGGGAGAGCTACACTGAGAGAGTGTTACACTGAGGGACTGCGTCACTGAGGGAGTGCTACACTGAGAGACTGCTACACTGAAGGAGAGGTACACTGAGGAGAGCGACACTGAGGGAGTGCAACACCGAGGGACTGCTGCACTGAGGGACTGCTACACTGAGGGAGAGCTAAACCGAGGGAGTGCTGCACTGAGGGAGTGCTGCACTGAGGGAGTGCTACACGGAGGAGTGCTACACTGTGGGACTGCTACACTGAGGGAGAGCTACACTGACAGAGTGCTACACTGAGGGAAAGTTACACTGAGGGAGTGTTACACTGAGGGAGTGCTATACTGAGAGACTGCTACACTGAGGGAGAGCTAAATTGAGGGAGTGCTACACTGAGGGAGTGCTGCAGTGAGGGAGACCGACAGAGTTTGTGCTACACTGAGGAAGTGTTACACTGAGGGAGTGCCACACTGAGGGCGAGCTCCACTGAGGGACTGCTGCACTGAGGGAGAGCTACACTGAGGGAGAGCTACACTGAGGGAGTGCAGCACTGAGGGAGTGCAGCACTGACGGAGAGCTACACTGAGGGACTGCTGCACTGAGGGAGAGCTACACTGAGGGAGTGCTACACTGAGGGAAAGTTACACTGAGGGAGTGTTACACTGAGGGAGTGCTGCACTGGGGGAGTGCAGCACTGACGGAGAGCTACACTGAGGGACTGCTGCATTGAGGGAGAGCTACACTGAGGGAGTGCTACACTGAGGGAAAGTTACATTGAGGGAATGTTACACTGAGGGAGTGCTATACTGAGAGACTGCTACACTGAGGGAGAGCTAAACTGAGGGAGTGCAGCACTGACGGAGAGCTACACTGAGGGACTGCTGCACTGAGGGAGAGCTACACTGAGGGAGAGCTAGGCTGAGGGAGTGCTACACTGAGGGAGAGCGACAGAGTTTGTGCTACACTGAGGAAGTGTTACACTGAGGGAGAGCTACACTGAGGGAGAGCTATACTGAGGGACTTCTGCATTGCGAGAGAGCTACATTGAGGGAGTGCTACATTGAGGGACTGCTACACTGAGGGTGAGCTACACTGAGGGAGTGTTACACTGAGGGAGTGCTATACTGAGGGACTGCTGCACTGAGGGAGAGCTACACTGAGGGAGTGCTGCAGTGAGGGAGAGCTAAATTGAGGGAGTGCTACACTGAGGGAGAGCGACAGTGTTTGTGCTACACTTAGGAAGTGTTACACTGAGAGAGTGCTACACTGAGGGAGAGCTATACTGAGGGAGAGCTATACTGAGGGACTGCTACATTGCGAGAGAGCTACATTGAGGGAGTGCTACACTGAGGGAGTGCTGCACTGAGGGTGTGCTGTACTGAGGGAGAGCTGTCTGAGGGACTGCTGCATTGAGGGAGTGCTACACTGAGGGAGTGCAGCACTGACGGAGAGCTACACTGAGGGACTGCTGCACTGACGGAGAGCTCAACTGAGGGAGTGCTACACTGAGGGAGTGCTGCAGTGAGGGAGTGCTACACTGAGGGAGCGCAGCACTGACGGAGAGCTACACTGAGGGAGTGCTACACTGAGGGTGAGCGACAGAGTTTGTGCTACACTGAGGAAGTGTTACACTGAGGGAGTGCTACACTGAGGGAGTGCTACACTGAGGGAGTGCTACACTGAGGGAGTGCTGCACTGAGGGAGAGCTACACTGTGGGAGTGCTGCACGGAGGGAGTGCTACACTGAGGGACTGCGGCACTGAGGGAGAGCTACACTGAGGGAGAGCTACACTGGGGGAGTGCTACACTGAGGGAATGCTACACTGAGGGACTGCTGCACTGAGGGAGAGCTACACTGAGGGAGAGCTACACTGAGGGAGTGATACACTGAAGGAGTGCTGCACTGAGGGAGAGCTACACTGAGGGAGAGCAACAGAGGTTGTGCTACACTGAGGAAGTGTTACACTGAGGGAGTGCTACACTGAGGGCGGGCGACACTGAGGGAGAGCTACACTGAGGGAGAGCTTCACTTAGGGAGTGCCACACTGAGGAAGTGCTACACTGAGGGAGAGCAACAGAGGTTGTGCTACACTGAGGAAGTGTTACACTGAGGGACTGCTGCACAGAGGGAGAGCTACACTGAAGGAGAGCTACACTGAGGGACTGCTGCACTGAGGGATAGATACACTCAGGGAGAGCTACACTGAGAGAGTGCTACACTGAGGGAAAGCTACACTGAGGGAGTGTTACACGGAGGGAGTGCTATACTGAGGGACTGCTGCACTGAGGAACTGCTGCACTGAGGGAGAGCTACACTGACGAAGTACTGCACTGAGGGAGAGCTATACTGAGGGACTGCTGCACTGAGGGACTGCTGCACTGAGGGAGAGCTACACTGAGGGAGAGCTACACTGAGAGAGTGTTACACTGAGGGACTGCGACACTGAGGGAGAGCTACACTGAGAGAGTGCTACACTGAGGGAAAGTTACACTGAGGGAGTGTTACACTGAGGGAGTGCTATACTGAGAGACTGCTACACTGAGGGAGAGCTAAACTGAGGGAGTGCAGCACTGACGGAGAGCTACACTGAGGGACTGCTGCACTGAGGGAGAGCTACACTGAGGGAGAGCTAGGCTGAGGGAGTGCTACACTGAGGGAGAGCGACAGAGTTTGTGCTACACTGAGGAAGTGTTACACTGAGGGAGAGCTACACTGAGGGAGAGCTATACTGAGGGACTTCTGCATTGCGAGAGAGCTACATTGAGGGAGTGCTACATTGAGGGACTGCTACACTGAGGGTGAGCTACACTGAGGGAGTGTTACACTGAGGGAGTGCTATACTGAGGGACTGCTGCACTGAGGGAGAGCTACACTGAGGGAGTGCTGCAGTGAGGGAGAGCTAAATTGAGGGAGTGCTACACTGAGGGAGAGCGACAGTGTTTGTGCTACACTTAGGAAGTGTTACACTGAGAGTGCTACACTGAGGGAGAGCTATACTGAGGGAGAGCTATACTGAGGGACTGCTACATTGCGAGAGAGCTACATTGAGGGAGTGCTACACTGAGGGAGTGCTGCACTGAGGGTGTGCTGTACTGAGGGAGAGCTGTCTGAGGGACTGCTGCATTGAGGGAGTGCTACACTGAGGGAGTGCAGCACTGACGGAGAGCTACACTGAGGGACTGCTGCACTGACGGAGAGCTCAACTGAGGGAGTGCTACACTGAGGGAGTGCTGCAGTGAGGGAGTGCTACACTGAGGGAGTGCTACACTGAGGGTGAGCGACAGAGTTTGTGCTACACTGAGGAAGTGTTACACTGAGGGAGTGCTACACTGAGGGAGTGCTGCACTGAGGGAGAGCTACACTGTGGGAGTGCTGCACTGAGGGAGTGCTACACTGAGGGACTGCGGCACTGAGGGAGAGCTACACTGAGGGAGAGCTACACTGGGGGAGTGCTACACTGAGGGAATGCTACACTGAGGGACTGCTGCACTGAGGGAGAGCTACACTGAGGGAGAGCTACACTGGGGGAGTGATACACTGAGGGACTGCTGCACTGAGGGAGAGCTACACTGAGGGAGCGCTGCAGTGAGGGAGTGCTACACTGAGGGAGTGCTACACTGAGGGAGAGCAACAGAGGTTGTGCTACACTGAGGAAGTGTTACACTGAGGGACTGCTGCACAGAGGGAGAGCTACACTGAAGGAGAGCTACACTGAGGGAGTACTACACTGAGGGACTGCTGCACTGAGAGATAGATACACTCAGGGAGAGCTACACTGAGAGAGTGCTACACTGAGGGAAAGCTACACTGAGGGAGTGTTACACGGAGGGAGTGCTATACTGAGGGACTGCTGCACTGAGGAACTGCTGCACTGAGGGAGAGCTACACTGAGGGAGAGCTACACTGAGAGAGTGTTACACTGAGGGACTGCGACACTGAGGGAGTGCTACACTGAGGGAGAGCTAAACCGAGGGAGTGCTGCACTGAGGGACTGCTACACTGAGGGAGAGCTACACTGAGAGAGTGCTACACTGAGGGAAAGTTACACTGAGGGAGTGTTACACTGAGGGAGTGCTATACTGAGGGACTGCTGCACTGAGGGAAAGCTACACTGAGGGATTGTTACACTGAGGGAGTGTTACACTGAGGGAGTGCTATACTGAGGGACTGCTGCACTGAGGGAAAGCTACACTGAGGGATTGCTACACTGAGGGAGTGTTACACCGAGGGAGTGCTATACTGAGGGACTGCTACACTGAGGGAGTGCTAAACTGAGGGAGTGCTACACTGAGGGAGTGCTGCAGTGAGGGAGTGCTACACTGAGGGACTGCTGCACTGAGGGAGTGCTACACTGAGGGAGAGCTACACTGAGGGAGAGCGACAGAGTTTGTGCTACACTGAGGAAGTGTTACACTGAGGGAGTGCTACATTGAGGGAGTGCTGCACTGAGGGAGAGCTACACTGGGGGAGTGCTGCACTGAGGGAGTGCTACACTGAGGGACTGCGGCACTGAGGGAGAGCTACAATGAGGGAGAGCTACACTGAGGGAGAGCTACAATGAGGGAGAGCTACACTGAGGGAGTGCTGCACTAAGGGAGTGCTGCACTGAGGGAGAGCTACATTGAGGGAGTGCTATACTGAGGGAGTGCTGTACTGAGGGACTGCTGCATTGAGGGAGTGCTACACTGAGGGACTGCTGCACTGAGGGAGAGCTACAATGAGGGAGAGCTACACTGAGGGAGTGCTACACTGAGGGAGAGCTACACTGAGAGAGTGCTACACTGAGGTAAAGCTACACTGAGGGAGTGTTACACTGATGGAATGCTATACTGAGGGACTGCTGCACTGAGGGAGGGCTACACTGAGGGAGAGCTACACTGAAGGAGAGCTACACTGAGGGAGTACTGCACTTAGGGAGAGCTACACTGAGGGAGTGCTACACAGAGGGAGAGCTACACTGAAGGAGAGCTACACTGAGGGAGTACTGCACTTAGGGAGAGCTACACTGAGGGAGTGCTACACTGAGGGACTGCTGCACTGAGGGATAGATACACTCAGGGAGAGCTACACTGAGAGAGTGCTACACTGAGGGAAAGCTACACTGAGGGAGTGTTACACGGAGGGAGTGCTATACTGAGGGACTGCTGCACTGAGGAACTGCTGCACTGAGGGAGAGCTACACTGACGAAGTACTGCACTGAGGGAGAGCTATACTGAGGGACTGCTGCACTGAGGGAGAGCTACACTGAGGGAGAGCTACACTGAGAGAGTGTTACACTGAGGGACTGCGACACTGAGGGAGTGCTACACTGAGGGAGAGCTAAACCGAGGGAGTGCTGCACTGAGGGACTGCTACACTGAGGGAGAGCTACACTGAGAGAGTGCTACACTGAGGGAAAGTTACACTGAGGGAGTGTTACACTGAGGGAGTGCTATACTGAGGGACTGCTGCACTGAGGGAAGGCTACACTGAGGGATTGTTACACTGAGGGAGTGCTATACTGAGGGACTGCTGCACTGAGGGAGGGCTAAACTGAGGGAGTGCGACACTGAGGGAGTGCTGCAGTGAGGGAGTGCTACACTGAGGGAGTGCTACACTGAGGGAGAGCGACAGAGTTTGTGCTACACTGAGGAAGTGTTACACTGAGGGAGTGCTACATTGAGGGAGTGCTGCACTGAGGGAGAGCTACACTGGGGGAGTGCTGCACTAAGGGAGTGCTACACTGAGGGACTGCGGCACTGAGGGAGAGCTACAATGAGGGAGAGCTACACTGAGGGAGAGCTACAATGAGGGAGAGCTACACTGAGGGAGTGCTGCACTAAGGGAGTGCTGCACTGAGGGAGAGCTACATTGAGGGAGTGCTATACTGAGGGAGTGCTGCATTGAGGGAGTGCTGTACTGAGGGAGAGCTGTACTGAGGGACTGCTGCATTGAGGGAGTGCTACACTGAGGGACTGCTGCACTGAGGGAGAGCTACAATGAGGGAGAGCTACACTGAGAGAGTGCTACACTGAGGTAAAGCTACACTGAGGGAGTGTTACACTGATGGAATGCTATACTGAGGGACTGCTACACTGAGGGAGTGCTACACTGAGGGAGAGCTACAATGAGGGAGAGCTACACTGAGGGAGTGTTACACTGAGGGAGTGCTGTACTGAGGAGCTTCTGCACTGAGGGAGAGCTACACTCAGGGAATGCTACACTGAAGGAGTACTGCACTGAGGGAGAGCTACACTGAGAGAGTGTTACACTGAGGGACTGCTACACTGAGGGAGTGCTACACTGAGAGACTGCTACACTGAAGGAGATGTACACTGAGGGAGAGCGACACTGAGGGAGTGCAACACCGAGGGACTGCTGCACTGAGGGACTGCGGCACTGAGGGACTGCTACAATGAGGGAGTGCTACACGGAGGGAGTGCTACACTGAGGTTCTGCTACACTGAGGGAGAGATACACTGAGGGAGAGCTACACTGAGAGACTGCTACACTGAGGGAGAGCTAAACTGAGGGAGTCCTACACTGAGGGAGTGCTGCAGTGAGGTAGAGCGACAGAGTTTGTGCTACACTGAGGAAGTGTTACACTGAGGGAGAGCGACAGAGTTTGTGCTACACTGAGGAAGTGTTACACTGAGGGAGTGCTACACTGAGGGCGAGCTACACTGAGGGTCTGCTGCATTGCGAGAGAGCTACATTGAGGGAGTGCTACACTGAGGGACTGCTACACTGAGGGAGAGCTAAACTGAGGGAGTCCTACACTGAGGGAGTGCTGCAGTGAGGTAGAGCGACAGAGTTTGTGCTACACTGAGGAAGTGTTACACTGAGGGAGTGCTACACTGAGGGCGAGCTACACTGAGGGTCTGCTGCATTGCGAGAGAGCTACATTGAGGGAGTGCTACACTGAGGGACTGCTACACTGAGGGAGAGCTACGCTGAGGGAGAGCTACACTGAGAGAGTGCTACACTGAGGGAGTGCAGCACTGATTGAGAGCTACACTGAGGGACTTCTGCACTGAGGGAGAGCTACACTGAGGGAGAGCTACACTGAGGGAGTGCTACACTGAGGGAGAGCGACAGAGTTTGTGCTACACTGAGGAAGTGTTACACTGAGGGAGTGCTACACTGAGGGAGAACTACACTGAGGGGCTGCTGCATTGCGAGAGAGCTACATTGAGGGTGTGCTACACTGAGGGAAAGCTACACTGAGGGAGAGATGCACTGAGGGAGTGTTACACTGAGGGAGTGCTACAATGACGCAGTACTGCACTGAGGGAGAGCTACACTGAGAGACTGCTACACTGATGGGGAGCTAAACTGAGGGAGTGCGACACTGAGGGAGAGCGACAGAGTTTGTGCTACACTTAGGAAGTGTTACACTGAGGGAGTGCTACACTGAGGGAGAGCTACACTGAGGGACTGCTACATTGCGAGAGAGCTACATTGAGGGAGTGCTACACTGAGGGAGTGCTACACTGAGGGAGTGCTGCACTGAGGGAGTGCTGTCTGAGGGACTGCTGCATTGAGGGAGTGCTACACTGAGGGAGTGCAGCACTGACGAAGAGCTACACTGAGGGACTGCTGCACTGAGGGAGAGCTACACTGAGGGAGAGCTACATGAGGGAATGCTACATGAGGGAGTGCTGCACTGGGGGAGTGCTACACTGAGGGAGAGCTACATGAGAGAGAGCTACATGAGGGAGTGCTGAACATGAGGGAGTGCTGTACTGCGGGAGAGCTACATTGAGGGAGAGCTACACTGAGACAGTGCTGTCCTGAGGGAGTGCTGTGCTGAGGGAGTGCTGTACTGTGGGAGTGCTGAACTGAGGGAGAGATACACTGAAGGAGAGTTACTCTGAGACAGTGATGTACTGAGGCAGTGCTGCACTGAGGGAGAGCTACACTGAGGAAGTGCTGCACTGAGGGAGAGCTACACTGAGAGAGTGCGGCACTGAGGGAGAGCTACACTGAGGGAGAGCTGCGCTGAGGGAGTGCTGCACTGAGGGAGAGCTACACTGAGGGAGTGCTGCACTGATGGAGAGCTACACTGAGGGAGTGCGGCACTGAGGGAGAGCTACACTGAGGGAGAGCTGCGCTGAGGGAGTGCTACACTGAGGGATAGCTGTACTGAGGGAGTGAAACACTGAGGGAGTACTACACTGACGGAGTACTGTTATGAGGGAGTGCTACACTAAGGGAGTGCTACTCTGAGAGATAGCTGCACTGAGGGAGAGCTACACTGAGGGAGAGCTACACTGTGGGAGAGCTACACTGAGGGAGTGCTGCACTGAGGGAGTGCTACTCTGAGGGAGAGCTACACTGAGGGAGAGCTACACTGTGGGAGAGCTACACTGAGGGAGTGCTGCATGAGGGAGAGCTACATTGACGGAGAGCTGCACTGAGGGAGTGCTGCACCGAGGGAGTAATACACTGTGGGAGATCGACACTGAGGGAGTGCTGCACCGAGGGAGAGCTACACGGAAGGAGAGCTACACTGAGGGAGAGCAGCACTGAGGGAGTGATTCACTGAGGCAGAGCTACACTGAGGGAGTGCTACACTAAGGGAGTGCTACACTAAGGGAGTGCTACACTGAAGGAGAGCTGCACAGAGGGAGTGATACACTGAGGATGAGCTGCACTGAGGGAGGGCTGCACAAAGGGAGTGCTACATTGAAATAGATACACTGAGCGAGTGCTACACTGAGGGAGTGCTATACTGAGCGAGTAATACACTGAGGGAGTGCTGAACTGAGGGAGAGCTGCACTGAGGGAGTGCTACACTGAGGGAGTGCTACACTGAGGGAGAGCCATATGAGAGAGAGCTACATGAGGGAGTGCTGAACATGAGGAAGTGCTGTACTGCGGGAGTGCTGCTCTGAGGGAGAGCTACACTGAGGGAGAGATACACTGAGGGAGAGCACAAAGGGAGTGCTACACTGAAATAGATACACTGAGGGAGTGTTGCACTGAGGGAGAGCTACACTGAGGGAGAGCTGTACTGAGGGAGTGAAACACTGAGAGAGTGCTACACTGAGGGAGTACTGTTATGAGGGAGTGCTACACTAAGGGAGTGCTACTCTGAGAGATAGCTACACTGAGGGAGAGCTACACTGAGGGAGAGCTACATGAGGGAGTGCTGAACTGAGGGAGAGCTACACTGAGGGAGTGCTGCACCATTAGAGAGCTACACTGAGGGAGAGCTACACTGACAGAGAGCAGTACTGAGGGAGTGCTGCACCGAGGGAGAGCTACACTGAGGGAGTGCTACACTAAGGGAGTGCTACACTGAAGGAGAGCTGCACAGAGGGAGTGATACACTGAGGATGAGCTGCACTGAGGGAGGGCTGCACAAAGGGAGTGCTACATTGAAATAGATACACTGAGCGAGTGCTACACTGAGGGAGTGCTATACTGAGCGAGTAATACACTGAGGGAGTGCTGAACTGAGGGAGAGCTGCACTGAGGGAGTGCTACACTGAGGGAGAGCCATATGAGAGAGAGCTACATGAGGGAGTGCTGAACATGAGGAAGTGCTGTACTGCGGGAGTGCTGCTCTGAGGGAGAGCTACACTGAGGGAGAGATACACTGAGGGAGAGCACAAAGGGAGTGCTACACTGAAATAGATACACTGAGGGAGTGTTGCACTGAGGGAGAGCTACACTGAGGGAGAGCTGTACTGAGGGAGTGAAACACTGAGAGAGTGCTACACTGAGGGAGTACTGTTATGAGGGAGTGCTACACTAAGGGAGTGCTACTCTGAGAGATAGCTACACTGAGGGAGAGCTACACTGAGGGAGAGCTACATGAGGGAGTGCTGAACTGAGGGAGAGCTACACTGAGGGAGTGCTGCACCATTAGAGAGCTACACTGAGGGAGAGCTACACTGACAGAGAGCAGTACTGAGGGAGTGCTGCACCGAGGGAGAGCTACACGGAGGGAGAGCTGCACTGAGGGAGAGCTGCTCTGAGGGAGTGTTGCACTGAGGGA
This sequence comes from Chiloscyllium punctatum, assembly GCF_047496795.1. Lineage (NCBI taxonomy): Eukaryota > Metazoa > Chordata > Chondrichthyes > Orectolobiformes > Hemiscylliidae > Chiloscyllium > Chiloscyllium punctatum. The sequence continues at coordinate 56,286,582 of NC_092777.1, forward strand.
GAGATACACTGAGGGACTGCTACACTGAGGGAGAGATACACTGAGGGAGAGCTACACCGAGGGAGAGATACACTGAGGGACTGCTACACTGAGGGAGAGCTACACCGAGGGAGAGCTACACTGAGAGAGTGCTACACTGAGGGAGAGCTACACTGAGGGAGTGCTGCACTGAGGGAAAGCTACACTGTGGGAGTGCTGCACCATTAGAGAGCTACACTGAGGGAGAGCTACACTGACAGAGAGCAGTACTGAGGGAGTGCTGCACCGAGGGAGAGCTACACGGAGGGAGAGCTGCACTGAGGGAGAGCTGCACTGAGGGAGTGCTATACTGAGCGAGTAATACACTGAGGGAGTGCTGAACTGAGGGAGTGCTACACTGAGGGAGAGCTTCATGAGGGAGTGCTACATGAGAGAGTGCTGCACTGGGGGAGTGCTACACTGAGGGAGAGCTACACTGAGGGAGAGCTACATTGAGGGAGAGCTACACTGAGACAGTGCTGTACTGAGGGAGTGCTGCGCTGAGGGAGTGCTGTACTGTGGGAGTGCTGCACTGAGGGAGAGCTACACTGAAGGAGAGCTACTCTGAGACAGTGATGTACTGAGGGAGTGCTGCGCTGAGGGAGTGCTGTACTGTGGGAGTACTGCACTGAGGGAGAGCTACACTGGGGAAGTGCTGCACTGAGGAAGTGCTAGAATGAGGAAGTGCTACATGAGGGAGAGCTACGCTGATGGAGAGCTACACTGAGGGAGTGATACACTGAGGGAGAGCTGCACTGAGGGAGTGCTGCACTGAAGGAGTGATACACTGACGGAGAGCTACACTGAGGGAGAGCTACACTGAGGGAGAGCTAGAATGAGGAAGTGCTCCATGAGGGAATGCTGCACTGAGGGAGTGCTACACTGTGGGAGTGCTGCACTGAGGTATAGCTACACTGAGGGAGTGCTGGACTGAGGGAATGCTACATTGTGGGAGTGGTAATTTGATGGAGTGCTGCACTGAGGGAGTGCTACACTGTGGGAGTGCTGCACTGAGGTATAGCTACACTGAGGAAGTGCTAGAATGAGGAAGTGCTGCATGAGGGAGAGCTACATGAGGGAGAGCTACACTTGAGGGAGAACTGCACTGAGGGAGTGATACACTGAGGGAGAGCTACACTGAGGGAGTGCTGCACTGAAGGAGTGATACACTGACGGAGAGCTACACTTAGGGAGAGCTACACTGAGGGAGAGCTGCACTGAGGGAGAGCTGCACTGTGTGACATGGCTCCCACCATGTGGTATTCACTCTGTGGGGTACCGCTACCACCATGTGGTGGGATTTGCCACTTCCTGCTGGTTGTATTAGGTAGTTTGCTGACATTCATCCTCCTTTGTCTATCATGGGTTTGTTTAATTATCTGTGGCAGAGGATGGAGTTGGTGAGTCTGGACAGAAAAGGCATTTTCTGAGTTAGCAAGATGGATTATTGCATCATACCAAAGAACATACAATGAGTGTGCGTTACTAATGGGGCACAAGGATTCTCAGGAGGTGTACCGACTGCATCAGCTCCCTCGCGAAAACTCCTCAACTCTACCCAAAGACTGTCTGGCATCATCAGATAAGGTTCAGCTGATGCAACTTTCAATATTCATTCTTTCAGAACCATTGCCTGATAAGACAGATTGTAGTCCAGGACAGATGTGAGGCTTTTTTAGCAAGGGTCCCTGTGGTAGTTGTAGAGCCTCCTGTTGGAAAGTTTGATGTAAATATAGACAGTTCACGGCAAGCCTCGGAGTTCTGGACCAGCAGCATTGTACCTGGCCCTTAAGTGGGCAGCAGAAAACTGCCCCAAGACCTTGGTGTTATTTTGGGCAGTGAATGGATAGGTGGATGTGCAATCCACAATTCACTTCCAGGCCAAGACTCATCTTAATCCAACAACAAGTATTTTTGAGACCAACCTGTTCAGAGATGTCATGACACAGCTCTAGAGCAGGTGGGACCTGAAACTAGGCCTCCTGGCTAACAGACAGGGACACTATCACAGCACCACAAGAGCCCCTTCCCTTCACCTTACAGATCTGACGCCTTCACCATCCATACCGGGTCATTGCTCATTGGTTAAACTTAAAACCAGAACTGGATCCTAAATGACCCGCACTTTCCAAAGTTGGTGTTGGTGGAATCCAAAATCCCAAGGCCCATTCCTATTCAAAACTAAAACACTGTCATGTGTGTGGAATGCTGAATAAATAGGGCGATAAAAGCAAGGATTTTTTTGGTTTTTAGCTTTTAAACAGTTTCTACAGATTGGGCAGCATGATGTCTCAATGGTCAGCACTGCTGCCTCACAGAGCCAGGGACCTGGGTTCGATTCCAGCCTCTGGCAACTGTCCATGTGGAGTTTGCACATTCTCCCTGTGTCTGCATGGGTTTCCTCCCACAATCCAAAGATGTGCAGGTTAGGTGGTTGGCCGCACTAAATTATCCATAATGTTCAGGGATGTGTCGGTTAGGTGCATTAGTCAGCGGTAACTGTAGGATAATAGGGTCTGGGTGGGTTACTTTTCGGAGGGTCGGTCTGGACTTGTTGGGCCGAAGGGCTTGTTTACACACGGGAGGGATTTTATGAAATTACAGTCGTGACGACACTAGAGTATCGTTTTGTCACTCTTTTTGAGTGAGCAGACAGTAATCCAGTGGGAGGCAGCCACAGTGCTGAGAGTCAAGCAGCAGAAGCTGGTAAATTACTCACTAGATGTAAGAATTCACTTTCTCATCCCAATCTTCAACCAATTCAATTCAGCGACGTAGCAGCTTGGATCATGTAGCTGCCCTCCTGAGACTGCAGGCCTAGTTAAAGATTTATTGTATTTTTTTTTAACAGTTATAACATTTGGGTGGAGACATGTTTGGAGGGATATGGGCCAAGAGCAGGCAGGTGGGACTGGTTTAGTTAGCATGGACTGGTTGGACCGAAGGGTCTGTTTCCATGCTGTATGACTATGACTCTGCTGGGAAAAACAAGACAATTAAAAAAAGGAAAATGTTGCCTGGACCTCAAACAAAGCTTTTCAGCTCCTTTACCACACTTTAACACAGCACAGTTCCCTTCTGCAATGGACAAGTTGGGGATACTCTCATAGAAATACGACCCCAGGTCATTGTTGCTAACTAATGAAAATGTAATTGGATTAAAAATGAAAATACAGCTTCACAAAAGTTGCCAGCAACAGCAATTTTCATTTTCAAATTAGTTTCAAAGGCAACAAAAGGTTTCCTGGTGTGTTAACACATCCAAACAGCAGAACCAGTTTTAGGACAGAGGGTTTTAAGATTTAAGCTTTAGCTGCAGGTTTTTTTTGCACAGCATGTTGGGAGCCAACTACAAGTTTTTAAAGCAAGCAATTGTTCAACTTTTAAATGGTGCAGTCCAAAGTTCGTATAACCCTTTCTCACCACTTCTGCTCCCCTTGGTCAAAGGGTCAAGAACAAAAGGGCACACTTTTAAAATGAAAGGCAGGAGGTTTAAAGGGGATTTGAAGAATAAGTAGCAATGGTGACCTCGGGTTGAATTGTTTTGAGTAAGTCCCTAACTTTACCCAGAGTGTGGTGGAGGCCTGGAATGCACGGTCTAGGAGGGAAGTTGAGGTGGGTAACCTCACATCCCTTAAATGTACTTGGATGAGCACTTGAAGTGTCATAACATTCAAGGGTATATGGCCCTAGTGCTTGAAAGTGGGAGTGATCTGGGTCGTAGATTATTTTTGGTGGTACAAACTTGATGGGCCGAAGGGACTCTTCTGAACTGTATGATTCTATGACTCTGCAGTACAGTGTCTCGCAGATTCTTTGTAAACAGTTATAGAGACATAGGTTTCTAAGGCATCAATTTTATTACAAAACCAACAAGGACCTGAGGAACAAAAATATCAACTCTATTGGGGTGGGAGCACAGGAATAATGATACTCAATAGTTCTTTCAAAGTATTTTTGAAGACAATTCTAAGTGCTTGCTGTTTACTTGAAACATATCACTTGTTCCATCCAATACTTTCACAGCTTAATCTCAGTTGAAGCCTCCTTTTAATGTGGAGGGAGATGGATTTTTGATTAGCGAAGGGTTGAAAGGTTATCGTAGGTGGGCAGGAACGTGGAGCTGTCTGATCAGTAAGGATCTTATTCAACAGCGCAGCAGGGTCGAGGGGCTGAGTGGTTTACTTTTGCTCCTAATTTGTACTCTCCCACCCCAAGAGTTGATATTTATGTTTTACTTCATAGCTCCTTGTTGATTTCGTAATAAAATTGAAACCGATGTCCATATGACAATAGAATCTGCAAGACATTAACTGGTAGAATCATAGAATATATGTTGGTTTATAACTGTTTTCCTGATTTTCTTTCTCCTCAGTTCAGAAAAAAAACCCGAATTTGGGAAAGGGTCGAAATAAGACTATTAATCAGAATGCAAAATTTTCAACAGCGTTGCCTTCTCTGTTAATACGTTTCAAGCCACAATTTTGAGTTTTCCCAGCTATTTGATCACGGAGCATTTGTTAGATATGAAAGCACGACACTGGCCGGAAAACAATTTGGCAAACCGAAGCAACAAGCTCCCAGTCAAGGCAGTACAAGTTTACACTTCGGTAAGTCCAATCTGCAGCAGAGGACACAAACTGGAGCAAGATGTGAACTGTCTCTTCCATTTAACATCACACACAACTGTACAGTAATCAACAACCAGTACTTACAGTGCTAATAGAATGTCAAAACGCTACCTCAAGTAATCACACTTTAGCTAAAAGCAGCAGTCATTTTAAATCACTGCTGCACCAAAGGAAAATAGATTGATTCAGCACTTGAATCATTACATGTAACTGCGGAAAGAGTTGCTTCATAAATGTTCTTTAGGGAAAACCAGAATCCATTCATAAAATTACTCTGACAGTTTGTGGTGGATATGCTTTGCACGTGCACAGAAAAATGACAATTTGTTGGCTTTTCTATCCAAGTTTCTGCATGAGAGATTATTCAGTGTGCACAGTCGATTCCAAATAATTGTGGATCTTTCAGGAGTAATTCTTCAGTTCTGAATCTGGTGAGGTGCTGAACTGGACAATGTGAACAGCCACACACACACACACACACACACACACAGACACACACACACACACACACACAGACACACAGACACACACACAGCCCCCACTTACATTGCCCATTTATCACTGTTCCTTCACTGTCGCTGGGTCAAAATCCTGGAATTCCCTCCCTAATGGCATTGTGGGTCTACCCAAAGCATGTGGACTGCTGCGATTCAAGGTGGTAGCTCACCACCACCTTCTCATGGGGCAACTAGGGACGGGCAATAAATGTTTCCCTCTGAATTCGTGGATGGGTTGGGAAGGATGTAGCATGGGGTGGGATGAGCATCCAGCTTCAGCGTGATGATTTCCCAAAGCAGCCCAAGGCAAAGTCAAGATTTCAGCAAAGCAGAGGAACTCAACAAGATTTGTATACTGTACTACCATTAACGTGGTTGTTTGTTTTTCAGAGTTTGGATGGGAGGTGATATGGGTCTTACCTCCATCTGGTACACATTGCCTGATGCAGCTAATCATTCCCTCATAACATAAGAAACTAGAGCGGGGGATAATGTGCTGTTGAAGAGTCCAACAAACATTTTTTCTGCTCATTGATGTATAGATAAATATTATATTCAGAGGCACATCAGTGTCTGAGCTCGCATTCAGCCACTGGGTTACAAAGAGCAACATGCTGCCAATAGCCATGTTACAAGTGATCATGTTGAGATGGTGCCTGAGAGCTTCCTACTATCATTCTGTGTAACAGTGACATTATGATAAGAATGTCTCTCACTGACCAGGACACACTCATAAATTGCCCATCGTGTCCAGTGATGAGCAAGCTAGGTGGGTTAGCCATGGGAAAAACAGGGTTACAGTGACGGAAGGGGAGTTGCATGAATCTGGGCGGGATGCTCTTTGGAGGGTCAGTGTAAATCTGATGGGCTGAATGGCCTGGTTCCACACTGTAGGGATTCCATGATCCTCAGACAGCACTTTCCAAACACAAAACCACTTCCATCTAGAAGGACAAAGGCAGCAAATACAAGGGACCACCATCCCCTCTAAGTTCCCCTCCAAGCCACTGCTCATCCTGACTTGGAAATATATCATCATTCTTTCACTGTCACTGGGTCACAATCCTGGAATTCCCTCCGTGAGGGCATTCGGGTCTACCCACAGCATGTGGACTGCAGCAGTTCAAGATGGCAGCTCACCCCACCTTCACATGGGGCAACTAGGGATGGGCAATAAATGCTGGGCCCAGCCAGCGACACCCACCTCCCGTGAGTGATTAGATTAGATTACTTACAGTGTGGAAACAGGCCCTTCGGCCCAACAAGTCCACACCGCCCCGCCGAAGCGCAACCCACCCACACCCCTACATCTACCCCTTACCTAATACTACGGGCAATTTAGCATGGCCAATTCACCTGACCTGCACATCTTTGGAATGTGGGAGGAAACCGGAGCACCCGGAGGAAACCCACGCAGACACGGGGAGAATGTGCAAACTCCACACAGAGAGTCGCCTGACGCAGGAATTGAACCCGGGTCTCTGGCGCTATGAGGCAGCAGTGCTAACCACTGTGCCACCGTGCCGCCCACAGTGAATAAAAAAAGCGGGAAGTGCAGCAAAGGCTTCAGAGAGAGAAAGAGACAGAGGGACTGAGAGTGTGGAGGTACTGTGGAGAGGGGAGGAGGCACCGTGGAGAGGTCCTACAGTGAGGGTTTTCGAGAGAGGCTCTCCCACCCAGGAGTAATTCCTGAGGGCGGCTCAGCTCCAGCAAGGAGGCGGGTGACTGGACTGTGCCACCTCCTCTGAGGTGATGTGCCCACTTGCACTGAGTGTGGACGACACTGCCAGTAGCTGTAAGGATCATAGTGGATCTGAACCTCTATATACTCTGGGTGCGATCTTTCGAGCTGGAGCAGGTGACACTGGGATCATTTCACAGGACACCATCCAGCCCAGCAGCCAGGAAGGTGAATGTGCCAACCATGTCATTTCCTCCTCAATAGAGAAAAGGAAGACAAGAGGGCATCTCTCAATAGGGGGCATTCTTCCACACCCTCTCAGTCCCTCCCCAGAATATAGCTTCTGGTGGACATCCAGGGCCGACAACTACAACGCTCCATCCCTGAGCCATGAAGCCTCCTCTGTCCTGAAGCTAACATTCCCATGTCTCCCCATTTCCGCTAGGCAGGCCTGGCCTTCTTCCATTCAGGGAAGCTTTTCCCTGGGAGCGACAGACTGTCTTTAGGAGCAGGAGACACAGTGGAACATGTGCTCGCCTTGAGCTGACTGGGATCGCACTGGGCTCCGCACAGGCACCACGAGGCTACACCAAGCTTGCACGCCATGTGCTTCAATCCCAAATCGTGATCCCCCAGTCCGATAAAGGGCCAGCATTGAATTTTTCTCTTCATTACACTTAACACACTGGGACTGACAGCCATTCACTCACTAACAGTTGAGTTAACAGTGGAACGCCTGCTACTACATCATTACATTCACAAACAATCAATCTTCTGTCTCAAATTAATTTGGCAAGAATCCATCAAACAGTGACTTTGTTGTTTGTTTATTCCCCTCTGAAACCCTGCTCTGTCATGGGTTATACACTGATGCAAAACAGTCAATGGTAGAGACATTTCTGCTGTGCCTGCGCTCAACGCAATCTCAGAATCTCTTTGGTACCCACATGATTCTCAGATACCCTTCACTCCCTCACAATTTCACTATTTATTGTACTGAATTTACATTACAGACTTAGGCAGTCTGATCTAACAGATCAATGCCATCATTTGTGTCCCAAATCATCCATGTACACCTAACCCAGTCTACTGGACATTGTGATAAATATTTCTGTATCAGAGATGTTATGACCAAACTCCACTGCAGGCAGGACTTGAACTGTGGTCCGCTGATCCAGAGACACAGATACCACCTCTGTGCCACAAGAGTCCCCACTCACAGTATGAACACTGTCTGGGTAAAGAGGTTTCTCCTGAGTTCATTATTTGATCTATTGGTAACTAACATATATTGATAGTCTTGACGCTTGCCTTTGAGCCTCGTCATGATTTTCTTTAATTCATAAGAACTAAAATCTTCCCACACCCCCAACACAGTCTATAGTCTAGCCAACCAATCCTCCTGAGTGTGTGTGGGTCGGGCTCAGTGTGAATATTTTGGCCAGTGGTATTTGCGACTCTCCAGAGAAGCTGGGCAGTGATGGAGAGGTGATTGCTACTGTGGGGTTCACAGCATCTTAAAGGGACCATGCCACATGATCTGGCAAAGTCTACAGCGCTGGTGCAAAACCTGTACCCAGAAGAGCATTTGACCTTAATGAGGTAACATGTCTGCTGAGGTCAGTGCAACATTTCATTGTCAATCTAATCTGGAATGTACAAATGTGAAAAGCTTCCATCACTGGTGATGAGGTGCTACATTATTCTTATTGTTGAATTATTTAATTGTCTCGGCAAAGTAATGCTGGGCAACTGGAACAGACACAAAAAGGGACAGGTATCCTTTTTTTAATTTATTCATCCACAGGGTGAAGGCATCACTGGCTAGGTCAGCATTTATTGCCCATTTCAGAGGCAACCACATTGCTGTGGGTCTGGAGTCACATATAGTTCAGACCAGGTACATAGAATATGGAACATTACAGTTCAGTCCAGGCCCTTTGGCCCTCGATGTTGCGCCGACCTGTGAAACCAATCTAAAGCCCACCTAACCTACACTATTCCATTCTCATCCATATGTTTATCCAATGATCATTTAAATACCCTTCATATTGGGGAGACCAGGTAAGGATGGCAGTTTCCTTCCTTAAAGGACATTAGTGAACTAGATATATTTTCCTGACAATAGAGAATTAAGAATTAATTAACTCTTAATTCCAGATTTTTTGTTGAATTCAGATTTCACCATCTGCCATGGCAGGATTCCAACCTGGGTTTCTAGATGAATTGTCCAGAGATCATATCACCAGGTCATTACCTTTCCCATCGGACAAAAAGGGAGTCCAGAAATATTCCTGTAATATTGTACAGGGCTGCAGGCACAACGCTCTGAAATGTTCAGCACCCACCCAACATTTTCACAGAATCCCTACAATGTGGAAGCAGGCCATTCAGCCCATCAAGTCCACAGCAACCCTCTGAAGAGCATCCCTCCCAGACCCACACTGCAACTCCCATGGTTAATCCACCTAACCTACACATCCCAGAACATTCTGGGTAATTTAGCATGGCCAACTGACCCTAACCTGCACATCTTTGGACTGTGGGAGGAAACCGGAGCACCCGGAAGAAACCCGCACAGACACGGGGAGAATGTGCAAACTCCACACAGACAGTTGCACAAGGGTGGAATCAAACCCAGGTCCCTGGGGCTGTGGGGCAGCAGTGCTAACCACTGAGCCAACTCTAACTGATTGGTACAATGCACTGAAACAGCCACACACCACAACAAGACTTTACTGGGAACATCGCACTCCACTGCTGGCTGGAAATCTACTAACACAGAAAACAATCTTTGTCTTTGTCTCCTACAACAAAACAAGCTATGAGACAATTTGCAGCCCAATTACTGGTTAGAATACAAGCCACTGGTGTGTTTGGAGCTAAATATCACTCTCCCAAGTAAAGAAATTGAGTTTGAATCTGATCAACCACTGCACATGTCCCTCCCCACAACCTACAATTTGATTCGTTTCAGAAGATAATCTATGGATATGAGCAGGTGGGCATTTCTCTCTCTCACTGCCCCGGCTGGGAGTTTAGCAACATCTTCCTTGAGGTTACTGATTGCTATTAATCTGTTGCAGTATTTCCATCTGAGCTGGGATTTGCTGTAGCTAGCTATTGTTTATTTCTGTCCTCTTTCAGCACTTTTGCTATGTTAGTGGTTTCACAGTCCTCTTGCTTATTCCTTTATTGATCCCAAACTCGATAAACTGTTCCGCATTTATTTCCAATTCCACTGCTCCTTGCTGTGCTCCCACAGGTCCCTGTCAGGCTCATACTAGGAAGCTAGTTGTAGATCTTTCAACATCTCATCAAAATGCCCAGTGCATTGCCCTTCACAGTCAATTCCCCACATTAGCGCATGCAACACTTGTCTTTGGTGCGATGCTGCCTAATAATTTTACACTCCAGTCTTTTTCTAGGCCATTGGTCACAGTCTTTTGACCTAATCTCCTGATCAACCTTCACCCTCTAGAAATTGTTTCCCGGCTAACAGGATTTTCCTGGCATTGATGAAGGACTCCATCTGAACGACTAACCTCGCAGCAGCAAAATACTGCACATAGGTGGAACGAGTGGAGAGTGTCAAGCTCCTGGGAGTGGTCATCCACAACAAGCTTTCTTGGACTCTTCATGTGGACGCAATGGTTACAAAGGCCCAACAACGTCTCTTCTGCCTCAGGCAGCTGAGGAAACGAGGGGCTGCATGGTGGCTCAGTGGTTAGCACGGCTGCCTCACAGTGCCAGGGACCCGGGTTCGATTCCAGCCTTGGGTGACTGTCTGTGTGGAGTTTGCACATTCTCCCATGTCTGCGTGGGTTTCCTCCGGGTGCTCCAGATTCCCCCCAGAATCCAAAAAGTTGTGCAGGTTAGGTGAATTGGCCATGGTAAATTGCCCATAATGTTAAGTGCATTAGTCAGGGTAAATGTGGGGTAGGGGAATGCGTCTGGGTGGGTTACTCTTCGGAGGGTCGGTGTGGACTTGCTGGGCCGAAGGGCCTGTTTCCACATTGTAGGGAATCTAATCCAATTTGGCATGACGATGAATACCCTTGCAAACTTTTATAGGTGCACAATCGAAAGCATTCTGCCTGGATGTATCACTACCTGGTGTGGGAACTGTACCATTCAAGATCGGGGATGGTCACAGAGAGTGGTGAACTCGGCCCGGACAATCACAAAGGCCAACTATAGAATCTATCTACCAGGCCCGCTGTCAAGGAAAGGCCGCCAGCATTCTCAAAGATCCATCCCACTCTGGCAACGTTTTCCTACAACCTCTACCATCGGGAAGAAGGTACAGAAGCCTGAACACACACACCAGCCGGTTTCACAACAGTTTCTACCCTACTGTTGTTAGAATACTGAATGGACTCACAAATTCTTCACATTCGCCTGTACCTGTGCTTTTGTTTTTGCCGCTGTTTACCTATTATTTATCTATCCATGCTACTTAACTCTGTGATCTGCCTGTATTGCTCGCAAGACAAAGCTTTTCACTGTGCCTCAGTACACGTGACAATAAATTCAATTCAATTCAATTTAATACTGCGGATGTCGGAATTCTGAAATAAAATCAGAAATATTCAGCAAGACCAGAAGCGTCAGCAGGAAAGTACAGAGTTAGTGTTCAGTTAGAGTCATGTTCACGTTTGTGACCTTATGACATGCTTTAGAATGGGCTCTGTCTCACCCTCTCTCAGGCTGATGAGTGGTAAACTTGCTTTCCACGTACAGGCAAATCTGCTCTGTCCTTTCTACTGTTCTCTCCTTTGGCCTTTTTTTGAAGCAAGCTGAGTCAGGAGGGGGAAATAACCTTGGGACGGTGTTGCATTTGGATCTGAAATGGTTAATATTTGATTGAGTGCAGTAAACACTATCCACTGTGATGATGTCACAGATAAGTGGTCAGTGTAAAGATGGACTGTGAGGAGACAGACCTGAGGCAAGTGCACTCCTAATACCTCTGTAGTAGAGGTAACAGAATAGACTCCTACCATCTCTGTAGTAAGGCACTAAAAGTCAAAATAATTTGGTTTTCAAGCGATTTTCTTGCCATTACTCAAAGACAGCATTCTGAGCTTTGGGGGCTATTTTCTCAATTTGAAGGGCGACTTCCTTATTCTCACAAACTCCTTCATTAGGTGAGGTGCAGTCATGTAGTACCATTACCTGCTGTATGCAATCTCACAGAAAAAGAATTTGAAGATTGAATCAGTATCCTTAATAATTATCAATCATACATTAAACTGAAAGCCACAACACACAAGGAAAACTTCAATTTCCTGGACACTACACTATTTAAATTGGGGCAACAGACATAAGTTAGCGATGATTTTGTTTAATAACAGGCACACACTTTTCAAAGATCATGTTAGAGCAAGGAGTTATATCCCGTTACTACAGGTTTTTCCAGATACAGTGGAATATATACTCCTTTGTTGCTAGACTCCTGTTGGCAGCTTGCCTCTACCAACTCACCATCCCCCCCACACTGCAGCCACTGACTTTTCCCCATTTCCCTCAGCCACCTTGCCCAATGCCATTCTCCCCCAAACTACCCAGTCTTAGTTGGCAGATTCGGCCCTCATGACCTTCCACCTTCTCCCAGATCCTCCAATCACAGCCTGGCCCTCTCCCATACTCGCTCCTGATAATAGGACCACTAATGAGCCTATCAGCAGCAAACACAGGGCAGCAGCAGCCTGTGATTGGAGGGCCAATGCCATTCCAACATTTTCAGTGGCCGCGTGCAGGGAAAAGATGTTTTCGAATTATTTGCCCCGGAATTGATTTTCCCAAGAGGGTTTGTCCACTTCCAGAGACATTGTGCCGGCTGTCCATCCCCTCCTTGTATGCTGTGGTGTAAGTCAAGTCCACGGTTATCCCTAAATAGTTGCAGTGGAGTCACAAAGTCATAGAGATGTACAGCACGGAAACAGGCCATTCGATCCAACTCGTCCATGCCAACCAGATATTCTAAAATGATCTAGTCCCATTTGCCAGCATTTAGCCCATATCACTCAAAACCCTTCCTATTCATTTACCCATCTAGATGTCGTTTAAATGCTGTAATTGTACCAGCCTCCACCACTTCCTCTGGCAGCTCATTCCATACACTCACCACCCTCTGTGGGAGAAAGTTGCCTCTTAGGTCTTAAATCTTTCCCCCCTCATCCTGAACCTACGTGTCTAGTTTTGGTCACTCCCACCCCAGAGACAAGATTTTGCCTATTTAACTTATCTATGCCTCTCATTGTTTTATAAACCTCTATAACGTTACCCCTCAGTATCCAACCTCCAGGGAAAATAGTCCCAACCTATTCAGCCTTTCCCTATAGCTCATACCCTTCAATACTGACAACATCCTTTTTTGAACCGTTTCAAGTTTAACAACATCTTTCCTGAAGCAGGGAGACCAGAATTGAATTGAGTGGTTTAACCTATGTCCTATACACCCCCAAGAAGATGTCCCGACAGCTATACTCAATGCACTGACCGATGTAGGCAAGCAGACCAAACGCCTTCTTCACCATCCTGTCCACCTATGATTCCATTTTCAAGGAACTATGCATGTGCACCCTGTAGGCCTCTTTGTTTGGCAACATTCTTCTTTTGTCTAACATTCTTCAAGGCCCTAACCTTAACTGATTAAGTCCTGAGCTGATTTGCCTTACCAAAACGCACTACTTCACATTTATCTAAATTAAATTTTATCTCCACACTTCAGTCCATTGGCCCATCGTTCAAGGTCCTATTGTAATCTGAGGTAATCTTACTCATTGTCAATTACATTGCCGATATTAGTGTCACCTGCAAACTTACTAACCATACCTCCTATAGTCACATCCAACTCATTTAGATATATCACGAGAAACAGTGCACTCAGCACCGATCCTAGTGACTCACCACTGGTCACAGGCCTCCAGTCTGAAAATCTCTCTACCACTACCCTCTGTCTCTTACCTTCAAGCCAACTTTGTATTCAATTGGCTAGCTCCCTTTGGATTCCATGTGATCTAACCTTGCTAACCCGTCTACCATGAGGAACCTTGTCAAACCCTTTATTGAACTCTATAAAGGCAACGTCTACCACTCTGCCTTTATCAATCCTCTTTGTCACTTCTCAAAAAACTCAATCAAGTTAGTGAGACAAAATTTCCCATGCATAATGCCATGCTGACTATCCCTAATCAGTCCTTGCCTTTCTAAATGCATGTAAATTCTGTCCCTCAGGACCCCCTCCAACAACATACCACTGACATCGGGCTCACTGGTCTATAGTTCTCTGGCTTTTCCTTACTACTTTTCTTAAATAGTGGTACCACATTAGCCAACTTCCAATTTTCTAGCACCTCAACTCTGGTTATCGATGATACAAACATCTCATCAAAGGGCCTAGCAATCTCTTCCCTAGCTTCCTACAAAGTTCTGAGATACACCTGATCAGGTCCCAGGGACATATTAAGACTTTCATCATCTCCTCTTTTGTAACAGGGACACTTTTCAGGATATCACTATTTATTTCCCCTAGCTTCCATATCCTTCTCCACAGTAAATACTAACGTGAAACACTCATTTAGCATTACCCATCTCCTGTGGTTCCATAAATAGACAGCCTTGTTGATCTTTAAAAGACCCTAATGTCTCCCTAGCTATTCTTTTCCCTTAATGTATTTGTAGAATTACTCTGGATTCTCCTTAACCCTATTTGCCAAATCTATCTCATGTCCCCTTTTTGCCCTCCTGATTTCCTTCTTCAGTATACTCCTATGATCCTTGTACTTCTCTTGGGTTTCACTCAATCCCTGCTGTCTACACCTGACATATGCTTCCTTCTTTTTCTTGACCAGAGGCTCAATTTCTGTAATCATACTGCATTCCCTCCACCTACCAGCCTTGCCCTTTGCCTTAATAGGAACCTACTGTTTCTGATCAATTTTGAAAGTTCTTGCCTGATACTATCAATTGGCCTAACTCCAATTTAGAACTTCAACTTTTAGATCTGGTCTATCCTTTTCCTTCACTATCTTAAAATTAATAGAATTATGGTCGCTGGCCCCAAAGTGCTCCCCCATTGACACCTCAGTCACCTGCCCTGCCTTATTTCCCAAATGTAGGTCAAGTTTTGCACCTTCTCTAGTCGGTACATCCACATACTGAATCAGAAAATTGTCTTGTGCACACTTAATAAATTCATCTCCATCTAAACCCTTAACACTACAGCAGTTCCTGTCCATGTTTGGAAAGTTAAAATCCACTACCATTACAAGCCAATTCTCTACTGTACCATCCTCAGACTTATCTCTTCTACCACTATGTCCTTAGTTTTTCCACAGCCCCCCCCCCCCGCCCCCCCACATCCCCCACCCCCACCCCCACCAAATTTGATACTTTAAATCCTCCCAAGCAGCTCCAGGATATTACTCCCTTCCAATTCAGGTGCAACCTATCCTCTTACAAAGGTCATTTCTACCCCAGAAGAGAATCTAATGATCCAAAAATATGAATCCTTCTCCCCTGCACCAGCTCCTCAGCCACATAACTCAGCTCTATCCTGCTAATCCTACTCTCACTAGCACATGGCACTGAGAGTAATCCAGATATTACTACCCTCGAGGACCTCCTTTTTAACCTCCTTCCTAACTTCCTACATTCTGTCTGCAGAACTTCGTCCTTTTCTCTTTTTTGATACCAATGTGTCCAACGACCTCCTGCTGGTCTCTCTCCTCTTTGAGAACATTCTGCACTCTATCCGAGATATCCTGGATCCTGGCATCAGGGCGGTAACGTACCATTCTGATTTCTCGCTGTCGGCCTCAGAAACATCTGTCTGTGCCTCTGACTAGAGAGTCCTCTACCACATTCGATCACTTAGAACCCGACATACCCTTCAATACAGTGGAGCCAATCTCGGTGCCAGAAACCTGGCTGTCAGTGCCAAATTCCTCTGAGAGTCTATCACATTATTCAAAACAGCCATAGGAGATTCCTGCGCTATCTCCCTCCCTCTCCTACATTTCCTAGCATTAACCCATCTGCCTGACTGTCTCTGCAGTTTTTCTCCCTGAAACTGCCATCCAGAACACACTCCCTGGTTCCTGTAAATTCCTCAATGCCTCTAACTGCCGCTCCAACTGATCCATACGATCCGATAGGATTCACATCCAAACACACTTCCTGCAGACATGCTCTCCAGGAACATTGAGATTCTCCGTAATCTCTCATATCTGACAAGAAGAGCACATCATTGTACTAAAGGTCATCTCTGCACCTTAAACAATCTATAGATCTAGAATATTTCCAAAGAAAATCACAACACACTTTCTCAAAGCTGAGTGGTAGCACAGCCTTATTGCTCAGAAACACTGTTTAAGAATAATTTAGACAATAGACAATAGGTGCCTTATATATATATGAGCCCATATTTTCACATCACTTATTACATTGACAACACTTGGAAAGTGTATTTCACTGGCTGTAAAGTGCTTTGAGATGTTGTAGGATGTGAAAGGTGCTTTACAAGTGCAAATCCTTCCTTTTCCTCCTTCCCTTCCTTCACCGTCACGATACAACAATGGCGATTGTCAAGTGATTCCTGGTCCATCACAGCATCTGCACAGGAAGAGGGAAGTGAAGATGCAGTAAAGAATTCTACAAGCATTGCCTGAGTGCTTCCTTATCGTTGGCCCTCTTGTGGCACAGCGGTTGTGTCTCTACCCCTGGACTTGGAGGCCCAGGTTGCATGTAGAATGAACTTCCTGAGGAACTGGTGGAGGTGGGTACAATCACAATGTTTAAAAGACATTTGGATAAGTACGTGACTAAGAAAGGTTTGGAGGGATATGGGCCAGCAGCAGGCAGGTGGGACTAATTTAGTTTCGGATTATGTTTGGTATAGACTGGTTGGACCGAAGGGTCTGTTTCTATGCTGTATGACTCTATGACTAAGTCCTATCTGTTCCAGAAGAGTGTAATAACATTTCTCAACAAGTTGATTAGAAAAATAGGTTTAAAAAATGCAGAGCTTTTCCAGGAACAGTCTGAAATCTAGGGTATTAAAAGATAATTGCAACATTGGTACTGTTTGATTAAATATGTTACATGATCTGATATTATACAGAAACAGCCATACCCAGCACTTTAAAACCTCAGTTTAATTTGATATATCTACTTCAGTTAAACTATCACAAATATTATAACACCAAGAGCCCAAGCAAACAATAGAATACAAAGGTTGTATAGAATGCAAATGCTTAGAATGGCTGTACTTTCAATAAGCTACATCTCATCACAAAGATAATCCGATGTAAATTTAAAGAAGTAAATTTAACCCAGAAGTTGGAATAGAAACACCAAAGGAAAATATTTATACGGCATTACAGCTGCCAGAGATGTTGTTATGAATAATTTACTGTCAAGATCATGCTCAGTATGTTCGCAGTTGCAACGATATAATTCTAAACCAAAAAAAAACTAAAGGAAACATAGCCAAACACTTAGCTGAATTAGGATACACTACAAAAGAGAATGATTGATTGAAATATTACTTACTCTGCGAACTAAAACACACACTCTGTGCTATTCATATTGGTCTCGTTGATATTTAAAAACATTGTAGCCTGTTAATAAAGAAGGGGGTTGAGAGATGTGGGTTTTGTCTTATAAAGGGAGATTGAGCAATCAATTTCTCAGAGAGGAAATCTAGTTGAGATGCTAAAGGTGATTGACAAAGTAGACATAGGATGTCTCTTCATGTGGGGAAATCTGGAACAAGAGATGATAGATTTAGGGTTTGGGGTAGCAGATTTAAAATAAAGCTGATGAGAAATTACTTCTCTCAAAGCGCTGTGAATCTGTGGAATTCACTCCCCCAGACTGTACTGATACTGGGACACTGAGTAGGTTTAAGGAGGAGATATGCTGGTTTTTTAACCAGTAAGAGATTGAAGGGTTATACAGAGGGCAGGAAAGTGGAGTTGAGGTCGAAATGAGATCAACCACGATTGCTCAGAGTGGGGGGACAGACTCAATGTGTTGAATTGCCTCCTGCTCCTCGTTCCTATGCATATGCTGCACCAGGCTGAGTCAACAGCAATTTGTCTATGAATCTTCTTTGCCTTTTCTTGATATGTATGTACATTAAAAGATGGCCACAATGAATTGTAATTGAGGTATTTTCTCTCCAAATTGTAGGACAAGGGATATCTGAACATTACACCGCTATTGTTTTTGTGACATGTAACAAAACTACTTTGGCTTTCTATATAGCTTTCTCTCTCCATCTTTCCTCCTGTCAATTTCCCACATGCTGCTCTGTGGATTCACATTCTGGTCTTGGTCCTCTTTTGTCCCACTCTCATCATTCTGTTTTGGGTTTTGAATTCTCTCCACTAGTCTCCCATGTTTCTGCTTGTGTAAGGCAGGAGGTAGGAACCTAGGCCATCCCAGAGCAGAATACTCACAGATTGTGATTTCAACTGCTCATCATGGTGGCTGAGTCTGACACCAAGGAGCACAGGAGCAGATGGAAAGTGCCCCCACAATGAGATTAAAGCTGTGCAGACAAGAAGAAAGAAAATAAAAGAGAGAAAATGAGAAAGGAAAAGAAATGAGAGACAATAAAATGGATTATTTCTAAGTTCAATGGAACGCACACACATGGTTCTGTGGCTAGTCCACAGAGGAGTGTGATACTAGCTGCTGCTGGGGCCTAGGGGAGTAATATGTTACAAACAGTGGAGAAACTCAGCAGGTCTGGCCGCATCCACGGACAGAGAAACAGAGTTCAGGTTTCAAGTCTGGACTGACTCTTCTCCAGGACTTCAGCAATATGGCAACCGGCCAACAATCAAAGGAAAATAAAAGTAAGTCACGGTGAATAAACAGAAAATACTGAGCAAGCGGGAGATTTGAAACCAACACAGAGCATGCTGGAGAAACCCAGCAAGTCTGTGGAGAGAAACAGGATTAACATTTCGAGTCTGGTACAACTATTCTTCACAAGAAGCTTAACTGGCAGCAGCTTTCATTCCCTGGCGTGTTTTTACAGTCTTTAAGGTTTGCCTAGGTTTATCTCCAGCCTGTTAGCTGTTATTACCACAGCAATACTCTGGCTTCTCATCCTTCCCTTCTACTCCTTCCCCCATGTGACATATCATTGTGTATCAGTTCTGACAAGGTCTTTATCCCACAAATGAGCACTGATTTCTTTTTTTTATAAAGAAGTAACGATCACTTGTCCCATTTTTTTTGGTTGAGAGAGACCCTTGAGTGTGAGACACAATCACAGATGTCATGGGAGCATTTGACTCTCGATTTTAACTCTGACCTCTTGGTGGATGGCGAGGTACAAGGTATTAGCCTTGATGATGGCCTGAAGTCCTCATGTGAGGCTCAGTACCACAAAGCTCCTCTCCCTGATTAAATCTTATTTCATTCAAGATCTTCCCAGTTTTACTCATTAATCATTTCATGATGTGGATAGGACTTTCTGAAAGGCAAAACCATAAATAAAGGATTTATATTTTTGAAAGTGTCTCCACATTATGTGGAAAAATGCAATTTGCAAGCTTAAAAATAAGCAGCTGGTGTTCGGGAAAGGTTATATTTACTGTACACGTGAGTCACAGGCAGTCAGCGGTGACAAACCAGCTTCTATAAACCTCGACAAAGTTTGTAAGATCTAAAGCAGCTTCATGTGCATGGTAATGAGGCAGGATTTATATAACTAGGTTCACTTCAATACGTCTAATGGTTGTGGTTTTAATGATTAAGTTTTCAGGCAATGAGATGGCTGTGAATTGTTTCATAGTCATTCCACACACTGCAGGGAACAGTGCACCTTAGCAACACCAAGGAAAAGCAGTGAGGAGCCTCCAAAGATGGGCAGGTTTGGGTGGATTGGCCATGATAAATTACCCATAGTGCCCAAGGATGTGCAGGTTATGGTGGATTGGCCATGCTATATTGCCCACAGTGCCCAGAGATGTGCAAGTTAGGGTGGATTGGCCATGCTAAATTGCTCATAGTGCCCAGAGATGTGCTGGTTAGGGTGGATTGGCCATGCTAAATTGCCCACATTGCCCAGAGATGTGCAGGTAAGGGTGGATTAGCCATGCTAAATTGCCCACAGTGCCCAGAGATGTGCTGGTTAGGGTGGATTGGCCATGCTAAATTACCCATACTGCCCAGGGATGTGCGGGTTTGGTTGGATTGGCCATGCTAAATTGCCCAAAGTGCCCAGGGATGTGCAGGTTAGGGTGGATTGGTCATGCTAAATTACTCACAGTGCCCAGAGATGTGCTGCTTAGGGTAGATTGGCCATGCTAAATTACCCAAAGTGCCCAGGGATGTGCAGATAAGGGTGGATTAGCCATGCTAAATTGCCCACAGTGCCCAGAGATGTGCTGGTTAGGGTGGATTGGCCATGCTAAATTACCCATACTGCCCAGGGATGTGCGGGTTCGGTTGGATTGGCCATGCTAAATTGCCCACAGTGCCCAGAGATGTGCAGGTTAGGATGGATTGGCCATGATAAATTGCCCATAGTGCCCAGGGATGTGCAGGTTAGGGTGGATTGGCCATGCTAAATTGCCCATAGTGTCCAGTGATGTGCAGGTTAGGCTGGATTTGCCATGATAAATTACCCATAGTGCCCAGGGATGTGCAGGTTAGGGTGGATTGGCCATGCTAAATTGCTCACAGTGTCCATGGATGTGCAGGTTAGGCTGGATTGGCCATGCTAAATTACCCATAGTGCCCTGAGATGTGCAGGTTAGGCTGGATTTGCCATGCTAAATTGCCCACAGTGCCCAGAGATGTGCAGGTTAGGGTGGATTGGCCATGATAAATTACCCGTAGTGGCCTGAGATGTGCAGGTTAGGGTGGATTGGCCATGCTAAATTACCCATAGTGCCCAGGGATGTGCAGGTTAGGGTGGATTGGCCATGCTAAATTACCCATAGTGCCCAGGGATGTGCAGGTTAGGGTGGATTGGCCATGCTAAATTGCCCATAGTGCCCAGGGATGTGCAGATTAGGGTGGATTGTCCATGCTAAATTGCCCTGAGATTTGCTGGTTAGGGTGGATTGGCCATGCTAAATTGCCCATAGTGTCCAGTGATGTGCAGGTTAGGCTGGATTGGCCATGCTAAATTGCCCATAGTGCCCAGGGATGTGCAGATTAGGGTGGATTGTCCATGCTAAATTGCCCTGAGATTTGCTGGTTAGGGTGGATTGGCCATGCTAAATTGCCCATAGTGTCCAGTGATGTGCAGGTTAGGGTGGATTTGCCATGCTAAATTGCCCATAGTGTCCAGTGATGTGCAGGTTAGGCTGGATTGGCGATGGGAAATGCAGGGTTACAGGGATTGGGTAGGATGCTCTTCGGAGGGTTGGTGTGGGCATGATAGGCTGAATGGCCTGCTTCCACTCTGTAGGGATTCCAATTAAGCTCTCTTGGTATAGTGGTAGTGCCCCTACCTCTGTATAGGACATTGGTAAGGTCACATCTGGAGTACCACAGGCAATTCTAGTCACCCTGCTTTAGGAAGAATGTTTCTAAACTGGAATGAGTGCAAAAATGATTTACAAGGATGTTACCAAGACTGGAGAGTTTGGATATGTTTGGACATATTTCCCTAGAGTGAAGGAAGCTAAGGGGTAATCTTATAGAGGTTGACAAAATCATGAGGGGCATAGGTACAGTGAAGAGCCAAGATCTTTTCCCCAGAGTAGGGGATTCCAAACCTAGAGGGCATAGGTTTAAATTGAGAGGGGAAAGATTTGAAAGGGACCTGAGGCACTACTTTTTCACACAGAGGGTGGTGCATGTATGGAACGAGCTGCCAGAGGAATTGGTGGAGGCTGGCACAATTACAGCATTTAAAAGGCGTTTGGACAGGTACGTGCATTGGAAAGGGATACAGGGCAAACTCAGACGAATGGGACTAGTTCAGTTTAGGAAACGGGGTCAGCATGGACCAGTCAGGTCGAAGGGTCTGTTTCTGTGCTGTATGACTCCATAACTCTGAGGCAGGAGGACTTGGCTGAAGCCCCACTCGCTATAGTGGCATGTCATTACATCCCTGAATAGGTTGATGGTGGGGGTGGGGAAATCTAACGCAGGGAGGGGATGTTTGAGAGTCAAGTTACTTACTCCCTGGATGCAATGAAGTCGGAAGGTGCCAGTGAGCCTTGTGGCTGGACAATGAATCCAGAAACCCAGGTAATGTCCAGGGACCTGGATTCAAATCCTACCATGGCAGGTGGTAGAATTTGAATTCAATAAACTTCTGAAATTAAGAATCTAATGACAACCATGACTTGATTGCCAGGAAAAACCCAATCTGGTTCAACTGATGTCCTTTAGGGAAGGAAGCTGCTATCCTTACCAGGTCTGGCCTACATATAACTCCAGACCCACAGCAATGTGATTGGCTCTTAACTGCCCTCTTGGTAATTAGGGATGGGCAATAAATGCTGGCCCAGTAACATCCCCATCATTAAAAAGCTACACTAGATCAGTGTAAAGGTTCTGAGATGAGAATTTGTCAGAGTCATAATAGCATGCTGATAGTGAAGAGATTTGAACATATGCTTTGAAATTACTCAATGCCCATCATGATGTTGAGTCAGATACATTTTTTTTTAAACACTGTGGAATGTGATGGTCCTGAAAGAGTTAAGTGGCTAGGCTGGGGTAAAATCACTCAGTCCTCCCCCAGAGAGTCGCAGGATGCTGCAGTGTAAAGCTGACAGAAACACTGTGCTTTATGCAACACGAAAGGCAGAGATTGTTCCAAATGTAGTGGGGGGAGGGGGGTTCTTGATCACAGCACTGGCATGCAATAAGCAGATACGTTTCAGATTGCCCGGTGACCTCACATCCTGAGAAGCGTGGGAGGGGTGCAGAAGGAATCGGAATATTGGCTGCACACGCTGGAACTGCGACTGTGTTGTTTCTGCTCGGGATCAGCTGCAGCACTGTCTGCGAGTGAACCAGCTGCACTGGTGCTGAGGTCATTCTGAGCAGACGTTGCAACAGTATTCCGACCCACTCAGAAAATAAACAGCGTACATTTCTGAGTGGTTAAAGCTTTCCCACTCTGCTGGTGCATTTGGCAAATCCATTCATGCCAAAGGGATGATCTTGGGTAAAGTTACCAGTTGCATCCGTAACATCCTGATTGTGTGAAAATATCATTCAGGCTCACCAAGCTCAGCCAACAGCTCCATTTGACACAGAGAAGATAGAGGTCATGTGCTTTCTCTCTCTGAATTCCCAGCACTTGCAGGCGGAATATGATTGACAAGATTAAAAATGTCATTAGGCAGTGACAATTTATCGCTGTCCCTCCTCATTGAAAACAAACACAAGGAGGGCTTTGTACTTAAAATACAGGACAAAAGCGAAGACAAACTTGATCCTTCGTCCTCCCGTGCCAATACACTGTCTCTTGTCTAGAAAAGTGGTCATGTTCCCAGGAGCACTCACTGGCTCACAAGAGTAAAGGGAGCTCAAGTACCTTCTTTGCGCTACCTTGGCACAACAACCAGGCTCAGTTGTTTTCTCTCCACTCTTCAGGCTCACTGCCTTTATTCCTGATGAAGGGCTTTTGCCCGAAACGTCGATTTCGAAGCTACTTGGATGCTGCCTGAACTGCTGTGCTCTTCCAGCACCACTAATCCACAGTTGTTTTCTTGCTGAGGGACACTTCAATGCGATGTCCTCGCCACCTCTTATAGGTGACATGAAACCAAGAGTAATAAGACCTCTTCTTTGATTCCATGCTTTCTCAAATTTTCAGGTCACATTCGGCAGCAGGACAGCCCTTCCAGAGACGGCAACACAGTCAACAGTGAATGTCACTGGGGTCATCAACCTTAACTCTAAACTCCATGAAGTCTCATGACATCAGGCTATACATGGGTAAGGAAATCTTCCACTGATTCCCACATGCCGCAGCCCATTCCCTGGCTGATGAAGTGGTGTTCCTGCTGGATGACTATCAACTGGAAGAAACGCTAAGAGCAGAAAGGGCTTCAATGTTCATCGGCAAGAGTGGCTCGTTAATACCCTTACTGATCACACTGGCCAAGTTCCAAATTGTGTAGCTGATAAACTGTATTAGGATCTTATTAAGCTGGAGACAGTTCAGAGGAGATTTACCAGGATGTTACTGGGAATGGAGGATTTAATTTGTAAGGAGAAGCTAGATAGGCTGGGACTTTTTCCACTGGAGTGTAGGAGTTTGAGAGGTGACCTTACAGAGGGTTATCAAATCATGCAGGGTATAGATAAGGTGAATGGCAGGTGTCTTTTTCCCTAGGGTGGGGGATTTCAAGACTAGGGGCACATTTTTAAGGCGAGAGGAGAAAGATTTACAAAAGACATGAGGGACAATTTTCTTTCCCACAGAGGGTGGTTGGCATGTGGAATGAACTTCCTGAGGAAGTGGTGGATGTTGGTGCAGTTATAACATTTAAAAGACATTTGGATAAGTTCATGAATAAGAAATATTTGGAGGGATATGAGCCAAGCGCAGTCAGGTGGGTCTAGTTTAATTTGGGATTATGGTCAGCACGAGCCAGTTGGACTGAAGGGTCTGTTTCTGTGCAGTTTGACTCTATGACTGGGTCTGTGGCATTTGGTGAGGGAATCAATAAGAGGGAAAAAGCTACTTGAACTCACTCTCACCAAACTACTGGTCGCAATCTGCATCCATGACAAACTAGTATCAGTGATTGTCCCACAATCCTAGTGTATCCAAGGTCCTGGCTGCCAACTGAGCACACTTTCCATTGTGTTGTGCTTCTACACCAGATGGACTGTGGTGGTTCATGAAGGTGGATCCCACTACCTTCTCAAGGGCGGATAAGGATGGGCAATACATGCTAGGCCAGCCGGCAACACCCACATCCTGTGAACACGTTTTGTTTAAAAAGGTGCTGCAACAAATCAGGCCATTCAGCCCATCAGATTCATTTTTATTTGCAGATGGGATGTGGGTGTCATTGGCAAAGCATTTATTGCCCATCTCTAGTCACCCCTGAGAAGGTGGTGGTGAGCTGCCTTCTTGAACCGCTGCAATCCATGTGATGTAGTTGTCCCATAGTGATGTTAGGGAGGGAAGTCCAGGTGACAGTGACGATATATTTCCAAGTCAGGATGGTGAGTGCTCCATGCTCCATACATGCAACCATACACACTACTAATATAACTTTCTGTTCCTCTTTCCCTTATGTTGACTGGTTGAATAATATTGACTTGGATTATACCAATTTTAAGAATTCTGTCACACCCTGTGTAAAATACAACTACAGATAAAATCACACATTTCTTGGCAGATATGGTTTTGTTACAGAGAGCTATTGCCAGCACTGATTTGAGTATGCAGCGAATATCATTGGGAATACAACTTTATCCCACAAGAGGGATAAATACTGTGTTTCAATGTTACCTCCAGGTATTTGTCTGTGGGGTGTATTACATTTTAATCAGGAGATGCACCACAGTCAGTTCAACAAAATCAGACTGAAGAATCTGATTCCAGCTATTTCTAGGAAAGAGAAACGTCAAAATCCCTTCCGACTGATATTAGAAAGGCTGGAGCATGATCTCATGACGAATGGTCATGAAATATTCAACAGCGAATCATTTGTGTTTGAAAGACACATAAATGCTGCACAATAAATGCTTGATTCCAGATGATACTTTGAGTTGTGTATATATAATGTACAAAGAATAAAAGGTACAGTAATCCACTGCGTCATCTCTCCACCACTGCCACCTCCCTCCCCCCCCCCACCCCACACCACACCATGAGCATCTAAATAAATAGGGGATTATTTCAAAACCAAAACATATTTTGTGCTGCTGGCTTCAAACTACATGAAATCTACCCAATCGCAGGTTCCACAAAGCGCAGTTAATCTCTTGGGCAAAAGTAAGTATAAGTATTCCTTAATCCTTGAAGCCAATCATATCAAACACAGAACACTGATCTACCATTGTATTTGCACTGTCCACCTAAAGGTAACACCACTCCCAGTCGTAGCAAGATGGTAACCATAATTTTTCAAGTAATTTTCACCCTCTTAGCCTAAGCCAAATTTTTCAATATCCAATACAATTTCCTAAACATGATATTTAACAAGGTGTGTCTCCAAAATAACTAACTCAATATCATTTTGCTTTTTGCCACAAATGTGTTCCGTATATCCACTATTCCAAGGGGGCAAGGCTTGTGTGTTAAACCCTGGCCCCACATGTGGCTTTCTGCTTTTAATCCTGATCATTCTTGTGTTCAGAAAACCAAGTCAAATTCTTTCCTGATATCCACGTGATGTAGACTTTGACATCTCCAGTTCCAAACACTGGACTCTGTCAGTTTCCTTCACTTCAATGAAAACCACATTTATGTAAAGTGCGGTGCTGGAAAAGCACAGCAAGTCAAGAAGCATCCAAGGAGGAGGAGAATCGACATTTCAGGTATAAGTCCTTCATCAGGATACATCGATTCTCCCGCTCCTCGGATGCCGCCTGACCTGCTGCGCTTTTCCAGCAACACACTCTCGACTCTGATCTCCAGCATCTGCAGTCCTCACTTTCTCCACACGTATGTAAAAGCATACAGTCCAGAAAATGCACAAAGTATGAATGATTTAATCAGTCCTGCTTGGTAAAATCAATTTAGCAAAAATAATTTATATTTATATAGCAACTTTTAATGTAATAAAATGCACTCGGGCATAAAACAAAACATAACATCGAGCCACTGAAGGAGGTTTTGGATCAGATAATCAAAACTTTGGTCAAGTAAGTTATTTCTTAGAAAACAAATTCTGATGTTGGAAATCAGAAGCAAAACAAAAATTGCTGGCGAAACTCAGCAGGTCTAGAGGCATCTGTGGAGAGAAATCAGAGTGAACATTTCAGATCCAGTGACCCTTCTTCAGAACTCAGACCCATTCTGAACAAAGGTCACTGGACCCGAAATGTTAACTCTGTTCTCTCTCCATGGATGCTGCCAGACTTGCTGAGGTTTTTCCAAGTCATTTTTGAGTGCATTTTATCGGAGCAGTGAGAGATGGAGATGGGGAAAGGTTTAGGAAGGGGATTCCGGAGCACAGGACCCGGTCATCCAAAGATATGGCCACCGATTGTAATGCAATTAAAACCAGGGATGCTCAACAGGACAGAATAAGAGGAACACAGATATTTGAGAGGTTTGTGAGGCAGGAGGAGATTAATGAGTTAAAAAGAGGAAAGGCCACAGAGGGATTAAAAAGCAAGATAAGGAACATTTCAAAATCAAGGGTACTGCTTGACTGGGTTAAAGACAACCACTTCACATCCTATATCCCAAAAACATTCGATCCTCTTTGTAATTCTTGGATCAGGGAGACAAATAATAATTGTAATTAAAACACACAGACAATGCTCTCCAGAGAGGTATCTAGAGAAATCTATATCTTCAAGCCTTGTTTAGCCGTAGCTTCAAGGTAACAATAGGAGATATTCATTGATTTGTTTAATGGAAATGAAACTTAAAGGTGGACTATAAAAACGATGAAAGCAAGTGGCCTATCTTTCTAAAATGTCAGTTTGAAAATGTCTTTTTGATACATAAACTCCATCAGTTAGTCCAGTTTTGCACACTATTACCAAATATTCACGATCCCCCATCCATCACCTAATCTTTCTAAGATCCACAAGATGACTTTTTCCCAGTTTAGCATCTTTCCCCAAAAAATGAATGGTGTGTAATGGCAACATCATTGGGCTGTAACACAGTGTGTCAGACTAAAGTTCTGGGGATATGGGTTTGAAGTCTGCAAGGGCAGATGATGAAATTTGAATTAAATGAAAATCTGAAATTAAAAGTCGGCCTAACAGAATGTTTGTTGCAAATACCAGTCGGGTTCACTAAGGTCCCTCAGCAAAGGAGATTTGTTGTTCTTACCTGGTCTGGCCTACATGCAACTACAGACCCAGTGCAATTAGTAAACCCTTAATTGCTCTCCAAAATTTCCTGGCAAGCCACCCAGTACGAGAGCAATTGAGTTTGGGCATCCAATGCTGGGCATATCCTTTGAAGAATTGAAACAAAAATGGCAACTAGGGATGTAGTACAAAAGGACAAACACGATGTTGACACTTCTGCATAATGTCTTAGTTGTCATTTTATTTTCATTTGAAAGGTGAAGAACTTAAGAGGAAAGGAAGAGTTTCATTCCTTTTCTGTTGCTTTGCCAACCTCTAACACATTGCCCTGACAAGAGATGGGATGTGGCAGATGATCCACTCCTGCTAAGCTAGCACAGCACACCCAGGCCAGGTTTCAGGAGGCAAGGCATTGGAAGATACCACATGCATCCACACTCACTGCCTTTGGTTCTGCATATCCCAGGAGCCAGCCCAGCCACAAAGTAATCATACCACACAGAGAGGCCATTCATAACAACAGACCGATGCCAGTGCTCACACATCACTGGAGCTGCCTCCCGCCCCTCAGTCAGCTACAGGACAGGCTACAGTAAAAAATAGTATCTACAGAAGCACAAAAAAACATTCGAATATCATGAACCATGTCATGTCAGGAACTCATGGGCTTTCAAGAATCAACAACGATGATCATGCATCATTTTAATTCATTATTTAAGTATATATTTTCCAGAAAAGTATTGCCAATATTTTATGCTTTTCATGATGAAATGTCACTTCTTTAAATACATTCTAGGGCTTCAAGTAGTGCTGTAGAACAGAGGGACCTAGGGGTTCAGGTACATAATTCTTTGGAATTTGCATCACATATAGACAGGGTGCTTAAAACGGTATTTAGCACGCTTACCTTCATTGTTCATTCTTTTGAGTGGAGGAATTGGGAAATCATGTTGAGGTTGTACAGGACATTGGTGAGGCCTCTTCTGGAACACTGTATTCAGTTTTGGTCACCCAGTTATAAGAATGCTGGATATGGAAGGTTTGAGTTGTAAAAAAAGGCTGCATAGGCTGGGACTTTTTTTCAGTGGAGCGTAGGAGGTTGAGAGGTGACCTGATAGAAGTTTATAAAATAATGAGAGGTATAGATGGAGTTAATGGTAGTTGTCTTTTCCCTGGGGCATTTCAAGACTAGGCGGTGCATTTTCAAGTTGAGAGGAGAGAGATTTAAGAAAGACATGAGGAGAGAGATTTAAGAAAGACATGAGGGGCAAACGTTTTACACAGGTTTGCCTGCAGAATGGACTTCCTGAGGAAGTAGTGGATATGGCTACAATTATTATGTTTAAAAGACATTTGGATAAGTACATGACTAGGAAAGGTTTGGAGGGATAGGGGCCAGGAACAGGCAGGTGGGACTAGATTAGTTTGGGATTATGTCCGGTTGGACTGAAGGGACTG
The DNA here is from genome assembly GCF_047496795.1 of Chiloscyllium punctatum. Lineage (NCBI taxonomy): Eukaryota > Metazoa > Chordata > Chondrichthyes > Orectolobiformes > Hemiscylliidae > Chiloscyllium > Chiloscyllium punctatum. The sequence goes on from NC_092777.1 coordinate 56,315,822, forward strand.
TTTCGATGCTCTCTGACTCTATGACAAGGACTGTGTTGATAACAGCTTACTGATGAGATGCATTGTTCCATTAAGACCATCACAGAAGAAGTATAATCCATTCTGAAAGCTTTGAGGTTTCACACACTGTACTCCACCAATGTTCAGTGATGGGTATCCATCTCACATCTCTTATCCTAACCATAACTGAGCTCTGGGTGCAAACGCCTTATAGATAAAATGATTTCCCATGAAACATTCTGGCAACATCCAATGGTTCTTTTGTTTCCATATTTTACATCATTATGAAGCTCAATTCTATAAGACTACATGAAGACTGAAAAAAGAAATCTGTGTACAATTCATTTTCAAGCCATATGATTTTCTAAAGGGCAGATTGGAGATAATTGCATGTTCCCAATAAGATGCACAGGAGATACAGAAAGATAAATGCTAACTTACAATAAAATCTAAAAGTAAAAAGGTCAAAAAACCCAAGTTGGCCCGAACAAATACTATCATTAAAGACTATAACAAGCAGCTGCTTAACATTAACGCATCATGGTAAAGGGCATCACTGGCAAGGTAGGCATTTATTGCCCATCAGAAGCTGGTGGTGAGAGCCTTTCCTGAACCACTATTGAAGGAGCCATGGTGAATTCCTGCAGTGCATCTTGTAGATGGCACAGTTGCATAGTTTGCCAGTGATGGTGGGAATTAAGTGGCAGATGGCTTCTCACTGTTGCTGGAGCTACGTACAGCCAAGCAAGCACCTTTATTTAGCTCAGAGCAAAGCACAATCTGATTGGTTGGCTGCACTGCTAATATCAAGACCAATGGGGGAAGAGAGTATGATTCAGGCCGGTCCAATCAGATTGCAGCAATACCTCATCAACAGTCTTCTCCTAGGTCTGAAAGAACACCTCGAGAACAACAAAACTCAGAGTATGCAATACAACAGACAGCATCAACTGCTGCAGAACCCATAGACATTTTACAAAGTAAATGATTACTCTCAAGGAGGATAAAGTGCAATGAACAAATGCAAGGGGAGGCAATGGCCTAGTGGTATTATTGCTGGCCTGTTAATATAGAGACTTAGGTAATGTTCAAATCCTGCCATGGTAGATGGTAGAATTTGAATTCAATTAAAAAATCTGGAGTGATGAATGATGATGACCATACATTGCTGATTGTTGGGAAAACCCATCTGGTTCACTAATACTCCTTAGGGAAGGAAATCCGGCCTCTGTGTGACCCCCAGATCCACAGGACTGTGGTTATAGGGTTGGCCTAGCCCGTGAATGAACCCCAAAAAAAAGGGATTTGAAATTTCCTTTCAGTTTTTCTTCAGAATGTTTTCTACCTGTGACATCAAGGGCCACAGGTAGAAAACACCTGAACATGGTTACGACATGGTGCAATTTCCTAAACAAAGTATGCATTCCATTTTGCACCATATTCGTCTGCTCGCCCGATACAGAAAATGCACAGATTAATTTCACTTCATTGCCCTGCAAGGTCATGGAAAACAAAATGATTCAAAATGCAAAAGGGAGCTGGAAGATAAATCAGAGATTGGGTTGTGTGGAGGAAGCCAGGGTACAAGTTGTGTCTTGACTTTCTTACGATCGAGGATAGAGAGATGTACCAAATCCTTTCCAATCCACTCCTGCACTGGTCACCACAACTTTTACACGCAACCCGAGAGGTGAACAGGGTGTTGTAGCTGAAGCATTGACTCCAACTTAAACTGTGACAAGTATGAGGAACAATTCAGTTGGGTTCCTTTTGTCAACAAGGAATAACCAGTTTATTACAAATAAAACCTTCTCAAACAAAATTTATTGACAAAAATAGGTTTTACAGTGCAAAGACTTTATGATTTATATTCTAAAATCCCAACCTCAACGTGAGGCAAATATAAGTAACAGGTAAAACAATGGTCAAATGCCCCACAGGCCACATCAAATAGCAATTGTAATCAAACAGATTTTATCAGTTTCTCAGAAATCATACACACTCAACCCTCCCCCAAGCCACCCTTGCAACCCAACCCTCCAGAGATTAGCGAAATTGTTGTGACCAATTTTCATTAAAATGTCACAAAGGGTTACAGTTCTTCACATCTGACAAACTGGCCTCCAATCTCCCAGAAGAGGACCATTGTCTCCAAGCTATGAAGTTGTGCTGAAACTCTGAGGTTCCATACATGGCGATCAGCGTGCTAATGCATTCACTTCCAGTTTCAAAGTTCCGCACACAGGAAAACAAATGACAGAGTTTTGCTCAAGAACTGTTCCATCATGGACTGCCTCCTTTCTTTCCTAGAATTACACTCCCCGGGATCTTTGTAAACTACACTCCAGGCCTTTACTGACTGGACCAACTCCAGCTTCTTCACTAACAGTGAGCTTCTCCAAAGCCTGCCCTGCCCCTGGATTGATTTCCTGAGCAGTAGCTCATTTGGAAAAAGGAAATATGCTTACGGTATTTCAACTCCCACTCTGTCCCGTGCTGAACAATTGATCGTGTACTGACTACTTTGAGATGTTCCCAGCTGTTAGGAGTTCGCTGGGCCCCCTACTATACACATCCACTTTGGTTCAGTTGCCTTTGACAGTACAGCTAATAGCAATTCTGCCCAGCACACTTTGCTTCTCTCTCACACACCAAACACTCTGACTTCCAACCTCACTGCCTGCCGCCTTTGAACACTCCCATTTATCTCTCAGCCCCCTTGATGAAGGGCTTACGTCCGAAACATCAACTCGCCTGCTCCTCGGAAGCTGCCTGACCTGCTGTGCTTTTCCAGTGCCACACTCTCGACTCCTTTGAACACTACATCATAAACTCTTAGCTATTCAAATCCTTGCAACAGGTTCCATTACCAAGCAGAATTGAACGTAACTGATATTTTAGAACAGTCAAACGTAACACTGTTGGAAATGTCTGTAGTCTTGAATGTTACAATGTTTACCCAAACACTCACTTCAAATTGATGTGACAAAATAAAAGTTTATCACAGATTTATTAATCTTCATTGAGTCACCTTTCAATAAGGCATCTACCCAAAACTACAGCTCGAGTGCAAGTTAAATATTCGACGGCTCAGCACTGATGTGGAACACCCAATGAACAATATGACACTTAACTCCTTTAAGTAAAGGTATTTAAAGAAAGCAAACCTTACAGCTATGCTGGTGCTATTCAAAGCCCTCCCCTTTCCTCCCATCAAACTCCTCTCATCGAATATTATTCAATTCTGGTCTCCCTCCTATTGGAAGGATGTTGTGAAACTTCAAAGGGTTCAGAAAAAGACTTACAAGGTTGTTGCCAGGTTTGGAGGATTTGAGCTATAGGGAGAGGCTGAACAGGCTGGGGCTGTTTTCCCTGGAACGTCGGAGGCTGAGGGGTGACCTTATCGAGGTTTACAAAATTATGAGGAGCATGGATAGGGTAAAGAGACAAAGTCTTTTCCCTAGGGTGGGGGAGTCCAGAACAAGAAGCGATACGTTTAAGGTGGGAGGGGAAAGATTTAAAAAGGACCTAAGGGGCAACTTTTTCACAGAAGGTGGTGCACGTATGGAATTTGCTGCCAGAGGAAGTGGTGGAGGCTGGTACAATTACAGCATTTAAAAGGCAGCTGGATGGGTATATGAATAGGAAGAGTTTAGAGGGATATGGGTCAAGTGCTGGCAAATGGGACTAGATTAGATTAGGATATCTGGTCAGCATGGACAAGTTGGATCGAAGGGTCTGTTTCCGTGCTGTACATCTTTATGACTATAAGTAAATGTAGCAACCAGGCAGTGCTGATGATCCAGTACTAAGGACACTAATATGCTCCCCCCCAATACCCTTACAGACAGTCTTGCTTCTGTCTTTGAGCGAGTTATCCAGAAGGGTAATTCAATATTTTGGAGAAATTGTGATTGATTATTAAATTTGGAAGTAAAAAGCTGGCACCAATAAAAGTCGCTGTAAAACAATGATAAATTGGTTAAACATCTTTGCAGTTTCCCGAATTCCATTCCTGGTCAGCTGTGACTCAATTGGTAGCATTGTCTCTTCAGAGTCATAATGTTCTGGGTTCAAATTCCAACACCAAGACCTGAGTGCCAAAACCCTGAGTGGCACTCCTGACAGTGCTGAGTGAGTACTGCTACCTCTTTCATAGAAGATATTAAAGTGAGGCCCCATCTGCTGGTTCAGGTGGATGTGAAAGATACCACACCACTATTTCAAACTGCAAGAGAGTTCTCCCTGGATGTCAGTGAACATCTTTCCCTCAAACAAAATCATGAAGGTCATTATTAGATTGCCATGTGTGGGAGTTTGCTGTGTACAAATTGGTTGTCACGTTTCGAGCATTAAAAATGCAATTACACTTCAAGGATAGTTCATTTGAGACAACCAGTGGTCACGAAAGGCACTATTTAAATGCAAGTCTTTCATTCTATGTAAGTATGATCCAATCCTGTCCCACATCAACATGGCTGGTCTTATTACATCACAGCGAGAGGAGTTGACAATGAATAATGCTTTACCCGGAGATATCAAAGGAGAGGAGAACATGCGAAAAAGTGACTGCTCAACAACCACACTGACAGCTCTGAATGCACTTACTTTGACAGAATACTGGGTTTACAGAGGAGTCATTTTCTGGTTAAATCTGACCTATGTCAAGAGGCAGTTAAACATTCAATGGCAACTATCTGAACAAAGCTTTTTCCATTTAGCAAGTACATAATTTGATTCGCCACTCTGAAACATCTCAAAAGCTCTCTTCAAAACACAATTTACCACACTCTAACAGTACCACAAGCTTCAGGACAGAGACTAGAAATTCATCAAAGGTTCAGCTTTATCAATGGCCTAACAGCTGTTAGTGCAGACCTAATATATAATGGAGCTGTGAAGATGTATAATCCATATATTCAACATTGATGTTCAACTCCACGACTAATTCAAACTAGCTCTGCATTGATATTGGTACGGAATTTTCCGCAGGGTCCTTGAACATATATCGGTTTTCCATGTTGCTCATCACACATCATTTTCCTTTTGGCCTGTCGTGTTGCCATTACTGATGCAGCAAATTTGGGTTTCAAATGAAATACAATCTGCACTCACCTCCTCGCTGCCCTGATGTCCAATGGCCTGTTCCCGTCACAGGTGTTAAAAAAAAACAAAAAATAAATAAATATTAGTATCTTTCTTCTTGCTGGGTTTTTGATTTTTGTTTTGGAGAGAATGAAACTGATCTCCTTTTGGCTAATTTCAATCATTGTGACTTTATTCAAATAGAATAATTCCACCTGAACACAAAGTCTTAAGCAGCTTTTCAACCAGCAGCTTATTCTGTGAAACAGTAATATGGCACTTCAGTCTTTAAATTATTTTAGATTTAATCAAAATCACCTCCCTACTTCCATGTCATTAACTTCAAGTCGTTAAAAGCTATTTTTCCAATAAATAAATTTATGTCAGTCTTCATGCTGTCACCTTCGTTTTATGCATTCACGGAAGGAGAGCGTCACTGGCTAGTTCATTTATTGTTCACCCCCAAGAAGGGCAGTTAAGAGTCAACCGCATTGTTCTGACTCTCAAGCGGTCTAAAGAACTCTTCACTAAAGGGCATTAGTGAGCCAGATAGATTTTCTTTTCCCCCCAACAATTGATCCATGGTGGTAGATGTGGTGGATGCTGGGACAGTGAGTAAGGAGGAGTTAGACAGCTTTTTAATTGGTAATGGGTTGAAGGGATATGGGGACAAGGCAGGAAAATAGGGGTGAGGAGCATATAAGCCATGATCAAATGGTGGAGCAGACTTGATGGGCCAAATAGCCTAATTATGCTCCAATACTTTATGAACTTATGAACTATGGTCATCATCAGGTTCTTAATTCCATATTTTTATTGAATTCATATTCCACCATCTCCCACGGCAGGTTTCAAATCCGGGTCCCCAGAACATTACCTGGATCGCTGGATTAACTGTCCAATGATAATGCTGCTAGGCCATCACTTTCCCTAGACTTGACTATTCTATGCTACCACACTCCAGCTGGTCTCTGACATTCTACCTGCCTTAAACCTGAGGGCACCAGGCTTAACATAATTTAAGTCAATCCAAGTCCCATTGCACTACTGTCCTGCGCTTGCTGACCCACACTGACTCCCTGTGGTTGGCTCGTTTGCTGGACTGTAACACACAGAGTGAATGGGGCTGGTTAACATGTTGGAAGAGCCGTGCAACTCATAGATGCCTTTGCCCTGCCCCACGGAGTTCCATGCAGCTAATTATTGCTCTGTGATGGAGAGACAGATACAAAAAGAAAGAGAGAGAGATAGAGAGAGAGCCAAAGCCCTTTGGAATTATGCCCAATTGTACTGAATTGACATTATGTGGAGGTGCCAGTGTTGGACTGGGGTGGACTAAATCAAAAATCATACAACACTGGGTTATAGTCCAACAGGTTTATTTGGAAGTTCGAGCTTTCAGACCACAGCGCTCTGAAAACTAGTACTTCCGAATAAACCTGTTGGAATTTAATATGGTGATGTGTGATTTTTAACTGAATTGACATTGGATCTGGTCAAGCAACGTCTTGAGTGTAAAATTCCCATCTTTGTTTTCAAATCACTCTGTGGCGGCGACCCTATGTGGAGATTGGAATTCCTTTAATGCAGAGATGTGGGGCGAGGACAATGAGGCAGGAAGACAATTCGAGTGGATGGTGCTGTCACATTCAAAAGGAAGTTGGATAGATACTTGACAGGAAGCTGAGGATGATGAGAGGGACCTGCCTATAAACAAACAGGTGGATTGGGGGCCCTTCAAGCCTGAACCATCAATTGACAAGATCATGGGCTTTTAACAACAATCCAAAGATGTGCAGGTTAGGTGAGTTGGTGATACTAAATTGCCCACAGTGTCCAGGGATATATAGGTTAGGTACATTAGTCAGGGGTAAATGCAGAGTAATAGGGTATGGGAATGGGCCTGGGTGGGTTACTCTTCGGAGGGTCGGTGTGGATTTGTTGGGCCGAATGGCCTGATTCTACATGGTAGGGATTCTAAAAAAAAAATGAGTGACTGTAGTATTTGGGATGTTTAGCCACACTGGAAAGCTCTGTTCTGGTTTTGCCTATCATTATGTTCCAATTATCAGTCCGTAGTCATTGTTAGGCTGAAACAAAGATATCTGATTGTGTGATTTACTGCAAAACGTCATGTTTATATATTCCTGTTTGAAGTCTCAGGGCCACAATGTTCTAAAATCTCTATCTCAATTCTTCTATTTTTACAACAGCCTCCATGAGATTAGTCTAAAAATGTCTTTGCAAAATGTTTCTCAACAGCAGTGTAACAGCGTGCAGAATTACTTCCTGATCTCGCACTTCCACCTGTCACTGCACTGGTCAGCTGCAGTGCTATACTTAAGAGCAGTGCCTTCAGTGCAAAATTCTCAAATGGAGGAGCTCAACCTTCCACAGATTTCTTAACTCAGGAAGTTTTAGAGTGAGGGCATTGTGTGTGTTCTCAGGGTTAATCTCAGGCTAAAATCCAGTTGATTTTGCGTTCAGCTTTAATTTACAGCTACTTTCAAAGTCAGTGACAAAGACGTGGCAGCTGCACAGCAGAGATACCATAGAATCTCAACAGTGCAGATAGAGGCCATTTGGCCCATCAGGTCTGCACCAACCCTCTGAAGAGCACCAGCCCCCACCCTATCCTCATATTTACCATTGCTAATCCACCTAACCTGCACCTCCATGGACTGTGGGAGGAAACCAGAAGAAACCAATGCGGACATGGGGAGAACGTGCAAACTCCACACAGATAGTCGCTCGAGACTGGAATTGAATCGAGGACCCTGGTGCTGTGAGGTATCTACTGAGCCACCATGCCACCTCTTACCAACAAAAGGCAAGAGAGCCAAAGGACAGCGTTACCTGCCTGGTGCTGGAACAAAGGTCATCTTCTTAGAGCTGAAGAGAGGTTGGGAGGGAAAGAATCCAATTGTTGCACTCACCTCTTAGAACGAGGTCCTGCTAAGGAATTCTGATGGACAGTTAGGGGCTAAATTAGAAAGACCAACCACAAAAGTTAGAATCTGGAACCACAAGCAAGAAGTGACTAAGAGTTGAGTGTGTTGTTCAAAAATTGATGTGGACTTTGAAATAAATATGTTTCAATTCATGGGGCACTCGCAGCAATACAGGGGCATAAGGCAACTGCTCCATTAGTGTGTGTCCTACTGAAATCAAAAACATAGCAAATCACACAACTTGAGCTGTAGAGAATACTTTTAACCGAAATGGGAGGGAGGGGGTCAGGATTCACAAAGTTAAGGAGAAAGGACAATGTGGGTTATAATAATTAAAGTTTGACAGGAAGGGAAAACTGCACAAACATAAAAGTGCACCAGGAAATAGGGTCAGAGTAAGAAAAATGGTAAAAGGACAAAACGAACAGCTTTTTATCTGAATGTATGTTCAATAGATGGCACAAATGGAAACTCATGGATATGATATCAGTCAATAGGGAGTCATGGTTGCAGAATTAGAATTAGTTTTATTGTCACATATACTCACATGAGTACAGTGAAAAGGTTACAAGTCACCACTTACAGCACCATCTTGGGTACCAAGATACCTAGGTACAGATCCATAAAAAACAAATTCTTAGGAAAAAAGATTATAAAAATAAAGAAATAAGAAGTCCAGCAATGAAGTAGAAAAATAGAGAAATAAGAGAGTTTGGAGTAACAGTTCTTCTATCCAAGACTGTGTTGGGCTTTACCTTGTAGCCTGGGGTTCGAGAACGTGCTGAGGCCAACAGTTTGAGCCCACGCTGAGGCTGGGATTCTGAGTCCATGCTGAGGCAGGAGTCCGAGTCCACACTGAGGCCAGGAGTTCGAGTCTACACTGAGGCCAGGAATTCAAGTCCGCGCTGAGGCCGGGAGCGAGAGTCCATGCCAAAGCCGGGAGTTTGAGACTACGCTGAGGATGGAAATCTGAGACCATGCTGACGTTGAGAGTTTGAGTCCCGCACTGAGGCACGGAGTCTGAGACCTTGCTGAGGCCGGGAGTTCAAGTCCATGCTGAGGTCAGGAGTCCGAGACCACACTGAAGCTGGGAGTCTGAGACCACACTGAGGCGGGAGTCCGAGTCCCAACTGAGGTCAGGAGTTTGAGACCCGCACTGAGGCCGGGAGACCGAGACCCCGCTGAGGCCGGGAGTCCAAGTCCCATACTGAGGCTGGGGGTTTGAGTCCACACTGAGGCTGGGGGCTTGAGTCCACACTGAGGCTGGGAGTCTGCAGTGACTTTCACACAACATATCACCAATGGGTGAGGACAGGTGGTTAAAAGAAAAACAGAACGCGAGAAGGGAGAGAAAAAAAGAAGAGAAGCAGATGAGCAGCGGCTCAGGAGTCCTTCTCCATCACCACCTTGGAGAAAAAAAGAATCAGCTTCTATCTGACATTTCAAAAGGACAAGATAAAGCAAGAAGTGATGGGAAGCTCTGATAATAAAGGATGATATGTGTGGTGTACAGTAGTGAGAAATGATCTCGGTTTGAAAGATTTAAAATTTAGAATCAGTTCGGATGGAGATAAGAAATGACCAAGAGAAGGAGGTCACAAACAGTTACAGCGTATTGGTCTCCTAAAGGTAGCTACACTACAGGACAGAGTCTAAACCAAGAGAAAATAGAGGCTTGTGGGAACTACAGTTGTGGACAATTTTGATATTTATAAAGATCCGCCAAATCAAATTGGCAAAGTTTATTTTAAGAATGAGTCCATAGAGCATGGCTCAGTTCCTTAGAGAATTAAGTGCTGGAAATAATCAGAACTGGTAGTGCATGAGGAGACATTTACTTGGCAATTTCACCAACTCATCATGGATCCCATGTGAGTTAACCTTCTGGATAGCGTACCAAGAGGATCTTTTAAGGACACAATTGTAGGACATTTTGAAAATCATGCTTTCAATCAACATAGTGCTATGGAAGGAATAGTGTGCTTGGCAGGTTTATTAGAATTCACTGAGGGGTAAGGAGCTGGGTGGGTAAGGGGGAACCAGTAAATGCAGTGTATTTGGTTTCCAAAAAACATTTGATAAAGTGTCACCTAAAAAAGTTGCCACAAAGCTGGGCGCTAACAGTACTGAGGTGATTTATCAGCAGTAACTATCTAACCCGAACCAGTGGGAGGACAAATAGATCATTTTCAGGTTGGCAAATTCTAACTAACAAGGTCTCACAGCGATCAGTACCGGACCCGCAACTATTTGTTTAAGAGGCAGAATGTATTGAAGCCAGATCCTTTACATTTATAAGATCTGAGGGGTAACCTTATAGAGCTTTATAAAATCATGAGGGGCATGGACAAGGTAAATAGACAAGGTCTTTTACCTGGGGTGGGGGAGTTCAAAACTAGAGGTCATAGATTTAAGCTTGAAAGGGGAAAGATATAAAAGGGATATAAGGAGCAATGTTTTCATGGAGAGGGTGGTACGTGTATGGAATGAGCTGCAAGAGGAAGTGGTGGAGGCTGGCAGAATTACAACATTTAAATGGCATCTGGATGGGTTCATGAATAGGAAGGGTTTACAGGGATATGGGCCGGGTGTTGGGACTAGATCAAGTTGGGATATCTGGTCGGCATGGACGAGTTGGACCGAAGGGTCTGTTTCCATGCTGTACATCTCTATGACTCTATAACAGCATGTTGTGAGGAAGGCACAATCAGTTAGAGGAACAGAAATGGTTGAAAAGTCAGAGGGCACTCATTGAAGGAACTGGCAAAAGAACAAAGAGTGACACCAGGTTAAAAATAAGCTCCTTTGGCTTTGATTGGTTAGAATGTGGAATGCACTGCCGGAGAGTGCAATGGAGGCAAATTTAACCGAAGCTTTAACTGAGGGGGATTGGACAAGCACCCAAAGGGAAGGAATTTTCAGAGAAAGTGTGGCGGGGTAGCACCAGCTGAGCTGTTTTTGCTGAGAGCCAGCACCAATACGATGGGCTGAATGACTTCCTCCTGTGCTGCATTCTGGCTTAACTTCATATACTGCATGATGAGTGCAGTTATTACGTGAGGGGATATATAATTAACAGTGATCTTTTACTTCAATCCAGTGTCAGATCAAACCCAAGCTCCAGACTTAGCCTGCAGTTGTCAGTATGAAGAAAAATTGCTTCATCCCAAAACATAATGCAAAGACAGGGAGAGTAAGGAACATCACAGGGGCAGTCTCAAGAACTTTAACTGAAGTGCAGTAAGAGCAACAATAGAGAGTGTGTGCCAGCAAAAAGATAAATTACAAAACATTGTTACACAACAAGAAGGATGGCAGCAAATCAGAGACACAGAATTATAGAGTCATAGAGATGTAAAGCACAGAACAGACCCTTCGGTCCAACTCGGCCATGCTGACCAGATATCCAAAATTAATCTGGTCCTATTTGCCAGCACTTGGCCCATATCTCTCTAAACCCTTCCTATTCATCCACCCATCCAGATGCCTTTTAAATGTTGTCACTGCACCAGCCTCCACCACTTCCTGTCAGCTTGCTCCAGACACGCACCACCCTCTGTGTGAAAAGTTGCCCCTCATGTCCATTTTAAATCCTTCCCCTCTCACCTTAAACCTATGCCCTCTAGTTTTGGACTCCCCAGTCTGGGGAAAAGACCTGCTACTCACCCTATCCATACCCCTCATGATGTTATAAACCTCGAGAAGGTCATCCCTCAGCTCTGACACTTCAGGGAATAAAACCAGCTTCTCACTATAACTCAAAATCTTCAACCCTACCAACATCCTTATATATCTTTTCTGAACCCTTTCAGGTTTAACAACATTGTTCCTACAGTAGAGAGACCAGAACCGAATGCTATATTCTAAAAGGACATCCCAACTCCTATACTCAATGCACTGACCAAAGAAGGCAAATGTACCAAATGCCTTTTACACCACCCTGTCTATCTGTGACTGCACTTTCAAGGAACTATGCACCTGCACCACGAGGTCTCTGTTTGGCAACACTCCCTGGGGCCCTACCATTAACTGAACAAGTCCTGTCCTAGTTTGCCTTACCAAAATGCAGCACCTTACACTTATTGGAATTAAACTCCATCTGCCTATCGGCCCATCTGATCAAGATCATGTTGTACTCTGAGGTAACCTTCTTCACTGTCCACTACACCACCACAAACATACTGATCCTACCTTTTATATTCACATCCAAATCATTTATTGCACGAACTGACTGGTGGGGTTTTAGTTTGTCCAGATGAAAGGCAATTCTCAATTGTTCTTCCTTGGTAAACTTAGATAGTCACCTTATTATTACAGGGGAGGTATGGCAGGTCACCTCAGTCTTGTCTAACGGGCACCCTGTGGCATGTGAGAATGCCAATGTCCTGGGAAAACGCACACCCAAGGAATGTTCGCAATGGGAAGAGACTGAGACCCAGCTACAGAGCTCGCTCAGATGGTCACGACAGGTCAATGGCTAGCACATATCAGGAGCTGCTCAGCTTAAAGGTGTGTACATGGACAGGGACTGGGTGACTGCCAGGCAGGTAAGGAAGGCCAGGCAGGTAAGGGGGGCCAGACAGGTAAGGGGGGGCCAGGCAGGTAAGGAAGGCCAGGGAGGTAAGGGGGGCCAGACAGGTAAGGAAGGACAGGCAGGTAAGGGGGGCCAGGCAGGTAAAGGAGGGGGAGGGCAGACAGATAAGGGGGGGTGGGTTAGGTAGGTAAGGAGGCGGCGGTGTCAGGCAGGTAAGGGAGGGTCAGGCAGGTAAGGAGGACCGGGCAAGTAAGGGGAGCCAGGGAGGTAAGGAAGGCCAGGCAGATAACGTGGGGGGGGAGGGGTGGGGGGAGAGGCAGGTGAGGAAGGTAAGGCAGGTATTGTGGAAATTCTTGGAGCAATCCCTGCTTGCTAACCGGTGTTCATCTTGGAATATTGGGAACCTCAATGGCTCCCCCAGGCACACAGCGTAATCCGAAGGTTGTAGTACATGCACAGACAGTGGGAAAGAAGAAAGTGAGAGAGAATTTAACTGAGAATGAAACAGGAATTTCTGCAGCTTTGGTAGTAGGATGGCACCTGACCTCTCAGGTACAGAAATGTATGGGTGGGAAGGCAGAATTTAAGGGAAAAGTTCATAGGTTATACTCCATGTTGCTTCCGGAAGAATAATGAGAGACTTTTGAGAGCCAGGAAATAAATTATTACCTGAAATCTGAAAAGGTAGCCATCTTACTCCCAGTGTCACATGCAGGTGAGCACAGAGATCAACAGGTAGTACACAGGGCAGAGAACAGTACAGTAAATAAACAGGCCCTTTGGCAAATCATGTCTGTGCTGGCTATGGTATGGAATGAGGATTTCAGATTCCTGCAACACAGGGATTTATGTTGAATTTAAAGTAATTGGCAGGAGAAATAGAAAGGAGTTCTGCAGACAGAAATCAGGGTTTGGAACTCACTTCCTGAAATAAACTCACTATTTCGTTAAAGCAAGGAAACCTTGTTAGTTTGGCTCCTTTTAAAACATAGAAACACCCAGATTGGGGTAAAGGTATCTGATATAACTCCACAGAGGCTGGTATCCGTCACCAAGTCACCCTTTATTTATACTGATCCAGCTTGCTCAGAGCCAGTTCCCTCAGGGTGAGCAGAACCTCTGACCCTCCTGTTTATATCTGTCAGCCAGGACTCCCTGATTGGACCAGGTTAACAGCCCCAATCAGGGAACCCATATTCTATGAGGTCCACCTGGCTGACCTTACTACCAACCCGACAGTAACCATGAGGGAAGGGATCCTTTTGAAGTTAACTGTGATGTGTGGAGCGAGTGGCTGTTCAGCACTCTTCACCCATAAGCCTCACCTTTTGGGAAAGGAGGGGTTGTTCCATAAGGATTTTGGGACCCTCACCCTGGGATAGGTTGTGATGAACATTAACATTCAAAAGAGAACTGGACGCAAAGGAAAGGGCTGGAGTGCGTGATTAGTTTTAATGAATAGCTTTTTCACAAAGCCGGCACAAGGCACCATCATTCTGTGCTATGTCGGTGTAATCATAAGCAAAGGGCTGTATTGAGAGCCAGCCAACTCTCTGTTAAGTTTTCCAGACACTGCCCATGTTTTACATATGCAAACTACCTCATCAACGTATTTGTCTTCCGTATGTAACCTTCAAACTAGCTAATGCTGCAATTTATATAAATTGTATAATTACTTCCAATAACAGGATCGAAATCTGGACACACAAAACCCATTATTAGCACAATTACAACAATTTAAAAGCTATTTTGTACTGTACTAGAAACTGAACTAGAAACAATTAAATAAAAGGAAAAACATTGTAGAAAATGGATCAAAACAAACAGCTTGGAACAACTGTAAAAGAAAACACCAACTCAGGTTTAGGGAACCTTCATCGGAATTGAAAGACTTGTGAGTTTTTTGTTAGTTCAGGACAGAATTGGGAACAGCACAAGTAGCAGCTATCGCAAATACAGGGTGGAAATTGATGGGTTAGCAAATATCAAATGATATCAAAGATCATTTTGATGAAAAGAATGGAATGGCATTTATAATGTGTCAATAATTAAGACAGTCAAAAGGCTCAAATCAATATTTTAAAATAATTGGTGAATGAAAAAGAAAGAACATAAAAGAGAAAGTGAGAGTGACAAAGAGAAAGAGAAAGTGAGAGAGAAAGGAAGAGTGAAAATGAAAGAGAGAGAGAAAGGAAGTGAGAGAGAAAGGGAGAGTGAAAAAGAGGGAGAAAGAAAGTGAGAGAGAAAGGGAGAGTGAAAAAGAAGGGGAGAGTGAAAGAAAGCGAGAGAGAAAGGGAGAGTGAAAAAGAAAGAGAGAGAGAAAGCAAAAGGGACAAAAAACAATGTGGAAGAAAAGCTGAGAGAAAAAGGTACAGAAGGAAAGATAGAGAGAGGGAGAGACAGAGAGGCAGAAGGAATGAAGAAGGGAGGGAAAGAGGAAAGGAGTGAGAGAGAGATACATAGACAGGGAGATAGAGAGAGGGAGGGATGGAGGAAGGAAGAATCTGCAGTTAATTCTGAAATGAAAAGCCCACCTGGAAGCTTCAAGAGAGATCAGAAAGAGTGCTACACTGAGGGACAGTCACCCTCCCAGAAATCTGGCAAAGCACCTCCCCCAACATTTCACCCTATCGTCCCAGGTGCCCCAAATTAAAGTCACCCCTATCCTGAAAAAACTGTTTGGAGCTTCTCGAATCATTGTTCAGACCAGCAGGTTGTAGACTACACTGGGCAAGCCTGAAACACCGAGAGTCATCATCGTCAGGTACTCCGAATCAACACCGCCATGTCCTCCATTCACAAGCACCATCACTCCTGCAACACTCTCCTGGGACTCAGGCTGGTCTCTAGGCCACCAGCATGCAGTCAGGAAATTCTTCAAGCGAGAATTGAGTTTGGTTAAAATAGTGCCAGATTATTAATGTGGAGAGCTCACCAGGTTAATGAAGTCAATCAGTGAGCCAGAGGGAAATCAAGATCACCGTATCATAAGCTACAATCAACAAGCAACTCTGGATGTGCCACCCTGTCGCATGATTTACAGAATACCTGTACAAGCATGAAGGGCACTCCATCAGTGAGCTCAAAGGTCATTTAAACTGCCTATGCATCCAAAGGGTAGTTCAGACAGGTCCTCTGACAATCTCCTAAAATGTGGACAGGACTGTCAGGAGAAAGGGAGTTGAGGGACAATCTTTCAAACAGAGGGTGGGTGGTATGTTCAATGAACTGCCAGAGGAAGTGATAGATGCAGGTCATTTAAAAGATATTTCAATAGGTACATGGATAGGAAAGTTTAGAGGGTGGCGGGCCAAACATAGGCAGGTGAGACTAGTTTAGTTTGGGAAACTTGGCCAGTATGGATGAGTTGGACCAAAGGCCCTGTTCTCATGCTGTATGACTCAATGAGTCTATAACAGGAAGTCCATGTTGTGTGAAGACTAGATTATGAGAGCGCAATCAAGCGTGGGTGGGAAAAACACCTAATAGACTTTTGATCCATTAAAGGTCCAAAAATTAATATGTGGTGGGTTCCCAAATTACTGGTAGTAGTTAGACAATGCTAGCGCACACTTTCAGTGTCGTTCAGCATAATCCAGCTTTGCTGCCAGTCTGTAAAACTAATCGGCAGAGAAGAGGCATTTCTGAGGTACATAGACTGTCTCCAGAAAGGATAGTCTGCAGAAAATGTTTCTTTTGGAAATGCAGAATGTTGCAGCATTACTGAAAAGATAATGGAAGCACTGGAATCTGAACAAAAAAGAACACAAGATCAAAGGGTTGGTTAAGAAGGTGTTTGGCATGCTTGCCTTCATTGTTCAGACCTTTGAGTTTCAGAGTTGGGACGTCATATTAAGGTTGTACAAGATGTTGGTGAGGCTTCTTTTGGAGTCTTCTGTCCAGTTCTGATCTCCCTGTTATAGGAAGGTTATTATTAAGCTTGAGAGGGTTTGGAAAATATTTACCAGGATGGAGGGCTTGAGTTATAAGGAGAGGCTGGATAGACTGGGACTTTCTTCACTGGCGCATAGGAGATTATGCGGTGACCTTATAGAGGTCAATAAAATCGTGAGGTATAGATGATGTAAACGGCAGGGTGTCTTTTCCCGAGGGTAGGGGATTTCAGGACGAGGGAGCATATTTTTAAGATGAGAGGAAAGGGATTTTAAAAAGACATGACAGGAATTTTTTTTTAACACAGGCAGTGGTTCTCGTATGGAATTAACTTCCAGAGGAGGTGGAGGATGCAAGTACAGTTACAACTTTTAAAAGCCATTTAGATAAGTACATGAATAAATGCTTGGAGGGATACAGACCAACCAGAGGCAGGTGAGACTGTTTTAGTTTGGGATTATGGTCAGTATGGACTGGTCTGACCCCAAAGTGTCTGTTTCCATGCTTTATGGCTCTATGACTCTATAAACCTCAGTCTTGTCTGATGCAACCTCACCCAATCACCTCAGTAGACTTGCTGCCATCACCCTATTTTTGGTTTGGGATCTAAAAGGCCATGACTGGTCTAGTGAGGTCAAAGAAAACCACGAAAGATTACATGACAGAAAGAGGCCATTCTGTCTGTCCTGGTTGAATAAAGCAGTTGCCCATTCTAATCCCACTTTCGAACGCCCAATCTGTTGCATGTTTCAATAATTCTGGGGCAGACCATTTATTAGTGTGATAGGAAGAGACTCTTGTCTTAAATAAAAGCAAAATACTGCAGATGATGTAAATCTGAAACAAATGTGGTGTGTGTCTGTGTCTTTGTGTGTCTGTGTGTATCTTTGTGCATGTGTCTGTGTGCATGTGTCTGTGTGTGTCTGTGTGCATGTGTCTGTGCGCGTGCACGCTGTTGAATATTATGCCGCTACAAAAGACAAATAACAGCAATCATATGGAGTATTAAGACAACATTTATAAAGCACATTTAACAGAGAAGAAGGTCCCAATGTCCTTTTCAAGGTGAATGTGTTGTGGTGCAGAATAGGGAGGTGACAGTAGCAATCTCATATGTAGGAGCTTTAAGAAGGAGTGGGAGCAGGGTTTAGGGAGAGATTTGCAGAAGGGGGGAAGGGGGATACACAAGATGATGGAGCTTAAGGAATGAAGAGCTCTGGGGTTATCATGGCAGTGGGGCAAGAATGCGGGCAGCAGAGTTTCAGACAAGCTAAAGTTCAGGGAGATGGGAAACCAGCCAAGGAAAGCATTCTTGGGAGGTGAATGTGGAAGGTGGCTCAGCTTTACATTTGGATGAGAGGAGGCTGCAAGGGACAGCAATGTAACATAAGTTTGAGTAACTCCATGGAGGTTTACTTTGGATAGTCTGCTCTCTTTACAAACCTTACTAAGAAACATGCAAACAGCAAAAATGGATTGAAAGAAATTAGGCACAGAGATCAAGGAAGCAGGTTAAAAAAATGATTGATACGGCTGATAGGAACATTTGAGTTTATTACAAAGGTACAACAAGGTAATACTTTTGGCACTGCATCTGAATCTAGAACAGTGACTTGTGAATACTAGTGCAATATTGCAGAATTTAATAAGTTAATAAAAGAGAAAGTGTACCAAACGTAAAGAAAATTGCTTTATAATGTAGGGACACAAGAGTTTACCTAGGTATAAAACTCAATTGACTGAACAAAAGGAAATTCCAATTTTTCAGAATGACTTGGACAGACCACAATGAAATGAAGAAATAACGAGCAGGTACAAAATACTGAATGGTGAACAAATAAGCGACGTATTATTTTATGTACATACACAAAGTTCAAACATCAAAAATAGAATAATGGATCTTTGGGAATGATTCCAAGGCTGCAATCTAATAGCAGCGTTCAGGTCATCTCACAGATGGAGAAGTATACCTCAGGGTGGTTTACTCTCTTCTTTGGAACCTGCCATTTCACTAAAATCTTAACCTCGCTCTGTTTTGATTATGAACAGTCTATATCAAAAGCATTTGTCCAAAGCCAATTTCATACTGGTTTTAAATCTGCCAAGGACGAGCACAGATTTGGAAAAACATTCCAGCTCATCTGTCATTAAAAAGCTACACTCTCCCAAGCGAGGGAACCAAACTCTTACCTGGATAGCCGCCCACACTCCCACCACCCTGGTGTTGGTTTAGATGGAGGAGGGTTTCCTGGTATCAGTTCTGAAAATGTGCTGTTTAGTTTGGAATGTGTACTGCATGTGAGGATTTCACCTGGAGGTAGTGGTCGGGCATGTCATCATTGAGAGCCTATTGATTTTCCATTGCTCAATTACTCTGCTGGCAATACTCCAGGGGAGCAGCAGAACACTTAACAAACTGAAATACAGAAATTAAAGGCAATCTGTAACACAAACGCCCCAGGATTAATTTCAACGTTTGCCTGACAATGCTCCTGGGACATTTTACTGCATTGAAGGCACTATATTAAGGGTGCTCTTAATGCCGGGTAGCATAGGAAAAGCTATGGCATGGGAAAAATGGACTGAATGACATTGTTTATAACAGACAAGAGTAAGTTGGGAAAGGAAATTAAATGGATTTTTCTTTCAATGTCATAACCAAGTAGGAAAGATGGTGGTGCAGTGGTGATGCCAGTGGACCAGTAATCCAGAATTCTAGGCCAATGCTCTGGGAAAAAAAGGTTCAATCCCACCATGGCAGATGGTAAACCTTGAATTCTATAAAATAAAAAGCTGTTCCAACGGTTGTGAGAACCCAGCTGGTTACTAATGTCCTTTAGGGAAGGAAACGTGCCATCTTTACCTGGTCTGGCCTCCATGTGACTCCAGACCCTCAGCAATATGGTCGACGATGTAGTGAGAGGTTGGCCAGGTGGATCTTGTTGAGTATAAGATCCTGGACTAAACAGGGAGCCCTGGCTGATAGATATAAACAGGGGTTCATAAACAGGGGTTTACAAATGAGAGGGACCGTATTGTTGAAGAGGAGAGTATGAAACGGACTAGTAAGCTAGAGGAAATATTTGTTAGGAAGGAGGATGTTTTGGGCATTTTGAAAAACTTGAGGATAGCCAAGTCCCCCGGGCCTGACGGGATATATCCTAGGATTATGTGGGAAGCAAGAGAGGAAATTGCAGAGCCGTTGGCAATGATCTTTTCGTCTTCACTGTCAACGGGGGTGGTTCCAGGGGACTGGAGAGTGGCGTATGTTGTGCCCCTGTTCAAAAAAGGGAATAGGGATAACCCTGGGAATTACAGGCCAGTCAGTCTTACTTTGGTGGTAGGCAAAGTAATGGAAAGGGTACTGAGGGATAGGATTTATGAATATCTGGAAAGACACTGCTTGATTAGGGACAGCCAGCATGGATTTGTGAGGGGTAGGCCTTGCCTTACAAGTCTTATTGAGTTCTTTGAGGAGGTGACCAAGCATGTGGATGAGGGTAGAGCAGTGGATGTAGTGTACATGGATTTTAGTAAGGCATTTAATAAGGTTCACCATGGTAGGCTTATGCGGAAAGTCAGGAGGCATGGGATAGTGGGAAATTTGGCCAGTTGGATAGAGAACTGGCTAAGCAGTCGAAGTCAGAGAGTGGTGGTAGATGGTAAATATTCAGCCTGAAGCCCATTTACAAGTGGAGTTCCACAGGGATCAGTTCTGGTTCCTCTGCTGTTTGTAATTTTTATTAATGACTTGGAAGAGGGAGTCGAAGGGTGGGTCAGTAAATTTGCAGACGATACGAAGATTGGTGGAGTTGTGGATAGTGAGGAGGGCTGTTGTTGGCTGCAAAGGGACTTAGATATGATGCAGAGCTGGGCTGAGGAGTGGCAGATGGAGTTCAACCCTGTCAAGTGTGTGGTTGTCCATTTTGGAAGGACAAATAGGAATGCGGAATACAGGGTTAATGGTAGGGTTCTTAGTAAGGTGGAGGAGCAGAGGGATCTTGGGGTCTATGTTCAAAGCTCTTTGAAAGTTGCCACTCAGGTGGATAGAGCTTGTAAGAAGGCCTATGGTGTATTAGCTTTCATTAGCAGAGGGATTGAATTCAAGAGTCGTGAGGTGATGTTGCAGCTGTACAGGACCTTGGTAAGGCCACATTTGGAGTACTGTGTGCACTTCTGGTCGCCTCACTTTAGGAAAGATGTAGAAGCCTTGGAGAGGGTGCAGAGGAGATTTACCAGGATGTTGCCTGGAATGGAGAATAGGTCGTACGAGGATAGGTTGAGAGTGCTAGGCCTTTTCTCATTGGAAAGGCAAAAGATGAGGGGTGACTTGATAGAGGTTTATAAGATGATCAGGGGAATAGATAGAGTAGACAGTCAGAAACTTTTTCCCCAGGTACAACAGAGTGTTACAAGGGGACACAAATTTAAGGTGAAGGGTGGAAGGTATAGGGGGGATGTCAGGGGTAGGTTCTTTACCCGGAGAGTGGTGGGGGCATGGAATGTGCTGCCTGTGGGAGTGGCAGAGTCAGAATCATTGGCAAAAGATCACCACTCTCTGACTTCGACAGCTTAGCCAGTTCTCTATCCAACTGGCCAAATTTCCCACTATCCCATGCCTCCTGACTTTCCGCATAAGCCTTTAAGCGGCAATTGGATAGGTACATGGATAGGTGCTTAAGCTAGGACAAATGTTCGGCACAACATCGTGGGCCGAAGGGCCTGTTCTGTGCTGTATTGTTCTATGTTCTATGTTCTATGAGTCTCAGCATCTCCTCACTCTAAGGACTGGCACACTGCTCAAAGCCAATGGGCCAAGGAGTGGCAGATGGAGTTTAATTCAGATAAATGTGAGGTGCTGCATTTTGTAAAGCCAAATCAGGCAGGACCTATATATTTTATGGTAAGGTTCTGGGGAGTGCTGCTGAGTAAACAGACCTTGGAGTGCAGGTTCATAGCTCCTTGAAAGTTGTGTCGCAGGTAGATAGGATAGTGAAGAAGGCGTTTGGCATGCTTTCCTTTATTGGTCACAGCACTGAGTATAGGATTTGGGAGGTCATGTTGAGGCTGTACATGACATTGGTTAGGCCACTTTTGGAATATTGTCATACTTCTGGTCTCCCTCTTATCGGAAAGATGTTGTGAAACTTGAAAGAGTTCAGAAAAGATTTGCAAGGATGTTGCCAGGGTTGGAGGGTTTGAGCTACAGGGAGAGGCTGAACAGGCTGGGGCTGTTTTGCCTGGAGCATCGGAGGCTGAGGGGTGACCTTATAGAGCTTTACAAAATCATAAGTAGCTAACAGAATTGCTCTCATTTTTAACAACAAAAAAATCCCCAACTATAATTGAATGGTAAGGAACAGGATTACTTGCTCTCTGGGACTGCAGTCAAACATACAGACAAGAAATGCACAAAACACCTCAATAATACATTTTAAATATGAGCCCATGCAGAGACAAGTCTAATAAGAACTTAAAATAAATCCGAGGAAATGGACGGAGACTGCATGTGATTTGTATCAATAAAGTTTAACAACCTGAGGCTGGAGGACATTCACTGGATAATTATCTTGGCATGAACAAAAGTACACCATTGTCACTGGTGTTGGGCTGTGGCATTAGTATTACTCAAGGAGTCATAGAGTCATTCAGCACAGAAACAGACCCTTCGGCCCATGCTGACCAGCCTTCCCAAACTGCATTTTGGCCCATATCGCTCTGAACCTTTCTTATCCATGTACCTGTCCAAATATCTTTTAAATGTTGTAATTGTACCAGCCTCTACCACTTCCTCTGGCAGCTCATTCCACATATGCACCATCCTCTGTGTGAACAAGTTGCCCCTCAGAACCCTTTAAATCTTTCCCCTCTCACTTTAAACCTACGCCCTCTGTTTTGGACTCCCCTACCCTGGTGGAAAGACACTGGCTTTTTAAGCCCCTCATGAATTTATAAACCCCTATAAGGTCACACACCAACCTCCTCTGCTCCAATGAAAAAGGTCCCAGTCTACCTAGCCTCTCCTTAATACTCAAACCCTCCGTTGATGGCAGCAACCTGGTAAATCTTTTCTGAACCTTCTCCAATTTAATAATATCCTTCCTTTAGCAGGGCAATCAGAACTGCACTCCAAAAGTAGCCTCACCAATGTCGTGTACAGCCATAACATGACGTTCCAACTCCTGTACTCAATACTCTGACCAATGAAGACAAGTGTGCTCAACCCCTTCATCACCACCCTGTTTGCCTGTGACTCCACTTTCTAGGAACTAAGTACTTGCATCCTGAGGTCTCACTGTTGAACAACACTCCTCAAGGCCCTTATCATTAACTGTGTAAATCTTGCCCTGGTTTGTATTAGCAACATGCAATACCTCTCATTTGTCTGAATTAAATGCTATCTGCCATTCCTCAGCCCACTGATCCAGTTGATCAAGATCCTGTTGTACTTTAAATAACTTTCATTATACTCCTATTTTGGTGGCATCCACAAACTTACTAACCGTGCCTCCTATATTCCCATCCAATTGACATTCCTATTTCTGAGGATCTTATTAGGGGAATCAAGGGTTACCGGGAAAGGGCAGGAATGTGTGTGTAAGCAGTGGCTGGGTAGCCATGATCCTGCTCCACGTGCCAATTCTTGTCGTCTTATGATTAGGAGCTCTACATTTGCAGTGTCTCACTTTGTGAATAAATCTAAAACTCTGCTCTCCTTTTTCATCAGCTAGTAGTCAGAAGGTTAACAGCAGCGGCCTCATTTAGTACTCCACACGTGAACTGCAAATTTCAGAGGAGAAATTAATAAATCTACTTGAATAAAAACAAACAGAACTAAATACCGTTGACACAGAGCATATTTCTTATATGCCATAACCCAATATGATCCTTGGCATCATAATGCTTTTCTAGCTCACTCTTTTTGCTCTCTGTGATGAAACTGATTCCAGAAGCCAGTCATTATAGTCTGCACAGGCTGACAAAATGACACAAATCTGCTGAAAACAGGTAAATTGACTCAGGCACATGCACTAACTGTGACAGATAGCCATGTGGTAAACTCTAGCCATCCTGCCATCTAGGATTTGAAATATAAGACTGCACACTGTGCACATCTTAATTGAAGGTTTTATTAGTTGTAAACGTAGAGTTCAAATGATCTTTCATCATTTGGCTACTTGTCCTATCAGGGATAGGTTCGAATTTTTAAAAAGAGGCAGTTCAAAATCTAGGAGATACATTCTATCGGAGTCCAGCGTTATTACTCTGTTTATAGCCAATTCTGTGCAGTCTCCTTTGGAAGAAATTTGAAGCTTTTGGAGATGGTACAGGACAGATTTACTGGAATGGTTCCAGGGATGACCAATTACACAGTTGCATGGGATGGACTGGAGGAACTGAGATTATTTTCTCCAGAGGAAATGAGGTCTGAGAGGAAATCTCGATGAAGGTGTTTAACATACAGAAGAATTTAGACTGATTGACTAAAGACAAATTGCTGAACGGTTGATGACCAGAGAAAGCTAGTTGAAGGGAATTGACAAAAGAATTAGAACTGGCATGGTGAGCTCCTACCCGGATTGTGAATATTACTGCAATTACTGCAACAGCCTTCTAGAAAAGGGTGGCACGGTGGCTCAGTGGGTAGCATTGTTGCCTCACAATGTCAAGGACCTGGATTCGATTCCAGCCTCGGACGACTGTCTGTGCGGAGTTTGCACATTCTCCCTGTGTCTATGTGGGTTTGCTCCGGTTTCCAAAGAAATGCAGGTTAGGTGAATTGGTAATGCTAAATTGCCCATAGAATTAGTCAGGGGTAAATAGGGGGAATGGGTCTGGGTGGGTTACTCTTCGGAGGGTTGGTGTGGGCTAGCTGGGCCGAAGGGCATGTTTCCACACTATAGGGAATCTAATCTAATCTAAAATAGTATAAATAATTGAAGGGTAATAATTATAGGGGTATAACAAAAAGACCAGGTGAGAGTGGCATTGGCTGGCTTGCTGTGTAGATTCAATTGTTATTCAGCTTTACTGTACTATTCTGCAATTTTCAATTATTCCACAAATGTCACGTATTCTGGGTTTGTATGTTGTACTTGGTGTCAACGTGTTACAATTCACTCAGAAAATTCAAGTTGCTCTGTTTAAGAATGCAATCCAGCAGACAGAAGTATGGATGTGTTGACAAATAATCTGGATTGTAGATATGAAGTAACATAATATTTACTGAAGGAGGATTTGGTTCATATTTTCAAGAGCAGATAGATTTTATAAAATGTTCAAAACCGGACAAAAAATGCTTGCTTGTCTCCACTGCTTTATAAACATTTGAACAAGAGAGGGATCCTTACACATTCTGAAGCTTATCTTGCATTCCTGTTTTAAAACTGCATGCTAAAGGCTTCACATAGTTTTGCCCACAGCAGCATTATTAATGGTATATGTGGGCAACATCTAAATACGAATGATGGATTGCTGTCTCCCGCGTCACATCAGAAAGCATTGGGCAAGGCACTGTTTATGCAGCTGGTCACATTCTTAGAGCTAAGTTCTAAAATAACTGGAACTCAAATCCCT
The DNA here is from genome assembly GCF_047496795.1 of Chiloscyllium punctatum. Classification (NCBI taxonomy): domain Eukaryota; kingdom Metazoa; phylum Chordata; class Chondrichthyes; order Orectolobiformes; family Hemiscylliidae; genus Chiloscyllium; species Chiloscyllium punctatum. Next base: position 56,340,863 of record NC_092777.1, read on the forward strand.
TCTACGAAAGGGAAGAAACCCACCGCAGTGTCAATGGCACAACCCCAAACAAACTTAACAGAACCTTATCATCTCTATAGGGCTGTATTTGTACATGGTAAAAACAATGACTGCAGATGCTGGAAACCAGATTCTGGATTAGTGGTGCTGGAAGAGCACAGCAGATCAGGCAGCATCCAAGGAGCTTCGAAATCGACGTTTTGGGCAAAAGCCCTTCATCAGGAATAAAGGCAGTGAGCCTGAAGCGTGGAGAGATAAGCTAGAGGAGGGTGGGGTGGGGCGAAAGTAGCATAGAGTACAATGGGTGAGTGGGGGAGGGGATGAAGGTGATAGGTCAGGGAGGAGAGGGTGGAGTGGATAGGTGGAAAAGGAGATAGGCAGGTAGGTCAAGTCCGGACAAGTCATGGGGACAGTGCTGAGCTGGAAGTTTAGAACTAGGGTGAGGTGGGGGAAGGGGAAATGAGGAAACTGTTGAAGTCCACATTGATGCCCTGGGGTTGAAGTGTTCCGAGGCGGAAGATGAGGCGTTCTTCCTCCAGGCGTCTGGTGGTGAGGGAGCGGCGGTGAAGGAGGCCCAAAACCTCCATATCCTCGGCAGAATGGGAGGGGCGTTGAAATGTTGGGCCACGGGGCGGTGTGGTTGATTGGTGCGGGTGTCCCCTGCCACCGCAGGAACTGTAAAACCCGCACCCACACCTCCTCCCTCACCTCTATCCAAGGCCCTAAAGGAGCCTTCCACATCCATCAAAGTTTTACTTGCACATCCACTAATATCATTTATTGTATCCGTTGCTCCCGATGCGGTCTCCTCTACATTGGGGAGACTGGGCGCCTCCTAGCAGAGTGCTTTAGGGAACATCTCCGGGACACCCGCACCAATCAACCACACCGCCCCGTGGCCCAACATTTCAACTCTCCTTCCCATCTGCCGAGAACATGGAGGTTTTGGGCCTCCTTCGCCGCCGCTCCCTCACCACCAGACGCCTGGAGGAAGAACGCCTCATCTTCCGTCTCGGAACACTTCAACCCCAGGGCATCAATGTGGACTTCAACAGTTTCCTCATTTCCCCTTCCCCCACCTCACCCTCGTTCCAAACTTCCAGCTCAGCACTGTCCACATGACTTGTCCAGACTTGTCCTACCTGCCTATCTTCTTTTCCACCTATCCACTCCACCCTCTCCTCCTTGACCTATCACCTTCATCCCCTCCCCCACTCATCAATTGTACTCTATGCTACTTTCTCCCCACCCCCACCCTCCTCTAGCTTATCTCTCCACGCTTCAGGCTCACTGCCTTTATTCCTGATGAAGGGCTTTTGCCCGAAACGTTGATTTCGAAGCTCCTTGGATGCTGCCTGAACTGCTGTGCTCTTCCAGCACCACTAATCCAGAATCTTTATTTGTACACATTGATGGCTACAAACAGGCATCTCAATTCATGTCATCACTGGGGCACAGCCGAACGCCACCATAGCAGGTATTCTACATGATATGGCTGATTCCCAGATTGTCTCCGATCAGTGGTTTTAGAGCATGGAATCAAAATGCAGCCAAAGATGTAGACTGAGCAATATCAGTCAGTGTAGATGCTTGGGAGGCAATGATCTAGTGGTCTCATCACTAGCCTATGGATCCAGAGATCCAGGTAATGATTTCGGAACCTGGGTTTGAATCCAACCACAGCAGATAATGGAAACTGCATTTAATAAAAACAAAAATCTGGAACTAAGGGTCTAAGGATGACCATGAAACCTCAGCCAGTTGTCAAGAAAAACCTATCTAATTCACTTATGTCAGGGAAGGAATCTGCTATTCTTACCTGGTCTGGCCCATATGTGACTCCAGACCCACAGCAATGGGGTTGACTATTAACTGCCCTCTGGACAATTAGGGATGGGCAATAAATGCTGGCCTGACGAGTAACATCCACTTCCCACGGATGATTTTTTTAAAAATCTGAAGAATACAACAGTCCTAGTTTTGTAAAACATTGAATAACATTCCTGAGCATTTTAAAAAATTAATGCATGAAACGTGGACATCATTAGACAAGCCAAATGTTTATTCCTGTTCTCTAAATGTTCACATCATGCCACAGGGGCCTTTGACTTTGCGAAAATCCATTTAAAATCGAGAAAGTGGCTTCCTTTATTCGGCCATTTCAGAGAGTAATTAGAAGTCAACCACACTGACATGGATCTTAAGTTATGTACAAGCTAATTACAGATAAAGAATAACTTTTACTCTTATATTTGGTGGGTGGCGAATGTTTGGAATTGTCTGTTGTGGATGTTTAGCCAGTGGGTACATTCCAGACAGAGATTGATAGATATCTAGATATTAAAGAACGTGGGAGGTAGTGTGGAATAATGGGGTTGTGATAGAAGATCAGCCATGATCGAGTTGAATGGTAGAGTTGGCTTGAGGGGCTGAATAGCCTACTCCCACTGCTATGACAGCAGATTCCCTTCCCTCAAGGACGTGCGTGAACTAATTGGGTTTTTTGCAACAGTCTGGTCATTTCATAGTTACAATTACTAATGATAATGTATAATTCAAGATTCATTAAACCAATTTAATTTAAATTCTGCACTGCTGTGGTGAGATTTGAATTCATATTCCCAAATTATTATTCCAGGTTTTTAGATTAGTAGCTCAGAAACATAACCATTCTGACACTATACCCTGAGATATCTGTAAAACATTTTCTTTCTTCAAATAAGAAAATGCTCAGTTTGTAGAGCTTAATGAATGTGAATTTAAAATGCTATAAATTACACCAGAAAAAAAACATACACTAAAGCTCCCATTATAAAGGTGTTGTGCTGCAGTAATCATGTTATTCAGCACATTTAGTCCCACCTCTCCTAAAAGGATATCACAACATGCGAGAATAAGGTAATTGAAAGAAAATGCTTTTAACAGTTCAGAAATTGCACTGTAGAATGCAAGAACTCATTTTGTAAGGTCTTGCTGTCAGTGTGAATCCTTGCTAGGGACAAATTTGGATTCAAGACAATAGTACAGTTGCATTCTGCTCCCGCCATTCGCTCCCAATAAATGTCCAGAAAGAACAGTACACCAACTGAACAGTGTGATGTCCAAATACTCAAGTATTAGTCTGGAATTTCCTTCTTCACTATTTCAGTGCAATCACAGAGTCATACAATACAAAAAAGGCCCATCGACCCTGCACTGGTAAAATTGTTGAATATATCAGCACCTTCCTTAAAATAACTTGCATCCATTTCAGAATATCAGGGCAATTGACTCTTCTAAAATGACCAGAACGCGAATGAGTGATGCATGTTTAATTTCAAAGCATTGATAAATGCCACGCGAATTACAAACAAAAAAGGCTCAATAAATGCATTTCTTTTAATCAAATAATTCCAACTCACTCTCCACACTGGCACTATTCCCCTTTGCCTTTGCTGCAAACAATCCGACAAGATGGTTATATTACTGGTATCAACCACTTTAAAAATAACATGGCAGCAACTCAGCACTGCAGTGCCAGGAAAAAATGATGCAGCTTTTTTCTCAGTGCAATCAAAAACAACAAATCCCCAGGACCGGGTGGGATCTATCCCAGGTTGTTGAGGGAGGCGAGAGAGAAACAGCTGAGGCCCTGACAGATATCTTTGTGGCATCCTTAAACACAGGTGAGGTGCCAGACTGGAAGGTTGCTCATTTTGTCCCCCTGCACAAGAAGGGTAGTAGGGATATTCCAGGTAACTACAGACCAGTGAGCCTGACGTCAGTGGTGGGAAAGTTGCTGGAGAAGGTACTGAGGGATAAAATCTATTTATATTTGGAAAAGAATGGGCTTATCAGTGATACGCAACATGGTCTTGTGCAGGGGGAGATCATGCCTTACCAACTTAATAGAGTTCTTTGAGGAAGTGACCAAGTTGATAGATGAAGAATGGGCTATTGATGTCATATACATGGACTTCTGTTAGGCATTTGATAAGGTTCCCCGTGGTAAATTAATGGAGAAAGTGAAGTCACAGGGTGTGCAGGGTGTTCTAGCGAGGTAGACAAAGAACTGGCTGAGCAACAGGAGACGGAGAGTAGGAGTTGAAGAGAGTTTCTCGAAATGGAGAAAGGTTACCAGTGGTGTTCCGCAAGGATCAGTGCTGGGGCCACTGTTGTTTGTGATATACATAAATGATCTGGAAGAGGGCACTGTTGGTCTGATTAGTAAGTTTGCAGATGACACGAAGATTGGTGGAGTAGCAGAAAGCATAGGGGACTGTAAAAGAATACAGGAGAATGGGGAGTTGGGTGGAAAGTGGCAGATGGAGTTCAATCCAGGCAAATGTGAGGTGATGCATTTTGGGAAGTCTAATTCTTGAGTGAATTATACAGTAAAAGGAAGAGCCTTCGGAAAAGTTGATGAGCAGAGAGATCTGGGAGTTCAGGTCCATTTTACCCTGAAGGTTGCTGCACAGGTGTAGAGAGTGGTCAAGAAGGCATATGGTGTGTTGCCTTCATCGGATGGGGTATTGAGTATAAGAGCTGGCAAGTCATGTTAAAATTGTACAAGACATTGGTTCGGCCGCATTTAGAATACTGTGTACAGTTCTGGTCGCCACATTACCAAAAGGATATGGATGCTGTGGAGAGGGTGCAGAGAAGGTTTACGAAGATGTTGCCTGGTAAGGAAGGTGCTAGCTATGAAGAGATGCTGAGTAGGTTAGGATTGTTTTCATTAGGAAAAAAGGAGATTGAGGGGGACCTGATTGAGGTTTACAAAATCATGAAGGGTATAGACAGGATGGATAGAGATAAGCTTTTTTACAGGGTGAAGGCTTCAATAATGAAAGCTGAAAAATTTAAGGGGGATACATGCAGCAAATACTTTACACAAAGGGTGGTGGGTGCCTGGAACACGTTGCCAGCAGATGTAGTAGACGCAAGCATGATAGATTCACTTAAGATGCATCTGGACAGATGCATGAATAGGTGGGGAGCAGAGGGATACAGATGCTTAGGAATTGGGTGACAGGTTTCGACAGTAGATATGGATCAGCTCGGGCTTGGAGGGCTGAAGGGCCTGTTCCTGGGCTGTATATTTTCTTTCTTCTTTGTTCTTTCTAAACCAAAGCAGCACACTGTCATCTCTCAGTTATGCAGTATGACCTGCTCAGGGGACCTGTATCAGCTTTCAGACTGGCCTATTTCCCTGGAAGAATTGTGAGGGAAATTTGGAGAGAGTTGCTAAACCTGCCCTGCAAGACAATGGATAATGAGGGCTTCTATTGTGCACTCCACTTATACCCTCCGATTATTCCACAACACTACAGTACGATTGGGGGTGACTCCTATATTGGTTGGTCTAGTGCAGGCAGCAACAAGATGGTAGTGGTCTCCCTTCAGACAAGGGGAGGGCATGGACTGGGTCGGAACGACTGATATTCTGAACCGTTTACTTCTTCATTTTCCTTAATTTATTCCTGTGGCCAATAAGGTTGGACTATATATTTCTTTACTTTTCTAATCTATTTTTGTTTCCAAAGTATTTGATCTTCAGTATCTGGACCTAGATAGCTTTGTCCCAAAGATGGCAGTGTAATGCAGCAACTGTAAACTCTTAACTGTACTCATCTGATTTCATGTGGCAATAAAGCAAATTCAATTCAGTACTAACATTCAAATCAAAACCTCAAGTCTACCAGGGAGAACCTACTTTACCTACATTACATCACACACCTCAAAGACGGTTAGATACAATCTGCTGGCAAAAGCACCGAGCTATAGCAACTCTCTGATGCAGATGTAATATATTGCATAAACACTGAGAAGCAGCACATTTGCATGATACATGTAACTTCACCAATTGAGGATAAATGAAATGGTTTTCTGCACTGCTCTCTACATGATGTAAGAAGGTCTTTACAGCACACATAAAGAGATCTGACATTTGCAGCACCAATTATAGATAGCTGTGCAGATTACAGTTGCTGAAGCAGATGGAGGCAGCTTCAGTTCCTTTCAGTTTTGATGCAGTATATGCTGCATTGGTTCCAAAACATTCTTTCACAGAAGATTAACTCCTGCCAGACTTCCTTGAGATTGTCTGCACCCTCATAATTTCAAGAAAACACTGCTTAAATAAAACTCTAGTAGTCTTTTGTTTTATTTTGGCAGTTTAAAATTGCCAGCTGCATTTGGTGGGCAGTGAAGAAGGTTAGCTCAGAGTCCAAGGGGACCTGGATCAGATGGAGTTTAATTTAGATAAATGTGAGGTGCTGCATTTTGGAAAAGCAAATTAGGGCAGGTCTTATACACTTAATGGGAAGGTCCTGGGGAGTGTTGCCGAACAAAGAGACCCAGGGGTGCAGGTTCATAGCTCCTGAAAGGTAGAGTCACAGGCTGGCATGATAGTGACGGAGTTTGGCTCACTTGCCTTCATTGGTCAGTACATTGAGCATAGGAGTTGGGAAATCATATTACATCTGTACAGGACATTGGTTAGGTCCCTACTGGAATATTGTGTTCAATTCTGATCTCCCTGCTTTAGGAAGGATGTTGTTAAACTTGAAACGGTACAGAAAGGATTGACAAGGATGGTGAGCTATAGGGAGAGGCTGAATAGGCTGGGGCTGTTTTCCCTGGAGTGTCAGAGGCTGAGGTTTAGAGGTTTATAAAATCATGGGGAGCACGGAGAGGGTGAATAGCCACGGTCTTTTTCCTAGGGTAAGGGAGTCCAGAACTGAAAGGAATGGACTTAAAGTGAGAGGAGAAAGATATAAGAGAGACCTAAGGGTTTTAGCAGAGGGTGGTCCGTGTATGGAATGAGCGGCTAGAGGAAGCAGTGTCCAAATATATTATTTAAAAGGCATTAATAGGAATGGTTTAGAGGGATATGGGCCAAGTGCTGGCAAATGGGACTAGATCAGGTTCGGATATCTGGTTGGCATGGTTCCGTGCTGTACATCCCTATGACTCAAAACAGGACTAGATTAATTTAGGATATCTGATCAGCATGCACAAGTTGGACCAAGGGGTCTGCTTCCATGCTGTATGACTCCATGAATCAAAAAATGTGGTGCTGGAAAAGCACAGCCAGTCAAACAGCATCCGAGGAGCAAGACAATCGACATTTTGAGTACAAGCCCTTCATCAAGAAGATTCTATGAGTCTATTTCTCCTTGAATTCCCCATCAGGATTAAACTGCACCAAATTCAAGTCCACACAAGCCAGGCTCCTGATTGGAACATAGCTCATGGTGCCTTAGCCCTTGGTAGCTCAAGGACCTGCCCTTGTCAGACAAAGCATCTCTTAACTTGGCTCGATAGTCTCACGCAGCACTTGGTAATATTATTACCATTAATTCTACCTCAAGAGGAGCAAGTGGAAAAGCTGACAACACAGCTCTTGCTTCCAGAGAGGAAATAGATTATGACTGACAGTGCTTCAGATTTTATTGGGATACTCAGGAATCCCAAATAAACCCACCTCAATTTAAAACATCCAGACACAGTTCTGCCCTGAGTACATTTGAAATACAAAGCTGGCTGAAGGTTTTTTAAACTCTCAGCCTGCCTCAAGCATCACAACGAGTGTATCACCAAAAGCCACTAGCCTCACTTAGTCTACAAATTAGCATAATGAAATGATCAACTTAACCAAGTTAACTTGGTGTCAACATAAGCAGAGCTAACAAAACAACACTGTTTGGAATTATAGTATCATGGGCTTAGGTAGGTTTAACATAACGAACAATGATATTCAGTCTGGAGGGTTACAGAATGCATTGGTACAGTAAGCAGTTTGCATGTACATAGCACTGTGCTTAAGTGTAAGGGATAAAACTAGCAGAAAGATATCAGTCAGGAACAATTTGCTATATCTTGTAGAAGAAAGAAGCAGTTGCATTTATATAACATCTTTCCTTACCACCAGATGTCCCAAATGCTTTTGGCCAAATGTAGTCACGATTGTAATCTATGAAATGCAACAGCCAATCTGTGCAAAGGACATTCCCACAAACAGCAATATTATTGTGGTAAAAACAATGACTGCAGATGCTGGAAACCAGGTTCTGGATTGGTAGTGCTGGAAGAGCACAGCAGTTCAGGCAGCATCCTGCTGTGCTCTTCCAGCACCACTAATTTCGAAGCTACTTGGATGCTGCCTGAACTGCTGTGCTCTTCCAGCACCACTAATCCAGCAATATTATTGTGACCAGATATCAGATTTCTTTGCCTGATAGAGATTAAGGATTAAATATTGACCAGTACACCAGGGAAACAGAGGTCCTCAGTTTGACACCTCACCTTAAAGACTGTACTTTCAACAACACAGCAGTCTCCCAGTGCCATAGAACATAGAACATAGAACATAGAAGAATACAGCGCAGTACAGGCCCTTCGGCCCTCTATGTTGCGCCGATCAAAGCCCACCTAATCTACACTAACCCACTATCCTCCATATACCTATCCAATGCCCGCTTAAATACCCATAAAGAGGGAGAGTCCACTACTGCTACTGGCAGGGCATTCCATGAACTTACGACTCGCTGAGTGAAGAACCTACCCCTAACATCAGTCCTATATCTACCCCCCCTTAATTTAAAGCTATGCCCCCTTATAATAGCTGACTCCATACGTGGAAAAAGGTTCTCACTGTCAACCCTATCTAACCCCCTAATCATCTTGTACACCTCTATCAAATCACCCCTAAACCTTCTTTTCTCCAAAGAAAACAACCCCAAGTGCCTCAGCCTTTCCTCATAGGATCTTCCTACCATACCAGGCAACATCCTGGTAAACTTCCTCTGCACCCGTTCCAGTGCCTCCACATCCTTCCGATAGTATGGCGACCAAAACTGCACACAATATTCCAGATGCGGCCGCACCAGAGTCTTATACAACTGCAGCATGACCTCAGGACTCCGGAACTCAATTCCTCTACCAATAAAAGCCAGTACGCCATATGCCTTCTTCACTGCACTATTTACCTGGGTGGCAACTTTCAGAGATCTGTGTACATGGACACCAAGATCCCTCTGCTCTTCCACACTACCAAGTAGTCTACCATTAGCCCAGTAATCCATCTTTTTATTACTCTTACCAAAGTGAATCACTTCACACTTAGCTACATTGAACTCCATTTGCCACCTTTCTGCCCAGCTCTGCAGCTTCTCTATATCCCGCTGTAACCTGCCATATCCTTCCTCACTGTCTACAACTCCTCCGACTTTCGTATCATCCGCAAACTTGCTCACCCAACCTTCTAACCCTTCCTCCAGGTCATTTATAAAAATGACAAACAGCAATGGTCCCAAAACAGATCCTTGCGGAACACCGCTAGTGACGGCACTCCAAGATGAACCTTTGCCATCAACTACTACCCTCTGTCTTCTTCCAGAGAGCCAATTCCTAATCCAAACCTCCAACTCACCCTCAATGCCATATCGCTGTATTTTCTGCAGTAGCCTACCATGGGGGACCTTATCAAACGCCTTACTAAAATCCATATATACCACATCTACCGCTTTCCCCTCATCTACCTCCTTAGTTATGGGGACTGTCAGCCGAGATTGATTGAGTGGGACATAGTAAGAAGACTATTGACTACGCCACAGGAGACTCAGGACCTCACACACTAGAGCAGCATGGTTGGTCTGATTTAAACTCTGCTGCTAATGCTTCCAAGTAATCCTGTTGGACAATAACCTGGTGTTGTGTGATTTTTTTAACTTTGCCCACCCCAGTCCGACACTGGCTCCTCCACATCCTTTACAGTTGTCATGACATGAATGACTCATCCCGTTTCATGACTTTGACATCCAAAATGCAAGTGTTGAAAACATAATTTGAGTCCAATTTGAAGATAGTTTACACTATTGTTCCTTCTTTCAGCATCATGAAAATGTATAAAATATATTTATATCTATTTGTCATACTGTTCAAATATATTTATACTGTATTCATAATATATATATTGAGTATTGCTGTAGGAAAAGGACACTTTGTGTCCAAACTTTTCATCTTGCACTCTTCAGGATTGAAGTGATTGTAACGAGGTCAGCCAGGTGGACCTCATAGAATATGAGTTCCCTGATTGGGGCTGTTGACCTGGTCCAGTCAGGGACTCCTGACAGATAAGAGAAGGAGTGTCAGAGGTTCTGTTCACTCTGGGAGCCGGTTCTAATGAAGCCAGACCAGCGTCAAAGACCATGCATGCGTAAATAAAGGGTGACTTGGTGACGGGATACTGGCCTCTGTGGAGTTATTTCAAGGAGAATGCTCAATAAATACTAAGTAAAGGGATAACAACATTTATACTGTCTGAGAGAAAGCAACTTACACTGTACATAGTGATTGGGTAGCAAGTGGAATCTGATTTGTAGTGGCATTGCCAAAGAGAATGAACCATGGCAGCATCTCTACCAATCAGAATCACACTTGCCAGCCAATCAGCATTCTCCTCTCATACAGTATAAATACAACATAATACAATACAACACAGAAACAGGCCCTTCAGCCCATCAAGCCTGTGCCAAGTCCTATTCCTTACTTAGACTTTCTACTTACTGCCTATACACAGTTTCTGTCCCTCTGTTTACCTCCCGTTCATGTGTCTATCAAGATACACCTGAAACATTGCTATTGTGCCTGCTTCCACCACCTCCACTGGCAGTGCATGCCAGGCACCCACCACCCTCTGAGTGAAACATTTTTCCTGCATGTCTCCCCTAAACTTTCCCTTCTCACCTTGAACCTGCGTTCTCTTGTAGTTGACCTGTCCACTCTGAGAAAAAGCATCTGACAATCCATCCTATCTATACCTCCATCAGGTTTAGATAGGATGTAGATCTCCATCAGGTCCCCCCTCAGCCTCTGACTTTCCAGTGAAAACAATCCGAGTTTATTCAGCCTCTCCTAATAACTAAAACCTTCCAGACCAGGCAGCATCCTGGTAAACCTTCTCTGCACCCTCTCCAAAGCATCCACACCCTTCTGATAATGTGGCGACCAGAACTGCACACAATGTTCTAAATGTGCTATTTGCCCTTTTGGCATTTCTTGCACGTTGCCCTGATGAATGCAAGATATGAAGCTCCTCCAAAATGTGTCTTTTTCTCAGCTGTTACCAGACATAGCACCCGACTTGTGAAAATAATCAGCAGAGCGGAATTCTTAACCTGAAGCTATTTGTGAAATTCATCAAGTCCACACCTTTGGCAGCGAACTTCAATGAAACTTGACATGAGTCATACAGGCACGACCTTATTGCACTGATTCTCAGGTTCTATCGCCATCAGCCACAAGACAAAGGAAGTTACTGTTCTCACAATGCCTTTTTTCCATTGGTTCATAGTCATGTCCCAATCTATTCTTTACGCTTTCATGACCACTAGACCTGTTAAAGTACTATATAAGTTACACTTAGGAAACATGTCTGCTGTTATACACATTCCCACAGAAACCGTCAGCTAACTTGTTTGTTTTTATGTTGATTGAGATTGGCCAGGATACCCTGGATAACACCTCTGCTCTTTCTCAAAGTATTCTCACAGGATCTTTTCCATCCATCTGAGCAAGCAGAGGATGCTTCGGTTTAACATGTCACCTGTAAGACGGCACCTCTAACACTGCAGAACTCCCTCAGTGTTCATAAGAACATGAGAAATAGGAGCATCTGGTCCCTCAAGACTGCCCCGCCAATCAACAAGTGCATGGCTGATCTGCCCACTGTCTCTCCTCTTCTCTTGTGTCAGCTCATCATAGCCCCCAACTCCTCAACATCTCAAAAACCATCTACTTCCTCTTTCAATACTCTCCGTGATACACCCTCCGCCATTCTCTGGGATTGGGAATTCCAGAAACTCGCCTATCCACTGGGGCACATCTTTGCATCTCAAGTAAAACCTGTTGAAAATTGTTGAATGAGGTACAACTGGATTTTTAAGTTCATAGTTACCAGGGGTCAGGATATGGGGTAGGCCATTTAAGACTGAGACAGGAAAACATTTATTCAACTACAGGATGGCCAACATGTGGGCACAGGAGGCTCTGGAAGCTGGGTCGATGAGTATATTCAAGAAAGAGATTGATAAACATCAAGGCATTGAGGGGTTTGGAGAAAATGTGCGAATATGGCATTGTGGTAGACAATTGACCAGGATCATATTGAATGGTGGAGCAGGCTTGAGGGCTGAAATGATCATCTCCTGCTCCTAGTTCCCTTGTTTTTGCTTAGAGTTGAAAATAAACCCCTCAGGCCCTGAAAAGCTAATATTTGTTAAACATTATTTTTGGTCAATACATTTCACCTGTTTTAAAACTGTTTTTGATGCTTATAACAATATGGGCTCCCAACCCCCGGTTCTGTCTTAACGCATGTGTTTGATGCAAATATTTATGTTATTCTCTGTCAGAGAGTATGGGTGGCACAGTGGTTAGCACGGCTGCCTCACAGCGCTAGGAACCTGGGTTTGACTCCAGCCTCGGGTGACTGTCTGTGTAGAGTTTGCACATTTGCCCCATGTCTGCTTGGGTTTGTTCCAGTTTCCTCACGCAATCCAAAGATGTGCGGGTCAGGTGGATTGGCCATGCTAAATTGCCCATTGTGTTCAGGGATGTGTGAGCTAGGTGCATTAGTCAGGGGAAATGTAGAGTAATAGGATAGGGGAATGGGTCTGGGTGAGTTACTCTTCAGAGGGTCGGTGTGGACTTGTTGGGTCAAATGGCCTGTTTCTATACTGTAGAGATTCTATGATTCTAAATTTAACAGGAAGTGAAGTACAATCAACCTGGGGTTCCTGTCTATGAGAATCCTTCATTGTGATTGGCTGTTTCCTCTTTTTGCTAACATCACTATTGAGAACTGTCTGAAATTTCCCTCATCTCTCCATCCATCTCAAACTGAAATCGGGAAAGGGGAAAATCCAAGGCACAGCGATTGTCAAAAACTTTGCAGAGAACCTTCTTTGAGGTGAGCAGTGAGTGCCAGCCCTTCACCACTGGCCACAAACTCTGGGTTAATGATTTCTAAGGAATGAGGCACATTGATGACAAATAGCCCAAGGTTAATGTCAACCACTCTGATGACTTACAACTTAAACCCAATTCATCACAGAGACATACACAGCATTGGAACTTATTACAGATCATCTGAGTGGCCCTGCTGGATTGGTTAGTTATTTGCAACATTTAAATTACCAATGTAAATTACAGCTGGAGGGGCAAGTTACTGCCAATGGCATGGTCTTATGATAATCTTGTTGTAATTACATTTCAAGTCACCAACTCTTAATCTTCTTCTGTGAACATTATATATCAAGGAACTTGCACGTACTGACAGTAACTATCCAGACTGTCACCTCAAGAACAGAAAAAGCTTTAAGCACAGAACACAAACATTGAGTCCCTATAGCGAGAAAGCAAGCTACTTGAGTCCACACTGACCCTTCTGAAGAGCATCCCACCCAGATCCACTCCCCTACCCAACAGTTCTTGTGGCTAATCCACCTAGCACATCATTCAAAATCTCACAAGACCAATCCTGCGTATCTTTGGAAGGAAACCCACGCCGACACAGGGAGAGTGTGCAAACTCCACACAGACCAACCCGGGAAGGTCCCTGGCGCTGTAGGGCTGTAGTGCTAACCACTGAGCTACCCAAACATGTCGTGATGCTCAGTAGCAATGCCTTATCTACCATACACCATCTAAAAATAACTTGTTCAGTTGTTGTTGTCTGGATACATCTCCAAGATTCCATTTAAGGATCATTAATTAGTTAAAACATGTTCTACGCTGACAGGTCATGAGAAACAGTTTTGATTTCTCACATAAGTGGTTAGGATAATTTGCTACCTCACCCGGGTTCGCCAGAGACCCGGGTTCAATTCCTGCCTCAGGCGACTCTCTGTGTGGAGTTTGCACATTCTCCCCGTGTCTGCGTGGGTTTCCTCCGGGTGCTCTGGTTTCCTCCCACAATCCAAAAATGTGCAGGTTAGGTGAATTGACCATGCTAAATTGCCTGTAGTGTTAGGTGAAGGGGCAAATGTAGGAGAATGGGTCTGGGTGGGTTGCGGGTCGGTGTGGACTTGTTGGGCATAAGGGCCTGTTTCCACACTGTAAGCAATCTAATCTAATAAGTGTGCCTGGGCATAGAGTGGCTGAGGTGGGTGGGATGTGACATGGTAGATATTATGGGGACGTGTTCTTTCATGAGAGATTCTAGAACTAGGAGGCAGTTTCAAAATATGAGGCCTCCCATTTCAGACAGAAATGTGGATGCATTTCCTTTGTCAGAGAGCCATTAGTGTTTTGAACATGTGCAAGCCTGAATTGAATAGATCTTTGATTGACAAAAGAGTCAAGTGTCATGGGGGCAGTCAGGAAACCAGAGTTTTGGCCACAAACATCTCTTGCTAAATGCTAGAACAAACACGAAGGGCCCATTCCTGCTTGTATTTCTTATGTTCTTAACTTTACACCTCTCAAATATCCCAAAACACTTCACTGACAGCAGAATACTTCTGAAGTAAGGTCACTACTGCTGTTGGGATAATCACAAAAGTCATTCCTCATGCAGCATGACCCAACTAGAGCGGTCGCTACTTAAGCCTGGTGCTGGTAGCAATTATCCATGGAAGAATGTTCACCTGGACACTGGGAAAACTTTCCAATAGTGCCACGGAATTTTCAACATTCTCCTGAATGAACTATGAACTCTGAGGTGGTACGTTTTTGGGAGGTGGAATGACAATGGACATTGAAAGTTCAATTGTACAATTTGAAAGGGGGTTCAAGAGAAGAGAGACCTGGTGCCATTTGTGCACAAATCTTTTAATGTGGCAAGAGTGATTACAAAGCAGTTCATAAAGCATGTGAGAACTGAGCTTTATATCCAGAGGCTAAACCTATCTCAAGCACCAGCTGAAGCACTGGGTCCAATTCTGGGCACCATGTACAAAGGGGAACTGAACTGAAGGTTCTGGAGATGCTGCAGAAGAGATTCACTAGAATAGTTCCAGGGATGAGGGATTATGAACTAGAGTAGACAGGGCCAAGAGGTCATTTGATGGAGGTGCTTACAATCATGAAGATTTTAAAATAAGAGTAAATAAAGTGAAACTTTCCATGGATTACCAGAGGACATAGATTGAAGATGATTAGTAAAAGAACCAAAGGCAACATAAGGCAAAACCCTTTCACACAGATTGGTTAGGATTATTCCCTGATTGACAGGGTGGTGGAGATAATGGATACTACACTTCAAAAGGGAATTTGATAAATAGCTGAAAGAAAACAAAAATTGCAGGAATATGGAGAGAGATCAGGGAACTAAGATTGCTCTCAAGAAAGTCAATGCAGACCTCAATGGTCTAAATGCAATCCTTCCACAGTGTTCAGGTCTCTATGGAGCCACAGATAAATGTCACACTGTTTTCCACATTGTGCAGAACCTGGCAAATATTCACCACGTGAATGACCTCTTCCAGAAACCAACTCTGCTCATAGGGATCACCTTCTGGAAGTGTGAAACACTGTTTTTATTAATTTGGTATGTGGCCACAGAAACAAGTCAATCAGCCCAAGCCGTCTATACTATGCTTCACTCATGTCTCCTCCCATCTTTCCTCAGCTAAATCTATCTGAATAACCTGCTGCTCCTCTTAGGCATCGTGGCTTAGTGGTTAGTACTGCTGCCTCACAGCGCCAGGGACCTGGGTTCAATTCCAGCCTTGGGTAACTGTGTGTGTGAAGCTTGCACATTCTCCCTGTGTCTGTGTGGGTTTCCTCCCACAATCCAAAGATGTGCAGGTTAGGTGGATTAGCCATGCTAAATTGTCCATTGTGTCCAGGGATATGTAGGTGAGGTGGGTTAGCCATGGGAAATGTAATATTACAGTGACGGGGCTGTGTCTGGGCGGGATGCTCTTCAGAGGGTTGGTGTAGACATGAAGGGCTGAATGGCCTGCTCCCACATTGAAGGGATTCTACGATTCCTTATCTATCTTTCCCCTACATGTATCTATGCTGTTTGCCTCAGCTGCTCCCTGTGGTAGTGAACTCCACGTTCTCACCACTGTTTGGGTCAAGAGTTCCTTCAGTATTCCCTACTGAATTTCTTGGCCACTGGGTCCACACTTCCCCATGAGAGGAAACATTCTCTCCTTCTATCCACACAGTCATATAATCGGATCAGATCAAAGACCTCTGTTAGGAGACCATTCAGCCTTCTTTATGAAAAGTGAAGAGATCCAACCTGTCAATTCTTTCCTGATATGTAACACCCATTTCTCATAGCATCATTACAGATCTTCTCTGCATCCCCACCACGGCCACCATATCCTTTTTTGTTACATGGCAATGAGTAGTTTTAGAGTTTGATTTATTGCCTACTCGAAAGCAAATGTAAGATCGCTGTGCACACAGCAACAGAAGTGAGAAATGACATGCGAGGATTACACAAAAGCAGACAATCAATTTCCTAACCATCTTTTATCCCTTGAAGACAGGTTTCAAAGCCAAGAGAATGCACTACTTGACAGAAACTCCAGGTTCACACTGAGTGCTGCAGTGACTGTGCACTTTCATCAAACTGAAGAACCTCTGAGGGGGAGAGAAAAATGGAAGAAGAATCAAACTGTTCCATTTGACACCTCAATGCCCAAGGAATTCAGCAACAGTAGCAATGACATGAGGAACTGCACCGAACCTTGGGCAAAATCTACACGTGAGCCCGTGATCGAGTCAAACCCTGAAGGCACTAGCTTCACTGTTACAACGGGAATGTGAAGATCTGTTCAAGCTCTTTGAAGAAAGCACCAAACAATGCAAAAGGAGAAATTTATTTCCTTTGTACTCAAAATGAAAATGGAGTCGCCCTTTACAAACAGCGCTAAAAATCACACAACACCAGCTTATAGTTCAATGGGTTTATTTGGAGACACTAGACTTCGAAGCGCAGCTTCTTCAGCAGGTTCTTCATCAGACAACCACCTGATGAAGGGGCATCGCTCCAAAAGCTAGTGCCTCCAAATAAACCTGTTGAACTATAACCTGGTGCCGTGTGATTTTTAACTTTGTCCACCCCAGTCCAACACCGGCATCTCCAAATCATGACTTGGCAAAAAGCTACGTTACTAAGTTATCAGACGAATTACAAGAGAATCAAAATGACTCAAGACTATCATCACCCAGTCCGCTGCTGCTTTCATAAGGTGGAAGGGTGGAATACAGAGTTCCAAAAATGAGGCGAACACATCAGTGCTTGTCACAAAAGATGTTCGGAGAAAGAGAAAAGATCATTTCTCAAAGGATTAGTCAGCATATCTTGTCAGGGCTGTCAGTGCTCAATGGCAGATGGAAACACCCCTGGAATGCACTCACTATGCGCTGTGGTAGTACCAGAGCAGCATGTAGCAATTCATAGCACTGGAGCCCACACAGCAAAAAAAACAAAGCAGCTGGAACAGAAACTTGTAAAACTTTTGCAGCATCTTAGCTTTGACTGACATTAATTCTCAGTATTCTTGTGAGTGTGGAATACTGATGTTGCAACAGAGGAATGGGCACACAGTTCTGTCATAAAATGGATTCCAATACATCAATTATTTATTCCTGTTACAAGGCATTTTGGCACGATTGTGTAAGATAAGGTGGAAACTGTTTACTAAGGGGCAATACGTTAATTTCTAACCCAGCTGGCTGCAACGACAACTGACACTTACATGGCTCCTTGAAGGTAGTAAAACATTGCAAGAGGTTTGACAGGAGTACTTAAAATATGACACTGAGCAATGTTCTAAACCAGGTGACATAATGATGATGTCACTGGAATAGTAATCTTGAAGAGCCATGCTAATTCTCTGGGGTACAGGTTCAAACCCCACAGCAGTTAGTGGAATTTCAATTCAATTAATAAATCTGGAATTGAAGGGGTTCTCACCACATGGGGTAGTGTCACAACCTCTGAGCCAGGAAGTCCAGATTCAGGGTAATCCCTACAGTGTGAAAAGAGGCCATTCAGCCCGCACCAATCCTCCAAAGAGTATCCCACCCAGACCCTGCCTTAAACCTGTAACCCTGCATTGCCCATGGGTAATCCACCCAGCCTGCACATTACAGCCAATTTAGCATGGCTAACCCACCTACACCTGTGGGAGGGAAGCCATGCTGACACAGGGAGAACGTGCATACTCTACACAGACAGTCGCCCAAGGCTGGACCTGAACCTGGATCTCTGGTGTTGTGAGGCAGCAGTGCTAACCACTGAGCCACCGTGCTGGCCAATTCAGATCCTGCCTGTTCCAGAGGTTTACAATAACACCTCTGAACGGGTTGACTGAAAAATATCTGGAACTGGAATTGAAAGCTTGTCTGTGTAATGGTGATCACGAAACCTTCCTCGATTGTTGCAAAAACCCATCTGGTTCATTAATGTCCTGTAGGCAAGAGAGTCTGGTCTGGCCTACATGTGACTCCAGACTCACAGTAACGTATTTGACTCTTAATTGCCCCCTGAAATGGCTGAGCAAATCACTCAGTTCTAGGTCAATTAGGGATAGTCAACAAATACCAGTGATGCCCATGTCTATTGAAATAATGTGACCCAAAGCTTGGATAAAAGGGTGGTTGAGGAGTAACTTAAAGGGGAGCAAGATAAAGAGAGAGAATCTTGAAGATTTGGTCATGGCAGTTGAAGGCATGGTTGTCATTGACAGGGTCCTAGCTCCAACTCCATCCCAATACAAACTCAGATGTCACCTCAATGGAATTGTGACACCAGAGCCCATTATCATGTTGTTTAAACCAGGACTTCACTGCAACTCCTTCCTCTTCCCACCAGGAGGCATCAGTGAGGCAACCAGTACTAAAGTTCATAAGAAATAGGAGCAGAATTAGGCCATTCAGCCCATTGAGTCTGCTTGGCCATTCGATTATGGCTGATATGGTCCTCGCCCCCAGCTCCAAATATGAGCATAAATTACCACTACTGATAGGATCAGAACATTTATAATGTTTTCTGAACTTGGAGATAGTAATATTGGTTAAAGAAAAACTATTGGTGGAGGAGATGGCCTCGTGGTATTATTGCTAGACTGTTAAACCAGAAACCCAGGAATGTTCCGGAGTGAATGGGTTTGAATCCTGCTGTGACAGATGGTGGAATTTGAATTCAACTTTTTTTTTTAAATCTGGAATTAAGAGTCTAAAGATGTCCATGAATCTATTGTTGATTGTCAGGAAAATGCCAAACTGTCATCCTTACCCAGTCTGGCCTACACGTGACTCCATGACCCAACGTTGCATCTGAATGACGGCACCTCCAATACTGCAGCTCTCCTTCATGACTACACTAGAGTCTGAGTGTGGATCTCTGCGTAAGCCACTGGAGTGGAATTTCAACACACAGACATCTGATTCAAAGATGAAAATACTACTCACTGAGCTACACTGACAAATTGTTTCTCTACACAGATAATACAAGTAAAGGGCTTTAGCTTTTCCCTGTTGTAGGGATCTAGACGTTGTTTTGCACCTCTGCACTTGGTCAATGATTCCACATGCCAGCTATCACTGGCTTCCAAACCATCTCCGCAGGGAGCCCTCGAATCGGTCTGTGTGACACCAATCAGAGCCAGAGGCTGGAAATGGAGTGGATGGCTGGGTTGTTTAAATCACATGTCTAACTCTAACCTCAGGCTGTTGTCTTCAGTTCCCTCCATCACAAGGTCAGATGTGGGGATGTTCGCTGATGACTGCGCAATATTCAGCACTATTTACAACTCCTCAGAAACTAAAGCAGTTCATGTCGAAATGCAGCAATATCCAGGCTTGGGCTGATAAGTGGTTTAATAATGTTCACATGAGGCAAGGGCTAGGCAACGATCATCATCTAACCACCTCTGCTTGACGTTCAATGGTATCACCATCATCGAATCCCCCACCATCAACTTTCAGGGGTTACCATTGACCAAAAACTGAACTGGACCAACTATATAAATACAGCAGCTATAAGAGCAGGTCAGAGGCTAGGAATTCAATCACCTTCTGACTCCCCAAAGTCTGTCCATCATCTACGAGGCACAAGTCAGGAGTGTGATGGAATACTCTCCGCTTGCCTGGATGGGTGCAGCTCCAACAACACTCAAGAAGTTTGACACCATCCAGGACAAAGCAGCCCACTCGACTGGCACCATGTTCACAAACATTCACTCCTTCCACCAATGAATCATAGTAGCAGCAGCAGAGTGGACGAGCCACAGGCTGCACTGCAAGGAGAAAGTGAGGACTGCAGATGCTAGAGATCAGAGCCGAAAATGTGTTGCTGGAAAAGCGCAGCAGGTCAGGCAGCATCCAAGGAACAGGAGAATCGATGTTTCGGGCATCAGCCCTTCTTCAGGAATGAGGAAAGTGTGTCCAGCAGGCTAAGATAAAAGGTAGGGAGGAGGGACTTGGGGGAGGGGCGTTGGGAATGCGATAGGTGGAGGGAGGTCAAGGTGAGGGTGATAGGCCGGAGTGGGGTGGGGGGGGAGAGGTCAGGAAGAAGATTGCAGGTTAGGAAGGTGGTGCTGAGTTCGAGGGATTTGACTGAGACAAGGTGGGGGGAGGGGAAATGAGGAAACTGGAGAAATCTGAGTTCATCCCTTGTGGTTAGAAGGTTCCCAGGCGGAAGATGAGGCGCTCTTCCTCCAACTGTCAGGCTGCACTGCAACAAATCACAACTTAGACAGCACCCTCCAAACCCAGAACCACTACCACCTAGAAGGACACAGGCAGCAGCTACATGGGACCATCAACATCTTCAAGATCCCCCTAAAAGTTACACACCATCCTGACTTGGAATTATATTGGTGTTTCTTCACTGAAGTTGGAACTCCCTTCTTAGCACACTGTGGCCATCCCTGCACCTCACTGACTGCAGAAGCTTAAGAATGCAGCTCATCATCACCTTCTCGAGAATAATTAGAGATAGGTAATAAATGCTGGCCCAGCCAGCGATGTGCCCACATCCCCGTGGAAAGAGAAAAAAAACAATTCACTTCTCCTGCCACTGATGAGTATCAAGAGCAAATCGGCTATTTTTAGAGCAGCAGGAGCATCCACTCTCACTCCAGATGCCCATTGTGAAAGGAATTGTAACATCGAGGGAGGGAAGGGAACATGATCTGAGTGAGTTGGAGAGATCCAGAAGTATGATAGTACAACCCAGAAAGGTTGAGTCTGTGACAGCCAAGTGGAGGGGAGAGTCCTACATGACAAGAATCTACTGAACAAGTGACAGAGGGATCAATAGGTCACAAACAGAAAGGAGTAGACAGACAAGAGTAAAAATATCAAACAGAAAGGGGAGTAGGGATTGGAACAGAGAGTGACAGACAGTCCAAGTGGAAGACAGTATAAAGACCAAAGTAGGGAGAAGATAGTACCATGGATAGAGCAAGAGGATTTTTAATTTCAACTTCATGTGGATGAGGAAACTGAATGCGCTTTTGGCTGATATTTCAGTGCAGGACTGATGAAAGATCACATTGACAATGGTGTTTTTACTTGGATAAAATACTGAACGGAGGCTCTATTGCTTGCTTGAGTGGAAAGTAAAGATTGTACGGTGCTATTCAAAGGGGAATTCTTCTTGAGTCCTAGCCAAGTTTCCCATCCTATTTTTCAATCTATATTCTTCCTGAGTGACATTATCCTAAAATACACATCGGATTGCACAGGACACTGATAACTGATCACGTGACCTCACCACCTTCTCTCTGCTGCCTCTGATGAAACATCTAATGACACCTCATCAAAAAAAATCCAATTAAATAATGAAAGGCCAAAGCCATTGTCTTCACCCCAACCACAAACCCCATCCTCGAGCCACTGACCCAGTCACTGTCTGAGACTCAACCACTCTCTTCACAATCTTGGAGTTCAATTTGACGCTGAGATGAACTTCCACCCATAAATACTCTCCATTGGCAGGACTTATGAGTTTTACCTTAGGAATTTTACCTCACTCTGTTCCTGCCTAAGCTAATCTTGCCATGGAATCTGCATTCTGTCCATTGTCACTGACAGACTCAACTCTCCCCATACTCTCCTGGCCATCCACCCACCCAGCACCTTCCATCATTGTGAGCATAGCCAATGTTCTACCATCTGTATCCTCACTCTCACCAAATTCCAGTCGTGAGCTCCCCCCCCCCACCCCATGCTCACTGATTAACATTACATTCAATCCAGCAATGCCTCAACTTCAGAATTCTACCACCTATGTACAATGTCCTGTCTTTTTATTCTCCTTCAGCTAAATTGCCCTCTGAATTATTCTGTGATCCTCTTATCCTGGTTTCTTGTGTAATTTATATTAGCACACTATTGTCAGCCCAGCCATGGTCTGCTTTGGTGGATTGCTCTGGAATTCCCTTCATTATCCTTGTTCCTCCTTCATGTTGCTCTGAAAGCTAACCTTTTTGACCAAACTCCTGGGGTCAACTGTCCTGGCATTTCTCTACAAGGTCTGATGTCAAATTTGGTTTGGTGACGCTTCTGTGAAGTGTTTCTCTGTGGGATGTGGGTTTCACAGGCAAGGCCAATGTTGTAACCTGGTCTTGTTGACTATCTAGGCCAGGTAGGTCACTTTTTCACTTCTAAGGTATACACCTGCCTGGGAGAAATGTCTAAGGACTATGTCCTTGATACTGCTCCAGGTCCCTCAGAGCTGGGTTTCAGAGTGAACAGAACCTCTGACACTCTGTTTATACCTGTCAGCCAGAGCTCCCTGATTGGGCTGTTAATCTGGTCCAATGAGGGAACTCGTATTCTATGAAGTCCACCTGGCTGATCGCGTTATAATCATTACAAAACAAAACAAACACTACAAAATGACATTGAGCCAAAATATCAGGTCAGATGTCCAAAATAGATTTTTAAGAAGCATCTTTAAGGCATGGGGCCTCAGCAACCAAAAGGATAACCACTAATAGTGGATCAATTAGCAACATTGGAACACAAGATCAGAAATAGGCTATTCAGTCCATCAAGCCTGCTCTACCATTCAACATGATCATGGCTGATTATCTACTTTAGTGCCTTTTCCCCCCACACTGCCACCATGCCATTTTATGTCATTGCCATTTAGAAATCTATAAATGTCTTCATTAAACACATGAGCTGCCAGAGCCCTCTGGAGTGGACAATTCCAAAGACTCACACCCTTTACATAAAAATATTTCTCTTCATCCCAGTCCTAAATGGCTCCTCCTTTATTTTCAAATTGTGTTCCCTGATTCTAGACTTCCCATTTAGGGAAAACACCTTTCCCGCATCTAATCTGTCCATCCATTTAAGTATTTTGTAGGTTTCACCTCTCATTCCTCAAAGCAGCAGAGAGCACAGACTCACTTTCCCCAAATTCTCTTGACAGGACAGTCCCAGCATTCCAGAGACAGATCTGGTGAAACCACATTGCATGCCTTCCATCGTGTAATAGCCTTACTAAGGAAAGGAGACCAAAACTGTGCACAGTACTTCAGGTGTAGTCTCATCCTTCTCATATATAATTAAACCAAGACTTTGTTACTCCTGCTAGACTTCGCTACTGCTGTACTCAAATCTTCTTGCAATGAAGGGTAAATTACCATTTGTCTTTCTAAATATTTGTTGCATTTGCATGATAGCCTTCAGTGACATATTGACAAAGTCACCCAGGTCCCTCTATTCATTTACACTATCGAACCTCTTAACCATTTCAGAAATACTCTGCATTATGATCCATCTATCATAGAGTCATAGAGATGTACAGCACGGAAACAGACCCTTCAGTCCATGCTGACCTGATATCCTAACCTAATCTATCCCCATTTGCCAGTACTTGGCCCATGTCCCTCTGAACTCTTCCGATTCAGATATCCATCCAGATGCCTTTTAAATGTTGTAATTGTACCAGCCTCCACACACTCATGTCGTTTCCCACTTGCTTAATCTGTCCAATTCTTCTAGAAGCTGCTTTGCATCTTCCAGACACCACACATTCCCACTGAACATTGCAAAATCTGTGATTTTGGAAATATTGCATGTGGTCGTCACATCCACATTATTGATATTTATTGTAAACAGCTGAGGCCCCAGTACAGATCTTCACAGTACCCTACTAGTCACTGCCTGCCAATGCAATAATGACTCGTTTTTTCCAAGTCTGTTTTCTGTGTGTTAGCCAATCATTAATCCATGCCAGTACATTACCTCCGAGTCCATGTATCTTACTTTTGATAACCAAACTCTTGTGGAGGACTTTATCCAAAAGACTTCTGAAAATCCAAGTGCATTGCATCCACTTTTATCAGCTTTATTAGAAACATTCTTTCAAAACAGCAACAGGTCCATCAAACATGACTCCCCCCTTCACAAATCCATACCAACTCAGATGCCCAATCAGATCACCAATAGCCAAATGTTCACAGATTCTAGCATTTTCCTTACACCTGTTGTAAGAGGTCTGTAGTTTGTCACTTCTTCCCTCCCCATCTTAAACATCAGGTTGATATTTGCCATCTTGCAATCGGCAATCAGTTACAATTGGGAAAACACAGGAGGCCAGATTAGAGGAGCACAGAGATCTCTGAGGATTATGGTGTTGGAGGAGGTCGCAAGGGAGGGGCAAGGTCATGGAGGGATTTGAAAATAAGAAAAAGAGCTTTTAAAGGAAGACATCGGTCTTGCTGTGAGCTGTGACGTAGGACGTTGTGACCTCAAATTAACCATGCTAAATATATCAGAACGTGAATGAGAGGGATCACATCAATCTGTTTCCAGGGATCATAATATTCTTAGCTCTCTCTTATTCCCAACTGAAAACCTTCCCACGCCCCCAACCTCCTCACTGACCCAAGGTGTTTCACTCAGACAAATACCTCCCTCCTCCATCCATTCTCAACTTGAGTGCTGCTCCCATCCTGCTGAGGTACTTCCAGTTTGCTCCATTTTGCATTCTTTCCTACCTTTCACCAAGTGAGCAATAGGAGCGATTTATTCCACGATTGGGTATTTTTTATTGGACAGTTCAAATGGAAAGTGCTCCAAGTTCATCCCAAGTCTGAAGGGATCAGGATTCAGGCCAGTTGAATCAGTGGGACCCTTTTTGCAAATGGCGTGCACAGAATCACATGATTATTACGGTGGAGAAAGGTGCTGTTGGTGGGCCTATTGTGTTTACACTGGCTACCTTAATGAGCGTCGCGACTCAGTGCTATTCTCCCGCCTCTCCCCATAACCCTGCACATTGTTTCTTTTTAAATAATTATCTCACGCCCTTTTGAATGTCTCAACTGAACCTCCCTCCACATCACTTCCAGGCAATGCACTCCACACCCTGACTACCTGCTGTGTGGAAAAGTTTGATCTCACATCACCTTTTTTTTTCTTTCGCAAATTGACTTATATCTTACCCCTCTCGTTTCCGGTGTGGTTATGAGAGAGAATAGTTTCTCCATACCTACTCTGTCTAGCCCCTCATGATTTTGGAAATAAAACTCAAATTTGCTCCCTATAGAAAACCGTCCCAACTTCTCCAACTGGCCTTCGTGAATGCAGCTTCTCATAAACTTGAACTAGTTCAAGTCAGAATCCAATTGTGATACACAGTATTATCAATGGGACGTTTCCCTTTATGCCTGCAGGGTCAAATGTTACAATATGTACAATGTAAACTTTGTGAACTATTTAATAATGAATTGTAAAATATTGCAGAACAATTTTCAGAAGTAGAGACTGAACGGAAAAACACACCCAACTCTGTGTGACTTTATTGCAATTAAAAGTTAATTCTAGCATTTATGTAACTGTGATCCAGATGAAGTAGATTGCTTCCTGTGTAAAAATCACATGTTATGAACACAGATGTGTTTATGCAATTGCAGTATATGAGCAGTACAAATTCTTTTATTTAGTCAACCATGGAGAGGCAGCAGTACATTATTGATATATTTGTTCGACATTTAATTTGT
The DNA here is from genome assembly GCF_047496795.1 of Chiloscyllium punctatum. NCBI lineage: Eukaryota > Metazoa > Chordata > Chondrichthyes > Orectolobiformes > Hemiscylliidae > Chiloscyllium > Chiloscyllium punctatum. The sequence continues at coordinate 56,366,842 of NC_092777.1, forward strand.
AATGGGAGCCTTGCCACAGTGCATCTACTTACATATTAATGAACAGGTCTAGCCCCGGGGTTCCTACAAACTTCATCCAATAGGTGTCAATGGCCTGGGGCACAGCACCCCAACCTGGAACAATGGTCCTTATCAAACCCTCCCACAGCAAGGCGGCTCAGTGGTTAGCAATGCAGCCTTACAGTCATAGGACCCAGGTTCAATTCCACCCTTTGTGTGGATATGCACGTTCTCCACATGACTACATGGGTTTCCTCTGGGTGCCCTGGTTTCCTCCCACAGAATGTACAGATTAGGTGGGTAGGCCATGCTAAATTGTCCAGGAATGTGTAGGTTAGGTGAATTAGCCATGGGATATGCATGGTTATAGGGATAGGGTAAAGGGTGGGTCTTGGTGGGATGGCCTTCAGAGGGTTGGTGTGGACTCGATGGGCCAAATGGCCTGCTCCCACACTGTTGGGATTCTATAACTCTACAAAATGCAACCAAAGAGGAGAGCGCTTTTGTATGCATAAAACATCTCTAAACACCATTAAACATCACATGGTACTTCACTGGAACCAGGCCAAATTGTTCTGTGTTTCTATTGATTCTACTGGGTCTCTGATACTTCCTTTCTGATAGCAGTACTGTATCTGGTGGCACTTGTAAACTCATGGACTTCAGTGGGTTCAGAAGGCAGTTCACCTGCACTCTATGAACGTATAAAGAAAACCTGGTTTGATGTTGAACAAAGCGCGAAAGTAAGAACATATTAACAGGAGATGGTGACATAGTGTGATGATACCATGGCTTTAAGAGATGTATTTTGTCCTTTTTTTAATGAAGAAAGGTTGTGACAGAGGTGCCCCAAAGCCAACAAATTTAAAAGCTTGTGAAGCCTTGGGATTTTTTAAAAGTTGGAACAATAGAAGCAGCCTGAATGGGTGGGGTCAAGCTCCTACAGAGCCAGAATTTTTAGTTTTAGGCTTTCAGTAACAGTTGCTGGGGACTTGAAGTTGGATTTGGAAGCTGCAATAATCTCTCCCTGCTACTCTCCCTCTTTCTCTGTCTCTCTCCCTCAGAGATTTCTCTTGGTGGATTTCCTCCTGGACTGGAGATTTCCATGTGAGACAGTCTATTTTGCTGAATTCATCTTTGTCAAGGGTGTGCTTATGGGATGTTACTGTATTGGAACAGTTACTGTTTAGTAGTTAAATAATCAGTTTTGCTGTTAAGTTTTCCAATAGTGTTAAATTATTCCAATTCTTTCTTCTGTTGTATTTTAACTATAACGTAGGAATAAAATGTGTTTTGCTTCATGATTGGTAGGTTGACCAATCGAATCACATCCAGAATGCAGCATCTGGCATTTACCTTCAAAATAAGAAAAACTTAGTGTCTTGCCTAAACTGTTAATATATTTTAAGGGGGTTTGGTCTGGACCATAACAATAGTGGTAATATCATTGGACATGTAATCCAGAAGTTGAGGTGAATGCTTTGGGGACATGGATTAAAATTCCACTGTGACAGTTGGTAGAATTTGAATTGTATTAATAAATCTGGAACTGAGTGCTAGTCTCATTAATGGTGATCACGATCATTAGTTGTGACCATCACGGCCATCATCAATTGCTGCAAAAAACACACCACTTCACTGATGTCCTTTGGGTTAGGAAATCAATTGGCCTTACCCAGTCTGGCCTACATATGACTCCAGATCACAGCAATGTGGTTGACTCTTGACTGCCGAAGAAATGGTCCAGCAAAATAATCAGTTCGAGGGCAATTAAAGATGGGCAACATGTATTAGTTTTGTCAGAGTCACCCATATCCCATTAAAGAAAAACGACTCAGTCCTGAATGAAGCAAATGTGTTAATTAGAATGAAGTGACTCATGTCAGGTTGTTATTTTTCACATAAGAAAATATCTTTCTCGCTCTCTGTCTTTGTGTTACTGGCACTGTTCTCCCCTTTGCACTTTGTAGAGTGGGAGGGTTTGATAAGGACCACTGCTCCAGGTTGGGGTGCTGACCCCCCAGGCTGTTGACACCTATTGGGTGGAAGTTTGGAAGAACCAAAATCACTTGTTATATAATTATAAAACCCCTACAGTGTGGAGTCAGCCATTCGGTCCACCAAGTCCACACCAACCCTCCAAAGGGCATCTCACCCAGACCCTACCCCATCCCTGTAACCCCTGCATTTTCCATGTCTAACCCATCTAGCCCACATACTCCTGGACACTATGAGGCAATTAAGCATGGCTAATCCACCTAACCTGCACATCTTTGGACTGTGGGAGGAAACCCACGCAGACACAAGGAGAATGTACAAATTCCGCACAGACAGTTGCCTGAGGCTGGAATTGAACCCAGGTCCCTAGCACTATGAGGCAGCAGTGCTGACCACTGAGCCACCATGCCACCCCATGGATGAAAATATAGGTAGTCTGATTAGTGAGTTTGCAGATGATACCAAAGTTGCAGATTATGAGGAGGATTCTCAAATGATACAACGGGATAGATAGATTGCAGAATTGGCAGAGAAGTGGCAGACGGAGTTTAATCCAGACAAACTCAAGGTGATGCATTTTGAAAGATTAAATTCAGGTGAAAATTGTACAATAAATGGCAGAACCCTTAGAGCATTGACATACAGAGGGATCTGGGTGCACAGATCCACAAATCCCTGAACGTGGCAGCTCAGGTGGATAAGATGGTCAAGAAGGCATACAGAACACTTTCCCCCATTGGCCAGGGCGATGAATATAAAAGTTGGCAAGATATGTTATAGCTGTATAAAACTTTAGTTAGGCCACATTTGGAATTCTGGGTGCCACACTACCAGATAGTCATGGATGCTTTGGAGAGAGTGCAGGAAGGTTTACCAGGATGTTGCCTGCTCTGGAGGGATTTAGTTATGAGGAGAGGTTAAATAAACTCGGATTGTTTTCACTGGAAAGTCAGAGGCTGAGGGGGACCTGATGGAGATCTGCAAAATTATAAGAAGCATTGATAGGGTGGAGAGTCAGAGGCTGTTCCCCAGGGTAGAAAGGTCTACTAAAAGAGGACTCAGGTGAAGGTGAGAGGGGGGAAAGCTGAGGGGAGAAGTGCAGGAAAAATGTTTCACACAGAGGGTGGTAGGTGCCTGGAACACACTGAAAGTGGAAATGGTGGAAGCAAGTACGATAGCAACATTTAAGGTGTATCTTGTTAGGCACAAGTACAGGAGGTGATATGGGGGATAGAAACCATGTATAGGCCTAAGTCGCAGGACTAAGTAAGGACTAGGAATCGGCACAGCCTTAGTGGGCTGAATGGTCTTTTCCTGTGCGGTATCAAACTGGTATAATTTCAGAAAAGGACAAGAATTCACCCCTTCACCAACAGTATGTAAACCACACCACACACTCCAAACACAACCCTATAATCCATCACAGAGCAAACTCTTTGGCACCGTTGGCTGGGGAGGGGACAATTACCTTACCTCGTTGGCCTACTAATGATCAGATACAGACATACTGCTCCCGAAACCACCATCCTGTATGTGTTCTCAATTAACCTGTTCAAATGTGCCTGGGTCAGATGGGATTTGAACCTAGGCCTCCTGGGTTAGAGACAGGGATGTTACCATTGCCCTCAGAACGTTGTTCTTTATTTTTAGATCAACCTGTTCAGGGATGTGATAACAGCTCTCTCTGCAGCAGATGGGACTTGGCTCCAAAGTAGGGACACCACCAATGTGCCAATACAGATCCTTAGATAGACAGCTCCCAACAACAGGAACTGAACTCACAGCAAACAAGCTGCTATCAACTGGCAGTATTACAAACCCCATGTCTTCCCCACTATACCATCACCTCTGTTTAGCTGACTACACCTGGCATTCCCGGGGGGTCTCCCATCCAACCTGACATGACCTAATAGCAGACATTTTCAGACTAATATGGCTGTAGATAAATTCATCACAAATACTTTCCAATCAAACTGCTTCAAGGGGGGGGGGGGGGGTACAGCACAGTGGCTAAGTGGTTAGCATTGCTGCCTCACAGCACGAGGGACTCAGGTTCAATTCTAGCCTCAGGCGATTCTCCCTATGTTTGTATGGGTTTTCCTTCCACAGTCCAAAGATGTGCAGGTTACATGGACATGCTAATTTTCCCACAGTGGCAAAACTGAGGACTGCAGATGCTGCAGATTAGAGTTGAGAGTATGATGCTGGAAAAGCACAGCAGATCAGGCAGCATCTGAGGAGCAGGAGAATTGATGTTTTGGGCAAAAGCCCTTCATTGCCCATAGTGTCTAGGGATGTGTTGTTCAGATAGATTGGCCATGGGGAATACCAAGTTACAGGGATAGGTTTTGGGGGAGGTTGGGAGACTGGGTGGAATGCTCTTCCGAGGGTCAGTGTGGACATGTTGGGCTAAATGGCCTGTTTCCACACTGTAGGGATTCTATGAATGCTATAACTTACCACTGAAACCCAAATCCCCTGGCTCACAGGAACAGACACTACACTGTGCCACAAAGGACCTTTAACAATTTTGTTGGACGAGTCAAAGGTCAACTTATCGTTATTCGAGTCAACCTGCGCTGGAGGGACATCAACCCCGACCTCCTGATCCTGAGGTACGGACACTACCACTGCACCACTGAAACCCTTCACAAAACTGCTCTCTCTCCAGCCTAATAAGGGCTATCCTCATCACGACTAAATCGACATCTTGCAGGAAGAGGGAGAGATGCCTCTGCAGCTGAACTACAAGGAAACAAAATCCGGGGGGATAGTGGGGGGGGGGGGGGGGGGGAATACATTGCGAAAAAAGGTGCGCTTTCGGTACAAAGAGATAGACGGAGAGTGGGGGGGGGGGGGGGGAGAATGTAAATCCGTGAATGTCAGAGAATAGGGGTTTCAGTTCTGACTGAATTACAGTCACTCCGTTCACTGTAACGCCAGTCCCTACTCCCCCGGCGACCTTACGGGGACTATGATTTCCGATGTGTGTGTGTGTGATTTTTTTTTCCCCGGAGGTTTTAAGCAGCGGATGATCTCTGATTCACTGCGGTTCTAACACCAAGTGGGCTCATACCGGAGCCCAGTCCCTCTCAGTCAGCATTGACAATGGCACAGTCCACGATAAACCCGCTACTGCACCACGGCTCCCGACAAACCGCTCACTGGTCTCTCTGTGCGTTTCTGTGTGTATGTGCCTCTGTGTGTCTGTGTGGGTCTATATGTGTGTCTCTGTATGTGTGTCTGTCTGTTTCTGTGTGTGCGTCTCTCTGAGTGTCTGTCTCTCTGTGTGTCTATGTGTGTGTGCATCTGCCTCTCCCGCTCTGTCTCTGTGCATGTGTGTCTGTCTGTGTGTGTATGTGTGTCTTGTGTGTATATGTGTGTCTGTCTCTCTCTGTGTCTCTGTGTCTGGGTGTGTGTGTCATGTGTATATGTGTGTCTGTCTGTGTGTGTATGTGTGTCTTGTGTGTATATGTGTGTCTGTCTGTCTCTCTCTCTCTCTCTCTCTGTGTCTCTGTGTATCTGTGTCTGTGTGTGTGTGTGTCATGTGTATATGTGTGTCTCTCTCTCTCTGTGTCTGGGTGTTTCTCTGCGTGTCTCTCAGTGTGTGTCTCTGTGTGCGTTTGTTTGTGTCTCTGTGTTTCTGTGTGTTTGGGGTGGTGGGGAAGGAGGTTGGTTTGTGGAGATGCAGTGCCTTTAGCAGCACATCTCCACCCCAGCAATGAACCACACTGTGGCCATCAGCATGGGTGGTAGAGGAAGGGAAGAATAGAGTGGGTCAGGCAGAGGGGAAGGTAAGGGAGACAAAGGGGGGGCACAGTGAGGATAAGTGGAAGAAGGCTAGAAAAATGAGAGGTTAAAAAGAGAGGGAAGGGTAAATGGAGGGAGAGAAAGAATGGTTGGGGCAAGAGGGGATGGGAAAAAACAGGGAACAGGGCAGTAGCACTGCTAACTGAAGTGAAACAGGGAGTTCAGCAAAGGAGATACTCCTTTTGCAGCCTCACGGTTTTGGATTTTGCTTCAGTATCCAGCAACTTACTGATTGGTGAGTAACTAGTAAGTTGTACTGGTTCCAACAAATAGTTTGTAATGTTAAGGCACGGCAGGGCAGCTTAGCCAAGTGGAATGTGGTATGTGGGAAGTCGTGTCCATGTCTTGTGGCCCTGACAACCTCATGGGCAAGAAGTAGCAACAACTGCAGAAGCTGCAGCTCTGGATTCCTGAACTAGAGTAGTGGCTGGAGTCACTGTGGTCCATATGTGAGGCAGGAAACTATGTGGACAACACATATCAGGTAGTGGCTGGGAGTGTGCAGTCAGAGGGTGTGGGAGAGTGTGCCACACCAGAACCAGACAGGTAGTGTAGTGATTGCCCTGAATTGATCTCACTCTATCTTTCAAGTCTAGCGCATGATGGCTGGCTCGAGACAAAAAAAAACTGCAGATGCTGGAATCCAAAATCGACAAGCAGGAGGCTGGAAGAACACAGCAAGCCAGGCAGCATCAGGAGGTATGTTGCCTTCTCCTGAAGAAGGGTTATGTCCGAAATGTTGGCTTCGCCACCTCCTGATGCTGCCTGACTTGCTGAGTTCTTCCAGCCTCCTGCTTGTCTACCATGGCTGGCTCAGTTCTGTGGGAAAGAAGAAGGAACATTGGAAGGGCAACTGATATTGGTTGCATTATTTAAGGGACTAGATGGACAGTTCTGGGGCAGCGGACAAACTACAGGATGGTATGTTGGCCTTTTTGGTGTTGAGATCGAGGATGTCACAAAGCAAGCTGCAAAACATTCCGCTGGGGAGAGGAAAAGAGCCAGAAGTTATGATGCACATTGGTACCAATAGCATAAGTAGGAAGAGGGGTGAGGTGCTGAAAGCAGATTTTAGAGAGTTAGCAAAGAATGAAAAAGCCAGACCTCAAAAGCAGTGAACACAGGATTATTCCCAGTGCCATATACTAGTGAGTATTGGAACAGGAAGATTGCGCACGTGGCTGAAAAACTGAAGTAGGAGGAAGGACGTCAGATTTCTGAGGCATTAGGACTAGTTTCATGGCCAATGAGAACTGTGCAAGAGTTACACGTTGGCAGTACTGGGACTAACAGCCTCACAAAGAGATTTGCTAGTGCAGTTGGGATGGATTTAAACTAGAGTGATACGGGAATTTGAGAGGGATTGGAGATTGGAGAGAAGCAAAATTAGTAACAGGAAGCAGAAAAGTAGGTAAATGCAAGGTGTTGCATTTTGGGAAAGCAAATCTTATACACTTAATGGTAAGTTCCTAGGGATCAAAGAGACCTTGGAGTGTGGGTTCATAGCTCCTTGAAAGTGGAGTCGCAGGTAGATAGGATAATGAAGAAGGCATTTGGTATGCTTTCCTTTATTGGTCAGAGTATTGAGTACAAGAGTTGGGAGGTCATGTTGCAGCTGTGCATGACGTTGGTTCGGTCACTTTTGAAATATTGCGTGCGATTCTGGTCTCCTTCCTATTGGAAGGACATTGTGAAACTTGAAAAGACTCAGAAAAGATTTACAATGACATTGCCAGGGTTGGAGGATTTGAGCTATAGGGAGAGGTTGAATAGGCTGGGACCGTTTTCACTGGATCGTCGGATACTGAGGGGTGACCTTATAAAGGTTTATAAAATCATGAGGGGCATGGATAGGATAAGTAGACAAAGTATTTTCCCTGGGGTAGGGGAGGGTAAGTCGGAGTAGAATAGGTTAGGATATCTGGTCGGTATGGACGAGTTGGACTGAAGGGTCTGTTTCTGTGCTGTACATCTCAGTGACTTTATGACTGTAAACCCAAAGACAGACCAATAAAAGCAAGCATCACATAGCACCAGAATGCAGAATTATGTTAACAACAGAAACGTAAGTGCACTCTACCTGAATGCATGCAGCATTTGCAACAAAGTAGATGAGTTGAAGGACCAAAGACAGGTAACTGGGATGATTTAATTGCCGTTATGGAGATGTGGTTGCAGGGTGACCAGGACAGTGAAATGATATTCAGGCATATTCATCATTTAAGAAGGAAAGGTAAAAGGGAAAAGAAGTGTCTGGCAGTGCTCTTAACAAGGAATAAAATCAGTAATTAGTAAGAGACAATCTTCAACTAAAGGTTCAAGATGTAGAATGTGTGGGAGGAGCTAAGAAACAGCAAGGACATCAAACTTGATGGTAATTGGTTATAAACCATCAAACTGTAATGATTATTGGTAGGTATGGTTTATGCCAGGAAATCAGAGTAGCATATAATATGGGTAATACGGTAATAATGGGTAACTTCAATTTACATATAGACTGACTGGACCTAATTAGCACTAATTCTAAGGTGGTGAATTCCTGGAGTGTATATGCTATGAATTTCATGAGCAGTATGTTGAAGAACCAATTAAGGTTTGAGCTATTTTACATTCAGTATTATATAACAAAGAAAACTAATTAACAAGCTAGCTGTAAAAGAGTCATTTGGAAATAGTGACCATAATATGATTGAGTTTTACATTAACTGTGAATGTGATATAATTAATTCTAAAATTATGATTCTAGTTCTGAACAAAGATATATATATGAGGGATAAGCTGGCTAAAGTGGATTGAGATAATATATTAAATGATTGGGTGGAAGATAGGCAATGTCTCGTATTTAAAGAAATATTACATGGTCTACCTTCACCTCAGAGACCATGAAAAACATTAAAGTGAATCAATCGTGGTTAACAAAATAAATTAAAGATTGCATTAAATGAAGTGAAGAAATACTGGGAACCAAGGGACTTTAGAAAATGGAACTGAAAGCAGTTATTATAAATAACAAAGTAATACTTAAAATATTCATTGGATTGATGATTGAAAAATCCCCTGGACCAGATGAGCTACGTCACACAGTACTGAATGAGGTGGCTGTAGTATGCATTGGTGATCTTTCAAAACCTTATAGAGTTGAGAAAGTTTCCTACAGATTGGATAATAGGAAATGTAACCCTCCCAATTAAGAAGGGAGGGCGAGAGAAAACAGAGAATGACAATTAGCTTGATGTCAGTGGTCAAGCAAATCTTAGAAACTACTAGAGAGGATGTGATAGGTCTACACTGAGAAAATAATATGATTAGGCAAAGTCAGCAAATGTTTGACAAATCTGCTGTAGAGTTTTTTGAGGATGTTACTTGTAGCATGTGGTGTATTTGGATTTTCAAAACACTTTGAATAAGTCCTTCACAGGAGATTAGTAAACATAACTGGAGGATATGGGTATGGGGTAACACATTGGTGCGGATTGAGAATTGGTTAACAGACAATACAGAGGGAAGGGATAAAGGGTCATTCTGAGGATGGCAGACTGTTACTAGTGGGGTGCCACAAGGACCAGTGATGGGAACACAATCAACGTAAACTATTTTGATGCGAGCACCAAATGTAATATTTCCAAATACGCTGATGATACAAATCTAGATGGAAATATAAATTGTGGGAAGGATGCACAGAGACATTAAGGGAACTTGGGCAGGCTAAGGAAATGAGCTAGATTATGGCAGATGAAATATAATGTGAGTAAGTGTGGTTATTCATTTTTGTAGAAAAGTAATGAAGATAGACTATTTTTCAGTGGTGGGAGGTCGGGAAGTGTTGATGTCCAAAGGAACTTGGATGTTCATTATTCACTAAACACAAACATGCAGATGTAGCAAACAAATAGGAAGGCAAATGGTATGTTCAATGAAAGGGGATATGAGTACACAAATAAAGAGGTCTTGCTGCAATTGTATTGAGCCTTAATGAGACCACACCTGAAATATTATTTACAGATCAGGTCTCCTTCTCTAAGGAAGGGCATACTTGCCACAGAGTGCAACAATGCTTTATCACACAAATCTCTGGAATGGTATAATTCTTAAGAAAGAATGAGGAAACTGGGCCTGCATTCTCTAGAGTTTCAAAGGTTTCATTGAAACTTACAAAATTCTTATGGGGGTGACAGAGTAGGTGTTTATAGAAATATGCCCTCCCCCTCCACTTGTCAATCTAGAACCAGCCTCAGAATGAGAAGAAGGCCATTTAAGATTGAGATGAGGAGGAAGTCTTATTCACAGGGTGGTGGGGATGTGGAATTCTTTACCCTAAAGATTTTAGGAAGATTAGTCATTGAGCATGCTCGAGATAGATAGCTGGATACTAATGATATGGAGGAATATGGGGACAGTGAGGAAAACTGACATTAGGTAAATAACCAGCAGGGATCTGTTTGCATGTGAGGGGGTCGGGCTTGATGGGCAGAATGATCTCCTGCGCCGATTTCCTATGTTGTTACGAAAGAGGAGGAACGGTAGATGGAGGGTGATGGAGGAGGAGGGGGCAGAGGAGGTAATGGGGAAGCTGAAGGGGGGGGGGGGGGGGGAGTGGGAAAAGGACAGGAAGGTGGAGGGGGATACATAGAAATGAGGCATAGAGGGAAACGGGAAGAGAAGAGACAGAGAGCTAACGCTCAGCACTGATAGGGTGCTGCAAGCGAGGACAGGTATCCTTCCTGAGCTGCACTGAGGAGGAGAGACTCGTCGGAAGGCAGTCCGCATCTTATCTCTTTGCTTCAAATATTGCTTTGCAAACACGATAGAAAAGCAGGGAGAAAGATCACAACAATTAATAAACGAGAGAGAGAGAGAGAAAATGTCTTTTTGTTTTCTTTCATTACTCACCCGGGTCGAAATGAGAGCTGAAAGCCAGGCTAGGATTGCAGAGTCCTGAGCATAAGAGAAGCCAAACAAGCCTCAGATGCAAGCTCCTCCACATGGTTATTATTAAGAGAAATGATATATTTTAAAGAAAACAAAAACAGTGCCTGATAAGAGAGGAAAAAAAATTAACTTGATGATAAACAAATTTCTGACAGCAATTGATGAATGTGTGATTTTTGTTGTTGCTGTTCTCTGTTGCAGCCGTGGCTGAAGTTACTGCCTAGCTGCCTAGTGAATGGCTGAGGAACAGTGTCTCCTGTCTCCCCTGGACAAAGCTGGTGTCCTCCCGCTGCCCGAACTCCATCCTCGCGGCTCGCTGGCAGCTAGCGATGCAGAGGTGGGCCGGCGGCGCGCACTCCCCACACAGTGCGGGCTCCCGCGGGCACGCAGCGCCATCTTCTCGTCGTCGGCGCGCGCACGGGGAGCGCGCTCATTCCACCCCCCCCCCCCCCTCCCCTCTCTGTCTGTGCACCCACCGTGCACCTGCTCAGGTATTAAACTAGACACCCCCCAATGCCTCACTGAATAGCGCCAATCTGATTTGTGTTTATCATTAATGAGGTGGAAATAACATTTGCAGTTTCCTGAGCATCTATTTGTGTGTGTGTGGATTCTGGGATGGGGAGCTCTCAGCTACAGGCCACCAATAATGGTCACCAAATTATCAATTGGAAAAATATATGCCTTTGCCCAGAGGTTTCATCATCTTCCAATAAAACTGAATAGTGTGTGTGCCAACATAGCCTTATCAGACTATAGGGCTGCTCTCTAAGGCCGTCAACATCATCAAAGACCCATTGCACCCCTGGTAAAGATCTTCTACAACCTCCTCCATCAGGCAGAAGATACAGATGCCTGAACGCACACACCAGCAGGTTCAAGAACAACTTCTTCCTGCCCATTATTAGACTGATGAATGGATTTTGTATTTTATGTTTAATGCTGACCTTGCCAATGTTGATCTCGCCTAGCGCACGCCCTGTGCCATGTAACCTATATGCCTCTGTCTAAGCCATTTTACAACCCCTGATCTGTACAACTTTGCTTACTATGATCTACCTGTACTGCTTCCAAACAAAGCTTTTCACTGTCCTTTGGCACATGTGACAATAAATCAATCAGTCTTCAGAGAGAGAGAGATAACTGGTGGTGATTTAACCCGAGGGCGACCATACCGTAAGAGCAGAAATCAGGCCTTTCAGCCCATCAACTTTGCTCCACCATTCAATCATGGCTGATAAGTTTCTCAACCTCATTCTGTGGCAAGGGGAGAGGTTGAGAAGAAGAATCATTCATGGTAACCTCTGCTGGTGATGGGAATTGGACCGACGCTGTTGGCATCACTGCTTCACAAGCCAAGAGTCCTGCCAACTGAGCTATACCGCCCCCCCAAAACCAAGTAATATAAATGTCCAGCATGGAGTGGTTGGCCTTTTTCTCTGCTATGCATCCAAAGTAATCTCATTCATGTGGAGTAACAGGCACTGCCATCCCATCATTGGATTGGCTCTCCATTCCAGCATATCAGCCAGAGCAATATCCTGTGCCAAGAATTCACCAGCTTTTGGATCAGACATTAAACCTGAAAACATGCCCAGTTGGATGGGCATAAACTATCTCCGTGGTTTTATTTGGGTTTGAGCAGGTGGGCATCAGGGGTCCCTGCCCACTAAACGGAGAATGCTGGAGAAACTCAGCAGATCTGGCAGCATCTGTGGAGAGAGAAAATCAGAGTTAACAACTTAAATCCATGATGATTCTTTGATTTTCAGAAGTTACGAATTTTTAACTAATGGGTTGATTCTACTTTCTGGGTTTTTTTCCCTTCCAACACTCCACAAACAAAACAATCAGCACATGGAAGCTGGTCCTGGCAGTTTTATAATGACCCTTAATGATCAAGAAGTGCTGAGCGCTTGACAGATACCAATGCATACCTGCTCACAACAGTGTCTGAACTGCACCATTTTGTGATTTTGCAAGGGATCCCATTGCCCAGTTAAATGCTTTGTTCCGAAGAGAAAGAGTCAATCAGACCTGCCAAGCCTTTCAGCGTGACAGTCCACAGGTCTGAGATATCATTTTTATAAATTAATTGTGAGGTCCCTCTATTTTGGTACAAAATTCTAACTTCCATGGACATTTCTCACTGTCAAAAATAAACAGTTCTTTGCACTTGTGATATGCGTCACACTTTTACATCAGAAATGTTACTTCTCACACTTCCCTGATACTTTCACCTCTCTTTTTTTAATAGACATTTAACTGTTTGGGTTGCAAACTGGTGAGGCAGATCAACTATCTGGTACAAAGCCTGGCCTGATTTTAATACAAATGGTAACAGTGAAAATTGCGCACCCTATAGAGTCTTATATATTTCCAGTGACCAACAGTGACAACTTGCATTGATGTAGCACCTTCAGTGAACCATCACAGGGCACTTCATCAGAGTGTTGTCTAGCAAACTTTAACACTGAGCCGTATAAGGATATATTAAGAAAGGTGACCAGAATATGGTCAATGATGTAGGTTTTAGAGACCATCTTAAGAAAAGGATAGAAAACCAAACAATGGAGAGGTTCAGGGACAGAATTCCAGAGCTTAAGTTGCTGAAGGCAGAACAAGCAATCTTGGGGTGAATCAAATAAGGAGTTTCAGGAATTTGCCAGGGAATTTAATCCCCACTCTGTTCACTCCAGTGGGTGTGCTATCTATGTTGTTCCACGATAAACTATGTGGAATTGGTTGAATTGGTCAAACTGATTTTATTTTGAACCTGTGTTATTGGGAGTGGGAGGAGATGTAAATATATAAAGGTTTAGCTGGCTAGTTTTGAATTCAGGTTGAAGCAGTATTAGCTCCACATAATTCTTAAGCCCATAACATTTCTTGCATAAAGAAAAGTCAGTATCTGTCTCTCCATTGCAAATATTGCCAGGCTCTGATAGACTGCAGCACACTCAGTGGGGATGCAGTCCATGCCTGTAAACTTTATATTTCTATTCAGTACAGTGATATATATCAACTTGTATCTTCAAATGCTTTTGAGCAGCAATGTTTAGATATGCTGGGGAGAGAAGTGTATAACTGTGGATCTCTGACAGAGATTAATCACAAAAAAATTATCTCAAAGTAAATAAAGTTTTACATTTATGAAGGACCTCTCAGAAGTCTCACAGAGTATTTGCATGCAACAGAACACCTTGCAATGCACTGATGGTTACGAGCTGGGCAAGTGTACTTTGCACAAATCAAGATACTACAAGCTGCAAAGAGACAAGTGATCATTTACTCTGTTTTTAGTGCTACTGATTAAGAGAGAACAGTTGACCAAGACGCTAGGAGAACATTTAGCTCATTCTCATTTAGGAAAAGAGAAAGTCTTGCATTCCACAAGCATCTTTCATGTTTACAGGGCATCTCAAAGTCCTTTCTAGTCCATTAAGCACTTTTTAAAATGTAGTCATTACTGTTATGAAGGAAATCTGGCTGCCAATTTATTTACAACAAGCATGCAAATAATCAGATAATCCATTTTTGTGAATTTGATTCAGAGATAAATATCAGAGAGGATTCTAACTCTCTCCAATCTTTCTTAACATTGAACTTTGGGATCATTCGCATCTATCGAAGAAGACAGGTCAGGGCATTTATTTAACATCTCACCCAAAAGCCTGCCTATCCCAAACAGTTCAGCAATCTCTCAGTACTACATTGGAGGATCAGCCAGGGTAGATTTTGAGGGTCAAGTTCTGGAGAGGAACTTGAGTCCACAAACTTATGATTCAGAGGAAAGGGCAACACTAACTGATGACTAATGGGCTGAAACTGGGAACTAAGACTATGAACATTCGTCTCGTCAATCTGAATCAAGAGGACCAAACCATCATTTCCAAACCAGTCCAAAGCCCTGATATGAAAGATATAAGATCCAGCACAGATGCTGGAACATCTGTCGAATGACACACCTGAATGATTGCATTTTTAATATTCATCCAGCCCTTCACTGCACTGTTCTTCCAGATTATTTGCTCAAATCTTTAATATTCCTAATTTAGGTAAATACATGTTACCACCTCCCTCAAACAAAAACCTAAGGTAGTCAAAAAGACAGCAGATTCATTCTTCGTCCTTCTTCACTCTTTTTACCCTATCTCTTGTGGCTTTGTTATATTTATAGTCCATCATTCATCCCATTCTATTTTATTCAATCTTTGCAATGTATTATTTTCATCAGCCAAAACATAAATCCTGCTAGATTTGATATAAATCTACACTGAACTATTGTAACATCAGTTTGCAAACATTAATTTGACTCATGAACATGTTATAAGATTAACCACGCAGCCCTATAAATTAGGTCAGCCATCACCTCCAAAACTTGTGAATGAAATATTAAAAATAAGGACATCAAACGTTCATTCCTATCATTCGCCAAAGCAATACAGGATGGACTAGGCTTGGGAAACTTGTACTGTGGATGTGTCAAGTCTCACTTTTTACTAAACATGCCTTTAAAGATTAGAAAATCATGGATTGTGGAACTGAATTCCTGATTTGCCTATGAGTTGGACAGGACTTCCCATCAACAATAAAGGTCTGTAAAATTTGTCTCTGCAAGTTGAAAAATCTGCTCCTTTTGGGATAGTGATGAGGTTGTTAACTTGGGTTTTTACAGCACCATGATTTATGTATGTTTACAGATAAACCAACACAGAAAAGCAGGCTATCTACTGATTACCTCGGTGTTTTCTACAAAAGTCAGAGTGCAAGATTTATCCACATTACAATTATGATGACACTACAAACTATGTCACTGTCAGCCAAGTGTTTTGGGATGTCCTAGTGTCATGAAGGGCATAAATAAATGCAAGGGTTTTTGGTTGAATTTGACAAACAGCATTCTTATACTGTATATACAGCTCCATGTGTTTAAATTGATTGGTGTCCTTCCTCATCTAAGGATGGGGGTGCGGACGGGGGGATCTGATTGAAACATACACAATAATAAACGGCCTGGACAGAGTGAATGTTGGGAAGATGTTTCCATTGTCAGGAGAGACAAAGACCTGAGGGCACAACCTTAGAGTAAAGGGAGAACCCTTTAGAATGGAGATAAGGAGAAACTTCTTTAGCCAGAAGGCTGTGGAGGCCAGGTCATTGAGTATACTTGAAACAGTGGTAGATAGGTTCTTGATTGCCAAGAGGATCAAAGGCTGTGGGGAGAAAGTGGGAAAATGAGGTTGAAAACCTATTGGCCCTGATTGAAAGGTGAAGCAGACTCACTGGGCTGAGTGGCCTAATTTCTGCTCCTATGTCTTATGGTCTTGCTATATTCATCAATGAATCCCAATCAATATTCAGCCCATGTTGCAAGCACTCTTGGTTTTCATATTAAGTGTGGCCCATGTAGTAAAATCTTTGTGTATTTCATACAAAATTTCTGCTAAGTTAACTGACCCTGCAACAAAAATGGTTTTAGAGTTGGCATGTTCACTGGTAGATTGAATAATCAAGTATGATCAACCTAACAAGCTCCAATTCTAAATTAATGTCAAGCAATGAAGAGTGCTTTCTGCTCATTATCAACAATATTTAATTCTGAAACTATCAGTGGCTATGCATGCCATCTGGTATATCACTTCAGAGGAGTAAACCAAATTAAATCTCTTGACTTAACTATTTATTTTAGTTATGATGAACTATCTGCCACAGTTATTGATTGAAACTCAAAAACAGACATCTGGAAGATAAAGCTAAGTATTAAATTAAAATGAGCAATCTGGAAACTGCTGAAAGGAAGCTTAAAGAGAAAGGCTGAATTATTTAGTCATGTCAATCATTTGATGTGTTGCTGTCTTGGAAAACTCAGACCTGTGTTCAATGTTATAATGTATGTACATTTTAGAATTTCTTACCACTTTTAGTGAAATCAGATGATGTTTATGTGTTCTCAAATTCAAAGAACCAGAATCATGCCAGGGATGGTTTTATTTAGGATTGATAGGAGCATTTATTTCTCGGGATTTTATTGAGCAATAACAGAGCATAACTTGTACATTTTCTCAGACACTAATCTTCTGTAAAATTTTATTATTAAGTCTAGGAATGATAATATATGCTAAACCATGGCAAGTGCCTGGCAGATTATCAATTCATTCTGCAAAATGTTTGTTGCTATTTAGATCATTCTGTTGATTACCCCAATGAGTGGTATAATCTTTGAAGAATGAAGTTCAGCTCATTAACAATGGTCCTGAGTTTCAATCTCTTGTAGTTTGCCATTTTTGATCTGGGAATGATCATTTACAGTGCTAATAAAGTGCGGCAGGATGTCATTTTGAAAATATAATCCATTTAACATCCATTTAATCAGAGTTTCCCATAAGAAAATAAGATGTACTATAACAATTAGCAGAAAAAGTGCTGAAATCAAAGGAAGTTAACCTCACAAAGCAATTTTCTCAGTGTCCTTAAAATAGTACTTTGCAGAAAGATTTGAGTGAAGTACTTGCATTTTTGACAAACCACACTTTTCCAATTATACAGCTTCTGTTCTTTGGGTGTAAAAGTTTTTATTTGTTTATCTTCCATGAGTGTTCAAATCAAGGAGTGGAAATGAACACTGCTTTTTGCAGACAGCAACGGTCTTAACGAATCTTGTTTAAAGACTGTGTTTTGGGAGGAAATCTGCCATTGTTGCGTTGAGAAAATAGTACTAGCCTTGCCATTTGAGTAGTTCAAGATGTGGTGCTGAAGGACCTTCTCTGTTGTTGCAGAGAATCCCAGGAGACCAATCAAAGATGAAACAGTTGTGTTTTCTCATCAAAGTAGTAAATGAATTGAAGATCTTCCTGTTAACACAATCTTCATGCTCTTCACCAGCTTCTTGTGCCACAGAGTTAAGGAGCGCTGTTGAAATAAACTCAGTGAATTGCTACAGTTTCAAAATGATCAATGTACTCATGACAAATTTTTATTCCTGAGTACAGCTCAGTGAGCAAACTGCTGGAAACAATGGCAGGTGATGACAGGACAAACGTAGGAGAGTGCAGCAGGTTGACATCGCAGGGAAGTAGACTGGGAGGAGTGTGCAGCAGGTCAGTATCACTGTATAACAGACTGGGAGAGTGTTCAGTAGGTCAGTATTGCTGTGCAACAGACTGGGAGTAGTGTTCAGCAGGTCAGTATCGCTGTGTAAGAGACTGGGAGGAGTGTGCAGCAGGTCAGTATCACTGTATAACAGACTGGGAGAGTGTTCAGCAGGTCAGTATTGCTGTGCAACAGACTGGGAGGAGTGTTCAGCAGGTCAGTATCACTGTGGAACAGACTGGGAGTAGTGTTCAGCAGGTCAGTATCACTGTGTAACAGACTGGGAGGAATGTGCAGCAGGTCATTATCGCTGTGTAACAGACTGAGAGGAGTGTGCAGCAGGTCAGTGTCGCTGTGGAACAGACTGGGAGGAGTGTGCATCAGGTCAGTATCACTATGGAACAGACTGGGAGGAGTGTGCAGCCGGTCAGTATCACTGTGTAACAGACTGGGAGGAGTGTGCAGCCGGTCAGTGTCACTGTGGAACAGACTGGGAGGAGTGTGCAGCAGGTCAGTGTCACTGTGTAACAGACTGGGAGGAGTGTGCAGCAGGTCAATATCACTGTGTAACAGACTGAGAGGAGTGTGCAGCAGGTCAGTATCACTAACAGACAGAGGTGTGTGTACAGCTGGTCAGTATCGCTGTGGAACAGACTGGGAGGGGTTTTCAGCTGGTCAGCATCACTGTGCAGAAGACTGGGAGGAGTCTGCAGCAGGTCGGTATTGCTCTGTAATAGACTGGGAGGAGTGATCAGGTCAGTATCGCTGTGTAACAGACTGAGAGGAGTGTGCAGCAGGTCAGTGTCACTGTGTAACAGACCGGGAGGAGTGTGCAGCAGGTCAGTATCACTGTGTAACAGACTGGGAGGAGTGTGCAGCAGGTCAGTATCACTGTGTAACAGACTGGGAGGAGTGTGCAGCAGGTCAGTGTCACTGTGGAACAGACTGGGAGGAGTGTGCAGCAGGTCAGTGTCACTGTGTAACAGACTGGGAGGAGTGTGCAGCAGGTCAATATCACTGTGTAACAGACTGAGAGGAGTGTGCAGCAGGTCAGTATCACTGTGTAACAGACTGGGAGGAGTGTGCAGCAGGTCAGTGTCACTGTATAACAGACTGAGAGGAGTGTGCAGCAGGTCAGTGTCACTGTGTAACAGACTGGGAGGAGTGTGCAGCAGGTCAGTATCACTGTGTAACAGACTGAGAGGAGTGTGCAGCAGGTCAGTGTCACTGTGTAACAGACTGGGAGGAGTGTGCAGCAGGTCAGTATCACTGTGTAACAGACTGAGAGGAGTGTGCAGCAGGTCAGTATCACTGTGTAACAGACTGGGAGGAGTGTGCAGCAGGTCAGCGTCGCTGTGGAACAGACTGGGAGTAGTGTGCAGCAGGTCAGTGTCACTGTATAACAGACTGAGAGGAGTGTGCAGCAGGTCAGTATCACTGTGTAACAGACTGGGAGGAGTGTGCAGCAGGTCAGTGTCACTGTATAACAGACTGAGAGGAGTGTGCAGCAGGTCAGTATCACTGTGTAACAGACTGGGAGGAGTGCGCAGCAGGTCAGTATCACTGTATAACAGACTGGGAGCAGTGTGCAGCAGGTCAGTGTCACTGTGGAACAGACTGGGAGGAGTGTGCAGCAGGTCAGTATCGCTGTGTAACAGACTGGGAGGAGTGTGCAGCAGGTCAGTATCGCTGTGTAACAGACTGGGTGGAGTGTGCAGCAGGTCAGTGTCACTGTATAACAGACTGGGAGGAGTGTGCAGCAGGTCAGTATCGCTGTGTAACAGACTGGGAGGAGTGTACAGCAGGTCAGTGTCACTGTGTAACAGACTGGGAGGAGTGTACAGCAGGTCAGTGTCACTGTGTAACAGACTGGGAGGAGTGTGCAGCAGGTCAGTGTCACTGTGTAACAGACTGGGAGGAGTGTGCAGCAGGTCAGTGTCACTGTGTAACAGACTGGGAGGAGTGTGCAGCAGGTCAGTATCACTGTGGAACAGACTGGGAGGAGAGGGCAGCAGGTCAGTGTCACTGTGTAACAGACTGAGAGGAGTGTGCAGCAGGTCAGTGTCACTGTGTAACAGACAGAGAGGAGTGTGCAGCAGGTCAGTGTCACTGTGTAACAGACTGGGAGGAGTGTGCAGCAGGTCAGTATCGCTGTGTAACAGACTGGGAGGAGTGTGCAGCAGGTCAGTATCACTGTGTAACAGACTGGGAGGAGTGTGCAGCAGGTCAGTATCACTGTGGAACAGACTGGGAGGAGAGTGCAGCAGGTCAGTATCACTGTGTAACAGACTGGGAGGAGTGTGCAGCAGGTCAGTATCGCTGTGTAACAGACTGGGAGCAGTGTGCAGTGGGTCAGTGTCACTGTGTAACAGACTGGGAGGAGTGTGCAGCAGGTCAGTGTCACTGTGTAACAGACTGAGAGGAGTGTACAGCAGGTCAGTGTCACTGTATAACAGACTGGGAGGAGTGTGCAGCAGGTCAGTATCGCTGTGTAACAGACTGGGAGCAGTGTGCAGTGGGTCAGTGTCACTGTGTAACAGACTGGGAGGAGTGTGCAGCAGGTCAGTGTCACTGTGTAACAGACTGGGAGGAGTGTGCAGCAGGTCAGTGTCACTGTGTAACAGACTGGGAGGAGTGTGCAGCAGGTCAGTGTCACTGTGTAACAGACTGGGAGGAGTGTGCAGCAGGTCAATATCACTGTGGAACAGACTGGGAGGAGTGTGCAGCAGGTCAGTATCGCTGTGTAACAGACTGGGAGGAGTGTGCAGCAGGTCAGTGTCGCTGTGTAATAGACTGGGAGGAGTGTGCAGCAGGTCAGTGTCACTGTGTAACAGACTGGGAGGAGTGTGCAGCCGGTCAGTATCGCTGTGTAATAGACTGGGAGGAGTGTGCAGCAGGTCAGTGTCACTGTGTAACAGACTGGGAGGAGTGTGCAGCAGGTCAGTGTCGCTGTGTAACAGACTGGGAGGAGAGTGCAGCAGGTCAGTGTCACTGTATAACAGACTGAGAGGAGTGTGCAGCAGGTCAGTATCACTGTGTAACAGACTGGGAGGAGTGTGCAGCAGGTCAGTGTCACTGTATAACAGACTGAGAGGAGTGTGCAGCAGGTCAGTGTCACTGTATAACAGACTGAGAGGAGTGTGCAGCAGGTCAGTATCACTGTGTAACAGACTGGGAGGAGTGTGCAGCAGGTCAGTGTCACTGTATAACAGACTGAGAGGAGTGTGCAGCAGGTCAGTATCACTGTGTAACAGACTGGGAGGAGAGTGCAGCAGGTCAGTGTCACTGTGTAACAGACTGGGAGCAGTGTGCAGCAGGTCAGTGTCGCTGTGGAACAGACTGGGAGGACTGTGCAGCAGGTCAGTATCACTGTGTAACAGACTGGGAGGAGTGTGCAGCAGGTCAGTATCACTGTGTAACAGACTGGGAGGAGTGTACAGCAGGTCAGTGTCACTGTGTAACAGACTGGGAGGAGTGTGCAATGGGTCAGTGTCACTGTGGAACAGACTGGGAGGAGTGTGCAGCAGGTCAGTGTCACTGTGTAACAGACTGGGAGGAGTGTGCAGCAGGTCAGTGTCACTGTGTAACAGACTGGGAGGAATGTGCAGCAGGTCAGTATCACTGTGTAACAGACTGGGAGGAGTGTGCAGCAGGTCAATATCACTGTGTAACAGACTGGGAGGAGTGTGCAGCAGGTCAGTATCACTGTATAACAGACTGGGAGCAGTGTGCAGCAGGTCAGTGTCGCTGTGGAACAGACTGGGAGGACTGTGCAGCAGGTCAGTGTCGCTGTGGAACAGACTGGGAGGAGTGTGCAGCAGGTCAATATCACTGTGTAACAGACTGGGAGGAGTGTGCAGCAGGTCAGTGTCACTGTATAACAGACTGAGAGGAGTGTGCAGCAGGTCAGTATCACTGTGTAACAGACTGGGAGGAGAGTGCAGCAGGTCAGTGTCACTGTGGAACAGTCTGAGTGGAGTGTGCAGCAGGTCAGTATCACTGTGTAACAGACTGGGAGCAGTGTGCAGCAGGTCAGTGTCGCTGTGGAACAGACTGGGAGGAGTGTGCAGTGGGTCAGTGTCACTGTGTAACAGACTGGGAGGAGTGTGCAGCAGGTCAGTGTCACTGTGTAACAGACTGGGAGGAGTGTGCAGCAGGTCAGTGTCACTGTGGAACAGACTGGGAGGAGTGTGCAGCAGGTCAGCGTCACTGTGTAACAGACTGGGAGGAGTGTGCAGTGGGTCAGTGTCACTATGGAACAGACTGGGAGGAGTGTACAGCAGGTCAGTGTCACTGTATAACAGACTGAGAGGAGTGTGCAGCAGGTCAGTATCACTGTGTAACAGACTGAGAGGAGTGTGCAGCAGGTCAGTATCACTGTATAACAGACTGAGAGGAGTGTGCAGCAGGTCAGTGTCGCTGTGTAACAGACTGGGAGGAGTGTGCAGCAGGTCAGTGTCACTGTGGAACAGACTGGGAGGAGTGTGCAGCAGGTCAGTGTCACTGTGTAACAGACTGGGAGGAGTGTGCAGCAGGTCAGTGTCACTGTGTAACAGACTGGGAGGAGTGTGCAGCAGGTCAGTGTCACTGTGTAACAGACTGGGAGGAGTGTGCAGCAGGTCAGTGTCGCTGTGTAACAGACTGGGAGGAGTGTGCAGCAGGTCAGTGTCACTGTGTAACAGACTGGGAGGAGTGTGCAGTGGGTCAGTGTCACTATGGAACAGACTGGGAGGAGTGTGCAGCAGGTCAGTGTCACTGTATAACAGACTGAGAGGAGTGTGCAGCAGGTCAGTATCACTGTGTAACAGACAGAGAGGAGTGTGCAGCAGGTCAGTATCACTGTGTAACAGACTGGGAGGAGTGTACAGCAGGTAATTATCACTGTGGAACAGACTGGGAGGAGTGTGCAGCAGGTCAGTATCACTGTGTAACAGACTGGGAGGAGTGTGCAGCAGGTCAGTGTCACTGTATAACAGACTGAGAGGAGTGTGCAGCAGGTCAGTGTCGCTGTGTTACAGACTGGGAGGAGTGTGCAGCAGGTCAGTGTCACTGTGGAACAGACTGGGAGGAGTGTGCAGCAGGTCAGTGCCACTGTGTAACAGACTGGGAGGAGTGTGCAGCAGGTCAGTATCACTGTGTAACAGACTGGGAGGAGTGTGCTGCAGGTCAGTGTCACTGTGTAACAGACTGGGAGGAGTGTGCAGCAGGTCAGTATCGCTGTGTAACAGACTGGGAGGAGTGTGCAGCAGGTCAGTGTCACTGTGTAACAGACTGGGAGGAGTGTGCAGCAGGTCAGTGTCACTGTGTAACAGACTGAGAGGAGTGTGCAGCAGGTCAGTGTCACTGTGTAACAGACTGGGAGGAGTGTGCAGCAGGTCAGTGTCACTGTGGAACAGACTGGGAGGAGTGTGCAGCAGGTCAGTGTCACTGTGTAACAGACTGGGAGGAGTGTGCAGCAGGTCAATATCACTGTGTAACAGACCGGGGGGAGTGTGCAGCAGGTCAGTGTCACTGTGTAACAGACTGGGAGGAGTGTGCAGCAGGTCAGTATCGCTGTGTAACAGACTGAGAGGAGTGTGCAGCAGGTCAGTGTCACTGTGTAACAGACTGGGAGCAGTGTGCAGTAGGTCAGTATCACTGTGTAACAGACTGGGAGGAGTGTGCAGCAGGTCAGTGTCACTATGGAACAGACTGGGAGGAGTGTGCAGCAGGTCAGTATCACTGTATAACAGACTGGGAGGAGTGTGCAGCAGGTCATCTTGCAGCCTCAGGAAAGGCTGGAATGGGTGACCATCAGTGAGAAGACGGGAGGCAGGAGGCAGACAGCAAAGTCCAGAGTGCATCGCAAGCAAGAGCAGTTATTCTGTGTTAGAAGTGATGGTTCCTCTGGGGAGTGTAACCATAGCCTGGCTTCATAAGAGGATGCAGGAAGACAGGAAGAGCTATCGTGGTCAGAGACTCAATAGTGAGAGGTACAGACAGCATTTTCGTCGCCACAGACCTAACTCCAGGACAGTGCATTGCCTGCAGGGTGCCAGGGTCAGAGAAATTTGAAGGGGTAGGGTGTACAAAGAGATCCCTGATAGTGACAAATGTAGATAAAAAGAGAGATGAACTCCAAGAGTTTAGGGAGCTATGTAGCAAGTTGAAAAGTAGAACCTCACAGGTTATAATCTCTGGATTATTCCCAATGCCGTGTGTCCGTGAGTATAGAAATAGGCAGGTAGAGTAGATGAATGTGTAGCTGAAGAGTTAAAGCAGGAGGAAGTACTTTAGATTCCTGGATCACTGGGTCCATTTCTGGGGAAAGTGGGACCTGTGGAAATCTGTCGATGGTGTTGTTAGTGCAGTTCGTGGGGATTTAATCTAATTTGGCAGGGGAATGGGCTACATTGTGGAGAGATCATGGTAAATAATGCCCAGGTAAATGGATAAGAAAAGCCTCGTCAGCCTGGTAGACCAAGCAAATATAATAAAGTTAAGTCACGGGAGCTCAGCAAGGCTGGATGGCAACTATTTTAATGCAAGGGTTATTGAGTTGATGTTCTGATTAACACATTTGAATATGACATCGTTGCTATCAGAGAGACATGGTTGCTGAGAGGGACAGGACTGCCAGCTCACTATTCCACGGTATAGAATCTTCAGTCGAGACAACAAGTGATGTTAAGAGAACATAACAGCGCATTACAGGCCCTTCGGCCCTCTATGTTGCACTGACCTGTGAAACCAATTTGAAGCCCATCTACCCTACATTATTCCGTTCTCATCCATAAGCCAACCAATGACCATTTAAATGCCCTTAAAGTTGGCGAGTCTATTACTTTTGCAGGCAGTGCATTCCATGCGCCTACTAGTCTTGAGTAAAGAAATTACTTCTGACATCTATCCTATATCTCAACGTGGTGTTGTAATATTCATCAAAATGTCAAGAACTGCAAGAAGCAAGGATGAGATTTTCAAAAGCTCATCAATTGCGGCCATATGTGTGGAACTTAAAAACAAAAAGGGAGCAATCACATTATTGGAAGTGGACAATCGACCTCCCAACACAACAAAACACAGCCAGGAGGAGTTAATAGGGTAGATATGTAGTCAAAGTTCAGAGAAGTGTAAAAGGGTACAAAGGTGCAGAGAGGGGTAATAATTGTCAGGGATTTCAAATTTCCCGATCCTATTTCCACATAGTGTGAAAGGCTTAGAGGGTGGAATTGAGAAACGGTATTCTGGGGAGCTTTTCAGACTGGTACGTAGAAAGTCCCACAGAGAGGGCGGTGCTGGAACTAAGTTTAGGGAATGAAGATGGGCAGATAGTATCAATAAGTGAGTATTTCGTGATAGTGACCATAAATCAGTAAGATTTAGGATAATCATGGAAAAGGACAAAGACAGACCAGAAATCAAGGTTTTGAAATTGGAGAGGCTGATTTTAATGTAATAAGACAGGATCCGGCTCAAGTTAACAGGGAGCAGGTGCTTGTAGGAAAATCGACACTGCAGCAGTGAGAAGCAAAAGCAAACTCTTTCTGTAAAATTTAAGTGGGACCAAATGTTCCATAGAAATCTGGATATCAAAGAATACTTTTGAATATAAAAACAGGGATGTACTTCTGAGGCTCTCTAAGTGTCTGGATGAGCGTGGTCAGAGGAGATTTACGAGAATGGTCCTAGGAAAGAACAGCACAACATATGAGGAATATTTGAGGACTCTGGGTCTATACTTGATGCAGTTTAGAAGGATGAGGGATGACCTAGGTGAAACTTGCAGAATACTGAATGTTCTGGACAGAGTGAATGTTGGGAAGATGTTTCCATTGGTGGGAGAAACTAGGACCTGAGGGCACAGCCTTAAAGTAAAGGGAAGACCTTTTAGGATGGAGATAAAGAAAGTAGTGAATCTATTCAATTCACTGCCACAGAAGGCTGTGAAGGCCTGGTCATTGAGTATATTTAAGACAGAGATAGATAGGTTTTTGATTGTAAAGAGGATCAAGGGATACTGGGAGAAAGCGGGAGAATGGGGTTGAGAAACTCATCAGCCATGATTGAATGGCTGAGCAGACTATATGGGCTGGATGGCCTAATTTCTGCTCCTATGTTTTATGGTCTATGGCCTTAAGATTGGATAAGGAAATAAAGGGAATCATAGGGTAGATACCAAAGGTTCAGAACACTAGAAGTATACAGAAAATATTACTTAAAAAAGAATGTAGAAAAGCAAAGAGGGGGGCATTAAAATAAAAGAAAATCCAAAAGGCATTTTGTGTTTGAGGCAAGAGGATAACCAGGAATGAGGGGGTCATTCCAGTGGCAAACCAGGAGCTGGAAGATGTGAAGTTTTAAATAAATACTTTACATTTTTATTCACTGTAAAGATGGACATTACAGGGATAGAAAGTAGGGAGGAGGACTGTGATATATTTGAACAAATTACAATTAAGATGGAGGAAGCATTGGTGGTTTCAGCAGACTTAGAATTCAATAAGTTCCCAGGTCCGGATTAGATGTACTCCAGGCTGGTATGGGAGGCACAGGAGTAGTTTTCAGGGACCATGACATTTATTTTTAAATCTTCTCTTGACACAGGCAAGGTACCAGAGGACTGGAGGACAGTCCATGTGGTACCTTATTGTGTTAGGAATAAACTGGGAAACTATAGGACCAAGGATAGTGATTCTAACATCGGTGGTAGAGAAATGATTGGAAAACATTAATTTCATTTCTCAATCTCCAATTGGAGGCACAAGACTTAAGTAAGAATAGTCAGCATACTTTTGTCAGGGGGAGATTGTGTTTGATTTAGTTTTTTTGAGGAGGTGACTAGGTGTGGAGATGAGGGTAGTGCACTCAGCGGGGACTTTGGTAAGGCTTTGGCAAGCTCAGCTTTGGTAGAATGATCAACAAGTTAACAGCCCGTGGGATCCAGGATAATTTGTCAAATTGCATCTAAGATTGGCTTATTGGCTGGAAGTGGACGATGATGGTTAAAGGGTTTTTTTGTGACTGAAGACCTGTGGCCAGTGGTATAATGCAGGGTTCAGTCCCTTGCTACTTGTCGTGTACATTACTGGTGAATGTATAGAGTATGACCAGTAAGTTCAAATATAACGTGAAAATTGGCAGTGTGATATAAGTGAGCAGGACAGCCTTGCACTACAGGACTATATAGAGTGGTTGGTCAGATGGACAACATGATGGCAAATGGAATTTAGTCCTGAAAAGTGTAGGGTGATGCATTTTGGGAGGACCAATGAGGTAAAGCTAGTACATGATGAATGGTAACACCTTCAGAAGTGCAGAGGATAGGCAGGGCATTGGTGTACATGTCCATAAACCTTAGAGGGCAACAGAACAGATGGATAAGGTGGTTAAGAATGAATATGGAATGTAGCCTTTAGTATCAAGGCATTCAATACAAGAACTAGGAGGTTTTGATGGAGCTATATATTAGGTTAGTTAGGCCCCAGCTGGAGTGCTGTGTGCAGGTCTGGGTTGCCAGACTGTAGGAAGGATTTGATTGCACCAGCGAAGGAACAGAGTAAATTCACCTGGCATTTCAGCTACAAAGACTACACAGGATAGGGTGTTTACTGTGGGGGAGAGAAGGCTGAGGGGGGTGGTAGGGGACCTGACTGAGGTGTACAAAATTATAACAGGCATAGATAATGTAGATAGGGTTAAATATTTCCCCTTTGTAGAAGAATCAATAACTAAGAGACACAGATTTAATGATAAAGAGCAGAAAGTCCAGAGAGAATTTAAGGAAATGTTTTTAGTATCTGGAACTCACTTCCTGGAAGGGTGGTAGAGGCAGAAATCATCACAACTTTTAAGAAGCACAATAAGGACTCGGTAAGATGGTGGCAATACTGTGGAACTGCTGTGGACAGCTCTGCCTAACAGCCAAGGCATACTGGTGTTTTTTTTTTGCCATCCCTGGCCAATTTGTGGTGGAATTATTAGTTTAAAACCTTACAGAACACATATTTGTTAATATTTGAGAGTGGGAAGGATGCCAAAGGGAAAAGGATTGAGCAAACAGCAGCAGGGAGGACATTCCCCTGCAGCACCTACCACACCAGAGACTGCTGCAGCAGCAGCCTCTCCTGAACCCCCCCCCCCCCCCCCAACCCGGGGACCTGACATGAACAGGAGATCCAGGGCCTCTGGGAGAGGCTGGAGGAGGTGGAAAGTCGAACAAAGGCTTCTGAAGCTGCGATGGAGTCCTCATCCAGTCAGATCCAGGTGTTGAAGCAAGAGGTGTGGGCCTTGCAAGACCATATCGACAACCTCGAAAATCGAGGTCGATGGATTAATCAGCTTCTTTGAAAGCTGGCTGCCGAAGTTTTTGGGCCTTCACATGGAGTCCACCAGGCTGCAGATTGAAAGGGTGCAGAGCCCCCGCCCAGTTCCTAGTGCACTTCTACTCATTAAGGACAAGCAAAAAGTGAGAGAAGCTTCTAGATTAATGGGAAATGATCCGCAGGCACTGCTGTATTAGGGGTCAAAAATCACATTTTTCCAGGATTTCTCGGCAGCTTTAATTCGAAAGAGGAAGTCCCTCAATGAAGTTAGAGGCTGAGGAACCTGGACATCTCGTACTCCATGAGATGCCCCACAATGCCCCATTTCAGCCGCGAGGACTCGGTTATAGATTTGACTCAGCGGATAAAGCCAGAAACTTTGACACTTTATAAAATAGACGGACTGGCCTGAAGTATGCAGTTAATGTTTGTTCTCTTTTTCCCTCTTTCCCCATGTTTCTCCCTTTTTTTTATTCCTTTTCATTCTCCCTAATGATTTCTTTTTTGGAAAGGGGAGAATAACCTTGGAATAATTTGTTTCTTTTTTTTAAGTAACTGGATTTTCTGATGGGAAATTATGATTTTGAAATTTTGTTTGTTCTGTTTCTCTTTTAGTCAAGTTGGGGTGACATGAAGCCAGGGATGGGTGGAGTGCTCATTCTGACTTTGTCTTTTTTCTGTTGATTTAAGGATCATCTCCTTGTTTTTTTTATTCTGGCCTAAGGCTGGGGCACAGGCCGGGTTTGAAGGAGCTGTGAAGGGGGGAATGGGGGAAATGAGTAGGATGAGTGCCCCCTATCGGCAGGGGAAGAGTCTTCCATTCAAGGTCTTATGGTTGGTTTTCTATGTAGTATTTTGGTAGTAATAGTTGTTTATAATTATGATAGAGTAGTTTTTGTATTTATCGTTCTTTCAACTCTGACTCTTTATTTACTTGTGCTCTGTGCTTTGAAAGCAGGGTTCTCCCTCCCTCCGGGGGTACAAGGGTCTCTGAAAGAGGATATGGCTAAGTGTCTTATTAAATGGTGCACCTGGAACATCAGGGGAAGTCATTTGCCTGTTAAAAGGAAAAAAGTGCTTTCTAGCCTTAGGAGGGAAAGGGTTGATTGCTTTGTTGCAGGAAACCCATCTTGATGGGGAACACCTGAAATTCATCAGGGAGGTTATGACTGGGTATTCTTTTCATCCTTTACTACTAAAAGTAGGGGAGTGGCGGTACTTATTCAGAAAAATCTTCTGTTCACATTATTAGAGCAGGTGAAAGATGAGCAGGGAAAGTTTGATGCTTTTGGAACATGGCACATTATCATGGGGGGGGGGGGAATTTTAATTGTCTTTTGGATCTGACAGTGGACAGGATGCTTTGTGAGCCCCCAACTATTTATTTTGCAGGCCAAGCAGGTGTTTGACTTATGCGAGGAGTTGGGGCTGGTGGATATTTGGAGAGGTCTTCACCCTACCGGTAGGGACTTCACCTTTTTATAAACCCACACAAATGTCACACGAGGATTGACTTCTTTCTGGCTCCCTTGGCCCTTCTGGATTCGATTATGGGTTGTAAAATTGGGAATATAGCTATCTCTGATCACACGGCAGTATATTTGGAGGTTAAGGCCAAGAGTGAAGGGCTAGGTTTGCAGCATTGGCGTTTGCACCCTTTTCTCCTTAAGGTTTCCAAATTTGTGGAATACGTTTTAGAAGGAGTTTCAGGAATTCTCGACTATCAACTCAGGCACGGCTAGTAGTCCACCTATGCTATGGGAGACTGCTAAGGCCTTTGCTAGGGGATTGGCTATTTCCTATTCGGCTATCCAGAAACGACAGATGGAGGAACAGCAGCATCTACTTGAGACACGGTCGAAAGCCACCGAGGTGGCACATTTTGCATGGCCTTCGGGTACTAAGCTACAGCGGATCATGGCCCTCTGGGCTGCCTTGAATTAAATACTGACACAAAATGCAAAGAAAGAATTTGCTTTTGCTAGACAAAAGCTGTTCGAATATGGGATGGGCCAGGGAAGTATTTAATGTACCTGCCTAGGAAAAAAGCGTGCTCCCCAATCCATCACTGCAATCAGAGACAGTGCCTGGGTCCTTACATACGATGCTAAAAAGATTAATGGGGCTTTTCGGAGTTTTTACTCTGAATTGTATTGGTCTGAAGGTTGCGAGGACTGGAGGGCTAAAATGGAGGTCTTTTTTAAGAACCTGGACCTCCCAGGGGTATTCTTGGAACAGGCCCCTCTCCTTAATGCCCCCTTGACAGTTCAGGAAATACAGGAGGCAGCTAGGCAACTTCAGAGTGGGAAAGCGCCTGGCCCTGATGGTATCCCAGGTGAGTTTTATAAGGAGTTTATAGGGATTCTGTCAGGGCCATTGTTGGAGATGTCCAATCACTCCTATATGCATGAACACCTACCACCATCTTTGAGAGAGCTAATATTTCCTTAATTCTTAAGAAGGGGAAGGTCCCTGAGGATTGTGCCTCATACAGGCCCATCTCGCTATTAAATTCAGATTTCAAGATTCTGTCCAAGTTCCTAGCGCTGAGATTGGAAAAGGTGTTGTCCCATGTTGTTAAAGAGGATCAGGCAGGCTTTATAAGGGGCCGTAGGTTCTCTAATAATATTAGGAGGTTGCTGAATATGGTCCAAGTATGTCAGCAACCATCGATTCAGGGTTTGGTGATTTCCTTAGATGCAGAGAAAGCATTCGACTGGGTGGAATGGCTATATCTTTTTTATGTCTTAGAACAGTTTGGGTTGGGTGGACTCTTTTCTAAGTGGGTAGAAGTTTTATATCACCCCCTCTGGCCACAGTCATCACCAACAGGGTGAAGTCTGGGAATTTTAGGATTGGTAGGGGTAATCGGCAAGGTTGCCCCCTCTCACCATTGTTTACATTGGCGATAGAGCTGCTGGCAGAGGCCATTCATCAGAACGTCCACATAACTGCTCCGGAATTGGGATTGAGGGCACATAAGATTACACTGTGTGCGGATGATGTCCTTCTGTTTTTGTCAAACCCGATGACTTCCGTACCCCATTTGACAAAATGTATCAATTCATTTGGGATGTTTTCAGGAAATAAGATTAACTTTGCAAAATCAGAGGCTATGCCTTAGGGCCACCATCAACTTCTAGTACATCCCTAAGGTTCCCCAAAGTTCCCTTTTATGTGATCACGGGCAAGGTCCAATACCTAGGCATTGTTATTACACCCAAGTTTGATCTGTTATTTCGGACTAACTTTGCTCACTTGCTAGACAATATTAGACAAGATCTCCAGAGATGGGAGGCTCTTCCAATTTCATGACTGGGCTAAATATCTCTCATTAAGATGAATGTTCTTCCTCATTTGCTTTATCCCAAGCATATGCTCCCTATAATATTTCCCAGGTCAACACTGCGGAAGATTATGGGATGGTTTGGTTCCTTTGTCAGGCATCGTGGGTGGCCCCTCATCAAACTTACTAAATTTCATTTGCCTCAAGGAGAGGGAGGAATTGATTTCCCAGATATCAGGAAGTATCAATTGAGTTCCCTGCTGTCCTTTGCCTGGGAGGGCTCAACATCCAGCCATATTGAATTTGGATCGTTACCAACCCAATCGCAGACAAAGTGTCCTCTTATTAACCTGTTGTTCTTGGATAAGATGAGGACAGTTACAGACCACTGCCGGAACCCCATTGTCATTAGTACAGGTAAGGCATGGAGTGCGATATGTCAGAGTGAGGGTTGCTTATCCAAGACTTCGCCACTTACGCCTGTAGTTGGCATGCCTGGGTTCCAACCAGGGATGATGGACTCAGGGTTCAAACTATGGGCAGTGAGAGGAATTCTAGTTTGGGAGACTTGTTTGAGGGGAGGTTATGATGTCTTTTGAGGAACTGAGCAGCAAATGTGTGTTGCCCAGCAGAGATCTATTCCGTTTTTTTCAGGTTAGGGATTTCATCCAGAAGAAGACTACACTTCTCACTAAGCCCTATAAGCCCCATACAGAGAGGATGTTGCTATGCTCCACAAGCACCCTTTCGATTAGTGCCCTCTTTTGCCTGCTGGGTGGCAGGACCTGGCAGGATATTAAGCGGTTATGTGGGGTCTGGGAGCAAGAGCTAGGAGTGGAGATCTGTTCTGAAACATGGCAGAACATATGGGAGAATGCTTGAAAGATCTCACTCTGTAATAGGACATGCACTACGCAGTTAAGAGTTCTGCAACAGGGCTCATCTGGCACCAGACCGTCTGGCGAAGTTTAAAAAAGGGGTATCTTCAGTGTGCCTCAAATGTAAAATAAGTTTAGGTACACTTACCCATTGCTTCTGGACATGCCACAGGTTCAGTGTTTATTGGAGAGATAGGGAGGGTATTGAGGACTGAAGTCAAAGTAGACCCAATATCTCTCCTCTTGGGTCTACTGAATTTACCATCTTTAGACAGGCATGGGAAGAAACTATTTCATATTCTTGCATACTGAGCACGGAAGAATATTTTGATGAACTGGATGTCTGAGAACCCGCTGGGCTTGCTGGGATGGCAGAAATTAATTATGGAGCACGTTCCCTTTTACAAACATGGTGCACCACACAACAGACCATTTTTATAAGACATGGCAGCCCTACTTGAGTTATTTGGATATAGACTTGTCAGTTATCTTAACTAGGGTGTTTGTTTAACCAGGATGGTTAGGTTTGTCAAACCCTGGGCCCTGGAGGGGGGGTCTCCTGAGTTAATACAGGTATATACACAATGCTCCCGTTCCTTTGTGTGGGAGCTTTGGGCTGAGCATAGCTGTTCTGTATTTTGTCTTTTTTTTGTTTTTTGTTGCTTTTCTTTTGTTTTGATCTATTAATTATTTACTTATTTATTGTTGTTGCTTTGCAATGTTAGAGTTTGTTTTGTATAATAGGGTAGGTTTGTAGTTATTAGAGAGTAGTTGCATTGTAATTTGTGTTTTTTCTTTTTACTATATTGATTGTTTTTCATCATTTTATATGTTTGTAAAGTTAAAAAAAATTTGCTAATAAATATATTTACAAAAGAAAGAAGCACAATAAACATTTTATTAACCAGCATCTATAGGACCGAGGCAAAAGTGAGAACTGCAGATGCTGGAAACCAGAGTTTAGATTACAGCAATGCTGGAAAAGCACAGCAGGTCAGGCAGCATCCGAGGAGCAGGAAAATCAATGTTTCGGGCAAAAGCCTTCATTGGGAATATTCCTGATGAAGGGCTTTTGCCCCAAACGTCTATTTTCCTGCTCCTCGGATGCTGCCTGACCTGCTGTGCTTTTCCAGCACCACTCTAATCTAAACTCTATGGGACCAAGCATGTGCCAGTTAATCAAATACTCCAGATAATCAAGAGGTCTGCATAATCAATATAAAAACACTCACTGAATGATAGAAATGTAATGCAGGGGATATACCTTTCATGGTTGTACTTAATCACTTCAATAATAATGCAATCTTGCCTTAAATAAAACTTACTAGCCTTCTCTCTCTCACCCTCAACTAACATGGTGGTACATTGCAGTACTTTAGGAGAAATTGACATGAAATTGAATCAACTGTTAATATTTCATGTGGCCATTCCATTGAACAAGTATATTTATATTGAGATAAAGAAATTAAAATATAATATTGGACAGAATAATAGTGAACTTTGCATTTTTGAGGGAAATAATTTTAATCAAGAATGTCATTTCATATGATGCTGTTTAAAACAGTTTCCTGGACTTAGAAGATCATTTGAAGCTCCATAGCATATACAGTAATTGGCCAAGTGCTGGAAAAGGAGACTAGAGTAGATTGGTGCTTGATGGCTGTGGGCATGATGGACAGGTGGGTCTCTTTCTGTGCTCTGACTCTATAATGCTGGGTAAGTTTAGTAGGTCAAGCTTCATGTGTGGGAGAAATAAAGTTAACATTTCAAAATAGGATTACAAAGTCATAGAATTTCGACAGTGCAGAAGGCCATTTGCCCATCGAGTCTGCACTGAGCCTCCAAAGAGCACCCCACCTAGACCCAGCTCCCCATCATGTCCCGTAATGCCACATTTACCATGGCTAATCTACCTCGCCTAACACATCCCTGAACACACTTGACAATCTCGATATGGCTAATGCACCTAACCTGCACATTTTTGAATTTATATTGAAAATTAAAAAATAGTTCTACTTTTCAATTATTTACAGTTTGTAGCTGCTGTTACAAATTTCTCTGAAAGATATTATGGCACACTCAAAATATCTCGTTCATTGCATCGATTTAGCTCTCGCACTGTTGTCACATCTCACTCGGGAAGAATGCAGCAATAGTGGAGTTCTGTTATTCCACAAGCCATTACAACTACCTAATTAAAGCACTGAGATCATCAATTTCCCTGGTACTCAGGTCAAAGGTTTTGGCATTAACAGGAAAA
Source organism: Chiloscyllium punctatum (assembly GCF_047496795.1). NCBI lineage: Eukaryota > Metazoa > Chordata > Chondrichthyes > Orectolobiformes > Hemiscylliidae > Chiloscyllium > Chiloscyllium punctatum. Next base: position 56,401,399 of record NC_092777.1, read on the forward strand.
TAACTATTTGTTGGAAACAAGTAAACTTATTCTTTAACAAAGGATTATCTACTATTATGCAACTTAAACAATACTCCTATAAAACTCCAAACAAACGCATTCAATCATGAATGCAGCAGAAAAAAAAGTTTAACACAAATACTATGGGTGAAAGCATAGATACAGGGAGAAATGACTTCTGTAGTTCAAGACCCAAACCATAAGGGTGGAGAGTTGTATCTCATAGTTCTTTTGATTTTTTTATTTAAGTGATGGTGACATGATGTTGTCTGCAATCTGACAGCCAATCTTTGATCCAGTAGCTAGATGTTTTATTGTATTAGAAGTCTTTGGTGTCTTTGTGTCTTTTCACTCAGAAATATGGTGAGATGCTTCTCATTTGTAGGCTTCTGCATTGCACTCACAGGTCTGTAACAAAGTGCAACTGGACTGATCCAAAAGCCAAAGGATGGCATCCATTAGCATTCTTCATTACATGTAATCTCAGCGTAATAGGTTCTTGTGCATCATGCAGCAGAGTAGCTAGTGAGCTTATTCCACTGTGGGCTCAGTGGTTAGCACTGCTGCCTCACAGTGCCAATGACCTGAGTTTGATTTCAGCTTCAGAACACCATCTTTGTGGAGTTTGCACATTCTCCCTGTGTCTGCATGGGTTTCCTCTGGTTGTTCAGGTAGGTCAGCCATGAGAAATGCAGGGTATGGGATGGGTCTGGGTGGGATGCTCTTTGAAGGGTCAGAATGGATTCGATGGGTGGAATGGCCTGCTTCCTGCTATGAAGTTGAAGGCGTGTACTGTACCTTTGAGAGAGTAGATGCTGTTTTGCACTGACAGCTTACAAACACATGTCTAGTCACATGACCAGTCAGCAGTATGAATGTACTGGAAAATTGAAAATATGTAACCTTTGGCTGTGAACTAGATAACTGAGTTGTTTTGACAACAATTCCCAATCGAGTTTGAACTTATTGGTTTTGCCACCCTCGAACCAATGAGACAATCTGATGTTAGGGGTATAAAGAAGCAGGCATTATGAAAGTTAGACAGAGAGTAAAGTGCCATCGAGAGAGTGTGTTTTGAATGGCAGTCTCTATCAAAGGTACCTTTGACATTTGAAACATCCTTGCAGCAAAAGAACGAAGACAACCCAGGGAGATCTTCAGGCGAAAGGAGGCGGACAGTGGAGATGACAGCTGCGGTGTGGTTTTGAAATTAAGTTGACATAACTTTAATGTAGGTTTTTATTGAAACAGTACATTGTTATAGAGTTGGACATAGAGAGCAAACATTTCAAGAGAAAGGAGGCTTAGAGTTGTAAATTGTTGTTGTTGCTTAATGTTCCCTTTTAGAATTAAAGAATAAATTGATATTTCTTTCTTAAATAGTGGAATTTGGGAGTTCTCTGTCATTCATACTGTAACAGGTTACGAGGTCAGGTGATCTTTTCTCGGTGTTTAGTTTAATTAGCAGAAGGATTCACTGCCGTGTTGTAACAGTTTATGGGCTCAGTTCTATGATTTGGAGAGATTTAAACAGATGCAGTCTGAGATGTGGACAGATTTGAATTGATTTGGGGCATGAAAGATACCAGCAGATTTAAACACTTGCCGATTGGTGTCCTAGATCTTTAAATAAAACATAGGTGAGACAATTTGTTTAATTTTGGTTACTTGTGGTTGTTTAAATTTAAAGTATGGAAAATAGCTCCTAAGATTGCTAAAGAGGTTCTGGGGTTTGAAGTTGAATCCCAAATTTGCCAAGAAAGTACAGAAAGACAGAGAAAGGCCACACTTTTAGAATTAGCAAATAAATTAGAATTGGGTTTAATCAGGGACAAATGTAAAGCTGAAATTGTGAGGGAGTTAATCAAGAGCTTGTCTGTTTCTCTGACACGCCCAAGTGCAGTAGCATTAGAAAAACTTACATTACAATTGAGGAAAATGGAGTTAGAAGACAAAGAAAGAGAAAGAGTGAGAAAGAGAAGAAAGAGGGAGGGAAAAGAAAGAGAGAGAAAGTTCTTAGCTGAGCAAAGAGAGAGAAGACAGAGAATTTGATCTTCAGAAGTTGTGAATTAGGCAGGAAAGTCAAGTTAACAGGATGGAGATGAAGAGAGAAGGTAGTGATATTAAAACACTGCCACATTCTGATGAGAAAGATGTCGATGCCTTCTTTACTTCCTCTGAAAAATTGGCGAGTCAGATGGAGTGGTCAGAGGACTTGTGGGTAATGCTAGTTCAGACTAAACTGGTAGGCAGAGCTAGTGAGGATTTGCCGCATTGTCAGATGAGGAGTCAAGAGATTATGCAGATATCAATCAGGCTGTTTTGAGTGATCATGAGTTGGTATTAGAAGTGTATGGACAGCGGTTCAGAAACAAAAAGAAAGAACCAGGTCAGACTTATACTGAGTTCAAAAGAATTAAACATAGTAATTTTGATAGGTCTTATGTATTTTTAAAGGCATCTATGAGGCTCTGAGAGATAATTCTGCTGGAAGAGATTAAAAACTGGTTTCCAGTGATGATAAGAATTCATGTGGATGAACAGAAAGTTCAGGAAGTGAGAAGAGCAGCAGAGCTGCAGATTAATATACATTGGGGCAATTTTAACTTCCGGCAAGAATTTCATCCTGTGTGGGAGAAGGGGAGATCTTACACTACAAAGTAAAGAATGGAGAACACTGGTAATTGTTTACCACAGATTAAGAAAAGTAGCCCAGGAGGGTGGAAAGGAGGTGAAAGGCCTCAGATGTTTTCACTAATGGAGTGGGACACAGAAAATTACTGTGCCAATGGTTTCAGAAGTGCACTGGGAAAAGGGGTTTTCACTGCAAGAAGCTGGGACATAAAGTCACAGTGCTGGTAATTAAAGAAAGGGGAGGATTCAAAATGGCGGCGAGTAGGTCGGAGTTTGCTGAGCTCTGCCCAGGACCCAGACAAAATGGGGTACCCACCCACCCCTCACGTTTTAAACCACTAAAAATAGCTTTTTCCCAGTTCCTACAGCCATTTTGTACCAAACTTTAGCAGTTTGGTACATTTTAAAATGACCAAAGGAAAAGGATCATGGAGTTCACAACAGGCAGGTACCCCTACCCACCCCCTGACCCACCCCCGCCACGCAGCAACAGATACATCAGTGGCCACCCTGAGCCTGATCTCAGAGTTTATCAAGCTCCAAGCGAAGGTTGATGCTTCAATGGAAGCGACCCAGTCCAGGTGGGAGTCAATCTCGGTCATGCTGCAGAAGCCTGACCGAGAGATCGAGAAACTCCGGCAGTGTGTTGGAGGGGCGGAGCAACAAGCCCGCGGCCTCCGAGACTGCTGCTGAATCATCTATGGGTCAGGTCTGGGCTCTGGAACATCGGGTCTGGACCTTGGAAGAACAGATTGATAATTGAGGTCGTCAGAAGAATATTCGGATGCTGGGCCTTCCTGAACGGGAGGAGGAAGACCAGCTTGTGGATTTTTTTGGAGCAATGACTCCCACAACTGCGGAAGCTGGAGTCAGGGCTGGGCTGTGTGTGGGTTGAGCAGGCCCACCGGGTGGTTGTTCGCAGGCCTGGGTCAGACCAGCGCACAGCCCTACTGCGACTCCAGCACTACACGGAAAAACAAATGTTGCTGGAGGCCTCCAGAGCTTTGGGAAGGATCCCCAAGCTATGGTATACAAGAGGTCCAAAATAATGCTGTTAAAGGACTTCTCTCCGGTCGTGGTACGTAAGAGGAAGGCATTTGACGAGGTAAAGAAGCTTTTGAAGGATTTGAATATTCAGTACTCTTTGAGATACCCAGCAATGCTTCGCCTCGGTTCCGGAGGGTCTGTGCATAACTTCACTGGAAAAAGCAAAAGAATTTTTGGACGCTCTTAAATGGACTGAAGGACTTGAATTACATGGATAATTATTTTTCTTCTTTACCCCCCCCCCTTTTTTTTCTCGTCCTTCCCCCTTTTTTTTCTTCTTATCTTTTCCTAGGGGGGCTTATCTTTTAACATTTTTATTTATAATTTGCTTGGTTTATCTAGTTGCTGGGGGGTGTTTTCGAATTTTTTAAAGTTTTCCTTATATATAAAACATATATATATATATATTATATATGTTTTCATGATGCTGCTTCGTTAAGAATGCCTGGGGTAATGATATGGAGGGGATGGGCTGAATGCCCACTTTTAGTTTCTTTGTCATAAGACATTGCTTTTTGTTCATTTTATTTTGCGATGTCTGGGGCAAGTGCATAGCTCCAGCTGGAAGGAGTTATGGTGGGATTACAGTAGGAGTGCCCCCTGTGTACAAGGAGGAAAATCCCCTCTTAAAATATATTAGATTAGATTACATTACATTACAGCATGGAAACAGGCCCTTCGGCCCAACAAGTCCACACTGACCCGCCAAAGCGCAACCCACCCATACCCCTACATTTACCCCTTTTTACCTAACACTACGGGCAATTTAGCATGGCCAATTCACCTGACCTGCACATCTTTTGGACTCTGGGAGGAAACCGGAGCACCCGGAGGAAACCCACGCAGACACGGGGAGAACGTGCAAACTCCACACAGTCAGTCGCCTGAGGCAGGAATTGAACCCAGGTCTCAGGCGCTGTGAGGCAGCAGTGCTAACCACTGTGCCACCGTGCCACCCATTACATTATGATATATCTTATGTTATTTGGGAGTAATTTTTAGTATTTTTGTAAAGGTTGTTTTTTTAAATTTATGTGAATTGTTTTCGGTTTTTACTCAATGTCTGTTGTGTGGGGTTCTTCCTGCTTGGGGGGGCTCGGACTTTTTTGAATGATCATGGCTAGTCATTTGTTTAAATGCTAAATGGACCTGGAATGTTAAAGGGAGCCACTCGCCAATAAAAAGGAAAAAGATATTATCAAGTCTTAAAAAAGAGAGGGTTGATGTAGCCCTTTTACAGGAGACACACCTAACTGATGAGGAACACTTGAAGCTGCAGCAGGGAGGATTTGGTCAGGTGTTCTTTTCATCCTTCAACTCGAAAAGTAGGGGAGTGGCCATTTTTATTCTGAAAAATCTTCCATTCCAAATGTTAGGCCAGATAAAAGATGAGTCTGGATGGTATATATTACTTAAAGCTCTAATATATGGAGAGGAGTGTGGGATTTTGAATGTTTATTGCCCCCCTCCCCCCACCCCGCCGGTGCATCGTTTAAAATTCATAACAGATGCGTTCTCCAAGTTGATGGCCCAAGTTGGGGTACGTCACATAATTATAGGGGGAGATTTTAATTGTGTTATTGATCCCAAGGTGGACAGGGTACCTAGGAGCTCTGCGGGCATATCTCCGCGATCTAGGCAGTTGGTTGATCTGAATAGGGAGCTGGGACTGGTAGATGTGTGGAGGTGTCTTCACCCTGAGGGTAGAGATTTCACTTTTTACTCCAACCCACACAAGTGCCACACCAGAATTGATAGGTTTTTTTTTGTCCCATCAACATTTCTGACTTCGATACTATCCTGTAAAATAGGGAATATAGCTATTTCTGACCACGCAATATTCTATATGGAGGTCAAGATTAGCGGTGATAAGATAGACCCCCAACACTGGTGTATAGACCCTTGCCATCCTTCAGTACCAGAGTTCATAGAATACCTTTTGCAGCAATTTAAAGTTTTTTGGGACATTAACACAGGTACGGTGGGTAACCCATCGGTGATGTGGGAGACTGCTAAGGCATATGCGCACGGCTTAATTATTTCATATTCTGCGACCCGGAAAAGACAAAAGGGAGAACAACAGTGTCTGCTTGAGGCTCACCTGAAGGCAGCTGAGTCAGTGTATGCTGATAGGCCATCCATAATTAATTAAATTACAGTGGATTACCGCCCTCAGGGCTACCTTGAATGCTACTCTTACTCAAACAGCAAAGAAGGAGATACTATTTGTGAAGCAGAGACTACTTGAGCATGGCGATAAGCTGGGGCAGGTGTCTAGTGTACCTTGCCAGAAAGAAGAAAGCTCCCCAGTCCATTACAACTATTAGAGATAGTGCTGGTATTTTGACTTGTGACCCCAAAAAGATCAACTCAGCTCTTAGAAAGTTTTATTTTGAGCTGTACCAGTCAGAGGGCTGTGTGGATAGAGAGAGGAGAATGGAGCCTTTTTTTTAAAGAATCCGGATCTTTTGGGCATAACCTCGGGGCAGGTGTTCTCTTTGAGTGCCCCACCCCCCCCTCCTGACAATTCAGGAGGTGCAGGAGGCAGTGAGGCAGCTCCAGAGTGGCAAAGTGCCCGGGCCAGATGGATTCCAGGCTGAGTTTTATAAAGAGTTTACGGATGAGTTGGCCGGAACACTTATAGACATGTACAGCTACTCATTTAGTCAGGGTTATCTCCCACCCTCCCCAAGAGAAGCAAATATCTCTGTCATCCTCAAGAAAGGGAAAGCCCCAGACCTCGTTTAGGCCTTTATCCTTATTAAATGTGGACTTTAAAATTCTCTCAAAAGTGCTGACAATAAGGCTGGAGAAGGTCTTGCCATTTATTTTAAAAGAGAATCAGATGGGGTTTATTAAGGACCGCAGATCTACTGATAATATCAGAAGAGTGATAAATATGGTACAAGTCTGCCAGCAAAGAGCAATACCAGGATTAGTTGTCTCCCTAGATACAGAGAAAGCATTCGATAGGGTAGAATGGCCATACTTTTGTTTTATACTGTGGAATGGTTTGGTATTGGAGATGTTTTTACTAAATAGCTCACAGTTTTATATAATGACCCGAAAGCAGTGGTGATTACTAATAAGATCGGATAGTTTTAGTGTTGGCAGAGGATGCCATCTTTTGCCACTACTATAAGTGATCGAACCACTGGCGGAAGCTCTCCACACTGACCCCAGTATAACGGGGGTAGGATCAGGCAAGGATAAAATTACTCTTTATGCAGATGACAGCCTTCTTTTCTTAAATGATCCTGGGTGACATCTGTGCCCTGCTTAATTCAAGTGGTTAATTTATTTGGTGTGTTTTCAGGATACAAAATTAATTTCACGAAATCAGAGGCCATGCCAGTAGGGGGTCTTACCAGCATATCTAACTTTGTGGGTGGATCCCGCTTCCCCTTTCGGTCAGCTATATAAAGCTAATTATATTATTTATTAGAGAAAATAAGGCAGGAGCCCCAGCGTTGGGAAGATCTCCCGATATCCTGGTTAGGAAGAATAGCTTTGGTTAAGATTAATATACTCCATGAGAATGCTTCCCCTGATGTTAGGATAGAATAGAATAGAATAGAAAAATACAGCACAGTATAGGCCTTTTGGCCCTCGATGTTGCGCCGATCCAAGCCCACCTAACCTACACTAGCCCACTATCCTCCATATGCCTATCCAATGCCCGTTTAAATGCCCATAAAGAGGGAGAGTCCACCACTGCTACTGGCAAGGCATTCCATGAACTCACAACTCGCTGAGTAAAGAATCTCCCCCTAACATCTGTCCTATACCTACCACCCCTTAATTTAAATCTATGCCCTCTCGTAATTGCTGACTCCATACGTGGAAAAAGGTTCTCATGGTCAACCCTATCTAAACCCCTAATCATCTTGTACACCTCTATCAAGTCACCCCTAAGCCTTCTTTTCTCCAATGAAAACATCCCCAAGTGCCTCAGTCTTTCCTCATACGATCTTCCTACCATACCAGGCAACATCCTGGTAAACCTCCTCTGCACCCGTTCCAGTGCCTCCACATCCTTCCTATAGTATGGCGACCAAAACTGTACACAATACTCCAGATGCGGCCGCACCAGAGTCTTATACAACTGCAACATGACCTCAGGACTCCAGAACTCAATTCCTCTACCAATAAAAGCCAGTACGCCATATGCCTTCTTCACCGCACTATTTACCTGGGTGGCAACTTTCAGAGATCTGTGTACATGACACCAAGATCCCGCTGCTCATCGACACTACCAAGTATCCGACCATTAGCCCAGTACCCCATCTTCTTGTTACTCTTACTAAAGTGAATCACTTCACACATACCTACATTGAACTCCATTTGCCACCTTTCTGCCCAGCTCTGCAGCTTATCTATATCCTGCTGTAACCTGCCACATCCTTCCTCACTGTCAACAACTCCACTGACTTTCATATCATCCGCAAACTTGCTCACCCAACCTTCTAGCCCCTCCTCCAGGTCATTTATAAAAATGACAAACAGCAATGGTCCCAAAACAGATCCTTGCGGAACACCGCTAGTAACTGCACTCCAAGATGAACCTTTACCATCAACTAATACCCTCTGTCTTCTTCCAGCCAGCCAATTCCTAATCCAAACCTCCAACTCACTGTCAATGCCATACCTCCGTATTTTTTGCAGTAGCCTACCATGGGGGACCTTATCAAACGCCTTACTAAAATCCATATACACCACATCTACCGCTTTACCTCCTTAGTCACCTTCTCAAAGAATTCAATAAGGTTTGTGAGGCACGACCTGTCCTTCACAAAACCATGCTGACTATCCTTGATCACATTATTCCTATCCAGATGTTCATAAATCCTATCCCTTACAATTCTCTCTAAGACTTTGCCCACAACAGAAGTGAGACTCACAGGCCTATAGTTACTAGGGTTATCCCTACTCCCCTTCTTGAACAAGGGAACCACATTTGCTATCCTCCAGTCTTCTGGCACTATTCCTGTAGACAACGAGGACATAAAAATCAAGGCCAAGGGCTCTGCAATCTCCACCCTTGCTTCCCAGAGAATCCTAGGATAAATGCCATCAGGCCCAGGGGACTTATCTATTTTCACCCTTTCCAGAATTTCCAACACCTCTTCCCTACATACCTCAAAGCCATCCATTCTAATTAATTGTGACTCAATATTCACATCGGCAACAATGTCCTGTTCCTGAGTGAATACTGACGAAAAGTATTCATTCAGTGTCTCCCAATCCCTTCAGCCTCTACATACAACTTCCCACTACTATCCTTGACTGGACCTATTCCTACACTAGTCATTCTTTTGTTCCTGACATACCTATAGAAAGCCTTTGGGTTTTCCCTAATCCTACCAACTAAGGACTTTTCATGTCCCCTCCTTGCTGCTCTTAGCTCTCTCTTCAGATCCTTCCTGGCTACCTTATAACTCTCAATCGCCCCAATTGAACCTTCACGCCTCATCTTTACATAGGCTGCCCTCTTCCCTTTAACAAGGGATTCCAATTCCTTATTAAACCACAGCTCCCTCACACGACCCTTTCCTCCCTGCCTGACAAGTACATACTTATCAAGGATACTCAATAGTTGCTCCTTGAACAAGCTCCACATATCAATTGCGCCCTTGCCTTGAAGCCTACTTTTCCAAGCCACGCATCCTAAGTCATGCCTCACCACATCATAATTTCCCCGCCCTCAGCTATAACTCTTGCCCTGCAGTGCACACTTATCCCTCTCCATCACGAGAGAAAAAGTCACCGAATTGTGGTCACTGTCCCCAAAGTGCTCACCTACCTCCAATTCTAACACCTGGCTTGGTTTGTTACCCAGAACCAAATCCAGTATGGCCTCACCTCTTGTTGGCCTGTCTATTGTGACAGGAAACCCTCCTGCACACATTGGACAAACACCGACCTATCTAACGAACTCGAGCTATAGCTTTCCCAGTCAATATCTGGAAAGTTAAAGTCCCCCATAACAAACTCCCTATTACTTTCACTCTTCTCCTGAATCATCTTCACAATCCTTTCTTCTACGTCTCTAGGACTATTAGGAGGCCTGTAGAAATCTCCTAACAGGGTGACCTCACCTTTCCTATTCCTAACCTCAGCCCAAACTACCTCAGATGGCGAGTCTTCATCCATCCTCCTTTCCACCGCTGTAATACTATCTTTGACAAGCAATGCCACACCTCCCCCTCTTTTACCCCACCTCTGACCCTGCTAAAACATTTAAACCCTGGAACCTGCAACAGCCAATCCTGTCCTTGTTCTACTCATTTCTCCGTAATAGCCACAACATTGAAATCCCGGGTACCAACCCACGCTGCAAGCTCACCTACCTTATTTCATATACTTCTTGCATTGAAGTATACACACTTCAAGCCACTTTCCTATTTACAGGCACCCTCCTTTGAGATTGATGCCATGTTCCTAACCTCTCTACACTCCAGGTCCTGCACCCTAAAGCTACAGTCTAGGTTCCCATGCCCCTGCAGAGTTAGTTTAAACCCCCTCCAAGAGCACTAGCAAACCTCCCCCCAAGGATACTGGTGCCCCTCAGGTTCAGGTGTAGACCATCCTGTTTATAGAGGTCCCACCTTCCCCAGAAAGAACCCCAGTTATCCAGATACCGGAATCCCTCCCTCCTGCACCATCCCTGTAGCCATGCATTTAACTGTTCTCTCTCGCTATTCCTCGACTCTCTATCACGTGGCACAGGTAACAAACCAGAAACAATAACTCTATTTGTTCTAACTCTGAGCTTCCAACCTAGCTCCCTGAAAACCTGCCTAACATCCTCAGCCCTCCTCCTACCTATGTCATTGGTGCCAATATGGACCACGACTTCGAGCTGCTCCCCCTCCCTCTTAAGGACCCGGAAAACACGATTAGAGACGTCACGTACCCTTGCACCTGGGAGACAACATACCAATCGTGAGTCTCTGTCGCCCCCACAAAACCGCCTATCTGTGCCCCGAACTATCAAGTCCCCAATAACTATTGCTCTGCTCTTCTCCACCCTTCCCTTCTGAGCAACAGGGACAGGCTCTGTGCCAGAGGCCTGAACCCCATTGCTTACTCCTGTAAGTCCCCACTCTCCCTCCCCCCCACCGCTCCCCCTCCCCCCCCCCCCCACCCAAGTATCCAAAATGGTATACTTGTTCTTGAGGGGAACGGCCGCATGCGGTCCCTGCACTGGCTGCTTCCTCCCAGTCCCCCTCATTGTCACCCATCTGTCTGCAATCTTTGGAGTTACTACTTCCCTAAAGCTCCGATCTATGACCCCCTCTGCCTCCCGAATGATCCGAAGTTCATCCAACTCCAGCTCCAGTTCCCTAACACGGTCTTGGAGGAGCTGGAGATGGGTGCACTTCCTGCAAGTGTAATCAGCAGGGACGACCATGGCATCCCTCACCTCAAACATGTTGCAAGAGGAACATTGCACTTCCTTCACTGCCATCACTCTAAAAGTAACCTTTTAAAAACAAACTAGGTCTAAAGAGTAGAACAAGCAAAATGCAGCACTTACCTGCTTACCACAACGGGTCTTATTATTAGGTTAGAGGAGGAGGGCGGGTGGGAGGCCGCGGGTTCCACAGTAGTGCCTCGGGTTCCTCTCCTGCGCTCTTTTATAGGGGAAAAAAGCCTACCCAGGTCAGCTAGCGCTACACCAGCTTCCGGGTCCGCTCCGCGCTTTGTTTTAAAAAATACTTTCAAATTGAAACCGTTAAACAAACGTCACTGAGCCTTCAAGCAGCCATTGCCAAACAGCCCTTACCTGCTCCGTTGAGAGAGTGAGACGGGCGCTGCGCAAGCTTTATGATTGGCTTGGTTCCTTTGGAATCTTTTCCAGATTTTAGAAAAAGAGAAACTGAGCTGTTTGCTTTCATATGGAGTTTAATTCAGATAAATGCGAGGTGCTGTATTTTGGGAAAGCAAATCTTAGCAAGACTTATACACTTAATGGTAAGGTCCCAGGGAGTCTGGTTGAACAAAGAGACCTTGGAGTGCAGGTTCATAGCTCCTTAAAAGTGGAGTCACAGGTAGATAGGATAGTGAAGAAGGCGTTTGGTATGCTTTCCTTTATTGGTCAGAGTATTGAGTACAGGAGTTGGGAGGTCATGTTGCGGCTGTACAGGACATTGGTTAGGCCAGTGTTGGAATATTGTGTGCAATTTTGGTCTCCTTCCTATTGGAAAGGTGTTGTGAAACTTGAAAGGATTCAGAAAAGATTTACAAGGATGTTGCCAGGGTTGGAGGATCTGAGCTACAGGGAGAGGCTGAACAGGCTGGGGCTGTTTTCCCTGGAGCGTCGGAGGCTGAGGGGTGACCTTATAGAGGTTTACAAAATTATGAGGGGCATGGATAGGATAAATAGGCAAAGTCTTTTCCCTTGGGTTGGGGAGTCCAGAACTAGAGGGCACAGGTTTAGGGTGAGTGGGGAAAGATATGAGCTGCCAGAGGAATTTGGTGGAGTCTGGTACAATTGCAACATTTAAGAGGCATTTGGATGGGTATATGAATAGGAAGGGTTTGGAGGGATATGGGCCGGGTGCTGGCAGGTGGGACTAGATTGGTTTGGGATATCTGGTCGGCATGGACGGGTTGGGGCGAAGGGTCTATTTCCATGCTGTACATCTCTATGACTCTATATGTGGCTGACTGGATCTCTTGTGATTCACAATCAATTTGGCTGGATATTGAGGCTTCCCAATCAAAATGCCCCCTCATCAATCTATTGTTTATGGATAAGATGAGAACTGTCACGGATCATTGTATTTAGACAATCGGGCTGTTACAATCAAAGCTTGGAGGATGATACAAAGTTAAAAATCACACAACACAGCTCCTTCACCAGGTGCTCCAAAAGCTAATGCTTCCAATTAAACCTGTTGGACTATAACCTGGTGTTGTGTGATTTTTAACTTTGTCCACCCCAGTCCAACACCAGCATCTCCAAATCGTGGAGGATAATACGACAGGGTGAGGGTAATTTATAAAAAAACTTCCCCCTTTACTCCTATAGTGGGAATGCTGGGATTCCAGCCAGGCCTGACAGACACTAGATTTAAAATTTGGGAATCCAGAGGAATCTCCTGCTTGGGAAATGTATTTGATGGGGAGGTTGTGATGTATTTTGAACACTTATATCAGAAGTTTGGATTGCCTAGCAAGGATCTCTTTCGATATTTTCAAATATGAGATTTCCTACAAAAAAAGACCACATTGATGACCAATCCTTACAAATTGGATATGGAAAGGAGAGTACTTTGGCCAATGGGCGCACCCTTGGTCAGTACTCTCTATCACTAGCTAGATAATAATGTTTCAAAGGACATGGAACTGCTATATAAAACCTGGACTCAAGAATTAGGGATGGGAATCGCCTTAGAGGTGTGGGAGGACATCTGGGAAAATGACAGGAAGATCTCTATCTGTAATAGGACTCAAGCTATCCATAAAGTCTAAGGCAGGAGCATCTTCAGTGTGTCCTAAATGTAAAAAAAAGTGTAAACTCTTCACAGACAATAGCAAAGCTGACAAAATAAAAAAGCTAACTACTCATCTACTCTACAGATTACCAAAACATAAAATAAGATATAAAAAGAAAAACTCTATATATTAGCAAAAAGAACTACAGTATAGTACATTACTAACAACAACAAAAAAGGAAAAAGTAAATGAATAAATAAAGAAGTATTGAAAGTAAGATTATGTCAAGTCATAACAAAACCCATATTTGGTACCCTCACTCATTGTTTGTGGACATATCATATGATTCATAGATACTGGGACAGTGTAGCAAAGACCTTGGCAAAGATTTTGGGAATGGAGATTGGGTTAGACCCAGTGTCTCTACTTTTGGGCTCTTCAAATCTGCCCTCTCTAGATGGATATGGGAAGAAATTATTTTCTATCCTCACCTTTTGTGCAAGGAAAAACATACTAGCAAGCTGGGTATCCCAAAGTCCTCCTGGACTTTCGAACTGGCATCAGACAGTTATGGAACATATTCCTCTAGACTTCCTTACAAATATGGTGCACCAAAAAACGGAATTGTTTTATTGTGGCGGCCCTTCCTGAGCTCCATCGATGCAGATGTATCGGCCATGCTATCTAGGGCCTTTGTTTAGCCATGAGGACTATGTCTGTCAGTTCGGGGCCCCCTGGAAGGAAGGATCCCATATAAATATGGGTTTTGTTATGACTTGACATAATTTTACTTTGAATGCTTATTTATTTATTCACTTATTTTTTCCTTTTTTGTTAGTTTGTACTATACTGTAGGGTTTTTTTTGCAAATATATAGAGTTTTTCTTTTTATATCTTATTTTGTGTTTTGGTAGTCTGTAGAGTAGATTAGTAGTTAGCTTTTTTATACTGATATTGTCACTATACTGTAAAGAGATTACACTATTTTGTATTAGATTCCCTACAGCGTGGAAACAGGCCCTTCGGCCCAACCAGTCCACACCGACCCTCCAAAGAGAAACCCATCCAGAGCCATTTCCCTCTGACTAAAGCACCTAACACCATGGACAATTTAGCATGGCCAATCCACCTCTCCTGCACATTTTATTAGTTTTGTAATTTTGTAAAAAACCTAAAAACTTTCTTCCTTTTCAATAAAAATATTTATTTAAAAAAAAGGCACTGTGGGAAAAGATGTGGTAAAAGAGGTTCAGCCAGTGGCATTAGTGAAAGTAGTAAAGGAAACCGCAAGAAGAGCCGAGGAGCTGCAGGAGAGTGCACAGCATAGGCAGGGCTGTGATCTCTATAAAGACCTCTATAGTGCCTGATCTCTATAAAGACGTCACCTCTGGGTAAAATTTACTCAGAAAGAACAGGGAGAGAAGGACAAGAAGTTATAATTTTGAGAGATACAGGATTTAATCAGTCTCTAATAGTAAGAGATGAGCGAATTTGCACTCTTTCTGACCTGTTGCCTAAGAGAATGGTAGTTTGTGGGGTAGATGGAGAGAAATTTAACATTCCCCTGTGTAAGATCAGGTTGGAGTGCCAACTCCAGACTGGGGAAGTAACAGTGGGAGTGGTTGACAGTGTCAGCTCCAGGAATACAGTTTGGTCTTGGGAATGATTTAGCAGGATCCAAGGTGGGATGACACCCCTTGTGGAGAAGCCAAAGGAAGACGAGGGAAATGAGAAGTTAAAAGAAAATTACCCTGGACATTTTCCAGACTGTGTAATAACAAGATTCCACTATCATAAGTCAGAGCAAGACACAAAAGCTACAGAGAAAAATGGAGTTGGGGTTCAGTTAGCAGAGACCTTGTTTGATGTAATGGTGCAGGAAAAACCTGAACAGGCAAAGGGTCAGACAGAAATGTTTAGCTCTGAAGGGCAAATGGATGTACAACAAAAAGACTAGACAATAAAAGATATATATATTGATGAATACTCAGAAAAGGAGGCAGAATGTATTCCTGAGCGTTATTATCTGAAAGATAGAATCCTAAGACCATGGCAGGTTAGCGCAGAGCAGAAATGGGCAGAAGTGCACCAGATTTTCTTGCCGGTAGCATACAGACAGGAAGCACATGAATTACCTGTAAGAGGTCACCCAGGTGTAAGGAAGACTCAGGCTAAGGTACAAAAGCACTTCTATTGACCTGGAATGCACAAGGGTGTGGTTAACGTTTGCCATATATGTCACATGTGCCAAATGGTAGGTAAGCCACAGGCGGTAATAAAACCATTGCCTTTGTTGCCAATTCCGGCATTTGAAGAACTTTTCTTGCGGGTTATAACAGATTGTGTAGGTCCCATCCTGAGAACTAAACGTGGGAACCGCTACATGCTAACCATAATGGATGTGTCTACTAGATTTTCGGAGGCAATTCCATTACGGAGTATGAAGGCAAAAAAGGGTGGTCAAGGAGTTAGTAGCTTTCTTCACATGGTATGGGTTACCCAGAGAGATTTAATCAGACCAAGGGTTTAATTTTACTACTGGGCTGTTTAAAGAAGTCATGGATAGTTTAGGTATACGGCACTTTAAATCAAGTGTGTACCATCCTGAATTTCCAGGGACCATGAAAAGGTGGCATCAGAACCTGAAGACCATGTTAAGAGCATACTATCAGGATTACCCATGTGATTGGAATAAAGGTATCCATTTGTATTGTTTGCCATGAGAGATACCCGAAACAAATCGACTCAGTTTACTCCCTTTGAGATAATATTCGGACATGAAGTGAGCGGGCCTTTGACATTAATGAAATATAAATTGACAGGAATGAAGTTGGAGATCTCACGCTTGGATTATGTATCGGAGGTGAGGGAGAGATGGAATCGGGTAGGTGAGTTAGCTAAAAAGCACCTGAAGAGGGCACGGCATAGAATGAAGCAGGTGGCAGATAAGAACTCTGAAACTCTGACATTTTCCTGTGGGGCTGATGTATTAGTAATATTGCTCATGGTAGGAGATCTCTTCAAAGCCAAATTTAGTGATCCCTATCAAATTGAGAATAAGTTGAGTCAGATAAGCTATCTTGTAAAGGTGCCAGATAGGGAAAAAAACTGCATGAGGCATGTCATGTGAATATGTTGAAACCTTTATTATAATAGAGACAGGCAACTGGAGAAACAGGTGTTAATAACCACCCCGCAGTGTGAGGAATGAAATCCAGATGTCATGGAGTTTTATGTGCCTCAAAATATGTTAAACAATGAGGAAATCCTTGAGGAATGGGATAGAATAGTGAACTATCTGTCTCAGGAGCAAAGAACCCAGTTGAAATTTTGTTGCAGCAGTATAAGGACATATGCAGAGAAAAAATGGAGAGGACTAATGCTACTATGCATGAGACAGAGGTAGGAAATGCTGTTCCAATAAAACAACACTCCTACAGGCTTAATTCTTTCAAAGCCACACAGGTCCAGAAGGAAGTGGATGCGATACTCAACGAAGTTATCATCGAACCGAGTCAGAGTGAGTGGAGTTTGCTGATCATGTTAATTTCCAAACCCGACAGGACTCAATGATTTGTGTGGACTATTGGAAGGTCAATGCCATAATAAAATCAGACTCATACCCAATACCAAGTTTGGAGGAGTGTATAGAGAAAGTTGGAGAAGCCAGTTACATTACAAAGTTGGACTTACTGCACGGTTATTGGCAGCTATCTTCATCAGAGAAAGCAAAAGAAGTATCTGCATTTGTAACCCCAAATGGGCTCTATCAATTCGAAGTGATGCCTTTTGGAATGAAGAAGGCACCAGTCACGTTCCAAAGACTGATGAAGAGAGTTGTGGCTGTGCTAATAAACTGTGCAGTCTATAGTAGTGATCTTTAGTGAGTCATAGAAAGATCATATGGTACAGTTGGCAGCACTCTTTGAAAGACTAAGAGAAGCAAAACTGGTAATAAATTTAAAGAAAACAGAATTTGCAAAGGCAGAGGTGACATTCTTGGGACATAACATCGGTGGTGGAAGGTTGACCCCAAGGAATGCAACGATGAAGGCCATTAAGAAATTTCCATCACCATCCTCAAAGAAAGAGGTGCTTCAATTTTTGGAACTAAGAAGATTCTACTGGAAGTTTGTTCCAAACTTCAACAGTGTGGGGGCACTGCCGACAGATTTACTGAGGAAGAACACAATTTTGGTGGCCAGAACAATGCCAGGAGGCATTTGACAATTTAAAAGCAGTATTAACCAGTTTTAACTACTCCAGAGTTTTCGAAACCCTTCAAAGTTTCATTCGATGCTAGCGATATAGGAGTTGGAACTGTCCCGCTACAGGAAGATGATGGAATTGAACGGCCAATTGGCTACTTTTCAAAGAAACTCAACACCCACTAGAGAAAATATTCTACGATCAAAAATGAATTATTGAGTTTGGTACTAGCCTTGCAACATTTTAATATTTATGTGATGAACAGTGTTTTGGAAACAGTTGTGTACATGAATCACAATCCTCTTGCATTCTTGGAATGACTTAAAGACAAGAATATGAAACTATTTCATTGGAGCCTTATGTCAGACTTTTAATTTACAAACTCTATATGTTGCGGGTCATAAGAATGTGATAGCAGATGTTATAGCAGTTTTAATGGATAAAGTATAGATAAGATTGAACAGATACCAATGTGTGCAGAAATTAATATGAATTTAGATTTGTGGCCTATGTATTTTATTGTAATGGGGTTAAGAATTAGAAAAAAGATGAAACCATCTTTTCATTACAGTGGTTCGTTTTTTTCTGAAGGCGGGGGAGGTGTTATGAAGTTGAAGGCGTGTACTGTACCTTTAAGAGAGAGTGAATGCTGTTTTGCATTAATAGCTTACAAATACCTGTCACATGAGTAGCAGTACGAGTGTACTGGAAAGTTGAAAATATGTAACATTTGGCTGTGAACTAGATAGCTGTTTTTGACAACAATTTGAATCTAACCAATCAGTTTAAATTATACCCCAGGATACTAAACCCAATCAAGTTTAAATTTATTGGTTTTGCCACCCTCGAACCAATGAGACAATCCAATGTTAGATGTATAAAGAAGCAGGCATTTTGAAAGTTAGACAGAGAGTAAAGTGCCATCGAGAGAGACTGCCATTCAAAACACTCTCTATCAAAGTTACCTTTTTCATTTGAAACTTCCTTGCAGCAAAAGAACGAAGACAACCCAGGGAGATCTTCAGCTGAAAGGAGGAGGACAGTGGAGATGACAGCTGCTTTGGTTGACATTAAGTTGATATAATTTTAATATGGGTTTTTTTATTGGAACAGCACATTGTTATAGAGTTGGAGATTAGATAACCAACATTTAAGAGAAAGGGGGCTGCGGTTTGTAAATTGTTGTTTAATATTCCATTTTAGAATTAAAGAATAAATTGGTATTTTTTCTTTAAATAGTGGAATTTGGGAGTTCTCTGTCACTCATACTGTAACAGGTTATGAGGCGAAGTGAGCTTTTCTGGGTGTTTGGTTTAATTAGCAGAAGGGCTCACCGCAGTGTCACAACAGTTGGGAAATACAGTGTATGGGGGAATGGTGTGGGTCTTGGGGGTCGGTTTGGACTCAATGGGTGGAATTGCCTGCTTCCACACTGTAAGGATTCTACACACAGAACTGCTGCTCCATTAATCTCTCTACTGGCTGTTCTCCAAATGGGATGTTTTGTAAATTGAGAACACCGCGTAAATTCAACTTGAGTTTAGTAGTGAATTGCGTAGCAATACAGACAGGAAGTCCTGCTGTACAAAGTGAATATCAAAAGCAGCAGTAGAGCCAAATCACTATGCTTTGTAGTGTGCAGGGCATGACCAAATGATTTTTCATTTACTCATACTTTGGTTTATCACAAACTTTACATTAAGCTAGCTGTTAGTTAGCAGTCTTTGCCTCTAAATCAGAGAATCCTTCCAAGCACAAGTGAAAGATCCAGTCTCTGAAATGATAGCTGAAATCCAGCAGACTCTCACATCCGGTTCACAGAATCCCTATAGTGTGCAAGCAGACCATTCAGTCCATCGAATCCACACAGAACCTCTCACCCAGACCCACCCCATCCTTGTAACACTGCATTTTCCATGGCTAATCCACCCAACCCTGCACATCTTTGGACAGAAACCAGAGAACACCCATGCAGGCACGAAGAGAATGTGCAAACTTCACACAGACAGTTCCTCCAAGGCTGGAATCGAACCCGGGTCCCTGGTATTGTGAGGCAGCAGTGCTAACCACTGAGCCATTGTTCTGCCTGATGTAAGTTAAGTCATGACACTCCTCCATTTTGCTATAAACTCGATGTGTTAGGATTGAGCCCTCCACTATCACCTGATGAAGGAGCGACGCTCTGAAAGCTAGTGTGCTTCCAATTAAACCTGGTGTTGTGTGATTTTTAACTTTGTACACCCCAGTCCAACACCGGCATCTCCGAATCATCTCCATTATATCCAGTCATGTGCCCTGGTCAGGAGATTTACTTAAAAATCTGTCAGCCAACCAAGAGAGACAAAATATTCCTGAATGTAGACAATGGACCCATCACATATTGTTGGTACTAGCCTCCCTTTCCTGCTGTAGGCTGGGCTTGTTACAATGACCCTCTTCTAGGCTCTCACAGAAATGTGCAATACAGATGAGGCCATTCAGCCTGATGTGAATGTGCCAACTCTTTGAAATAAATATCCACTTTGTCCCCCTCCCCCTGATAGGTTTCCAGTCATTTCCCTTTGAATATTTGTATCGAATCTCTCCCACCATTCCAGATCACAAACATGCCACATGGAAAGGATTCTCTTTGAGTGTCTTCCACTTCTTTCACCAATTATCTTTCAATCTGTAACCTTTAGTCCACCCATCATGGATAAGTTGTTTCATATTTAGTCTGTGAAAAATCTGTCATTTTGAATGATTGAATCTTTCTTTAGACAGAACCTTCCCAGCTTCTCTAGTCTCTCCACCCAGCCAACACTTATTCTCCCTGGTAGTATTCTAGTCAATATCTTTTGCAACAACTTTAAGGCTTTAACATCCTACGGTAGGTTCTTTCCTTGCAAGCGTGCACCAGGAGATGCAGAAATATGCACCACCACTAGGACCTTGCAACATTCACACTGTTTGCACACATTTATGGCTCATCTGTGCACCACTTCAGAAGCCAGGAAGTTCATGTTTTGTAATTACATGTGCATTGACAGTGGCATAGTGGTGTGATATTGACATAAGGCTGTGTGTTACAATGATCTGTGGACTCCATTCACTGTTCAGTGCTTCCCATTAAGACAAGCTACCAGCCTCTCGCTACCCAGTAATGTGAGGCACAGAGGCTGTGGGCCTTCAAGGGTGGCAAGGTGGCTCAGTGGTTAACACTGCTACCTCACAGCACCAGGGACCTGGGTTCAATTCCAGCCTTGGGTGACTGTCTGTGTGGAGTTTGTACATCTCCTTGTGTCTGTGTGGGCTTCCTCCCACAATCTAAAGATGTGCAGGTTAGATGAATTGGCCATGCTAAATTGCCCATAGTATTCAGGGATGTGTAGGTTAGGGTGGCACAGTGGTTAGCACTGCTGCCTCACAGCACCAGAGACCTGGGTTCAATTCCCGCCTCAGGCGACTGACTGTATGGAGTTTGCACGTTCTCCCCGTGTCTGCGTGGGTTTCCTCCGGGTGCTCCGGTTTCCTCCCACAGTCCAAAGATGTGCAGGTCAGGTAAATTGGCCATGCTAAATTGCCCGTAGTGTTAGGTAAGGGGTAAATGTAGGGGTATGGGTGAGTTGCGCTTCGGCGGGGCGGTGTGGACTTGTTGAGCCGAAGGGCCTGTTTCCACACTGTAAGTAATCTAATCAAATTAGGTGCATTAGTTAGGGTAGGGGGGGTGGATTACTCTTTGGAGGGTCGGTGTGGACTTGTTGGGCCAAATGATCTGTTTCCACACTATAGGGGGATTTTATGATTCTCAGTCAGTACAGATTGAGTGCTAAGAAATTAGATTAATGAGTTATAGCAACTTTTTGCGAACCAGTACCTATGGGACCGGGCATGTACCAGTTGATCAAGAGGACCACATAATCAATGTAAAAACACACGTTGATGTAATGTAGGGAATATACATATCACTGTTATATTTCATTTACAGGATAAAATCACTGAGATAATAATGCAACTTTACCTTGAATAAAATTTACCAACAGAGAGCCTTCTCAGTCGCACTATCAACTGACTACTCCATCATTGTCGGAGTAGAAATTGACTTGTAATTGAAATCAGCTGTTGATATTTTGTGTGGCCATTCTATTGAACAAGTATATTTACATTGAGATAAATAAATTTAAATAACTATAATATTTGGATAGAATAATACAGTAAACTTTACAGGAATTGAGATATATCATTTTTGCCAGTTTACTGAGGTGCTGGTTAAAATAAAGTTTCCTGCAATTCTAATGCATTGCAAATAGTTCAGAGGAAACTCACTCGATTAACTCCAGGATGAGATACTTGCCTTATAAGGAGAGATTGAGCAGTTTAGGCCCATATTCACTTGAATTTAGAACAATGAGAGGAGATGTAATTGAGGCATCTAAGATGCTAAAGGGGATTGACAAAGTGAACGTAGAGAGGATGCATCCCCTGGTGGGACAATCTAAAACAAGAGGTCATAGTTTTAGGATGATGGACAGCAGATCTAAAACAGAGATGAGGCAGGATGATCTCTTTCATGGAGGTCCAAGGGATTTACTACCTCATAGTGCAGTGGGCATTGGGACACTGAATAAATTTAAGCATGAGATCTACAGATTTTTAGCTAGTATTAGGTTAAAAGGTGATGGGAAGTGAGCAAAAAAGTGGAGTTAAGGCTGAGATGAGATCAACCATAATCGAATCAGATGGTGGAGTAGGTTCGAAGGGCTGAATTACCTACTTCTGTCCCTAGTTCTAATGTTGTAATAGCTGTAAGATGTATCCTATTGAAATGCATGAGATACATGAACGCTTCTGCCACTTTGTTGTAGGTGCAATGAAAACCTAGGTGTCCTTGAACTCTAAAGTAAAGTCCTGAAGGGCTGAAGCGATGTGAGAATAGGTCTGAGAGCAGGCATGAAAATGAGGTGAGGCTAGTAGATATGATAAAGTATGGTGCTGGAAAAAGCACAGCAGGTCAGGCAGCATCTCCATCAGTACTTCATCAGGACTGGGGCCTGTGCCACACTTTATCAACTATGACTTCTTCAGCATCTGCAGTCCTTACTATCTCCTAGAGGCTGGTAGATTGCCATTTCCACTACCAACTTACATGGACAAAATGTCAAGGATGATGGTGTCTGTGAAGCACACAGGGATATCATGATGTAGCCAGGGCTGGATTATGGCTTCAACAAGAATTTTGTTAGCTGCAGTTGCTAGGGACCCATCCTGACGTCAGGAAGTTGGATTGTTCAGTTTCTCAGGGAAGGTGCTGGAGAATTGGAAGAGACAAGTTTGAGGTGTAATGAGATGCAAGTGTGTGGAAGTAAGGTAATTGTGGCTCAATAATGAGATTTTGAAGTTGCCATTTAAAGCTTATTGGAAAACCAAGCAAATATTTGCAATTGAGATTTGTTTAATCATTTCCTTAATGTTGCCCCACTTGCTGCAGGGTCGCACAATGGTTAGCATTGCTGTCTCAGAGTGCCAGAGACCTGTGTTTACACAGCCCGAGGGTGGAATCAGAGTTTGCACATTCTCCCTGTGTCTGCATGGAATTCCTCTGGATGCTGTGGTTTCCTCCCACTGTCCAAAGATGGATTAGGTGGATTGGCCATGCTAAATTGTCTATAGTGTCCAGGGGTGCACAGGCTAGGTGGATGAGCAATGGGAATTGCAGGGTTGCAGGGAAGGGGTGGGTCATGCTTCAGAGGGTTGACTTGGACTCAAAAGGTTGAATGGCCTGCTTCCACACTGTAGGGATTCTATGATTCTCATCATTGTCCACACAACTCGAGGGAGGAGTAAGTTCTACCATAACATCGAGCCTCTTGTGCTTAGAGCTCAAGATATAAAAGCCAGAGTTCTATTAGTCTTTTGGATTATTTTCTGTTTGTATCTATGACATTTTGATGACCTACATACATAACCTAATTGTCTTTGGACCTCCATTGTCATTGGCTCTTTGCATTTAAAAATGATGGAATTTTCTAAGTCCACAGAAAACAACCTCACATTGAAATCTATCTTGCATAATTTTACCCATTCATTTAACCTATGAATTAGTTGTGGATTAATTCAGATATTTCTATCAGTTGGCATGTATGAATAAAACAGGAGCAGAAGGAGACCATCTGGTCTCTGCTATTCAATAATATCTCAATTGATTTCTTTGTGTTCTGAACGCCAAGCCCTGCTAATTCTTCATTCCCTGAACTGCCTTAAAAAAAATCTGCCTTAAAAAAATTTTATGATTCTGTTTCCATCACCTCCTGAGGCAGGAGACTCAAAAGTCACCTTTTGAGCAAAATATATTTTATTTTAATCTCTCTCTTCTGAAAGGGCAACACAAAATTTTAAAGCAGTGTCCTCTAGTTTTGGGCTGACCCACAACCACCTCGTCAAGACCTGAAGCCCTTCAATCAAGTCACCCCTCACTCTGTAACACTCCAGTAGAAACAAGCCCGTGTCCAACCGATCTTCATAAGACAATCTGCACATTCCAGGTATCAATGCAGTAAACCTCCAATGAGCTGCCTTCAATGCATTAATGTCCTCTCAATACCAGCAAAACCAAGGAACTCATTATTGACTTTCAACGTGATGTTACCCATGCCCCCCTATACATTAATAACAGAGGTAGAATGAGTGGAGAGTGTCAAGCTCCTGGGACTGGTCATCCACAACTAGCTTTCTTGGACTCTTCATGTGGACGCGCTGGTTACAAAGGCCCAACAATGTCTCTTCTTCCTCAGGCAGCTGAGGAAATTTGGCATGATGATGAATATCCTTGCCAACTTTTATAGGTGCGCCATTGAGAGCAATCTGTCTGGATGTATCACTACCTGGTATGGTAGCTGTACCATTCAAGGTCAGAGAGGGTTACAGAGAGTCGTGAACTCGGCCTGAACAATCATAAAGGCCAACCTCTCATCTATAGAATCCATCTACCAGGCCCGCTGTCAAGGAAAGGCCACCAGCATTCTCAAAGATCCATCCCACCCTGGCACTGTTTTTCTACAACCTCTACCATCGGGGAGAAGGTACAGAAGCCTGAACACACGCACCAGCCAGTTTCAAAACAGTTTCGATCCTACTGTTGTTAGAATACTGAATGGACTCACAAACTCTTCACATTCGCCTGTATCTATGTTTTTGTTGTTGCTGCTGTTTACCTATTATTTACTATCTGCGTTACTTAACTCTGTGATCTGCCTGTATTGCTTGCAAGACAAAGCTTTTCTCGATACACATAACAATAAATTCAATTCAATTCAAATAAGGTGACCAAAATTGCACACAGTATTCCTGAAGCAATCTTATCAGTGCCCTGTCGAACTGAAGCGTACTATCCTCACTTTTCTGGTTCTGATGAAAGAGTCAGCGAATTTGAAACACTAACCCTGCTTTCGCTCCACAGATGCTGCCAGACCTGCTGAGCTTCACCAGCGATTTTTGTTTTTGTTTCAAATCCAGATCTCCAGCATCTGCCGTTTGTTTGTTTTGATTTGTCCTTATTTTTAGATTCAATTCCTCTTGTAGCAAAGGATAAGATCCCATTAGCCTTCTCAATTAAATGCTGGATCTGCGTACTAACATATTGTAACTCCTGCATTCGAATACAAAAATCCTTCTGCATTTCAGAACTCTTCCATTGTTCTCCATTTGACTAATGTTCTTTTCTCATTCTTTCTGCCAAAGTGAGCAACTTCACATTTTCCCACTTTATACTCTATCTGTTAAATTTTTGCCCATTTCTTCAGCCTATCCATATCCATCTGCAACTTCCTATGTCTTCCTCATAACATATTTTCCTACCTATCTGAATGTCATATGTTAGCTACCATGCCCTCACAGCCCTTATCTAGGTCACCTCCTCATCATGGCTACCATCCACACCACCAAATGCCAGCTCAAAGTGAAAACTAGCTACCTGACGAAGGAGCAGTGCTCTGAAAGCTTGTACTTCCAAATAAACTTGTTGGACTATAACCTGGTGTTGTGTGATTTTTAACATTGATAAAATGCATGGATCCCTGCAGAACCTCATTCATCACATTCTGCGAACAAGATACAGTCCCATTGATATATACTCTGTTTCCTGCTAGCTAGCTAATCTTCTATCCATGCTCCTATACAGTGAGGATTCCTTTTCCTCAATAACCTTTGATGTGGCTCCTTATCAAATGATACGTCCACATTGTGTGTTACTCCTTTAAATAGCTCCAATAAACTGGTTATATATGAGTTCCCTTTGACAAAACCAAGCTGTCTCTTCCCGATCACCTTACATGAGCAGCTTTAATCTCTTTAATGATCAGTTCTAACGCGTTCCCCATAATAGCTTCAACACTGTAAGTAATCTAATCTAATCTAATCCAACTGGCCAATAGTTTCCTATTTGCTGCTTCCCTCCCTTCCTGAGCACTTCTCCATCTGATGGAACCATTGAGTTGATTCCTGGACATTTCAGGAGCAGGCAGTGATTTGTTGATCTGTTTATGTCTGCCCATCGAAGTCACATGGTCTTCTTTCAGTCTTTCCCGGGCGTGAGCATCCCTGGTGATGCTGACATTTGTTGTCCTTTTGCATTGTCCTGGAGAAAGTAAGGGTCAGCTGCCTTCTTGAATCACTGTAATCCAGTTTGTCTTACTAACAGTAGAAAAACAAAGAAAGACAAAATTAAAAATCACACAACACCAGGTTATAGTTCAACAGGTTTATTTGGAAGACAATTTGGGGTGGCTCAGTGGCTAGCACTGCTGCCTCACAGTGCCAGAGACCTGGGTTCAATTGCTGCCTTGGGTAACTGTCTGTGTAGAGTTTGCACATTTGCCTCATGTCTGCATGGGTTTCCTCTGGGTGCTTTGGTTTCTGCCCTCAGTCCAACGATGTATAGATTAGGTGAATTGGTCATGCTGAATTGCCCATAGTATTAGGTGCATTAGTTAGGGGTAAATACAGGGTAGGGAAGTGGGTTGGTTACTCTTCAGAGGGTCAGTGTGGACTTGTTGGGCCGAAGGGAATCTAATAACTTGGTGTTGTGTGATTTTTAACTTTGTCCACGCTAGTCCAATACCAGCACCTCCACATCATGGCTCCTTTTAGTAAGATAGACTGTAATGTTTGACATTTTAACTTTGTTTCTTTATTGTTCTGCTTTGTACCTGAAAGCTACTTCTAATTTGTTTCCGTTTTGTACAGCTGAGTCACCGACGAGGCAACTTCTGAGGCCAGTTACAAGTCAAACTCATTGTTACAGGATAGCAGGTTTCTTAAAGTAAACTGGTGAACCACTATTGAAATGTTCCAAATTTGTTAGTGAACTGAATTTAAATGCCACCCGTGCCAAAGTGGGACTTGAAACCATGTCCTCAGAGCATTAGCACAATGAGGAATTATCAGGTCAGCCACGCCTTCACCATGCCACTCTCTCTCTCCATTATCACTGTCTAAGTGTATAAGGAACCTAGAGTATAAGCATACCCTGAGAATTTCTCACTATTCTGGCATGTAACCTGCATGCCACTAGATGTCCTTGAGACATCAGAAAGTACAAACAGTACTGAAAAGTTTCCAGTGGAATCTGTTGGCAATCCTTGCATTTAAGATACACGGGTAGAATTTTTCTTCTTTGGGATAAATGTATTCTAAAAGATGCAGTGGTAATTGTGATACCAGCTAACTAACAGGAAATAGAGAGCAGGTATAAATGGGTAATTTTCTGGTTCACTAGATGTAAACGTGGTGTGCCACAGGAATCACACTGGAGCCTCAAACGTTTTACAATTTATATAAGTGACTTTGGGCTCTTGTGGAACAAAAGTAGTGCCCCTATCGCTTGGCCAGAAGATCCAGGTTTAAGTCCCACCTGCTCCAGAGGAACGTCAAAACACAGGTTGATTACAAGCATCTAAAACGTTGACTTGGATGAAGAGACCAAGGTGCAGTTTCTAAGTTTGCTGATTACTCAAAAATAGGAAGGAAAGCACATCATAAGGAGATTATAAAAAGATATAGATAGGCAGTGAGCGGGCAAAGATCTGGCAAATGGAGTATCACGTAGGAAAATGTGAAACTGTACCTTTTTCAGAAAGAATATTATCTCAATGGTAAGAGATTGCAAAGCTCGGGGATGCAGAGAGATCTGGGTATCCTTTTGCATGAATCACCAGAATAAAGTCCGTTACAGCAAGCAATTAGGAAAGCTAAAACAACGTTATCGTTTATTGTGAGTGGATTTGCGCACAAAAATAGGGAGGTTATTCTTCAGTCATGTAGAGCATGATAAGATTATATCTGGTGTACTGTGTATCCTAAAGGTCTCCTTATTTAAGGAACTAAGTAAGTGCATTGGAAGCAGTTCAGAGAAGATTTACTTGACTGATTCCTGAAATGAATGGGTTGCTTACAAGGGAAGGTTGGACAGGTCACATCTGTTGGTGTTCTGAAGACTATCTCATAACTTGATTGAAACATATAAGATCCTGAGGGGTCTTTGCAGAGTGCATATAGGGAAAAGATGTTTCCTCTTGTGGGAGAACCAAGAACCAGATGTCACTATTTATAAAATAAAGTGTCAGTCATTTAAGTTAAGGAGAACACTTTTTTTTTCTCTCAGACAGTCATGAGTCTTTAAAACTTTCTGCCATAAAAAGGTAGTGGAAGCAGACTTCTGAATATTTCGAAAGATAGAAATGGCTAGGTTCTTGATAAACGAGGTGGCATAGGTGGTAATGCGCAGTAACCCAAAAGCTCCTTGGAGTAAAAATCACCAACGATCGATCCTGGTCCATCTACATTGACGCTATTGTCAAGAAAGCACACCCACATCTCTACTTCCTCAGGAGGCTAAGAAAATTTGGCTTGTCCACAATGATTCTTACCAATTTTTACAGATATACCGTAGAAAGCATCCTCCCTGGATGCATTACAGCTTGGTGTGGCAACGGCACTGTCCATGATCACGAGAAATTGCAGAGAGCTATGAATGCGGCCCAGACCATCACTGAAATCCAGCCATCCTTTCATAGACTCCATTTGCATTTCCCGAAGCCAGCATAATCAAAGACCCCTCCTACCCCAGTTATGCTCTCTTCCATCCTCTTCCATTGGGCAGACGATACAAAAGTTTGAAAACACGTACCAACAGATTTAATTATAGCTTCTTCCCTGCTGTTTTCAGACTTATGCACAGAATTCTCATATTTAGAGTGATTTCGTTCTGCCCTTCCCTGCAGCTGTAACTCTATATTCTGCATTCTCTTCTATTTCCCTGATATACTTACATAAGGTATGATTTATCTGGTTAGCACAGAAAACAATACTTTTCATTGTATCTCTCTACATGTGACAATAATAAAACAAATCAGATCAACCATGATGTTATTTAATGGTGGAGCAGGCTTGAGGGGTGACTGTTGTTCCAAATTCATATGATTGTATGGATCATAACACAGAAGGCTGGCCTAATGATTTGGGAGCATGAGTTCAAATCCTACTACAGCAGGTGATAAATTTCAAATTCAATGTATGAAGTAAATCTGAAAAGTTAATCTCAATATTGGTGATCTACTGGATTGTCACGAAAAGCCAATTTGCTTCAGTAATGGCAGGTAGGGAAGGTGTCCTGATATTCCTATATTGTCTACACCGTATGTGGCTCCAGACCAACACCAAGGTGATTTCATCTTAACTGCCCTCGCCCAGCAAGCCATTGTATTCAATAAGTCACCACCTCTTTCTCAAGTGATTTAAGAATGGGCAATAAATATTAAGCTTTGTCAGTGTCCTTGAATTTCAAGCAGCAAGAGGTTCCGAGAATAGCAACAATTCACATTTATGTGTTGGTGATGGCACAGCAGTCAATGGAATCATTACTTTAATCGTGGTTTCCTTGCTATAAATAGAATATGTCTAATATATAATAACATTTCTCAAGATAATATACTTTATAAATGAGTAATAAAAATGTTAATTCACTCCATTATTCAGGGATAATTTCTGTAAATAACATCTAAACAATGAATATTTTTATCCAAGTTCCTTACTGAGCAAAATCCAATATAAATTGGGTGGATTTTGATCATCGCTTGTTGGGCATGAAATTGAAGTGAAAGGGATGAAAACCAGGCAAATTCTATCAAGGACATTCAATATACTCAGTCAGATTACCAGCCCAACAGTGAAGACTAATACAAAACACAATAATGCAAGATGTATTCAAAAACACAAAAGGCAACCATTTCCTAGAGTAAAACAAGAACTGCAAATCCTGGAAATCTGAAACAAAATATAGCATGGACTAGAGAAACTCAGCAGGTCTGGTAGCGTTCTGTGGAGAGAAAACAGAGTCAATGTTTTGAGTCCAGTTAACTTTACAATCCAAAGGGTCACTGGACTTGAATCATTAACTCTGTTTCTCTCATCACAGATGCTTCCAGACCTGCTGAGCTTCTCCAGTAAATTCTGTTTTTGTCCCATTTCCTAGAAATTCATCTCCAGCCACACAAAACAATTAGTTCATGAAGTTATCAGTGGCTCAAAGAAATTAACCAGAAATTAGAGGCACCCAAAGTAATGTTTGATCTTTCTTTAGTCCTTCAGTCTTACATAGCATCCCAGGATATTATGCTCCTATAATTCTAGCCTTTATACATCCCAAATTTGAACTGGTCAACAATTGGTAGTTATCCCTTCTGCTGCCAATTCCAACTCCAACTTCACCTCAAACTCCAGAAATTCCTCCTTAAACATTTCCAGCTCCTTCTCCCTCTCCCCCTCTAAAAACTATCTCTAGTGATTGTAACAAGGTCCGCCAGGTGGCCCTCATGGATTGAGTTTCCTTATTGGGGCTGTTAACCTGGTCCAATCAGGGAGCCGAAAAAAAAAGAAAGAAAAAAAATAAACATGAGTGTTTGAGCCCAGGAGTCTTTGGAGAAGGAGCACAAAAAAGAAAAAAAAAAGAGTGCAGGAGAGTTAGGGCCGACTGCCTGCCCCTCTTCCAGGGTTACGTTAGAGCCCGGGTGAAAAAAAAATGAACAAGAGTGTCAGAGGTTCACTTTGAGAGCTGGCTCTGAGGGAGCTGGATCGGCGTCAAGGGCTTTCCATTTGCAAATAAAGGGTGACCTGGATATGGGATACTGGCATCGATGGAGTTACTTCATGATCTCTTGGACAAAACTGTCCTAAAGCCTGCCTTAAGATCTCCTGATGTGGTCAGCCTCAGATGCACTAAAACCTGTCAAGCATGACAGCATGTTTTACTACATCGTAGTTTATGAATGTGTGGAATAGGTGCAGGTCTGCCGGATATTAGTTACACTGAACTCAAGATCTACTGAACAAGTTTAGATTAATTAATCCTGATCAAAAGTTGTATCCTTCCTCTTTCAAATGCTGAAGGGCATGCTTTGCATTCAAAACATTTTGACTTTTTGTAATAGATTTGGTTGGTGGCTAAACAATGGGAACAAGGTACCATCAAAGAAATAATTAATAAGTATAGATTCTAAGCCAAAAGACATATGATGCTGGTGCTTTATTCCATCTTGATATTGTCCTGCTTTGTGAGTTTGGGTTCTTTACCGATATACTCATCTTGGAAAGTCCTCTCCTGGAGTACTGTGTGCAGTTCTGGTCTCCCTGTTATAGGAAGGATATTATCAAGTTGGAGAGGGTTCAGAATAGATTGATCAGGATGTTGCCAGGAATGCAAGGATTGAGCTATAGGGAGAGGCTAGATAAGCTGAGACCTTTTTCACTGGAGCTAGGACATTGAGAGGTGACCTTATAGAAGTTTATAAAGTAATGAGAGGTCCAGATAAGGTGAATGGCAGGTGTCCTTTCTCTAGGATGGGGAGGTTTCAAACTAGGCTCTTGAAGTACTTTTAAGGTGAGAGGAGAGAGATTTTAAAAAGACATGAGAGGTTCATGTGTGCCATGACCATCCAGAAGAAGTGGTGGATGTGGATGCAGTTACAACGTTTAAAAGACATTTAGACAAATAAGGAACGTTTGGAGGGATATGAGCTAAGCACATGCAGGTGGGACTAGTTTAGTTTGCTCCAACCAGTCCATACTGACTATTATCCCAAAGTGTCTGTTTCCATGCTGTATGACTCTATGAAAGAATATTTTTTAAATGTTCCTTACTTGTATCTTGTTGGAAAAAATGAGCACTCAGTGACAGTGATAGTATGTAATACTTGCTGTATACTTACCTTCCACTCACTGTGTAAGTTGGGTGTTGGTGACAAATGTAACAGGCTGGCATGGATGGCAAGTCTCAGTCTGATAGCCAAGCACACTAAAGCCAAATGATATGAGAACTGACCAAGGTACTACCTCACATAACCAGAGGTTTGTTCTGGCCGTAGTACAAGTCCAGGCACGCACAAATTTCCCGTCCCCTTTCTTCTATTTGACCTTCTGGAAGGATGTTAAATCCTGGGATCAAGGTAATGATCCCAGTCGTGTTCTCTGGCATTAAGTGGAGGGGCTGGATCATGGACATAAGCTAGGATACCCGTCATTAAATCAGTACACTTTACAATGAGGGGCTGTGCATCACAAACAGCGCATAATCTCTGGGATGATTGTCTGTAAAAGTGCAGCCTAAATGGCAGATTTTAGCACATAGTATGTTCACTTGCCACATCGTTAAAGTTTGTGTGCAAAGAGGTCCAAAATAAATGTAATGTTAAAGTTGTCTTTCATATGTTTTGAACCTGGCGGTGCATGAAATGCAGACCTGACAAATTAGAAACACTTGATAATTCTCAGAAGAATAAAACAAGTTGGCGACTGACATGCAGTTTGCTTTAAATAGCCAGTCAAAATGATATATAAACTCAAAGAACAACAGACAAACCATTAGGTAGTGGAGAGAGTCGCGGATACAAGAAATAAGAAGCCCTTGTCAGTGGTAAGTTTACTGTTAAAGTTTGTATTTGCACAATCTGGAAGAAAGGTTAGAATATCCAGTTTAGTTTACAAACTAATTCTCACAATAAGTTTTTAAAGATACTGAATATTCAGAAAATTGTCTGAATTATTAACATCCTCTACAAAAAGAAGATTATCCAATCTATAAAATTAATTTCCCCCTCTCTGCTATTTTGAGGGTTATTTGAAAAAATTGCTGTGTTCCACTAATTGAACTAGTCAATGTCCCAGGTATCTTAAATGGGCTAACAATTTCATAAAATAAGTAAAACCAATATTTGGCTAAATGTATTAAACAGAGTGCTAAAAATTAAGTTCAACTTCAGGGCTTATGAACTTACTATCTTTACATCAATGTTTTTGCAATTCAGTTTAGCCCCTCATACGTTCACTTCATATTGAAGGTACATTTTTCTGCCCATCAAATTAATTCTGCAATTAAAATAGCAACTGAATAAATTGGATGAGTTTATATCAATCAAAAGTGATTTCAAATAATGAGGGGAAGATATTGTGGAGCCAAGTAAATGTGAAGCTAATCCTTTTTTTTTTGCATAAATTCTATAAATAAAAGCAATTAAAATGCTGTTCATTCCTTTTGATTTTAAAATATTGTAACACAAAACCATAGAGTGCAAGAGATGTTCGTAAACAGAAACTTAATTGTCAGATACCTTCAAGATGCTTAAGTGGGTATTCCTTTGGGAACGTTTAAGTATTTTGTTTGCTTGCTACTCCATCATGTGTTTTGAATCAGCAATTCAATTTTGGTAAATCTAACTGCCCCAGGAGTGCAACTTAAGGAAACACCGACAGCTGCACTCCATAGCAAGGAGACAATCCAATCCCAAAATAGGTGACTCTGATGCAGCTTAAGTTACAAACCTACTAGCTGCGATATGCAAGTGGTATCATTTTATTCTAGAGACCGCTGTCTTTTTATACCTTTCTGCATGAGTTCAGATTTCACCCCTTTCACATGTTAGCCTCGCTGGATGAGAAGCCGCCAAGGTTTTTGACTTTGTTGACTCCAATGGAGGTAAAGGCAGGCTCCTTTAAAAGCAGGTCAGACCTAAGCCCAGCATCACAAGCAATGGCCACAGGCCAGAGCCGGATTAAAATTGTCCTTGTGCCTTGGCATTTTTTGCATTTAAGAAAGTCCAGTTCCTGTTGAGTCAGAATCACAGAAATCTATAGCCATTCGTGTTCAACAGACTGTTATCCATATGCAAGTGGTATGCCAGGGATGGCACGGTGGCACAGTGGTTAGCACTGCTACCTCACAGTGCCAGAGACCCAGGTTCAATTCCTGCCTCAGGCAACAGTCTGTGTGGAGTCTCCCCGTGTCTGTGTGGGTTTGCTCCGGTTTCCTCCCACAGTCCAAAAATGTGCAGGTTAGGTGGATTGGCCATGCTAAATTGCCCATAGTGTTAGGTGTAGGGGAATGGGTCTGGGTGGGTTGCTCTTCAGAGGGTCGGTGTGGACTTGTTGGGCCGAAGGGCCTTTTTCCACGGTGTAAGTAATCTAATTATATGTTGGACCAGGGCAGCAAGAGACTTTCAGAGATTTACAAGGGTTTAAGCATATTTTAGCACCAACTCCAGTTTCCATCATGCCCTTTGGAACCCTTTACCTGTCCAAAATCAAACAAACCCCTTGCTGCTGGGGAAAACAAGGCTTTTCTTAAAAAAAAATCACCAGTTCAGATACATTACACCACACCTCTGGAACAGGTGGGACTTGGACTCAGGTCTCCTGGTCCCGAGGTGGAGACACTACAAGTGAAGGTAATGGCTTAGTGGTATCATCGCTAGACTGTAAATCCAGAGACCCAGGTAATATTCTGGGACCAGCTGTGGAAGATGGTGGAATTTGAATTCAATAAATATCGAGATTTAAGAATCTCACGATGACCATGAATCCATTGTTGATTGTCGGGGAAAACCCAACTGGTTCATTACTGCCCCTACGGGAGGAAAACTGCCAACCTTACCCAGTCTGGCCTACCTGTGACTCCAGACTCACAGCAATGTAGTTGACTCATAACTGCCCTCTGGAAAATAAATGCTGGCGGTGCCCTTATTCTGTGAATGAAAAAACATCACCATCTCAAGAACACACTTAAAGAAAACCATGCAATTAACATTTTACAACGACAGGCCAACAGGGGTAGATAAGATAAGGAAAGAGGTGGACATTAAATTGAAATAGAATCAGAGGGGAAAATAATGGACCACGGCACCCATCTCTCTCTCCCTAAAGGCTGCTTTTTTCCCATTTCGTTATTCAGAGATGCTATCACACACGACTGGACTGCTTTCTTTTCCCACGACTAAATCACTCGTGTTGCTAATTAAAAACCAATTATCTAGCATTACTAACCAAGACTAGTGCAGCCATAACAAACATAGGGGAGATTAGGCAAAGACAGTTCTTTTTTATATACTGTATATCTGGAAGTGCTCTTACACACACCTGAATGGTTTATACAGTTTGTAAATACAGAGGCCAATGTGAAAGACAGGGGAATTGAATTAAGCAGGGCTCAAAGAAAACACAGTTCAGCCCCACAGATTCTTGATTCTTGTTTCTAATCAACGTATACAGTGATGTCATTACATTCGCCTGGACAGATGGGATTTGAACCTGGGTCTCCTTGACCTGACTTAAGTATACTACCACTGCACCACAACACACTTCAAAGCACAGTTCTTCATATTGTTTCTTTTTATTTCTTCTTTTCACTAGGGCACACTTTTACACAAAACTGAACCCTTTTTGTCTACCACCAAATCACTCTTCTTGCTTTTCTCCTGTCATCTCCACCACCAAACCTGCCAGATTTCTGAAGCAATGATCTGTTTACATGTAAAACCTGTCTGGATCAGTGTAAAAGAGAAAGAGAGAGGAGGGGGGGAGAGAGAGAGACAGGGATGGAGAGAGGTGGGGGAGAGGGAGAGGGGGAAGAGAGACGCAGGGAGGGGGGAGAGAGAGAGATGGAGAGGGACAGATGGGGAGAGAGAGAGACAGAGAGGGACCGGGAGGGAGAGAGAGAGGGAGAGACAGAGAAGGAGCGGAAGAGGAGAGAGAGAGGTACGGGGAGGGAGAGAGATGGAGAGGGTGAGAGGGGGAGGAAGGGGGAGAGAGAGGGAGAGAGGGCGAGAGAGAGAGAGAGACAGGGAGGGAGAGAGTGAGAGGGAGAGAGAGGGAGGGAGAGAGAGAAAGATAAAGGGGGGGGAGAGAGAGAGAGCATTAAATTACAATGGAGTTCGAGGGTGGGGGGAACGACATTAAACATTTCAGCTCCTGTGGTGCCTGCCTGTCTCTAAAAGCATCAAGAGTATTCATGGGACACTGTGAAGAACATGGGTCTTCTTTTCTATCTGGAACTACTGTCATACACACAACTGATCCATGTTTCTCACCAACAAGTCACCCTTGGCAATTTTCATATTAAATACGGTCCTTGGTATTTTTCCTAAGTAACTTGTTCAGAGTTGCTATCCTCTGAAATGGGTGGGACTTGAACCGAGGCCTCCAGCCCAGAGGTAGGGACACTACCACTGTGCCACAACTACAAGAGCCCTGATACGTAGTTGTTTTTATATATATACGGAAATGCTGTTACACACACCTGAATGGTTTACACGTTTGTAAATACAGAGTCCAATGTGTATTATCTGCTCTTCATCGACACTGGACCTGTATTTCTAACACTGACAATTTGGCCTGTCATCTTTGTTCCAGCCAAAAGAAAAGCTGTCCAACCCAATCCCTATTCCAGCAATTGGTGCATGCACTGCACATCAAGTGCATACCCAAGTACTTTTTAAAGTGCAACGTTTCTGCTCCAACCATCTCTTCAAGCAATGGGTTCACTCCTTTACCAACCTCTGGGTGAAAACTTTCTCCTCACACCCCTCTAATTATTCCACCAATTACAGGTGTCCCCCTCCCGTATCTGCGGGTAATACATTCCAAGACCGGATAGTAGCGAACCCTGTCATTTAAATGAGAAATGTACCTCCCTGCAATCCCCTGGAAGTATTCCTGGAATGTTCCATGTAATATGTCCGGGCCATGGTAAACCACGGATAACTGAAACCATGGAAACCAAATCCCGGATATGGGGGTTCGAGTGGATGAGAAATAAATCCTTCCTAAATACTCTATCTTGGTCCCTCATAAATTCCTTATAAATTCGCAGACTGCAATTAAATCCCTTCGCAGTCTCCTCTGTGCCAAAACAAACAACATCCGCCTATTCAATCTTTCATCGTAGCTAAAATCCTCCAGTCTGGCAACATCCCCCCTCATGCAAACAGATCCATTCTGAAACACAGTGACCAAAGCTCTATGTAATATTCTCACTATAACCTACTTGGTGTTTTAAACAGTTCTGGAACAGCCTGTCTGTGCAAATATTCTGTTTTGACTACTAAAGCAAAGCCCTTGTACACTTTCTCAGTTAGTGAATTTAGTTACCCTGCCACCTTCAGAGATCTTTGGCCACGCACTCTAAGTTTTCCTTGCCCACAACACTTCCCAGTACAGATTTCTTTTCTTTCATTTTGTATTCTCCTGCCTGTTTGGCCTCTCAAATTGCATTATCTCACATTTCTCTGGGTTGTATTCCATTTGTCACATTTAAGCCCAGCTGATGTAGTCCATAGCTTTCTTCCTCAGTGTCAACCACTTACTAAAGTTTATATCATCTGTAAACATCTTGCTCAAGCTAAATCCTTGACCTGTCATAGTCATAGAGATGTACAGCACGGAAACAGAACCTTCGATCCAACCCGTCCATGCCGACCAGATATCCCAACCCAATCTAGTCACACCTGTCAGCACCCGGCCCATATCCCTCCAAACCCTTCCTATTCATATACCCATCCAAATGCCTCTTAAATGTTGAAATTGTACCAGCCTCCACCACATCCTCTGGCAGCTCATTCCATACACGTACTCATTCCTCTGTGTGAAAAAGCTCCCCTTAGGTCTCTTTTAAATCTTTCCCCACTCACCTTAAACCTATGCCCTCCAGTTTTTTTTAGATTACTTACAGTGTGGAAACAGACCCAACAAGTCCACACCGACCCTCCTAAGCACAACCCACCCAGACCCATTCCCCGACATTTACGCCTTCACCTAATACTACGGGTAATTTAGCATGGCCAATTCACCTAACCTGCACATTTTTGGACTGTGGGAGGAAACCCAGGGAGAATGTGCAAACTCCACATAGTCAGTCACCTGAGGCGGGAATTGAACCCAGGTCTCTGGCGCTGTGAAGCAGCAGTGCTAACCACTGCGCCACCGTGCCACCCATTCTGGAGTTCTGGACTCCCCGACCCCAGGGAGAAAAACCTTGTCTATTTACCCCATCCATGCCCCTCATGATTTTATAAACCTCTATAAGGTCACCCCTCAGTCCCGATGCTCCAAGGAAACCAGCCCCAGCCTGTTCAGCCTCTCCCTGTAGCTCAAACCCTCCAACCCTGGCAACGCCCTTGTAAATCGTTTCTGAACCCTTTCAAGTTTCACAACATCTTTCTGATAGGAAGGTGACCAGTTTACAACAAAAACCAAGGAATCTGGTACAGAGCTCTGTGGAACCTCACCCGAAGTGTCATTTCAGTCACAAAAACATCTATTTGACCAGTACCCTGTGGTTCCTGCCACCGAGTCTATTTTAGATCCAAATTGCCACTTTCTCTTGCAACCCATTCTATTTTTCTGATCGGTTTACTGTGGGAGCCCTTGTCAAATCCTTGCTAAAATCCATTCAGCCTGTATTTGATGTATTACTCCTGGTATCACCATTTGATTTTTTTAACAGAAGGTAAGAATGCACAAAAGAAAGATTTTCATTTAAATAGAATTTTTCACAATCATCCGACTTCTTAAGGCACCTTACATTCAATTAAGTGTTCAAAGTGTAGTCACTATCGTAATGTAAGGGCAGCACAGTGGCTCAGTGGTTAGCACTGCTGCCTCATAGCACCAGGGACCCAGGTTCGGTTCCTGCCTTGGGTGACTGTCTGTGTGGAGTTTGCACGTTCTCCTCGTGTCTGCGTGGGTTTCCTCCCACAATCCAAAGATGTGCAGGTTAGGTGAATTGGCCATGCTAAATTGCCCATAGTGTTCAGGGATGTGTGGGTTAGGGGCATTAGTCAGGGGAAATGTAAAGTAATGGGGAATTGGATACTCTTCAGAAGTTTGGTTGGGCTGAATGGCCTGTTTCCACTCTGCAGTGATTCTATTCCATGAAATGTAGGAAACCTGATGGCCAATTTACCCATAGCAAACATTGATGTGATAATCTGTTTATTTACATCTCAGTCAATGCTACACATTGGCCAGGACACTAAGATTAGCTCTACTTCAAAATAGTGGCGGGGATCTTTTACAGGCAAATGGCACTTCAGTTTAATAAGATATCTAAAAATGATACCTTCAACAGTGCAGCACTCCCTCAGTATCACACTGAAGTGTTAGCCT
This sequence comes from Chiloscyllium punctatum, assembly GCF_047496795.1. Taxonomy (NCBI): domain Eukaryota; kingdom Metazoa; phylum Chordata; class Chondrichthyes; order Orectolobiformes; family Hemiscylliidae; genus Chiloscyllium; species Chiloscyllium punctatum. Next base: position 56,440,195 of record NC_092777.1, read on the forward strand.
TGATTTTACTCCCTCTCAAGTCCTGGGTTGAGAGTTGCACCACCAACATGATGATTCAGGGACGAGAGGGAGACAGGAGAGGTTAGCATGGTCAGCGATTTACAACTAACCCTGTAAATAGCAACTAAACAATAAATGGCTGGAAAACTCTTTGTGTCTGAAAAAACTGGGATAAAAATTCTTTTTTTAAGGAAGAGGTGGAGGGACTGAGCTTTTGGGAGAGGCTGAATAGGCTGGGATTATTTTCCCTGGAGCATCAGAGACTGAGAGGTGAGTTTATAGAGGTTTATAAAATCACGAGAGGCATGGATAGGGTGAATAACCAATGTTTTTTTCCCCAGATAGGCGATTCCTCTGTTTAAGGTGAAAGGGGAAAGATTTAAAAGGGATCTAAGGGGCATTTTTTTCACAGAGAATGATGGGTATATGGAATGAGCTGTCAGAGGAAGTAATGAAGGCTGGTACAATTACAACATTTAAGATGCATTTGTAGGGGTACGTAAATAGGAAGGGCTTGGAGGGATATGGGCCAAATGCTGGCAAATGGAACTAAATTAATGTAGCATATCTGGTTGGCATGGACGCGTTAGACAGAAGGGTCTGTTTCCGTACTGTACAACTTTATGACTCTATGACCTTTATCTAAAGTCTGTGTGTTAGCTGTCAGCATTTTGCTTTATCCTAGTTTTACCTTTACAAAATTTTACTTTCAACACTCCCTTGGCATCAGTTAGGGATCAGACCAGACTGTCCTCCCACACCACAGTATTGTAAGGAGAGAGTTAAGACCCGAACTGTTATATCATTTAAAAACAAGTGCTAGATGTCATCTGATTGGTCAACACAAGGGTTTGATCAAAACACACTTTATTCATACAACACAGTTAAAATACAATAAAAGGAAGAATTGGCAAAACCCTAACCCTAACCCTAAACTTTAGTCGTTAAATAATACAATAATCATCAACTGTTTCAATATAGAGAGCATCCCTTAATTTAATAAATCTGCAGGAAGGAGACAGCCGAGCGGTATTATGGCTACACTGTGAATCCAGAGACCCAGGTAATGATGTGGGAGCTTGGGTTCACCATGGTATATGGTGAAATTTGCATTCTTTTTTAAAGTCTGAAATTAAGTCTCTAACGACAATCATGAATCCATTGTTGGAAAAACCCATCTAGTTTACTAATGTCCAGTAGGGAAGGAAATCTGCCATCTTAACCTGGTCTGGTCTACATGACCAGAGCAATGTGGGTGACATTAACTTCTGTCTGGGGCAATTAGGAATGGGCAATAAATGCTGGCCAGCCAGAAACAACCTATGTCCCGTGAATGGATTTTTTTTAAAGTGTCCCAAATTTTGGCAAAAATTTAGAGTTTGCTTACTAAGAATTTATCTACCTGTGCCTTAAAGATATTTCAAAGGCTCTGCTTCCTCTGCCTTTGCAGGAAGACATTTCCAAATATCACGACTCTGTGTGAAGGAAAAAATATGCATCATTGCTGTTATTTCCTCCTCATTTCTAAACTGTCACCTCTGGTTGTGCTTTTTAATTAATCAATAAATTAATGATCATTATGCCATAAGCAAAGAAATGAATTTCTGTATCTTGAATGCTTATACTATCTGTAGCAGAATACAAATTTAAGTTTCTTATTACTGGTTAAATTACTTCCCGCTAGTAGATGAACAGAACAAAATTGCGCTATACCCAAAGTTCATTGAATCTTGGCACCCTCTAGCCTTCCTTGCTGACTTCAGTGGGGAATCTGTTGAGATGTTTACCAGATGGTAATGATGCCACAGAAATCTGAGTGAGCATGCTAACTTTTATCGTTTTTTCCCACTCTACCTTTCTCCAGCTTACAGCCCTCGTACTGATATCTTAAAAACTCCACTTTAGGAACACTGGTTCCTTTAAAAATTGATCATCTACAATGCGAGTGGAGACCGATCATTGCAAGTTGACTTGCACATTTCTTGTCAGTTACCTTTGTGCAATTGTGCTTAGGTGTGGCTGGTTGCAAAAACACTGACAACATCAGCTACAGACTGGAAAGAAGCAGTTGCTTCTCATTTGGTACGTGGGCAGGGTGCGGGGGGGGGGGGCTGGGTAATGAGAGAACACAATAAGATTTCCAAGACTTGCATTGTTACCATGGAGAAAGTGAGTTCCTGCTGTACACAACGCTCACACAGGAGTAGGGACTGGTTCTAAATCAACAGTTTCATCTTGGAACCCAACGTTCTTGTGGGTCTTAGCAGAGTGAAATTAAAGATTTTGGTAACCTTCTCCAGCATCAATCAGGATCTGTCTGGCACCACAGAATGAATGAAGAATCTGTGTTGCTGATTTCCACCCCTACTTTCTGAACGCAACTCCAAATGTCCATTATTAGTTGCAAATCTGGACCAGCATAGCCAATAACTGTAGATCACCACAATCAATTTCCTGATGAAGAGCTTTTGCTCAAAATGTCGATTCTCCTGCTCCTCAGATGCTGCCTGACCTGCTGTGCTTTTCCAGCACCACACTCTCGACTCTGATCTCCAGCAGCTGCAGTCCTCACTTTCTCACAATCAATTTCCAGACAATTACAGTCTTGGTTTGTCATTGGGCAGCTTAAGAAAACAGCAATAAGTTTAAAAATTGATCATATTTTGAGACCTACCCAGTTTGTGTAGCCGTGACAGACAATGGAATTCCTAAATAAAACAAAGAACTGCAGATACTGCAGATCTGAAACAAACTAAAGCAGAAATCACTTGAGAAACTCAGTAGGTCTGGCAGCATCTGTGGAGAGAGAAACAGAGTTTTCTGAGCTTCCAGTTACTTGCTGCTTCAACCACAACACTGTGTTCCCCACCCAACATTTCTATCTTGGGCCTGTTGCGTTGCTCCAACAAAGCTCAACACAAATTGGAAGAACAACACCTCATCTTCCACTTGGGGACCTCACAATCTGCAGGGCTCAACAATTTCCACGTCCAATACCCATCCCCACCACCAGAGGTCCTGCCATGAAATTGGTTGCTTAACCAAACCGCCCCGTGGCCCAACATTTCAACTCCCCCTCCCACTCTGCCGAGGACATGTAGGTCCTGGGCCTCCTTCACCGCCGCTCCCTCACCACCAGACGCCTGGAGGAAGAACGCCTCATCTTCCACCTCGGAACACTTCAACCCCAGGGCATCAATGTAGACTTCAACAGTTTCCTCATTTCCCCTTCCCCCACCTCACCCTAGTTCTAAACTTCCAGCTCAGTAACTGTCCCCTTGACTTGCCCGGACTTGTCCTACCTGCCTATCTTCTTTTCCATCTATCCACTCCACCCTCTCCTCCTTGACCTATCACCTTCATCCCCTCCCCCACTCACCCATTGTACTCTATGCTGCTTTCTCCCCACGCCCACCCTCCTCTAGCTTATCTCTCCACGTGCTTCAGGCACGCTGCCTGTATTCCTGATGAAGGGCTTTTGCCCGAAACGTTGATTTCGAAGCTATTTGGATGCTGCCTGAACTGCTGTGCTCTTCCAGCACCACTAATCCAGAATCTGGTTTCCAGCATCTGCAGTCATTGTTTTTACCTTGTTGCTTTTAGCACAGCCAACAATTCAGAGTCTCCATTACCTCTGCCTGAGCTTCTCTTCTTCCCTGACCTACTATCAATAATTCTTTTGCCTGCCTACACTTTTCTCTCACTCTCTGGGCTCCCTCTCCACCTATCCACCCACTCCTTTCATCCCCTCTCCCCCACCCAGGTTCTACAGTCATACAGCCAATCATATTCTCAAACTAAACTAGCCCCACCAGTCTGCACTTGGCCCATATCCTTCCAATCTTTCCTATTAATGTACTTGCCTAAATGTCTCTTAAACCTACATCCACCACTTTCTCTGTCAGTTCATTCTGCACACAGTAAAAACAATGACTGCAGATGCTGGAAACCAGATTCTGGATTAGTGGTGCTGGAAGAGCATAGCAGTTCAGGCAGCATCCAAGTAGCTTCGAAATCGACGTTTCGGGCAAAAGCCCTTCATTTATTCCTGATGAAGGGCTTTTGCCCGAAACGTTGATTTCGTAGCTGCTCGGATGCTGCCTGAACTGCTGTGCTCTTCCAGCACCACTAATCCAGAATCCATTCTGCACACAAACCACTCTCTGTGTAAAACAATTGCCCCTCATATCCTTTTTAAAACTTTCTCCTCTCACCTTAAATATATGCCCCCTAGTTTTGAACTCACCGACCTGAGGGAAAAGACCTTTGTCATTCACCTTATCTATGCTCCTCATGATTTTATAAACCTCTATAAGGTCACCCCTCAACCTCCACGCTCCAGGGTAAAATGTCTTAAACTTTCGTCTATTTTTACGTCAAACCTTCCATTCTCGTAAATCCTGACTGAACCCTCTCCAGTTTAATAACATCCTTTCTATAAACAGTGTGACCAGAACTGGACACAGTACTCAAAAAGCCATCAGTTTACATACCACATTTTCCTGAATACTTCCAGTTCTGAAGAAGGGGAACTGGACTCAAGCTGTTAATTCTATTTCTCTCTCCGCAGATGCTGAATTGTTTCAGTGGAATTCTTCACTGTAAAAACCTCTGGAACACTTTTTTTATTTCAAACAATTTATAGTCTTCTTTTAGCTGATTCTCCGTCAATATCTCCTGTTTCTAGTTTTCAAAAATAATTGACAGAGTAACCTTAGCGACATCATTTTTGTGCTGATCTGTTGCCTACATGGAAGGTTCATCAGCAATGTACTGTGTCCAGAAGTTATAATTCATTTTCTTGTCCTTTATTCTCTACTTGTCTATGAACTGAGTGCCTTGATTGGCTATTTCAAGGGGCACTTAGCCACATTGCTGTGGGTCTGGAGTCACAGGTAGGGCAGACCAGGTAAGGACAGAAGATTTCTTTCCTTTACAGAACATCAGTGAACTAGATGGGTTTATATAATAATCAATTCTAACTTCATGATCACCACCATTGAGACTAGTTTTCAATTCCAGATGTCATGGTGAGAATTGAACTCCTCTCCTGAAAGCATTAGCCTAGCCACTCAGGATAACTGCTCTGGTGACATTACCACAATGTTATCAGCTTCCCCTAAGCAACTTGCAAAAAATATACAAGTTAAAAAATATTCTTACTCAAAATGACAATAGGCAGATTTTGAAGGAGCAGAAAATCAAGCACATAGATACCCATTCCAAATCTCAGTCAAGAGTGTGGTGCTGGAAAAGCACAGCAGGTCAGGCAGCATCTGAGGAGCAGGAGAATCGACGTTTCGGGCATAAGCCCTTCATCAGAAGTCCTGGTGAAGGACTTATGCCCGAAATGTCGATTCTCCTGCTCCTCAGATGCTGCCTGACCTACTGTGCTTTTCCAGCACCACACTCTCGACTCTGATCTCCAGCATCTGCAGTCCTCACTTTCTACTATTCCAAATCTCAGCCATGGTATATGTGTGGCGTTGTAAGCACACTGAATGAAGAAAAATAAAAGCCAGTCTTACAAGCTACAAACTGAATAGCAAGCAGTTAGTGTGTGATGCACAGCTGGACTCTATGGACTTACAGAAGCACATTCAGAAACAAATTCTGCATTATCTGGTAAAATATGCTTCTCACTGTGCGGCAGTAATGTGACATGCTCACTTAATTTACCATAAAATTTGAGTCAGCACTTGAAACATGACAATCAATAAATGCACCCTTGATGTATTGTAATTTATAATGTTGTGACTGAGAGGAAGGAGTACACTGTCTCTCTCTATTGACATCATAGTTGTAATTGTTTTACCAGTCTCCCACTGTGGCCAATCATGTACTTTTTCTATCTTAGATTTGGAATGAAAAGATTCATTGACTTGGTTTTTTTTTAATGATCACAAATTGTTGATTTGTTATTAAACAAAAGCTTTTCCTTGAAAAGACAGAATTGGTTAACGCACAGTTTGTAATATGAAAAGATACATTTTTAGTCCTCCTAGTAATTCCAGACACATACGCTCACAGACTCACACCCACCCATGACAGGAAAAATAGGAAAAATGCATTTCTCTCTGCACTTTGAGAAAAAAAAAGTTGTTGATAACTACATCGTGGTCCTGGAGGCAAAAAGGGAAAGATGTGGAGTGGTCAGACAGTTGTTGGACTGGCATTCTGACAAGTGTAGACAAATGTCACCAACACAGGCAGATGTCTCTGGGATCTTTGCAACCACAGCTTGCTCAGGAAACACAACCAAGGATTCTTCTCGACACTCTTTGAGAGACTACCAGGTTTTTCCGTTAAATTCAACAGAGATTTCCAGAAACGGGGAAGCTGAACTGGGAAGCTGTCGTTTTTTTTAAATGAGCTTGTGACTTATAAGGACTGTAAATTTTATTTTTATGCTTTGAAAAAGCTCTTGTGGAGGCCCTTGTGGTACAGCGGTAGTGTCTCTACCTCTTAACAAGGAAACCCAAGTCTCACTTACTCTGGAGGGGTATAATTAAAGGTGGCACAGTGGCTCAGTGGTTAGCTTTGCTGCTTTGTAATGCCAGGGACAGGTTCATTTCCACCCTCAGGCGACTGTCTGTGTGGAGTTTGGACATTCTCCTGTGTCTGCTTGGTTTCCTCTGGGTGCTCCAGTTTCCTCCCACAATCCAAAGATGTGCAGATTAGATGGTTTGGCCATGCTAAACTCCCCACAGTGTCCAGCGGTGTGCTGGGTTAGCCATGGGAAATGCAGAGTTACAGAGATGGGGTGGGTCTATGTGGATTATTCTTCGGCAGGTTGGTGTGGACTCGATGGATGAAATGGCCTGCTTCCACACTGTAGGGATTCTAACATTCTAATAATATTGACACTATGGACTGAAATGAGGAGAATGTTATTTTAAAACAAGGATTTGAAAGAATGGGTGTATGTCCTGAAAGATGTAACTGGGCAGCCAAGCCAAGCATTGGGTAAATAATGGGGTGGCACAGTAGCTCATTGGTCGGCACTGCTGCCTCACAGCTCCAGGGACCTGGCTTCAAGTCCAGCCTTGGACGACTGTCCGTGTGGAGTCTGCACATTCTCCCCGTGTCTGTGTGGGTTTCCTCCAGGTGCTCTGGTTTCCTCCAATCTAAAGATTGTGTACGTTAGGTGAATTGGCTATGGTAAATTGTCCATAGTGTTCAGTAAGGTGCATTAGTCAGGGGTAAATGTATGGGAATGGGTCTGGGTGGGATACTCTTCGGAGGGTCAGTGGGGACTTGTTGGGTTGAAGGGCCTGTTTCCACATGGTAGGGAATATAATTCTAATTTTAAAACTGAACAAGCAGCAATTGACTATTGAATTGTGGATGATTTGGAGCGATGGGGATGTACAGATGCAGTTGGGTGGCATGATGGTTAGCACTGCTGCCTCACAGTCTCAGGGACCTGGGTTCAACTGTCTGTGTGGAGTTTGCACATTCGCCCTGTGTCTGCATGGGTTTCCTCTGGGTGCTCCGGTTTCCTCCCACAATCCAAAGATGTGCCGGTTTGGTGAATTGGCCATGCTAAATTGCCCATAGTGTTAGGTGCATTAGTCTGGAGTAAATCTAGGGTAGGGGAATCAGTCTGGGTGGGTTACTCTTCATAGAGTCAGTATGGACTTGTAGACCCAAAGGGCCTATTTCCATACTGTAGGGATTAACTGATCTTAATCTCAGTTCTTAAGTGATGACTGAGCCCTTTGGCTGACCAACATTTATGTAATTGGTTCTCGGGTAGCTGAACAGCTCAGAGTTGGGAAATGATTCGAGAAAAGAAGAAATGTTTAGTTCATTCCTCGCTTGGGAGCAGTCTCTCTGTTCTCTGCAGTCAAAACTCACTGTACAACCTGAAGTAAACAAATTTATCTTTTTTACAACAGTTGCTATAAATTGGGAGTTTTGGCAGTATTTTGAAGTTTAGGGCAATGTGCATGCATACAGTTCCAGCCTCTGTACATCACTGACTCATGCACAAAAGTCTGCACTGCACATGTTCACAGAACAAGCATGGGGTTGAATGGGACATGAGGGAGAGAACAGATGGACACCAAGTTGGGGGGCTAACAGAGAACTGACCAGGGAGATGACTGGGACAGAATAGATCAGGGAGGGGTGGGTACAATAGGTGGAGGGGAGAGAGAAAGGATGGGGATTGGAGCGATGATTTCTTCCCCACCTGTCTGAGCACTTCCCCCTCCACCTGATTTCTTACCCATTGACTCTTGAGCCCTATCTCTTACCCCCTGCCTAATCTCCTCCACAACCCCCAACTCAGTCCTTCCACAACCTCTTGCCCAGTCATGGCCACATCCATTAATGTGTATGTATGTACTCACAGGGAATAGTGCTCTGCACCCTTAGAATCAGGAAAGGCACCCTTTATCTTCATATGGGCAGCCAGTCCAGTGAGAAATACCCACATGTGGACTGCTTTCAATAAAGCTCATTCACCAGCGCATCTGGAAGTTTCTCACCAGCGCATACTGCACATGCCCTTTACTGTCAATGAACACAGCCAGCATTTGTAATGGAGAAGTCAGAGACTTAGTTAAATGAACCAGCCACCTTGTGCCTCTCCCCAACCAGTGGAAGCATCCGGGTAACAACGACTGAATCAAGGTGCTAGCGGACATAAGGATCGTCCAAGAAAACAGAACCTGGGAACAACGATATCGGAATTGTCTTTCCCATCTAGCCAATAACCTCACTTATCTGTCTGATTGTCTGCCTGTGTTCATATTAGGGGGAGTTTATAATGGATTTGAATTTAAAATTGTAGTCTTATGCAGAGATGGTTTATAATTGTTTACCTGTAGCTAGAGTCTAATCACTTGCAAGAAACAGTAACTTGTGTTGAATACAGAAACCTAACTTGTGCTTCCTCAGTCTGAAACTCAGGTAAATTGAAGAGCTTTTCAGAGTTCTTAAGATCTTTTAGTGAGTGTCTGGAAATAGTGGGGATTGATTTCCAGCACATTACCCCAGTGAGTCATATCAATCTACAAATCTAAACTCATCTCAAAACCTAAAAAAACACTGTTCAGTTGTAAAACCCAGAGGTAAAAACAGCCCAGCGTTTTCCTGCAAATGAATTCACGGACCCCAGTCCAGCAATTATCTGGAACCATGTGATTTCCAAAAAGGACCTGATTGGAAACAAAGTTTAAATGCACCTTTTCCAAAAACCAATCCATGTATCTCCACCATCCTCCAAATTCAAGTCCACAGAGGTTATTATGGAGGAAACCATCAGAACGTGTAAACCATATTGCATCATCATTCTGTTAAGGTTAGGCATGTGCCCTTTTAAGTCCATTGAGCGCATTTGTAAATCCTACTTGAGTATGCCGTTTCAATACTAAGAGACTTGTGCTGATGCTTTTCGTTCTTACTTAGCTGAAGGACTGATGGAAGCATATCCAACAGTAATTTTCAACAGAGAATGAATATATATTTATAAATCCGCTTGCAAAGGAAGAGTTTACGGGAGAAAGAGTCAGAGTGTGGTACTCACTGATTAATATCAAAATGCTAACAGAAAGAATGAAGGACAAATAGCCTACTTATGTGCTGTGAGATTCAGTTCTGTGGCTAAGTTTGAAAACCATACTAATAACTTCTGGAAGTTTGTGAAACAATTCTCACTTAGAACTCCATTGCTTCACCTGAAATCCGGCCCTCCATTTCTGGTGAACTGGCTCTGATGTTGGCTTCCCATTTGCCCCTGAATTGAGTTTCTTGTACATTCCTTCACAAAGACCCCCTACTTCCATCCCCTTAGTATTGACACATCCATCGCTGCCTCAGATCATTTTGTTCTATTCAATCATTCGTTCAGCATCATTGGCAAGGTCAATGGGTTGTCCATCCCTAATTGCCCTTGACACAAAGGTGGCAAGTCCCCTGCTTGAATCGCAGTAGCCCATGTCATGTAGGTATACCTACAGTGCTGTTAGGAAGGGAGATCCACATTTGTTTATCCAGTGATAGTAAAGAGATCCAAATCAGAACAGTGTGTGTCTTGGAGGGGAACTTGTAGCTGCTGATGTTCTTACTTGCCTGCTGCACCTGTCCCTCAAGTTGGCAAAAGTCACGGGTTTGAAAGGTCAAACGAGCTTCGGTGAGTTGCTCCATTATATCTTGTGGATGGTAGACACTGTTATTGCTGTGCCCCAGTGGTGCAGTGAGCGAATATTTCAGCTGCTTGATGTGATGTTGAACTGCAGTCCGCATAATCTTTCATCTGTGTATTTGATGCTGCACACATTGGGAATTATCCCATCACTGTCCGGGCTGGTGCCTCGCAGATGTTGGGTAGGCTTTGGGGAGTCAGAAGTTTACCTTCCACAGATTTCTCAACCTCTGACCTGCTCTTGCATGACTTCAACCGGTGGAAGATTTTCCCCATGATCCCCATGGAGTTTTATAAAGCTGCTTAACATCTCAATTGGTTGAATACTGCCTCGATGTCAAGGGTAGTCACGGCAGCTCAAGTCTGGAATTCAGTTCTTTTGTCCATGCTTGGTCCAAGATTGTAATGATGTCACCAGCGGAACAGCTCTGAGTGAACCTATCAGGGAGTAGATTATTGGAGAGTAAGTGTTGCTTGATAGCTCTGTTGGTGACATCTTCCATCACTTTGCTGATGATCAAGAGTCGACAGATGGGGCAGTAACTGACCAGTCTGGATTTGGTCCTGGGCTTTTTTGGTGTGTAGAGCCAGCATATTTTTCTCATTGCCAAGTGGATGTCAGTGTTGTAGCAGTACTGGAACATCTTGGCTAAGGATGCAAAAAGTTCTGGAGCATGGGTCTTCGGCATAATTGTTCAGGCCCCATTGAATCTCTCTGGCCTTCAGTCTGATCTTGATATCACATGACTGAACACTGACATCTGAATCAAATAGACTGAACATTGGTGTCTGTAACGCTGGGGGGTGCTGGAGGAGGTCGAGATGGATCATTCAGCTGACACTTCTGGCTAAAGAAGGTGATAATGCTTCAGTGGGAATCAAGGTCTCATCAAAAGGTGTTAATATTTACCTTATTTCCTCTGCTTGTGGGGTTCATTGTAATGGCTTTCAAGTAGCCTTTTCCTGTTTCCCTTCATTTTGCCATAAAAGATTCTGACATTCTCACTGTTAGACAACAAAATAATACAAAACCATAGACTTTTGGATTTTCCTTTGCACAATAAAATTTCAATTGAGCAGCAGTTAGTATTTCCCTATTCAATGTCAAAATCCATCCACAAAATCCACAATTTTCAATATCCTAGCCTTCTTAAGACTATTGAAAGTCATCCCAATATCTCGAGTCTCCACACGTCCTCATTTAGACAGGGTGAGATCTCAAAGCTTGAACGTTAACTCCTCCTTGACTGGAGGGAAGCAGCTTTTCAAAAAGAAAAACAGAACAATTACCCACATATCGATAAACAGCATAAACTAGAAATTAGGGGTTTAAAAACCAATAATCTTTTTCTTTTGCTTTTGTCCATCCCATTCTGCTCATTCATACGAACTACTCTATGACACTTCAGAAATGAGTTTTCTCCCAGCTCTCTGATTCTCTGGATGTCCAGAAGAACACCTCCAGGGTTGAATTGTCCCTCTTTATCTGACAGGAACAATTAGCCCTTTCACAGCTGTCGCAGCCTCTGGGTCACTGCATTTTGTGCAGCACAAGATTGCTGCTGTTGAGTCAGTAGACATTTTAACCGATGGTTTGCCAACTCACATACTTATTAATTTAAAGGTTTTATGACTAAATGAAAATTAACTTTTGGAATACTACATTCAATTCTGGACTCCCTGCTATAGGAAGGATGTTGTAAAACTTGGAAGGGTTTGGAAAAGATTTACAAGGATGGTGCCAGGGTTGGAGGGTTTGAGCTACAGGGAGAGACTGAATAGGTTGGGACTGTTTTCCCTGGAGTGTCGGAGGCTGAGGGGTGACCTTATAGAGGTTTATAAAATCATGAGGGCCATAGATAGGATAAATAGACAATGTCTGTTCCCCCTGATAGGGGAGTCCAAAACTAGAGGGCATAGATTTAGAGTGAGAGCGATAAAACTTAAAAGGGATACATAACGGGCAAGTTTTTAATGCAGAGGGTGACGTGTATGTGCAATGAACTGCCAGAGGAAGTGGTGGAGGCTGGTACTATTATTACATTTAAAAGGTATATGGATGGGCAAATGAATAGAAAGTGTTTAGAGGGATATGGGCCAAATGCTGGCAAATGGGAGTAGATTAATTTAGGCCTAAGGGGCAACTTTTTCACACAGAAGATGGTACGTGTATGGAATGAGCTGCCAGAGGATGTGGTGGAGGCTGGTACAATTGCAACATTTAAGAGGCATTTGGATGGGTATACGAATAGGAAGGGTTTGGAGGGATATGGGCTGGGTGCTGGCAGGTGGGACTAGATTGGGTTGGGATATCTGGTCGGCAAGGATGAGTTGGACCAAAGGGTCTGTTTCCATGCTGTACATCTCTATGACACTATGACTTTATGATATCTGGTCGGTATGGACGAGTTGGACTGAAGGGTTTGTTTTCATGCCGCATGCTATATGACTCTGTGATATAATTAGGTTGTTGGAGCCAGCTCTTTTTTTCAGCAACTCTTAAGGGGAAACTTCAAGTATTAAAAATTATGGTTTGATGATGTTGCAAGAAGGAATGCCGAGAATGTATAGCGTGAAAACAGTCCATTCTGCCCATCTAGTCCGTGCTGGCATTCATGCACCATGCCAGCCTCCTCCAACTCTGCCTGAACCACAGCTCGCAATGTAGCCTTCCATTCATTTCACCCAGGTATTTCCGTCTGTCGTCTGCTAAAATGAATCAATTCTCCTCATAGTACTCCAACATAGAAACGAATTCAAAGCAACATTGCTCTGTGAAAGCTTTCACCTTCTTGCCCCGTGTGCGATGTTATTTTGCAGGATTTTGTTTCAGAAATTCAGCCTTGCATGTTTGTTTCGCACAGAATAATAATAGCAAACCTTTTCAGTAAACATCTTGTTAACATTTTGGATAACAGTGTACATCTGAGCTCGGGATCTTATCTCAGCGTAAAATCCCAATTTGTGTCACCACATCCCATTCAGCCAGGCATGAATCCTCTTCATTGTCTGCTTTAGTTTTGGGGCACAGTCAGTAACACGAACAATTTGCATCCAGCAGGGTGTTTCAGAGCTCCAATTAATTTACATGCATTTTCAGCTCAGTGTTTTCTTTGAATGCAGGATTGAGTAAGGTATGAAACACAACATTGCCTTTTTATTTAAATGTGAATCTGCAAAAATTTCATTTCAAAACTCATAATTCCAGGCAAACCAGGTAGATAATTATCACCACTGCACAATCTTCAGGCAATGGCATTCAACTATTATTCGATTCCATCATTAATTTTTTATTGCTATTTTAAATCAAACTGAGTTAAATTGAGCACATCCACAGATGTTGCTAAACCTGGTTGGCCCTGGGGTCCAGATGTTTTTATCCCCCAGTTAGGCATCACATGCCAGAAGTTATTCAGTCATGAGCTTCTTCAGGAATGCAGAACCAGGGGGAAGGTCATCACTTGGAAATGATTTTACACAGAGGATTGTGAACCTTAGGAATTCTCTAGCACAGAGAGCGGTGGAAGTTCAGTCTCCGAGTGTGTTCAGCCCTAACCAAACCAAACATCTCAATGAATAATAATCTAGTTGAGTTGTAATGAATGCACCCAGAATCACCCTTTCCAGGATGTGACAGTTTTAGTCTTGGGTAAGATTTAAAATCTTGATTTCTGTGACTGAAATTTGCTCCACTGTCAGTTCATGTTAACTAGGAAAATAACTCGCCCATATGTTTATTGTGGGATGGGGGAAGGTGTGATGAGGGGTGAAGTTCAGTTCCCTGGGAATTGTGTTCAAGTTAGAGATTGATAGATTTCTGCTTCCCAGCATTTTGGGGACGGGGACAGAAACAAGGGAAAGCGAAAGGCATTGATGTGTTTGATCACATTGGATGGTGGAGCATGCTGGATAGGCCAAATAATCTAATCCTGTTTAAGCTGTCTGTGATTCTATGCATTCTGTTACTCACTGATTCTATCTCACTTCTGCTTCAGCTATTCGATTCGGAGGAGATGGCCTCTTCAAATTTCAATGCGCACGTAAAGCAGGTTGCTCATGCAATGGGCACCTCTCTAACTGACCACGATATTTCCCTCATGCCCAGCGAATTGAGGCTAAGAGGTAAAACCTCCACTCACACTCTGTCTTGCTCTTAGATGTTATTTGCTGATGATGACAAATTGAACCACTGCTCAAGCCTCTGCTTAACCACCTGGATGTGAACATATTCAATTGAATGGAAAATCCAAATTTGTAACTGGACCTTTAGAGAGGAAAGTTGGGCGGCACAGTGGCACAGTGGTTAGCATTGCTGCCTCACAGCACCAGCGACTCAGGTTCAATTCCCAACTCAAGCAACTGTCTGTGTGGAGCTTGCACATTCTCCCTGTGTCTGTGTGGGTTTCCTCTGGGTACTCCGGTTTCATCCCACAGTCCAAAAATGTGCAGGTCAGGTGAATTGGCCATGCTAAATTGCCCGTAGTGTTTGGTGAAGTGGTAAATGTAGGGGAATGGGTCTGGGTGGGTTGCTCTTTGGAGGGTCGGTGTGGACTTTTTGGGCCTAATGGCCTGTTTCCACACTATAAGTAATCTTTAAAAAATCTCTTCTTTAGCTTTGAAAATAAACTGTGTTTGAAACCCCGCAGCTGCACTTACCTGAAGCTGCCAGCAGGTGTCAGCCAAGCACTGGGCTAGAAGGAACTGCAAAAGGTTACAGCAGCATCAATACAAATGGTGTATATTTGCATTTATGTAGCACATTTCACAGCTTCAGGTCACCCCAAAGTGAAGAAGACTCATATTGGACATGAAACATTAACTCTGTTTCTTTCTCCGCAGATGCTGCTAAACCTGCCGGGTTTCTCCAGCACTTTTGTGTTTTTATTTCAGATTTCCAGCATCAGCAGTATTTTAATTTTATTTTAGGTGCCATTAATGCTGTTGCAACTTAGGAAACATGGCAGCCACTGTGTGCAGGGTGAGCTCCCACAAACAGAGATGTGACAGTGCTGGGATAGTCTACTTTAGATGTGGCACCTCTGACAAAGCAGCACCTTGTTCAGACTGCACTGTGGGATTATACTGCACAACTTCCGATTCCGAGGCTGGAGTCTACCAATTGCCAAGCTGACCCCTAAATAGATTATGAAGTCTCCCTATATTTAATTTAGCTTCAGAAATGGTTTCAAGGTAGCTGAAAAACATTCTCCTGACTCAGTAATGTACATGCAGCAGGAGAAGCTATTTTCACTTGGTTTTTAACTGAAGAACAGTTTTAAGATAAGAATTTAAAAATTTAACATGTATTTTGTTTCAAATGTGTGATGTAACAATATCAAAAAGAAGAAAGAGGCTTGTATTTCAAATGGATTTTTCATATCCTCAGGAAGATTGGAAGCACTTCACTTGTTTTTGAAATGTAATCATTGTTGTATTGAAAATGAATCATTTCCAATTTCCCTACAGACCCTTATAAATAAATAACTGTGGGGAGAATGATCATTAATTTGTTTTGTTGAGATTAGTGGAGGGATAAACTTAGTGCCGATCTTGTTGGCTCCTCTGCTCTGCCATCTAATTCTGGCCTCTCACATTTCCCCAGCTTGAAGCATTTCAGTTGTGCCATCAGCTGTATTGACCCAAAGTCTCAAACACTCTCCTGTGAATCTCTCAGCTCCTGTTTCTTTCCTTTAAGATGCACCTTCAAACCTACTGGTACCTCTTTGATCAAGCCCCTGAGTACATAGTGGCATGGCCTGATATGGCTAGTAGCACAGTGGTTAGCACTGCTGCCTCACAGCGCCAGAGACCTGGGTTCAATTCCCACCTCAGGCGACTGACTGTGTGGAGTTTGCATATTCTCCCCGTGTCTGCGTGGGTTTCCTCCGGGTGCTCCGGTTTCCTCCCATAGTCCAAAGATGTGCAGGCCAGGTGAATTGGCCATGCTAAATTGCCCGTAGTGTTAGGTAAGGGGTAGATGAAGGGGTATGGGTGGGTTGCGCTTCGGCGGGGCAGTGTGGACTTGTTGGGCCGAAGGGCCTGTTTCCACACTGTAAGTAATCTAATCTAATTTTGCTTTGTACTCCACTAGGAAGGACATTGATACACTCTACCACCTTACCAACACAATAAGCTGTTCCTGTTGACGGATAGTTCTGTGCTGTCTTTTATGTCCACCTGACCCAATAACGTTACACACTTCCACCTGATAAATACTGAGGAGAACAGACATCTGTTAATTTATCAGTACGCAATTCAGCTCTATATTCAGCTTCCAATTGTTGTATGATGATCCTCTCCACTGCCCCTCATGGTGTAAAGTCCATCTGGCAGATTTACTGCTACCATCCTTTTCCCTGTTTCATTTAAATTTGGACAGGTGCAAGGATAGGAATGTTTTAGAGGGTTATTGGCCAAATGCAGGCAAGTGGCACTAGTTCAGTTGAGGAAAGCTGGTCAGCATGGACGAGTTGGGCCGAAGGGTCTGTTTCATTGCTGTCTGACTGACTCTATGACTCTATCTCCAGGGTCTGTTTGACCCACTGTGGTAGAATAAAGCTACTTGGTATTCTCATAAGAAGAGGTTCTTCTCTTAGTCTAAATGTAGTTTATTGCGTGATAGCAAGTTACATTTGAATAGATACTGGTACAAAGTCTGCAGGAGGCATCTCAATGTTAGACCTTCACACCTCCTTGGTCCAATATTGTTCCCAACTCAGGTCCATGTGACATTATCATAATGGTTGGGGCTTATTGCACTCCTCAGCATTTAACCCTTTCAGACCCTTGCTCAAAGCAACAACATTGTCAGGAACTCTCGATTTCAATCTATGTTGTTCTCCCTGTTTCCACTTCCCAACATTTCCAAAGCCTTCTCTCTAAGAAAGGGTCATCACAAAACCTAGGTTTGACCAGACATTTAGATGTAATGCAATTAGGAATGTAGGTCTCACAATCTCTACCATGTCAAGATAACAAATGTTACTTTTACTTTTGTAAAATGTAAAATCTATTTTCTATTTGTCAAAACACAGGGGTGTAGAAAACAGGAGCAAGAGTAGGCCATTCTGCACATCAACCATTGACTCTGATCATTGAATCCCAACAGTGTAGAAACAGGCTATTCGGCTCCAAAACTCCGCACCGACCCTCTGAAGAGTAATCCACCCAGACCTATTCCCCTACCCTATTACTCCACATTTACCCCTGACTAATGCACCTAGCCTACACATCCCTGAACACATTGGGCAATTTAGCATGGAGAACGTGAGGACTGCAGATGCTGGAGATCAGAGTCGAGAGTGTGTGGTGCTGGAAAAACACAGCAGGTCAGGCAGCATCTGAGGAGCAGGGGAATCGACGTTTTGGACATCAGCATTTCTGATGAAGGAATGATACCTGAAATGTTGATTCTCCTTCTCCTCGGATGCTGCCTGGCCTGCTGTGCTTTTCCAGCACTCCATCTGCAACTTTAACATGGCCAATTCACCTAACCTGCCCTATCTTTGGATCATGTTTGTCCCTCAACATCCACACAATGTTTCCACTCTCTCCTCACACCTCAATGCCATTTGTGTGTGGAAATCTACCTGTCTTAAATCTATTAAATCTTAAATTATGGGCGGCACAGTGGCACAGTGGTTAGACCCGGGTTCAATTCCCGCCTCAGGCGACTCTCTGTGTGGAGTTTGCACATTCTCCCCGTGTCTGCGTGGGTTTCTTCCGGGTGCTCCGGTTTCCTTCCACACTCCAAAGATGTGCAGGTCAGGTGAATTGGCCATGCTAAATTGCCCGTAGTGTTAGGTAAGGGGTAAATGTAGGGGTATGGGTGGGTTGCGCTCCGGTGGGGCGGTGTGGACTTGTTGGGCCGAAGGGCCTGTTTCCACACTGTAAGTAATCCAATCTAATCTATTCAGTGACTTGGCTTTCACAGCCTTGTGTAGTAGCGAATTCCATACTAATGATCACCCTCTGGGTGAAGATACTTCTCCGTATTTCAGTCAGAGGTGACCCAGCATTTGTCCTGAGGCTATGACTCTTTGTTCTGGACCCCAGGTCAAGGGAAACAAACTCCCTACATCCAGTCTGTCCAGGTTTGCCAATGTCACGTGATTCAACGAGATTCCCTCTCATTCTTTCAAACTCCAGGGAATACAGGCCCAGTCAAAGCAACCTCTCCTCAAAAGTCAATCCGACCATTCACCAGGAATCAGTCTCCATTCCACTCCATTACTAGTTACTCAGGAATGGATGAACTATGAGATTCTCTATTGATTTCACCTTTCTCCATTTTGATCTCCTCCTTTTGTCATCCTGTCTCCCGGCTCACATTCACTCCACAGCATATCAATAAAGTGATACGATGTGTGGCTCGCACACCTTCTTTACAAAGGCAATTTCAGTAAAACTGCCACAACTATCATGTCGCGGAGTCACAGAGCACAGAAGAGACCCTCTGACCAAAGTCTGTGCCAACCTCTCTACGCCAAGCCCACTTTCCCAAAGCCCTGAACCTTCTGACATTCCAAATGCAAGGAGTTCATATGGACGATGCTGAAATAGTGTAGGTTAGATGGGCTTCAGGTTGGTTTCACAGGTTGGCGCAACATCGCGGGCCAAAGGGCCTGTACTGCGCTGTAATGTTCTACGTTTTATGTTCGTGTGAAGGATCCCACAATAAAAACAATGCAGATGCAGGAAATCTGAAACAAACACAGAAAATATGAGAAACTCAGCAGGTCCACAGGAGCGACGGAGAGAGAATCAGGGTTAGCGTTTTTGAGTCCAGCATGACTTTTCTTGAGATGTGAAGAATCCTGTTTGGGCCACTCCTCTTTGGTTTTGTGGTGCTATCACTTCCCTCTTAGGTAACTAAGGGGAGGGTTTTCTGTTTTCTGTTGGGACCCCCAACATCACGTTGAAATGGGAGGCCCCCACTAGGCCCTCATGTCACGAGCAATCACCTGATTTGCCAATTTAATGGCTGACTGTACACTCACTGACCAATTTAGGACAGTTTCTCAGAGCCAGAGGATTATCAAGCGATCCTGCAGTATGGAAGAGATTGAAGGCCATCGTTGCAGGTATGGGAGAGTAAGGGGTGAGGCACATCCATCTTAAGAGAGCAGCTTTGTGTTTTTGAAGTATTTGCATTCAAAGAATGGCCACCACTGTCAATGCAACACAACATAGGGGGAAGCCTTACACAGGGCAGTCCTACCTGGGACCGGCTAGGCCGAGAAGGCCCGAAGTCTGCCTGGAGTCCTGGACACCCGGGAATATCCAGTCACTCTCTGATAACTGGCGACACATCGCTTGAGATATTCCTGACACGCGGATTACTGGCGAAAGAGTGCAGGTCGTTCTGCTATAACGTGCATTTCATTAACGCGAAGCTGCTGTAACACAATTGACAAACTGGGGACACTATTTCCAAAGCGCGAAATTTTAAAATGTGTGTTGGCCATAACGTGAGTACAGTGCCAACACTTCAAACGCTGTCTCTAAAGCGCTGTTTTGTTGATAATGTCGGGTTGCATAAGAATGCAACCATCACAATAAAGACGAACTACCTCTACACCCTCACTTGCCTCTGCCCTCGCCCCCACATGGGGCAAAAATTTCATCTAAATGACAGATTGATGAATACACAAGCCAAAATAATGAGTTGGTATGGAGTGAGGGATAGTCAGGAACTTTGTGGAGGGTTGGGTGGGGGGGAGGGTGGGGGGGGGGTGGGGGGAGATATTGGGGTTGGGGGTTGTGGTGCTTTGGTTTGAGAATCAGAACAAGACCAATAGGACCTGATTCAACCAGTTCAAAGGTCAACCAATGTTAAAATGCGCGATTCTTGTTCGTCATTTGAGCCCCTGCTTCCTTTCACCAGGTCCATTTAATTACCACAAATTCTTCGAGTATATGGCAACTTTCAAGTCAACGGGAAAGCTAGATGAAACAATTCGGAAAGCGTTTGAAACACTGGATAAGGATAAAAGTGGCTACATTGAATGGAATGAAATGAAGTGAGTTTCCATTACTTGTAACGTAACAAAACAGCAAACCGACAGTGCTGAATTTTCAACCATGGTTTTTATTTCTAACCCACTTCTTCAATGCCGAGAGCTGCCTCGGGATACTGGTCAGAGAATGACAGAAGAGATAAAAACATGCATGAAGAGAGAGATTGATAAATTTGCTTTTAAATCCAGTTCAAAACAGTGAAGACTAACTTGTTGAGGGGAGAAGGGGTTAGGAGGGAGGGAGAGGCTGATTCCCCAGAGTGAGTTACTGATGCATAGAGCAGCTGTACATGTCAAAATAAGAACCTGCATTTTTATAGCACCTTTAATGTGGTAAAAACGCACCCTTGGCACGTCGCAGGAATCTTATTGAGTAGCATTTGACCCTGAACCACATAAGGAGATATTAAGACAGGTAATAGTAGGTTTCAAGAAGCATCTTAAAGGGGAGAGAAAATGGTTAAGGGGCTCAGGATGGCAATTCTAGACATTTCAGTAGAGCTGCCGAAGGCAAGGCCATGAGTGTTTGGGCAATTAGCACAGGGATGCATGCGAAGCCAGCTAATGCCAACATCAGAGAAGTGGGGTGGGGGTGGGGATGACGTACGTGAGGTCATATGCTTGGAGGAGGCCATTAGGGTTGAACAGGGATAAGCTCCGGAGGGACTGAGAACCCCAATCACCGCAGCATGGTGAACCACTGCAGCTGAAATGAGTAGTCACCAATGTATGAGCACTTGGGGGCATGAGGCCACGGTGCAGTCATTGAGTTGGGATGGATGAGTTGTTACAGCAGATGATAGCTTGATTGATGAGGTTAAAATGGCCGGATGGTTTGGTGGTGGTGTGAAAACAGAGCCGCAGAGTGAGAATAGGAGAGAGTTGTTTTACTTGGAGAACCAAGTGTTCAATTCAACGAACAGCCGGTGGCCGGTAATTCCTTTTACCAACCTCACGGAAATCAGAGTGAGCAGCCTCCATAGAGAGCGGATGAAATTCAGTTTTGCTCATGAGTATTGAAGTGGTTGACCTGTAGTGAACACAGATCAGTGAGCATCCAGCAGTTGTGTGTGATGTTCTCCCAACTGAATGCCAACCTGTCATGATTACATCTGTGCTTTATGGCAAATTCCAAAATAATTTATGTGCATGTCTGGCCCAGTGTTATTTTTAATCTCATCGCCAACTAATCTCACAGGAGGAGCAATGTAACATTGGCTTCTTATTTAAGTTAGAGTCAAGAGAAATTCTGTTTCACGTAGAACAACTGCTGGCTAACAAGACCCCCATTACAACTCCACCTCTGAGTGAGACTTACTGGAGAAGGAGTTTGTATACAAAGTTCCAGTTTTAAATTGGGGATTTTCATTTATGAGTTTCATGTTCCAGATAGCAATACGTCATTTCAATTCAATCCTCGATGATAGCCCCGAGGTTGAATTCCTCTACTTTGGGCCCACATCATTTCCCATGAATGTGGAAACAGTTTCCTGATCGATATCATTCTGCCTCTGTCCTTTCCTCCATGTGGAAAATCGTTGTTGATTCAATTCAGGAGGAAGGCCCTCTTTTCTGAACCTCTACCCTAATCAATCACCCTCTTACCAACAGTCACTCTTGTCTGCAGATTTTGGACCTAATATCGTCCTTTATCTTTAACAATTAACTAATTCCTTTCTTAAATTTATTCATAGGGAATGAGGGTCAGAGTCAAAACCAGCAAGTATTGCCCATCTGTCATTGCACTTGAGAAGGTCAACTAGGGACGGGCAATAAATGCTGGCCAGCCAATGATGCCCACACTCCATAAGTAAATTAAGAAAAGCTGATGGTAAACTGCCCTCTTGAATCTCTGCTGTTCATGTGGTGTAGATACACACACAGAGACACACACACACACACACACAGACACACACTCAGACACACACACACTCAAACACACGCTCAGATACACACACTCAGACACACACAGGCACACACACAGACACACACACACTCAGACACACGCTCAGACACACACACGCTCAGATACACATACTTAGACACACACAGATACACATACACACAGAGACACAAACTCAGACACACACACACTCAGACACACACACAGACACACTCAGATACATGCTCAGATACACAGACACACACAGACACACACATACAGACACACACTCAGACACGCACACACTCAAACACACAGACACACACGCTCAGACACACACATGCTCAGATACACATACTCAGACACACACAGACACACACACAGACACACACACACTCAGACACACACACAGACACACTCAGACACATGCTCAGATACACAGACACACACACAGACACACACACACTCAGACACACACACAGACACACTCAGACACATGCTCAGATACACAGACACACACACGCTCAGATACACACACACTCAGATACACTCAGACACACACACTCAGAAACACACACAGATTCACACTCAGACACACACACACTCAGACACACACAGACACACACACGCTCAGCCACACACACTCAGACACACACACAGACACACACACGCTCAGACACACACGCTCAGATACACACACACTGACACACAGACACACACACAGACACAAACTTAGACACACACACACACACAGACACACCCACAGACACACACACAGACACATACTCAGACACATGCTCAGATACACAGACACACACACACAATCAGATACATATACACAGCCATACACGCTCAGACACACAGATACACACACACTTAGACACACACATACACTCAGACACACACACACTCAGACACACACAGAGACACACAGATACACACACGCTCAGACACACAGATACACACAGACACACACACATTGCCCTCTTGAATCTCTGCCCTCCATATGATGTAGACATATGCGCGTGGACATACAGACACACTCAGGCACACATGCTCACAGACATGCAGACAGACACAGACACACACACACACAAAAACACACACACACACAGTGCTGCCAGTGTGTGTATGACTCAAGTTTGGGTGTCAGTTCCATGTTGAGGGGGGAATGTTTGGTGCAATGGGCATTTGTGGCCTTTGGGATGGTTGCCTGATGGGAATCACTTGCTTTTCGAGATAGACAATTATCAGCACACAGGTAAACCTACACTAAATCAAAGCAAAATACTGTGAATGCTGGAAATCTGAAACAAAGGCAGAGAATGCTGGAGAGACTCAGTAGGTCTGGCGGATACACTGAAGCCCGTGGAAACATCGAACATAGGAGGAGGAGTAGGCCATTCCGCCCATCAAACCTACTTCAACATTCAATATGACCACGACTGATCATCGACTCATACTCTCCCTCCCCCATATCCCTTGATCCCTTTAGACACAAGAGCTGTATCTACCTCCTTCTCAAAAACACAATGTTGTGGCCTCAACTACTTTCTGTGGCAGTGAATTCCTCAGGCTCCCCACTGGCTGGGTGAAAGACTTCTCATCTCAGCCCTAAAAGATATCCTTATCCTTAAACTGTGACCCCTGCATTGACCCTGACTAGTCCTGTTCGAATTTTACAGGTTTCGTTGTGATGCCTCCTCATTCCAGTGAATATAGTCCTAACTGACTCAATCTCTCCTCATCCATCAGTCCTGCCACCCCAGGTATCAGGCTAGGAAACCTTCCCTGCATTCCCTCTACAGCAAGAGCAGCCTTCCTCAAGTAAGGAGATCGAAACTGCACCCAATACTCCGAGTGTGGCCTTACCAAGGCAACATCTGATTCCATCAGAAATGTTCCGAAGAAGGGTCATACCAGACTCGAAACATTGACTCTCTTTCTCTCTCCACAGGCATGGGCAGACCTGCTGAGTTTCTCCAGCATTTTCTGTCACCAACGGTACCGACTTTGGCAATGGGTGACCATTAAGCTGTGTTATTCCATATTCAACACAATTCATTGTGTATGCTCATGCATATTGTATCACAGGTCATTGACAATGTGGTTAAGGTAATACCTACTGGCAGTTTCGCATTTGAATGGTGTGTTTGTGTGTTTGCTGACTCTTCAGCTGTCTGGGCTGTCCTCCCTCACCAATTCCTCTTTAAGGATAATCAAGCAGGGTCCAATCTGAAATCAGGTATTGTTTAGCCAATTATTGCTGTAAGTTGTAGTCTATCTCAATGAACACATTTCATGCAAACTCATGAAGTAGTTATAAACTAACCAACTGCTCGAGGAACATGTGCTTTTGACTAACAGCTCATTGCTGTTGACACTCCATTGTAGTGCTGAGGGAGAGTGGCATTGTTGGAGGTGTTGTCTTACAGGTGAGGTGTTAAACTGAGGCTCCATCTCCCTTAAATGTAAAAGATCATGTGGCACAATCTGACAAACGGGAATTTTTCTAAAGTTCTCGTTAGGATTTTGTCCCTTAACCAATGGCAAACCCAGATATTGCCAGGGTAGAAGGGTTTGAGCTATAGGAAGAGGCTGAATAGGCTGGGGCTATTTTCCCTGGACTGTCAGAGGCTGAGGGGGTGACATTGTCGGGTTTGATAAAATCATGAGGGGTATCGATAGGGTAAATAGACAAGGTCTTGAGAGGGGAAAGATTTAAAAGGGCCTTAAGGGACAACTTTTTCACGCAGAGGGTAATGCTTGTATGTAATGATCTGCCAGATGAGATGGTGGAGGCTGGTACAATATTTAAAAGCAATTGGTTGGGAGTATGATTAGGAAGGGTTTGGAGGGATATAGACCAAATGCTGGCAAATGGGATTTGATTAATGTAGAGTACCTGGTTGGCATGGGTGAGATGGACTGAAGGGTCCGTTTCTGCTGTACCTCTCTATGATTCAATGACTCGAAGTGGTTTTAATTACTTTCATTGTTTATTGTGAAGGCTGACTGTGTGTAAATTGGCTGCAATGCTTCCTCAAATTATAACAACTTCTAAAGTGCTTCATTAGAAAGCACTTTGCATGAACAGAGCTGTATTTATACCATGAAGTTCATCTTCACCACTAAAGCATGAATGATAGTTTAAGTCCTCTCTGTAAAAATAAACTTCAAACTGGAAATCACATAAGCGGTCAACATCATGGCGGACTCTTATCAACAAATGCTTTGAATCAACAAAATTAGCTCCTTGAATGAAAACATTGCTTTGGAAAATCTTAATGCTTTTAACTGTCTGCCACCTAACAAGTTAATGAGGAATTTGTAATGTCTTCCCCCCCCCCCCCCACCCCCCGCACCCCCCCCCCCACCCCCCCCCCCCCCCCCCGTACACTGTGTTACAGATACATCCTCTCGACAATTCCCACCAATGTTCCTCTTGTCCCTCTGTCAGATGAAGACGCTGATGCTATGCTCCAGGCAGCAGACATAGATGGAGACGGGAGAATTAACTACAAAGGTATGATTTATAGCTCAAAGAGATTGGGTAGCTTGGTTGGTTGCATGGCTGGCTTGTGATGCAGAATGACTCCAACAACATGGGTTCAATTCCCACACTCACTGAGGTGACCATGAGGGGCATCTCCTTCTCAACCTCTCCCCTTGCCTGAGATGTTGTGACTCTCAGACTAAACCACCACCTGTCATCTCTCTCTGATGAGAAAGTGGTCCAATGGTCTGGTAGAACTATGGCCAGTTTGCAAACATATTGCTTTCACAATGTTGCACAGCATCTGTGAAATAGAAGACACCTAAAAGAATCCCATGAGGAATTCAGAATCTATGGTGAACAGGTCAGCCTGAATTACAGGGCTGGTGTCAGTATTGTCAGGATTAGTAATCCTCAAGAATTATCCTAGATCCTATTAAAAGATAAACCAAGGTTAAAAATACCATTTTATTATATTTTTCTTCAAATAATTTTGCTTGAATTATAAAAATATTTTGAGTCATAGAGTCATGGAGATGTACAGCATGGAAACAGACCCTTCGGTCCAACCTGTTCATGTCGACCAGATATCCCACCCCAATCTAGTCCCACCTGCCAGCACCCGGCCCATATCTCTCCAAACCCTTCCTATTCATATACCCATTAAAATACCTCTTAGATGTTGCAATTGTACCAGCCTCCACCACTTCCTCTGGCAGCTCATTCCATATACGTACCACCCTCTGTGAGAAAAAGCTGCCCATAGATCTCTTTTATATCTTTCCCCTCTCACCCTAAACTTATGGCCTCCCTGTTCCCGACCCCAGGGAAAAGACTTTGTCTATTTACCCTATCCTTGCCCCTCATAATTTTGTAAACCTCTATAAGGTCACCCCTCAGCCTCCAATGTTCCAGGGAAAACAGCCCCAGCCTGTTCAGCTTCTCCCTCTAGCTCAAATCCTCCAAACCTGGCAACATCCATGTAAATCTTTTCTGAACCCTTTCAAGTTTCACAACATCTTTCTGATAGGAAGGAGACCAGAACTGCACACAATATTCCAGTAGTGGCCTAACTAATGTCCTGCACAACTGCAACATGACCTCCCAACTCCTGTACTCAATACTCTGACCAATAAATGAAAGCATACCAAATGCCTTCTTCACTATCCTATCTACTTGTGACTCTACTTTCAAAGAGCTATGATCCTGCACTCCAAGGTCTCTTTGTTCAGCCAGACTCCCTAGGACCTTACTATTAAGTGTAACATTTGCTAAGATTTGCTTTCCCAAAATGCAGCACCTTGCATTTATCTGAATTAAACTCCATCTGCCACTTCTCAGCCCATTGGCCCATCCGGTCAAGATCCTGTTGTAATCTGAGGTAACCTTCTTCGCTGTTCACTACACCTCCAATTTTGGTATCATTTTACTAACTATACTTCATATGCTCGCATCCAAATCATTTATGTAAATGACAAAAGGTAGAGGACCCAGCACCAATCCTTGTGGCACTCCACTGGTCATAGGCCTCCAGTCTGAAAAACAACCCTCCACCACCACCCTCTGTCTTCTACCTTTGAGCCAGTTTTGTATCCAGATGGCCAGTTCTCCCTGTATTCCGTGAGATCTAACCTTGCTAATCAATCTCCCATGGGGAACCTTGTCGAATACCTTACTGAAGTCCATATAGATCACATCTACCGCTTTGCCCTCATCAATCCTCTTTGTTACTTTCTCAAAAAACTCAATCAAGTTTGTGAGACATGATTTCCCACGCACAAAGCCATGTTGACTATCCCTAATCAGTCCTTGCCTTTCCAAATACATGTACATCCTGTCCCTCAGGATTCCCTCCAACAACTTGCCCACCACCGACGTCAGGCTCACCGGTCTGTAGTTCCCTGGCTTGTCCTTACCACCCTTCTTAAACAGTGGCACCACGTTAGCCAACTTCCAGTCTTCAGGCACCTTACCTGTGACAATCGATGATACAAACATCTCAGCAAAAGGCCCAGCAATCACTTCTCTAGCTTCCCTTCAGAGTTCTAGGGTACAGCTGATCAGGTTCTGGGGATATATCCACTGTTATGCATTCCAAGACATCCAGCACTTCCTCCTCTGTAATTTGGACATTTTGCAAAGTGTCACCATCTATTTCCCTACAGTCTATTTCTTCCATATCCTTTTCCACAGTAAATACTGATGCAAAATACTCGTTTAGTATCTCCCCCATTTTCTGTGGCTCCACATAAAGATTGCTAATCTTTGAGGGGCCCTATTCTCTCCCTCGTTACCCTTTTGTCCTTAATGTATTTGTAAAAACCCTTTGGATTCTCCTTAACTCTATTTGCCAAAACTATCTCATGTCCCCTTTTTGCCCTCCTGATTTCCCTTTTAAGTATACTCCTACGCCTTTATACTCTTTTAAGGATTCACTCAATCTATCCTGTCTCTACCTTACATATGTTTCCTTCATTTTCTTCGCCAAACCATCAATTTCTTTAGCCATCCAGCATTCCCTATACCTACCAGCCTTTCCTTTCACCCTGACAGGAATATACTTTCTCTGGACTCTCGTTATCTCATTTCTGAAGGCTTCCCATTTTCCAACTTACCCTTTACCTGCGAACATCTGCCCCCAGTCAGCTTTTGAAAGTTCTTGTTTAAACCATCAAAATTGGCCTTTCTCCAATTTAAAACTTCAACTTTTAAATCTGGTCTATCCTTTTCCATCACTATTTTAAATCTAATAGAATTATGGTCGCTGTCCCCAAAGTGCTCCCCCACTGACACCTCAGTCACCTGCCCTGCCTTATTTCCCAAGACTAGGTCAAGTTTTGCACCTTCTCTACTAGGTACAATCACATACTGAATCAGAAAATCTTCTTGTACACACTTAACAAATTCCTCTCTATCTAAACCCTTAACACTATGGTAGTCCCAGTCTACATTCGGAAAGTTAAAATCCCCTACTATAACCACCCTATTATTCTTATAGATAACTGAGATCTCCTTACAAATTTGTTTCTCAATTTCCATCTGACTATTAGGAGGTCTATAATACAATTGTAACAAGCTGATCATCCCTTTCTTATCTCTCAGTTCCACCCAAATAACTTCCCTGGATATATTTCCAGGAATATCCTCCCTCAGCACAGCTGTAATGCTATCCCTTATCAAAGACACCACTCCCCCTCCTCTCTTGCCTCCCTTTCTATCCTTCCTGTAGCATTTGTGTCATTTTGGATTAGAAAATAATAGAAACCTACAAAATAGGAGCAGGAGTAAACCATTTTGCCCTTCAAACCATTCAGTATGATCATCCGCCATTCCCTCTTGCCGTTTCCTCCCTGCACCTTTTGTTCCCTTTAGCCCAAAACTCCTTCTTGAAAACATTCAATGTTTTGGTCTCAACCACTTTCTGTGATGGAATATTCCACAGGCTCACCCCTCTCAGGGTGAAAAGCAATTCTCCTTATCTCAATCCAAAATGGCTACCCTGTACCTTAAACTGTGACCCTTCCAAATTTATAGTTCTATTCATTTTCCATATGATTTATCTTTACTCAGACACATTTCTTTCAGTTCCACCCTCTCACTAGACTCTTGGATCTTAGTTATTTTAGGGAGACCTCTCTTGTTTTCCACCGTGAGGGCAGATGCTCATTAGCTTCTCTATCATTTCTCCATTGCCTATTTTTATGAATTCTCCTGTATCCAGGTGTAATGGGCACATAAAGGCCTTTGCCAATGTTTTCCTTTTTACCTATGTATGGGAGCCTTTACATTATTTTTATGCTTCTTAATAGTTTATATTCATATTGTATTCATTCTTTTTAAATTAATTTCGTGGTCCAAATTTGCTGGTTTTTAAAATTCTCCCAATCCTCAGGCTTGCAACCTCTTTGGCAACTTTATAAACCTCCCATTCAGTTCTTAGTCTTGGTCATGCTGAAGCCTCATCTCTGTAATTACAATTAAACCATACCCCTTTGTTTCACTATTTGTCTTTGTGTACTATATCACCTGTTCAAATATCTCCTTATGTCTATTCTTATCTGATGATGCTCCTGTGAAACAATTTGGGATGTTTTACCCTGTTAAAGACACTTTCTAAGTGTAAGTTGTCTAGCTACTGTTGAGATCATTCTTTCCTTATCTTTCAACCAGATTCATAAAACTAAAAACAGCAATGTTTCTTACTTGAAGACAGTTATTAATAAGCATTCCACAGAATATACAGCACATTTTGTCCCATTTCTGAAACCTCCATGCAGGGAGTCTTTGGGAGTACAGCATTACAGTGAACCATCCAAGTACTTGCCTGTCCCTGGTCCTGACGAGGAAGCAGAGTACCTACTGAGTGAAATACTTAACTCTTTTAGTATGCTTTTCTGTGTCTCACTGTATACACTGCTACCCAGTGCTTTATGATCCCCAATTGCTCTGAACAGATCGCCAGGTGAGGAAGAGAAATCACTTTCTCTACCATCCTATAAGTTCCCTGAACCAAAACATTATGATTCTGAGGAAGCAGTGGCACAGTGATAATGTCAGTGCATTAGTAATTGAAAACCTCAGAATAACCATAGAATCCCGACAGCGTGTCCACACCAATCCTCCCACCTAGACCCACTCCTGCTGAAACACTTCCAGCCTGTAAATCCCTGGGCACTTTGGTATGGCTAACCTACACATCTCTGGACTGTAGAAGGAAACCAGAGCACTTGGAGGAAGCCCACCCAGACACAGGGAGAATGTGCAAACCTAGGTCCCTAATGCTGTGAGGCAGCAGTGCTAACCACTGAGCCACTGTGACACCCTAATGCTCAAGGGACGTGGGTTTGAATGTCCATCTGTGGCAGATGGTGAAATTTGAATTTAATAAGAAACTGGAATAAAAAACTAGCTCAAACGATAACCATGTAACCAACATACATTGGTGTTCTAAAAACAGCCCATCTGGTTCACATCACTAATGCCCTTCAAGGAAGGAAATCTGCCATCCTTACCTGGTCTGGCCTACACATGCCATCAGACCTACAGCATTGTGGTTGGCTTGTAACTACCTTCTGGGTATTCAGAAGTAGGCAGTAAATGCTGGGCGAAAGTGAGGTCTGCAGATGCTGGAGATTAGAGTTGCGAGTGTGGTGCTGGAAAAGCACAGCAGGTCAGGGAGCATCCGAGGAGCAGGAGCATCAACGTTTCGGGCAAAAGCCCTACATCAGGCATGATGGTCCACTCCTGGTCCAGCACCACACTCTCAGCATAGCCAGCAATGCACACATCCCATGAACAAAAGAAAAAAAATCCTTTGAATGCTTTATTGCAGACTGTTAATATTGCAGTATGCCCTCGCCTTCTTTATCATTCCCTAATCATTCCCAAAACTGGGCTTTTAGGCATCAAACCAATCTCAATGTTGCTTGCTTGCTGCTTTTTCATTTGCAACATGAATCGTAGTTGTTGATTTGTTGGATACCTGATGGGGGCGCCAGTGTCACGAGTGACTGCTTGGCCAGTGAAAGCAAAGATTGGCCTCCAACTGTTAAAGGAGCAGTACATTGTGTCAGGAGTAGGCCACGAGAATCCAGTTGGAGCTGGGGCGGACTGGGAAAGACAGAAGAGTGGAACAGCATGGGGGAAGAGTGCAGTTGGAATTTTCAAACTGTACAGGGGAAAAGTGGGGAATGGAAGAAAAGAAAAAGAAAATAAATGAGAAAGGTGGGACAGATTGATGTAGCATATTTTGGAGTTGAAAAGAATGAGAGGTGACCTTACCTTGGCAGGTTGGAAGCTAAGAGGATGTGGAAGAGACAAAACTAGGGGATACGGTTTAAACATGAGGGCTCTGCCATTTAAGACAGAGACTGGGAAAATTCTTTTGTCCTAAGAGGATCATTGTTCTATGGACATAACCTGCACAGAGCAGTGGAGAGTGGGTCATTGAGTCTTCCAAAGGCTGTGTGTGATGGTTAATCAAACAAAGAGTCAAAGGGCATTGACACAAAGTACAGTTGAGGCTCCAGTCAACATTGACTGTATCAGTTAACAGAGCAAGCTTGAGGGACCGAATGGCCTATTCCTACCCTTATATGATATAGAATATTTGAAATATCAGCAATAAAAAGGATGATCTGTGATAGGGTGGTATAGGTATGGATAAAGTCAAACACCAAGAGAATCAAACAAGCCATCAAAAGAAACCCATCAGTAATTAACCAATGAATAATTGATGATCCCTTTAGAAAGTATTGATATGGGGTCTGTCTGATGGTTGAATGGATGTTTAGTTGTGTAAGGTTAAGACTTGATCCCCAAAGTGTCAAACCAACATTAGACACTAAAGTTGTGATCTACCTGTACTGCAAACATCCAATAATATTCACTGCTCTCCCCCTCACTAAAACAGCACACAACATGAGACATGCTGTAAAATTGTGCATGAGTTCCATCGACACCATTTCAGACACCAGCGAACTCCTGTGGCATCTGGAAAATAAGCGCCATCATTCCAAATTTTGTTCCATCCATATTTTAACACAAACAACCCATTTAGTTCAATATTATCCATCAAGCTTAAAACACTTGATAATTTTCACAATACAATGGCTTCGGGTCTGAAATTCAACAGATGTACATTTGTTTATTGCATCTTTTTGGAATGTTAGGTTTATTTTTGTGAAGAAAGGACTCCAACCCCTTGAGAGGCTGGAATCAGTATAAAGCTCACTGTGCTGTCCACAGCAGAGACTGTTTTAACAAGAAATGGAAACTGTAAATATAACTTGGAATTGTAAGGTACCTCAGCGTGCCACATAGTGCACTGAAAATTGCACTTTACGTCATGCCAAACTTGAACTGTTATGTGTGATCCTTTTCCTAATTTTATGAATAAAGTAGATGTTTTCCAGGGGAAAAAAAATCTTTCAGCTGATGATAACAACGCTCAGTTCCAAGTGAATGAGAATGTACAATTTAAATGGAGTCAGCAAAAGATTTCCACTCATGTTTTATTCTTTCTTCCAGAATTTGAAGCTATGGTTAAGGAAGAAAAGATGCCCAGAAAAAAGTAGAAGGGTAGAGATGAGAAATGTCCATTGTTCAAGAGTGAAGTTGCACATGGCACGGAGCTTTGCATTGACTGGGGTATTGTTGGAGCTTTCTGCAAACTCTTTGAAACCCCTTTCTCCCAGACTCACCTTACAGGAAATACCAACGTACACATTGAAAAGGAAATTCTTTAGTTCTAATATAATACAACTTAGGGCAGAAAGGACAAAACCTGTCCTGCCTAATAGATTGAAATAAGATGGGAAATTTGGCATGTTTTTTTTTTCTGGGGTGAGGGGGCATTGAGATACAGGAGTTGACATGTGATTTACTCAAACCTGCTGATGGTGCAATTACTGTGCTTTGAAAAAGTTGAAGGTCGAAGAGCTGGGTCATTATTGCTGCTTTCCGCTTTGCTGTTTACAACCACGGTGTACCTGTGTATTCCTGAGTGAACCTGCATGGGAGCTGATGGGGGAATAAAATCTCGACTCTCTACTGCTCTGTTTCCTCTCACTGCAATCACTGCGCTGAGCCATTCAGCAACCTCCACAACTTGTATGAATGATTTATTTTTGAAAATGTCATTTCCTGAATGAATAAAAACAGTTATGTTTGCTATCAATGGCATGTAGACTCCTAATTCATGCAAAACTACGTTGTATTGAAGATGGGATTTTCTGGGAGCTTGCATAGTTATCTTCCTGTCCCAAAGAAATACTTGAACCACTGCAAAGTTACAGCTCTTGTACTGTCTGTCAATCCACTGACCCGGGTGCATTTCCAACCACATGGGGTGGCATGGTGGCTCAGTGATTAGCACTACTGCCTCACAGTGCCAGGGACCTGCATTTGATTTCACCCTTGGGCGACTGTCCTGTGTGGAGTTTGCATGTTCTCCCCATGTCTGTGTAGGTTTTCTTCTGGATGCTCCAACTTCCTCCCACAGTCCAAAGATGTGCAGGTTAGGTGAATTGCTGATGCTAAATTGCCCATGGTGTACAGGGATGTGTAGGTTAGGTGCATTAGTCAGCAGTAAATGTAGAGTAATAGGATAGGGGAATGGGTCTGAGTGGGTTGCTTTTCGGAGGGTTGGTGGGCCAAAACACCGGTTTCCACACTACAGGGATTCTGAGTATGCACTAACCTTAAAGAGCAATCACCTTCTTGATCTGCACTAGGCTAAGAATCCCAAATAGTGAACTTACTTTGCAAATTTTAATTTGTGTCGAACGTGGAGTGCACACATCATGTAATTGCAAGCTTTTTCTTCTCAACTTTGCTGGTTTGTCAAAAGTCAGTAATGAACTTGACTGCATTCCCAATGACCATTGATGTGTTCAGATCGAGACAGTAATGAGATCAGCCGAGTGGACCTCAGAACGTGAGATCCCTGATTGGGGCTGTTAATCTGGTCCAATTGGGGAGCCCTGGCTGACAGTTATAAACAGGAGTGTCAGTGGTTCTGCTCACTCTGAGGGAGCTGGATCAGTGTCAAAGACTCTCTGTGTGTAAGTAAAGGGGGACTTGGTGATGGAATACTGGCCGCGATGGTGTAATCCCAGACACCCGTTAGTAACTACTGGGCCCGTCAATCACCGATTTGTGTTGACCTCCACTGCAACTGTATGAACAGTGGAGGAAAAATTCTTCGGGATCCGTTTGGAGAGACAGCTCAGAGAATTCTGAGATGACGTGCTTCCATAATAAGAATATCAAGAGGATGGAGGGGAGAACATCAGTTTTACTGTTTCACATTGAGTTGTGTTTAGTTTAATTTAATTAAATGGGATAGTGGGAGTTTCACAGTTGCTTTGAGAACAGACTTCCACAACTCTGACCATTATTCTGCAAAAACTTTAATGAGTCTGTTTTATGAAGGTTTTTAATTGGTTGCCGTGTTTAATTATTATCCCCGAGCGGCTGTAGATCCACAACAAGTGAGTATGTAACATGTACTGATTTGTATTTAGCTGCACCGTATAATACTGAGAAGGAAATAACAGAGTCCAGGTGTGTTAGGGCATTGTGGGGCTTTGCTGGTTCCTCAGCCTTGGCAGAATTGGGAAAGGATCTTCATTTTTAGTGCTGCAGCACAGGTTGATTCGGAGTTGCTACTACTGGCGGAGGAATGCATTCATTTTGCATTATTTTGGGGGGTTAGGGCATTTTGCAAAATGGTTGAGCAGGGTTCCTTATGGAGTGACCAGGAAATTGAGGGGGTAGTTTTGAGTCCTTATTGCACTCCGAGCATCCATCAGCAGTGAAATAGAAGGAAAGAGCATGGAAGCTATCGTGATTTCAACACTCAACCTCGCCAAACTTTCACACGAATATGTGTAAATATAAATTGTGGGATTTTGTGATCAGTTCCTCAAGTTTTGTGCATATTTCCCCAATGGCTTTTGATTGTTTCTCTGCCTTGTGCATCAGTAATGAGTATTTTCACATTTCCTAATGAGCAACAGAACATCAGGTGAAACCAGAAGCTTTATTTATAAATAAAAGAAATTTAAATTCAGAAAGTAGAGTTCAAACCAGAAAAAGGTAAAATATTCTGTCATGCCTTTCTCTCACCCTCAGTTGGTTCTATGCAATGTTTTCCCTAGTCTGATAATTATCCAAATTCCGATTGAAAGCAGTGCCTCCACCACATTTCCAGGCAGTGCAATACAGATCCCAACCACTCACTGGTGTTAAGACAGATTTCCTCATGTCACTTTGACTCTTTGAGCCTTCACCTTAAATCAGGACCTCATCTCTTTTTGACCCTTTTGCCAATGGGAACAGGCTCTTTCCATCTATTCTGCTCCGACCCCACATAACTTTGAACATCTCTATCAATCCCATTTCAGCCTTTGCTTTTCAACAGATGATTGGCCCAACGTTTGAGATCTGTTCATGTCTCTCTGCAACCTTGCCCGTTAATTGTTTCTAATCCAACAATGTCTTTACTTCTTTCTTATATTGTGGTGCCCAGAAGTAGACACAACAGTGTGAGTGGCATGGTGACTCTGTGGTTAGCAGTGCTGTCTCACAGTACCAGGATCTCAGGTTCAATTCCAGCCTTGGGCAACTGTCTGTGTGGAGTTTGCATATTTCCCCAATGGCTTTTGACTGTTTCCTCTGCCTTGTGCATCAGTAATTAGCATTTTTACATTTGAAAGGGAGCAACAGAACATCAGGTGTAAACAGAAGCTTTATTTATAAATAAAAGAAATTTAAATTCAGAAAGTAGAGTTCTGTGTGGGTTTCCTCCAGGTGCTCCGGTTTCCTCCCACAGTCCAAAGATGTGTAGGTCAGGTGAATTGGCCATGCTAAATTGCCCCATAGTGTTAGGTGCATTAAAGGGAAATGTGTCTGGATGGGTTACTCTTCAGAGGGTCAGCGTGGCCTTGTTGGGCCGAAGGGCCTGTTTCCACACTGTAGGGAATCTAATCTAATGTCAGACGAAAGGGAGAAAAAAATGTTAGGAATAAATGTGTGAAATAGAAGCAGAAGTAGACCATTCAGCCCTGCTCCAGCATTGATTTTATTTGTCATTGATTTGATTGAAGCTTTATTGTCAAGTGCACTCAAGTACAGGAATACAGTGAAAACTGTACAAAGTCACCAAACATGGCACTACCTTAGGTACAATGTACTGAGGGTCAAAACTTCAGTACAAGTAGTAATACGGAGAAGGAAATTAAACTATTACTGTTGTTCTTAATACAAGTAGAAAAATAAAGAAATAAAGTTAATAAAGTTAACATAATAATAGGAACGTCCATAAAGTGTTAAAACAAAGACAAGAGTTCAACAGTCTTTCTTAACTGCACACCCTCCAAGGACTCAGCTCTGGTCTGCTCTCCGGGAAACCTCAGGTTTCCTGCTCTCAAAGCCGCAGATACTGGGGGGGCCTCCCTCGCTGACATATCAACCTCACACTAACCACATTGAGCTCCAGGCCCAGAGCCACTTCCCTGCACCGGGCCCAGAGCTGCTTCCCTGCACCACACCCCATCACCAGGCCCAGAACTAATTCCCTGCACCGGGCCTCCGGCCGACACCTCACCAGGCCCAGAGCTGCTTCCCTGAATCGGGCCCTCAGCTAACACCCCACCAGGCCCAGAGCTGCTTCCCAGTACCAGGCCTCCAGCCAACATTCCACTAGGCCCAGAGCTGTTGCCATGGTCCCTGTGATGCCATCGCCATTGCTGCCTCTCTCTCTCTCCAGAGCTCCAGAAAAATGAGAAAGAGAGGGAAGAAAAGAAATTCAATTCAACAAGATCATGACTGACCTCTTTGTGTGTCCAATTCAAAATTCCCATCATGCTGGGGAATTGAGGGTTGTTGGAGGCTGGTGGTAATCTGTTGACTTCTATCTTAAAAATATTCAATGAACCTGTCTTCAGAGGCAGAGTTTCAAAATCACACTGAGAGAAAATAAATCTCCTCATCTCTGTCTAGAAAGGGTGACCCCCTAATTGTAAAACTGTGTCCCCTAGTTCTGATGAAGGGTCACTGGACCCGAAACTTTGACTCTGTTTCTCTCTCCACAGATTTGTTGAACCTCTCCAGCACTTTCTGTTTCCCAGATCTGGGCTGACCTACAGGAGGAAATATTCGTTCCATGCCTACCTTGTCAAGAGTGGTCAGGATCTTATCCTTCCGTCAAGTCACCCCTTCACTCTTTCCAGAGGGAACAGCCCAGCCCGTCCAAACTTTCCTCAGCAGACAACCTGCTGATTCCAGGTATCAATCTAGTAACAAAGACAAAGGCAGAAATTGCTGGAAAAGCTCAGCAGGTCTGGCAGCCCCTGTGGAGAGAAATCAGAGTGGGTCAACTACACCTAACAGTTGAAGTAAAACTTCAGGCTAAATGTTCCCAGGTACTGAACATTGTGGGAAATAACGAGTATATTAGAAAAAAGTATTCTGAGGAAGGGGGTCACTCGACCCAAAATGATTTCTCTCCACAGATGCTACCAGACCTGTTGAGTTTTTCCATCAATTTCTGTCTTTGTCTCTGATTTCCAGTATACACACTTTTTTTATTTCAGGTTTGTATATCAATCTAGTAACCTCCTCTGAACTCCCTTCAATACATTTACATCTCTCCTTAAAGAAGATGACCTAAACTGTACACAACATTTGAAATCTGCTCTCTCCATAGCACTATATAACTGAAGTATGACATCCTTACTTTTAGATTCAATGTTGCATTTTAAGGAACAGCATCCCATTATCCTTCTTCATTCCATGCTATTCCCGCATACTCATGTTTTGTGACTGATGCAACAGAACATCGAACTCCCTCTGCACCTCAGAATTCTATAGTTGTTCTCCATTTTTTAAAAAAGCCAAATATTGCTTAATTCTTCCTGCCAAAGTGAATAACTTGACATGTTCTCACATTACACTCCATCTGCCAAAATTTTTCCCATTCGCTCAACTTATCCACATCTGCCCACAACTTCTGTCTTCTTCACAAGAGTCCATAGCTTGGTATACCAGGCTGTCTATCTGGGCATCATCGGTCAGTTCAGTCACTGTACCTCAGCTCCACTCATCCAAGTCATTGATGTAGGATCATAGAGTCATTGAGATGTACAGCCCGGAAACAGACCCTTTGGTCCAACTTGCCCATGCCAAATAGATATCCTAAATAAATCTAGTCCCATTTGCCCTATACTCCCTCTAAACCCTTCCTATTCATATACCCATCCAGATGCCTTTTAAATGCTGTAATTGTACCAGCCTCCACCACTTCCTCTGGCAGCTCATTCCATAAACGCACCATCCTCTGAGTGAAAACGTTACCCCTTAGATCCTTTTTAAATCTTTCCCCTCTTATCTTAAACCTATGCCCTCTAGGTTTGGACACACCCACCCCTGGGGAAAAGATCTTATATATTTACCCTATCCATGCCCCTCTATAAGGTCACCCCTCAGCCTCTGATGCTGCAGTGAGAATAGTCCCAGTCTATTCAGCCTCTCACTATGGCTCAAATCCTCCAATCCTGGCAATATCCTTGTTAATCTTTTCTGAACCCTTTCAAGTTTCACAACATCCTTCTGATAGGAGGGAGACCAGAATTGCACACAATATTCCAAAAGTGGCCTAACCAATGTCCTGTACAGCTGCAACATGATCTCCCAATGCCTTTTTCCAATGCACTGATCAATAAAGGCAAGCATTCCAAATGTCTTCTTCACTATCCTATCCACTTTCAAGGAGCTATGAACTTGCACTCCAAAGTCTTTGTTCAGCCACATTCCCCAGTTACCGTTGTGTATACATCTTGCCCTTAATTTATTTCCAAAATGGAGTACCTCACATTTATCTAAATTAATATCCATCGGCAGCAATCTGCTGTGTGCAGCAATTATCACTTTAAAATGTTTGATTCAAACACCTTCCAGACAACCGACATTGAGCCTAACTGGCTTATAGTTTCCCGTTTTCTGCCCCAGTAAATAGGTTTGAGAAGATGCAGGAAGTGACACCCAGCTCATATATTGGACCAGCCGTAGCTCAGGGTTGCTGGCCTACTCTCTTAGCACCTACCTGCATGCTCACAGCATCGAAGCCTTGCCATGTCTCCCACTGGTGCTTCAGCCTGAGCCAAAGCTGATCATTACTACCTTGTTGAGATGCTCTTTAGTGTAGACGCTCAGATAGACTGCTCGATATGTCCATCGATTGGAATCTGTCTGGAGAAACATCACAACCGATTCTTTAATCTACACTCGCAGCATACGCCAGCTTCTGTACAACAAATACACTGCCATCCTCCCCTGGTCTGGCCTACATGTGACTCCAGCCTACAGCGATATGGATGGTTCTTAACTGCCCTCTGAGTTGCCCGAGTAAGCCATTCTGTTGTAACAATTCCAAGATGTAACAAATAAAGTTTCAAGAAAGAAATGAAACTAGACAGATCACTAGCCATCAAGCTAGGCACCAGAAAAGACGACGGCAGATACAGCCCTGTAGATCCTGCGAAGTCCTCCTCACTAATATCTGGGGGCTACTGCCAACATTGGGAGAGCTGTTTCCCAAGCAACAGCCTGACATTGTCTGTAAGGTATGATACCGTGAGTATGACTATGTCCCAGACACCATAATCACCACCCCTGGATATGTCCTGTCCCACCAGCAGGACAGAGCCAGCAGAGGTAGTGGAACAGTGGGGTACAGTCAATAGACAATAGACAAAAGACAATAGGTGCAGGAGTAGGCCATTCCGCCCTTTGAGCCTGCACCACCATTCAATATGATCATGGCTGATCATCCTTAATCAGTATCCTGTTCCTACCTTATCTCCATAACCCATAACTCTGCGGCAGAGCATTCCACACAGCCACCACTCTCTGGGTGAAGATGTTTCTCCTCATCTCAGTCCTAAATGGTCTACCCTGTATTTTTAAGCTGAGTCCTCTGGTTCAGCACTCACCCATCAGCGGAAACATGCTTCCTGCGTCCAGAGTGTCCAATCCTTTAATAATCTTATATGTCTCAATCAGATCCCCTCTCCGTCTTCTATACTCAAGGGTATACAAGCCCAGTCGCTCCAGTCTTTCAGCGTAAGGTAGTCCTGCCATTCCAGGAATTGACCTCGTGAACCTACGCTGCACTCCCTCAATAGCCAGAATGTCGTTCCTCAAATTTGGAGACCAGAACTGCACACAATACTCCAGGTGTGATTTCACCAGGGCCCTGTATAGCTGCAGAAGAACCTCTTTGCTTCTATACTCAATCCTTCTTGTTATGAAGGCCAGCATGCTATTAGCCTTCTTCACGACCTGCTGTACCTGCATGCTTACCTTCATTGACTGGTGTACAAGAACACCCAGATCTCTTTGTACTGCCCCTTTACCTAAATTAATTCCATTTAGGTAGCAATCTGCCTTCCTGTTCTTGCCACCAAAGTGGATAACCATACATTTATCCACATTAAACTGCATCTGCCATGCATCTGACCACTCACCTAACCTGTCCAGGTCACCCTGTAATCTCCTCATATCCTCCTCACATTTCACCCTACGACCCAGCTTTGTATCAACAGCAACTTTGCAAATGTTATTACTAATACTAACTTCTATATCATTAATATATATTGTAAAAAGCTGCGGTCCCAGCACTGATCCCTGCGGTACCCCACTGGTCACTGCCTGTCATTCCGAAATGGAGCCGTTTATCACTACTCTTTGTTTCCTGTCAGCCAACCAACTTTCAATCCAAGTTAGTACTTTGCCCCCAGTACCATGCGCCCTAACTTTGCTCACTAACCTCCTACACGGGACTTTATCAAAAGCTTTCTGAAAGTCCAGGTACACTACATCTACTGGATCTCCCTCGTCCATCTTCAGAGTTACATCCTCAAAGAATTCCACAAGATTAGTCAAGCATGATTTCCCCTTCCTAAATCCATGCTGACTCTGACCTATCCTGTTACTACTATCCAGATGTGTTGTAATTTCATCCTTTATAATAGACTCCAGCATCTTTCCCACCACTGAGGTCAGACTAACTGGTCTATAATTTCCTGCTTTCTCTCTCCCACCTTTCTTAAAAAGTGGTACAACATTAGCCACCCTCCAATCTGCAGGAACTGATCCCAAATCTGTCGAACTCTGGAAAATAATCACCAACGCATCCATGATTTCTCAAGCCACCTCCTTCAGTACCCTGGGATGTAGACCATCAGGCCCCGGGGACTTATCAACCTTCAGACCTAACAGTCTATCCAACACCAATTTCTGACAAATATAAATTCCCTTCAGTTCAGGTCCTTCAGCCACTGTTACCTCAGGGAGATTGCTTGTATCTTCCCCAGTGAACACAGATCTGAAGTACCAATTCAATTCTTCTGCCATTTCTTTGTTCCCTGTAATATATTACCCTGTTTCTGTCTTCAAGGGCCCAATTTTAGCCTTAACCATTTTTTTACCTTTCACATACCTAAAAAAGCTTTTACTATCCTCCTTTATATTTTTGGCCAGTTTACCTTCGTACCTCATTTTTTCTCTGCATATTTCCTTCTTAGTAATCCTCTGTTGTTCCTTAAAAGCTTCCCAGTCCATTTTCCCACTTATCTTTGCTATGTTATATGTTTTCTCTTTTAACTTTATATGTTTCTTAACTTCCCTCATCAGCCACAGCCACCCATGCCTCCTCATAGGATCTTTCTTCCTTTTTGGAATGAACCGATCCTGCATCTTCTGCATTATACCCAGAAGTATCTGCCATTGTTCCTCCACTATTATCCCTGCGAAGATTGCAAGACTTTGGCCAGCTCCTCCCTCATAGCTCCATAATTCCCTTTATTCAACAGAAATATTGTCACTTCCGATTATACCCTTTCCCTCTCAAATTGCAGATTGAAGCTTATTGTATTATGGTCACTACTTCCAAATGGCTCCTTCACTTCGAGGTCCCTGATCAATTCTGGTTCATTGCACAATACCAGATCCAGAATTGCCTTCTCCCTGGTTGGCTCCAGCACCAGCTGTTCTAAAAATCCATCTCGGAGGCACTCCACAAAGTCTCTTTCTTGATTATCCCAGTCTACCTGCATGTTGAAATCCCCCATAACAACTGTAGTAACATCTTTGCGACAGACCAATTTCAGCTCCTGATTCAACTTACATCCGACATCCAGACCTGTTTGGGAGCCTGTAGATAACTCCCAAGAGGGTCTTTTTACCCTTAGAATTTCTCAGCTCTATCCATACTGACTCTACATCCCCTGATTCTAGGTCCCCCCTCGCAAGGGACAGAATATCATCCCTTACCAACATAGCCACCCCACCCCCTCTGCCCGTCAGTCTCTCCTTACACTAGCACATGTAGCCTTGAATATTCGTTTCCCAGGCCCTGTCCACTTGAAGCCACGTCTCAGTTATCCCCACAATATCATAGCTGCCAATTTCCAAAATAGCCTCAAGCTCTTCCATCTTATTTCTAATACTTGGTGCATTCATATATAATATTTTTAATTTGTTACTGCCCTCACCCTTCCCATCAACTCCTATTTCACTCAACCTTACGGCATGATCCCTTTCTGAGTTTTCTGCTTCATTGATACCGTTGTCTTTGACTTCCCTTGTTCTAACTTTCCCTTCAATTTCCTTCTTAAACTTCCAGTTTGTCCCCTCCTCCCCGCTACTTAGTTTAAACATAGCTGTGTTGCAGTAGCAAACCTACCTGCCAGAATGCTGGTCCCTAACCTATTAAGGTGCAAACCGTCTCTTTTGTATAATTTATGCTTACCACAAAACATACCCCAGTGATCCAAGAATTTAAATCCTTGTTTCCTGCACCAGTTCCCCAGCCACACATTCAAGTCCATTATTTCCCTATTCCTGGTCCCCCCAGGCCGAGGAACTGGAAGCAAACTGGAGATACCCACTCTGGACATCCTGCTTTTCAGCCTTCTTCCCAGTTCTCCAAAGTCCCGCTGTAGTATGTTCCTCCTCTTCTTCCCAACATCATTTGTGCCGACATGTACCACCACCTCTGGCTCTTCACCTTCGTCCTTGAGGATTTGCCCTGGGAGGCCCCATATTGTCTCTGGACCACATGAAGTCTCATGGATTCAGGTTAAACATGGACAAGCAAACCTTCCACCGATTACCATGTACTGTCCTCCCTTGGCTGATGAATCAGTCTTCCTCCACATTGAATAACACTGAGGATAGCAAGGGCATAAAATGTACTCTGAAATCCCCCACCCAATGTCCACTGAGTGGCTCAGCAGCAGTAATACTGATCGAGCTGGTGGGGGACATAGCTGCTAAGACTGGGTTTGTGGCAGGTGGAGAGGGAACCAACAAGAGGGAACAACATACCTGACCTCACCCTTACCAATCTGCCAGCTGCTGATGCATCTGTCCATGACAGTGTTGGTAAGAGTGACCAATGCACTGTCCTTGTGGAGATGAAGTCCTGCCTTCAGATTGACAATATCCTCCATCATGTTGCATGGTACTACCACCGTGCTAAATGGGACAGACTTGGAACGAATCTCCCAACTCAGGCCTGGGCATCCCTGAGGCACCGTGAGCCATCAACAGCAGCAGAATTCTACTCCAGCACAATCTGCAACCTCGTAGGCAGGCATATCCCCCACTTAATTACCATCAAACCAGGGGATCAACCCTGGTTCAATGGAGAGTGTAGGAGGGCATGCCAGGAGCAGCACCAGGCATACCTGAAGATGAAATGTCAACCTAGTGAAGTTACCAATCAGGATTATCTGCATGCCAAACAACAAGTGACGGACAGAGCTAAGCGATTCCATAACCATTAGATCAGATCTAAGCTCTGCAGTCCTGCCTTATCCAGTTGTGAATGGTAATGGTCAATTAAACAATTCACTGGAGGAGGAGGCTCCACAAATACTCCCTTTGTCAACGATGGAAGAACCCAGCAGGTCAGTGCAAAAGACTGAAGCTTCCCCAGCAATCTGGGTGCACAGCACCCTTTTAAACTGTACAGGGGATGCCAGTCTTTCGATGGACATCTACTCAAGTGGCGAGTTGTTCTGGAAACAGCACATGGTAAAGTGGGGCTA
Source organism: Chiloscyllium punctatum (assembly GCF_047496795.1). NCBI lineage: Eukaryota > Metazoa > Chordata > Chondrichthyes > Orectolobiformes > Hemiscylliidae > Chiloscyllium > Chiloscyllium punctatum. The sequence continues at coordinate 56,484,362 of NC_092777.1, forward strand.
CTATCAGACAAGAAAAGTGGAGTAAGTAGTTCATGAGGCAACTTTTATAAGAACTGGTGAGAAAGCTCACCAAGATCTCATGGCAAAGATCCTTCCAAAAACACTTGACACAGCTGGCACATAGTTAAAATAAATGTAGCATCCACCCCATAGACTTTAAAGTTAGTGTGTAATGGCCTAAAGGACAGTTAGCCCAGAGATCCAGATAATGTCCCAGGTTCAAATCTCACCATAGCAGAATTTGATTTCAATCAACAAAAACACGAATTATGTGTTTAATGATGACCATGTTCCAATTGTCAGCGTAAAACCCATCTTGTTCACTACAGGGAAGGAAGCTACCATCCTTGACCTGGTCTGGCCTATATTAACTCCAAACTCTCAGCCATGTGGCTAATGCCTAACTGCCCACTGGGCAAATGGGATGGGCAGTAATTGTTGGCCAGGCCAGCGATGCCCTCATTCTGTAGATGAATTTTATTTTAAAAAAGCCAATCATAATTAGCACAGGCAATATATCAGCTATTTAATTTACCTCTACCATTGTCCTTTTACTGTGAACATTAACCAACTTAAAAGGTTATCATAATCCCAGAGCGTTACTGTCCTCATTTACTAATTTATTCACAGGATGTGGATATTGTTCACTCGGCCATTATTTCTCAGCCCTTGAGAATGTCAGCTAGGCAAAAGTGAGGACCGCAGATGCTGTAAACCAGAGTTTAGATCTGAGTGGTGCTGGAAAAGCACAGCAGGTCAGGCAGCATCCGATGAAGGGCTTTCGCCCGAAACGCCATTTTTCCTGCTCCTCGGATGCTGCCTGACCTGCTGTGCTTTTCCAGCACCGCTCTGATCTAAACTTGAGAATGTCAGGATAAGTCACTGATTTGGTCGCTGCTGCTGTGCATCTAGCGTTCAGACACCTATAGCGTGACTTTGACCTAGCAGATGTGAAGGAATAGTAATTTGTTTCCAAGTCAGGATGTTATGTGGCTGGCCAGGGGCAGGAGGAGCTTGGAGATGTTGCTATCCCTATACAGCTGCTGCCTTTGTCCTTCTAGATGGTACAGGTTTTGGGCTTTTGAAGGAAGACAGGTGAGTTGTTCCAACGCATCTTGTAAATGGTACACACTGCTGCTGTGTATCGATGGTAAATATTGAAAGTGCTAGATGGGGTGTCCATCAAGTGGGCTGCTTTGTCCTGGATGGTGTCCAGCTTCATGAGTGTTGTTGAAGCTGCCTCCACCCAGGCAGCTAGAGAGTATTCCATCAGAGTCCTGACCTGTGTCTTGTAGGCTTTGTGGGGACAGGAGGTGATTTAACAAAGTTGCAGGCTCTGACCTGCAGTTGTGGCCACAGTATTTAATCGAGCTGGTCCAGTCAACCTTCTGGTCAACAGTACTTGGTGAAGCGGAGGAATTCAGCGATGGTAATGCCATTGAATGACAAGGGGAGAAAGTTAAACTCCCTCTCACTGGAGATGTCTGGCAGATGGAGTGCGTGCTGCAAGTGCAAAATGCCATTTAATCGGCACAAATCTGGACGAACTCCAGAACTTGCTGCATACAGCCACAGAGGTTATGATGAGCAAGAGTAGAGGAGGTGGGTGAAATACGTGACCTTTCTTTACTGATACTCCCACTGAGGAAGTACCATTCATAACATGACATTTTAAATGATGCCAAGTAACTCAATCATAAGAAGTTTTGGTGCCCATCTAAAATAAACCTCCATACGTCACCATGTCATTTTGAACTGCTTTACAAGCAACTTTACCAAAAATAGAGCTGGAGACGTGGGAACTCTGCACCCATATTTAGTCAATTTTGCAAAGGGGAACTGTTGCCAGTGCAGCAAAATTATTCCTGCCAAAGCTCTCTCTGTTCCATTACAGTTTCAAGTTCGTTACAATTTAATCACTAACTGTTCGCCAACAATATTTTGTTCCAGTCCCCTGAATTTCAGCAGCTGGGTTCAGTTATTGCCAATGCTGTGGGACTCACTGATAGAAATGGATGGATGGTGTGGTTATCGTGTTGATAATCCCCCTGTCAATGGTGAGCTAGAGACTGGAGTTAGCAAGGGTGACAACCATCGGATTTTGTGGGCAGCTTTCTCTAGAGCTCTGGGGGGGGGGGGGGGGGGGGGGGGGTAGATTTGCTGTTTTCTCAATAAACTGTTTAAATAAAAAGGATTTTCTGGTGTCTCACAACAATGGTGTCAAGAGACTGAGTCAACAAATTAATCACATTGAAGTATTCTCTCAGAGCAACAAGTTAAAAGCACTGAATATCTTCAGCTCTCATTTAAATTCACTGACAGCAAAAAAATGGACTGTGATTGTTTAATTTATAACTTAATCCCAACTTCAGAAAGAATATGCAAACTTTTAATATACATGGTTGACCAATACAGGGCGACCCCCGTATCCAAGAATCTGGATCCTGCAGTTTCAATTACCCATGGTTTACTGCAGTTTAAACATATAAAAGGGAACATTCCAGATCCAGGGACTGGGAGGCTGCCGAGAAGATATATTTCCCATTTAAAAGAATAGGTTTTAAATGATAGGTTTGCACCTATCCGCGGTTTCAGGCATTCACAGTTGATCTTGGAACATATCCCCTGTGGGGCGACTATATAGAATAAAGTTTAAGGCCAGTGTGGATGATTAGCCTTCATTACAAATTTGGTATTCTGTTTAAATTTCTGACTCCTATTGAAAGGCTTATCCCCAAAACGTCGACTCTCCCGCTCCACAGATGCCGCCTAACTTGCAGTGCTTTTCTGGGTGCCACACTTTTCAGCTCTGATCTCCAGCAGCTGCAGTCCTTACTTTCTCCTGCCCTGTTTCAAACCCAGTTACAAATCACTGAACAAAGTGGAGTTTTTGTATTAACTAATTCAGAGTGGAATCTTGTGTGAATTCACTCACTGCAGAAGGGGTTCTGAGGGGAAGGGTTTCAACAGCAAACCCATCCAACATAGAATCGCTGGATGTGTTTTCTGGATTAGGCAAAAGCGAGGACTGCAGATGCTGGAAACCAGATTCTAGATTAGAGTGGTGCTGGAAAAGCACAGCAGATCAGGCAGCTTCCGAGGAGCAGGAAAATTGATGTTTCGGGCAAAAGCCCTTCATCAGGAATGCTGTACATGCACTGACTCTCAAAAGTTTCTGTCGGTTTCAACAAAGTAAAGATGGCAAATGCTGAAGGTTTCACCATCATTTCCACAACAAAATCCACGATAGACTTCAGTGCGCTAGGTAACACCCGTTTCCCTGAAGCACTTATAAAAGGAATTTCCCTCCAAACTCTGTCCCCTTCATCTTATATAAACTATGAATATCCAAGAGACTGAGGAATCTTTGTGAAATCTACAGAAGGGAGCAGATGCAATGATGAACATGCCTTAATACTCACAAAGCGCATTTTTTACTTGCAACTTGACAAGATCCAAAATTATTCCAATTCTATCCAAAGTGTAGATTATACATACAGAAGGCGCAGTGACTCAGTGGTCAGCACTGCTGCCTCACTGCACTGGGGACCCAGGTTTGATTCTGCCCTTGGGTGACTGCGTGGAGTTTGCAAATTCTGCAGGTGCGCTGGTTTACTCCCACAGTCCAAAGATGTGCAGGTTAGGCAAATTGCCCCATGGACAAAAAAAAATTCTCTGGAAAGTCAGATATTTCTTGGGGCGTGTGGATTTGCTGTTTTCTCAATAAACAGTTTAAATTGCCCACATGTAGGTTGGTTGGATTAGCCATGGGAAATGCATTGTTATAGGGATAAGGCGGGGGCTGGGTCTGGGTGGAATGTTCTTCAGAGGTCATGTGGACTCGATTGGCTGAATGGTCTGCTTCCACTCTGAAGGGATTCTATGAAGCAGGCCATTCAGTCCATTGATCTATGCTGCAGGCAAGAGCTTCCTTCCATTCCTTTTAATCTCACCCAATCAACATAAATTATTCCCTTTATCTCTCATGTCTGTTCAACATTCCCTTAAAATACACCGAAACAACATACTAATTTGATGTAGGAGTGATGTACATCTTCAGTTGCTGCATTCACACAGGATGCCATTCAGTCCATCAGATCTCCACCTGTGCGAAAGGCTGAAGCATTCGCAGCCATTTTCAACCAGAGGTACCAAGGGAGAGCCCTAGCAAAACTGGAATTGGGTAAAAAACCCTCCACTGGTTGGAGTCATAACAGATGTAAAGGATGATGACTGCAGCTGTTGCAGGTCAGTCATCTCCAGAATCCTCAGGAATTCCTCAGAATAAGTATCTTCTAAAATCAACCTGTTCAGAGAGGTTTTTCACACCACTGGTGGCACTTGAATCTGGGCCTCCTGGCTCAGAGGCAAGGACAATATCTAGGTTTGGGCTGAGAAGTTATAAATAACGTTCGTGCCAGGCAACAAACTCACCAACAGGACAGAATACAATCCTTCTCGGGGGTGGTGGGAAGGGCAGTGGTGAGGAAGTTAAAATGCCACAGAGAGGCCAGTTCCATACTTTGCTTCTCTTTCAGAACACATTAGGGACTCAAGGGTTACACATTCCCCTGCCAAAGGACCTCCTGCAGTATCAACTGAAGGCCTGTACTCTTGTAATCCAGACAGAATACCTCAGGGGGGGGGGGGGGGCAAAGAGGAGGCTGACTGTATCTCAGAAATAGATCCTATTGGAGCCACACGTGGATTCCCCCATAGCCTCAGAGGAATTTGCCCTTTCCAGACAAGGCCCTGGCCGCAACCCTGTTAAACTGCCTCCTGCTCCCATTGTCTTACTTCTCCTCCATATTAACATAGGTAAGTGAATCCCCCATTTATTGAAAGAAGGATCCTTCTGCCTTAATCTCTTCCCATCAACACATAACCATGAACATAACGATAATTAGTTTCTGTAATCTATTCACACGTTATCACAGGACATCGACATTCATCAAGGTTTGTAAATTCGCAATTACCTACTTTAAACTATGTAATGATAATTGCCCATGTGACTGATATGCCTTTGTCTGACTCCTATAAAATATACTGTCACTGTGTGCAAGGCAGAGATTCGTGAAGAAGCGTCACCACAAGTAGACACTTGGCTACTTTAGAGACGATTTGAATCTCTCAGCCGGCTGTCCGATAATAAAGCCACTGCCGTTGTACAGAAAATCTGTGTCGATCGGATTTGTGGAACAAATTAGGTGGTGTACCTTTGGCACTCTGGATGGGCAATAAATGCTCGTCCAGCCAGTGAAGCCCACAGCAGTGAGGAGAATTAAACAAAAATACAAATCTAGAATCTCTCGCAAATTGGCAAGGCTTCAGATGCAAAGCTAAGAATAAAATGTCACAACTTTCAGAATATCTTCAAATTTATTGATCAGTGTGCAAATGAAAACAAAATAAATCTCTGTACATTCAACATAATAGTTCTATGATAGAACATGGTATATTTGTAAACAGGCATTCTCGCAAAGTACTTTATGGAGACATTTGTTATTTTTAAACCATTGGTTACTGCTGTGTAGTGTGTGCAATGCATCCACCTCATATCATTGAATTGATTGACCACAATTTCCAAGGAAAATCTCTCTACTTGCGGTCAATGCCAAACAAATTCCCGTGCTTTTAACTTCAAGAAAACTTGAGAATGTTGCACATTAAGTACTTAACTTCAGTGAATTTTCAGAGTCTTTGGTAAACCAGGTACTTAAAGAAGCATTTGATCCATGTATGTTTTTTGGGGTAATGAATTCCACAGAAGGCAGCTTGTTCTTTGCAACTCTCAAAAACTGACTAATCCAAAATATGTGTCAATTTACACTCGCAACTATAATAGCAGAAATCATTGACAAAACAATAGCCAATATGGAGGTCAGGTTACTTAGCCCAACACAGCTCGATTCCACTTTCTACATCTTGGTAAAAGGATATTGTCAGATGGGCAAAGCTGATAGAGGCAGACCAATGATGGGGAAGTGCAGAAATAATGGTGAGAATTGCTTCAATCTTTTGCTAATACACACAAATACATATCAATTCAAAGAAAGCTTAGAATCATGTTAATGTCAAGTTGTACACTCCCACACAATTTTACATTAGTGTCAATATCTCCATGTCCAACACAACGGCTTGTGCCAGTAAATGCCCATTATACCAACACAATACCTTCAATGTCCTTTTTAAAAGGAGAAAATTGTCAAATCTTGAATCAGGCAGCAATCCCAACTGGAGGAACTAACGTAAGCAGAGAAACTGAATTTTCTCTCGATAATGAAGAGTTGCTCATATTTCCTTCCCTTCTGCGTCCAGTTCAGTTGAATTTATGGTCTCACCCCCAGCAATAAGCGAGAATTAAATGGAGGCTGTGACATTTTGGGTAATAAGAATGGAATCTGTGATCCCAGCAGCAAAAGTTCAACAATAAGTAGAAACAAAAGAATGGTTTGGCAAGATCTACCCAAGACCTAGGTGCTGTTGACCAATTTGGCAAATTAATCAAGGACAAAATTACTTGGGTCACTAAGCAAAGCCAATATTTGCATCAGTAATTGAGGTGCATAGCGTACTAACAAATCTCTTTTGAAAAGTAAATTAAGGCACATTATTTAAGGCACGTTAGTGACAGATTTAAATGCTCACTCATACATAGTACAAGTTGGAAGTATTGATTGTTGCTAACATTCAAAAACTGGACAAGAAATAAATGAATTCTAACTCATACATCTAATCTAAATGCAAAACATTTTCAAATTATAACTCAAATCATTATGAGCCAAAATATAGATTCGTTAAAAAAAAAGTTTGTTAGAGAAAAAGTATGATTTATCAGTAATTGAGGCTTCTGGAAGGCACAGAAAGTTACTAAGATGGAACAAAAATTAGGAAATAATGAAACAAGAACCAATTGTGACTCCACTAACTCAAATGGTAATGAGACAGTAGCAGATTTAACGCATTCTGCTACGTGAATGTTCTATTGACATATTTTCTGAAGGCTTCCACAGCTGTCTGTGGCACCTACCTGAATCATACGTTATCTTCTGCAAATGGGAGGTCCCATACTACAGATACAGCGAAGGGACAACTAGACCAATGCTTGTTCTGTTACAGTCCAGTTGAACCAGGCTGTGAAGTGAAGAGGAGGAAATCCCTCTTCAAAAGTGCAAATAAACAATTATTGCGCAGCCAGAATAAATAAGAGAGTGTGTTTACGGATGCCACAGGAATAGATTTGTCCATGGTTAACCTGTGCTCTCTTCCCACCCCACCACCCCTCCCAAGCCTCTAACTAACCTGGACTGGAATTGATACCTCGCTTGTCATAGCAGGGTAGCTACTAACTTGTCCTTTCCACACCTAAAGTTAAACCTGAGCAATGTAGCCTTTGACAGAATGGTTTTCTTGGTTCTGATGCTTTGTTCAGGCAATCACTTAAATGCAATCATTTCTCAATTCAACACGAACGTCCATAACCACAACGCTACAACATAACATTCTAATTGCAGTATAGGATTCCTCCATTGGTTAAAAGTACTGTGGAATGAATCATTTAAATACAGTAATATCACATCCTTTTTTGGCACATTCTAGCAAACATTCAGAACAAGTTTATACTGGAGTAGTTTCCAGGCATTTAAATTATCAATTGCCTTATAAAAGGCCCCAATGATAAAGAGCAAAATTAAAGTCTGGCAAAGTGGCAAAATTACAGAGATGTAAATCCAATACCCTAATCCGTCCTGAACAAACCTCAAGACTCATTTCACACAAAAAGGCTTAACTCTCTTGAACTGGAGGACATGCCCCCACGTATACCTCCACCCTCTATCACCTGTCAAAAACTGACCACCTTCATCCCTCTCTCCAATGCTTTCCATGCCCTAGCAGCAACCAATGCTAACGAGAGATAGACAGACATAGAGAGAGAGAGAGAGAGACACACACACACACACAGAGGGAGAGAGACAGAGACAGAGAGACAGGGATGATGCTTTCGACCTTGCAATTTCAGGTCAGATTCACATCCCAAAGATTCAGTGACAAAAGGACACAAAATAACCCACTGCAATTTCCCGAGCCAAAGAGAGTAATAACGCTAGAAATATAGTCTTGAAAATCAGATTGAGATCTCAGATTCGAGTTCATCTTGCATCTTGTTCCCTGGTGTAGAGTTTAATTATCCCATAATTGTGCAACTTCTTCCATAACTTCATTTCCAATTTCATGTCATGATTCGAATAAAAGACCAATTTATGGTAGGCCCGATCAAAATAATGATCTGAATATTTTACATAGTCTTCAGTGATAAATCCATAAGCACTAACCTAAAAGAGAAGAGAACAGGAAACATTTTAAACAATGAACACAGAATTGGAAATACACAGATTTCAAGCCTAAAGCTCGAAGTGCGAACTGATTTCACAGCAAAAAGGTAGATCCGAATTTGCTAACTTTCATGACAAGATGATCAACAACAGCTCACCGAGGATCTAATGACAGCCGCTTCCAAATCCTGGCCTTTACCAGAACAAGGGCAGTAGACACATGGGAGTACCACTACCATCCACATGTTTACCTCCAAGACACTCCCCATTCTGGCCTGGAACCTATAACCGCTGTTCCTTCATTGCCACTGGATCCAAATGCAGGAACTCCTTCCACAACAGCATTTGGCGATACAAACCCACAGTGATGGGCCCTTTAGCCCAAAAGTGTCCATCCACAATAACCCCTTTTCCTTGTACTTGGCCCACATCCTTTTAATCCTTTCCTTGCTGTGTATTTGTCCAAATGCCTTTTAAATGTTGTGCAGGTACCCGCCTCAACCACTTCCACTAGCAGCTCATTCCATATGCGTACCACTGTCTGCGTAAAAACATTGTCCCTCAGGCTCTCTTTTATTCTTTCTCCTCTAACCTTAAACTGATGCCCTCTAGTCCTCGATTCCCCAACCCTGGGAAAAAGACGGAATGCATTTACCCTATCCATACCTTTCATGATCTTAGACACCTCTATAAAAGGTCCCCCCCTCAGTCTCCTACACTCTAAAGAAAATGTCCTAGCTTGTCCAACCTCCCCCTCTAACGGAGACTATTGAGTCCTGGCAATATCCTTGTAAATTTCTTCTGCACTCTTCCCAGTTTAATAACATCCTTCCTATAACAAAGTGACCAAAACTGAACACAACACTCCAAGTGCGGCCTCATCAACATCCTGTACAACTGCAAAACAACTTCCAATTTCTATACTCAATGCCCTGACTGATGAAGGCCAGTGTGCCCAAAGCCTTCTTCACTGCCCTATCTACCTGTGACTCCACTTTCAGAGAACTGTGAACCTGAATTCCAAGGTCCCTCTGTTCCACTACACTCCTCAAGGCCCTACCATTCACCATGAAACTCCTACCTTAATTTGACTTTCCAAAATGCAAGGCCTCACAGTTATCTATATTAAACACAATTTGCCATTTCTTGGCCCACTTCCCCAGCTGATCAATGTCCTACTGCAATTTCCAATAATCTTCCTCACTGTCCATGATACCACCTATTTTAGGTGTCATTAGCAAACTTATTAATCAGGTCCTGTGCATTCACATCCAAATCATTGATATCGATAACAAACAGTAAATCGGGCTAGCACCGACCCCTGAGGCACTCCACTAGTCACAGGCCTCCTGTCCGACAAGGATCCTTCCACTATTACCATCTGCTTCCTACCATCAAGCAAATTTTGTATTCAATTTGCCAGCTCGCCCTAGATTCCATGCGATCTAACCTTCCAGAGTAGCCTAACGTATGGAACCTTATCAAAGGCCTTACTGAAATACATATAGACTGTGCCAACCATCCTGCCCTCGTCAACCTTCCTGGTCACTTCAAAGAACTCTAACAAATTTGAGGCATGATCTCCCATGCACAAAGCCAAGCTGACTACTTCTAATCAAACCCTGTCTTTCCAAATGCATGTACATTTATCCCTCAGAATCTTCAAGTATCTTACCCACCACAAATATTAAGCTTACTGGTCTACAGTTCCTAGGCTTTGCAGCCCTTCTTGAGTAATGGCACAACATTCGCTACCGTCCTGTCTTCCAGGACCTCACCCGTAGCTAACTATGATGCAAAAATATCAGCCAGGGCCTACGCAATATCTTCTCTAGCTTCTTGCAGTGCTCATAGATATATCTGGTCAGGACCAGGAGATTTATCCACCTTCATACATTTTAATACATCCAACACTTCTCCTCTAATCGTGATATGAACAGTCCCCAAGATATTGCTATTAGCTTCTCCAAGTCTTCATATCTTCCTCGATGGTAAACACAGAGGAGAATTATTCATAGAGAACCTCGCCCACCTCCTGTGCTTCCACTTATACATGTCCACTTTGGTCCTTGAGGGGTCCTATTCTCTCCCCAGTTATTGTTTTTCTTTTAATATACTTAAAGTATCTCTTTGGATTCACCCTAATCGTCTCAGCCAAGGCCCTCTCATGCCCCTTTTCCACCCTTCTGATTTCCTTCTTCAGTAAACTCCTGTATTCCCTGCATACCTCCAGGATTCCCTTGATCTCAGCTGCCTGTACCTGAGCGATGTCTCCTCCATTTTTCTGGTCAAAGCCTCAATATATCATCTAGGGTCCACTATTCCTGACAACCTTGCCCTTCACCCTCACAGGAACAGACAGACCTTGAACTCTAGCTATCTTATTTTTAAAGGCCTCTCACTTGCCAGAGGTCCCTTTGCCTGCAAACAAACCATTCCAATCAAACCCCACAAACTGCTGTCTCATCAAAATTCAGCCTTGCCCCACTTTAGAACTTGAACCTGTGGACCAGTTTTGTCCCTCTCCATAAATATTCCAATCTCTCTGCATATTTGTTCCTCTAATTCCCACCGACTATTTGGGAACTACACAATAGTACAACCCCAAATTGCAGAGGTGCTGGAGGATCAACTTGTGCTTGGTTAAACTGGCTTACATTGAGTCACAGAGTTAGAGAGATGTACAGCATGGAAACAGACCCTTCGGTCCACTCATCCACGCCGACCAGGTATCCTAACCTAATCTAGTCCCACTTGCCAGCACCCAGCCCATATCCCTCCAACCCTTCCTTATTCATATACCCATCCAGATGCCTTTTAAATGTTGCAATTCCGCCAGCCTCCGTGACTTCCTCTGGCAGCTCATTCCATACACGTACCACCCTCTGCGTGAAAACGTTGCCCCTTAGGTCTCTTTTATATCGTTGCCTCTCACCATAAGCCTATGCCCTCTAGTTCTGGACTAACCCAATCCAGGGAAAAGACTTTGTCTATTTATCCTATCCATGCCCCTCCTGATTTTATAAACCCTCTATAACGTCACGCCTCAGCCTTCGACGCTCCAGAGAAAACTGCCCCAGCCTATTCAATCTCTCCCGATAGCTCAAATCCTCCAACCCTGGCAACACCCTCGTAAATCTTTTCTGAACCCTTTCAAGTTCACAACATCCTTCCGATAGGAAAGAGACCAGAATTGCACATAATATTAAAAAGTGACCAAACCAATGTCCTGTACGGCCACAACATGATCTCCCAACTACTGTACTCCATGCTCTAATCAATAAAGAAAAGTCTATCAAACGCCTTCTTCACTATCCTATCTACCTGCAACTCTACTTTCAAGGAACTATGAACTGCGCTCCAAGGTCTCTTTGTTCAGCAACATTCCCCAGGACCTTACCATTAAGTGTATAAGTCCTGCTAAGATTTGCTTTCCCACAATGCAACACCTCGCATTTATCTAAATTAAATTCCATCTGCCACTCCTCAGCCCATTGGCCCATCTGATCCAGATCCCGTTGTAATCGGAGGTAACCTTCTTCGTTGTCATCTGCAAACTTACTAACCATACCTCCTATGTTTACATCCAAATCATTTTTATAAATGACAAAACGTAGTGGACCCAGCACCGATCCTTGTGGCACACCACTGGTCACTTCACAGGCCTCCAGTCTGAAAAACCTTAAAGACATTATTCAGCGTGTTCAATTAATTTAAGCAAGGGGGACTAATTGGGTTTGGCTGAGCATGAAAGTGTCGGCCCATTCAAAAGCAAACAAGAATGTGGAAAAATGCTTATATGGGGGTGGGGGGGAACGTAGTTACATGAGAACTTTCACAGCACGGTGACTCTGTGGTGAGCACGGATGCCTCTCAGTGCCAGGGACCCGGGTTCAAATACAGCCTCGAGCGACTGTCTGCGTGGAGTTTGCCCATTCTCCCAGTGTCTCCATGCGTTTCCTCCGGGTGCTCTGGTTTTCTCCCACAATCCAAAGATATGCAGGTTAGGTGAATTGGCCATGCCAAATTGCCCATTGTGTTCAGGGATGTGTAGGTTAGGTGGGTTAGTCATGGAAAATGCAGGGTTTGTGGGTGATGTCAGGTCCAGATGGGATACTCTTTGGAGGGTAGGTGTGGACACGATGGGCCAAATGACCTGCTTTCACACTGTAGGGATTCTATACTTTCAAGAATTAAAATGTTGACAACTAAACCTTTTTTTTTTATCTGTTCAGCAAGATTACCACTTACCCTTGAGCTCACAATGGTACAATCTGCCAGAGCCCTATGGACTAGAAGCCTCTTCAGTCATAATATCACAGTGAAGCTGCCACTCCCTGTCCCATTAAAAAGGTTAGAGGCGTTCATTTCAACTGCCAACTCTCTTGGAACCAAACTCCACAATGGCCTCCAATCCAACTGGGAGCAGAAATGCAAGGGCAGGTAGCAATTGAAATACAAGAAGAGACAGCTCTCACCTCATCACAGGAATGGATAGCAGCAAGGAGCATGGTCGCACCAGTGGAGGGACGGTAAATATTACGGTGTGAAGTCTTCAATATATGTGCCCACAAAAACCTATAGAGATAGCATTACATTAAAAGAATGACCCAACCCTTTTAGAAAACTTTGAATCTTGCAAATTGAAGCAATATTAGGTAAGGTTTGAAATGAGACCCAGAATACTTATTTTTCTTACTGTAGAGAAGTAGGTTTAATATCATAAACCTTATTTTAGCTATAATTCAAAGACAGAATATTATGGCTGCACAAACAGAGAATAACAATGGCAAACTGTTATGAAGATAATACTTTATGACTCAGCACTGAATGTAGTCTACAACAATTTACGGTTCTATCATTCAGTGGTTTAATGGAGTTAACTAATACAAAAGTTCCGATCCGTACATTAGAGAACAGAGGCACTAGAGAACAGTACCTCCAACAATCCACAAGGATGACGCCAGATCGGAAGTTTTAGCTATCATGAAAAACCAAAATGAACAAGTTGAGACTCTTCTCCAGAAAATAGAAGGTTGAGTAATTCACCAAATTAAGTTACTTAAATTAAAAAGTGAAGCAAGACTCAAATCCCTCCAGTCTGTTCTGCCATTCAAACAGCTCACAGCTGATCTACATCAGTTCACGTAGAAAGTCACAATCATACAGCACAGAAACAGACCCTTCAGTCTGACTTGTCCATGCCAGCCAGATATTCTAAACTGATCTAGTCCCATTTGCCAACATTTGGCCCATATCCCTCTAAACTCTTCTATACCCATCCAGATGCCTTTTAAATGTTGTAATTGTACCAGCCACACCATTTCCTCTGGCAGCTCATTCCATATACGTACCACCCTCTGTGAAAAAAATGTCCCTTAGGTTCCTTTCAAATCTTTCCCCTCTCACCTTAAACCCTCTAGTTTTAGACTCCACAACCCTGGGGAAAAGACCTTGGCTATTCACCATATCCATGCCCCTCATGATTTTATAAACCTCTATCAGGTCACCCCTCAGCCTCTGATGCTCCAGGGAAAACAGCCCCATCCTATTCAACCTCTCCCTATAGCTCAAACCCTCCAACCCTGGCAACATCCTTGTAGATCTTTTCTGAACCCTTTCAAATTTCAGAAAATCTTTCCTAGAGCAGGGAGACCAGAATTGAATGCAGTGTTCCAAACGTGGCCTAATCAGTGTCATGTACAGCCACAACATGACCTCCCAACTCCTATATTCAATGGAGTCATCAAGAAAGGCAAGTGTATCAAATACCTTTGTCACTGTCCTGTCTACAAGATACACCAGGAATGGCTCACTGTTCAAAATCTATCAATCCTAGTTCTGAACATACTCAACACGTGAACAATTACATCTCTCAATAGATTCTCAACCTCTTCCCCTCACCTCAGGCCTACACCCCAGTTCCTTATTCGGATTCTGTGACACATAATTCTAAACAGGAAGCTGTGGGTGGTGTAGTGGTGATATCATTAGACGAGTAATGTAGAACTATGCCTCACCAGGGCAGATGGTGAAATTTGAATTTAATGAAAATAAATAAACCAGCCTACACAGGATTCCAGACCCACAGCAATGTGGTTGACTCTTTACTGACCTATGAAGTTGTCTAGCAAGCCTTTTGGTTCAAGGAAACCGAAGACGGACAACAAATTCTTGCCTTGCCATTGACACCCACATCACAATGTTGATTAAAATATTTTAAAAAAGACACCCAAAAAGGAATGACAGCATCTCAATACTCACACTGTTGAACCCTCTACTAGAATTGTAAGCTTTCATGAGATTAAGTTAAAAGTCACACAACACCAGGTTCTAGTCCAACAGGTTTATTTGGAAATACTAGCTTTCAGAACTGCTCCACTCTATCAGATTACTTCACATAGCTGAGTTTGAGGACACAGACCCACTCCATTCAATAACACTAATTTTGAATAGCGTTTGATAAGGTAGATGTATGGAAGGGGGCAGTGGAAGTTCAAATCTAGATACAAAATAATCACTAACAAATCCAGCGATGAATTCAGGATACACTTTTTAATCCAGAGACTGGAACTTGGTACCTCAAACATATTACTTGATATCAAAATTGCTTACAGTAATTACATGTTAACTTTGTGTTGAATAAGTGAACACAACCAAAATGTCCCTGAACAGTGTGTTTCAAAGCATCAATATTTACAATCTGGCTTTACTCTTTTATGACCACAGTGAATTATCTCATTTCCACATTACACATCAAGTTACGTCCTCATGTAAGCTGACTGCATCTTTCATGTTCAGGATTACAAAGCAAGGGGGAGGGGGGGGGCAGGGAAGAGGTAGGAGGAAACTAAACGGTGAGGTGATTAAACAAAGAAACAAAGTAATAAGAGCATAAGAACATAAGAAACAGGAGCAGGAGTATGCCATCTGGCCTGTCAAGCCTGCTCCGCCATTCAATAAGATGATGGTTGATCTTTCCATGGACTTAGCTCCACTTACCCGCCTGCTCACCATAACCTTTAATCCATTTATTGTTCAAAAGTCTCTCGGTCTTTAATGAGGTAATCTCAACTGCTTCACTTGGTAAGGGAATTCTCAGATTCACAACCTTTTTAGGTGAAGAAGTGCCTCCTCAACTCAGTCCTAAATCTGCTCCCCCTTATTTTTGAGGCTATGTCCCCTAGTTCGAGTTTGACCAGCCAGTGGAAACAACCTCGCTGCTTCTATCTTATCCATTCCTTTCATCCTTTTATATGTTTCTATAAGATTCCCCTTCATTCTTTAAACTCCAATGAGGAGAGTCTCAGTCTACTCTCCTTACAAGGCAACCTTATCAACTCCAGAATTAGCCTAGTGAACCTCCTCTGCACCTTCTCCACTGCCAGTACATCCTTTCTCAAATAATGTGCCTCAATCATGTATATGGCTTGTGAATAACGCAACCCTAGTGTTGACCCTTCCAGAAAAGAAATAACGAAGATAGAAAATGCTTGAAAAACTCACCTGACCTGGCAGCATCTGTGGAGGGAGAAACTGTAAATTAACTTCTTTCTCCTCGACTGCTGCCAGCTTAGAGTATGAAATAATTAAGATTAAAACAGAAGGACAGATTCGCACTTTTATAATCCTCAATACTTCCCAAAAATATTTGGTATGGAGTAGTCGCTGCTACAATACAGCAAATTCAGTCCCCAATTTGCAAAAAGCAAGCTCCCAAATATAGCAATGTGATAATGGACAAACAATCAATCTGTTTCTGTGGTCTTGATTGAAGGATGACTATTAAACAGGACTCTGGATAGAATTCTATCCAATCTGCTTCAGTATTGTGTAATGGGGTATTTTATGTGCACCTGAGACAACAGACAAAGCCTCAAATGTAGCATCACCTCAGAAAGCTAGCATCTTCAGGCGAGCTACCACACCAATGCAACAGCCACAATTACACACAAAAAGTTCGGACTGAGATTTGAACCCACAACCTTCTGGCTCAGATGTTAGGGCTCGACCCACTCAGATATAAGATTTTATGCTCAACACATTCATATCTCACCTCCACAGACTCCAGTGCAGTCAGCAATGCAGGGAAATAGCGAGTATTTTTGACAGTGTCATTGAGAATGAATCACAGTGATTAATTTTTATTGCAGCTATGGTTTGTTAATTATAAGTCAAACCTAACTTTCAGTGAAAAGTAAAGGCAATTTGTTTTCTAATATTGTATAATTATTCTGTATTTTAAACAGAAATCATAAAAGTGATAAGACATGAATTTGATTTTTTAAAATCAGCATAATTAAACAGGTTCACCTTCAAATTTGCAGCAGTCCTAACTCAGAAATTAACATAGCAGTTGTGCTGCTTTAGCTCCCTCTGTGTCAAGGCTACAGAAACTCAGAATGAAAATCGAGAGTAAGTGAATTGGCATAGAAGAGTTGGGAATGCAATGGTCTTTTAACCAAATGTAAAAAGCAAATTGATTGCAAGTAAGAAGGGACTCATCAGAAAGTTTAACTCATTCACATGTGCAGAAGATCATCCTTTGATCCATCTCAATGCTTGTAACAAGTGCCAATTCAAATTCTTAAGACATAAATCCATCAATACCTAATCAAGTGTAAACCTGTTAAACCCCACAAATGCAGGTCATTGTATTCTTGGCAATAACTGCAAGCTGGTAAAACTCAAGCAAAGATTCTCCGAGACAGATGGATGTCTCGGAGATGGACAAAGGAGATGATATTGGAGGTCGTAAGGGATGGAGAGTGATTGAATGTGATTAAAGGAACATGGAGGTCAGGGAATGGCCGGAAAGATCAGAACGAAAGAAAGAACGAAAGAAAGAACGAAAGAAATGAATGAAATGAATGAAAAGAATGAAAGAAAGATTTTATTGTGACATGTATTTTACTGTGAGAACCTTTGACTATGAGAACAGTAAAATACAGTCAAAAGCTTTCCCACTGTCGCCATAATCCGGTGCCATTTTGAATAGTTTAATGATAAAGAAAATAGACAGACTCGATAAACATGAAGTGCTGCATTTTGAAAAGGTAAGTCAGGGCAGTACTTACATACTTTATGGTAAGGTCCTGGGGAGTGTTGCTGAACAAAGCGACCTTGGGTTACAGGTTCATAGTTTTTGGAATGTGGAATTACAGGTAGATAGGATAGTGAAGACGACATTTGAAATGCTTGCCTTCATTGGTCAGTACATTGAGTACAGGAGTTGGGAGATCATGTTGCAGCTGTACAGGACTTTGGTTCGGCCATTGTTGGAATACTGCTTGCAATTCTGGCCTCTCTGCTACAAGAACAATGTTGTGAAATTTGAAATGGCTCAGAAAAGATTTACAAGGATGTTGATAGGGTTGGAGAGTTTGAGCTATAGGGAGAGGCTGAACAGGCTGGGGCTGTTTACCCTGGAGTGAAGGCTGAGGGGTGACCTTATAGAAATTTGTAAAATCATGGAGGGGCAGGGATAGGGTAAATAGACAAGGTCAATTCACTGAGCTCGGGGAGTCCAAAATTAAAGGGTATAGGTTCAAGGTGAAATGGGAATGATTTAAAAGGGATCCAAGAAGCAACTTGTTCACACAGAGGGTGGTGTGTGTGTGGAATGAGCTGCCAGAGGAGGTGATAAAGGCTGGTACAATTACAGCATTTAAACATGCTCTAGATGGGTACATGAATAGGAAGGCTTTAGGAGGGATATAACATGACAAGATTAATTTAGGTTATCTGGTTGACATGAATGAGTTAGACCAAAGGGTCTGTTTCCATGCTGTACATCTCTAAGACTCTATGTAGCTTAAAAGAGAGTCCATCAGTCCCGAGCCAGCTCACCAATGATGCCTGTCACCAATGATGCCTGTGTCACCATCCCGTCTCCATCGCCATCTACACCGGACCCAACCAAAGTTGAAGTTGCCACTCTTCAGGCTCCACCTTTCGCCACTGGGAAATTGTCCTTTGCCATCATCTGCTCCCAACCCACCAATGTCAGAGTCACATCTCCTGCCACTGGGTCCATTTTGATGACACAGTGATGCCCTTCCACTAGCACCAAATCCAATCACCGCTCAAACACTGTACTATAACCATTAACAAGAGTGGGAATTCTCCAACTATGCTCTGTCTAGTAAAGGTGGCACATGTTGAACAAAACATCTGACCCTTAAGGCAGTTTTGGTTATCCTTAGCCCTTTTAGCTCCATTGGCTGGGCAGCTGGTTCGGGATAGAGTGAGGCTAACAGCATGGATTCAATACCTGCTCCAGCTGAGGTTACCTGCTCCCACCTGATCAGTGGGGACCCTGAGGCTACACACTAATCAGTCACTCGCTAACGAGAGAGAACAGTCGAGTGGTCCTCTAGGACAATGTCGAAGAGTGCAGTGCTGGAAAAAGCACAGCCAGTCAGGCAGCATCCGAGGAGCAGGAGAATCAACATTTCAAGCATAAGCTCAGTCGGATGCCACCTGACTAGCCGTGCTTTTCCAGCACCACACTCTATGACTCTGATCTCCAGCATCTGCCTCACTTTCTCCTCTGGGACAATGGCAACTTTACAAATCCAATTGTCAATACATTCTCAAGCATTTCTGACTCCTTCTCCCTTTTAACATTGCAAAATCAAATCTCCTTTTTACCTATTTCGAACATATCGAATAAAGTCAGGGTGATACATCTTGAACTTTTCAGGTCGACCATTTTCTCCAAAATACGTCGGTGGCCTAAGGCATAAAGAAACAGAAAACCAAAATATTACATAGTCATTCCCTTCAGAACTCCTTCCAGGGCTACACATGCATTCAGTTTTTAATTCCCCGATGCTTCCAATAGCCATGCAATTCTCATCCACTGTTTCTGAAAATAGTCAACTGCGGCTCCACAGAGATGGTTTTTAGTAAGTTACTAAATAGTTCTTCCTCATGTGTGGCTGGACACATTGAATGTAATGGGCCGCTCAACTGTGAAAGGATGGGAAACATTCCTACACATTGTACCACCAAACACAAAACAAAAACAAAATCAGCAACAAGAGTCCAAGTTTGGCTTTCCTACTCATCTTTCTTCTACAGATGGCCAATTGGACGCACAGTTGTGATGTCATTCTGGGAGGTTAAACCATCCAGTTGGACAATGAGGGGCAGTGCAGCTCCGCATTGAATTCCCAGAATTAATCTGATTCAAAATGCACTGTCCTCAGGACAGATTTGCACACTCACACATTAATCTCCATTGCAAAAAAATAAAACGAGGTGGAGCAGAAAAAGCTGGGCATTTTCAGTCAAACAGTTCAGACAGCCCTCTACAGCAACCAGAATCCACGCCTTCTGTTCCAGACGCAGGGACACCACCACCGCACCAGAAGGGCCCTTTTAAGCAAAATAAGGTGCTTGGAGGGAAATAATTGGTCATAACTGTCATTGCAATGCCTATTTTAAAAAGTTGTTTACACAGGGATTACACTGTACTTAAGGTAAATCCATACCCGGTATAATGTGGCCCCACCTTGAACAGAAGGGGAAAGTGAAATGCTGAATATATCCAGCAAGAGGAGAAAGTGAGGACTGCAGATGCTGGAGATCAGAGCTGAAATGTGTTGCTGGAAAAGCGCAGCAGGTCAGGTAGCATCCAAGGAACAGGAGAATCGATGTTTCGGGCATAAGCCCTTTCCTCATTCCTGAAGAAGGGCTTATGCCCGAAACGTCGATTCTCCTGCTCCTTGGATGCTGCCTGACCTGCTGCGCTTTTCCAGCAACACGTTTTCAGCTCTATATCCAGCAAGAGACAAGTCACTTCATTTTGCACAGTGTGTGCACTCGCAGCTAGTGAAGCAATCATTCCTCTCTGCTGAGGAGCGGCCGATGGAATTTAATTTGGATAAACGCAAGGTATTGCCTTTGTTTGATTTACCAAAATGCAAGACTTGATAGAATTAAAAGTAAGGCTTTGGATAATATCATAGAACAGAGACACCTTGGGGTTCAGATATATAATTCTTTGAAGTTTGCATCACATAGATTGGGTGTTAAGGCAGTATTTAGTACACTTGCCTTCATTGCTCAGACCTTGAGTATAGGAGTTGAGATGTCATTTTGAGGTTGTACAGAACATTGGTAAGTCTCTTCTGCAATACTGTGTACAGTTCAGATCTCCCTGTTATAGAAAGGATATTATTAAGCTGGAGAGGGTTCATAAAGGATTTACCAGGATGTTGCTGGGAATGAAGGGCTTGAGTTATAAGGGAGGCTGAATAGGCTGGGACGTTTTTCAGTTAATCGCAGGATATAGAGAGAGGTGACCTTATAGAGGTTTATAAAATCATGAAGGGCATGGATAAGGTGAATGGCAATGTGAATGAAATCCCTAGGGTGGGGGATTTCAAGACTAGTGGGCACTTTTTTCCTAAAATGGTGAGGAGGAGGAAAAAAAAGACAGGAGGTGTAATTTTTTTTTAAAAAGCGTGGTTCATGTGTGGAATGAACTTGCAGAGGAACTGGTGGATGTGGGTACAGTTAAAAGATGTTTGGCAAGTACATTATTAATAAATGTTTGGAGGGATATAGGCTAAGTGCAGGTAGGTGGGACTAGTTTAGTTTGAGATTATGGTCAGCATGGATTCATTGGACCAAAGAGTCTGTTTACATGCAGTATGTCTCTACTAATCACAGTGACTGACTGACTCAGATAGTGATGCAACAACAGCATAACTGAACATAAACCACAACAACCTACTTTTGGGATTTGTCACTTCCCTTCTCTATGGGTGCATTCAGTATGGCAGCTTTTACTAGGTAGTAATCTCGGTTGTGATCTGGAAGAAACACGTATCTTGTCTCCTTCAAATAAAGAGAAGTAAATAAAGAGAAATTACATGGAGAATGGAAGCAATGGCTCAATTACAAACGATGATGAAATTGTACAGACTAATCGCGGCATTCCTCATGCACATGAGGTAAATATTGCTGCCAAGTATACAAATCATAATCAAAATGTAACAAGAATGGTTTATTTGCCTGAATTATAAAACACAACCATATAAAGTATTTATTTAATTCTTTCCTTTCCCATGTTAATACAGGGATCAGGGATTAATTAAATCACTTTTCAAATTAGCATCAAGAACAAACTGTTTTGCCGACCCAACTAATTTTCATTTCCCCAATATGGTCATGCAGTATATTGTAATTATTACAGAACTAATGTAGATGTTTTAAGTCTCCTCCCTTCTGAGCACTCTGATAACACCAGTGCCATCTATTCTAATTGTAAGCTTTAATCTTCCAAAAAAGAAAATATTCAAACTCCATTTGGATCCCCATCTTTTCCTCAGTCTCAGTCACTAAAACAAAGTTATATTATGTCCATATATTATTATAATATGGGTTGGAGGGAGAGGGGACGAGATGGGGATGGCCTAGCAGTATTACTGCTGGACTGTCAATTCAGAGACTCAGATAATGTTCTTGGGACCCCGGGAGCGAAACCCACCACAGGAGATGATGCAATTTGAATTTGATTTTAAAAAAAGTAGAAAATCTGAATTACGTGATAACCACAAATCCATTGTTGATTGTTGAAAAAGCTCATCTGGTTCACTAAGATCCTTTAGGAAAGGAAACTGCCATCCTTACCCTGTCTGGCCTACATGTGATTCCAGACGCACAGCAATGTGATTGACTCTTAATTGCACTCTGGGATCTGAGGATGGGCCTCAAATGTTGTCTAGCCAGCAACACCCTCATCCCAGGAATGAATAACAAAAAAATCCAGATCAGAGTGTGCTGTCTATCTCCACCAACCCAGTTATTATTAGTTCATTTACTCCAGAAGACTCTGGATATATTACTAGTTCATACGAAAGGAGGATGGAAATTTCCTACTTTAACCCAACTTACAGCTCATTCCCTCAAATTTTTCATCATGTCCTTTACTCTGTCTATGGACTGACTATACAGTGGGTGTCAGCCATGCCTCAGCGTGTCATATGCTTGATTCTAATCAGAAAATTTGGATTCAAGTTCCACTTCAGAACGAGAGGATAAAATCTAACACAACATTTCAATGTCATACAGAGAGAAAAATGGCTGTATTGCTGGGGATGCTGCCTTTCAGATGAACAATGAAACCAAAGGGCCTTTTTGTTTTTACTGTCATTGAGTCATACAGCACAGAAACAGGCCCTTTGGCCCACCATTCGATGGCAGCCAACAAAGACTAAACAACATCAATCCCATTTACTTGCACTTGGTCCACTGCCCACTATGCCCTGGCATTTTAAGAAGCATCAGGATGAGCACGTCAATGTTGAGAGTACGCCAATCTCTACCACCTTTTCAGGCAGCATGTTCCACATATCTATCACCGTCTGGGTGAAAAACATTTTCTCTCCAATCTCTAAACCATTTACTCCTCACCTTAAACTTGTGCCCGCTGGTCTCATGTGTCTGCTACAGGGACAAAGGTTCTCATAGCTCACCCTGTCAACAACTCTCAGTTTTTTGTGTACTTCAAAACCCTTTCAGCCTCCTCTGCTCCCAGGAATACAAACCCAGCCTAACCAATCTCTTCTCATTAGAGTTTTCATCCCAGACAACATCCTAGCGAATCTTCTCTTGCAGATAGATGCAACACATTCCCTGGTACAATTCTGAATGGGAGATGGGAGTTTGCTGGTGCCCTGGCCAATTAATTTTCAACTAGCCTTCACCAAAACAGATCTGGAAGTTCACATTTCCATTTTGTAGGGACTTAGTGTCATAGAGATGTACCACACAGAAACAGATCCTTTGGTCCAATTTGGCCATGCTGACCAGATATCCTATATTAATCCTATCCCATTTTCTAGCATTTGGCCCATATCCTTCTAAATCCTTCCTATCGAAATACCCATCCAGATGCCTTTTAAAAGTAAAATTATACCAGCCTCCACCACCACCCCAGGCAACTTGTTTCAAACATGCACCACTCTCTGCGTTAATAAGTTGCCCCTTAGGTTCCTTTTAAATCTTCCCCCCCCCCTCACTTTAAACCTATGCCCTCTAGTTTTGGATCCCCCCACTCTTGGGAAAAGATCTTGGCTATTCACCCTAACTCTGCCTCTCAATTTTATAAATCTCTCGAAGGTCACCCTTTTGACGCTCCAGGGAAAATAGCTGTAGCCTATTCAGCGTCTCCTTAGAGCTCAAACCATCCAAACCTGCTGTGCACAAACTTGCATCCTATATTACAACTACGACTAAACTACAACAAAAATAAAAATCCCTTCATTGACTCTGGAGCTCTCTGGGGCATGCCATAATCAGGACATTTGTTCTATCAATGCAGGTTCTTTCTACCTCACTCAATGAATTTCATATTGGCATGACATTTGCCAGGGCATGAAAAGAACATGGGTAGCATGGTGGCACAGTGGTTAGCACCACTGCCTCACAGCGCCAGAGACCTGGGTTCAATTCCCACCTCATGTGTGGAGTTTGCACATTTTCCCAGTGTCTGCGTGGGTTTCCTCCGGGTGCTCCAGTTTCCTCCCACAGTCCAAAAACCTGCAGGTTAGGTGAATTGGCTATGTTAAAATTGCCCATAGTGTTAGATGTAGGGGAATGGGTCTGGCTGGATTGTTCTTTGGAGGGTCGGTGTAAACTTGTTGGGCCGAAGGGTCTGTTTCCACTCTAAGTAATCTAATAGTTTTGTCAAGTCTCTTTCCAAAGCCAACCAGGTGAACAATAAAGCCAGTGCCTTCAAATTTTCACTGATATATTATCAAAGGCAAAGACTGAATGATTGAACAATCTGAATGCAACTTTGGCTTTTAGATTTCCAGCAGTTACCCAGATTCGTGTCATATACCAACATGAGTGAGCTGTAATGACGTCTGAACATTACGTCTGGAAGTTCACATTTCCAGAGATGTACCACACAGAAACAGATCCTTTGGTCCAATTTGTCCATGCTGACCAACTATCCTAAATTAATCCTATCCCATTTGCCAGCATTTGGCCCATATCCTTCTAAATCCTTCCTATTGAAATACCCATCCAGATGCCTTTTAAAAAGTAAAATTATACCAGCTTCCACCACCACCCCAGTCAACTTGTTTCAAACATGCACCACTCTCTGCGTTGATAAGTTGCCCCTTAGGTTCAACTCATGGAATAGTCCCATAGGAGTAAGTTCTTGTAACCAAAGTGGATGCGTTGCTTCTCTTGCTGTTACACAAAGCACTAGGTGTGGGGCCTCAGGGTTAGACAGTGGCTGTGTTCCAGAACATTGAGTAACTGATCACAGCTGACATTGAAGGATGACCAAACTGCCAAAGGCAAGGGATGGTTAGAGATTACTGAACTAGGGCAGGAGAATGTGAAAGTAGTGATGAGAATCTTAAAACTCTGGACTTTATTTGGCCACTGTAGGTCAGCTTGCACGTAGGCAGAGGGCGAATAGGACTTTGGCAGGAAGCAGCAAAGATTTGAATAAACTTCAAGTGCACGGAGAAATGAGAGGTCATCAAAGAGTGCAATTGTCAAGTCCAGAGGTAACTAAGACACGGAGCAGCAGCTGAGCTGAGAGTGGAATCAGCTCCGTTTGAAGTAAAAATAGGCAGCCGAAGTGGATGAGTGGTCAGAAGCTCAGCTGAGAGTCAAAGGTGACACCAAGGTTTGTAAACTGTGCAGTTTGGCCTCAGGCAGCTGACCTGGAAAAACACTTTACCTCAGATTGTGGCAGACCAATATATCCCAAACGGTGATACGCATATAGAGAATTTTTCATTGTATTTGTGGAAAATGTGTAAAATGATGTTCTGGTCCCTACATCTTTCTCAAATCCTTTAATAATGGCACCATTTGCTCTAGATCAGAAAAACAGCAGAAACAAACAAATAGTGAGACTGATAGAAAATAAAACCTTTTAACTCTCTCATGTTTCTCCCAGCCCTCTTTACCTTTTAGAACCTACAGTCGTTTAAAACAAAAAAAAAAGCTTATCTTATTTACTGCTTTACTCAATCTTCCTTTTACTCTTCAAACTGGGTAGCACCCCACTTTGTAGGTTTCATAAAATTAATATACACATTACATATTGACAGGACTTGGATGAATTTTAATTCCAAGGATCGCCAAATCGGAATGGGGTTATAAACAAAAGGCAATGAACAAAATGGCAAGCTTGGTTTGCAAGGGCCAAATATTCAAACAAATCGCTGTCACCAAAATACAAACTACGTTTCAACAGAATATTGATTTCAAAAAAATTAAAACTGGGTGTGTGTCAGTAGAAGCAGCACCTAAATCTGAAGATTGTAAACAACACTCAAATTTCCAACAACACAGCAATAAAAATGCCATGTGCTAAAAATCCTTAGGAGGTTGCCAATTTACTCAATTGGTTGGCATTTTCTAATCAACCTATTCAGAGATGTTATTACACACCTCTAGAGCAGGTGAAACTTGAGCCCAGGCCTCCTGGCTCAGAGATATGGACACCACAACAGAACCCTGTAGAACTGAAACAGTATTGGAAGCAGAACTGGATTCCATGCCCAGACTCATTTTATTTAAAACTCTTCAATTCAGCAACAAAAAGACAATTTTTTTTTGACCTGGCTTAGATTGGTGTCCTAGGCTAACAGATGAACAGAGTTTCACAGGCATTCCAGGCTCATTTGCCACAATCCACATTGAGATACAAATATGAACATACCGGAATACATAGTCATGTTGATCAATTTCCTCACCCTTCCGAGAGCCATTCAGAATTCCACCATTTCCAATCACTGCACAACGAATGCAGGAAGATTTATTTGGTCTTTTCTCCCAGTCATCAAACATAAAAGCATTTGCAGACGTGTTAAGATAGCTTAAGGCAGCTTTTAGATCTGCAACATAGGATTGAGATTATTTTATTAATACAGTTTGCTGTGTAATTTCACAGTAACAATGGTTTTTTAAATAAAGAGAATGATATTTAACTTTTAAAAATATTGAATTTGCAAACTAAACGAAAATGTGCATTTTACCAAGACAGTTTCTCCTAGATTACATCAAGCATAGTGACAATACAAAGACATATAGACTGGCATCTTCAGCCTACAATCTCCACCATTTGTCCAGAAATGGATAAGGGCCAAATAGGGCCAGATTAAATTTGGTCAGCATGGATGAGTTGGACCGAAGGGTCTCTTTCCATGCTGCATGTCTCTATGATGCTAAGTAACTAAGAATTATATAGAACATCGAATAGTACAACACAGGAACAGGCCCTTCAGCCCACAATGTTGTGCCGAACAGGACACCAAATTAAACTAATCCCTTCGGCCTTCCTTGATCCACATCCCTCCATTCCTTGCACATTCAATGTGCTTATTTAAAAGCTCCCTAAACACCCTTATCATATCTGCATCCACCACCACCTCTGGCAGTACATTCCAGACTCCCACCACTCTTAAAAAAAAACTTGTCCCTCACATCTCCTTTGAACTTTTCCACTCTCACCTTAAATAACTGGTATCAGACATTTCAACTCTGGGAAAAAGATTTTGACCGTCAACCCTATCTATGAATTTCATAACTTTATAGACTTCTATCAAGTCTCCCCTCATCCTCTGCCACTCCAGAGAAGACAAGCCAAGTTTTCTAGCCTCTCCTTGATAGCCTCTAATCCAGGTAGCATCTGGCTAAACCTCTTCTGAGCCCTCCACAACCTTCCTGAACACAATACTCTTCTTAAGTGTGGTCTAACCAAAATCTTATAAAGCTGCAAAATGACATCCTCATTGCCCAAACAATAAAGGCTAGCATTCCAAATGCCTTTGTTGCCACCCTACCTACTTCCATGGCCACTTTCTGGGAGCTGTAGACTTGAACTACAAAATTCCTCTGTACAATGTTCTCCAGGGTCCTGCCATGAACTGTATACTTTTTCTTAACATTTGATCTCCCACAGTGCAGCACCTCACAGTCATAGAAATGTACAGCATGGAAACAGACACTTCTGTCCAACTCTTCCATGCTGACCAGATATCCCAACCCAATCTAGTCCCACCTGCCAGCACCTGGGCCATATCCCTCCAAACCCTTCCTATTCATATACCCATCCAGATGCCTTTTAAATGCTGTAATTGTACCAGCCTCCACCACTTCTTCTGGCAGCTCATTCCACACACGCACTACCCTCTGCATGAAAACATTGCCCCTTAGGTCTCTTTTATATCTTTCCCACTCACCCTAAACCTTTGCCCTCTAGTTCTGAAATCCCCCACCCCACCATGCCCCTCATGACTTTATGAATCTCTATAAAAGGTCACCCCTCAGCCTCTGATGCTCCAGGGAAAACAGCCCCAGCCTGTTCAGCCTCTCCCAATAACTCAAACCCTCCAATCCTGGCAACATCCTTGTAAATCTTTTCTGAACCCTTTCAAGTTTCACAACATCCTTCCGATAGGAAGGAGACCAGAATTGCATGCAATATTCCAACAGTGGCCTAACCAATGTCCTGTACAGCCGCAATATGACCTCCCAACTCCTGTACTCAATACTCTGACCAATAAAGGAAAGCATACCAAACACCACCTTCACTATCCTATCTATCTGCAACTCTATTTTCAAGGAGCTATGAACCTACACTCCAAGGTCTCTTTGTTCAGTAACACTCCTTAGGATCTTACCATTAAGTATACAAGTCCTGCTAAGATTTGCTTTCCCAAAATGCAGCACCTCACATTTGTCTAAATTAAACTCCACCTGCCACTCCTTAGTCCATTGGCCCATCTGATCAAGATCCTGTGGTAATCTGAGGTAACGTTCTTCGCTGTCCACTACACCTCCAATTTTGGTGTCATCTGCAAATTACTAACTATACCTTTTATGCTCACATCTAAATCATTTATATCAAATGATGACACACTTACCCAGATTAAACTCCATCTGCTATTGCTCTGCCCAAACCTGCAATTGATTTTTATCCCACTGTATCCTTTCACAACCTTCTACATAAATCCTCAACTCCACCGATCATCTGCAAAACTTACTAACCCACCCATCTACAACTTCATCCGAGTCATTTATCACAAACAGCAGAGGTCGCAGTATTGATTCTTGTGGAACACCACTAGTCACTGACCTCCAGCCTGAAAAAACACCCTTCCACCACTACCCCCTGTCTTCTACAGGCAAGCCAATTCTGACTCCACATGGCCAAGTCACTGTGGATCCCATGCAAATCTTCTTGATGAGCTTACGATGAGGAACATTGTTGAAAGCTTTACTAAAATCCACGTCAACAGCATCCACTGCTCTACTCCCATCATCACCTTCATCGTTGCTTCAAAAAGTTCAATCAAGTTAGTAAGACATGACCTGCCCTGAACAAAGCCAAGCTGACTGTCCCTAATTAGGTCATGCTTTTCCAAAATCTGATACTTAAGGATTCTCTCCAAAAGCTTCCCAACCACTGATGTGAGATTCATTGGTCCATAGTTTCCTGGATTATACTTCTTTCCCTTCTTGAACAGGGAACAATGCTACTCACCAGTCCTCTGGGACTGCTCCAGCGGCTAGCGAGGTTAGAGAGATCTTGGTCAAAGCCCTGCAATCTCCTCTCTTGCCACTCACAACAAACTGGGGTAGACCCCATCAGGCCCTTGGGACTTCTCCACCTGAACATTCTTCAGCTGTCCTACCTGTCCATCTTCCTTCCCACCTATCCACCCCACTCTCTTCTCCAACTTATCACCTTCATCTGTCTATCACACGCTTAGCTATCTTCTCCCCCCAGCCCCACCCTCCTCCCATTTATCTCTCTGCCCCCTTGGCCCACAAGCCTCATTCCTGATGAAGGGCTTATGTCCAAAACATTGATTCTCCTGTTTCTCAGATGCTGCCTTACCGGCTGTGCTTTTCCAGCACATTATTGACTCTGATCTCCAGCATCTGCAGCCCGCATTTTCTCAGAAGAAACAGAACACCACTTCTTTCTAGATCTCAAAGTGCCCAAGCATATTAGCATGCTCCACACTAATCTCACCATCCTCCATATCCTTCCCCTGGGTGAACACTGACTCAAAGTACTCATTTAGGATCTCTCCCACACCCTCTGTTTCCAAGCACAAGTTCCCTCCTTCATCCTCAAGTGGTCCTACCCTCTCCCTAGTTTCTTTATTAATTTCATTCATGGGAGAAGGTGTCACTAGCTAAGCCAGCATTTATTGCCCACCCCTAATTACCCAGAGAGTAGTTAAGAGTCAACCACATTGCTGTGGGTCTGGAGTCACACGTAGGCCAGACCAGGTTAGGATGGTGCTTTCCTTCCCTAAAGAGCATTAGTGATCCAGATGGGTTTTTCCAACATTTGACAATGGATTCACAGTTATAATTAGACTCTTACTTCCAGATTTTACGGAGTTCAAATTACACTATCTGGAGTGGCAGGATTCAGACCGGGTCCTCTGAATGTCACCATTGTCTCTGGATTAACAGCCAAGTGATTATACCACTAGGCCATTGCCCCTCCTACTTATCCTCTTGTTTTTAAAGGTATAGGATGCCTTGGGATTCTCTTTAATCCTATTTGTCAGCTATTAAGTAGTTAAAATTTAAATGATTCATTCTTAGATGAAAGTGTACTTTTCTAAGCCTCAGGCTTCAATGTTATTTGCAGACTCCATTTCATAATATTTCCTTGTTTATTTAAGTCCTTGAGTAATACGGGCAATCCTTTATGCACACATGGTCTCACCCTCAGGCTTTTTGAATACACGTTAGTTGTGACGCCTAATTAGGGCAAGATCTGGATCATACAGGGACTGATCTTCACATTTTGCAATATGTTATAGAATCACAGAGACGTACAGCACGGAAACAGACCCTTTGGTCCATGCCGACCAGATATTGCAACCCAATCTAGTCCCACCTGCCAGCAATTGGCCCATATCCCTCTAAACCTTTCCTATTCATGTACCCATCCAGATGCCTTTTAAATACTGTAATTGTACCAGCCTCCACCACTTCCTCTGGCAGCTCATTCCATACATGCACCACCCTCTGCATGAAAATGTTGCCCCTTACGTCTGTTTTATATCTTTCCCCTCTCACCCTAAACCTATGCCCTCTAGTTCTCGACTCCCCCACCCTAGGGAAAATACTTTGTCTATTTATCCTATCCATGCCCCTCATGATTTTATAAACCTCTGAGGTCACCCCTCAGCCTCCGACACTCCAGGGAAAACAGCCCCAGCCTGTTCAGCCTCTCCCTAAAGGTCAAATCCTCCAACCCTGGCAACATCCTTGTAAATCTTTTCTGGACCCTTTCAAGTTTCACAACATCCTTCCGATGGGAAGGAGACCAGAATTGCACACAATATTCCAAAAGTGGCAGCATGACCCCCCAATTCCTATACTCAATGGTCTGACCAATAAAGGAAAGCATACCAAAACGCCTTCTTCACTATCCTATCTACCTGTGACTCCACTTTCAAGGAGCTATAAGCCCGCACTCCAAGGTCTCTTTGTTCAGTAACACTTCTGTCAGAAAGAGACTTGACAAAACCATTCTTAACACATGGATGCCCTGGGAAACAGCAGAGCGATATGAACTTTGAGTGAGGTAGGAAAACCTTGCATTAATAGAACACATTTCATGATCTTGGGAGGAGCTGCAAGAACAAAGCAAATGCCAAAACCCTGTCTTAGAGTCATACAGCATGGAAACAGACCCTTTGATTCAACTAGTCCATGCCGACCATGTTCCCAAACTGAAGTAGTCCCACTGCCCTGCATTTGACCCACATCTCTCCATACCTTCCTTATTCATGTTCTTATCTAAATGTTGTTAAATGTTGATGGTACCTGCATCCAATACTTCGTCTGGTAGTTGACTCCAGACACTAAGAACTCAGTCAAAAAGTTGCCCCTCGTGTCCTCTTAAAATCCTCCTCCTCTCACCTGAAAGATTGATAAAGTCCCCTGGCTTTGGACTCCCCCACCCTCAGAAAAACATGCTTGCCATTCACCCTTGTACCCCGCATGATTTTACAAAGCTCTGCAAGATCACTCTTCAACCTCCTACGCTCCAGTGAAAGAAAGCCCCAGCCTATCTAACCTCTCCCTCAAACTCAAACCTACCAGTCCCAGCAAAATCCTGGTAAGTCTTCTCTGAACCCATTCCAATTTAACAATATCTTTCCTAGAGCAGGGCAACCAGAACTGCACGCAGTAATCCAGAGGAGACTTCACGAACATCCTGTGTAGGATAGAACTAATGCTATGGCATTGAATTTCTCGCTGGCCAAAGACGTGACCAATTCTAAACAGCCAGGGACCAAGAGAAGATAGAGATAAACATTGTATTCCCAGTGCTAAGGCAGCTCCATGAGTTTGAGGTACCTTGTGCATCAATTCTCTGTGCATGTGGCTCGAAAAAAAAAAGGTGCAAGCTGCAGGGTGGACAGGGAGACAGCTAGTCATCTTGACATCTTGGATAACTGTCCAAAACTCATTGGACAGAAGGTTTCAAACTATGCTGGACAGAAGGAAAGCTACCAGCTGCTAGGAATGAAATACACATTCATCAGCTGAGAGAGTTTCCAAGGTAGCTGCAGCCCCAAGCGCTTTGTTGTTCAGTTGCCGGGTTGACATCCTGGAACACTCTCACAGCATCATGGGAGATGATACATTACATGGACTGCAGCAGTTCAAGAAAGCAGCTTACCATCACTTTCTCAAGGGCAATAAATGCTGGCCCAGCCAATGACATCCAAGTGCCCTGAATTTGTTAAAATCAAAATTAGCTAAATAGACAGGAAACATGTACAGCCTGTGACAGTTGAAGGTGGTCCCTGATAACTGGAGGAAAAAAGGAAGGAGTCACAAATGGTGCTGGACATTCCTTACTGCTTGCACATCCTCACTTCGGACTTCTTGATGGGGAGTAGGTAATTGATTAAGCTGCTCAAGATGGTTAGGCCGAGGACACAGCCTTGAGGAATAAGGGGTCTGGTGGTGCAGTGGTTGTGGCCCTACCTCTGGGCCAGAAGACCCAGGTATAAGGGCCACCTGCTCCAGAGATGTGTCATAATATGTGAGACCAGGTTGATTAAAAATGTCTACCAAAGGAAAACCCTGCAGGGTTTATGATTCCACACTGAGCCAAATGAGGCTTTGATATTAAGTGTAGTTATTCTCACCCGACCTCAAACATTTGTCCCTGTTTCAAACCAAGACAGTAATGAGCTGAGGGGCAGTAGAGGACACCAACTGGAGTGTCTAAGAGCAAATTATTACTGAACAAGTTCTGCTTGATAGCACTGTTGACAACACCTTCCATATCTTTACTGATGATCCAGAAGAGATGGATAAAGCAGTAACTGGCTAGGTTGAATTGGTCCTCCTTTGTGTGCACAGGTCATATGTAGACAGTTCTCCACATTGCCAGGTAAATAACCAGTGTTATAAGTGTATTGGAACAGCTTAGCTAGCGGGGCCAGCAAACTGAGGAGCATAAGTGTTCAGTACTAATGCCGGTATATTGGCAGGGCCTGTAGCCTTTGCATTATACAGTGCCTTCAGCCAATTCTTGACACTGTGTGGAATTAATCAAATTGGCCAAAGACTGGCTTTAGGTGACACAAGGGGCCTCCTGGAGGTGGTGAAAATGGATCCTCTACTTAACACATGTAGATGATACGAGATTGTTGCAAATGCTTCAGACTTACAATTCGCACTGAAGTTTGGGTTCCCCCATTATTCTGGATAGAGACATTTGTGGAACCGCCTCCTCCAATGAGTTGTTTAATTGTCGCATGCATCATATTAAAACTGCTGCTCCTTAATAAAACTACCTTAAAATTACTTACAAAAATCAACTGCCTTTCTTGGGTATCCTTAGCCCCCAAACTCAAAACCTTCATTCATAGGGATAGTGAGTGAACAGAAAAATGTATATCAGAATTTACATCCATCAAGCGGTGGGTTCCATTAGTTTATTGGAAATTTTATGGTTGTATATTCAATAATTATTTAATCACACAAAAATAGTATTTACCTTCAAAGCTGATGACTTCCCAACCATGAGCCCCATTATATCTACTCAGTCTTTGATACTCCTGCTGAGTAGCATGTTTATTCCACTGCAGGAGAGGTACTGTCCCCAAAAAGACATCTTTAAACTCCGGTATTTTTGCAATTCGTGCTCTCAAGTTTTCAGGGCATTCCTAGGAATGGAAAGACAATTCAATAATAAAAAAGGTAAAGCGAGGAGAGCAGCAACAAATTTTCCAAACAACCTGGTACAATTTTATCCCTCAAGTCAACATCTCCAAATACAGACTCTCTGGTGACTAACTAACTCATCGTTGTTTACAGAAGTGTCGGCTGACACACATGAGCACTGCTGCATAGTTGGAGTAGCCATCTTTCAGAGGAGGCCATCCCACTCATTCTCAAGTGATAAAAGATCCCACAGTGAAAGGAGCTGGGAGGTTACCTCAGCACTTTGATCAATGTTCATTCCTCAATGAGCATCATTGGCTGTGAAGTGATTTACGAAAGCCAGAAACTGTAAAAAGGTGCTGTACAAAGAGAGAATGATCGAGTCATACAGCATGGAAGCAGACCTTTGGGCTCAACTCATTCATGCCTGCCAGATTTCTCCAACTGAACTCATCCCATTTGGCCCACATCCCTCTAAACCTTTCCTATCCATGTACCTGTGCAGATCTCTAATTCTATCTCTAAATACTGTAATTGTACCAGCCTCTACCATTTCCTCTGGCAATCCATTCCATATACAGAATATTTCTTACATAGGATTGGTCCTATGTTGTCGAAACCATTGATTTAAATGCAATAGGTTTTTGTTTCCAAGTAGCTGGTTCAAATTGATTGGCCGCAGATGCTGGACATTAGAGTCAAGAGTGTAGTGCTGGAAAAGCACAGCAGGTCAGACAGCATCCAAGGAACAGGAGAATGGCGTTTCGGGCAAAAGCCCTTCATAAGGATTCCTTCATTCCTGACCTGCTGTACTTTCCAGCACCACACTCTTGACTCTAAATTAAAAACCTGGCTGTCCTGGTTAAAACTGCTGCTTGTTCTGCTAACTATATGGCCTTTTTATTCAAAATGCTTCAGTTCGGCTGCTCTCTGTAGTTGTAAACTTTCCAGCTACTTTTCACAGACATCCATTTTAAAATCCCGAAGCACTGAGAAAACACCATCTTTTAAAAAGGGACCATGCAATGCTTTGCCCATTTTACAAATTTTACGAACACCAAATTCGAACTTCCTGTCTCCCAATCCACAGTTACTGTGCCCAACTTTGCAACACTTGGAGGGTGAGCCAGCTTTCTAATCCAACCAGAAGGTCCTGTTGAGTAAATGGCATGAAGTGGGTTGTGCGCACGCACAGCCCTATGCACATTACATGAATATGACCCACATAACTGGAAAGAGTACAAATCTGAAAGAAGTGCAGATGCTGGAGATCAGAAACAAAAAAAGGAAAATTGCTGGGAAAGCTCAGCCTGTCAGGCAGCATCTGTGGAGAGAAATCAGAGTTAATGTTTCAAGTCCCGTGACCCTGCTTCAGAACTTCTAAAGGGTCACTGGACCAGAAATGTTAACTCTGATTTCTCTGCACAGATGCTGCCAAATTTGCTGAGTTTTTCCAGCAATTTCTGCTTTTGTTTAATGTGGTTGTGTGTTTGGAGCACAATAGCCCTCCTCTCAGTTTCTCTTTACACTGATCAAGTCCTCATGACGTTATCTGTGTGGCCAATGTTTACTGCTCCCAATCAAGTTGCAACCTTTTCAGAACCACACAGAACATACAATATTCTTATGCAAAGGCTCATTCTAAAAAGTTACAAAAGAATTTCAAACATATCTCAGTCCTTATGGAATAAGACCTTGTTTCCATTTCACAACAAAATTGATACCAAAATTTTATGGAGGAAGTTATTTGCAAATCTAATGCAAACCTGCAATACAACAAATTATACCGACATCTCCACAACCATACTAGCTCCATAATCCGAATGCCAACAAGCAGACCAAACATAGCCAGAAGCCCTAACCACCTTACCATACATCAAGGAAGTTTCAGAAATGAAAGCCAGACTACTAAGACCCCTCGGAATCCTAGTAGCACACAAACCCACCAACACACAAACAAAAAAACTAACAAACTTAAAAGACCCAGTACAACCCATGGACAAAACCAACATCATCTACAAAATTCCATGCAAGGACTGCCACAAACACTACGTAGGACAAACAGGAAGAAAGTTAGCCACCAGGATACATGAACACCAGCTAGCCACAAAAAGACACTACCCTCTCTCCCTCATAGCCCTACAGACGGATGAAAAAAAAACCACCATTTCGACTGGGACAACACATCTATCCTGGGAGAGGCTAAGCAAAGGCATGCCAGAGAATTCCTAGAGGCCTGGCACTCCAACCACAACACCATAAACAAACACATAGACCGAGATGCCATCTATCAACCCCTCAGAAAATGAACAGGAAATGACATCACCACAAACCCCAGGAACCCCATCCAGGAGAAAGAAATAAATAGAAACAGGAGACAACAGCTTCGGTTCACTTGGAGGTCGCCACTAATGATGTTACCTAGCCAGGCAATGAAATGTCTGGATATCAAACGTACAGCTCAGCGAGCAAACCTACACCCTAAATATGTCACCCTTTTTTGAGAAGTATGTTTAAACAAGGTCATTTCAAAGCACAGGTCTTCTGGCAGACTAGGCCATGTTGAATATACTGCAGCATTATACAAAAAGATTAGATTCACCTCTGCCAGAGGACCTTGTACATTAAGCAAGGTGAATGCAATGTACAAGGTCCTCTGGCAGAGGTGTATCTAATTAGATTCCTAGATTAGATTCCATACAGTGTGGAAACAAGCCCTTCGGCCCAACAAGTCCACACTGACCTTCTGTAGAGCAACCCATCCAGAACCATTCCCCTACATTTACCCCTGACTAATGCACCTAACACTATGGGCAATTTAGCATGGCCAATTCACCTGACCTGCACATCTTTGGACTGTGGGAGGAAACCGGGGCACTCAGAGGAAAGCCACGCAGACACGGGGAGAATGTGCAAACTCCACACAGACATTTGCCAGAGGCGAGAATTGAACCTGGGTCCCTGGCGATGTGAGGCAGCAGTGCTAACCACTGAGCCACCCATAAATGTTTTTGTATGATGCTGCAGTATATTCAACATGGTCTAGTCTGCCAGAAGATCTGTGCTTTGAAATGACTTTGTTTAAATATACTTCTCATATAGGATGACATGTCAATTGCATCTTACATTTTTGAGTCCTTGCACAATCTGCTTTGGCATTAGGATTATGGAGCTAGTGTGACAGTGGTTGCCTTTGGTTTCTTTAATCAGAAGGGTCACAAATGCAGAGTTGCTAAAAGGTTTGGCTTGGATGGGTTTTATGGCCAATTTGATTGTAGCTAACAGATTCCACCTCAGGCAAAAGGCTTTTAAGATTTAGAACAAACACTCGTACAATGAAAGGGGAGTAGCCAGTTCTCCCAGTTCAGCTGGTTTGGGTTCAGAGAAAATAAGCAGTTAATTGTGAAGCTGCTGGACCCAAAGAAGCAGGTCCATTGTGAACCTCCCTCTCTCAGACATCTCTCCTGTAAGACCCTGTGTTGCACTTTTGCTTTTTTTGCAAAGGGGTGTTTGTGGGGATCGTTGTAAGTACTTGGAACAGCATTATTAAGTTGGGATAAATAGTTTGGGTTTTCAAACAGTTGTTATTCTGTAACCTGTTCTCTTTTGTTTGTATTTCATTTGGTAAATCTTGTAAATAAATTCTGTTTCATTTAAAACTAAATAGTTGGGCCAGCTGCATTACTCCGGGAATATCCACCTTATACCTGCTTAAAACAGATAGCAAAGTTAGGGTCTGGGCTACTTTCTTGAAATGTTTTTTGGAGGTGGGGGGGGGGGGGGCGGTCTGGCTTGGTCCATAACATCACCCCAGTGTCTGAGACAATATTTTCAATTGATCAATGTTACCAATGAATATTAGTATCTGGCCATTATCATGATGCTGGGTGTTGGAGCTTGCAGTGCCCAAAGTGACCTGACAGATTGTCTTCCTTTTGAAGTTTAGTCACTGTTGTAAAGTTCAATTGGCTGTAAAGCACTCGGAGTCTTTATATAAAGGCAAGATTTCACTAAGGGTTTAAGAAATAGGAGTTGGCCATGTGATCTTCAAACCTACTCTGCTATTCAATAAGATTGTGGAGGAATCTAAGCATTGCCTCAATACAGTTTCCTGCCTCTTCCCCAAAACCATCAACTACCTGAAAATGCAACTCCTTCAGCTTTGGACCTCTGTTCTCTATGGTAGACAATTCTGGATATTAAGAAATCTGCTGCACCTCAGTCTTGCAATAAAATTCTGAAAATATGTCCTCCAATTCTAAAAAAGGGGAAATATCATTTCAGCATCAACTCCACCAAACCCCCTCAGAATCTCCTATGTTTGAACACAACCATGTCTCATCCTGAGCTCCAATGAATATCGGCTAACATTTCCTCTTCCTTATAGGATTCAACCTCATGAACCTTCCTTGAACTGCCTCAAACACAAGTAT
The DNA here is from genome assembly GCF_047496795.1 of Chiloscyllium punctatum. Taxonomy (NCBI): domain Eukaryota; kingdom Metazoa; phylum Chordata; class Chondrichthyes; order Orectolobiformes; family Hemiscylliidae; genus Chiloscyllium; species Chiloscyllium punctatum. The sequence continues at coordinate 56,522,340 of NC_092777.1, forward strand.
ATTTATTCAACATTTTTGATAATTTGCCATGAGGGGATTTGAAGATCACTTTTTAATTTTTAAAAAAAATCCTTATCATTGTTAAATCCAACTCAACATAAAAATGGTATCACTGTTATTTTCTATCAAAATTTAATCTCAAGAATTCTACAAATTTATTGACCTTGGTGCTACAAGTCATACTGAAACGCTGCTATAGCAGAATTAAACCCCAAAAGCAATTGCTTATTTGCAACAGGAAACCAACGTTATACAGAATAACAGAAATGGACTATAGCTTTCGGGACAATTCTATTCAGGTTTTCCAACACTAAAAATATTAGCAATAAAACAAACTGAAGATTTACAAAATGAGTCACAACTATAATCACGGATTCTATATCAAGAGTCCAAAAGAGCAACTGAAAGTATTTGTGGTTCTGTAATATTTATGGTTTCTAAGACAGAAACTCAAAGCTTTTATGATACGTTTAAAAAAAAAATGCATTACAGTTTAGCAAAATTTACCAAATGTGGCAAATCTAATTTTGGTTCAACAAAAACCCCAGAAGTAGGAGTTACCGTTTAAGGATACAGGGTTTAGGACTGAGATGCAGTGAAATGTCCTCACCCAGAGAGTAGGGAGCCTGGGGAATTCTCTGCCACAGAGAGCAGCTGAGACCAAAACATTGAATGCTTTCAAGAAGGAGTTGGATATTCATAGTATCATAGAGCTATACAGCATGGAAACAAATGCTTTGGTCCAACTTGTCCATACTGACTAGATATCCTAAATATATATATTTACATTTGGCCCAAATCCCTCTAAACCCTTCCTATTGAATATACCCATCCAGATGCCTTTTAAATGCTGTAATTGTACTAGCCTCCACCACTTCCTCTGGCAGCTCATTCGATACACACACCATCCTCTGCATGAAAATGTTGCCCCTTAAGTCTTTTTTTTATATCTTTCCCCTCTCACTCTAAGCCTATGCCCTCTAGTTCTGGACTCCCTCACTGTGGGGAAAAGGTCTTGTCTATTTATCCTATCCACGCCTCTCATGATTTTATAAACCTCTATACAGTCACCCCCCAGCCTCCGACGCTCCAGGGAAAACAACCCCAGCCTGTTCAGCCTCTCCCTGTAGCTCAAACCCTCCAACCCTGGCAACATCCTTGTTAATCTTTCCTGAACCCTTTCAAGTTTCACAACATCCTTCCGCTAGGAGCGAGATCTGAATTGAATGCAGTAGTTCTTAGGGCTAAAAGGATCACAGGGCATAGGGAGAAAGGGGAACAGGGGACTGAGTGGGATGATCAGCCATGAGCATATGAAATAAGACAGCAGACTCAAAAAGGGGCCAAATAGCCTACACTAGCTCCTATTTTCTATAAATATTTGCTGATATTATGTTAGTACAGTTTTTAAAATTTTTGAAATCATTCTGTACACAATATGGGATGTACGATGTTTTTGGCTATTTCCCTGAATGAAAATACAAGACTTAAGTCATCTCTGGTTCCCTGAAGGTAATAACAAGACCACCTTGAACAGCTGTAGCCCCCACAGCAGTGATACCTATTTCCTTGATGGAGGTTGATTATAAATGGCTTGCACGCAGGCTTGGACTGGTAGGACATTAATAACAACACTAGGATTTTACTCTGGCCTAACCTTTCTGGTACTATCTCACCAATGACCTGACTCGTGCGATTCAGTTTCACAGCATGCCATGTTGACATTTTAAATCTCAAGCTCCAGATTTAAATTGGTGGGACATACTAAGCATGGGTCATCTCCAAGGGAACAGGCATCAGCACATTAATAACCAAAGATGATTCACCACTCAGTCCAGTTGGGACAGAGGAGAAAGCAATGATGCCAGCAGGCAGATGCAAAGTAATTGGTACACAGTCTGTAAAATTTGTTGATTTCAGAGATACTACATATTCAACAATTGAAGCTCTAATCTTTAATTTCACAAGCTATCACTGCGAATAACCTTGAATGATGTTTCTAATACTCTTAAAGGATTTATTTAATTTGTTTAAAGTAATTGAGTCTTTGTGTCGTTACAATCCCCTGAAAAGACTAAACAATAGCACCTTTGGAAGTTTTGTTACATGGATACAAGTTGTTGTCCTTGGTCAGAGAAAGTTACCAGAGAAAGATTTTGATTTAGAGGCGATGCAATTAACTGAATATTTTGTGACATGATGCAAAAAAAAAATCCAGTAAACAAACTGGAAAACCTTTAATTTAGGTGTCAAGTGGTTATGAAAAATCATAATGGAAAGGCACCATGCAGGAGTTCCTTTTAAACACACTAATTTATTTGACATTTTCTGCATTTTAAAGTCAGTGAGAAAAAAGTTCTCCAAATGTTCGTTCACGATGTGAACAGAGCACAGAAATTTCCCAGGCCTTGTGGCCAATCTGTGCAGAGGGAGCAAGTCGAAGACAGCTTTGTGCATCTCAACTGCAATAACTGGCTCTATTGGTTCGGCTTGAGGATTGGGAAGGACAGAGAGCAAAATAAAACCGGAACCTTGCAGTCCTGATCATTATTCCCAGTCACCCCTCTTTGAAAGTATGCTCTTCAGATGATCAGGCTTGATGTCAAAGACATCGAGGATGATGTACTCCATTAGCACATACTGCCTAAACACAAGGCATGAAGATTAATAACAAAGACTGCTACAGCCCATGATATCATGTACAAATCACCACTTTCCAAAAAGGATAGTGCATTAATAGGTGAAGAAGTAATCACTGATAATCTTGAAGTCTTTGCACAGAAATAAAAAGAGTATTTTAAAAAATACACTATTTTAAAAAAAAAAGTGATATACTCTCCCCTCTAGCAAGCAATTGCACTAACACTTTATGCAGTTACTTTCCAGGGAATTTCAGTTACGTCTGTTAAAACAGAAAGTTACAATCCCTGCCTAGAGCAGTTTTAATAAATAATGCTGCAGACCACCTCCACAGACAAGGCAATAGTAAAATGCTGGTTCCCAAATGTAGCATACAAACTTGAACCCAACGGAATTGACTGGGACTATAATGGTAACTTAAGGAACAAAGATTAAAGGACAGTAACCAGTATATGGAGAAAGGGAGGACTGCAGATGCTGGAGATCAGAGTCAATACGTGTGGGGCTGGAAAAGCACAGTAGGCCAGGCAGCATCCGAGGGACAGGACAGTCAACGTTTCAAGCTTAAGCTCTTCATCAGGAATTCCTGAACAGCTTATGCTCGAAACGTTGACTCTCCTGCTCATCGGATGCTGCCCGACTGGCTGCGCTTTTCCAGCGCCACACTTTTTGACAGTAACCAATACAATGGGTAGTTGAGCATGTACGCAGTTGCTACACGATGTTGGAATCTTAGTTCAAAGTGCTGCCTGAACAAAGAATACTCAAGAATCCAACCATTCCATACACAGAGCTTAAAATCTCAGAATTATCTATTTAGGGGCTTCAAACCCAGCCCCAACAATTCAATACTTAAACTTCCCTTTTGCTCAAGGGAAACTCCCTTGACAGGAGATAGATAAGCTCAATCGTTGCATGAATATAACAGATCCAAAATCACAATGAGTAGCAATAACAGGGAGAAAAATGTTCAGAAAAAAAAACATTAAAAAGGAAGAAAACAATATCAAAAACACCAGAATTTCAAGTGTATTAGTTTTCTTTATACTTCAGAGACACTAACTTTTAAATCATTCCTTCCTTCCCCTTTAACAGTTTAGTATATCTGGAGACTACAGGTATAAAGGCACCTTGTGTAATTAAATCTCTCAAGACTCTTTGGAATAAGATGGAACTTGACACTAAAATACATAAGGGGATATCAGATGAGATAGCCAAAAAGTTTAGTCAATGAGTTTTAAAGTGTTTCAAAGGAGGAAGAAAAAAAAAACTCAAGGCAGGGAATATTCCAGAACTTCAAGCCATGGCAGATAAAAGGCAGCAATTCCAACTGCAATTAAATAATTAAAAACAGGAAAGCTCAAAAAGCTAGAATTAGACAAGTATGAATATCATAGAGGGTTATTCGGCAGGAGAAGATTACATAGACTGGGCAGGCGTGAGGCTATGGAAAGATTTGAAAAGGCAAGTGCAAAGTTTAAAATCAAAGCATTGTCAGACTCAGAGCCAAATGGAGATCAGCCTGTGAATGGGCAATAGGCAAAAAAAGGACTGCCCATATCTACAGAGACGGGCAGCAGAGATTTGGATGAAGTCAAGTTTACAGAGAGTACAAAGTACCAGTGAGAAGCAGGTTGGACCAGTCAATTCTGGAAGTACAAAGTCTCTTTTGGTCAAGCTGACGCAAACAGAGAGGAATGAGTATGCTGCACACCCATTGAGCAATATGTTTAACTACTTACTTCATTTATTATTGACAAAACGCTCATCTTAAACCTCTCGCCAACATGCAAAATAATGCAAGTCAACTTAAGTCCAAAAACATACGGTGAATAGATTCAGTGAGAAACTGGGGAGATGTTTCATCACACATCAACATTTCTTTGCCATGTGTCACACATTTCACCAAGTAATCTACGGCAATGACTCTGGTACAGTTATGGCTTATGCTTCATTCTCTGCAAAGTGCAGCACATTGGAGTCATGTTTTATCCTTGAGCCATTAGCCCAGCAGCTTAGAGACCAGAGACCGTACTCAGCATTTCTTTTTAAACCACATTACTTAATTATTGCCCTGCCTCACCTATGCAAACAAATCAATCATTCAATCTGCTATATAGCACCTCTCGCTGGGATAAATGCCTGTGTTTTAAAAGCTTTCCTTAGGAGATCAGGAGGGGCAGGGTGGAAGAAAAGGAGTTTTTGAAAAAAAATTAAATAAATCCTATGTTATACTTGTATCCTCATTCAAACCAAAGCTGTAAAATTATTGAGTTAGTTGCATGTGCTTCATACAATAAATCTTTCCCATACTTTAACACTGTGAGCAAAAGTTTCTACATTTATAAGCTTCCAAAAAGGCAACATTTTCATCTCAATGACAAGAGGAAATAAATAATTAATTTGGCCTCCAGGTAGCTTTCTAGACAAGAGCATCTTTTAACTACAGCTGATAGACCAAAAAGGAAAACCAGTGTGAGATGTCAGATAATGGGAATAGCCTTCTTTCAGCATCAATTCAGAGCTTTGTGAATAGGTTGGGCTAGGTTAGGGGACATGCAGCTGGCTAACCCTTTCCTCGGTTTGCATAAGCTCAAACATGAAGACGTTTGGGCTGAAATCAAATCTCGTTTGTCACTCGCTAATATTTACTTACAGGTAGCAAGAACTTGAACTTCCAAACTGCAGATTCTGAGGATGTTGCAGCAATTTGGAGGATATGGTATCAGCATTTCAATAAGATAAGGTGAATAGCAATATTTTATTGCACAGGAGAAAATGCATGAAAGGCTACTCAACCCAAGGGTGTCCCTGAAAGACAATGTGTCTAACAGCTACAAACAGGGCAGTAACAAGCCAAGCTCCTTAGTGGAACACCTGACATTGAAATGTAACCTAAGAGAAGGGCAGCTGAGTAGGAACATAACTGACCTCAAAGCTCAGAAGAATTGGATATGCTCGGTTTTAAATATGGAATTGCAAAATGACTATGAGAGATGATAATCTCTCATGCTGTGACTGGGCCCACGGACCTGGTGCTTTATAGCAACTGGAATGCTGTCCTACATTTCAGGGTCAAGAAATCAACAAGTCCAATTCCATTGATATGATTGAATAGTCTGGAATTTTAACTTTCGAGGATGGAAATGCACAACTCTATCCATTCTTCAGTGAAAGCTGACACATCCATGGCGACAACAGAAAGACCTCAATAGGAGGGGACAGAATGTTAAGGTGAAAGGCAGGAGGTTTACAGGGCATTTGGGGAAAGATTGTTTTTATTCAGAGTTTTGAATGCAGTTCTGGGGCCGCAGATAGGAAGGAAGGGGGAGAAACCTCACAAACCTTTTAGTAGTACTTGGGAGAGCACTTGAAATGTCATAGCATTCAAGGTTGTGGGAGAGGTGCAAGAAGGTGGGATGAGTGTAGACAGGTCGGTGTAGACTCGATGGGCCAAATGGTCTCTTCTGTGCTGTACAATCCCATGATCCATGATTGCAGGAGGAGCGAGCATCCATTCAGCCACTCGCTTTAAATCAGTTTCTAGTTACGCCTCAATTGAATTTACTCACGTTGCTTCATTATCCCTCAATATCGGTGCCCTTGCCAAACACCCTCAGTTTAACCCAGCCTTTTTGAGCAAAACAAAAATGTATTCCAGGCTCCCATTTCCCTTTTCACAGTGCTTCCCCAACATTGCCAGGATTTACCTCGCTCCAACCTTGATGTGGTATTTCGTTTTCCCCATCAGAGGAAATAATGTCTATCTACCCTACTGAATCCTTTACGCCTCTCCAAAACTACCCAGTTATACCATTCCTTAACCTTCTTTATTCAGGCAGTTACAAGCTACAATAACTTGTCCTCAAATTAATCCAATATCTAGCACTTTGGTCATGGAGATAGATTGGAGAAGCTCAAATATTTTTTTCCCCTTTGAAAAGAGAAAGCTGGGAGTGGGGAAGAGTCATCAAGCTGGAAATCATTCCCACTGGTGGTAAGATCAAGAATGCGAGGTCAGAGATTTAAAAAGGTAATTGACAAAAGAAACCACGTCAACATAAAAACTATTTTCACAAAATGAGTGACTGAAGTCCAGAATCAACTGTCCAAGTAAGTAACTGGGGCAGGCACATTTGGGGCATTCATGAGGGAATTGGAATATGACCCAAAGAGGATGACAGTACAGGATTTCAAGGCGAAGCAGGGGAAATGACACAGAGAATTGCTCAAAGAGTCACAGTAGGCATGATGGGTCCAATGGCCTCCTTCTGTAACAACAACAATTCAGTGATCATTCTGATGAATCTGCAGTCCACCCCCTTCCAAGTACAAGATATCTTGTAATGTTACATTACTTCTCGTAATTTGTATCCCAGCTCAGTTGAGGGAAAAGTCAACAATGCTACAAATGTTCTGATTTTCTTTGCACTGATCCAATGTGACCCATTCACCAAGAGCTGAAAATGTGTTGCTGGAAAAGCGCAGCAGGTCAGGCAGCATCCAAGGAACAGGAGAATCGACGTTTCGGGCATGAGCCCTTCTTTAGCCACGTTCTCAAACAGGCTTGCTACCACAGCCACATCTCCTCCCTCAGCACCTGTCTACGAAACCGACTGACCCCGCACGGACTCCGGACTACATTCAGACCAACAAAATTTGGACCCAACCAGGACAACCAGTACCTATAACAAATCCAAAGTCTACATTCTCCCCATTCACCAAGACCCAAGTCTCTCTAATGCTCCACAGTTAGAGTCATAGAGATGTACAACATGGAAACAGATCCCATGCTGACTAAATTGATCTAGTCCCATTTGCCAGCACTTGGCCCATATCTCTCCAAACCCTTCCTATTCATATACCCATCCAGATGCCTATAATGTTTTCATTGTACCAGCCTCCAACACTTCCTCTGGCAGCTCATTCCATACACACACCACCCTAAACATGAAAATATTGTCCCTTGGGTCCCTTTTAAATCTTTCCCCTCTCACCCTAAACTTATGTCCTCTAGTTTTGGACTCCTCCATCTGGGGAAAAGACCTTGTCTATTCACCCTACCCATGCCCTTCATGATTTTATAAATCTCTAGAAGGCCACCCCTTAGTCTCCAATGCTCCAGGGAAAACAGCCCCAGCCTATCCAGCTTCTCCCTATAATTCAAACCCTCCAGTCCCAGCAACATTATTGTTAATTTTTTTTCTGAATCCTTTCAAGTTTCACAATATCTTTCCGATAGAAGGGAGACCAGAATTGAACAGAGCATTGCAAAAGTGACCTAACCAACGTCCTGGGAGAAAAAAAAAAGAGAATTGCAGATGCTGGAGATCAGAGTCAAGAAGTGTGGTGCTGGAAAAGCACAGTCGGCCAGGCAGCATCCGAGGAGCAGGAGAATCAAAGTTTCAAGCATTAGCTCTTCATCTTCCTGGTGAAGAGCTTATGCTCAAAACGCCGACTCTCCTGCTCCTCAGGTGCTGCCTGACTGTGCTTTTCCAGCAGCACCCTTTTCAACCAATGCCCTCTACAGCCGCAATATGCTCCCAACTCCTATACTCAGCACTAACCAATGAAGGCAAGCTTCCCATTACCTTCTTCATTATTCTATCTACCTGCGACTCCACCTTCAAGGAACTATGAACAAGGTCTCTTTGTTCAGCAACACCTGCCATGACCTTACCATTAAGTGTAGGAGTTCTGCTCTGATTTGCCTTTCCAAAATGCTTCTCAACATTTCAGAAAATACCCCATATTTTTCTTAGTTTAAAGAAGAAAAAAGATAACACTGAACTCCCATGCAGCAGAGATTGGACTGAGTGGGCAATACCACCAAAGTTCACTCTACAATCTTCTCTTCTCACTCACATGGCTGAACACACCAGGCAGCTACATGCCTGAAGACAATAGCTTCTTTTGAGCATTTCACAGTTTAAAAGTTGCCCTCGGCTTTGCTCTTGACACATTTGTCCAGCTCAGATATTTGTGGCTGAAACCTCATTCAAGCAGATCTTCTTCACTGATATTTCAAATCAGAATAAGGGCATACTGTCCTTTCAGATGTATCATTCTTCAATCAGGTGTAAAACGGAACCTCGTGAATCTATTTGAAGAGCAAGGAAATTCTACTCGTGCCGTGACCATCATCCTATCTGATCACTTACCTCCTTGCGGTTTGAGACCTTTCAGAATGCAAATTGGCTGCCAGGTTTGGCTACTTTACAACTATAACTACACTTTGAAAGGTCATCAATTGACTGTAAAGCACTCCGAGATGTCTCAAAAAGTACACAAGCTCAAGTTCTCCTTTTTTTTTAAAAACTCAGAAGCGAAAAGGAAACATTCGAGCAGTTAAGGGAGCTCAGCGTCTGTAACCTAAGCTTCTGGAGTCTAATGAGGTTTAAAAATGTTTCTTTTTCTTCCATGCAACCTTTCCCAGCTGCGATCGGCATGGCTGTCATAGTAGCTCAGTGGTTAGCACTGCCGCCTCACAATGCCAGGGACCTGGGTTCGATTCCCATCTTGGGTGACTGTGTGGAGTTTGCACATTCTCCCTGTGTCTGTGTGGGTTTCCTCTGGGCTCCGGTTTCCTCTCACAGTCACAAAGATGTGCAGGTCAGGACTCTTAGGATCAATTGTGGACTGGTTGGGCCAAATGGCCTGTCTCTACACTGTAGGGAATCTAATCAACTATGAAGAAAGCTTGAAGGCATTAAAACTCAAGAAGAGGAAGTTATCTTTAAAATAAAGACAACAAGACAAATTATATTGCAGTTCTCAAAATAAACTGGTTGGATCTTTTTTCGCTTATAGCTGGAAGAATAGGTTTGAATAGCTGAGCCATTATTGGATTCTCAATTTGCAAATGAAGCTTAAAAAAATGGTTTCCACAAGAGGAGCATATTTAAAAAGGTTGGTACATTCTACGCACACTTATTTGAGGATCACATTTTTTTAATAATCCCTTGCAGTCTCCTCTTGGCTTTTCTTTTGACAAACACTCTTCTCATTTATCTATTTCCTCCCACTTTTGTTTAAATATTTTGGCAATTCATTTTGAACCCACGTGAGATCAGGAAGTGTCCACTAGATAACAGACTCAGAAACTGACTGTACAGTTGGAAGCCATTCTATATGGGGAGCCCATGGCCTAGTGGTATTATCGCTAGACAATTAATCAAGGAACTCAGCTAATATTCTAGGACCTGGGTTCAAATTCTGCCACAGAAGATTGCGGAATTTGAATTCAATAAAAACTATCCAGAATTAAGAATCTAATGATGACCATGAAACCATTGCCAGTTGTTGGGAAATAAAAAACATCTGGCTTGCATTTGTTCTGCTGACATGTAAGAAATTAGATGCTAAACTACACAGAGAGGGTTTAGTTTTTCTGTCTTGCAGGCAAGATGTGACAATCTAGTCATACTCTGTTCCCTGTAAATACTGAGCCATCCAAGATAGCAGTTGAAAAATAAGGAATAATCTAATTACACATGGATTTTGGGTGACACATACTATCACGGTTGCTGGGTATGTGACTATGGGGGAGTGGCATGGGGGTTGTGTCTTGCGTGTGACTGGCTTGGATGTAAAACCCTGTATAAAGGGAGGATTGTTCCCTTAGTCAGAGTGTATCGCTTGACACACTCCGCAAGCAGCTTAAAAAAAAAGTGTTAAGTGATCCTCCAAAAAGCTTTACATGCTTAACTGAATTATGGCTATTCGCAAAAAGTTGGCGTATTGCAGTTGCATCAAGCGTGTAAGAATCTCATGAAGGGAACCTCACACACCAATTCCTTCAGGAAAGAAGTCTCCCATCCTTAATTGGTTTGGTGACTCCAAACCCACAGCAAAGTGGCTGATTCTTAAAAACCCTCTGAAATAACCTAGCAAGCAACTCAGTAGTACTAAGCACCACAAAGTCTCAACAAAAAAATGAAACTGCACGGACCAACTTAGGTGCTCGAAAAGACAGTGTCAGAAACAACCCTATCGACTGTGCAAAGTCCTCCTTCCTAACGTGTGGGGATTAGTGTCAAAATTGGAAGAGCTGTCTCACAGACTGGTAAAACAACAGCCTGACATTAAATCGGCAATATGGTCACCGTGCAAAATGACACAGAACTTGAACAGATCTAGCAACTCCAGACTGAGCATCCATGAGGCGCTGTGGGCCATCAACAGCAGCTGACTTGTACTCCAGCAGAATCTGCAGCCTCATGGCACAGCATATACCCCACTCAACCATTACCATCAAGCCAAGGGATCAACCCTGGTTCAATGGAGCAACACCAGGCATCCCTGAAGATGAGGTGTCTACCTGGTGGAGCCAAACAGCACTACTTGCAGCCAAACAGCATAAGCAGCAAGTGATAGACAAAGCTAAGCGATCCCACAGCCAACAGATCAGATCTAAGCTCTGCAGTCCTGCCATTTCCATTTGTGAATGATGGCGGATAATCGAACAATTCACTGGAGGAGGCAGCTCCACCAATATCCCCATCCTCGATGATGGAAGAGCCCAGCACAGCAGTGGAAAAGATAAGGCTGAGGCATTCGCAGCAATCTTCAGCCAGAAGCACTGAGTAGATGATCCATCGCGGCCTCCTCCACTGGTTCCCATATCACAGATACCAGCCTTCAGCCAATTTGAGTCACTCCATGTGATAACCAAGAAATGGTTGGAGGCATTGGATACTGCAAATGCTATGGATCTTGACAATATGATGACTTGTGCCTCTAGCTAAGCTGTTCCAGTGGATCAATCAATAACACCTATGTGACAATGTGGAAAAGTGCCCAGGTATATCTTTTTCACAAAAAAGCAGAACAAATCCAACTCAGCCAATTATTATCCCATCGGTCTACTCTTGATTATCAGTAAAGTGATGAATGGGGTGATCAATAGTGCTATCAAGCAGCACCTGCTCAGTGACACCCAGTTTGGGTTCCACCAGGGCCACTTAGCTCCTGACCTCATTACAGCCTTGATTCAACCAGGGACAACAGAGCGAAGGTGAGAGGAGAACAACTGCCTTTGACATCAAGTCTTTATTTGACCAAGCATGGCATCAAAGAGCCCTAGATAAACCAGAATCAATGGGTATCAGGGGGCAAAGTCTCAGCTGGTTGGAGGCTGTTGGAGGTCAGTCATCTCAGCTCCAGGACACCTCTGTGGGAGTCCCTCAGGATAATATCCTAGGCCCAACCATCTTCAGCTGCTTCAATGACCTTCCCTCCATCATAAGGCCAGAAAGTGGGGATGTTTGTGGATGATTGAACAATGTTCAGCATCGTTCACAGTTCCTCATATACTCAAATAGTCCATGTTCAAATGAACAAGTTCTGGACAATATCCAAGCTTGGGCTGACAAGTAGCAAACATATTTTGTGCCATATCAATACCAGACAACGGCCATCTCTCAATAGGAAATGATCTATCCATCACCAATTGACATTCAGAAACCAGTTACCATCACTGGATCCCCTACTACCAGCATCCATGGGGTTAACCATTGACCAGAAACTCAACGGCATAAACACAGTGCCTTCAAGAGCAGGAATACAACAGCAAGTAACTCACCTCCTGACTCTTTAAAAGCCTGCTCATAATGGCACAAGTCAGGAGCGTGATGGAATACTCTCCACTTGCCTGGAGGTGTGGGGCTCCAACATTAAAGATGCTTGACAACATGCAGGCCAAAGCAGTCCATTCACTCGCTTCACCACTGACCCTCAGTAGCAGTCGTGTGTACCATCTCCAAAATACACTGCAGAAATTCAAAGATCCTCAGACAGCACCTTTCAAACCCATTACCACATCCATCTAGAAGGACAAAGGCAGCAGACACATGGGAACACCACCACCTGCAAGTTCCCATCAATCCTCTCACCATATGGACTTGGAGATACATGACCATTCCTTCACTCGCTCGGTCAAAATCCTGGAATTTGATCCCTACTGGCATTGCAGGTCAACTCACAGCAGGTGGGCTGTAGCGGTTCAAGAAGGCAGCTCACCACAACCTTCTCAAGGGCAACAAGGGATGGGCAATAAATGCTGATCCAGCCAGAGGCACTCGCATTCCACAATTAAATAAGATTTGTAGCAAGTAAAAGGCCAATGTGGAGCAGCACGGCAAACCATCATCCAGCTTGAAAAGCCCAGATCTTTTGTAAAGTAGTAAGTAACTACTTTGCTTCAGAAAGCATTAAAGGTTGTTCTTCCTGGTGCATTGGGTCAGTCAGATAGACCAGGGTTTGTTTTAAATGGAAGTTAGTGAGTGAGCAGGGACTTGACAAGACTCCAAAGAGTCTTGATTAGGTCAACATGGAAAGAGATGCTTCCTGTTGTGAGTAAGCCCAGAACTAGAGGTCATTGTTTGAAAATTAAGGGTCACCCTTTTGGGAGAGAGGTAATATTTTTTCTCAGAGGGCTGTCCATCTACGAAACAGCGCCTCAGAAGGTGCTGGAGGGAGGGTCAATTAACTTCTTTTAAAAAGGTGGAGGTAGATTGAATCCATTGCCTAAGGAGTATCTAAAGCGATAGTGGGTACAGGGCAAAATAAAATTCTTCCATTCGCAATGCCAACAGTCTTGCTAGGCATCAAAGAATCTCATTAAAACAGATGACCTAGTCAGGAGCACATTGTTAGCTGTGGCTCAAACGTTGGCATCTACGTGATAAGGTTTGGGGGTCCATGCCCTAAAACAAAAAGTTGATATTCTGGTGAGAGAGCACTGTACCCTAGAAAGTGCCAAACCAAATTCCTACCAGTTCTTAGATAAATGGGAGACAATAGCATACTTCTTCTGAAGAGCACGAGAGTTCTTGACTGTAACAAACAAAAACAGAAATTGCTGGAGAAATTCTGGTAATTTTTGTAGAGAGAAAACAGAGTTAACATTTCAGTCCTGTGACCTTTCTTCTTGTCTATTTTGCGAGCTACAAACAATCCTGATAGCATTGTAAAAAGTGATGGGAGGAAAGACATCAGACGGCTGTGGAAGGCACTAGATATATGTGAATCATTATGGCTGCAATAAAGTTGAATTTTCCCTGTCCTACAATATAGCAGATAATAAATTTTGAAATAAAGCACTTCTTTGGATTTCCGTTATCTTGAGATTGCCAGAAAAAGTACAAAGTGCACAGTTTCAAGTCCCTCCATTTTATGAACACACTCAGTAGTGCCAAATAACTGGTCTGGTCTCAAGAGGAGTTTTGTTTTGTAACTGCAAGAAAAACAGCATGAAGACCATTCAAACGAAACTGCAAAATACTTCACAGAACAGCTGAAGTGGCAAGGAGTAAACAAGCAGAACATCTTTGAAGGGGGCAAAATTAGCTGGAGGTGATAATATGGCAGAAGTGAAAACCAAATTGAGTTGTAAAGCTTGTGTTTACAATGATATCCCAGGATATGGGAACATGGTCTTTGGAACTGGGCTATGGGGGTCCCCAACTTACAAATGGCTGACTTAGAAACACTCGTGCCTCCAAGTGAGATCCCATACAATTATTAATTTCAAAGATCCAACATACGAATGTTTCCTCATACTTGCAAGTGGCTATTTTATATTGTCCTGCATTGTCTTCTGACTTGTGTACAGATCAATTTGTGAATAACTCTAGAATCAAACTCATTCGAAATGTGGGAGCTGCTTGCAATTATGCTTCTCTTCAGCAAGTCTGTCTCAAGATAGCAGTGGTCTTAAGTAATCTGGAGAAAATGGCTTGAATAATGTACACTAGAAGAAATGGTTATTAACAGCGGCCAGAAATAAAAAAGGGTCTATTCCTACAGAGTTAATTAATTCGTCACAGCTAACTGAAACATCAAGCAATTGCTCTTGAACCATTTCCAAATCAAATGCAATAATTTTTAGTTTTGCATTTGACAAGTCCAAATTGAAAATGTTAATAACTAATTCAGTATTTTAAAGGGCAGGCGGGATGCAGAACTAGAGGGCATAAGTTTAAGGTGAGAGGGGAAAGACATAAAAGAGACCTAAGGGACAACTTTTCACATAGAGTGGTACATATATGGAATGAGCTGCCAGGGGAAGTGGTGGAGGCTGGTACAATTGCAACATTTAAGAGGCATTTGGATGGGTATATGAATAGGAAGAGTTTGGAGGGATATAGGCCAGGTGCTAGCAGGTGGGACTAGATTGGGTTGGGATATCTAGCTGGCATGGATGAGTTGAACTGAAGGGTCTGTTTCCGTTCTGTACTTCTCTATGACTCTCGGTTCTGCAGCAACAGCAATTTCAAAGGAAATTCATTTGAATAATCTACAGGTTGCTTTAATGTAGGTATAAGAAGAAATAATATTAAGTAAATTCAGGTGTATTGACAAAATAGTCCTTAAATATAAATAAGTAATCCAAACACTGCATGAGAAATTGGAAGATGTGGACTTGATTGGATTTCCAGAATCTAAATGGGGATTTACCAAGGAAGAAGGTTAATAGTTTAATGTGGGCTAGAAGCTATCAACTGTATCGAACACTATTAAATTACTTTGGAGAAAGCTTTGAAAGGAGATAAGAAGTGGAATTTATTGCCTTTATGGTTATGAAAGAATTAGGTAGCCTTGATGTTAAAAGTTGCCTAGCAATCCATTCTGTAATCTATAAAACACTAAACAAACTTCAGTAGTTACTAAGAAATACGTTCCGGGAGCTGGGAGGATCCTTTTCTCAGTAGAAGTTTCCAGGAATCTGAGAAAAGTTGAGCATCAGTATTTCTGACTATCTGGTAAAACCTCAAAAGCGGTGGCTCAAACGTTAGCGTCGATGTGATAAGGTTTGGGGTCCATGCCCTACAACAAAAGTTAACATTCCAATGAGAGAGCACTGTACCCAACAGGATCACTTTCTGAAGACTCTGATCCAGATTGATTGTACTCAGAACATATGCTTCTGTACCAGCTGTCAACGATTCAATATCATTGACAGGAAACCTCCAATGTCATGAGAAGTCACAATATTTCATCCTATTTCCAGATCCCTGGTCCACAGCAGGATTTGTCATCTTTCTGCATTGTGAGAGCGTCTCTGTGTTTGGAGTTCACAGGACATTATTCTAAGTTTGGATTGCAGCTTTGACCTTAACCAGTTTTTGCCACTAGTTTTAAGAAGTAGTATTAAAATAACCTGTTTAGATTAGATTAGATTACCTACAGTGTGGAAACAAGTCTACACCGACCCTCTGAAGAGCAACCCACCCTGACCCATTCCCCTCTGACTAATGTAGTTAGTTACTACATTACCCATTTTAGGACAATTAGAAATTGCCTAACACTACAGGCAATTTAGCATGGCCAATTGACCTAACCTGCACATCTTTGGACTGTGGGAGGAAACCGCAGCACCCGGAGGAAACCCACGCAGACTCAGGGAGAATGTGCAAACTCCACACAGTTACCCGAGGCGGGAATTGAACCTGGGTCCCTGGCGCTGTGAGGCAGCCGTGCTAACCACTGAGCCACCATGCCGCCCTCTTATTACAGTTCATTGAAATAGGTAGGAGGAAGTTTATTTTATTCTGGATAATAGCACAAAAAAACAGAACAGGCCCTATTGATGATTGAATTGACATTCGTAAACTAACAGACGGGGGTCATGGAGCTTGGTTGTCAACATATTCCTCCCATCACACCTTGCTGAGAATAGAGTTTGCATCCTGGCAAATTGACGTTTTTCATTTTCTTAATATCCAACAGAGTTACTGCAAGAAAGTTTTGCCGAGGTACTACTCCCATTAATAAAATCTTCCTTTTAAAAGGGTTATAAAAGCACAGAAATAAGGTTTGCCAGGGAAAATAACTTGGATAATTAAAGAGTCAAAACTTTGTTCCTCTACACTTTTAACCTTCTGGAGGGAAATACAGTCCCCATTTTCATGCTCATAAACAGTAACCAAGCTATCTGAAGGGGCTTTGAAGGCGTTTCCAATCCAGAGATCACGTGACACTCATCTACACAGTACCAGCACTGCACGTTTTAGAGATTGCCTCCTCTCCTCCCAGGACAGAAAGAACCAAATCCATTTCACAGTAGATTTTACATCAGCTAAGTCATTCCCTCTAATTTGCAAAACACAAAACAAAAAAACAATTTACAATGTGCAATCAAGAACATGATGCCCGTCAAAGTACTCTTCTCTCTCAGAACACAGATTAACCATAGCAATTAAATTTTCCCTAAAACATGAACTTCAATGAATGATTTGCTGCAACTTACAAAAAACAAAAGCATATGTTCCAGACTTGAGCAAATTGTGAGGTGTCCTCCTGCCTCTTGTTAATGAAGCAAAGGCTGGTAAACATAGCAGCATCAGACGATGCAGGGGCTAGCTGCCAAACTATGGGGATATATGTAAATTAATGGGATGGGGGAATAAAGCTAACTTTGACTGCGTAGAGACTTCTGGTCAACAGGAATATTTGAAGAGTTGATCAACGGGGGTCATTAAATGGGAAAAAGGTGAGGACTGCAGATGCTAGAGATCAGAATGGAAAAGAGGGGTGCTAGAAAAGCCAGTCAGGAAGCATCCAAGGAGCAGGAGACTCGATGTCTCGGGTAGAAGATCTTCATCAGGAATGTGGGGGCTCAGCCATTCCTCATTTCACAAGCTTTTCATTTTGGAGATCATTCTTCATAGAATCGCCTACATGTGGAAACAGGCCCTTTGGCCCAAAAAGTCCACACTGACCCTATGAAGGGTATCCCACTTAAACCCAATACCCTACATTTACCCCCGATTAATGCACTGAACCTACACATCCTGGAACACAATGGGGAATGGAGCATGGCCAATCAACATAACCTGAACATCTTTGGATTGTGGGAGGAAACTGGTGCACCCGGAGGAAACCCACACAGACACAGGGAGAATGTCTGTGTGGAGTCTGCACAGTCATCGGAGGCTGGATTCAAACCTGGGTCCTTGGTGCTGTGAAGCAGCAGTGCTAACTGTGTCACCTCATTCTTGTGAGCCTCCTCTGGACTCCTGCCAACACCAGTGCATCCTTTAGATATGGAGCCCAAAATTACTCATAATACTCCCAATACAGTCTGACCTGAGCCTTATACAGCCTCAGCAATACATCACTGATCTCGTATTCTAGACCTCTTGGAATGAACGCTAACACTGCATTTGTCTTTCTAACTGCACCTGCATGTTAACTTTAATATGTCTTCATGTGGTGAAGGAGCAGCGCTCCAAAAGCTTTCGATATCAAATAAACCTATAGGACGTTGTCATGTGACTTCTGACTTTATCCATCCCAGTCCAACACCAGCAACTCCGCGTCATAACTTTAAAGAGAATCACTGAGTATTAAAATGCTCAAGATACACAAATGGTTCTGCATTTTTATTCCAGAAATACAAGGACATAAACAGTTTTTTCACCAACACATTTCCTTTTTATTAAAAAAAAACCCACCATTTTCTTCAGCTGTCTGTAACAGCTTTGCATACTTTGCCAATCACCGGGCTGGGCCCACGATTGAAACAGAAATCTACACAACTAAATTAAATAACCACGTAATCAAAATTGTAACTTACCGAATGTAGGTAGGTATCATCTATGGCATACTTGTCTCCTGGGAATGGTGGTTCTGTAGTGACTGGTGCACGGGTTCCATTTGTAGCATTTTGAAGCAAACTTTCAATTCTTACACTTTTTGTATCAACACCCCAAAAGTTCACAGCAATTATTATTTTGGACTTTTCAGAAGTAATATTACTCCTCACGTTAGTGGATTTGGAATTTATGTGCCTTAATTTACTGAGAAAGAGAAAAAAAAAGACATCCATTCAGCTAATTAAAAGGCAAGAGCACGGAATAAGCCACACAATAAAATCTATTGCCCTCCCCCACCCCACCCACAGGCCACACACTATTCTAATAATAGGCCTTCCCCCTTTTAAAAAGGGACTACCATCAGTTCTTCTATATTGCGATGATTGCGTTCTTGTGCAACCCCGTGTTACAGCATTTAAACTGTCGAGCATTGTAATCACGTTACAGCCAACACACGTTTTAAAAGTTCGCGCTTTAGAAACATCCCCAATTCATCAAGTGTGTTACAGTGAATTCACGCTGACGATATACATGTTATAACAGAACAACCTGTAATTGAAAAAAAAAAGCGTAAGTTCCAAAATCAAAAGTTTTTCAGAAGTTTTGTTTGCTCAACAATTTTTGTCACAAATTGTAAATAAATACAAATGGCATTGGGCAGATACCCCAGCCCCCTGACCGTGTCTCACACATCCTCAATCTCAGATTTAGGTTGCATTTTGCAGCTCTTATTTCCTCATGAATCCATATCCATTTCTCCAGCAAAGAGAGAATCAAGTCATCACCCCATGATATTCCACAGCATTATCATCGCTGAATCCTTCACTAAAGGATTTCTTGGAGAGAGTTACCATTGACCAGAATCTGAATTGGACTCGCCATGGTTACAAAAGCAGGTCAGAGGCTGGCAATCTTGCAGTGGGAAATTCACCTCTGGTCTCCCCAAAGCCACTATCTGCAAAGGCACAAGTCAGGAGTGTGATGGAATAGTCCCTACTTGGCTGGAAGGGAGCAGCGGTGCTGAAAAAGCCCAGCAGTTCAGACAGCATCCAAGGATGCTGTCTGAACTGCTGTGCTTTTCCAGCACCACTCTAATCCAGAATCTGGTTTCCAGCATCTGCAGTCATTGTTTTTACCTGGAAGGGAGCAGCTCCAACTCTCGAAGAGCCGGATACAATCCAGGACAAAGCAACCTGCTTGACTGGCACCACATCTGCCAGCTGGAAAAGCACAGCCAGTCAGGCAGCATCTGAGGAACAGGCGAATCAACATTTCAGGCATAAGCCTGGCCTCATTCCTGATGAATGGCTTACGCCTGAAACATCGATTGTCCTGTTCCTCGGATGCTGCCTGACCTGCTGTGCTTTTCTAGCACTACTCTCTCAACTAGTAAATAGGTTATTTCAGATATAGCACTGGGTACACAGCGAGAGTGCACAAGAGAGAGGCGGGGGGGGGGTTACCATTGTGCCTTTACACCAAGCCCTTTATCACCTTTCTGTATTTTGACTCATGGTTGTTTGATATCCATCCCACCACAGTGGTGTCATCAACAAACTTGTGGATGGCGTTGTTTCAATTTTGGCTACACAGTCACTGGTGTACAGTGGGTACAATAGAGGAAACCATTCCACAAGTGGTTAGGAGCCAAAGAAAGCAGTGAAATTAAGGAATTTAGTTTAGATAGAGATCATGCTGGAGTAATTGATGACATGAAAAGTTGGCAAATCAATACATAACAGCAGACGGCTACAGATAAAATAGATAAATTGGTCTTAGAGCGCAGGTCTAGCGCAAGCAATTTGGAAATCACGTTATATTCTAGTCTCTGTCATGAAGGGTCAATAAGGTAGTCTTTCCCAAACTGTACAGACCCTTGCTGTAACCACACCTGGAATACTGTATCCGTTGTTAGCCTCCTTAACAAAAGAAAATATCCTTACCTTCAAAGAACTGATACAAATCGGAGAATTGTCTAAAGGATTGATGTCTCAGTCATCCAGAATACAAGAAAACTTAACAGAATATATCTTTTTCTAAGATATGATGCCATGTCATTTTTTTTGGTAGGTGTGCTATCTTAACCCATCAATCTCACACCTTTTAGATTTGATACATTTGTCCCATAACATGCAGGCTGTCTGAAAGCAGCCATGATAGAAACCAAATATCCTGTCAGATACTGTGAACCTTATCAATTGCTCTCAATTAATGAGTCTATAGTATTGTTTTATTAATCCTCATATTTGCTTATGTTGAAGATAAATTTAATATTACCACATGAACCTTTTCAAACATCTGATTACACTGGTATACCTAGACAGTTTGAGAGTTAGGAGTTTCTCAGGAGGTAGGAATTTTTTTTGTTAAGACTTGGTACAACCATAAAGTTGGCATCACGATTAACTACCTGCTCCAGAACGGCCTGATTTAATTTCCACTGAACTTAATGATAGTGAAATTTCGCCACTTTCTGCGAGAGGTAGAGAATCTTTAAAGAACGCAGAGGTTTACAAAGAGTGGATGAGGGATGTGGATCTTGGTGGGAGCACTGAGAGCTGGGGAGAGGGATTTTGGAGATGGACAAAGGTCTTTTTAAAAAAAGGTGTTCAAAATCCAGGAGGAATATCAGTCTTCCAGTGGCAGACTGGTGGGCTATTAAAAAGGCACAGATTTTAAAATAGTTATTTAAAGAAACAGAGATATAAAAAGAGACCTATGGGGCAACTTTTTCCACACAGAGTGGTGCATGTATGGAATGAACTGCCAGAGGAAGTCGTGGAGGTTGGTAAAATTACAATATTTAAAAGGCACCTGAATAGGTAAATGAATAGGAAGGGTTTGGAGGGATTTGGGTCGGCTGCTGGCAGGTGGGACTAGATTAAGTTGGGATATCTGGTCGGCAGGGACAGGTAGGACTAAAGGGTCTGCTTCCATACTGTACATCTCTAGGACTCCACGACAGCTCATTAGTCTCTTATTCTGCCTTATTCTTCAAAGTTCCTTTTCAATCTCCTGCAAATGCAACAGCACACTTCTTTCCAATTATTCTCACTCTTCCCCCACCACTGCAGCCCTTCCACCCCCAACATTGACATTTTGGACACAGCACACAAAGCATTGCATCATCCTCCTTCCTTGCAGGAGGACATTTCCCACAAATTGAAGATTGTCAGAGGAGGAGCAACTCTCCCGCACTCTCCAACCACACTGGAAGAAACCCTGGGCGAGTTTCATTACTCTATCAGTTTCTCTTTCCCCGAAAACAACTGAACCGGGACCAGGGCAACCAATGCCGTGGCAAAATGTAACAAAACGGTACTGAATTGTGAGAAGAAACAGATTACCATTAATAGATTCCATTCATTGCCATGGATACAATGGAGTCATGGAGATCTACAGCACAGGGAAAGACCCTTTGGCCCATTCAGTGTGTGCCAGTTAAAACAAGAGCATTTAATTTGCTAATCCCATTTGGCCCATAGTTTTATTTTGGCATTGCAAGTGAACACCTAAATACTTCAAGTGCTATTGTAGATCTCGACCCCCTAAGAGGGGTCTCTCGATTCCACGATCAGTCAAATAATCAACAGGAATGCGGTCTGCTTCAGCAAGTTTCAACAATTTATTATGGGCTGGGCATAGGTTATCCAGCAACACAGAGGTTAAACTCCCCTGTGTATTCTGGAAAAGCTGTGCGCAATCTTAAAAACACAGACAACTTTTTATAGGTCTCTTAAAGATAACAGCTTTAATTGCAAAATGAATCCAATAAAATGAAATGTGATAAATAAACATAAAATTAAGCCAATGATATTTCCTAGGAACTAACTTGTTTTCGCGTCTTTATCTCTTGCCACCTGGTTTCCAAGGCCAATTTGAATACTTTAATAATGTCCTATCTTGCTTAGTTAATTCATACGATGAACAGGGCATTGTTTGCTCATCTTTCAATTAGTTCAGGAATGCAGTTTTCAGCAGAGTTAGATGGCATTGCTCCTAGAAGCCATTTTGTTATGTTATTTCATGTTACTTGCCTTAAGAAGCCATTTTGTAGCTAGTAAAAGCATGCATTAAAATGGTTGCTCCTGACAACAGCCGAAATTCAGATTTTAGATCCTTACTCACTATGATGGTTCCTGCCTTTACCACCCTTGCAGGAGGTAACATTTCAAATTCCCACCACCCTCAGGATGAAAGGATTTTTCCCTTTACCTCAAATCTATGCCTTCTCCTCATTGATCCCTCATCAAGGGAAGAGTTTCTTCCTGTCAACAAACCTCAATTTTAGGTATCTCAATCATGGCCTCCCCAAGTCTCCTCTGCTTCAAGGAAAACAATGTCCGGTCATTCATTATGAAGAAACAATGAAGACTTACACTAAAAAAAAACATATCAAGTGACCTTCAACTTATTGAACCAGCACAGATTTTAACTCATTAATTCTTCTTCTTTCCAAAGCCGCATTCGAAGGAACCAACTGGTAGATATGCGATCTTTACATCAAATTCATTATTTTTATTCATGCAGAAGCTGCTCCACCAGTTTCAAAGATAATCAGTATCTTGCCTGAGACTACTAATCCATTAACACATGATACATCACCCCTAACAAGCGCCCACATGTACAGCATCATGATGTGCAAATGCAGATGACTCCAAGTTCCACAGAACACAAAATATTTTGGTCATTTTGAACTTTCTGAAAAAGAAACAGTGTACTTAGCAGCCAGAGGAAGTGGTGGAGGCTGGTATAATTACAGCAACTAAAAGGCATCTGGATGGGGATATGAATAGGAAGAGTTTAAAGGGATATGGGCCAAGTGCTGACAAATGAGACGAGATTAGGTTAGGATATCTGGTTGGCACGGACAAGTTGCACCAAAGGATCTGTTTCCGTGCTGTACATCTTTATGACTATTGAAATGCAAAGGGACAACAATGTTTAATTATTTTTGAAACGCAATCCAAACATCTAGTGATCATTTGGAAGATTCAAACAATGAAGTCACTGTGCAACTATTACAATCTGACCAACAAAAAAAAAACGAGCAACGTTTTCATCTGCCAAAATTTGACAGTAATCTAAAACCGTCTTCCTACCGCACCTTGGAAAATTGCTTTATGAGTGAGAGGACATGTTTCCATTTGAATCATGGGAAGGATAAGCTTTAGAGTCAGCTCAACACTGCACGACCACTGGTAAACCAAGACCTCAAAACATTGTGAATGTTTACAGAGCAGACATTCTTCCTCTGTCTCTACTGGCATTACAATGAGCAAAAGATCACCAGAATAATGATCGTCTCTAGAGTTGGGGAAGATGCCCCAGGACTGGAGAATTACTGACATTATGTATTTGCTCATAAAAGACTGTAAAGATAAGGCAAGCAACACCAGACCAGTTAGTTTAAGTTCAGAGACTGGGACGTTGTGAGAAAAAATACAATTCGGAACATAATTAATAGTCTCATGGACTACTGCGGATTCATTAGAGTCCTGGAGACTGTGCAGTCCCTAAACGGAAAATGAGATGTTGTTCTTTCAGTTTGCACTGAGACTCGCTGTAGCACTGAGAATTCTTTTCTGCAGATAGCCATCAAGGCTGAATCTTTAAGAATATTCAAGGTTGGGATAGACAGATTTTTAGTGAGAAATTGGGGGGGGGGGGGGAGGAAAGAAAAAAAAGAGGAAAGTGGAGTGGAGGATTATCAGATCAGCCAGGATCTCATAAAATGGAGAAGACTTGATGGGCTGAATGGCTGACATTTACTCCCATGCTTGATGATGTTGGGTTGTCGCAGAGTTTACAGGATATCTCGGTTGCTGGAGCAACCTCCTGTGTTGATGTAGACAGTTCAGAATGAACATAAACAGGAATCTATCAACAGGCTGGTTAGGAGCTGCAGGTACCAAAATCTTTCAGTGCTAGAAACAATTTGCAATGCTTTTTTTTAAAAAGATTAGATTCCCCAGAGTGTGGAAACAGGCCCTTCAGCCCAACAAGTCCACACCGACCCTCCAAAGAGTAACCTACCCAGACCCATTTTTATCTGACTAATGCGCCTAACATGATGGGACAAGTTCCTGCACAAGTTTGGATTGTGGGAGGAAACCTGGAGGGAACCCACACAGACACAGGGACAATGTGCAAACTCCACCCAGCCAGGCAGTCACCCGAGGGTGGAATCGAACCTGGGTCTCTGGCACTGTGAGGCAGCAGTGTTAACCATTGAGCCCACATGCCACCCTAAGAATACAGGGAGAAAGTGAGGACTGCAGATACTGGATAGATCAGAGTCGTCCAGTGTGGTGCTCCTGATGAAGGGCTTATGCCTGAACCGTCGATTCTCTTGTTCCTGGAATGCTGCTCTGCTTTTCCAGCACCACACTCTCAACTCCAAAAGGTATATCCGCAGCAGGGGGTACAGCTCTATATTTGGAAACATTTCATCATTTCCCTGTTCCAATGGAAAACTTGCAAAATGTCTATAACTCAGACAGAGATTTCAGATTGAGCAGTGGACAAAGTAACGCGGCATCTCTCCCTACACAGAAACTTTTCGGACTTATCCTCTGAACGGGAACATACCGTTTCCTGGTTCTTGCGAAAAATAAATTACATTTAAACATAAAATCAAGTCGAACAAAGGAAAAACGGAACAGATGGAACACAAATGGGGAGAAATGTTAACAGTAACTTTTTTTTTGATGTGGGGTTGAAGAGGAGGAGATACATTTATCCGCAAACTACAATAAAAAGAAACATTCGCAGGTCGATGATTGGAAATAACGAATAACAATCCGATTGTTGAGCGGGTGAACGGATTGAAATAACCGAACAGAACAGGGACCGGGGACTATTAGGAAGTTGATTTAGTTTCACGTTAGGAACAGCGAGGGAACAGACTGGATAAAAAGGAATATTGCACAGTGCAGGTCAGTAACAGCCACAGAGAGAGAGAGGGAGAGGGTGACAGACAGACAAGAAGTTGTACCTGATCGATGATCCACTCAGAAAGAGAAAGTACACCAGAACGGTCATTAGCGAACCGAAAACCAGAATAAAATATTTTTGGACAGACGTTGACATCTTCATTTCAAACTCATCGATCAACTTTAGAGAGAGAGAAAAAAAACATGTGAAATTGGAGAAACCAAAACACCATTTTGCAACTCACACCACACCTTTTCCCTCCCCCGAACTCGTTGTTAAATCGGAGAGTTCCAGTTCACACGTTAATCTCCACATCTCCTTCATATCCTTACCTTTGAGCTCAGGGATCAAGTGTCACTGTGAGGACCTGGTGCACGGAAACCGTTTGTAAACGAGAAAGGAAAATGCTATGTCTATATAAGAGAGAGGGAAAGTTTCCTAGTCAGTCATGTGATAGAAAGGTGCTATCAATTGCTACACTATTGATTACTCCAAAGACCCAAATAACCTAACAATCCAGGTTCAAATCCTGCCATGACAGAGTTAACAATCTGATCATCCCTGAAAAAAAAATTGTTCGTTGTGAATTGTCAAAAAAACCCCACTAATGTCCTTCAGGGAAGGAAATCTGCTGTCTTCAACTGGTCTGGCCAATATGTGACTCCAGAAACACAGCAAGGTCTCAACAAAAAAATTAAATCTACCTGGCATTGACCGAAACACTGGAAATTCCAACCCTGTAATGTTCTCCTCATTAACATCTGGGGGCTAGTGCCAACCTCGAAAGATTTGTCTCACAGACCAGTCAAGCAACAGCCTGACATGGTTATACTGGCAGAATCATACCTTACAATGTCCCAAACACTACCATTACCAGATAGACAGCAAAAGGTGGCAGCACTAAGGCATACAGTCAGGAGGGGGGTTCCTCTGGGAGTCCTCAACATTTAACCTGAAGCCATGAGACTTCATGGGGTCCGGAGTCAATGTGGACAAGGAAACCTCCTGCTGTTCACCACCTACCATCCTCCCTCAGCTGATGAATTAGAACTCCATGTTCAGCAACACTTGCAGAAAGCATGGAGGGTGGAGAGGGTGCTAAATGTACTCTGGGTGGGGGATTTTAACATCCACCAGCAAGAGTGGCTCAGCAGCAGCATTCCTGATTGAGTTGGTCAGGTTCTAAAAGGACACAGCTGCTTGACTAGAGGGACCCAACAAGAGGGAAAAACATACCAGACCAATCTGCTGGCTGCAGATGCATCTGTCCATGACAATATCAGTAAGAATAAACAGTGCACAGTCCTCATGGAGACAAAGTACTGCCTTCACATTGAGAGTACCCTCCATGTGTTGTGTGGCACTATTGCCATGCTAAATGGGACAGTCTTCGAACAAGATCTACCAACTCAAGACTGGGCATCCATGAGGCGCTTGGGCCATCAACAGCAGCAAGATTTTACTCCAACACAATCTGTAACCTCAAAACCCAGCATATCCCCCACTCAACCATTAAATCAAGCCAGGGGATCAGCCCTGGTTCAATGGAGAATGCAGGAGGATATACCAGGAGCAGCAACTGAAGATAATGTGTCAACCTGGTGAAGCTACCCAACAGGACTACCTGTGTGCCAAATAGCATAAGCAGCCAATCATAGAGTTAAATAAGGTAAAAACAATGACTGCAGATGCTGGAAACCAGATTCTGGATTAGTGGCGCTGGAAGAGCACAGCAGTTCCGGCAGCATCCAAGGAGCTTCGAAATCAATAATCCTATAACCAACAGATCAGATTTAAGCTCTGCAATCCAGCCATATCCAGTTGTGAATTGAGGTGGACGATTAAACAACTCACTGGAGGAAGCAGCTCCACAAATATCCCATCCTCAAATGATGTAAGAGCCCAACACATCAGTGCAAAAGATAAAGATTAGATTCGATTCCCTACAGTGTGGAAACAGGCCATTTGGCCCAACAAGTCCACACTGACCATCCGAAGGGTAACCACCCAGACTCATTCCCCTACATTCATGCCTGACACTATGGGCAATTTATCATGGCCAACTCACCTGACCTGCACATCTTTGGGCTGTGGAAGGAAACCTGAGTACCCGGAGGATACCCTCGCAGACACGGGGAGAATGTGCAAACTCCACACAGAAGTCACCCAAGGCTGGAATTGAACCCGGGTCCCTGGCACTGTGAGGCAGCAGTACTAACCACTGAGCCACCATGCCGCCCATTGAAGCATTCACAACAATCTTCATCAGCGTGCTGACTAGATGATTCATCTTGGCCTCCCCCAGCAGTCCCCAGCATCCCAATACCAGCCTTTAACTAAATTTGATTCACTCCTCAGGAAATGAAGAAACATTTGGAAGCACTGGATACTGCAAAGGCTATGGGCCCTGACAACATCCCAGCATATAGTTCTGAAGACTTGTGCTCCAAAACATCAGAATTGGAGGTGTTTGTTGATGATTTTACAATGTTCTGCACTATTTACAACTCCTCAGATACAGACACTGTCCAATGCAACAAGATCTGCACAATATTCAGACCTGGGTTGATAAGTGACAAGTAACATTCATGCCACACAAATGCCAAGCAATGACTATCTCTGATAAGAGACAGACAAGCTAACACCGCTTCCTGACACTCAACGGCATTACCATCACTGGATCCCCATTATCAACATCCTGGGGATTACCATTGACCAAAAACTCAAACAGCACATAAATACAGTGGTTACAAGGGCAGGTCAGAGGCTAGGAAATTGTTGTGAAAATGTATTGAAATGATGACCAGATAATTTGTGGCTATTTTAAGTTGGAGCAACGTTTGTTTAAAAAGTGGATTGACTGTTCACTCAGTTGGAAGTGGGCGATTTGAGATCCAGCCCCAGGATGCAGAGCAGGGGGGAGATCCTCCTCCTACAGGACCTTTACGACAGCCTTTGTCAGACTGAGGCCCTCAATCTCAGCAAGCCCATAGAGGGTTACCAGTCCCATGACACTACCATCATGCCACCATCTGCCCCACCTCCCTTACTATATCATCCGTAGTTTGAACAGTCAGCCAAATATAAAAACAATTTCTGTTGTTTAGCAAATTTCCAGCAAAGATGAAACAGGTATTTTAAGAGGCATGAGCAGTTATTGAAGCATGAATGAACATGCTCTTTAGAACCCAAAGTTTGAAAGCAGGAAAACATGGATTTGGCCAAACAACAGGAACACTTCCTTAATAAAACATTCTTATAAATTCCAGAAAATTAATCCTAAACAGAACTGCCCAAATGCAGCTAAGAACAGTAATTCAAACAGATTTGCAGTAAATCAAATGTGTACTAAAAAAGATTTGCAGAATGGATCAGAAAGTTTCTTTGGGTGTGAGCTAACTGGAAAGAAGCAACTAAATATTGGGTAAGATTAGGGGTTTTAAAATTAGTTACAGGACCTAAAATTAGTTACAGCATGTTTCACAGGAGACGACACCAGTACCGAACTCCTCAGATCTTAAAATGCCACGTAAGTGGAAACAACGTCTCCCTCATTTTGAAGTGTACTACATTATTGAGCAAGCACAAATAGATAGGACATCACTTCTATTTGATGCTGTGTTCCTTAAATGATTCGCTGCTCAGATACAGTCAGTTCTTCT
Source organism: Chiloscyllium punctatum (assembly GCF_047496795.1). NCBI lineage: Eukaryota > Metazoa > Chordata > Chondrichthyes > Orectolobiformes > Hemiscylliidae > Chiloscyllium > Chiloscyllium punctatum. The sequence continues at coordinate 56,551,177 of NC_092777.1, forward strand.
TTAACATAATGGTTGCATTCTTATGCAAAACCAGAGTTACAGAAAAATCACACTTTAGAAACAGCGATCAAAGTGTCGGCGCTGTAATCACGTTACAGCCAACACACATTTTAAAAGTTTGCACTTTAGAAACAGCATCCCCAATTTGTCAACGGTGTTACAGTAAATTCATATTGATGAAACATGGGTTGTAACAGAATGACCTGTACACTGTTCTGAAAATGTTACATCCTGCAGGGCTGGTCACATAGCCTGTAAAAGCACAGGGAAAGTATTGGATCATGATGGAGAGGCAGGCAGGGTAGTGTGATTGTTAATAAGGTAGGCTGGGGGATGGAGCGGACAGGTGCGAAGGAAGATGGACAGGTGGAACTCAGTTCAAGAGGGTGGTGCCGAGTTGGAAGGTTGGACCTGGGATGAGGAAACTGGTGAAGTCGACGTTGATGCTGTAGAGTTTGAAGGTCGCAAGGTAGAAGAGGAGGCATTCTTCCTTCAGATTTCAGGTGGCTTGGATTTGGCAGTGGTGGTGGTGGTTCAGGACTTGCAGAGGAGTTGAAGTGGTCGGCCAAAGGGCGGTGGGGTAGATAATTGATTAACTGGTCTTTAATGCTACAACCATATAAATGCTGTATGGTTTAGAAAAAGATAATGGTATCTCAGGGAAAGATAATCGTATATCAGATACTTTGACAAAAGCAAATATTTAAGAAAACTCTCAATATCAAATTGGACTGGTGTAAAATTATTTTTATGGAGGTTCCTGTGCATTCGATGTAATCATATTGTTAGTCATCAGAAATAATGAGAAAAAATGGTGACAGAAAATGTAAGTGCTTCTCAAAAATACCTTTCCATGGGAAGAAAAATGATGAAAATTTACAATATGATATCATTAATTGGGAATTTGGATTCTAAAGTGGTGCAAAATGGGATTTCTATTTTCAGGCAAGGTTCAGAAAGTTATTTACAACAGTCCTCTAAAGTAATCGTAGGATTTAAACTAATTAACTCAAATAGCTACCAATGTAATAATTACTGTTGATTATTGAATTTCATGTTTAATAAAACACAGAGAAGGCAGATGTCCAGGTGCTACAATAAGGTTTCGGTTTAGGAGATTAGATTTTTTACCAGGTATGGGGCAGCTATCAGAACCAGAATTCCCAAAACTTTCAGATCTGGAACGATGTCTTTAAATTATTTTTAATAGTTCAAGTAGATAGGGCTTTTTAAGAAGTTTAACTAGGCAAGTCACTGTGTTAGCTGATGTCTGTATATTAGAGACAGACAGTAACAGGAAGATAGCTGGTGAATATCAGCTGTGTGAGAAATTTTGGAATGAATAGAAGAGCGATACTTCATTGGCATGGTGTGTCTGTAAAGGTCATTGTTGGGAAAAATGTTGAATTCTTCATTTATGATAAGATTTTAAAAAAATATTCTTAGATAGAGTCATAGAGATATACAGCTTGGAAGAAAACTCTTTCGGTCCAACTCATCCATGCCAACTAGATATCCTAACCTAATCTAGTCACATGTGCCAGCACTTGGCCCATATCCCTCTAAACCTTTTCTATTAATAAATCCATCCAGATGCCTTTTAAATGGTGTAATTGTACCTGCCTCCACCACTTCCTCTCGTAGCTCATTCTATAGACACCCCACCCTCTGTGAAAAGGTTGCCCCTTAAGTCCCTTTTATGTCTTTCCCCTCTCACCCTAAACCTATGCCCTCTAGTTCTGGACTCCCCTAACTGAAGGAAAGACCTTGTCTATTTATCCTATCCATGTCCCTCATGATTTTATAAAACTCTATAAAAGGTCTCCCCTCAGCTTCCGACACTCCAGGGAAAACAGCCCCAGCCTGTTCAACATCGCCTGTAGCTCAAATCCTCCAAACCTGGCAACATCCTTGTAATTTGTTTCTGAACCCTTTCAAGTTTCACAACATCTTTCCGATAGGAGGGAGATCAGAATTGCACACAATATTCCAACAGTGGCCTAACCAATGTCCTGTACAGCCGCAACATAACCTCCCAACTCCTGTACTCAATGCTCTGACCAATAAAGGAAAGCATACCATACACCACCTTCACTATCCTATCTACCTGTGACTCCACTTTCAAGGAGCTATGAACCTGCACTCCAAGGTCTCTTTGTTCAGCCACACTCCCCAGGTCCTTACCATTAAGTGTATAAGCCCTGCCCTGATTTGCCTTTCCAAAATACAGCACCTCGCATTTATCTAAATTAAATTCCATCTGCCACTCCTCAGCCCACTGGTCCATCTGATCAAGATCCCATTGTAATTGGAGGTAGCCCTCTTCGCTGTCCACGACACCTCCAATTTTGGTGTCATCTGCAAACTTACCAACCATATATCCTATGTTCACATCCAAATCATTTATATCAATGACAAAAAGCAGTAGACCCAGCACCGATCCTTGTGGCGCACGCGGGTCACAAGGCAACCCGCAGCACCACCCTCTGCCTTCTATCTTCACGTTAGTTCTGTATCCAAATAGCTAGTTCTCCCTGTATTTTCCATTTTGTAATACATTTTTTTCTGTTTAAAGTATGTTGACATTAATAAAGTTTACAATAAATCAACCCATGGTAACCAAATTGCAACTTCACGGTCAAACAAGCCAGGCTTCATTCTAATCAGACTCGCCCAATATTAAAAATGATCCGCAATTGTAAGAGGTTTCTCTTGAAAGAATAATGATGATGGTCACATGATTAACTGGAAGTAACTTAATGTGCAATTATTAAAAGGAAACTTATCAAATTGGAGAAACACCCATGCCATCTTGGTACTGTCAATGTATCTTACACTCATGGCAACAGAGTTAGATGAGAATGTTGTGGCTGCAATGTTTGCCCAGGAAATGATAACGATAGCTAGAAGTACAGCAAGGATGAGTGGGTTAACAGCAGGTTTCATCGAAGAGAAACTTCCCCAGCCACATGAACCATACATGTCTCCCATGCCCACTTTTCAATTTTAATTGGGATTCCAAGGAAACTGGCTCTGGACACAAGCATTAGTGCTGCCCGCTTCTGGATCCAACGTCAGGAGCAAAATGCCACAGACAAAATACCAAAGCAGTCACCAAGAAATCCCATTGGGAATTCAAGATGGAAGTCTTTTCCTTACGATTTGGTAAGAATGTGAAACCCACTACCATGGAAAGTGTCAAGTAAATTGGTAATGATGCCTTTAACAGAGAACTAAGCACACATTGAGGGAGATAGAGATGTAGGGTTATAATAATAGATTTAAATGAAAAGAAAAGGCCTGCATGGTGGCTCAGTAATTAGCACGGCTGCCTCACAATACAAGGGACCCAGGTTCAGTTCCAGCCTCGGGTGACTGTCTGTGTGGAGTTTAGACACTCTCTCTATGCCTGTGTGGGTTTCTTCCAGGTGCTCTGGTTTGCTTCCACAGTCCAAACGATGCGCTGGTTAGGGTGGATTGGCCAGGCTGAATTGCCCACAGTGTCCAGGTATGTGCAGGCTAGGTGACTTAACCATGGGAAATACAAAGTTACAGGGATGGGGTGGGTCAGGGTAGCATGCTCTTCAGTGGGTCAGCATGGACCCAATGGGATGAATGGCCTGCTTCCACACTGTAGGGAATCTAAATGATTCTGCGAAAAGATGGGAGGAGGCTCGGCTGTTGTATAAACACCAGCATAAACTGGTTTGGTGAAATGGCATGTCTTGACACTGTATAACCGAAGTCACCTTATGAAGAATTGAATGTTATTACACAGTCAAGTTTCTTACAAGGCCACACAACTTGCAACTGCCAATAGTGAAAGACAACATGTTTCACACTAGGATAAAGACTTAGCTTCATCTTGAAACTTTGTTAATCAGTTAGTTGTGTACCAGAATGAAGCTAACAATTTGAACATCCTGCATCTAAAACAACATTTTTCCAATCCCATTCGAACTTCTGCTACACTCACTAAAGCAAAAGCTATAATTAACTGATTAGGTTAAGGCCACTCAGGATAAATAACAAAAACAATTAAGGAAAGGAGCTGGTATCACTGAAATAGTGATCCAGAAATCTCAAGTTAGTGCTCATGTAATGTTAACAGATTAAATGGAAATCACTCTCTGAACATTAATGTAATGTTAAAAAGAGATAAACTGCACTGACTGAACATTCTGGAAATGGACTGTCTAACCATTTAGACAGTCATTTGCTACTACTCCCCTACTGAATTTAAACTAAATTCAGCCCCCTCCATTCAGAAATATTTTCTAGCCATCCCCTGAAGCTAGGTATGTCACGCCTGCATTGTCTTGGGGAATCACTGAATCAGGAAATTGTTTGCATAATGATTCTCCAGGATTTGGGCATTTACATTATCTCAGAGGATGACCTCATCTTATCATTGTATCTGGTGTAATTAGTCACTGAGAAGCTGGGGGTTTTCTTGAGTGGCATATGACTATGGGGGAGTGGCCAGAGCATCTGTGAGCATTACCAACTGACTTGTATAAAGGGGATGTGTTTCCTTAGTTCAGGGCTTCTTTGACTTGACTTTGCACGCCTGCGAGGAGAGTCAAAAGGGTTACCTAGTTTGTATAGGCTTTAATAAACTTTAACTGTTTGCAGAAGTTAGTGTGTGCGAATTGCATCTCATGTGTGAAACCTCAGGAAAAGAACCTGGTACGCAGGAGACATGGGGTCAATTTCCACACAACAGTTGTGTGGAATTCAATTTCAATGTGGAAGTCTGGAATTCCCAGTTAGCCTCAGTAGTATGATATTTTTGTTAAAAGCCCAACCGGTTCACTCATTTGCCTTAAGGAAAGAAAGCTGCCACTCTTGCCTGGTCTTACCTACACCTGACACAGCCACGTGCTTAACTCTTCAATGTCTTCCATTAGATTAGATTATCTTTAGATTATATTAGATTACTTACAGTGTGGGAACAGGCCCTTCAGCCCAACAAGTCCACACGGACCCGCCGAAACGCAACCCACCCAGACCCATTCCCCAACATTTACCCCTTCACCTAACACTACGGGCAATTTAGCACAGCCAATTCACCTGACCTGCACATTTTTGGACTGTGGAAGGAAACCGGAAGACCCAGAGGAAACCCACACAGACACGGGGAGAATGTGCAAACTCCACACAGTCAGTTACCTCAGGCGGGAATTGAACTCGGGTCTCTGGCGCTGTGAGGCAGCAGTGCTAACCACCGTGCCACCCTTATCTACAAGCCACTCAGTTGTATTGAATGTGCAAACATATTTTTAAACTTCTTTTCATAACAATTTCTGTCTGGTAAGAAATTCACTGCATTCTGTGTTAAGAAGCAGAAACTAATCTTTTGAAAAATCCATATCACAAAGATAAGGTCACAACAGCAGGAAACTTCAACATTAAAATTGCAAATAAACAATCTAGCTGTCCTCGTTAAATTGATTGCACAATTTTATTGATGTAAAAATTGTGATCTAACAAGCTAGATTTAGTGTGCACCAGACAAGAATGATTGCATGTGATAATCGAGATTGTGTTTGGACAGACTTTCCTAACTAAACTTCTGTAGAAACAGACAGAGTGACGCAAGTGCAGAATTGTCTGCTTGGCTGCATTTATCACGATATTTGATCTCCGTGGGGGAGATGCTGGCATTATGATAATATCGCTCACGATCTGGAGAACCTGGTAAATGCTAGGGGGATAAAACACTGAACTGTGGATGCTGGAAGTCTGAAACAAACGATAGAGAATGCTGGAGAAACTCAGCAGGTCGAAGCAGCATCTATGGAGAAAGAGAGCGAATCACTGGATTTCAAGATGCGGCTAAATCCTGATGTGAAGTCGGGAGTCGAAAGTGCTGTGGCCTTGTAAAAAAATTGACTGACTATCTAATTACATTAATAACAGACAGAGCTAATGTTTCAACTGGCTGGGTGAAATGGCATGTATTGTATGTAACGGCATTGTATTGCCTAAATGCATCACCTCATATTTGTCTGGATAGAACTCCATCTGCCACTTTTGCGCCCAAATCTCCAGTCTATCTATATCCTCCTGTATTCTCTGACAGTCCCTTGTGCTTTGTGCTACTCCACCAATCTTCATGTCATCTGCAAAGTCAATGTATATGACATCACCAGCCCTTCCTTCATCTATCAACTTGGTCAATTCCTCGAAGAAATCTATTAAGTTGGTAAGGCTTGATCTCTCCTGCACAAAACCATGTTGACTATCACTGATAAGCCCATTCTTTTCTAAATATAAATAGATCCTATCCCTCAGTATCCTCTCCAGCAACTTTCCCACCATCAACGTCAGGCTCACTGGTCTGTAGTTAGCCGGAATATCCCTACTACCCTACTTGTACAGGGGGACAACATGAACAACCTTCCAGTCCTCCGGCACCTCACCGGTGTTTAAGGATGCCACAAAGATATCTGTCGGGGCCCCAGCTATTTCCTCGCTCGCCTCCCTCAGCAACTTGAGATAGATCCCATTCAGTCCTGTGAATTTGTCCACCTTAATAACCTCTAGCCTACCCAACACATCTTCCCTACTTATGCCAACGTGATCCAGACTAATCAAACTTCTATGGCTAATCTCAAGTATCATGTTCCTCTCCTCAGTGAACACTGATGCAAAGTAATCATTCAGAATCGCATCCATTCTCTCAGGTTCAACACACAGCCTTCCTTTACTATCCTTCAGTTGACCAATCCTTTCTCTAGTTACCCACTTGCTTCATATATAAGAATAAAATGCTTTGGGATTCTTCTTAATTCTGCTTGATAAAGCTATTTCATGACCCCTTTTAGCCCACTTGATTCCTCGTTTAAGACTTGTCCTATTCTTCCGATATTTCTCCAGGGCCTGTTCTGTTCTTAGCTGCCTAGAACTTATGTACGCTTCCATTTTCGCCTTGGCTAGTCGTAAAATTTCTCCAGTCATCTACGGTTCACAAATCTTGCCCTTACCATTTAACCTGAGGACCACCAGACCTCAGGTGAGGGAAAAGGTTGAGAAGGAGAGTCCTTCATAGTAACCTCAAACCAGTGATGGGAATTGTACCCACACGGTTAGCATTACACAGCTCTGTAAACCAACAATCCAGTCAACAGAGCTGAACCGATTCCCAGTTCATAGGCACAGAGGTCAATTATAACACTTAGACTCCCATATTGGCCATCTCAGAAAGGGATTTGAATTGGAGTCTTCCAAATGTGCATTGGCTGGACTTTGAGCAGCTGAATCCAGAGAGTCTTTTCGTGACAAGATGGTCCTTGCAGCCAAGGCATGGATAGTGCATCTAGAGACAGCAACCTCAGCAATCATAAACAGTGCTTGTTTCTTCAAAGCTACAGTCTGACCTGATCAACCACCTACACATCCATTACAATTATATAGCCCAGGCTCAGATGTTGACACTTAGGCAGTTTTAACTTTGTGTTCCTCATGGTGACAGCAAGTTCAAGGCGTACACGGTATTTTTGGCATCCAGCCTCAGCACTGAAGTTGAGATAGAGCCTATGAGGTTTGCATCTCCAACCTAATATCATCTCGCTCCTCAGGACAGCAGCTTGCACCATGCCAGTGCAATGCTTTCAATTGCACACATCAGTACAATCTTTCTGAATGCAAATTATCAAATTTCCAACCTACTCCATTACCCAGTCACCAGACTGGTTTATTCTGAATGTGCCTGAGACGACATCTGCATGGATTAGATCAACTGTCTTTATGTTTAATAATCTCCACGGAGGATGTTCAGCTTTGCAATTTTGAGTTGGGTGCAAAGTTACAACTAAGTCAGCATTTTTTTCCTGTATACATTACAACACGTTTATTGTAAAACTCAGGATCTTAACACTAGGGTTCAAACAGGTGAGGTTAACGCAAATACTTATCGGGTGAAGTAATTTCTTCTGTTAAGACTTTAACATAGCTCTCTTCAAAAGCGCTCATATTTAATGGATGTACAAATTCCACCTTGTTATACTCTCTGCTTTGATCATGTCAACCAAGGAGGCAAAATGGTCAAGGACAGAAGTCATTCAAATATTCATGCATTACAAAAAGGATACTGCTTCCAGCTTTTTAAATTCAACATGTTTTCATTGACATACAATAAGTGACACATCAGCAAAAATGAATCTATTTATGCTCCTCCCTGCTCTTCCCAAGAGACTATGCCACTCACAAATTTCTCTCACCAAATTAAGTGTTATAATTCCAGCATTGCCTTTATCTGCTACATGAATGATTTTTATAAATGTATTCTTATAACATTAAAACTGTAATGAAATAATCTCAGGATTTTATTATGGAACCGTTGCAAAGAAGTGGATAGGACTGTGGTCCCAATCAGCAGCATTGTGCGATGTGTAAATGTCACACTGTTGTACAACTAGCGTCAGGCTCAGAATAGCGTTCTCCAGCACTGATATTTCTGAATACATGTATCTAGTTTCTCTGACAAATAACCAACACCCAACCTGCTTTAACAATATTGCACCATCACCCAGTTTAGTTTTTGTTTAACTCTTTCATAGGATATGGGCAATGTTGGTACAGTCAGTATTTATTGCCCTTGAGTTGAATGGCTTACTGGGCCATTTGAGAAGGCAGTTAAGAATTAACCATGTTGCTGTGGGTCTGCTCGAACACGGTGACCAAAATAGACAAGGACAGCCGGTTTCCTTCCCTAAAGGACATGAGTGAACCAGAGGAGGTTTTGTTTACATGGTCACAATTCAGACCATAGAAACAGGAGTGGGCTATTCAGTCCCTTAAGCCTGCTCCACCACTCATTGAGACCATGGCTGATCTGTGGCCTAATTCCATACAACTGCCATTGGCCCATTTCCCTTAATATTAGACTAGCTTTTAATTCCAGATTTATGAATTGAATTTAAATTCTACCAGCTGCCATGGTGCAACTCAAACCCAAGTCTCCAAAGTATTAGCCATGGATTACATGTCTAATTGCTAAAAATCACACAACACCAGGTTATAGTCCAACAGGTTTTTTTGGAAGCACTAGCTTTCGGAGCATTGCTGCTTCATCAGGTAGCTATGGAGAATAAGATTGCAAGACACAGAATTTATAGCAAAAGTTGGTTAATTATCAAAGTAATGACAATTTTTTAAATTCAAAGTTTTTGCATTGATAAAGTGTTAATATGACAAAAGCTGATTTGTTTTGGCAGTATCAGTCAATAGAACTTACTAATATCCTTTCAACAAGTTAATTTTTGTAACAAATTATATTTGTCCAATCCTCTTGTGACAATACTATGGCTTTAAGAGGTGTATTTGGTCCTGTTTTTTGTTGTGGTTCTGTTCGCCGAGCTGGGAATTTGTCTTGCAAATGTTTCGTCCCCTGTCTAGATGACATCCTCAGTGCTTGGGAGACTCCTGTGAAGCGCTTCTGTGCTGTTTCCTCCAGCATTTATAGTGGCCTGTCTCTGCCGCTTCCGGTTGTCAGTTCCAGCTGTCCGCTGTAGTGGCCGGTATATTGGGTCCAGGTCGATGTGTTTGTTGATAGAGTCTGTGGATGAGTGCCATGCCTCTAGGAATTCCCTGGCTGTTCTCTGTTTGGCTTGCCCTGTAGTGGTAGTGTTGTCCCGGTCAAATTCATGTTGCTTGTCGTGCAACTCGCTTCACAGGATGACAAGCAACATGAATTCGACTGGGGCAACACTACCATTATAGGGCAAGCCAAACAGAGAACAACCAGGGAATTCCTAGAGGCATGGCACTCATCCACAAACTCTATCAACCAACACATTGACCTGGACCCAATATACCGGCCACTACAGCGGACAGCTCGAACTGACAACCAGAAGCGGCAGAGACAGGCCACTATAAATGCCGGAGGAAACAGCACAGAAGCGCTTCACAGGAGGCTCCCAAGCACTGAGGATGTCACCTAGACAGGGGACGAAACGTTTGCAAGACAAATTCCCAGCTCGGCGAACAGAACTACAACAACGAGTACCCGAGCTACAAATCTTCTCCCAAACTTTGTCCTGTTTTTTTTAAATGATGAAGAAAGGTTGAGACAGAGGCTGAGCCCTCTGCTTCAAAGCCCACAAAGCAACAGCTTTATGGAGAGTTTTTCTTGTAGTCTTCACCTGCTCAAGCAGCAGTCCTCCAGAAACCATAACCTGGTATTGTGTAACTTCTGACTTTGTCCAAAACAGTCCAACACTGGTTTCTCCACATCATGGCTACCAACAAAACAATGGAAGCAGTTTGAATGGATGGGGTCATGCTCCCACAGGACCAGGAATTTTTGTTGTAGTTTCTCAGTAGCAGTTGGAGGGGTCTTGAAGCTGGGTTTGGAAGCTACAGTACATCTCTCCCTGCCACACACACACGTTTGCTCTTGATGTTTTTCCTTCTGGACTGAAGATTGCATGCAAGACCATCTATTTTGCTGAATTTGTCTTTACCAAGGGGCCGTTTACGGGATACTACTAAATTCGAACAATTACTGTTTAGAAATTAAATAATTCTATTAAGTCTTCCAATAGAGTAAAGTTGTTCCAATTTCTTTTGTGGTGTTTTAACTACACAGTATATGAATAATGTGTGTTTTGCTTTAAGACTGGTTTGACCAACCGAACTGCATTCTAAGAAAATAAGAAAAGGTTAGGGTCTAGACCATCCTCATAATATATTTTGCCGGGGTTTGGTGTGGTTCCTAGCAAACGCAATACAATGCACCAATCATGAAATCAGAAACAAATCAACCTTGGGTTCATGACAGACAGGTCATGCTTCACAAATCTTTTGGAATTCTATGAAGACATTTCAAACAAGGTGGACAATGGGGAATCAGTGGATGTGGTGTACCGAGACTTCCAAAAGGCTTTTCATAAGGTTCCACATATGAGGCTGCTGCATAAAATCAGGATGCATGGTGTTAGGAGTAGAGTATTAGCTTGGATAGAGGATTAATTGACTGACAGGAAACAAAGAGTGGGGATAAAGGAGTGCAATTCTGGCTGGTGATCAGTGACCAGTGATGTCCCTCAGGGATCGGTGTTGGGACCGTAAGTATTTACAATTTATATAGATGATTTGAAGTTGTGGACCAAGGTACGGTATCAAAATTTGCCAATGATACTAAGATGAGTGGCCGAGTAAAGTGTGCAGAGGACTGTGAAACTTTGCAGAGGAACATAGATACATTGAGCGAGTGGGCAAAGATCTGTCAGATGGAAGACAATGTTAGTAAATGTGAAGTCATACATTTTGGTAGGAGTACAGAAAAATAGATTATGACTTGAATGGTAAAATGTTGCAGCATGCTGGATTTGCAGAGGGACCTGGGTGTCCTTGTGCATGAATCACAGAGGATCAGTCTGAAGGTACAACAAAGTAATTAAGAAGGCAAATGGAATTTTGTCCTTCATTGCTAAAGGGGTTGAGTTTAAAAGCAGGGTGGTTATGTTGCAGCTGTACAGGGTGCTGGTGAGGCCATACCTACAGTACTGTGTGCAATTTTGGTCTCCTTACTTGAGGAAGGACGTACTGGCACTAGGAGGGGTACAGAGGAGGTTCACCAGGTTGATTCCAGAGCAGAGGTATTTGGCTTACGAGGAGAGACTGAGTAATTGGGATTATATTCGTTGGAATTTTAAAGAATATGGGGGGGTCTTATAGAAACATAAAAATGTGAAGGGAATAGATAAAATAGAAATAGATAGGATGTTTCACTAGTAGGTAAGACTAGGACAAGAGGGCGTGGCCTCAAGATTAGAGGAGGCAGGTTTAGAACTGAACTGAGAAGGAACTTCTTCACCCAGAGGGTTGTTAATCTATGGAATTCCTTGTCCAGGGAAGTAGTTAACGCTACATCAGTAATTGCTTTTAAAGCTTAAGGTAGATAATTCCTTTATTTTTCAAAAAAAGTAAGGATTATGGTGAAAATGTGTGTGTTAAATGGAACTATGATCTAATTGAATGGTGGAGGAGGCTCTAAGAGACAGACGGCCTACTCCTGCTCCTAGTTCTTATGTTTTTAAGAAGTTGACTTTGGGACAATCTTTGTGATACATCTGGTTTGGCACCATCACAACAGGTGATCTCCAGCTCCTATGATTTGTTTCAGTGATGTCATCGCCCATCTTAAATTTAATCCCTTCCCTCAAATGGGCACACTTCTCTAAGCTGAGTCTGTCAGGATGTTGATTTGAGTAATTAATCACCGACATTGTGTACACCCAAAGATGAGCTTGGCAGTGTATTTATAATTTGATTTAGGCATCTGTAACAGCTTTTAAACATAGTTTTTCAATAGCTTTCTGGGAGAAGGCATAATATTCTATTTTCTTTAAAGCACCTCCAATACCTAATTTGCTTAATGGAGAACTAAAATGTGAATTTTTAAATTCTGATTAATCCACTTTTTTTTAATATAATTCACTAGTGCTTTCCCTGTTGTACATTCACTTCTGTTCAGACTATCCCCTCAGGTTTAGTATCACTAACATATTAGAATGAGACACTTACTGCTTTTCCTTCGTGTAGAATAGTCACTGCATAAATTCAAATCATTGTATTGCTCTTTGATTGCATAAGGTCCAGTGAATCTTGCTTTTAAAATGTTCCCCAGTGACATATAACAATATTAACACATTAACATCCAGCAACAAAATGCCACATCTTTGGTCTTCTTGTCTCCATCGGCTTTCATTGCCTGTTGAGCACTAGTCAAATGCTTCTTGACCAACTCTCACATTTTGGTTAGTGTTTCTTGGAAATGTGACAAAGATTGGGAGTGTATTCTCAAAGCTTTTGTCTACAAATATTTCAAACTTAACTTAAATGGCTCCTCTTGCCTCATAACCACTTTCAAGGTAATGAATCATGTGGATTTGTTTGAGGCATCTCCCATGGCAAACAATAACAAAAGGAATTCCTTTATTTCATTGGACTCTTACCAATATATTCTGGTCATTGTGTTCCCCAAGGTTGATGCCTTTCCTTCAAATGTTCCTCAAGTGAGACTTTGTGAATGATAAGCACAAGATGGATTTTTTTTTATTCCAAGACTATTATTCTTTTGAATATCAGTGACCTAGAATTTGAACCTTGATCTGACTATTTCTTTGGGTAATACTATTTTGTGAAAAATTGAACTAACTCCCACACTACCATTTCTAACATAGCTTTCCCCAAAAGGCACTAACTCAGGAAAGCTTGACAAAACACCCATAATTGTTCAAAGATACTGAGTCCCTGCAACTGGTTTTACTTAGTGACCCTTGACAATTTGTTAAGGTCCCATTAAAAAGTTCTTCAAAAGCCTCACATTGGAATTCTAGATGTTGGTTTAATTGACAGTTGGGATTCCCTCACTACCTAACACATATGGGATAGAGTCATACAAATATACAGCTCAGAAACAGACCCTTCGGTCTAACTCATCCATGCTGACCAGATATCCTAACCTAATCTAGTCCCATTTGCTAGCACTTGGCCCATATCACTCTAAACCCTTCTATTCATATACTCATCCAGATGCCTTTTAAATGTTGTAAATTGTACCAGCCTCCAGCACTTCCTCTGGCAGCACATTCCATACACATACCAGCCTCTGCGTGAAAACGTTGCCCCTTAGGTCCCTTTTATATCTTTCCCCTCTCACCCTAAATCTATGCCCTCTAGTTCTGGATTCCCTTACCACAGGGAAAAGACCTTGTCTGTTTATCCAATCCATGCCCCTCATGATTTTATAAACCTCTATGGTCTCCCCTAAGCCTCTGGTGCTCCAGTGAAAATAGCCCCAGTCTATCCAACCTCTCCCTATAGCTCAAATCCTTCAACCCTGGCAACATCCTTGTAAATCTTTTCTGAACCCTTTCAAGTTTCACAACATCCTGCCAATAGGAGGGAGACCAGATTTGCATGCAATATTCCAAAAGTGGCCTAATCAATGTCCTGTACAGCCATAACATGATGTCCCAACTCCTAAATTCAATGCTCTGAATGATAAAGGAAAGCATACCAAACACCTTCTTCATTATCCTATCTACCTGTGACTCTACTTTCAAGGAGCTATGAATCTGCACTCCAAGTTCTCTCCCTAGGACCTGACCATTAAATGTATAAGTCCTGTTCTGATTTGCTTTTTCAAAATGCAGCACCTCGCATTTATCCAAAATAGACTCCATCTGTCCACTACATCTCTAATTTTGGTGTCATCTGCAAACTTACTAACTATACCTCCAATGTTCACTTCCAAATCAAAATTTCACCACATCTTTATATAACCCTGGTAAATAAAAATGATTTTGTATTTTGGCTTGTACTTTCCTAGGATCTAGATGACCTTGGAATTTTATGAGCCATGCATTGGATTTTGTTACCATAGTCAGGTGGCACTACCACTGCCCATTCCTCATCAACTGGTCATAGAGTCATACAGCACAGAAACAGACCCTTCGGTCCAACCAGTCCATGCCAAAGATAATCCCAAATTAAACTATTCCCACCTGCCCCCTCCTGGTCCATATCATTTCAAACCTTTCCAATAATGTACTTATCCAAATGGCTTTTAAAAGTTGTAATGGTACCCACAGCCATCACTTCCTTAGGAAGTTCATCCCACCCTTTATTTAAAAATTTTGCCCCTCATTTCTTATAAATCTCTCCCCTCTCACCTTAAAATGTGCTCCTAGTCTTGAGATCCCCCATCTTAGGGAAAAGACACCTATCATTAACTATCTATACCCGTCATTATTTTATAAACTTCTTTAAGGTCATTTCTCAACCTCCTACCTACCAGTGAAAAATGTCCCAGCCTTTTCTTACAACTCAAGCCTTCCAGAGATGGCAAAATCCTGATAAATCACTTCTGAACCTTCCCCAGCTTAATAACATCCTTCCTATAACTGGATACAGAATTCCAGAAGAGGCCTCACCAATATCCTGTACAACCTCATCATGTTGACCTAACTTTTCTATTCAAAGGACTGATATTTGAGCTAGCCTCCATTTCCTCATTGGTATTTTATTTTTAATGCTAAGGTATTCTTCAAATTCAATTTGAGTCAGTTATTTGATACAACTTCCTCACTTCAGGATCCATCTGTTGCCTTTAAAGAAAATGGGCTAGATACATGAAGCTCAGTTTGCTTAGTCTCCTTTTGTCCTTTTCACTAGGTTTTTGAAAATAATACCAGATCACGGAATTAACTCATCACCTCCCTTTTTACAGGCTTCTCTTGTTTAATCTATCGATCTGACACCCAGTCACAAAACAGGGAAAATAAAAATCAAGATGTTCTTCCTGTAGCATCTTAGAGTCATAGAGATGTACAGTATGGAAATTACTTCCACTGGTTGGGCCACCATCTTTGATGATATTTTCAAACTAGCCAGGCCATTCCACAAGATAAAATCAAGTCCTCCCACAGGAATTTGTTGCACTATTCCAATTACAATCTAGTCCTTTCCAAAGTCAGTCGTTATTCCAACTCTGTATTATGGCAATCTCCATGCATACCTTCAATTAACATCTTCAGTTAACTCAGGAATACAAAATTGCAACATTAGCCAGCATTAGTGACTGACAAACTCCAGAATCTCTCATGCCTTTATTGGTTTACTTCCTTGTTTGGAAGCATAAGGAATTACTTTTCCCTTTGAAATAAAGTATTTACAAACTCCAGTTATCTGATTATCAGTCATCAAGGAAGAATGAGCTTGATTGTTCTCTTCCTGGTAGACTTTGATGAAAGATGCTCCACCAACATTACTGCCGCTGATTTAATACCCATTCTCTGGAGGATTCCATAGGCATTTCTACCGCTGTAATTCTTATAGAGACATACAGCACAGAAAGAGACCCTTTGGTCCAACCCACCCACGCCAACCAGGTATCCCTGACTAAACTTGTCCATTTGCCCATGTTTGGACCATTTCACTCTAAATCTTTCCTTATCATATATCTATCCAAATGTCTTTTAAAATGTTATAAATGTGCCTGCATCTACCAAAACCTCTGGCAGTTCATTCCATATATGCACTATCCTTTGTGTAAAAAATATTGCCCTCAGGCTGACTTTAATATGAAGGGCTTTTGCCTGAAACATCGATTTTCCTGCTCCTTGGACCTGCTGTGCTTTTCCAGCACCACACTCTCTAATCTCCAGTATCTGCTGTACTCACTGACTTTAATATATCCAGAGTTATCACAATGTAAGTAAGTATATTTTTTTTTTAAAAACACTTTTATACTCCTGCCAAACTCCTTTATTATTTGGTGTCTTTCTGATTGTTTCCAGAGATTTTCTACTCCGCCAATTTCTTTGTTATTTTCCACTTATCTATTTCTCCACGTGTAGTTGTCTGGGCAATATATCATTAGCGTCTTCCAGAACTGCTGCTTCTCTGATCACCCATAACTGATGCTTATCTCAAGATGAATGTGGAGGAACTGGTGTTGGACTGCTTATGCCTTGGGACAGATTTATTACCTGGAAGGGGCTACACAAACACAGGTTGTATTGTTGGATTTGAAAAAGGGAGGTTGGAAATTTCAAAATCAGGTGCTGTTTAACTAGAAAATAATGTGAGCCAGTGAGTAGAAGAGTGCTATGTGAAGGACTCAGAAAGTAGAGTTCTGAATGGCCTTGCGTTTACCAAGGGTCAAAAGGTGGGGCACCCAGAAGTTTTTTGCAATAGTCAAAGGCCTGACTGAGGACTTCAGCAGCAGATAAGCTGTAGCAGATTAGACATGTTGTTACAGCAACAGAAATAGACTTAAACCCAATAACAATATCAAAGGAACAATTCATCTGTTTCACATGTTTTGAAGGGGTCTGAGCTGATCCAAAACCATATAGACAAGAGGTGCAGGAGTAGGCCATTCTGCCCTTCGAGCCTGCACCACCATTCAATATGATCATGGCTGATCATCCTTAATCAGTATCCTGTTCCTGCTTTATCTCCATAACCCTTGATTCCACTATCCTTGAGAGCTTGAAACAACTCTTTCTAAAATGAATCCAGAGACTGGGCCTCCGCTGCCCTCTGGGGCAGAGCATTCCACACAGCCACCACTCTCTGGGTGAAGAAGTTTCTCCTCATCTCTGTGCTAAATGGTCTACCCTGTATTTTTAAGCTGTGTCCTCTGGTTCAGCACTCACCCATCAGCGGAAACATGTTTCCTGCCTCCAGAGTGTCCAATCCTTTAATAATCTTATACGTCTCAATCAGATCCCCTCGCAGTCTTCAATACTCAAGGGTATACAAGCCCAGTCGCTCCAGTCTTTCAGTGTAAGGTAGTCCTGCCATTCCAGGAATTGGCCTCGTGAACCTACGCTGCACTCCCTCAATAGCCAGAATGTTCTGGAGACCAGAACTGCACACAATACTCCAGATGTGGTTTCACCAGGGCCCTGTACAGCTGCAGAAGAACCTCTTTGCTTCTATACTCAATCCTTCTTGTTATGAAGGCCAGCATGCTATTAGCCTTCTTCACTACCTGCTGTACCTGCATGCTTACCTTCATTGACTGGTGTACAAGAACACCCAGATCTTTTTGTACTACCCCTTTATCTAAATTGATTCCATTTAGGTAGTAATCTGCCTTCCTATTCTTGCCAAAGTGGATAACCATACATTTATCCACATTTAGCTGCATCTGCCATGCATCGGACCACTCACCTAACCTGTCCAGGTCACCCTAACATCCTCCTCACATTTGACCCTGCTACCCAGCTTAGTATCATCAGCAAATTTACTAATACCATCTTCTATATCATTAATATATATTGTAAAAAGCTGCGGTCCCAGCACTGATCCCTGCGGTACCCCACCGGTCACTGCCTGCCATTCCGAAATGGAGCCGTTTATCACTACTCTTTGTTTCCTATCAGCCAACCAACTTTCAGTCCAAGTTAGTACTTTGCCCCCAGTACCATGCGCCCTAACTTTGCTCACTAATCTCCTACGCGGGACTTTATCAAAAGCTTTCTGAAAGTCCAGGTACACTACATCTACTGGATCTCCCTCGTCCATCTTCAGAGTTACATCCTCAAAAGATTCCACAAGATTAGTCAAGCATGATTTCCCCTTCGTAAATTCATGCTGACTCTGACCTAACGTGTTACTACTATCCAGATGTGTCGTAATTTCATCCTTTATAATAGACTCCAGCATCTTTCCCACCACTGAGGTCAGACTAACTGGTCTATAATTTCCTACCTTCTCTCTCCCACCTTTCTTAAAAAGTGGTACAACATTAGCCACCCTCCAATCCGCAGGAACTGATCCCGAATCTATCGAACTCTGGAAAATAATCACCAACGGATCCACAATTTCTCGAGCCACCTCCTTCAGTACCCTGGGATGTAGACCATCAGGCCCCGGGGACTTATCAACCTTCAGAACTAACAGTCTCTCCAACACCAATTCCTGGCAAATATAAATTCCCTTCAGTTCAGGTCCTTCAGCCGCTGTTACCTCTGGGAGATTGCTTGTGTCTTCCCCAGTGAACACAGATCTGAAGTACCAATTCAATTCTTCTGCCATTTCTTTGTTCCCTGTAATATATTCCCCTGTTTCTGTCTTCAAGGGCCCAATTTTAGTCTTAAACATTTTTTTGCCTTTCACATACCTAAAAAAGCTTTTACTATCCTCCTTTATATTTTGGCCAGTTTACCTTCATACCTCATTTTTTCTCTGCGTATTTCCTTCTTAGTAATCCTCTGTTGTTCCTTAAAAGCTTCCCAGTCCTCCGTTTTCCCACTTATCTTTGCTATGTTATACTTTTTCTCTTTTAACTTTATATGTTTCTTAACTTCCCTCATCAGCCACGGCCACCCCTGCCTCCTCATAGGATCTTTCCTCCTTTTTGGAATGAACTGATCCTGCATCTTCTGCATTATACCGAGAAATATCCGCCATTGTTCCTCCACTATCATCCCTGCGAAGATATTGCACCAATGGACTTTGGCCAGCTCCTCCCTCATAGCTCCATAGTTCCCTTTATTCAACAGAAATATTGTCACTTCCGATTGTACCCTCTCCCTCTCAAATTACAGATTGAAGCTTATTGTATTATGGTCACTACTTCCAAAATGCTCCTTCACTTCGAGGTCCCTGATCAATTCTGGTTCATTGCACAATACCAGCTCCAGAATTGCCTTCTCCCTGGTAGGTTGCAACACCAGCTGTTCTAAAAATCCATCTCAGAGGCACTCCACAAAGTCTCTTTCTTGAGGTCCAATACCATCCTGATTCTCCCAGTCGACCTGCATGTTGAAATCCCCCATAACAACTGTAGTAACATCTTTGCGACAGGCCAATTTCAGCTCCTGATTCAACTTACACCCTATATCCATACTACTGTTTGGGGGCCTGTAGATAACTCCCAAGAGGGTCTTATTACCATTAGAATTTCTCAGCTCTATCCACACTGACTCTATATCCCCTGATTCTAGGTCCCCCCGTGCAAGGGACTGAATATCATCCCTTACCAACAGGGCCACCCCACCCCCTCTGCCTGTCAGTCTGTCCTTACGATAGCACGTGTAGCCTTGAATATTCATTTCCCAGGCCCTGTCCACTTGAAGCCAAGTCTCAGTTATCCCCACAATATCATAGCTGCCAATTTTCAAAAGAGCCTCAAGCTCTTCCATCTTATTTGTAATACTTCGTGCATTCATATACTGTATTTTTAATTTGTTACTGTCCTCACCCTTCCCATCAACTCCTATTTTACTCAACCTTACGGCATGATCCCTTTCTGAGTTTTCCGCTTCATTGATACAGTTGTCTTTCTTGACTTCCCTTGTTCTAACTTACCCTTCAATTTCCTTCTTAAACTTCCAGTTTGTCCCTTGTCCCTTGTCCCCTCCCACCCCCCCCCCCAGCTACTTAGTTTAAACGTAGCTGTGTTGCAGTCGCGAACCTGCCTGCCAGAATGCTGGTCCCTAACCTATTAAGGTGCAAACCGTCTCTCTTGTATAATTTATGCTTACCACAAAACATACCCCAGTGATCCAAGAATTTAAATCCTTGCTTCCTGCACCAGTTCCCCAGCCACACATTCAAGTCCATTATCTCCCTATTCTTGGCCTCTCCAGCCCGAGGAATTGGAAGCAAACCGGAGATACCCACTCTGGATATCCTGCTTTTCAGCCTTCTTCCCAGTTCTCCAAAGTCCCACTGTAGTATGTTCCTCCTCTTCTTCCCGACATCATTTGTGCCGACATGTACCACCACCTCTGGCTCTTCACCTTCGTCCTTGAGGATTTCCTGCACTCTGTCTGTGAGGTCTTTAACCCTGGCACCAGGAAGGCAACACACCATCCTTAAAGCCCGCCTGCAGCCACAGGAACCCCATTCGGTTCCTCTCACTGTGGAGTCCCCTATCACCGCGGCTCTGTGCGATGTCAGACTCTTCCGCTCTGGCTCCACGCCAACTTTTGATTGACAGACCTGGCCGCCTTGCGGACTGGCAGTGTCATCTGTCTCTACTGTTTCCAAAAGATTCAACTTGTTCCTGACAGGTACTTCCCCCGGGGTCTCTTGCACCTGTCTCCTCTCTGCCTTCCTCATCGTCTGCTCTCTTCTGGTATGGTCGGTGTAATAACCTCGCTGAAGGTCTTGTCCAGAAAGATCTCGTTCTCTCGGATGAGCCTAAGATGCTCGAGTTCTTTCATCAGTGCTGCAATATGCTCTGTCAGTAGCTGAACATGCACACACTTTCCACACTTATATGAGCCAGACTCACCAGAGTCATTGACCTCCCACATCAAGCACGTAGCACACTGAACCAGCTTGGCAGTCATGTCTTCACCCTCTTCAACTGTGGCGTAATCACAACACTCAACTTCCTTGTCAAAGACTCCTGAGCTAAATTCTCACTCTTCAATCCACAGGAACTTCCTTGGACCCTCTTTTTGGGGCAAGTCTGTGGACTTTTAATTTAGGTTGAGGAGGAGGGAGGGAGGGAGGCCCTACTTTGTAGGACCTGGGGTCTAGAACACACCCACTCAAATAACAATCACTTACCTTCCCGACCAGCTTTGCGCTCCGACTTCGCTTCCACCCTGCACCCACCGTTCTCTGCTGCAATGTTTTAAGAAGGCAGCTGAGACCCCAATGCTTTATTTTAAAAGGTAGATGTGAAGTGAGTATTCCAGATTGACATTAAGCAAAACACAATTTATTTAAACAGAGGGTGGTATGTGTATGGAATGAGCTGCCAGAGGAAGTGGTGGAGGCTGGTACAGTTGCA
The DNA here is from genome assembly GCF_047496795.1 of Chiloscyllium punctatum. Lineage (NCBI taxonomy): Eukaryota > Metazoa > Chordata > Chondrichthyes > Orectolobiformes > Hemiscylliidae > Chiloscyllium > Chiloscyllium punctatum. Next base: position 56,572,454 of record NC_092777.1, read on the forward strand.
ACACTTAAGAGGCATTTGGATGGGTATATGAATAGGAAGGGTTTGGAGGGATATGGCAGTTGGGACTAGATTGGGTTGGGATATCTGGTCGGCATGGATGGGTTGAACCGAAGGGTCTGTTTCCATGCTGTACATCTCTATGACTCTATGACTATAGTTAAAAAGAGGAATTTAGAATAACAACTCTATTTGAAACTTAACAGAATAATAGATAATTATTACTAACAATTACTAATTTCATGGTTCCAATATAGAAACACCCCAAAAACACAGCTCTTGCTGAGAAGGAAAATTCAGATACAGATTCTTACAGGTGGTTCTCCAATCCAGGAGAAAAAAAATCAAGAGAAAATTCGGAGAGAGTAGCAACCAAGAAACAAACATTCACTGAAGCTTCCATCTCTTTTGAGACCCCAATAGTTTTAGCTTTAAGCAGAAGCTAAGAACTTAAAAAAAGCTAAAAAGCCTGGTCAGAGAGCCGACCATACACCCAGGCTGCTTCCATTGTTCCAACTTTTAAAAAAAACCCACAGCTTCACAAGTTTTTTTTAATTAGATTCCCTACAGCGTGGAAACAGGTCCTTTTGCCAAACCAGTCCACACCAACCCTCTGAAGAGTAACCCACCCACACCCATTTATCTGACTAAAGCTTCTAAGACTATGCGAAAGTGAGGACTACAGATGCTGGAAACCAAAGTTTAGATCAGAGTGGTGCTGGAAAAGCACAGCAGGTCAGGTAGCATCCGAGGAGCAGAAAAATCAACGTTTCGGGCAAAAGCCCTTCATCAGGAATGGTCCATTCCTGATGACGGGCTTTTGCCTGAAACGTTGATTTCCCTGCTCCTCGGATGCTGCCTGACCTGCTGTGCTTTTCCAGCACCACTCTCACCTAAGACTATGGGCAATTTAGTATAACCAATTCACCTAGTTGTTTACCTTCTTAGAGAGAGAGACAGCTCACCACCTCTGCCTTACAATTGTTCGCCCAAAACACAAACCCAGGACAAAATAACCTCTTGAAAGCCCCATCATTGTCACCATATGGTGAACCTGACAGTGATTTTCCTGTCTGAAAGCCCTCAACTTTAAAAAAATCCTGAAAGAACTGCGGTTACTATAAATCACAAACAAAACCAGAAGTTCCTGGAGAAGCTTAGCAGGCTCTGAGAAGGGTCACTCGGCCCAAAATTTTAACTCTGATATCTCTCCAAAAGTGCTGCTAGACCTTTTGAGCTTTTCCAGCAATTTATGGTTTTGTTTGGTGATTTACAGTATCTGCAGTTCTTTCAGGATTTTTTAAAATGTTGGTGCTCGGAGGGCTTTCAGACATGAAAATCACTGTCAGGTTATCCACACAGTGACAATGATGTGACTTTCAAGAGGCTATTGTGCCCTGGGTTTGGTTTTGGTACCAAGTAAAAACTGTGGTCTGTACAATTTGGCTTCTATACACTTTCCCTCTCCCTTCACTGGCAAATTCAGTTATAAGAACAAAAGAGATGTACAGAACAGGAACAGCCTCTTCGGCCCTCCAACCCTGTGCCGATCATCATGCCCCAACTAAGCTAAAAAAACACAAACCTTTTGCCCTTATTCGGTCCGTATCCCCCTATCCACTCCCTATTCATGTGAAAATCCAGATGCCTCTTAAATGTCACCTGCTTCCACCACCTCTTCAAACAGTGTGTTCCAGGCTCCTACCATTCTCCACATGAGAAACATCCCTTGTGCATCTCTCAAACTCCCCACCCCCCCCCCCCCCAAATTGTGTGGATCTTTATGAGGTCTCCTCTCAGCCGCTGATTTTCCAATGAAAACAATCCTAGTCATTTTAACTTTTTCTCCTAACCAATGCCCTGGAAACATCCTGGTGAATCTTCTCTGCACTCTCTCCAAAGCTTCCACATAGTGTGGCTACCAAAACGGCACACAATACTCCAAATGCAGCCTAGCAAGGGTTTTATATCCCTTTGCCATGCCTGGCCGATGAAGGCAAGATTGTCATATGCTTTCTTAAAACACCTTGGCCACCTGTGTTGCCACTTATGAAACTGTGAGCCTGCACTCCCAGATTCATTTGTATGTTAATGTTCCTATGAGCTGGCATAATTCACACCTTAAATTTGATCCTCAAAAATGCATCACCTCACAAATATCATATTCAAATATTCCACCCTTGGCTTCATTTGTTAAATAATGAACAAAGCTATGACATTTCTACACATGAGTGGCAGAGAAAAGTAAAAAAAGAGTGAACATGAGTGCAATGCAGTATGTGGGCTGCAAGGTTCCCTGCACACGTTATTAATAAACTAAAACGTCACATAGGAGAGTTTCTCATTTTAATACAAAACTAGGTGAATATGGTTCCAAAAGAACTGGTGCTGATCGAGGAATAGGGCCTTCAGGAAGTACATAACTGGAGTAATACTTGGAGCTTCTAATGAGCTTGCAGCATTGAGCAGAATGCTTTAAGTCAGCTTGACAATGCAATAAGCTAACATATCATATATTGTCAACTGGACAGCTTGTCCGTGATTCCTCGCATCGCCATGATGAAAAGCATTTTTGATCATCCCCACTGGCTTCTTTTGCCATGCTATAGGTAGAGGAAATAGTCCCAGTTTGCTTCAAAGCACAAACTCTGAGCAAACATCAGTTTCAAACTGAAATTCAGAGAAAGGGGTATATGGAAGAGAAGAAACAGTCACTGATTTCAAATGCTAGAATCGTCCAGAGTTTTCTTACAACCTTTCTTGATTGGTAACTGTTTGAAGACAAGTGATCGTTTTAAATTTCCTTTGTCCCAATCCAGTTCTGAAAGTGCTTTGACATTTTCTGTACAAAGCCGTGACAGTGAAACTGCAGCAGGTTAGTATTCAAGGGTTGTTTTTCAGGATAACTCGTTTTCAAGATTAGCACAACAGACAAAACCGTGCTATTTCCTACCAGTTCCAAGTAGAATTGTCTTGTCTTGTCTTTGGTTATTATTCTGGTTATTTACTTGTCCTTTAGTCAGTTTACAACTAAGCTAATGGCTTCGCAGAGTACTTTTTGCAATGCCCTTTTAAATCAAAAGCGATCACACAAACATTCTTAACTATTTTTCTGTCATTAAGTGGTAAATAGTGAAGAAGTTATTTTTTGCCCTTTCCATACAAATGTACTGCTTTTACAAAGTTAGAGTGAAAGTCAGTTCAGCTGTTCGGTTAATGAGCAACTAGCAATTCATGTGCATCTTCAGTAAGTGGATCACCACACCACAGGTGAGAGACTTGGAGGGACCGAAGGTGTACACTGCAGACGGAGATCCTTTGGCCAGCTGTGTATGCACCATATGGAATACAGCGATCAGCCTAATCCACTTTCCAGATCACGGTCTCCAGATCTTTAGGTTCCAGCACTTCAAGGAAAAAGGTAAAGTTGCCATCGTCACGTTAGGCCATGCATTCTTGTGAGAGAGAGAGATAGGTGATATTTTAACCACAAGAACAGGCAAGGGGGAATGGATAAGAGTGAGGGTCCTTTCGGGTAACCCCAGTTGGTGTGGGAATTGAAGCCCACTGTTGCTTCACTCTGCATCACACACCAGCTATTCAGCCAACCAACCCTCTATTTTCAATTATAATGAGGGTATGCACCACTGCCACTCAAAAGGAACACCCCATTACTCTGTCCTAATATTTCTGTATTTTCCCTGGAGCGTCAGAGGCTGAGGAATGACCTTATTGAAGTTTATAAAATCATGAGGAGCATGGATAACTAAAGCTCTTTTCCCCAGGGTAGAGGAGTCCAGAACCAGAGGGCATAGGTTTAAAGTGAGAGGGGAAAGATATAAAAAGGACCTACGGGGCAAATCTTTTTACACTGACGGTGGTGCATGTATTGAATAAGCTTTTTGCAAGGTTTGTAGCTCAGGTTGAGGTTTAGAGTGTAGGTTTCATTACCTGGTTAGGTAACATCATCAGTGGCGACCTCCAAGTGAACCAAAGCTGTTGTCTCCTGCTTTCTATTTATATCTCTCTCTTGGATGGGGTTCCTGGGGTTTGTGGTGATGTCATTTCCTGTTCGTTTTCTGAGGGGTTGATAGATGGCATCTAGATCTATGTGTTTGTTTATGGCGTTGTGGTTGGAGTGACAGGCCTCTAGGAATTCTCTGGCATGTCTTTGCTTAGCCTGTCCCAGGATAGATGTGTTGTTCCAGTCGAGATGGTGTTTTTTTTCATCCGCGTGTAGGGCTACGAGGGAGAGAGGGTCGTGTCTTTTTGTGGCTAGCTGGTGTTCGTGTATCCTGGTGGCTAACTTTCTTCCTGTTTGTCCTACATAGTGTTTGTGGCAGTCCTTGCATGAAAAAAATTACCATTTCGACTGGGACAACACATCTATCCTGGGACAGGCAAAGCAAAGACACTCCAACCACAACGCCATAAACAAACACACAGATCTAGATGCCATCTATCAACCCCTCAGAAAACGAACAGGAAATGACATCACCACAAACCCCAGGAACCCCATCCAGGAGAAAGATATAAATAGAAAGCAGGAGACAACAGCTTCGCTTCTCTTGGAGGTCGCTACTGATGATGTTACCTAGCCAGGTAATGAAACGTCTGGATATCAAACCTACAGCTCAGCGAGCAAACCTACACCCTAAACTGAATAAGCAGCTGGAGGAAGTGGTGGAGGTAGGTACAATTACAAGATTTAGAAGGCATTAGGATGGGTGTATGAATTGGAAGGGGGTTAGAGGGATATGGGCCAAGTGCTGGTAAATGGGACTAGATTGGTTTGGGATATCGGGTCAGCATGGACTGGTCGGACCGAAGGGTCTGTTTCCATGCTGTACAGCTCTATGACTCTATATTATGTCAACATCTTTTAAATTGCACTGTCTTGTTCCCCATTTGATATGTAACTTTGAACATACAAGCAGAGGCAATTGTTTTGAATGTTATAACAACTTGCTGGAATACTCTGGAAATTATACTGAATGTTGTTCTTTGAAAAGTTGAGTCCCACAGCCTCCATTTTCAGAGCCTGTTCTATGAATATTTCTGCATCCTGAGCTCTAGGTCAATGACAAATAAGGGAATTGAGGTGGTCATCAAAAACGAATGACTTAGCAGAGTCACACCATTTCCCTCAGCTATCCAATTGGCTTGGAACATGCTCTCAGTGTAGTTTGCACTCTTCAACAATATTCACTAAGATGGCCAATTTTCACAAGGGGGTCATGAATAGAACTAGGAGCATGATGCCCAATTCCAAAAGTGATAAACTTCACTACAATCTGCTGTTCCTCTGCGCGGACAGAGGAACCTAGCCTTCAGTTGGAGAACGACAGAAAGAAAATTCATTTAGAAGCAAAAACAGAAATTGCTGGAGAAACTTAGAGTTCTGAAGAAGGCTCAAAACATTAACTCTTTGTTCTCTCCACAGAAGCTTCCAGGCTTGCTGAGTTTCTCCAGAAATATCTGATTTTGTTTCAGATTTTCAGCATCTGCAGTTCTTGGTTTTATAAGGGCGGTGGCACAGTGGGTAGCACTGCTGCCTCACAGCACCAGAGACCCAGGTTCAATTCCCACCTCAGGCAATTGTCTGTGTGGAGTTTGTACATTCTCCCCGTGTCTGCGTGGGTTTACTCCGGGTGCTCCGGTTTCCTCCCACAGTCCAAAGAAATGTGCAGGTCAGGTGAATTGGCCGTGCTAAATTGCCTATAGTGTTAGGTGTAGGGGAATGGGTCTGAGTGGGTTGCTCTTCGGAGGGTTGGTGTGGACTTATTGGGCCGAAGGGCCTGTTTCCACACTAAGTAATCTAATCTAATCTAAGAAAAACTCCATGGCAAACTATGTTCTAAGTCAGCAAACATTTCCAAAGTATGGAGCAGCAGACCACTCTAGACCTGCCAGTTTCATTTACTATTCCTGATGGAGTGCCTTCTCTTAACATGACCCTTAAATTATAATCTTGCGGGTATGAACAAATTGTCCAGTCTATCGCTTCACACTTGACAATACATAACATTTAGGAGAAAGTGAGGACTGCAGATGCTGGAGAAGAGCGTGGCGCTGGAAAAGCACAGGTGGTCAGGCAGCATCAGAGGAGCAGGAGAAGTCAACGTTTCAGGTGTAAGCTGAAAATGTGTTGCTGGAAAAGCGCAGCAGGTCAGGCAGCATCCAAGGGCAGGAGAATCGACGTTTCGGGCATCAGCCCTTCAGGTGTAAGCCCTACATCAGAAATGTGGAGGGGGAAGGGGGCTGAGAAGTAAATAGGAGGGTGGGGGTGGGGTGGGGTGGGGGGAAGGTAGCTGGGAAGGCAACAGGTGGTTGCAGGTTGGGGTTGGGGAGGGTGGAGCGGTTAGCCAGGCAGGAAGATGGACAGGGAGGACAGGTCAAAAAGGGTGGTGCTGAGTTGGAGGGTTGGATCTGGGATGAGGTGTGGAGGTGCGGGTGGTGGGAGGGGGGGATTTGGAAACTAGTGAAAAGGATGTTGATGCCGTGTGGCTGGAGGGTCCCAAGGCGAAAGATGAGGCATTCTTCCCAAGAGCATCAGGTGGCTTGGATTTGGTGGTGCAGTCAGCCCAGGATTTGCATGTCCTTGAGAGAGTGGGAAGGGGAGTTAAAGTACACTGTCAAATTATTTACAAATGCTGTAATGTGCTTTGTGTCTAGTTAAGCTACTCTACAGAGAGGTTCTTATATAGAATAGCAAAGTTCCAGACCAAGCTTTTTTGGGCTACAGTACTTTTTTAAATGGAGGTGAAATGTCTTTCCACAAAATCCTCCTAAATATTGGCACTAAAATGCAGATTTCTATTCAAATGAAATCTCTCAATAGAATCAGAATCATCCTCTGAGTTACTTCCTCCTTTCTTCATATACTCTAAGCTTTTCTCTCACCAAGTCATGTTGGACTTCCCTCTTTGAAGATGATCGAGCTTTTTCCCATTTTCCTTACTTTCTTTCCCCTTACTCTCCAATTCAAACTGTCTATTTCTATTTTCTTTTTCTATTTTTCTTTGTTTACGCTTTGTTGACTTTCAACTCCTTTTCCTGGATTCACGGTGGCACAGTGGTTAGCACTGCTACCTCACAGCACCAGGGTCCCATGTTCAATTCCAGCCTCAGGCTGGGGAGTTTGCACATTCTCCCCGTGTCTGTGTGGGTTTCCTCTGGGTGCTCTGGTTTCCTCCCACTCTCCGAAGAGAGAGTGAATTGGCCATGGTAAATTTCCCATAGTGTTAGATGCATTAGTCAGAGGGAAATGGTTCTGGGTGGGTTACTCTTCAGAGGGTCAGTGTGAACTGGTTGGGCCGAAGGGCCTGTTTCCATACTGTAGGGAATCTAATCATTAAAGTTCTCTCATTTCACTTCCTCTCACTTTTTCCACCACGGCAAGTTCTTTCTCGTTTCTCGTTGAATCTTAACTAATTCTACCAGTAACACATCAATTTTAGGTCTCCCTCTTTATAACTTAAACTTTTAAATATTCCATCTTTGTGAGGCACTGCATCTATTTCTACCTGCAATGCCTCTCTCAGTATAGCCTCAGCCAAAGATTTCAATAATCCACTGTCAAGATCGCTCCCCCCAGAACTGTCCTCAGTCGTCAAAGCCATTTTTTGTTTTATTCCAGTCCATGTAATAAACAGTGTTATTGTGAAGTGTATGTCCAGTATTTCCATGTATTTATTTCTTTAAAGAATCACTAATCACTCTTGAATTCAATGGATTTCTATCCCTCCAATAGTCCCAATTTGTGATGATCCCTGCTGATGGTATGCTGAACAAGTCAGATCCCAAAGTGAAACCTGGCATGTTGGCCATGAGTTTTCTTTCTGTAATTTGGTTACAAGATGTCACCAATGTACCTTTAACTGAAGAACACACATTTGTGACAAAAGGGAAAATAATATCAAATGTTTATATATTTTAAAAGATCAGATCACAACCATGTAAAAAGATTCAACACTTTCTCTCAATAACATCCTTTATACCTTTAACCCCAGTGAAGTATCCTTCTGACTTCATTTTACAATTTCTTAATCAATTGACAAAGTTTCCCTTCTCAGCAACCTTCTGCACATACACAAGATGAAATATTGCTTGCAATCCTGGTCTCCTTCCTATCTGAAAGATGTTGTGAAACTTGAGGGTTCAGAAGAGATTTACAATGATATTGCCAGGGTTGGAGGGTTTGAGCTATAGGGAGAGGCTGAACAGGCTGGGGCTGTTTTCCCTGGAGCATCGGAGGCTAAGGGGTGACCTTATAGAGATTTATAAAATCATGAGGGGCATGGATAAGGTAAATAGACAAGGTCTTTTCCCTGGGTTGGGGGAATCCAGAACTAGAGGGCATAGATTCAGGGTGAGAGCAGAAAGATTTAAAAGGGCTTAAGGGGCAACATTTTCACGCAGAGGGTACGTGTGTGGAATGAGCTGCCAGAGGAAGTGGTGGAGGCTGGTACAATTACAGCATTTAAAAAGGCATCTGGATGAGTATATGAATAGGAAGAGTTTAGAGGGATTTGGGCCAAGTGCTGGCACATGGGACTAGATTAGGTTAAGATATCTGGTCAGCATGGACGAGTTGGATTGAAGGGTCTGTTTCTGTGCTGTACATTTCTATCACTCTATGTGACTCTCTCCATCTTTCAGAGATGATGGACACTGGCTAACTCACTGAGTTTTTGGACTTTGATTACCGTATGACTATGAAACAGTATGAATCTGCTGTTACAGATCACTTCTGAAATGAACATGCTTCTGGCCCCCTTTTCCATCTGCTGCAAGATTCAAATTACTAAGCGCTTTAGCAATTAGCTTCCCAGTAAGCTTAACATTTAGTGCAAATCACATGATTTACTGCAAACAACAGTTTGACTCTGTTCAAAATTGACTTTTTATTGCCAAAAAAAAAGGTCACATCCACAGAACAAAAACCAAAACAATCATTTACCTCTAGTTTAGAATCTGGGTTTCCCGAACAGTAAAAACCATAGTCCTACATCATGGTACCATTAGGCTAGAAATTTGCAAATCTAACTCTTTTATTCAAAATGGGAGACAGGAAGCAGGATCATTAGAACCAGACAGTTTGGGAGCAGGCCAATTGGCCCATCGAGTCGAGTATGTGGCGCTGAAAAAGGGAATAAGCCCTTCATCAGGGATTCAATCCCATAGAGTCCACACTGACCCTCCAAACAGCATCCTATCGAGACCCAAGCCCCTATCTCTGTAACCCTGTGTTTCCCCATAGCTAATCTAACTAGCCTGCACGTCGCTGAACACTACAGGTAATTTAGCATGGCCGATCCACCTAACCTGCACATCTTTGTGACTGTAGAGGTAACCAGAACACCTGGAGGAAACCCACACAGACAGTCGCCAAGGCTGGAATCGAACCCAGTTCCCTGGCACTGTGAGGCAGCAGTGCTAACCACTGAGCCGCCGTGCAACCCCATAAAAAAGGTTAGAAATTTCCCTCAAAAGGTCGTAGAACAACAATTTTGATTTTGTTTTTCCCCAATCAACCTAGGTGGGACTTGAACTCATGGCCCGCCTCAGAGGTAGAAGCACTATTATTGTATCACAAGAAACCTGTAGAACAGGGGTCAGGAACAGGAACCATTTTGTGAACATGATACATTTAACACAGAGTTATCTACAGAACACAATGACTACCATTAAAAACTGGACCTCCTCTATGATGTCCAATCATTACACAATATTCCAAGCTAATTTGAAAGCAACAGTTATTGCATGAGAGAGTTCTTGAAGTCTTAACCTTGCTTCTTGCTGTGGAGAGAGTTGAGAATTGATTGAATTAAAAATTCAAGTGCCATTAATTTTCTGTTCATAACAACTTTTACTTAACTCAATGCACATATTTTCTATCTGATTTTCTTCAAACTCAAAAAATGTTAACTGTCTTCTCCAACAAACTCCTTTCTGAACATTGCAGCTTTAAATTGAGTTCATTATCCAAAGTTACAATGTTCAAAAATGTTTATAGCGTGATAACACAACTGTTCATTTTTCTGTTGCAATGATTTCTGATTTCAATTGTTTAATAAAGATTATTGTATTTTAAAAACAACCCAATGCCATATGAGCCAGGTATATTTGATTTTAATGGAACAACTTGTGCGCTTTTAAGTATCTGCTAACTTTTTTAAGTAACTGATGGCTAACTTATTTGGGATGCTGTCGTTTGGTTACAAAACTAAATATCTGTTGAAGCCATTTTGTTCTTCACACTAATGAGGTTTACAGGAGAATATGGTAGTGTTCCCAAATCTAGCTTTTAATTAAACAGTACTCATCAACTTTGGCTAAGATGATACTTAGGGCTGCTTTATTGATTGGTAACGCTAATTTGGCAAGAGTTTTCCAGGCAATGTAACATCATATAATTTCGATTTGGAGATGCCGGTGTTGGACTGGGGTGTACAAAGTTAAAAATCACACAACACCAGGTTATAGTCCAACAGGTTTAATTGGAAACACACTAGCTTTCGGAGCACCTGATGAAGGAGCGTCACTCCGAAAGCTAGTGCTTCCAATTTTTAACTTCATATAATTTCAGGTTGCTTCTATTCACACACATCATATACACTGATACGCTGCCTGAAATCAGCATTCTTGAATTTCTACAAATTTGGTTAATATCAGATATACATCATCCTATCAATGGCCTAAAACTCCTATTGAATGTTGGTAAACCGTGACTACAGCATAAGTAGGATCACTTCAACTATGGTTTAAAGGCATGAATTAGTTACGCCAGTAGTAAACTCTTCCATAATATTCTCCAGTCAGAGGTATTTTAAAGCAACTACCCCTCCCTTTCATGCTCATCTTGCTGCATTTACAACCATTACAAGTCTCTTAATCCAGTGTAACATATACAAACGATGTAATTGGATAAGTATCTGAAATAAGATCTTGTTATTTCCCTAGGAGTGATTTCATTGCTATTATCCTCTTCTTACCTATCCCAACACATTCAACCCTGCACAACTGCATTGGGCTTTGTAATTCATTAACTTAACACGAGTACATTTTTACTCAACCTTGAGTAATGACAATTCCTTTGCATGACATTCAAATTATTTTCGGTTAATATATGACCATGTCACATATCATTTAAATTGTGCGTGTGAGGGTTTCTCAGCTGATAAACACCGTCTTCAGTATTTCAGGTGTAGTGTATGTTAATAGCTTTTTTGATGCAAATTTATTTTGTTGGATTCCGTTTTTGGCAATTGTATTGCCTAGTGTCAAAAGTCACACAATGCCAGGTTGTAGTCCAACAGGTTTATTTGAAATCACAAGTTTTCAGAGCGCTGCTCCTTCATTAGGCGAAATCTTCACCTCACAAAGGGGCAGTGCTCCGAAAGCTTGTGATTTCTAATAAACCTGTTGCACCATAACATGGTGATGTGTGATTTTTGACCTTATTCACCCCAGTTCAACACCAGCACCATATTGTGCTGTGACATTGATAGTGTTGGTACCCATAAAATGTAAAGCTATTTCAAACATGATTGGCTGTCAGTATTTCATTCGTGGTGCTGGAAGAGCACAGCAGTTCAGGCAGCATCCAACGAGTAGCTCGTTGGATGCTGCCTGAACTGCTGTGCTCTTCCAGCACCACTAATCCAGTATTTGGTTTTCAGCATCTGCAGTCATTGTTTTTACCTTGTCAGTACTTCAGTCTGCCCAGTTGCTCCTATGTGGAAGGCTGTACGACTGAAAGGATCTGCTCCTACTGCCCCTGCCCTGTGCTTTTTGAAGATTGTTTGTTCATATATTGCTTTTTAAAAAAATGTGGTACTATCTTCACACACCTAGCAAATATTTCAGTTACAAATGCAATGCATTAAATATAATACATGTAATGCGTAGCTGTTTTGATCTTAAAGACTTGCATCATTTATCCTACAAAAAGCTAAAGTTGGACATATACTTGAATATTTTTTTGTACACTTCAAAAGGGAGAGCAAAGTGATATGGGGATAATTGCAGAGATGTTTTTCTCAGCATCATCCTTCCATTAGCTTAACATCTCCGTACGAAAATGTTAAAAGCGATTTTTAAAATGTTATACCTAGGCACGTGGATAAATTCAAAGTAATAAGGCAGAGTCCACATGGTTTTGTGAAAGGGAAGCCTCGTCTAGCCAACTTATTGGAATTCTTTAATCAATAACTGTGCTGTGAATAAAGGAGGAGAACCTCTGGATGTACTATACTTAGATTTTCAGGGGATATAAAACATGCCACATCAAAAGGTTACTGCTGAAAATAAAAGCATATGGTATAGAAGGTAACATTGACATGAATAGAAGATTGATTAGATAATAGGAATCAGAGAGCAGGCATAACTATATCTTTCTTTTGTTGGCAACAAGTAATACGCCACAGTGATTCATTCTAGCACATCAACTATTTACCATTTATCGAAATGACTGAAATGTCAGGAGTGAAGGTGTCGCTGCCTAACTTGCTGATTACACAAAGTTAGGTGGGATAGTAAGTCTGAAGAGGACAGAAGGAAATAAATAGCGAGTTTTGAGAAGATTTGTAGCTCAGTGTGAAGTTCTGGATGTAGGTTTGCTCACTGAGCTGGAAGGTTCGTTTTCATGAGAATGAACTTCCAGCTCAGTGAGCAAACTTACATCCGGAAATAAAGATTAAGTGTTGACAAATATAGTATGAAAGGCAAAATGTGAAACTGTCCAATTCAGCAGAAAGAATAAAGAAAATCAAAAAATTGAGAGAGATTTGAGAGCTCTGGCATGCAGATAGATCTAGGTGTCCTAAACCTACTGCATGAATCACAAAAGGTTCACATGTATGTACAGCACATAATCAGGAAAATCAATAGAATGTTATTGTTTATTGCAAGGGAAATCAAATACAATGGTAGGAAGGTTGTTCTTCATTTGAATAGGGCATTGGTGAAACTTTTTATTCAATAATGGAATGAGGGTGTTGCTGGCTAGGCCAGCTTTTATTGCCCAAAGGGCAGTTAACAGTCAATCCCATTGCTGTGGGTCTGGAGTCACACACAGGCCAGACCAGGTAAAGATGGCAGTTTTCTTCCCTGAAGGACATTAGTGAGCCAGATGGGTTTATCCTGACACAGTCAGCAATGGCGATTAGTTCCTTAACTCCAGACTTTTAATTGAATTCAAATGCCACCAACTGCCGCGGCAGGATTCAAACACAATCCTAGAACATTACCTGGGTCTCTGGATTCACCATCCACTGATAATACAACTCGGCCAACACCCAGAACACTCTGGAGCATTTTGTGTGGCACTAATTTCCATACATCAAGAAGAATGTAAATACTTTGGAAATAGTTCAAGACGAGTACCTAAGTACTTAGAGTGGGCAGGTTGCCTTTTGAGGAAAGTTTGGGCAACTTGGGCTTGTATCTGCCTGGGTTTCAGGCAACCTGATTAAAACATATAATGATCCTGAACTGTCTTGACAAGGTGCAGGTGGGAAGGAGGTTTCCCTTTGGAGGACAATGTCGAACCACGAGTCACTGTTTCCAAATAAGCTGTTGCCCATTTAAGACAGGGCTCAGAGGGTCATGAATCTTTGGAAATATCTTTCTCAAAAGTTGGTGAGAGTCTTTTAAAGGAGTTGCAAAGTTTTTGATAAGCGAGGGTTTGAAAGTTAATTGGGAATAGGCGTGACTGTGGACAAAAGTTTTTCAAAGCGTCGAGTGGTCTAGTCCTGCTTCAAGTTTTTGTTTTATTTGCATGAAGAAAACAGAATGCAGCAACAGCAGCTGCTTGCGTTTATACCGTACCTTCAACAGGGTGATTGCGGCAGATCATACTAGACCCTTCTGGAACAATCCCAGGCTCAGATAATTCCTCTTAATTTTGGATTAAGCCAGACCCTGAAGACACTAACTTGGAGTGTAAATGACTGACCCAACCTCTCCAAGCAAAGGAACATGATAGCATTCTCTAAATAGCCCATTTAACATGTTTACGCCAAATTAAAACAACCGATATGAATCGGTCTGAGCTGCTCTTCACTAGTATACTCCCCACCAAAGACAGCAGTGGGATCAACTCCTCAAGTAGGCCATCCTAGAAGGAAAGTCCAGTAAAACTGGTCAATGACTCATGACTGTGAGGGCTAGCACAGTGGTTATAGTTGATCCTCTGCGTTTCCTCTTCTGGATGAGCCATAATGGCTTAGCGGTTAGCGCTGCTGTCTCACAGCACCAGGGACCCAGGTTCGATCCTACCCTCAGCAGACTGTCTGTGAGGAGTTTGTACATTCTCCCCGTGTCTGTGTGGGTTTCCTCCCACAGTCCAAAGATGTGCAGGATAGGTGAATTGGCCACGCTAAATTGCCCATTAGTGTCCAGGGATGTGCAGGCTTAACCATGGTAAATGCAGGGTTACAAGGGAAGGGGAGGGATGCTCTTTGCAGGGTCAGTGTAGACTCAATGGGCTGAATGGCCTGCTTCCACACTGTATGGGTTCTGTGATGCAGAACTGTTTTGTGCACCTCAGTGTAGTGCTCCAGTACAGCCAATACTTTCACCTCAAATACCACTGTGTTTCTCCCCCCCTCTGGGATACGTGATACATTTTAAAACCTATCAACGCTTATTAAAAGGAACAGGCATGGATTGTAGGAAATAGGGTAAAAATATAATCTTCAACAATCCAGTTTTATTTCAATTTATATCACAATAAACTTTATCTTGTGACAACAAATTTGAAATTTTCTTGACTGTTCTCAAACTCCTGGCATGTCCTAGCCAACAGCCTTCTGAATGTGCCTACACTAAAGAAAGGAATGAAATTCAGGAAGGGAGCTCAAGGATGAAAGAAAAAATGAAAATATTGCCTTTTAAGTAGCTACCATAACAAGAAAGAAAGACTGGATAGTGGGAGGGATTGAGAGGAAGGACAGTGACAGACATGACCAAGTGTGCATCAAATGCCCAAGCTGGCAGAATTGAAGGAGCACAGAGATCTCAGAGGATGTTAATGAGATAGAAGATTGGCGAGAATGGTTCTAGAGATGAGATACTTTTAAGTTACATGGTAGATTGGTGAATCTGAGACTGTTCTATCCAGAAAAGAGAAATTTGAAAATATATTTGGGAGATGTGTTCAAGATAACAAAAGGATCTGACTCAATACACAGGCACTGTTCCTCTTGGTAAAAAGGTTAGAAACCAGGGGACACCAATTTTTTTTTTCTCTTTTATTCATTCACAGGATGACAATATCTCTGGCTAGGCCATTCCTAATTTCCCAGAGGGCAGGTCAGATTGCTGTGGGTCTGGAGTCACATGTTGGTAAGCACAGCAGTTTAGACTGGATTCCCTATAGTGTGGAAACAGGCCCTTCGGCCCAACCAGTCCACACAGACCCTCCGAAGAGTAACCCACCCAGACCCATTTCCCTCTGACTAATGCACCGAACACTATGGGCAATTTAGCATGGCCAATTCAACTGACCTGCACATCTTTGGATTGTTTTCTTCCCTAAAGACATTAGTGGACTAATTTAAGATGATTGGCAAAGAAAGCATTGGTGACATTGTACGTTTTAGTTTATTTTGTAGTAGAGTTGTTAGAGCTTGGTTGTCCTATAGGTAAAAACAATGACTGCAGATGCTGGAAACCAGATTCTGGATTAGTGGTGCTAGAAGAGCACAGCAGTTCAGGCAGCATCCAAGTAGCTTCGAAATTGACGTTTCGGGCAAAAGCCCTTCATCAGGAATAAAGGCAGTGAGCCTAAAGCGTGGAGAGATAAGCTAGAGGAGGGTGGGGGTGGGGAGAAAGTAGCATACAGTACAATGGGTGAGTGGGGGAGGGGATGAAGGTGATAGGTCAAGGAGGAGAGGGTGGAGTGGATAGGTGGAAAAGAAGATAGGCAGGTAGGACAAGTCCGGACAAGTTATGGGGACAGTTACTGAGCTGGAAGTTTAGAACTAGGGTGAGGTGGGGGAAGGGGAAATGAGGAAACTGTTGAAGTCCACATTGATGCCCTGGGGTTGAAGTGTTCCGAGGCGGAAGATGAGGCATTCTTCCTCCAGGCGTCTGGTGGTGAGGGAGCGGCGGTGAAGGAGGCCCAGGACCTCCAAGTCCTCGGCAGAGTGGGAGGGGGAGTTGAAATGTTGGGCCACGGGGCGGTATGGTTGATTGGTGCGGGTGTCCTGGAGATGTTCCCTAAAGCGCTCTGCTACGAGCGCCCAGTCTCCCCAATGTAGAGGAGACCGCATCGGGAGCAACAGATACAATAACTATCCTGAAGTGTATTGGTTAAACCAGTTTTCTATATGTAACATAAACACTAAAGCACAATACATAAGCTCAGCTGGTGGTAGCTACAGTTGTTTACAAGT
Organism: Chiloscyllium punctatum; assembly: GCF_047496795.1. Classification (NCBI taxonomy): domain Eukaryota; kingdom Metazoa; phylum Chordata; class Chondrichthyes; order Orectolobiformes; family Hemiscylliidae; genus Chiloscyllium; species Chiloscyllium punctatum. Next base: position 56,588,854 of record NC_092777.1, read on the forward strand.
CATGACATGTCACATGACATGACTGCTTCCAAAAATATACTTTATTCATAAACCTTGTAAGAGAACATTACAAGAGATCTCAACTTCAAAATTCAGTAGAATGAGACTGAACTTAGATATGATAAGGGTCATATTGTGAACAATTATACATTCCATACATGGCTGACAGCCTGAAGGTCAAACATTTCAAATTGAAAACTGCAGAAAATGCAAGAGAAAATGATCTTTTCTCCATACCCCACGTTCTGCTCTAAGGTGCCTCACTGTGCTTAATGTTAACAATGTGCAATCCTTGCAAGGCACAGGCCTCGAGGGGACCCACCACCTTGGTGTACAACAGCTGAAAGGTCAAAGACGGTATCCGTTCCCCATGGTGTCTCTGCAGCAGCTGGAGAAAGCTTTAACACAGCCCCCAGCAACTATTCCTGCACTTTGGAATGTGCCAGTCTATAACATTCACATACGGGCAACTCCTTCACAGTGGAAAACCAGTGAGTCACAGAATGGGTACAGAGCAGGAGTTGGTAGTTCAGCCCATCATATCTGCACTGGCACACCAAACAGCACCCTTCCAGCTACATTTGATGTTTATCTCCATGCATGCCCCTGGGAACAGCCCGTGTCAGGAATCAACAAAAGGAGTGAATTCAGACAATGTAAAAGATCCTTTGTTTAAAAACCCGTAGAATGCGCATGGAGAATTTTAACTAATGACTGGAAACCCATCTAACCAGATGATTGTGATATTGGCCCAAGCGTATATTAGTCTCTTCTAGTGGATGAATAAGCAGCAAGAAAGCACAAATCTTGATGGCCCTCTTCCCCCTCCTACAAACAATGATGACAACAACTTGAACCAGGCCCATATCACCATCAAGTACGGCAATTAGGCAATGACCGACCAATCAGATGGCACAGTGCCAAGCTGGGATGTGTGCATAAAATACGTATCAGATAATAAGTGTGGAAGCAGGCCATTCGGCCCATTGGGTCCACACTGACGCTCCAAAGAGCAATCCACCCAATCCCAGTCCCCTACCCCTGTACCCTGCATTTCCCATGATTAATCTAACCAGCTTGAAAATCCCAGGACACTATGGGCAATCTAGCACGGCCAATCAAACCTAACTTACACATCTTTGAAACGTGGGAGCAAACTGATCTGGACACGGGGAAAATGTACAAACTCCACACAGACAGTCGCCCAAGGTTGAAATCGAACCTGGGTCCCCAGTGCTAAGAGACAGCAGTGCTAACCACCGAGCCATTAGGACTCATCTGGAGGAGGGAAAGACAGAAGATCAACTGTAACCAAAAGATAAATGAACACAGTCAACGGAGGTTGAGATATGTTCCATTGACCTTTGCCAAGTATCAGTATTAGCCATGTGTTCCCGTACCCTGTGGTTTAATAACTATTCTGGGCTGCAAGTCCCTTTCTGATTAGCTCTCCAAACCTAGTCAATTAATTGCAATTGACCCTAGTCTTACAATTAAAATTAAAACAAACACAAGGTATTATGAAAATAAGAGCAAAATACTTTGGATGCTGGAAAACTGAAACAAACTGAATGCTGGAGAAAGTCTGGCAGCATCTGTGAAAAGAGAAGCAGAGTTAATATTCCAAAACTGGTATGACTCTGAAAACAAATAGTCATATCAGACTTGAAACGTTAGCCCTGTTTCTCTCTCTGTACAGATGCTGCCAGATCTGCTCAGTTTCTCCAGCATTTTCTGTTTCTATACTAGATCATACAATGTGAGGAAGACCTTTCTGGTGCAGTAAGTGGTTAGAATCTACACTGAACCGAGGGATACATGTGACTTTCAAAAAAGAATTGGATAAGGAGCTGAAAAGAAAACATTTGCAGGACTTGGGAAATGGCAGTGAACTAGAATTTACAGATTTACTCTTTTGGAGAACTGTAACAAACAGTAGACAAAATGATCTTGTTCTGTAACCATGTTGTGTCTCGTATCAAGACCAATATCTACTTACTGAGTAGTCCTCTTTTAATAAAGCAGATTTATTTCTGTAGTAACAACACACAGCCATTTCCAAAACAGCAAATTTACATGACTCTGCAAAATTTCTGAAGTGCTTTAAATTGTTCTTGATATTTTGGCAGACTCTGGTTGAATCCCTGCATTTAAGCCAGAAGCCAATGTTCAAGTCCCATTTGTCTCAGATGTGAGTTATAACATGTCCAGGACATGGTGATTAAAATATCTAAAAACACACTGATCTTACTAACATAACTTCAGGAACTACTTCCATAACATGGGGGTAAGACAGCTGAGTAGTTCACATTGCTGCCTCACAGTGCCAGGGACCCAGGTCCAATTCCACCCTCGGGCGACTGCATATTCCACAAAGACATTCTCCCTGCGTGTGTGGGTTTCCTTCAGATGATCTGGTTTCCTCCCACAGTCCAAAGATGTGCAGGCTAGGTGGATTGGCCAAGGTAAATTGCCCCCGTTAGTGTCAGGGATGTGCAGGTTAAGTGGGTTAGCCATGGGAAATGTAGGATTATAGGGTAGGGGTTGTCAGGTAGGTCAGTGTGGGCATGATGGACCAAATGGCCTGCTTTCAGGCTGTACAGATTCTGTGAACAGTAGGCTTTTTTTCCATAAAATGTAGAGCTAGCTGATCCTCCTTAACTAGGTTCATAAGCACAGTGTTAATTCCTCACACTGTTCTTTGAAATGAGCTTTACAAGCAGGAACCTGTCATGTTTTTAGGCCTTAAGTATCAGTGCCATCAAGTTTCATGGTGGGTTTTTCCCTTCAAGACCTGGCGAATTTCTCACTGTGTCTTACCATTCTCATTAGCTATTTACCCATACCCTTTTGACTATATTCTACCCTTGCTATACCCAAAAAAAGAAACCAAGAGAATGAATCTGTATCGCCAGCATTAGCACCATCTTTGAAAGCCAATGGGGGCATCTTGACAAGCTCTGGGGCTGCCCTGCACGGCTCTAGACATTTGTCCCAGACATGGCAGAGAAAAGAAACCTGGTTTCTCAGTCAGGCTTTTGGATGACCTGGTGAACAGGGTGGTGCGCTGGTGAAATATTCTCATTCCTAGGACAGCACAACATCAAATGCTGCCAGGCTGGACTGAGGGCACCACCCAGGCTGACACAGTTTCTGCCATCTGGAGGAATGCCCAACACTGTTGGAAGAAGGTCAATGATCTCCTCCACTCTGCCAGGGTAGGTGCCACCATCTTGACCCTGATACCTCTCACTCACACACTCTCTCTCTCTCTCTCTCTCTCTCTCTCTCTCTCTCTCTGCTACTGCACCTACCTCCCCACAAGACGCACACTCTACCACTCTCACTACTGCCTGCAACACTCTCCCACGCCGACTCCTTGGCACCACTGCCCCTGCATGCACTGTCTACTTACTTGCTCGCAACCACCTCCCCACCTGCACCAACAACGAATGCCTGTACCACCCACTTTCATCTCCTGAAATAGCTGCACCTCTCTCATTCCAGAAGGGAAACAGCCCACAGGAGGCAAAAGAGCCAGGACAGGTGGCAAGCTGCCTGACATTCAGCACTTCACCCCAAATGAGGAGGGACCCTGACTGATTGCCCAAGCGACTTGATGATTATGTCCAAGTCTCTGGCTTTGATATGTTCACTCAGCCATGATCATATTGAATAGCAGGGTAGGCTTGGTGGGCTGAATGGTCTGGCTCCTGTCCTTATGAATTGTTAACTTATTCCACACTGTTGTAACAAGTGGTCCTTGCTTGATTTTGTCAAAATCAGACACAATCTCAGAAGCTGCCCTTGAGTTCTGCAACAGGACGCCTGCCCAAAAGGTAGCACCCCTTCAACTTAGCTGACAGTTGCTGACAATAAGGACACTTTTTCAGACTTTGAGCCTTGTATCTACGGCTGAGGAGCAAAAGGCATAAAAAGATAAGGCAAGGCAGGGATACTGTGAGCATCCAGGTAGATTCAGAGCGAGTGAATGCTATGAGAGCAAATGAACAGCCTGGAGCTGCAACCTGGTCCAGTGCATGAACTGGGTGCAACCCCCTCAGCACTCAGTGTTCTTGCTGCAGCATTACAATAATGGCTGCCAATACACCCCAGCAATGAAGGGGAGAGGTGTACTGAATGTGGATCAGAGAGGAGGGTTCTTACAGATTGGCATTGCAGACGGTGCATATGGCAGTGTGCCTGGATGTCCTACAGTGGTGAATAGGTAGAGACCCCTTGTAGTCTGGAGTGAGCTGAAGTCACTGGGTGTTTTTCTTTTAAAACCCAGTTTCCTAATCAACCTGTTATTGCACACCTCCAGAGCAGGGTGGGACTTGAACGCAGATCTCTCAGTCCAGTGGCACGGACACCATCACTGAGCCAGAAGTTCTAATGAAGCCACTGGGTATCTGCTCTGACTTAAATGCCAAAAATGTGCAGCATTTAGTCTACTTGCAATGGATAGTGAAGATGGAAAGCTGCCGAATGAGGAGCTGCTGTTAACTGTCAATAATCCCTTCAACAGGCAATTCACCCCTGCTTCCCATTTGACATAAGGGACTGGCCAATATTGGGCAGTGGTCATGTCTGTACCTCTGAGTCAGGAGACCTGTGTTCAAGTCCTACCTGGTTAGATTAGCTTCTCTACAGTGTGGAAACAGGCCCTTCAGCCCAACTAGTCCACACCGACCCTCCGAAGAGTAACCCACCCAGATCCATTCCCCTTAACTAAGGCACCTAACTCTACAGGCAATTTATAATATGACCAATTCACCTAACCTGCACATCTTTGGACTGTGGGAGGAAACCGGAACACCCGGAGGAAACCCACGCAGACACGGGGAGAATGTGCAAACTCCACACAGACAGTTGCCCGAGACTGGAATTGAACCTGTGTCCCTGGCGCTGTGAGGCAGCAGTGCTAACCACTGTGCCACCCCAAGGTGTGGGATATAATGGAAAACCAGCCTCCTCTCAAAGTGGGTATCACTATTCAGCATCACATCAGACACAGCTACATTTCTTTCCTGAGCTTATCAAGCAAGAAGTTTACTAGCATCTCTCAATAGAGAGGAAGATTCCTGCACTGCCTGTGGGCCTGATGACCAGGTTCAAGTCCCACATGCTCCAGGAGTGTAATAACCACACCGTGTAAAAAATATCTACAATGTAAAAGGGGGATGCTATTTTAGTCCAAAATAAGGAGAAATGATTTTACTTAGAGGATTGTGAGTCCTCTGCCACTGTCTCTCAGTGTGTTTATGGGAGGGATTGATCGAGTTCTGATTCCCAGCACAGGGTTATAGGGATGGGGTGGGCAAAAGCTTTTGATGTAGGCGAAAGTGAGGACTGCAAATGCTGGAGATCAGAGTCAAGATTAGAGTGGTGCTGGAAAAGCACAGCAGGTCAGGCAGCATCCGAGGAGCAGGAAAAACCGTCGTTTCGGGCAAAAGCCCTTCAAAGGTTTTGATATGTTCACTCGGCCATGATCATATTGAATGACGAGGTATGTTTGGCGGGCTGAATGGCCTGGCTCCTGTCCTTATGAATTGTTAACTTACTCCAAACTGTCGCCAACACCGCTGTAACAAGTGGCCCTTTTGTCAAAAATGAGTTTTCGAACATGACTGCAAGAAGATCTTTCCTTTAACATTTACGGAATCATCACATCGCCTCTCAACTAGTCCTTCCTGACAGAAACAAATCCACTAGCTTTTCTCCCAAGTGTCTCCAGTTTCGCGCTGACTGAAAGGGCGAGGGGGGATGTGGCTCTACAACATTTGTACTATTGTAGCAATGGCCTCCTCCGAACTGTAGATCAATGATAACAACCCTGGTGCCCTCGAGTTAACGCTATCTCCTGTAAACGTTACCCTTAAAGGATCCTGCCATGTTAAACAGTGAGGGCGTGTCAGGAACGCCGTCTAAGGGGGGCTAGGGAAACGCTTATTGTAAAATCCACAGCTTTACTTGGAAGGGAGTGAGGCTGTGTGTTCATACGCCGAGTTAACACCAAACACTGGGGTTTTTCCAACGGCAGCAAGTTTAAACGTGTAACTGCTCAGTACTATTGTCAGTAATTGGAGTAAATCGCTACATCACAGCAGAGTGCAGCAAACTTTTCCACAAGTTAGCAAATTCACCGACTCCAATCTGCATAAATCAGACATTTCTCAGCAACAGTGGGGAGAGAGGGGGGGAAATAAAACCACATTACTCACAGATAGCAGCAAATCATTCTAATCCAGACAGCCTAAAGTCACATAGCTCACTGCATATGGCTGACCTCAATACTGTTGTCAGTATTGGGCTTTAACTTTACATTTGCTGGCGATCCCTCCTCTTTAAATATTGGTAACGCCTCTCTTTCACAGAACAGTGCAGAGGAAATCAAACACGGTCAGATGGTGTTTTTGAAACCGTCTTTGTATCCCTTTCCCAATTGTGAGGGCACTTGTTACTGGAAAAACAACCGAGGCAGGAGTTTTGGCTTTATAATCTCTGCAGGGAACAGTTATTTAAAGAGGCAGTTGCTTATTAGCAGGGAGCTAGCTATAGTCACGTTCCAAAGTTGAACTGTTACAAAGCAACACCCATCCCCCAAACAGAATAGCACTCTGTTTAACTGTTGAAAGTTTCCTGTATGAGTTGTTTTCGTTTTTACCCTGTTTCTGTCAAATTGAAAGACCACTCGAAAAGCAATTCTTAATAAAATGAGAAAATGCGTTTTACCCATTATTATTTTCGTTTTCTCCAAGGTGTGAGAGGCACAATTCGATTGCAACTCAAAACCCACAACACAAATAATTAAGCACATTAAAACAGTAACTTCCTGCAAGTGAAGAGACGATATTTGAATGCTTTTTTTGCCTCTACTGGTAATGTCAGAGGGAGGGGCTTTAACAACACTACCTACGCTTTTGACCTTCTGACCTCCCCCACCGAGCTTGTCCACCATTGATATAGCACAGGGGGATGGAATACTCCCCAATTTCTTGGATGAGTGCAGCTCCAGCCACACTCGAAATTTGGCAACATTCCAAGACAAAGCAATCTGCTTGTTTGGCACTCCATCCGCCACTTTCACCATCAATGTGGAGTGGCAGCAGTTTGTACCATCTGCAAATAGAAACTTCAACATGTCCCCTCTTGACAGCACCTTCCACTCACCTTGTGAGTTACACCTTGAATCCTCACAGTGTGGAAGCAGGCCGTTCAGCCCATTGAGTCCAAATAGCATTATACCCAGACCCCCCCACCTTCTCACTTTAACACCACATTTGCCAAAGCTATTCCATCTAGCTTGGACATCCCTGGACACCATGTGCAATGTAGCACAGCCAATCCACCTAACCTGAACATCTTTGGACTGTGGGAGGAAACTGGAGCACCCAGAGGAAACCCACCCAGATACAGGGAGAATGCGTAAACTCCACACAGACAGCAGAGTCGCATCTAGATAGGAGAGTGAAGAAGGCATTTGGGAAGCCTGCCTTTATTGATCAGTGCACTGAGTATAGGAGTTGGGACGTCATGTTGTGACTGTACAGGACGTAAGTTAGGCCATTATTGGAATACTGCTTGCAATTCTGGTTCTCTGATACAAGAACAATGTTGTGAAACTTGAAATGGTCCAGAAAAGATTTACAAGGATGACTTTAGGGAATGGAGGGTTTGAACTATAGGGAGAGGCTGAATAGACCAGGTCTCTTTTCCCTGGAGCATCAGAGACTGAGAGGTGACTTTATATAAGTTTATAAAATCATGAGGGGCATGGATAGTGTACCAGGATGGGGGGAGTCCAAACATAGGTTTAAGGTGAGGGGGGAAGATTTAAAAGGGATCTAAGGAGTAACATTTTCACCCAGAGGATGGCGCATGCATAGAATAAGTTGCTAGAAGAAGTGATGGAAGCTGGTTCAATTACAACATTTAAAAGGCATCTGGATGGGTAAATGAATAGGATGGGTTTAGAGGGATATGGACCAAGTGTTGGCAAATGGGATTAGATCAGTTTAGCATATCTGGTTGGTATAGATGAGTGGAACCAAAGGGTCAGTTTCTGTGCTGTACATTTCTATGACTCTCTGGTCCCTGGGTGAAAGTGCTAAATTGGGGGAAGGTTAACCACAACAGTTTTAGGCAGGATCTGTAGAAATTAAATTGGGTGTGTTTGTTTGTGGAAAAATCCACACTTCACACATGGGAGTCTTTTAAAAGCCAGTTGAATACAGTTCAAGACCAGCCTGTGAGGATGAAAAGTGAGGGTGGCAAGTTTTAGGAAACGTGGATGACCAGAGACATTGAAAGTTTAGTCAAAAAGTTAAAGGAAACACATATAAAGTTTAGGAAACTTAAATTATTTCTACGTGAACTTTACTAAATCATTTGACAAAGACCCTTATGGTAGGTGGATCCAGAAGATTAATTCACATGGGTTCCACAGTGAGTAGATAAACTGGATACAAAATTGGCTTGGTTTTAGCAGACAGAGTGGTTGTGGAGGGGGTGTTTTTCTGACTGGAGTCTGATCAGTGGTGTTCTGTAGGAATCAGTGCTGGGACCTCTAACTTTTAATATATTAATGATTTGGATGAAAGTGTAGTTGGTCTGATTAGTCAGTTTGCAGACAACACTGAAATTGGTGGAATTTTAGGTAGTGAGGAAGGTTGTCATTGGACACAGCAGAATATAGATCAATTAGAAAATTGGGTGGAGAGATAGCACATGGAGTTTAATCTAGAGAAGTGTGAGGTGTTGCATTTTGGGAGGTGAGCTCAAATGCAAGTGGGAAGTATAGAGTAAATGGCATGATCCTTAGGAACATTGATATGCAGAGGGATCTTGGTGTCAAAGTCTATAATTCCCTGAAAGTGGCAACACAGGTGGATAAGGTGGCAAAGAACGTGTATGGTATACTTGCCTTCAACATTTTGAATATTGAACATAGAGGTTGACAAGTCATGTTGCTATTGTATAAAAGTTTAGTTAAGCCACATTTGGAGTATTGTGTGCAGTTCTGGAGACTTTGAATAGGGTGCAGAAGAGGTTTTACCAGAATGATGCCTGGATTGGAGTGTATTAGATATAAGGAGAGGTTCAACAAACTTAAAATGTTTTTGCTAGAGTTTCTCATGTTGAGGGGTCACCTGATAGAAGTATGAAAATTATGAGAGGCATGGATAGGGTTGATAGTCAGAATCTTTTTTCCAAGTTGGAATGTCACATACCAGGGGGCATAGGTTTAAGGAGAGGGGGAAGATTTATATGAGGTATGGGAGGCAGGTTTTTTGTTTGCACAGAGGGTAGTAGGTACCTGGAATGTACTGGGAAGGTGGTAGAAGCAGATACAATGACAATATTTAAGAGGCATTTAGACTGGCACATGAATAGGCAGTGAATACTTGGATACAGACCATGTGCAGGCAGATGATCCCATTTAGTTTAGAATGGTATCATGGTCAGCACAGTTGTGGTGGGCCAAAGGGCCTGTTCTGTGCTGTCTTGTTTTATGTTCTATGTTGAAAGAAAAGAATCCCAGCCAATCCAATCTTTCATCAAAGCTCAAATTCTCCAGCCCTTGTAACATCTTCACAAAATGACATCCTTCCTGCAATGCAATCACCAAAACTGTCTACAGTGCTTTAAACTACTAGTTCCTGTAACTGTTTATTTTTGAGATATAAGCATTACAGTGAGGCTGTATTTAGTGTCCTGCACCATGAAGACCAATGCAAAACATTGGTTTAAATTATCTGCTAGTTCCCAGTCCCCCAGTTGTAACCTCCAAAGGTGCCACAGCTCTTTAGCTACTCTCTTTCTATATTTATGAAGAGCTCTTGCTGTTTGATTTTATGATTCTTGTGAATTTATTTTCATCATCAATTTTCTCCCTCTTTATTAACCTTTTAGCCATCCGCTGTTGGCTCGTGAAAAATTTCCCAATCCTCTGGTCTATCGCAAGTTTTCACCACTTAGTATGCTTTATTTTTTGTTTGTCTTTGACTATCTTTGTGAATCATGAGTAGTTCCTCCTTCATTGTGACCAGAAGAAAGTTTTGTTAAGTTTTATGAAATTTCTGCTTATCTGTCTGCCATCGTTCATCCACTAATCTTCTCCTTTTTCTATTTGTCTCGCTCCCTTTAGACTACACTTTCTTCCTACCTTTGCAAGTGCCTTTATTTAAGTTGAGAGCACTGATTTGAGACCCGAGTTGGTCTCCCTCAAGCTGAATTTGAAATTCTACCACTATGTGATCGCTACCACCTCAAGGATCCTTCACGACAAGATCCCTTCTTATCTGAGGACAAAAAATCTAGGGATCACAAAGGATCAGGCAGCATCCATGGAGAGAAAGCTCCTAATTTGCTCCTAGGTCTCCTCTTGATCTCCGCCCCCCCATTAGTAGATCTAATACCAGTTAGGTTGTGTTACACATTGCTCTAAGAAACAAGCTCTGATCCAGTCTAAAAATTCATCTTCCACATCACCTTTGCCCACTTGATTTGTTCGGTCAATATGCAGATTAAAAGTTCCTACAGCATTTGTAGTGTCCTTTGTACCTGCCCCCATTATTTAGATGGCTTGCCCTAAAAACAGCAAATCTTTGGGGGCCTATAGACAACACACCAATCACTCCTTTCCCTCAACATTCCTTATTTCCATCTAAGCTGATTCTGGAGAAGTTGAATACCCTTGCATATTGAGTTTTCAGGTCTTGGTCATTCTGTAACCGTATTTCAGTCATAGCTATCAAGTCATATTACCATTCGGTCATTGTAGGTAATCTCACCTCAGTGGTCCATACCAGTGTTTCTCATCTGTACAAGCCCTCTCTCAACTTACTTTGACCAGCTTTCCCAATCTATCCTTCTGTTCATTTCTCCCTTTTTGTTTGAAACTTCCCCTTCTCCTTAAGTGTCCTCATTCAACTGTTCCTAGTAGTAGTCAGTTCCATTTTCTAGCTACCCTCTGGATTTTGAGGTTTCTCCTGAAATTCCTGGTTGATTTGTTAGTGACTACCTCAAATTTAAGACCCCTGGTTTCATTCTATCCTGTCAAACCAGTGCATCACATTAAAGACTTGCCTTTTGTCACCCCATAGTAAAAGGGGTTAAATTCTACAATGCAGGTGGCTTCACCAATCACTATTCTGCCAGGGATTGATTCACATTTTGGCAAAAGTTGCCCTTAAGTACATACTGGGGCAGAAAAGCCATCTGGATATTGAGGGAGGGATGTTGATTGGGTGATCCGCCAATTCTCAGATCCTTTGGGCTGTGAGGATTTTGTGATGGTGAGGGGTGGGGTGGAGCTGAAATCCAAGGGCTGGGGAAAGGTTCGGAGGGCACTAAGAGTTTGTGGGCTGTTTAAACTGGCCAACACGTGACTTGATTTGATTTATCATTGTCACATGTACCGAGGTACAGTCAAAAATTTTGTTTTGCGTGAAGTACAGACAGATCATACCATACAACGGTCATAGGGTGATTGAAGAGACTGAGGTCGACAAAGTTACAGCTGCAAAGAAGGCGCACAAAAAGCAAGATCAACACTACATATGAAATTTGACAGGTCCATTAATCAATGTTGAGAGCGTTGTGCTGGAAAAGCACAGCAGATCAGGCAGTATCTGAGGAGCAGGAGAATTGACGTTTTGGGCATAAGTCTTTATCAGGATCTCCAGCATCTGCAATCTTCACTTTCTCAAGGTCTATTAATCAGTCTAATAACAGCTGGTAAGAAACTGTTCTTGAACCTGTTGGTGTGTGTGATTAAGCTTCTGTATCTTCTGCCTGATGGAAGAGGTTGGAAGAAATTATAACTGGGGTGGGAGGATTCTTTGATGATGTTGGCTGCCGACTAGATCAGATTAGATTAGATTCCCTACGTGTGGAAACAGGCCCTTCAGCCCAACAAGTCCAAACCGACCCTCCAAATAGCAACCCACCCAGACCCATTCCCCTACATTCACCCCTGACTAATACACCTACGGCAATTTAGCATGGCCAATTCGCCTGATCTGCACATCTCTGGATTGTGGGAGGAAACCGGAGCACCCGGAGGAAACCCACGCAGACACAGGGAGAATGTGCAAACTCCACACAGACAGTTGCCCGAGGTGGGAATTGAACCTGGGTCCTTGGCGCTGCGAGGCAGCAGTGTTAACCACTGAACCACCGTGCCGCCCTAAATGAGAAGTATAGATGGAGTCCATGGATGGAAGGTTGACTTACTTGATGGACTGGCTTATGTTCATACCACTCACTGGTTTCTTATGGTCCTAGGCAGAGCAGTTGTGGTACCAAGTATCCAGATAGAGTGCTTTCAATGGAGATGATGGTTGGTACCCAGGGTGGGAGGTAAGGGATTAAGAGGCTCAAGTGGTTGGGGGTGTGGGAAATGGAATTGGAGTTGAGTGAGTTGGGAGTGGGGGAGGTGGGTTCAGAATGAAAGGCCTGGGTAAATGGTAACTGAATAGAAAGGTTCAACATGTGCTGGGAGTTCTCATTGGAAAGTGGGAGGGCATTGCCAACTGACAGAGTCCAGGTATGGGTGTAAAATGCCAACCTTTGGAGCGAGCAGACTTTTCAAGGTGTGGGAAACTCAATCCAAATAGAATTAAAGTTGAGTAATAATGACACAGCCTTATTCTGACATTTAAAATGTCAACTCACTTCCTTGAAGCTGCTGAACCAAGAAACCCAATGCTTGCCTCAGTTAAAGCAATAAGTGAGAGAATTGTGGAGAGTTATTAAGAATTTAACCCGCCCCCTGTGAAAGTGAAATTGTCTTCGATTTCACTAAAATTAGCTTCGAACCTTTGTTAGTTCAGAAATGTAACCACAACATACATGTACCTCACAATAATCTATAACGCAAGATTAGCATTTTGCTTTTATCATTTCAACAAGCACTGAATGAAAGTCTGAACAAGGAGCATTAGCAATACTTTGTATTGGTTAGTATTAACTGATCAGGCTGGTAAAACATGTTTTCGTTGAGGTTGTTGTTTTAATTCAGTCAGGGGATGTGGGCGTCACTGGGCGTCATTTATTGCCCATCTATCGTTATCCTTGAGAAGCTGATGGTGAGCTGCCCTTTGAACTGCTGCAATCCATGTGCTGTGCTATACGAGTAGGTCTTCGATTGTAACACACATTTCGTCAACATGAATTTTAGATTAGATTCCCTACAGTGTGGCAACAGGCCCTTCGGCCCAACAAATCCACATCGACCTTCTGAAGACTAACCCATCTAGAACCATTCCCCTATATTTACCCCTGACTAATGCACCTCATACTATAGGCAATTTAACATGGCCAATTCACCTAGCCTACACATCTTTGGATTGTGGGAGGAAACCAGAGCACCCGGAGGAAAATGTCACAGACACGGGGAGAATGTGCAAACTCCACACAGACAGTCACCCGAGGCCAGAATCAAACCCAGGTCCCTGGCACTGTGAACCACCCTGCCGCCTAATTGGCTATAACATAATTGACTAACTGTGGACATTGTTTGGTTAATGCAAACTTTCTGCTGAATGAATATAGTGATTTTCTATTATTGAGCTTCTATAGCGGCTCTCCATAGCGTGATTTTCTATAGTGGAGGTACCAGGTAAATTTCTGCCAGATGTGGAAAGGTCCACTGGGGCTTTGGGCAGATGTGAGGGGGGTGGTGTGGCACAGGTTTTGCAGTTCCTGTATTGTCAGGGGAAGGTGCCGGGAGTGGGGTGTGGCAGGTCCTTGACCTCCTCCATCGCCAAACCATAACCACCCAACGCCTAGAGGAAGAACGCCTCATAGAGTCATAGAGACATAGAGATGTACAGCAGGGAAACAGACCCTTCGGTCCAAACTATCCATGCCGACGAGATATCCCAACCCAATCTAGTCCCACCTGCCAGCACCCGGCCGATATCCCTCCGACCCTTTCTATTCATATACCCACCCAAATGCCTTTTAAATGTTGCAATTGTACCAACCTCCACCACTTCTTCTGGCAGCTCATTCCACACATGTAATACCCTCTGTGTGAAAAAGTTGCCCCTTATGTGTCTTTTATATCTTTCCCCTCTCAGCCTAAACCTATGCCCTCTAGTTCTGGACTCCCCGACCCCTGGGAAAAGACTTTGTCTATTTATCCTATCCATGCCCCTCATAATTTTGTAAACCTCTATAATATCACCCTTCTGCCACCGACGCTTCAGGGAAAACAGCCCCAGCCTGTTCAGCCTCTCTTTGTATGTCAAATCCTCCAATCCTGGCAACATCCTTGTAAATCTTTTCTGAACCCTTTCAAGTTTCACAACATCTTTCCGATAGGAAGGAGACCAGAATTGCACGCAATATTCCAACAGTGGCCTAACCAATGTCCTGTGCAGCCGCAACGTGACCTCCCAACTCCTGTACTCAATACTCTGACCAATAAAGGAAAGCATACCAAACGCCTTCTTCATTATCCTATCTACCTGCGACTCCACTTTCAAGGAGCTAGGAACCTGCACTCCAAGGTCTCTGTTCAGCAACACTCCCAAGGACCTTACCATTAAGTGTGTAAGTCCTGCTAAGATTTGCTTTCCCAAAATACAGCACTTTGCATTTATCTGAATTAAACTCCATCTGCCACTTCTCAGCCCATTGGTCCATCTGGTCAAGATCCTGTTGTGATCTGAGGTGACCCTCTTCACTGTCCACTACACCTCCAGTTTTGGTGTCATCTGCAAACTTATTAACTGTACGTCTTATGCTCGCATCCAAATCATTTATGTAAATGACAGAAAGTAGAGGGCCAGCACCAATCCTCGTGGCACTCCACTGGTCACAGGCCTCCAGTCTGAAAAACAACCCTCCACCATTACCCTTTGCTTCTACCTTTGAGGCAATTTTGTATCCAAATGGCTAGTTCTCCCTGTATTCTGTGAGATCCAACCTTGCTCACCAGTCTCCCATGGGGAACCTTGTCGAATGCCTTACTGAAGTCCATATAGATCACATCTACCGCTCTGCCCTCATCAATCCTCTTTGTTACTTCCTCAAGAAACTCAATCAAGTTTGTGAGACATGATTTCCCACACACAAAGCCATGTTGACTATCCCTAATCAGTCCTTGCCTTTCCAAACACATGTACATCCTGTCCCTCAGGATTCCCTCCAACAACTTGCCCACCACCGATGTCAGGCTCACTGGTCTATAGTTCCCTGGCTTGTCCTTACCATCCTTCTTAAACAGTGGCACCACATTAGCCAACCTCCAGTCTTCCGGCACCTCACCTGTGACTATCGATGATACAAATATCTCAGCAAGAGGCCCAGCAATCACTTCTCTGGCTTCCCACAGAGTTCTAGGGTACACCTGATCAGGTCATGCAGATTTATCCACCCTAATGCATTTCAAGACACCCAGCACTTCCTCCTCTGTAATTTGGACATTTTGCAAGATGTCACCATCTATTTCCTACAGTCTATATCTTCCATATCCTTTTCCACAGCAAATACTGATGCAAAATATTAATTTAGTATCTCGCCCATTTTCTGCGGCTCCACACAAAGGCTGCCTTCCTGATCTTTGAGGGGCCCGATTCTCTCCCCAGCTATCTTTTTGTCCTTAATATATTTGTAAAAACCCTTTGGATTCTCTTTAATTCTACTTGCCAAAGCTATCTCATGTCCCCTTTTTGCCCTCCTGATTTCCCTCTTAAGTATACTCCTACTGCCTTTATACTCTTCATTCACTCAATCTATCCCTTACAAATGCTTCCTTCATTTTCTTAACCAAACCCTCAATTTCTTTAGCCATCCAGCATTCCCTATACCTACCAGCCTTTCCTTTCACCCTGACAGGAATATACTTTCTCTGGAATTGTTATCTCATTTCTGAAGGCTTCCCATTTTCCAGCCGTCCCTTTACCTGCAAACACCTGCCCCCAATCAGCTTTCGAAAGTTCTTGCCTAATACCGTCAAAATTGGCCTTTCTCCAATTTAGAACTTGAACTTTTAGATCTGGTCTGTCCTTTTCCATCACTATTTTAAATCTAATAGAATTATGGTCGCTGGCCCCAAAGTGCTCTCCCACTGACACCTCAGTCACCTGCCCTGCCTTATTTCCCAAGAGTAGGTCAAGTTTTGCACTTTCTCTCGTCGGTACATCCACATACTGAATCAGAAAATTTTCTTGTATACACTTAAGAAATTCCTCTCCATCTAAACCTTTAACACTATGGCAGTCCCAGTCTATGTTTGGAAAGTTAAAGTCCCCTACCATAACCACCCTATTATTCTTTCAGATTGCTAAAATCTCTTTACAAATTTGTTTCTCAATTTCACTCTGACTATTAGGGGGTCTATAATACAACCCCAATAAGGTGATCATCCCTTTCTTATTTCTCAGTTCCACCCAAATAACCTCCCTAAATGTATTTCCGGGAATATCCTCCCTCAGCACAGCTGTAATGCTATCCCTTGTCAAAAATGCCACTCTCCTTCCTTTCTTGCCCCCCTTTCTATCCTTCCTGTAGCATTTGTATCCTGGAACATTAAGCTGCCAGTCCTGCCCATCCCTGAGCCATGTTTCTGTAATTGCTGTGATATTCCAGTCCTATGTTCCTAACCATACCCTGAGTTCATCTGCCTTCCCTGTTAGGCCCCTTGTATTGAAATAGATGCAGTTTAATTTATTAGTCCTACCTTGTCCCTGCCTGCCCTGACCGTTTGACTCACTTCTGTTCTCAACTGTACTAGTCTCAGATTGATCTCTTTCCTCACTATCTCCCTGGGCCCCACGTCTCCACCTTATTAGTTTAAATCCTCCCGAGCAGCTCTACCAAATCTCCCTGCTAGTAAATTAGTCCCCTTCCAATTTAGGTGCAATCCATCCTTCTTGTACAGGTCACTTCTACCCCTAAAGAAATTCCAATGATCCAAAACTATGAACCTTTTGCCCATACACCAGCTCCTCAGCCATGCATTCATTTGCTCTATCCTCCTATTCCTGCCCTCACTAGCTCGTAGCCCTGGGAGTAATCCAGATATTACTACTCTTGAGGACCTCCTTTTAAAATTCTTGCCTAACTCTCTGTAATCTCCCTTCAGAATCTCATCCTTTTCCCTTCCTATGTCATTGGTTCCAATGTGTACAATGACCTGTTGCTGGTCCCTCTCCCCCTTGAGAATATCCTGCACCCTCTCTGAGACACCTTTGATCCTGGCACCAGGGAAGCAACACACCATTCTGATTTTTTGCTGTTGGCCACAGGAACGTCTGTCTGTGCCTCAGACTAGAGAATCCCCTAACCCAATCGATCTCTTGCAATCTGACATACCCCTTATTGCATTAGAGCCAGTCTCAATACCAGAAACTTGGCTGTTCGTCCTACATTCCCGTGAGAATCCATCACCCCCTGCATTTTCCAAAACAGCATACTTGTTCGAAATAGATATAGCCACAGAAGAGTCCTATACTAGCTGCCTACTTCTCTTACCTTTCCTGAAGTTAACCCATTTATGTGACTGTATCTGAGAATATCCCCCCTTCCTTTAACTGCCATCCATCACATACTGTTGCTGTTGCAAATTCCTCATTGCCTCTAACTGTCTCCAACTGATCCATTTGATCTGATAAGATTCGCAACCAACAACATTTATTGCAGATATAATCCACAGTAACCCTTAAACTCTCTACATCTGACAAGAAGCACATATCACTTTACTAATGGCCATTTTTGCTCCTTCACAATCTACAGGCCCAGAAAATAATACCGTCTTATTCCTCTACAAACACTGCCCCGTGTTAAATTAATAGTTATGGCTTATATTTTAAGTTTAATCAAGAGACATATCTCAAAAAACATATAATCAAGAAAGAACCCACTCTACTCAGTACTGCAGACTTTCTGCAGGCCATAGTTGAAACAATTTATATATCTGTTTCTGTGCTGTGAACTTCACCCAAACAGTTCCTCCAAGATCAGTTGTGAATTTTACTGTTTGTTAATTTTCCCAGGTGCACTCTGATGTCCAGCGATATGTGAATTCAAACAGCAAAGGCAGTAACTGTGCAGGTACATTGCTCTGTTAGTTTCTTTCTCTCTCTCTCTCCTGCAATTACCTCACCCTGTGTTGCCTTTGTCTGTTCTTCTCCCTTTTAAAACTGTTGTTGTTTTGACTTTTTTTTTCTCCAAAGTTCCAAAACAATTTGCAAGAGCATATGAAACAGTAATTGCTGCTCCTGGAATTCGAGGAAATCACCTCCAGCACCTAAAATACCTCAAAGGAGGAGCAGCTGTTACAGCCAGAAATTTTTCCCATCCTCCATCTTGGATTACCCAGAAACCACATTCCTTGGGACCCTGCAACCACACGTGATCAATGTGGATTTCAACAGTTCTCTCATTTCCCCTCCACCCACATTACCACAGTCCCAAGCCTCCAATTCGGCACCGGCCTCCTGACCTGTCCATCACCTTTCCCATCTATCCACTCCACACCCCCTCTCTGACCTATCACCTTCTCCCCCACCTTCATCGACCTATCGCACTCTCAGCTGACCTTCCGCCAACACCACCATTTATCTCTCAGCATCCCCAGCCCACAAGCCTCATTCCTGAAGAAGGGTTTATGCCCAAAACATCGATTCTCCTGCTCTGTCAGATGCTGCCTGACCTGCTGCGCTTTTCCAGCACCACACTCTTCGGCTCTGATCTCCAGCATCTGCAGTGCTCATTTTCTCCATGTAACTGCTCATTTTCTCCATGTCCTTCAAGATGGAAGAGCTTGTGGGTTTGGAAGGTGCTGATGAAGGATAGTTAGTGAATTGCTGGAGTGGATCTTGTAGATGGTACTGAGCATAGATGGTGCAGGGAGGGGATGCTTGCAGATGCAGTGACACATTTTGAATTCAGTTCTGAGGATTGGTTGCTGGACAGGAATCGTATAATCCACAGATCCTGCCAGACCTGATTAGCCTCAATCTGCTTTCCAGCTCACACTGCTCATCACCGTCACACTGCTCATCGTCTCACACTGCTCATCGTCTCACACTGCTCATCACCTCACACTGCTCATCACCGTCACACTGCTCATCGTCTCACACTGCTCATCACCTCACACTGCTCATCACCTCACACTGCTCATCACCTCACACTGCTCATCGCCTCACACTGCTCATCGCCTCACACTATTCATCGTCTCACACTGCTCATCGTCTCACACTGCTCATCACCTCACACTGCTCATCGTCTCACACTGTTCATCGTCTCACACTGCTCATCACCCTCACACTGCTCATCGTCTCACACTGTTCATCGTCTCACACTGTTCATCACCTCACACTGTTCATCACCTCACACTGCTCATCACCCTCACACTGTTCATCACCCTCACACTGCTCATCGTCTCACACTGCTCATCGCCTCACACTGTTCATCACCTCACACTGCTCATCACCTCACACTGTTCATCGCCTCACACTGTTCATCGCCTCACACTGTTCATCACCTCACACTGTTCATCGCCTCACACTGTTCATCGCCTCACACTGTTCATCGCCTCACACTGTTCATCACCCTCACACTGCTCATCGCCTCACACTGCTCATCGCCTCACACTGCTCATCGCCTCACACTGTTCATCCCCTCACACTGTTCATCCCCTCACACTGTTCATCCCCTCACACTGTTCATCGCCTCACACTGCTCATCCCCTCACACTGCTCATCGTCTCACACTGCTCATCGCCTCACACTATTCATCGCCTCACACTATTCATCGTCTCACACTGCTCATCGTCTCACACTGCTCATCGCCTCACACTGCTCATCCCCTCACACTGTTCATCGTCTCACACTGCTCATCGCCTCACACTGCTCATCGCCTCACACTGTTCATCCCCTCACACTGCTCATCGTCTCACACTGTTCATCACCCTCACACTGCTCATCCCCTCACACTGTTCATCGCCTCACACTATTCATCGCCTCACACTATTCATCGTCTCACACTGCTCATCGTCTCACACTGCTCATCGCCTCACACTGCTCATCCCCTCACACTGTTCATCGTCTCACACTGCTCATCGCCTCACACTGCTCATCGCCTCACACTGTTCATCCCCTCACACTGCTCATCGTCTCACACTGTTCATCACCCTCACACTGCTCATCCCCTCACACTGTTCATCGCCTCACACTGCTCATCCCCTCACACTGCTCATCGTCTCACACTGCTCATCGCCTCACACTATTCATCGTCTCACACTGCTCATCGTCTCACACTGCTCATCGTCTCACACTGCTCATCGTCTCACACTGCTCATCGCCTCACACTGCTCATCGTCTCACACTGCTCATCGCCTCACACTGCTCATCACCCTCACACTGCTCATCGTCTCACACTGTTCATCGCCTCACACTGTTCATCATCGTCACACTGCTCATCGCCTCACACTGCTCATCGCCTCACACTGTTCATCACCGTCACACTGCTCATCACCCTCACACTGCTCATCGTCTCACACTGTTCATCGCCTCACACTGTTCATCACCGTCACACTGCTCATCACCTCACACTGCTCATCACCCTCACACTGCTCATCGCCTCACACTGCTCATCGTCTCACACTGTTCATCGTCTCACACTGCTCATCACCGTCACACTGCTCATCGTCTCACACTGCTCATCACCTCACACTGTTCATCACCGTCACACTGCTCATCACCCTCACACTGCTCATCGTCTCACACTGTTCATCGCCTCACACTATTCATCGCCTCACACTATTCATCGTCTCACACTGCTCATCGTCTCACACTGCTCATCGCCTCACACTGTTCATCGCCTCACAGTGCTCATCGTCTCACACTGTTCATCGCCTCACACTGCTCATCACCCTCACACTGCTCATCGTCTCACACTGCTCATCGTCTCACACTGCTCATCGTCTCACACTGCTCATCACCCTCACACTGCTCATCGTCTCACACTGCTCATCGTCTCACACTGTTCATCACCCTCACACTGCTCATCACCCTCACACTGCTCATCGTCTCACACTGCTCATCGTCTCACACTGCTCATCGTCTCACACTGCTCATCGTCTCACACTGTTCATCGCCTCACACTGCTCATCGTCTCACACTGCTCATCGTCTCACACTGCTCATCGCCTCACACTGTTCATCACCCTCACACTGCTCATCGCCTCACACTGTTCATCACCCTCACACTGCTCATCGTCTCACACTGTTCATCACCGTCACACTGCTCATCACCCTCACACTGCTCATCGTCTCACACTGTTCATCGCCTCACACTATTCATCGCCTCACACTATTCATCGTCTCACACTGCTCATCGTCTCACACTGCTCATCGCCTCACACTGTTCATCGTCTCACATTGCTCATCGTCTCACACTGTTCATCGCCTCACACTGCTCATCACCCTCACACTGCTCATCGTCTCACACTGCTCATCGTCTCACACTGCTCATCGTCTCACACTGCTCATCACCCTCACACTGCTCATCGTCTCACACTGCTCATCACCCTCACACTGCTCATCGTCTCACACTGTTCATCGTCTCACACTGTTCATCACCCTCACACTGCTCATCACCCTCACACTGCTCATCGTCTCACACTGCTCATCGTCTCACACTGCTCATCGCCTCACACTGCTCATCGCCTCACACTGTTCATCACCCTCACACTGCTCATCACCCTCACACTGCTCATCGTCTCACACTGCTCATCGTCTCACACTGCTCATCGTCTCACACTGCTCATCGCCTCACACTGTTCATCACCCTCACACTGCTCATCGCCTCACACTGCTCATCACCCTCACACTGTTCATCACCCTCACACTGCTCATCGCCTCACACTGCTCATCACCCTCACACTGCTCATCACCCTCACACTGCTCATCACCCTCACACTGCTCATCGTCTCACACTGCTCATCGTCTCACACTGCTCATCGTCTCACACTGCTCATCACCCTCACACTGTTCATCACCCTCACACTGTTCATCGCCTCACACTGCTCATCACCGTCACACTGCTCATCGCCTCACACTGCTCATCACCCTCACACTGCTCATCGCCTCACACTGTTCATCACCCTCACACTGCTCATCACCCTCACACTGCTCATCACCGTCACACTGCTCATCGTCTCACACTGCTCATCACCCTCACACTGCTCATCGCCTCACACTGTTCATCACCCTCACACTGCTCATCACCCTCACACTGCTCATCCCCTCACACTGCTCATCACCCTCACACTGCTCATCACCCTAACACTGCTCATCACCCTCACACTGCTCATCCCCCTCACACTGCTCATCGCCTCACACTGTTCATCACCCCACACTGCTCATCCCCTCACACTGCTCATCGCCCCACACTGTTCATCGTCTCACACTGCTCATCGTCTCACACTGTTCATCGTCTCACACAGCTCATCGTCTCACACTGCTCATCGTCTCACACTGCTCATCGTCTCACACTGTTCATCGTCTCACGCTGCTCATCGTCTCACGCTGCTCATCGTCTCACACTGCTCATCGTCTCACACAGCTCATCGTCGCACTCTGCTGATCGTCTCACACTGCTCATCGCCTCACACTGCTCATCACCTCACACTGCTCATCACCTCAAACTGCTCATCGCCTCACACTGCTCATCACCCTCACACTATTCATCACCCTCACACTGCTCATCACCTCACACTGCTCATCACCTCACACTGTTCATCACCCTCACACTGTTCATCACCCTCACACTGCTCATCACCTCACACTGTTCATCGTCTCACACAGCTCATCGTCTCACACTGCTCATCGTCTCACACTGCTCATCGTCTCACACTGTTCATCGTCTCACGCTGCTCATCGTCTCACGCTGCTCATCGTCTCACACTGCTCATCGTCTCACACAGCTCATCGTCGCACTCTGCTGATCGTCTCACACTGCTCATCGCCTCACACTGCTCATCACCTCACACTGCTCATCACCTCAAACTGCTCATCGCCTCACACTGCTCATCACCCTCACACTATTCATCACCCTCACACTGCTCATCACCTCACACTGCTCATCACCTCACACTGTTCATCACCCTCACACTGCTCATCACCCTCACACTGTTCATCACCTCACACTGCTCATCACCTCACACTGTTCATCACCCTCACACTGTTCATCGCCTCACACTGTTCATCACCCTCACACTGCTCATCCCCTCACACTGCTCATCGCCTCACACTGCTCATCGCCTCACACTGCTCATCACCGTCACACTGCTCATCGTCTCACACTGCTCATCACCCTCACACTGCTCATCGCCTCACACTGTTCACCACCCTCACACTGCTCATCACCCTCACACTGCTCATCCCCTCACACTGCTCATCGCCTCACACTGCTCATCGCCTCACACTGCTCATCACCCTCACACTGCTCATCACCCTCACACTGCTCATCACCCTCACACTGTTCATCACCCTCACACTGTTCATCGTCTCACACTGCTCATCACCCTCACACTGCTCATCACCTCACACTGCTCATCGCCTCACACTGCTCATCACCCTCACACTGCTCATCACCTCACACTGTTCATAACCCTCACACTGCTCATCGCCTCACACTGCTCATCGTCTCACACTCCTCATCGTCTCACACTCCTCATCGTCTCACACTGCTCATCGTCTCACACTGCTCATCGTCTCACACTCCTCATCGTCTCACACTGCTCATCGTCTCACACTGCTCATCACCCTCACACTGCTCATCGCCTCACACTGTTCATCACCCTCACACTGCTCATCGTCTCACACTGCTCATCACCCTCACACTGCTCATCACCCTCACACTGCTCATCGCCTCACACTGCTCATCACCCTCACACTGCTCATCGCCTCACACTGTTCATCACCCTCACACTGCTCATCGTCTCACACTGCTCATCACCCTCACACTGCTCATCACCCTCACACTGCTCATCGCCTCACACTGCTCATCACCCTCACACTGCTCATCGCCCCACACTGTTCATCACCCTCACACTGCTCATCCCCTCACACTGTTCATCACCCTCACACTGTTCATCACCCTCACACTGCTCATCACCCTCACACTGCTCATCGCCTCACACTGTTCATCACCCTCACACTGCTCATCGTCTCACACTGCTCATCACCCTCACACTGCTCATCACCCTCACACTGCTCATCGCCTCACACTGCTCATCACCCTCACACTGCTCATCGCCTCACACTGTTCATCACCCTCACACTGCTCATCGTCTCACACTGCTCATCACCCTCACACTGCTCATCGCCTCACACTGCTCATCACCCTCACACTGCTCATCGCCTCACACTGTTCATCACCCTCACACTGCTCATCGTCTCACACTGCTCATCGTCTCACACTGCTCATCACCCTCACACTGCTCATCACCCTCACACTGCTCATCGCCTCACACTGCTCATCACCCTCACACTGCTCATCGCCTCACACTGTTCATCACCCTCACACTGCTCATCGTCTCACACTGCTCATCACCCTCACACTGCTCATCGCCTCACACTGCTCATCGCCCCACACTGTTCATCGTCTCACACTGTTCATCGTCTCACACTGTTCATCGTCTCACGCTCCTCATCGTCTCACGCTCCTCATCGTCTCACACTGCTCATCACCTACCACTGTACATCACCTCACAATGCGCATCGTCTCACACTGCTCATCGTCTCACACTGTTCATCGCCTCACACTGTTCATCGCCTCAAACTGCTCATCACCTCACACTGCTCATCGTCTCAAACTGCTCATCGTCTCACACTGCACATCGTCTCAGACTGAAAATCCTCTCACACTGCCCATCCTCTCACAGTGCCCATCCTCTCACAGTGCCCATCCTCTCACAGTGCCCATCGCCTCACAGTGCCCATCGCCTCACAGTGCCCATCGCCTCACACTGCTCATCGTCTCACAGTGCCCATCGCCTCACACTGCTCATCCTCTCACAGTGCCCATCGCCTCACAGTGCCCATCGCCTCACAGTGCCCATCGCCTCACAGTGCCCATCGCCTCACAGTGCCCATCGCCTCACAATGCTCATCGCCTCAAACTGCCCATCCTCTCACACTGCTCATCGTCTCACACTGCTCATCGCCTCACACTGTTCATCACCCTCACACTGCTCATCGCCCTCACACTGCTCATCGCCTCAAACTGCCCATCCTCTCACACTGCTCATCGTCTCACACTGCTCATCGCCTCACACTGTTCATCACCCTCACACTGCTCATCGCCCTCACACTGCTCATCGCCTCACACTGCTCATCGCCACAAACTGCTCATTGCCTCAAACTGCTCATCGTCTCACACTGCTCATCGCCTCACACTGCTCATCACCCTCACACTGCTCATCGCCTCAAACTGCTCATCGCCTCAAACTGCTCATCGCCTCACACTGCTCATCGCCTCACACTGCTCATCGCCTCACACTGCTCATCGCCACAAACTGCTCATTGCCTCAAACTGCTCATTGTCCCACACTGTTCATCTTCTCACACTGCTAATCGCATCACACCGCTCAACATCTCAAACTGCTCATCAGCTCAAACTGTTCATCGCCTCACACTGCTCATCGCCTCAAACTGCTCATTGCCTCACACTGCTCATCGTTTCACACTACTCAACGTCTCACACTGCTCATCGCCTCACACTGCTCATCGCCTCACACTGCCCATCGCCTCACACTGCCCATCCTGTCACACTGCTCATCGCCTGACACTGATCATCACCTCACACTCTGGATTAGTGGTGCTGGAAGAGCACAGCAGTTCAGGCAGCATCCAAGTACCTCATCACCTCACACTGCTCATCGTCTCACACTGTTCATCGTCTCACACTGCTCATCGTCTCACACTGCTCATCGTCTCACACTGTTCATCGTCTCACACTGCTCATCGTCTCACACTGCTCATCGCCTCACACTGCTCATCCTCTCACACTGCTCATCCCCTCACACTGCTCATCCCCTCACACTGCTCATCCTCTCACACTGCTCATCGTTTCACACTGCTCATCGCCTCACACTGTTCATCACCCTCGCACTGTTCATCACTCTCACACTGCTCATCCCCTCACACTGTTCATCACCCTCACACTGTTCATCACCCTCACACTGTTCATCACCCTAACACTGTTCATCACCCTCACACTGTTCATCACCCTCACACTGTTCATCACTCTCACACTGCTCATCCCCTCACACTGTTCATCACCCTCACACTGTTCATCACCCTCACACTGTTCATCACCCTCACACTGTTCATCGTCTCACACTGCTCATCGTCTCACACTGCTCATCGTCTCACACTGCTCATTGCCCTCACTCTGCTCATCACCCTCACACTGCCCATCGCCTCACACTGCACATCGTCTCACACTGCACATCGTCTCAGACTGAAAATCGTCTCACACTGTCCATCCTCTCACACTGCTCATCCTCTCACAGTACCCATCCTCTCACAGTGCCCATCCTCTCACAGTGCCCATCCTCTCACACTGCTCATCGCCTCACACTGCTCATCGCCTCACACTGCTCATCGTCTCACACTGTTCATCGTCTCACACTATTCATCGTCTCACTCTGCTCATCGTCTCACACTATTCATCGTCTCACACTATTCATCGTCTCACACTGATCATCACCTCACACTCTGGATTAGTGGTACTGGAAGAGCACAGCAGTTCAGGCAGAATCCAAGTACCTCATCACCTCACACTGTTCATCGCCTCACACTGCTCATCGCCTCACACTGCTCATCGCCTCACACTGTTCATCACCCTCACACTGTTCATCACCCTCACACTGCTCATCACCCTCACACTGCTCATCACCCTCACACTGTTCATCACCCTCAGTGTTCATCACCCTAACACTGTTCATCACCCTCACACTGCTCATCGCCTCAAACTGCTCATCGCCTCACACTGCTCATCGCCTCACACTGTTCATCACCCTCACACTGTTCATCACCCTCAGTGTTCATCACCCTAACACTGTTCATCGCCTCAAACTGCTCATCGCCTCACTCTGCTCATCGTCTCACACTATTCATCGTCTCACACTGATCATCACCTCACACTCTGGATTAGTGGTGCTGGAAGAGCACAGCAGTTCAGGCAGCATCCAAGTACCTCATCGCCTCACACTGTTCATCACCCTCGCACTGTTCATCACTCTCACACTGCTCATCCCCTCACACTGTTCATCACCCTCACACTGTTCATCACCCTCACACTGTTCATCACCCTAACACTGTTCATCACCCTCACACTGTTCATCACCCTCACACTGTTCATCACTCTCACACTGCTCATCCCCTCATACTGTTCATCACCCTCACACTGTTCATCACCCTCACACTGTTCATCACCCTCACACTGTTCATCGTCTCACACTGCTCATCGTCTCACACTGCTCATTGCCCTCACTCTGCTCATCCCCTCACACTGTTCATCACCCTAACACTGTTCATCACCCTCACACTGTTCATCACCCTCACACTGTTCATCACTCTCACACTGCTCATCCCCTCACACTGTTCATCACCCTCACACTGTTCATCACCCTCACACTGTTCATCACCCTCACACTGTTCATCGTCTCACACTGTTCATCGTCTCACACTACTCATCGCCTCACACTGCTCATCACCTACCACTGTACATCACCTCACAATGCTCATCGTGTCACACTGTTCATCGTCTCACACTGCTCATCGCCTCACACTGCTCATCGCCTCACACTGCTCATCGCCTCACACTGTTCATCACCCTCACACTGTTCATCGCCTCAAACTGCTCATCGCCTCAAACTGCTCATCGTCTCACACTGCTCATCACCCTCACACTGCTCATCGTCTCACACTGCTCATCGTCTCACACTGCACATTGTCTCACACTGCACATCGTCTCAGACTGAAAATCGTCTCACACTGCCCATCCTCTCACACTGCCCATCCTCTCACAGTGCCCATCCTCTCACAGTGCCCATCCTCTCACAGTGCTCATCCTCTCACAGTGCCCATCCTCTCACACTGCTCATCGCCTCACACTGCTCATCGCCTCACACTGCTCATCGTCTCACACTGCTCATCACTTTATACTGCTCATCGCCTCACACTGTTCATCACCCTCACACTGCTCATCGCCTCACACTGTTCATCACCCTCACGCTGCTCATTGTCTCACACTGCTCATCGTCCCACACTGCTCATCGTCCCACACTGCTCATTGTCTCACACTGTTCATCGTCCCACACTGCTCATTGTCTCACACTGCTCATCGTCCCACACTGCTCATCGTCCCACACTGCTAATCGCATCACACCGCTCAACATCTCAAACTGCTCATCAGCTCAAACTGTTCATCGTCTCACACTGCTCATTGCCTCACATTGCCCATCGCCTCACACTGCTCATCGCCTCACACTGCTCATCGCCTCACACTGCTCATCACACTCACACTGCTCATCGTCTCACACTGCTCATCGTCTCACACTGCTCATCACCTCACACTACTCAACGTCTCACACTACTCAACGTCTCACACTGCTCATCGCCTCACTCTGCTCATCGTCTCACTCTGCTCATCGTCTCACACTGTTCATCACCCTAACACTGTTCATCACCCTAACACTGTTCATCACCCTAACACTGTTCATCACCTCACACTGTTCATCACCCTCACAGTGCTCATGGCCTCAAACTGCTCATCGCCTCAAACTGCTCATCGCCTCACACTGTTCATCGTCTCACACTATTCATCGCCTCACACTGCTCATCACCTCACTCTGCTCATCGTCTCACACTATTCATCGTCTCACACTGATCATCACCTCACACTCTGGATTAGTGGTGCTGGAAGAGCACAGCAGTTCAGGCAGCATCCAAGTACCTCATCACCTCACACTGCTCATCGCCTCACACTGCTCATCGTCTCACACTGTTCATCGTCTCACACTGTTCATCACCCTCACACTGTTCATCACCCTCACACTGCTCATCACCCTCACACTGCTCATCACCCTCACACTGTTCATCACCCTCAGTGTTCATCACCCTAACACTGTTCATCACCTCACACTGCTCATCGTCTCACACTGTCCATCACCCTCACACTGCTCATCGCCTCAAACTGCTCATCGCCTCACTCTGCTCATCATCTCACTCTGCTCATCGTCTCACACTATTCATCGTCTCACACTGATCATCACCTCACACTCTGGATTAGTGGTGCTGGAAGAGCACAGCAGTTCAGGCAGCATCCAAGTACCTCATCGCCTCACACTGCTCATCGCCTCACACTGCTCATCACACTCACACTGCTCATCGTCTCACACTGCTCATCGCCTCACACTGCTCATCGTCTCACACTGCTCATCGTCTCACACTGTTCATCGTCTCACACTGCTCATCGCCTCACACTGCTCATCGCCTCACACTGCTCATCGCCTCACACTGCTCATTGTCTCACACTGCTCATCGCCTCACACTGCTCATCGTCTCACACTGCTCATCGTCTCACACTGCTCTCATTGTCTCACACTGCTCATCGCCTCACACTGCTCATCGTCTCACACTGCTCATTGTCTCACACTGCTCATCGTCTCAAACTGCTCATCGTCTCACACTGCTCATCGTCTCACACTGCTCATCGTCTCACACTGCTCATCGTCTCACACTGTTCATCGTCTCACACTGCTCATCGTCTCACACTGCTCATCGCCTCACACTGCTCATCGTCTCACACTGCTCATTGTCTCACACTGCTCATCGTCTCACACTGCTCATCGTCTCACACTGTTCATCGTCTCACACTGCTCATCGCCTCACACTGCTCATCGCCTCACACTGCTCATTGTCTCACACTGCTCATTGTCTCACACTGCTCATCGCCTCACACTGCTCATCGCCTCACACTGCTCTCATCGTCTCACACTGCTCATCGTCTCACACTGCTCATCGCCTCACACTGCTCATCGCCTCACACTGCTCATCGTCTCAAACTGCTCATCGTCTCACACTGTTCATCGTCTCACACTGTTCATCGCCTCACACTGCTCATCGTCTCACACTGTTCATCGTCTCACACTGCTCATCGCCTCACACTGCTCATCGCCTCACACTGCTCATCGCCTCACACTGCTCATTGTCTCACACTGCTCATCGCCTCACACTGCTCATCGTCTCACACTGTTCATCGTCTCACACTGCTCTCATCGTCTCACACTGCTCATCGCCTCACACTGCTCATCGTCTCACACTGCTCATCGCCTCACACTGCTCATCGCCTCACACTGCTCATCGCCTCACACTGCTCATCGTCTCACACTGCTCATCGTCTCACACTGCTCATCGCCTCACACTGCTCATCGCCTCACACTGCTCATTGTCTCACACTGCTCATCGTCTCAAACTGCTCATCGCCTCACACTGTTCATCGTCTCACACTGGTCATCGTCTCACACTGTCCATCACCTCACACTGCTCATCGTCTCACACTGCTCATCGCCTCACACTGTTCATCGTCTCACACTGGTCATCGTCTCACACTGTCCATCACCTCACACTGCCCATCGCCTCACACTGCTCATCGCCTCACACTGCTCATCGCCTCACACTGTTCGTCTCACACTGGTCATCGTCTCACACTGCTCATCACCTCACACTGCTCATCACCTCACACTGTTCATCGCCTCAAACTGCTCATCGCCTCAAACTGCTCATCGTCTCACACTGGTCATCGTCTCACACTGTCCATCACCCTCACACTGCTCATCGCCTCAAACTGCTCATCGTCTCACACTGCTCATCGCCTCACACTGCTCATCGCCTCAAACTGCTCATCGCCTCAAACTGCTCATCGCCTCAAACTGCTCATCGCCTCAAACTGCTCATCGTCTCACACTGCTCATCGTCTCACACTGCTCATCGTCTCACACTGCTCATCGCCTCACACTGCTCATCACCCTCACACTGCTCATCGCCTCACAATGCGCATCGTCTCACTCTGCTCATCGTCTCACACTGCACATCGTCTCACACTGCACATCGTCTCAGACTGAAAATCGTCTAACACTGCTCATCCTCTCGCAGTGCCCATCCTCTCACAGTGCCCATCCTCTCACAGTGACCATCGCCTCACACTGCTCATCGCCTCACACTGCTCATCGCCTCACATTGCTCATCGCCTCAAACTGCTCATCGCCTCACACTGCTCATCGTCTCACACTGCTTATCACTTTATACTGCTCATCGTCTCACACTGTTCATCGTCTCACACTGCTCATCGTCTCACACTGCTTATCACTTTATACTGCTCATTGTCTCACACTGTTCATCGTCTCACTCTGCTCATTGTCTCACATTGTTCATCGTCTCACACTGCTCATCGCCTCACACTGTTCATCGTCTCAAACTGTTCATCGCCTCACACTGTTCATCGTCTCACACTGCTCATCGCCTCACACTGCTCATCGCCTCAAACTGCTCATCGTCTCACACTGCTCATCGTCTCACACTGCTCATCGTCTCACACTGTTCATCACCCTCACACTGCTCATCGCCTCAAACTGCTCATCGCCTCAAACTGCTCATCGCCTCAAACTGCTCATCGCCTCACACTGTTCATCGTCTCACACTGTCCATCACCCTCACACTGCTCATCACCCTCACACTGCTCATCACCCTCACACTGTTCATCGTCTCACACTGTCCATCACCCTCACACTGCTCATCACCCTCACACTGTTCATCGTCTCACACTGTCCATCACCCTCACACTGCTCATCGCCTCAAACTGCTCATCGCCTCAAACTGCTCATCGTCTCACACTGCTCATCGTCTCACACTGCTCATCGTCTCACACTGCACATCGTCTCACACTGCACATCGTCTCAGACTGAAAATCGTCTCACACTGCCCATCCTCTCACAGTGCACATCGCCTCACACTGCTCATCGCCTCACACTGCTCATCGCCTCACACTGCTCATCGCCTCACACTGCTCATCACCCTCACACTGCTCATCGCCTCAAACTGCTCATCGCCTCAAACTGCTCATCGTCTCACACTGCTCATCGTCTCACACTGCTCATCGTCTCACACTGCTCATCGTCTCACACTGCACATCGTCTCACACTGCACATCGTCTCAGACTGAAAATCGTCTCACACTGCCCATCCTCTCACAGTGCACATCGCCTCACACTGTTCATCGTCTCACACTGCTCATCGCCTCACACTGTTCATCGTCTCACACTGCTCATCGCCTCACACTGCTCATCACCCTCACACTGCTCATCGCCTCACACTGCTCATCGCCTCACACTGCTCATCACCCTCACACTGCTCATCGCCTCACACTGCTCATCGCCTCACACTGTTCATCGCCTCACACTGCTCATCGCCTCACACTGCTCATCGCCTCACACTGCTCATCGCCTCACACTGCTCATCGTCTCACACTGCTCATCGTCTCACACTGCTTATCACTTTATACTGCTCATCGCCCCACACTGTTTATCACCTCACACTGTTCATCGTCTCACTCTGCTCATTGTCTCACATTGTTCATCGTCTCACACTGCTCATCCCCACACACTGCTCATCGCCTCACACTGCTCATCACCCTCACACTGTTCATCACCCTCACACTGTTCATCACCCTCCCACTGTTCATCGTCTCACACTGCTCATCGCCTCACACTGCTCATCGTCTCACTCTGCTCATCATCTCACTCTGCTCATCGTCTCACACTATTCATCGTCTCACACTGATCATCACCTCACACTCTGGATTAGTGGTGCTGGAAGAGCACAGCAGTTCAGGCAGCATCCAAGTACCTCATCACCTCACACTGCTCATCGTCTCAAACTGCTCATCGTCTCAAACTGCTCATCGTCTCAAACTGCTCATCGTCTCAAACTGCTCATCGTCTCAAACTGCTCATCGTCTCACACTGTTCATCGTCTCACACTGCTCATTGCCTCACACTGCTCATCGCCTCACACTGTTCATCGCCTCACACTGCTCATCGCCTCACACTGCACATCGTCTCACACTGCACATCGTCTCAGACTGAAAATCGTCTCACACTGCCCATCCTCTCACAGTGCCCATCGCCTCACACTGCTCATCGTCTCACACTGCTCATCGTCTCACACTGCTTATCACTTTATACTGCTCATCGCCCCACACTGTTTATCACCTCACACTGTTCATCGTCTCACTCTGCTCATTGTCTCACATTGTTCATCGTCTCACACTGCTCATCGCCTCACACTGCTCATCGCCTCACACTGCTCATCACCCTCACACTGTTCATCACCCTCACACTGTTCATCACCCTCCCACTGTTCATCGTCTCACACTGCTCATCGCCTCACACTGCTCATCGTCTCACTCTGCTCATCATCTCACTCTGCTCATCGTCTCACACTATTCATCGTCTCACACTGATCATCACCTCACACTCTGGATTAGTGGTGCTGGAAGAGCACAGCAGTTCAGGCAGCATCCAAGTACCTCATCACCTCACACTGCTCATCGTCTCGAACTGCTCATCGTCTCAAACTGCTCATCGTCTCAAACTGCTCATCGTCTCACACTGTTCATCGCCTCACACTACTCATCGCCTCACACTGCTCATTGCCTCACACTGCTCATCGCCCTCACACTGTTCATCACTCTCACACTGTTCATCACCCTCACGCTGTTCATCACCCTCACACTGTTCATCACCCTCACACTGTTCATCACCCTAACACTGCTCATCGCCTCAAACTGCTCATCGCCTCACACTGCTCATCACCCTCACACTGCTCATCACCCTCACACTGTTCATCACTCTCACACTGTTCATCACCCTCATGCTGTTCATCACTCTCACGCTGTTCATCACCCTAACACTGCTCATCGCCTCAAACTGCTCATCGCCTCACACTGCTCATCACCCTCACACTGTTCATCACTCTCACACTGTTCATCACCCTCACGCTGTTCATCACCCTCACACTGTTCATCACCCTCACACTGTTCATCACCTCACTGCTCATCGTCAAACACTGTTCATCACCTCACACTGTTCATCACCCTCACACTGTTCATCGTCTCACACTGTTCATCACCCTCACACTGTTCATCGTCTCACACTGTTCATCACCCTCACACTGTTCATCACCCTCACACTGTTCATCACCCTCACACTGCTCATCACCCTAACACTGCTCATCACCCTCACACTGTTCATCACCCTCACACTGTTCATCACCCTCACACTGTTCATCGTCTCACACTGTTCATCACCCTCACACTGCTCATCACCCTCACACTGTTCATCACCCTCACACTGCTCATCACCCTCACACTGTTCATCGTCTCACACTGCTCATCACCCTCACACTGCTCATCACCCTCACACTGCTCATCGCCCCACACTGCTCATCACCCTCACACTGCTCATCGCCTCACACTGCTCATCACCCTCACACTGCTCATCGTCTCACACTGTTCATCGTCTCACACTGCTCATCACCCTCACACTGCTCATCACCCTCACACTGCTCATCACCCTCACACTGCTCATCGCCTCACACTGCTCATCACCCTCACACTGCTCATCGTCTCACACTGTTCATCGTCTCACACTGCTCATCACCCTCACACTGCTCATCACCCTCACACTGCTCATCACCCTTACACTATTCATCACCCTCACACTATTCATCACCCTCACACTGCTCATCGCCTCACACTGCTCATCACCCTCACACGATTCATCACCCTCACACTATTCATCACCCTCACACTGCTCATCGTCTCACACTGTTCATCGTCTCACACTGTTCATCACCCTCACACTGCTCATCGCCCTCACACTGCTCATCGCCTCACACTGCTCATCACCCTCACACGATTCATCA
This sequence comes from Chiloscyllium punctatum, assembly GCF_047496795.1. Lineage (NCBI taxonomy): Eukaryota > Metazoa > Chordata > Chondrichthyes > Orectolobiformes > Hemiscylliidae > Chiloscyllium > Chiloscyllium punctatum. Next base: position 56,623,870 of record NC_092777.1, read on the forward strand.
CCCTCACACTATTCATCACCCTCACACTGCTCATCGCCTCACACTATTCATCACCCTCACACTATTCATCACCCTCACACTATTCATCACCCTCACACTGCTCATCGCCTCACACTATTCATCACCCTCACACTGTTCATCGCCTCACACTATTCATCACCCTCACACTATTCATCACCCTCACACTATTCATCACCCTCACACTGTTCATCGCCTCACACTGTTCATCGCCTCACACTGCTCATCGCCTCACACTGCTCATCACCCTCACACTATTCATCACCCTCACACTATTCATCACCCTCACACTGCTCATCGTCTCACAGTGCTCATCGCCTCACACTGCTCATCGCCTCACACTGCTCATCGTCTCACACTGCTCATCGCCTCACACTGTTCATCGCCTCACACTGCTCATCTTCTCACACTGCTCATCGTCTCACACTGCTCATCGTCTCACACTGCTCATCGTCTCACACTGCTCATCGCCTCACACTGCTCATCACCCTCACACTGTTCATCTTCTCACACTGCTCATCGTCTCACACTGCTCATCGCCTCACACTGCTCATCACCTCACACTGTTCATCGTCTCACACTGTTCATCGCCTCACACTGTTCATCACTCTCACACTGCTCATCGCCTCACACTGTTCATCGCCTCACACTGTTCATCGCCTCACACTGTTCATCTTCTCACACTGCTCATCGCCTCACACTGTTCATCGCCTCACACTGTTCATCTTCTCACACTGTCCATCACCCTCACACTGCTCATCGCCTCAAACTGCTCATCGCCTCACTCTGCTCATCATCTCACTCTGCTCATCGTCTCACACTATTCATCGTCTCACACTGATCATCACCTCACACTCTGGATTAGTGGTGCTGGAAGAGCACAGCAGTTCAGGCAGCATCCAAGTACCTCATCGCCTCACACTGCTCATCGCCTCACACTGCTCATCACACTCACACTGCTCATCGTCTCACACTGCTCATCGCCTCACACTGCTCATCGTCTCACACTGCTCATCGTCTCACACTGTTCATCGTCTCACACTGCTCATCGCCTCACACTGCTCATCGCCTCACACTGCTCATCGCCTCACACTGCTCATTGTCTCACACTGCTCATCGCCTCACACTGCTCATCGTCTCACACTGCTCATCGTCTCACACTGCTCTCATTGTCTCACACTGCTCATCGCCTCACACTGCTCATCGTCTCACACTGCTCATTGTCTCACACTGCTCATCGTCTCAAACTGCTCATCGTCTCACACTGCTCATCGTCTCACACTGCTCATCGTCTCACACTGCTCATCGTCTCACACTGTTCATCGTCTCACACTGCTCATCGTCTCACACTGCTCATCGCCTCACACTGCTCATCGTCTCACACTGCTCATTGTCTCACACTGCTCATCGTCTCACACTGCTCATCGTCTCACACTGTTCATCGTCTCACACTGCTCATCGCCTCACACTGCTCATCGCCTCACACTGCTCATTGTCTCACACTGCTCATTGTCTCACACTGCTCATCGCCTCACACTGCTCATCGCCTCACACTGCTCTCATCGTCTCACACTGCTCATCGTCTCACACTGCTCATCGCCTCACACTGCTCATCGCCTCACACTGCTCATCGTCTCAAACTGCTCATCGTCTCACACTGTTCATCGTCTCACACTGTTCATCGCCTCACACTGCTCATCGTCTCACACTGTTCATCGTCTCACACTGCTCATCGCCTCACACTGCTCATCGCCTCACACTGCTCATCGCCTCACACTGCTCATTGTCTCACACTGCTCATCGCCTCACACTGCTCATCGTCTCACACTGTTCATCGTCTCACACTGCTCTCATCGTCTCACACTGCTCATCGCCTCACACTGCTCATCGTCTCACACTGCTCATCGCCTCACACTGCTCATCGCCTCACACTGCTCATCGCCTCACACTGCTCATCGTCTCACACTGCTCATCGTCTCACACTGCTCATCGCCTCACACTGCTCATCGCCTCACACTGCTCATTGTCTCACACTGCTCATCGTCTCAAACTGCTCATCGCCTCACACTGTTCATCGTCTCACACTGGTCATCGTCTCACACTGTCCATCACCTCACACTGCTCATCGTCTCACACTGCTCATCGCCTCACACTGTTCATCGTCTCACACTGGTCATCGTCTCACACTGTCCATCACCTCACACTGCCCATCGCCTCACACTGCTCATCGCCTCACACTGCTCATCGCCTCACACTGTTCGTCTCACACTGGTCATCGTCTCACACTGCTCATCACCTCACACTGCTCATCACCTCACACTGTTCATCGCCTCAAACTGCTCATCGCCTCAAACTGCTCATCGTCTCACACTGGTCATCGTCTCACACTGTCCATCACCCTCACACTGCTCATCGCCTCAAACTGCTCATCGTCTCACACTGCTCATCGCCTCACACTGCTCATCGCCTCAAACTGCTCATCGCCTCAAACTGCTCATCGCCTCAAACTGCTCATCGCCTCAAACTGCTCATCGTCTCACACTGCTCATCGTCTCACACTGCTCATCGTCTCACACTGCTCATCGCCTCACACTGCTCATCACCCTCACACTGCTCATCGCCTCACAATGCGCATCGTCTCACTCTGCTCATCGTCTCACACTGCACATCGTCTCACACTGCACATCGTCTCAGACTGAAAATCGTCTAACACTGCTCATCCTCTCGCAGTGCCCATCCTCTCACAGTGCCCATCCTCTCACAGTGACCATCGCCTCACACTGCTCATCGCCTCACACTGCTCATCGCCTCACATTGCTCATCGCCTCAAACTGCTCATCGCCTCACACTGCTCATCGTCTCACACTGCTTATCACTTTATACTGCTCATCGTCTCACACTGTTCATCGTCTCACACTGCTCATCGTCTCACACTGCTTATCACTTTATACTGCTCATTGTCTCACACTGTTCATCGTCTCACTCTGCTCATTGTCTCACATTGTTCATCGTCTCACACTGCTCATCGCCTCACACTGTTCATCGTCTCAAACTGTTCATCGCCTCACACTGTTCATCGTCTCACACTGCTCATCGCCTCACACTGCTCATCGCCTCAAACTGCTCATCGTCTCACACTGCTCATCGTCTCACACTGCTCATCGTCTCACACTGTTCATCACCCTCACACTGCTCATCGCCTCAAACTGCTCATCGCCTCAAACTGCTCATCGCCTCAAACTGCTCATCGCCTCACACTGTTCATCGTCTCACACTGTCCATCACCCTCACACTGCTCATCACCCTCACACTGCTCATCACCCTCACACTGTTCATCGTCTCACACTGTCCATCACCCTCACACTGCTCATCACCCTCACACTGTTCATCGTCTCACACTGTCCATCACCCTCACACTGCTCATCGCCTCAAACTGCTCATCGCCTCAAACTGCTCATCGTCTCACACTGCTCATCGTCTCACACTGCTCATCGTCTCACACTGCACATCGTCTCACACTGCACATCGTCTCAGACTGAAAATCGTCTCACACTGCCCATCCTCTCACAGTGCACATCGCCTCACACTGCTCATCGCCTCACACTGCTCATCGCCTCACACTGCTCATCGCCTCACACTGCTCATCACCCTCACACTGCTCATCGCCTCAAACTGCTCATCGCCTCAAACTGCTCATCGCCTCAAACTGCTCATCGTCTCACACTGCTCATCGTCTCACACTGCTCATCGTCTCACACTGCTCATCGTCTCACACTGCACATCGTCTCACACTGCACATCGTCTCAGACTGAAAATCGTCTCACACTGCCCATCCTCTCACAGTGCACATCGCCTCACACTGTTCATCGTCTCACACTGCTCATCGCCTCACACTGTTCATCGTCTCACACTGCTCATCGCCTCACACTGCTCATCACCCTCACACTGCTCATCGCCTCACACTGCTCATCGCCTCACACTGCTCATCACCCTCACACTGCTCATCGCCTCACACTGCTCATCGCCTCACACTGTTCATCGCCTCACACTGCTCATCGCCTCACACTGCTCATCGCCTCACACTGCTCATCGCCTCACACTGCTCATCGTCTCACACTGCTCATCGTCTCACACTGCTTATCACTTTATACTGCTCATCGCCCCACACTGTTTATCACCTCACACTGTTCATCGTCTCACTCTGCTCATTGTCTCACATTGTTCATCGTCTCACACTGCTCATCCCCACACACTGCTCATCGCCTCACACTGCTCATCACCCTCACACTGTTCATCACCCTCACACTGTTCATCACCCTCCCACTGTTCATCGTCTCACACTGCTCATCGCCTCACACTGCTCATCGTCTCACTCTGCTCATCATCTCACTCTGCTCATCGTCTCACACTATTCATCGTCTCACACTGATCATCACCTCACACTCTGGATTAGTGGTGCTGGAAGAGCACAGCAGTTCAGGCAGCATCCAAGTACCTCATCACCTCACACTGCTCATCGTCTCAAACTGCTCATCGTCTCAAACTGCTCATCGTCTCAAACTGCTCATCGTCTCAAACTGCTCATCGTCTCAAACTGCTCATCGTCTCACACTGTTCATCGTCTCACACTGCTCATTGCCTCACACTGCTCATCGCCTCACACTGTTCATCGCCTCACACTGCTCATCGCCTCACACTGCACATCGTCTCACACTGCACATCGTCTCAGACTGAAAATCGTCTCACACTGCCCATCCTCTCACAGTGCCCATCGCCTCACACTGCTCATCGTCTCACACTGCTCATCGTCTCACACTGCTTATCACTTTATACTGCTCATCGCCCCACACTGTTTATCACCTCACACTGTTCATCGTCTCACTCTGCTCATTGTCTCACATTGTTCATCGTCTCACACTGCTCATCGCCTCACACTGCTCATCGCCTCACACTGCTCATCACCCTCACACTGTTCATCACCCTCACACTGTTCATCACCCTCCCACTGTTCATCGTCTCACACTGCTCATCGCCTCACACTGCTCATCGTCTCACTCTGCTCATCATCTCACTCTGCTCATCGTCTCACACTATTCATCGTCTCACACTGATCATCACCTCACACTCTGGATTAGTGGTGCTGGAAGAGCACAGCAGTTCAGGCAGCATCCAAGTACCTCATCACCTCACACTGCTCATCGTCTCGAACTGCTCATCGTCTCAAACTGCTCATCGTCTCAAACTGCTCATCGTCTCACACTGTTCATCGCCTCACACTACTCATCGCCTCACACTGCTCATTGCCTCACACTGCTCATCGCCCTCACACTGTTCATCACTCTCACACTGTTCATCACCCTCACGCTGTTCATCACCCTCACACTGTTCATCACCCTCACACTGTTCATCACCCTAACACTGCTCATCGCCTCAAACTGCTCATCGCCTCACACTGCTCATCACCCTCACACTGCTCATCACCCTCACACTGTTCATCACTCTCACACTGTTCATCACCCTCATGCTGTTCATCACTCTCACGCTGTTCATCACCCTAACACTGCTCATCGCCTCAAACTGCTCATCGCCTCACACTGCTCATCACCCTCACACTGTTCATCACTCTCACACTGTTCATCACCCTCACGCTGTTCATCACCCTCACACTGTTCATCACCCTCACACTGTTCATCACCTCACTGCTCATCGTCAAACACTGTTCATCACCTCACACTGTTCATCACCCTCACACTGTTCATCGTCTCACACTGTTCATCACCCTCACACTGTTCATCGTCTCACACTGTTCATCACCCTCACACTGTTCATCACCCTCACACTGTTCATCACCCTCACACTGCTCATCACCCTAACACTGCTCATCACCCTCACACTGTTCATCACCCTCACACTGTTCATCACCCTCACACTGTTCATCGTCTCACACTGTTCATCACCCTCACACTGCTCATCACCCTCACACTGTTCATCACCCTCACACTGCTCATCACCCTCACACTGTTCATCGTCTCACACTGCTCATCACCCTCACACTGCTCATCACCCTCACACTGCTCATCGCCCCACACTGCTCATCACCCTCACACTGCTCATCGCCTCACACTGCTCATCACCCTCACACTGCTCATCGTCTCACACTGTTCATCGTCTCACACTGCTCATCACCCTCACACTGCTCATCACCCTCACACTGCTCATCACCCTCACACTGCTCATCGCCTCACACTGCTCATCACCCTCACACTGCTCATCGTCTCACACTGTTCATCGTCTCACACTGCTCATCACCCTCACACTGCTCATCACCCTCACACTGCTCATCACCCTTACACTATTCATCACCCTCACACTATTCATCACCCTCACACTGCTCATCGCCTCACACTGCTCATCACCCTCACACGATTCATCACCCTCACACTATTCATCACCCTCACACTGCTCATCGTCTCACACTGTTCATCGTCTCACACTGTTCATCACCCTCACACTGCTCATCGCCCTCACACTGCTCATCGCCTCACACTGCTCATCACCCTCACACGATTCATCACCCTCACACTATTCATCACCCTCACACTGCTCATCGCCTCACACTATTCATCACCCTCACACTATTCATCACCCTCACACTATTCATCACCCTCACACTGCTCATCGCCTCACACTATTCATCACCCTCACACTGTTCATCGCCTCACACTATTCATCACCCTCACACTATTCATCACCCTCACACTGTTCATCGCCTCACACTGTTCATCGCCTCACACTGCTCATCGCCTCACACTGCTCATCACCCTCACACTATTCATCACCCTCACACTATTCATCACCCTCACACTGCTCATCGTCTCACAGTGCTCATCGCCTCACACTGCTCATCGCCTCACACTGCTCATCGTCTCACACTGCTCATCGCCTCACACTGTTCATCGCCTCACACTGCTCATCTTCTCACACTGCTCATCGTCTCACACTGCTCATCGTCTCACACTGCTCATCGTCTCACACTGCTCATCGCCTCACACTGCTCATCACCCTCACACTGTTCATCTTCTCACACTGCTCATCGTCTCACACTGCTCATCGCCTCACACTGCTCATCACCTCACACTGTTCATCGTCTCACACTGTTCATCGCCTCACACTGTTCATCACTCTCACACTGCTCATCGCCTCACACTGTTCATCGCCTCACACTGTTCATCGCCTCACACTGTTCATCTTCTCACACTGCTCATCGCCTCACACTGTTCATCGCCTCACACTGTTCATCTTCTCACACTGTTCATCACCCTCACACTGTTCATCGCCTCACACTGTTCATCACTCTCACACTGTTCATCGTCTCACACTGTTCATCGCCTCACACTGTTCATCACTCTCACACTGCTCATCGCCTCACACTGTTCATCGCCTCAAACTGCTCATCGTCTCACACTGCTCATCGCCTCACACTGTTCATCGCCTCACACTGCTCATCGTCTCACACTGTTCATCGCCTCAAACTGCTCATCGTCTCACACTGCTCATCGCCTCACACTGCTCATCGCCTCAAACTGCTCATCGCCTCACACTGCTCATCGCCTCACACTGCTCATCGCCACAAACTGCTCATCGCCTCACACTGCTCATCACCCTCACACTGTTCATCGTCTCACACTGTTCATCACCCTCACACTGCTCATCACCCTCACACTGTTCATCACCCTCACACTGTTCATCACCCTCACACTGCTCATCACCCTCACACTGTTCATCGCCTCACACTGTTCATCACTCTCACACTGTTCATCACTCTCACACTGCTCATCGCCTCACACTGCTCATCGCCTCACACTGTTCATCGCCTCACACTGCTCATCGTCTCACACTGTTCATCGTCTCACACTGTTCATCGCCTCAAACTGCTCATCGTCTCAAACTGCTCATCGTCTCACACTGCTCATCGCCTCACACTGCTCATCGCCTCACACTGCTCATCGTCTCACACTGCTCATCGTCTCACACTGCTCATCGCCTCACACTGCTCATCGCCTCACACTGCTCATCGCCTCACACTGCTCATCGCCTCACACTGCTCATCGCCACAAACTGCTCATTGCCTCAAACTGCTCATCGTCTCACACTGCTTATCGCCTCAAACTGCTCATTGTCCCACACTGTTCATCTTCTCACACTGCTAATCGCATCACACCGCTCAACATCTCAAACTGCTCATCAGCTCAAACTGTTCATCGCCTCACACTGCTCATCGCCTCAAACTGCTCATTGCCTCACACTGCTCATCGTTTCACACTACTCAACGTCTCACACTGCTCATCGCCTCACACTGCTCATCGCCTCACACTGCCCATCCTGTCACACTGCTCATCGCCTGACACTGATCATCACCTCACACTCTGGATTAGTGGTGCTGGAAGAGCACAGCAGTTCAGGCAGCATCCAAGTACCTCATCACCTCACACTGCTCATCGCCTCACACTGCTCATCGCCTCACACTGTTCATCGCCTCAAACTGCTCATCGTCTCACACTGCTCATCGCCTCAAACTGCTCATCGTCTCACACTGCTCATCGTCTCACACTGTTCATCACCTCACACTGTTCATCACCTCACACTGTTCATCACCCTCACACAGTTCATCACCTCTCACTGCTCATCGTCTCACACTACTCAACGTCTCACACTACTCAACGTCTCACACTGCTCATCACCTCACTCTGCTCATCGTCTCACTCTGCTCATGGTCTCACACTATTCATCGTCTCACACTATTCATCGTCTCACACTGATCATCACCTCACACTCTGGATTAGTGGTGCTGGAAGAGCACAGCAGTTCAGGCAGCATCCAAGTACCTCATCACCTCACACTGCTCATCGCCTCACACTGCTCATCGCCTCACTCTGCTGATCGCCTCACACTGCTCATCGCCTCACACTGTTCATCACCCTCACACTGCTCATCGCCTCACACTGCTCATCACCCTCACACTGTTCATCACCCTAACACTGTTCATCACCCTAACACTGTTCATCACCCTCACACTGCTCATCACCCTCACACTGTTCATCACCCTCACAGTGTTCATCACCCTAACACTGTTCATCACCCTAACACTGTTCATCACCTCACACTGCTCATCGTCTCACACTATCCATCACCCTCACACTGCTCATCGCCTCAAACTGCTCATCGCCTCAAACTGCTCATCGCCTCACACTGTTCATCGTCTCACACTGTCCATCACCCTCACACTGCTCATCGCCTCAAACTGCTCATCGTCTCACACTGTTCATCGTCTCACACTGTCCATCACCCTCACACTGCTCATCGTCTCAAACTGCTCATCGCCTCACACTGTTCATCGCCTCACACTGCTCATCGCCTCACACTGCTCGTCGCCTCACACTGCTCGTCGCCTCACACTGCTCGTCGCCTCACACTGCTCATCGTCTCACACTGCTCATCGCCTCACACTGGTCATCGTCTCACACTGTCCATCACCCTCACACTGCTCATCGCCTCAAACTGCTCATCGCCTCACACTGGTCATCGTCTCACACTGTCCATCACCCTCACACTGCTCATCGCCTCAAACTGCTCATCGCCTCAAACTGCTCATCGCCTCAAACTGCTCATCGTCTGACACTGCTCATCGTCTCACACTGCACATCGTCTCACACTGCACATCGTCTCAGACTGAAAATCGTCTCACACTGCTCATCCTCTCGCAGTGCCCATCCTCTCACAGTGCCCATCCTCTCACAGTGCTCATCGCCTCACACTGCTCATCGCCTCACACTGCCTATCACTTTATACTGCTCATCGCCCCACACTGTTTATCACCTCACACTGCTCATCGTCTCACACTGTTCATCGTCTCACTCTGCTCATTGTCTCACATTGTTCATCGTCTCACACTGCTCATCGCCTCACACTGCTCATCGCCTCACACTGCTCATCACCCTTACACTGTTCATCACCCTCACACTGTTCATCACCCTCCCACTGTTCATCACCCTCCCACTGCTCATCGCCTCACACTGCTCATCGTCTCACACTGCTCATCGCCTCACACTGTTAATCGCCTCACACTGTTCATCACACTCACACTGCTCATCGCCTCACACTGCTCATCGCCTCACACTGTTAATCGCCTCACACTGTTAATCGCCTCACACTGCTCATCACCTCACACTGCTCATCACCCTCACACTGTTCATCACCCTCACACTGCTCATCGCCTCACACTGCTCATCGCCTCACACTGTTAATCGCCTCACACTGTTAATCGCCTCACACTGCTCATCACCTCACACTGTTCATCACCCTCCCACTGTTCATCGTCTCACACTGCTCATCGCCTCACAATGCTCATCGTCTCACACTGTCCATCACCCTCACACTGCTCATCACCTCACAATGCTCATCGCCTCAAACTGCTCATCGCCTCAAACTGCTCATCGTCTCACACTGTTCATCACCTCACACTCTGGATGAGTGGTGCTGGAAGCGCACAGCAGTTCAGGCAGCATCCAAGTACCTCATCACCTCACACTGCTCATCGTCTCACACTGCTCATCGTCTCACTCTGCTCATCGCCTCACACTGCTCATCGCCTCACACTGTTCATCACCCTCACACTGCTCATCGCCTCACAATGCTCATCGTCTCACACTGCTCATCGCCTCACACTGTTAATCGCCTCACACTGTTAATCGCCTCACACTGCTCATCGCCTCACAATGCTCATCGCCTCACACTGCTCATCACCCTCACACTGCTCATCGCCTCAAACTGCTCATCGCCTCACACTGTTCATCGTCTCACACTGTCCATCACCCTCACACTACTCATCGCCTCAAACTGCTCATCGCCTCAAACTGCTCATCGCCTCACACTGTTCATCGTCTCACACTGTCCATCACCCTCACACTGCTCATCGCCTCAAACTGCTCATCGCCTCAAACTGCTCATCGTCTGACACTGCTCATCGTCTCACACTGCACATCGTCTCAGACTGAAAATCATCTCACACTGCTCATCCTCTCGCAGTGCCCATCCTCTCACAGTGCCCATCCTCTCACAGTGCCCATCCTCTCACAGTGCCCATCGCCTCAAACTGCTCATCGCCTCACACTGCTCATCGCCTCACACTGCTCATCGCCTCACACTGCTCATCACCCTCACACTGTTCATCACCCTCACACTGTTCATCGTCTCACACTGTTCATCGCCTCACTCTGCTCATCACCTCACACTCTGGATTAGTGGTGCTGGAAGAGCACAGCAGTTCTGGCAGCATCCAAGTACCTCATCACCCTCACACTGCTCATCGCCTCACACTGCTCATCGCCTCACACTGTTCATCACCCCACACTGTTCATCGCCTCACACTGTTCATCGCCTCACACTGTTCATTGCCTCACACTGTTCATCACCCCACACTGTTCATCGTCTCACACTGCTCATCGCCTCACACTGTTCATCGTCTCACACTGCTCATCGTCTCACATTCCTAATCGCCTCACACTGTTCATCGTCTCACACTGCTCATCGCCTCACACTGTTCATCGTCTCACACTGTTCATCGTCTCACACTGCTCATCACCTCACACTGTTCATCGTCTCACACTGCTCATCGCCTCACACTGCTCATCGCCTCACACTGCTCATCGCCTCACACTGCTCGTCGCCTCACACTGTTCATCGTCTCACACTGCTCATCGCCTCAAACTGCTCATCGCCTCAAACTGCTCATCGCCTCACTCTGATCATCACCTCACACTCTGGATTAGTGGTGCTGGAAGAGCACAGCAGTTCAGGCAGCATCCAAGTACCTCATCGCCTCACACTGCTCATCGCCTCACACTGCTCATCACACTCACACTGTTAATCGCCTCACACTGCTCATCGTCTCACACTGTTAATCGCCTCACACTGTTAATCGCCTCACACTGCTCATCGCCTCACACTGTTAATCGCCTCACACTGCTCATCGTCTCACACTGTTAATCGCCTCACACTGTCCATCACCCTCACACTGCTCATCACCCTCACACTGCTCATCACCCTCACACTGCTCATCGCCTCAAACTGCTCATCGCCTCAAACTGCTCATCGCCTCACACTGTTCATCGTCTCACACTGTCCATCACCCTCACACTGCTCATCGCCTCAAACTGCTCATCGCCTCAAACTGCTCATCGTCTCACACTGTTCATCGTCTCACACTGTCCATCACCCTCACACTGCTCATCGCCTGACACTGCTCATCGCCTCAAACTGCTCATCGCCTCAAACTGCTCATCGTCTGACACTGCTCATCGTCTCACACTGCACATCGTCTCAGACTGAAAATCATCTCACACTGCTCATCCTCTCGCAGTGCCCATCCTCTCACAGTGCCCATCCTCTCACAGTGCCCATCGCCTCACAGTGCTCATCGCCTCACAGTGCTCATCGCCTCACACTGCTCATCGCCTCACACTGCTCATCGCCTCACACTGCTCATCGCCTCACACTGCTCATCGTCTCACACTGCTCATCGTCTCACACTGCTCATCGTCTCACACTGCCTATCACTTTATACTGCTCATCGCCCCACACTGTTTATCACCTCACACTGCTCATCGTCTCACACTGTTCATCGTCTCACTCTGCTCATCGTCTCACATTGTTCATCGTCTCACACTGCTCATCGCCTCACACTGCTCATCGCCTCACACTGCTCATCACCCTCACACTGTTCATCACCCTCACTGTTCATCACCCTCACACTGTTCATCACCCTCACACTGCTCATCACCCTCACACTGCTCATCACCCTCCCACTGTTCATCGTCTCACACTGTTCATCGCCTCACTCTGCTCATCACCTCACACTCTGGATTAGTGGTGCTGGAAGAGCACAGCAGTTCAGGCAGCATCCAAGTACCTCATCACCTCACACTGCTCATCGTCTCACACTGCTCATCGCCTCACACTCTGGATTAGTGGTGCTGGAAGAGCACAGCAGTTCAGGCAGCATCCAAGTACCTCATCACCTCACACTGCTCATCGTCTCACACTGCTCATCGCCTCACACTGTTCATCGCCTCACACTGCTCATCGTCTCACACTGTTCGTCGCCTCACACTGCTCATCGCCTCACACTGCTCATCGCCTCACACTGCTCATCGCCTCACACTGCTCATCGCCTCACACTGCTCATCGCCTCACACTGTTCATCGCCTCACACTGTTCATCGCCTCACACTGCTCATCGCCTCACACTGCTCGTCGCCTCACACTGCTCATCGTCTCACACTGTTCATCGTCTCACACTGTCCATCACCCTAACACTGCTCATCCCCTCACACTGTTCATCGCCTCACACTGCTCATCGCCTCAAACTGCTCATCGTCTCACACTGCTCATCGTCTCACACTGCTCATCCTCTCGCCGTGCCCATCCTCTCGCAGTGCCCATCCTCTCGCAGTGCCCATCCTCTCACAGTGCCCATCCTCTCACAGTGCCCATCCTCTCACAGTGCCCATCGCCTCACACTGCTCATCGCCTCACACTGCTCATCGTCTCACACTGCTCATCGTCTCACACTGCTCATCGTCTCACACTGTTCATTGCCTCAAACTGCTCATCGTCTCAAACTGCTCATCGTCTCACACTGTTCATCGTCTCACACTGCTCATCGCCTCACACTGCTCATCGTCTCACACTGCTCATCGCCTCACACTGCTCATCGTCTCGCACTGCTCATCGTCTCACACTGTTCATCGTCTCACACTGTTCATCACCCTCACACTGCTCATCGTCTCACACTGTTCATCACTCTCACACTGCTCATCGCCTCACACTGTTCATCACCCTCACACTGCTCATCACCTCACACTGCTCATCGCCTCACACTGTTCATCACCCTCACACTGCTCATCGCCTCACACTGCTCATCACCTCACACTGTTCATCGCCTCACACTGCTCATCGCCTCACACTGCTCATTGCCTCAAACTGCTCATCGCCTCACACTGCCCATCGTCTCACACTGTTCATTGCCTCAAACTGCTCATCGTCTCACACTGTTCATTGCCTCAAACTGCTCATCGTCTCAAACTGCTCATCGTCTCACACTGTTCATCGTCTCACACTGTTCATTGCCTCAAACTGCTCATCGTCTCAAACTGCTCATCGTCTCACACTGTTCATCGTCTCACACTGTTCATTGCCTCAAACTGCTCATCGTCTCAAACTGCTCATCGTCTCACACTGTTCATCGTCTCACACTGCTCATCGCCTCACACTGCCCATCCTGTCACACTGCTCATCGCCTCACACTGTTCATCCCCCTCACACTGTTCATCGCCTCACACTGCTCATCGCCCCACACTGTTCATCCCCCTCACACTGTTCATCACCTCACACTGCTCATCACTCTCACACTGTTCATCCCCCTCACACTGTTCATCACCTCTCACTGCTCATCGTCTCACACTGCTCATCACCCTCACACTGCTCATCACCCTCACACTGCTCATCGTCTCACACTGTTCATCACCTCACACTGTTCATCACCTCACACTGTCTATCACCCTCACACTGCTCATCGCCTCAAACTGCTCATCGCCTCAAACTGCTCATCGCCTCAAACTGCTCATCGCCTCACACTGTTCATCGTCTCACACTGTCCATCGCCTCAAACTGCTCATCGTCTGACACTGCTCATCGTCTCACACTGCTCATCGCCTCACACTGTTCATCGTCTCACACTGTTCATCGTCTCACACTGCTCATCGTCTCACACTATCCATCACCCTCACACTGCTCATCGCCTCAAACTGCTCATCGCCTCAAACTGCTCATCGCCTCAAACTGCTCATCGCCTCAAACTGCTCATCGTCTGACACTGCTCATCGTCTCACACTGCACATCGTCTCACACTGCACATCGTCTCAGACTGAAAATCGTCTCACACTGCTCATCCTCTCGCAGTGCCCTTCCTCTCGCAGTGCCCATCCTCTCACAGTGCCCATCCTCTCACAGTGCCCATCCTCTCACAGTGCTCATCGCCTCACAGTGCTCATCGCCTCACACTGCTCATCGCCTCACACTGCTCATCGCCTCACACTGCTCATCGCCTCACTCTGCTCATCATCTCACTCTGCTCATCGTCTCACACTAATCATCGTCTCACACTGTCCATCACCCTCACACT
The DNA here is from genome assembly GCF_047496795.1 of Chiloscyllium punctatum. Classification (NCBI taxonomy): domain Eukaryota; kingdom Metazoa; phylum Chordata; class Chondrichthyes; order Orectolobiformes; family Hemiscylliidae; genus Chiloscyllium; species Chiloscyllium punctatum. The sequence continues at coordinate 56,639,128 of NC_092777.1, forward strand.
GCTCATCCCCTCACACTGTTCATCGCCTCACACTGCTCATCGCCTCAAACTGCTCATCGTCTCACACTGCTCATCGTCTCACACTGCTCATCGTCTCACACTGCTCATCCTCTCGCCGTGCCCATCCTCTCGCAGTGCCCATCCTCTCGCAGTGCCCATCCTCTCACAGTGCCCATCCTCTCACAGTGCCCATCCTCTCACAGTGCCCATCGCCTCACACTGCTCATCGCCTCACACTGCTCATCGTCTCACACTGCTCATCGTCTCACACTGCTCATCGTCTCACACTGTTCATTGCCTCAAACTGCTCATCGTCTCAAACTGCTCATCGTCTCACACTGTTCATCGTCTCACACTGCTCATCGCCTCACACTGCTCATCGTCTCACACTGCTCATCGCCTCACACTGCTCATCGTCTCGCACTGCTCATCGTCTCACACTGTTCATCGTCTCACACTGTTCATCACCCTCACACTGCTCATCGTCTCACACTGTTCATCACTCTCACACTGCTCATCGCCTCACACTGTTCATCACCCTCACACTGCTCATCACCTCACACTGCTCATCGCCTCACACTGTTCATCACCCTCACACTGCTCATCGCCTCACACTGCTCATCACCTCACACTGTTCATCGCCTCACACTGCTCATCGCCTCACACTGCTCATTGCCTCAAACTGCTCATCGCCTCACACTGCCCATCGTCTCACACTGTTCATTGCCTCAAACTGCTCATCGTCTCACACTGTTCATTGCCTCAAACTGCTCATCGTCTCAAACTGCTCATCGTCTCACACTGTTCATCGTCTCACACTGTTCATCGCCTCAAACTGCTCATCGTCTCAAACTGCTCATCGTCTCACACTGTTCATCGTCTCACACTGTTCATTGCCTCAAACTGCTCATCGTCTCAAACTGCTCATCGTCTCACACTGTTCATCGTCTCACACTGCTCATCGCCTCACACTGCCCATCCTGTCACACTGCTCATCGCCTCACACTGTTCATCCCCCTCACACTGTTCATCGCCTCACACTGCTCATCGCCCCACACTGTTCATCCCCCTCACACTGTTCATCACCTCACACTGCTCATCACTCTCACACTGTTCATCCCCCTCACACTGTTCATCACCTCTCACTGCTCATCGTCTCACACTGCTCATCGTCTCACACTGTTCATCACCTCACACTGTTCATCACCTCTCACTGCTCATCACTCTCACACTGTTCATCCCCCTCACACTGTTCATCACCTCACACTGCTCATCACTCTCACACTGTTCATCCCCCTCACACTGTTAATCACCTCTCACTGCTCATCGTCTCACACTGCTCATCACCCTCACACTGCTCATCACCCTCACACTGCTCATCGTCTCACACTGTTCATCACCTCACACTGTTCATCACCTCACACTGTCTATCACCCTCACACTGCTCATCGCCTCAAACTGCTCATCGCCTCAAACTGCTCATCGCCTCAAACTGCTCATCGCCTCACACTGTCCATCGCCTCAAACTGCTCATCGTCTGACACTGCTCATCGTCTCACACTGCTCATCGCCTCACACTGTTCATTGTCTCACACTGTTCATCGTCTCACACTGCTCATCGTCTCACACTATCCATCACCCTCACACTGCTCATCGCCTCAAACTGCTCATCGCCTCAAACTGCTCATCGCCTCAAACTGCTCATCGCCTCAAACTGCTCATCGCCTCAAACTGCTCATCGCCTCACACTGTCCATCGCCTCAAACTGCTCATCGTCTGACACTGCTCATCGTCTCACACTGCTCATCGCCTCACACTGTTCATTGTCTCACACTGTTCATCGTCTCACACTGCTCATCGTCTCACACTATCCATCACCCTCACACTGCTCATCGCCTCAAACTGCTCATCGCCTCAAACTGCTCATCGCCTCAAACTGCTCATCGCCTCAAACTGCTCATCGTCTGACACTGCTCATCGTCTCACACTGCACATCGTCTCACACTGCACATCGTCTCAGACTGAAAATCGTCTCACACTGCTCATCCTCTCGCAGTGCCCATCCTCTCGCAGTGCCCATCCTCTCACAGTGCCCATCCTCTCACAGTGCCCATCCTCTCACAGTGCTCATCGCCTCACAGTGCTCATCGCCTCACACTGCTCATCGCCTCACACTGCTCATCGCCTCACACTGCTCATCGCCTCACTCTGCTCATCATCTCACTCTGCTCATCGTCTCACACTAATCATCGTCTCACACTGTCCATCACCCTCACACTGCTCATCCCCTCACACTGTTCATCGCCTCACACTGCTCATCGCCTCAAACTGCTCATCGTCTCACACTGCTCATCGTCTCACACTGCTCATCGTCTCACACTGCTCATCCTCTCGCCGTGCCCATCCTCTCGCAGTGCCCATCCTCTCGCAGTGCCCATCCTCTCACAGTGCCCATCCTCTCACAGTGCCCATCCTCTCACAGTGCCCATCGCCTCACACTGCTCATCGCCTCACACTGCTCATCGTCTCACACTGCTCATCGTCTCACACTGCTCATCGTCTCACACTGTTCATTGCCTCAAACTGCTCATCGTCTCAAACTGCTCATCGTCTCACACTGTTCATCGTCTCACACTGCTCATCGCCTCACACTGCTCATCGTCTCACACTGCTCATCGCCTCACACTGCTCATCGTCTCGCACTGCTCATCGTCTCACACTGTTCATCGTCTCACACTGTTCATCACCCTCACACTGCTCATCGTCTCACACTGTTCATCACTCTCACACTGCTCATCGCCTCACACTGTTCATCACCCTCACACTGCTCATCACCTCACACTGCTCATCGCCTCACACTGTTCATCACCCTCACACTGCTCATCGCCTCACACTGCTCATCGCCTCACACTGCTCATCACCTCACACTGTTCATCGCCTCACACTGCTCATCGCCTCACACTGCTCATTGCCTCAAACTGCTCATCGCCTCACACTGCCCATCGTCTCACACTGTTCATTGCCTCAAACTGCTCATCGTCTCACACTGTTCATTGCCTCAAACTGCTCATCGTCTCAAACTGCTCATCGTCTCACACTGTTCATCGTCTCACACTGTTCATTGCCTCAAACTGCTCATCGTCTCAAACTGCTCATCGTCTCACACTGTTCATCGTCTCACACTGTTCATTGCCTCAAACTGCTCATCGTCTCAAACTGCTCATCGTCTCACACTGTTCATCGTCTCACACTGCTCATCGCCTCACACTGCCCATCCTGTCACACTGCTCATCGCCTCACACTGTTCATCCCCCTCACACTGTTCATCGCCTCACACTGCTCATCGCCCCACACTGTTCATCCCCCTCACACTGTTCATCACCTCTCACTGCTCATCGCCTCACACTGCTCATCGTCTCACACTGTTCATCACCTCACACTGTTCATCACCTCTCACTGCTCATCACTCTCACACTGTTCATCCCCCTCACACTGTTCATCACCTCACACTGCTCATCACTCTCACACTGTTCATCCCCCTCACACTGTTAATCACCTCTCACTGCTCATCGTCTCACACTGCTCATCACCCTCACACTGCTCATCACCCTCACACTGCTCATCGTCTCACACTGTTCATCACCTCACACTGTTCATCACCTCACACTGTCTATCACCCTCACACTGCTCATCGCCTCAAACTGCTCATCGCCTCAAACTGCTCATCGCCTCAAACTGCTCATCGCCTCACACTGTTCATCGTCTCACACTGTCCATCGCCTCAAACTGCTCATCGTCTGACACTGCTCATCGTCTCACACTGCTCATCGCCTCACACTGTTCATCGTCTCACACTGTTCATCGTCTCACACTGCTCATCGTCTCACACTATCCATCACCCTCACACTGCTCATCGCCTCAAACTGCTCATCGCCTCAAACTGCTCATCGCCTCAAACTGCTCATCGCCTCAAACTGCTCATCGTCTGACACTGCTCATCGTCTCACACTGCACATCGTCTCACACTGCACATCGTCTCAGACTGAAAATCGTCTCACACTGCTCATCCTCTCGCAGTGCCCATCCTCTCGCAGTGCCCATCCTCTCACAGTGCCCATCCTCTCACAGTGCCCATCCTCTCACAGTGCTCATCGCCTCACAGTGCTCATCGCCTCACACTGCTCATCGCCTCACACTGCTCATCGCCTCACACTGCTCATCGCCTCACTCTGCTCATCATCTCACTCTGCTCATCGTCTCACACTAATCATCGTCTCACACTGATCATCACCTCACACTCTGGATTAGTGGTGCTGGAAGAGCACAGCAGTTCAGGCAGCATCCAAGTACCTCATCACCTCACACTGCTCATCGCCTCACACTGTTCATCGCCTCACACTGCTCATCGCCTCACACTGCTCATCGCCTCAAACTGCTCATCGCCTCAAACTGCTCATCGCCTCACACTGTTCATCGTCTCACACTGTTCATCGTCTCACACTGCTCATCGTCTCACACTGCTCATCACCCTCACACTGTTCATCGTCTCACACTGCTCATCACCCTCACACTGTTCATCACCCTCACACTGTTCATCACCCTCACACTATTCATCACCCTCACACTGTTCATCACCCTCACACTGCTCATCGTCTCACACTGTTCATCACCCTCACACTGCTCATCCCCCTCACACTGCTCATCCCCCTCACACTGCTCATCCCCCTCACACTGCTCATCCCCCTCACACTGCTCATCGCCCTCACACTGCTCATCGCCCTCACACTGCTCATCCCCCTCACACTGCTCATCACCCTCACACTGTTCATCACCCTCACACTGTTCATCACCCTCACACTATTCATCACCCTCACACTGTTCATCACCCTCACACTGCTCATCCCCTAACACTGTTCATCGCCTCACACTGCTCATCGCCTCCCACTGTTCATCACCTCCCACAGTTCATCGTCTCACACTGCTCATCGCCTCACTCTGCTCATCATCTCACTCTGCTCATCGTCTCACACTAATCATCGTCTCACACTGATCATCACCTCACACTCTGGATTAGTGGTGCTGGAAGAGCACAGCAGTTCAGGCAGCATCCAAGTACCTCATCACCTCACACTGCTCATCGCCTCAAACTGCTCATCGCCTCAAACTGCTCATCGCCTCACACTGTTCATCGTCTCACACTGTTCATCGTCTCACACTGCTCATCGTCTCACACTGCTCATCACCTTCACACTGTTCATCACCCTCACACTGTTCATCACCCTCACACTATTCATCACCCACACACTATTCATCACCCTCACACTGTTCATCACCCTCACACTGCTCATCGTCTCACACTGTTCATCACCCTCACACTGCTCATCCCCCTCACACTGCTCATCCCCCTCACACTGCTCATCCCCCTCACACTGCTCATCCCCCTCACACTGCTCATCCCCCTCACACTGTTCATCACCCTCACACTGTTCATCACCCTCACACTGCTCATCCCCTAACACTGTTCATCGCCTCACACTGCTCATCGCCTCCCACTGTTCATCACCTCCCACAGTTCATCGTCTCACAATGTTCATCACCTCACACTGCCCATCCTCTCACACTGCCCATCCTCTCACACTGCCCATCCTCTCACAGTGCCCATCCTCTCACAGTGCCCATCCTCTCACAGTGCCCATCGCCTCACAGTGCCCATCACCCTCACACTGCTCATCACCCTCACACTGCTCATCGCCTCACACTGCTCATCGCCTCACACTGCTCATCGTCTCACACTGCTCATCGCCTCACACTGCTCATCGTCTCACACTGCTCATCGCCTCACACTGCTCATCGCCTCACTCTGCTCATCATCTCACTCTGCTCATCGTCTCACACTATTCAGCGTCTCACACTGATCATCACCTCACACTGATCATCACCTCACACTCTGGATTAGTGGTGCTGGAAGAGCACAGCAGTTCAGGCAGCATCCAAGTACCTCATCACCTCACACTGCTCATCGTCTCAAACTGTTCATCGCCTCACACTGTTCATCGCCTCACACTGCTCATCATCTCACTCTGCTCATCGTCTCACACTGCTCATCGCCTCACACTGCTCATCGCCTCACACTGCTCATCGCCTCACACTGCTCATCGCCTCACACTGCTCGTCGCCTCACACTGCTCGTCGCCTCACACTGCTCATCACCTCACACTGCTCATCGTCTCACACTGGTCATCACCCTCACACTGCACATCGTCTCACACTGCACATCGTCTCAGACTGAAAATTGTCTCACACTGCTCATCCTCTCGCAGTGCCCATCCTCTCACAGTGCCCATCCTCTCACAGTGCCCATCGCCTCACAGTGCTCATCGCCTCACACTGCTCATCGCCTCACACTGCTTACCACTTTATACTGCTCATCGCCCCACACTGTTTATCACCTCACACTGTTCATCGTCTCACACTGCTCATCGTCTCACACTGTTCATCGTCTCACACTGCTCATCGTCTCACACTGTTTATCACCTCACTCTGCTCATTGTCTCACATTGTTCATCGTCTCACACTGCTCATCGCCTCACACTGCTCATCGCCTCACACTGCTCATCACCCTCACACTGTTCATCACCCTCACACTGTTCATCACCCTCACACTGTTCATCACCCTCACACTGTTCATCACCCTCCCACTGCTCATCGCCTCACACTGCTCATCGCCTCACTCTGCTCATCATCTCACTCTGCTCATCGTCTCACACTATTCATCGTCTCACACTGATCATCACCTCACACTCTGGATTAGTGGTGCTGGAAGAGCACAGCAGTTCAGGCAGCATCCAAGTACCTCATCACCTCACACTGCTCATCGTCTCGAACTGCTCATCGTCTCAAACTGCTCATCGTCTCACACTGTTCATCGTCTCACACTGTTCATCGCCTCACACTGCTCATCGTCTCAAACTGCTCATCGTCTCACACTGTTCATCGCCTCACACTGTTCATCGCCTCACACTGCTCATCGTCTCAAACTGCTCATCGTCTCACACTGTTCATCGCCTTACACTGCTCATCGTCTCGAACTGCTCATCGTCTCACACTGCTCATCGTCTCACACTGTTCATCGCCTCACACTGTTCATCGCCTCACACTGCTCATCGTCTCAAACTGCTCATCGTCTCACACTGTTCATCGCCTCACACTGTTCATCGTCTCACACTGCCCATCGCCTCACACTGCTCATCGTCTCACACTGTTCATCGTCTCACACTGTTCATCGTCTCACACTGCTCATCGCCTCACACTGCTCATCGCCTGACACTGTTCATCGCCTCACACTGCTCATCGCCTCACACTGCTCATCGCCTCACACTGTTCATCACCCTCACACTGTTCATCGCCTCACACTGTTCATCGCCTCACACTGCTCATCGCCTGACACTGTTCATCGCCTCACACTGCTCATCGCCTCACACTGCTCATCGCCTCACACTGTTCATCACCCTCACACTGTTCATCGCCTCACACTGTTCATCGCCTCACACTGCTCATCGCCTCACACTGCTCATCGCCTCACACTGTTCATCACCCTCACACTGTTCATCGCCTCACACTGCCCATCGCCTCACACTGTTCATCGTCTCACACTGCTCATCGCCTCACACTGCTCATCGTCTCACACTGCTCATCGCCTCACACTGCTCATCGTCTCACAATGTTCATCACCTCACACTGTTCATCGTCTCACACTGCTCATCGCCTCACACTGCTCATCGTCTCACAATGTTCATCACCTCACACTGCCCATCCTCTCACACTGCCCATCCTCTCACACTGCCCATCCTCTCACAGTGCCCATCCTCTCACAGTGCCCATCCTCTCACAGTGCCCATCGCCTCACAGTGCCCATCACCCTCACACTGCTCATCACCCTCACACTGCTCATCGCCTCACACTGTTCATCGCCTCACACTGCTCATCGCCTCACACTGCTCATCGCCTCACACTGTTCATCACCCTCACACTGTTCATCGCCTCACACTGTTCATCGCCTCACACTGCTCATCGCCTCACACTGCTCATCGCCTCACACTGTTCATCACCCTCACACTGTTCATCGCCTCACACTGTTCATCGCCTCACACTGCTCATCGCCTCACACTGCTCATCGCCTCACACTGTTCATCACCCTCACACTGTTCATCGCCTCACACTGCCCATCGCCTCACACTGTTCATCGTCTCACACTGCTCATCGCCTCACACTGCTCATCGTCTCACACTGCCCATCGCCTCACACTGTTCATCGTCTCACACTGCTCATCGCCTCACACTGCTCATCGTCTCACAATGTTCATCACCTCACACTGCCCATCCTCTCACACTGCCCATCCTCTCACACTGCCCATCCTCTCACAGTGCCCATCCTCTCACAGTGCCCATCCTCTCACAGTGCCCATCGCCTCACAGTGCCCATCACCCTCACACTGCTCATCACCCTCACACTGCTCATCGCCTCACACTGCTCATCGCCTCACACTGCTCATCGTCTCACACTGCTCATCGCCTCACACTGCTCATCGTCTCACACTGCTCATCGCCTCACACTGCTCATCGCCTCACTCTGCTCATCATCTCACTCTGCTCATCGTCTCACACTATTCAGCGTCTCACACTGATCATCACCTCACACTGATCATCACCTCACACTCTGGATTAGTGGTGCTGGAAGAGCACAGCAGTTCAGGCAGCATCCAAGTACCTCATCACCTCACACTGCTCATCGCCTCACACTGCTCATCGCCTCACACTGCTCATCGCCTCACACTGTTCATCACCCTCACACTGTTCATCGCCTCACACTGCCCATCGCCTCACACTGTTCATCGTCTCACACTGCTCATCGCCTCACACTGCTCATCGTCTCACACTGCCCATCGCCTCACACTGTTCATCGTCTCACACTGCCCATCGCCTCACACTGTTCATCGTCTCACACTGCTCATCGCCTCACACCGCTCATCGTCTCACAATGTTCATCACCTCACACTGCCCATCCTCTCACACTGCCCATCCTCTCACACTGCCCATCCTCTCACAGTGCCCATCCTCTCACAGTGCCCATCCTCTCACAGTGCCCATCGCCTCACAGTGCCCATCACCCTCACACTGCTCATCACCCTCACACTGCTCATCGCCTCACACTGCTCATCGCCTCACACTGCTCATCGTCTCACACTGCTCATCGCCTCACACTGCTCATCGTCTCACACTGCTCATCGCCTCACACTGCTCATCGCCTCACTCTGCTCATCATCTCACTCTGCTCATCGTCTCACACTATTCAGCGTCTCACACTGATCATCACCTCACACTGATCATCACCTCACACTCTGGATTAGTGGTGCTGGAAGAGCACAGCAGTTCAGGCAGCATCCAAGTACCTCATCACCTCACACTGCTCATCGCCTCACACTGCTCATCGCCTCACACTGCTCATCGCCTCACACTGTTCATCACCCTCACACTGTTCATCGCCTCACACTGCCCATCGCCTCACACTGTTCATCGTCTCACACTGCTCATCGCCTCACACTGCTCATCGTCTCACACTGCCCATCGCCTCACACTGTTCATCGTCTCACACTGCTCATCGTCTCAAACTGCTCATCGTCTCACACTGTTCATCGCCTTACACTGCTCATCGTCTCGAACTGCTCATCGTCTCACACTGCTCATCGTCTCACACTGTTCATCGCCTCACACTGTTCATCGCCTCACACTGCTCATCGTCTCAAACTGCTCATCGTCTCACACTGTTCATCGCCTCACACTGTTCATCGTCTCACACTGCCCATCGCCTCACACTGCTCATCGTCTCACACTGTTCATCGTCTCACACTGTTCATCGTCTCACACTGCTCATCGCCTCACACTGCTCATCGCCTGACACTGTTCATCGCCTCACACTGCTCATCGCCTCACACTGCTCATCGCCTCACACTGTTCATCACCCTCACACTGTTCATCGCCTCACACTGTTCATCGCCTCACACTGCTCATCGCCTGACACTGTTCATCGCCTCACACTGCTCATCGCCTCACACTGCTCATCGCCTCACACTGTTCATCACCCTCACACTGTTCATCGCCTCACACTGTTCATCGCCTCACACTGCTCATCGCCTCACACTGCTCATCGCCTCACACTGTTCATCACCCTCACACTGTTCATCGCCTCACACTGCCCATCGCCTCACACTGCCCATCGCCTCACACTGCCCATCGCCTCACACTGCTCATCGTCTCACACTGCTCATCGCCTCACACTGCTCATCGTCTCACAATGTTCATCACCTCACACTGTTCATCGTCTCACACTGCTCATCGCCTCACACTGCTCATCGTCTCACAATGTTCATCACCTCACACTGCCCATCCTCTCACACTGCCCATCCTCTCACACTGCCCATCCTCTCACAGTGCCCATCCTCTCACAGTGCCCATCCTCTCACAGTGCCCATCGCCTCACAGTGCCCATCACCCTCACACTGCTCATCACCCTCACACTGCTCATCGCCTCACACTGTTCATCGCCTCACACTGCTCATCGCCTCACACTGTTCATCACCCTCACACTGTTCATCGCCTCACACTGTTCATCGCCTCACACTGCTCATCGCCTCACACTGCTCATCGCCTCACACTGTTCATCACCCTCACACTGTTCATCGTCTCACACTGTTCATCGCCTCACACTGTTCATCGCCTCACACTGCTCATCGCCTCACACTGCTCATCGCCTCACCTTGTTCATCACCCTCACACTGTTCATCGCCTCACACTGCCCATCGCCTCACACTGTTCATCGTCTCACACTGCTCATCGCCTCACACTGCTCATCGTCTCACACTGCTCATCGCCTCACACTGCTCATCGCCTCACACTGTTCATCACCCTCACACTGTTCATCGCCTCACACTGCCCATCGCCTCACACTGTTCATCGTCTCACACTGCTCATCGCCTCACACTGCTCATCGTCTCACACTGCCCATCGCCTCACACTGTTCATCGTCTCACACTGCTCATCGCCTCACACTGCTCATCGTCTCACAATGTTCATCACCTCACACTGCCCATCCTCTCACACTGCCCATCCTCTCACACTGCCCATCCTCTCACAGTGCCCATCCTCTCACAGTGCCCATCCTCTCACAGTGCCCATCCTCTCACAGTGCCCATCGCCTCACAGTGCCCATCACCCTCACACTGCTCATCACCCTCACACTGCTCATCGCCTCACACTGCTCATCGCCTCACACTGCTCATCGTCTCACACTGCTCATCGCCTCACACTGCTCATCGTCTCACACTGCTCATCGCCTCACACTGCTCATCGCCTCACTCTGCTCATCATCTCACTCTGCTCATCGTCTCACACTATTCAGCGTCTCACACTGATCATCACCTCACACTGATCATCACCTCACACTCTGGATTAGTGGTGCTGGAAGAGCACAGCAGTTCAGGCAGCATCCAAGTACCTCATCACCTCACACTGCTCATCGTCTCAAACTGTTCATCGCCTCACACTGTTCATCGCCTCACACTGCTCATCATCTCACTCTGCTCATCGTCTCACACTGCTCATCGCCTCACACTGCTCATCGCCTCACACTGCTCATCGCCTCACACTGCTCGTCGCCTCACACTGCTCGTCGCCTCACACTGCTCGTCGCCTCACACTGCTCATCACCTCACACTGCTCATCGTCTCACACTGGTCATCACCCTCACACTGCTCATCGCCTCAAACTGCTCATCGCCTCAAACTGCTCATCGCCTCAAACTGCTCATCGCCTCACACTGTTCATCGTCTCACACTGCACATCGTCTCACACTGCACATCGTCTCAGACTGAAAATTGTCTCACACTGCTCATCCTCTCGCAGTGCCCATCCTCTCACAGTGCCCATCCTCTCACAGTGCCCATCGCCTCACAGTGCTCATCGCCTCACACTGCTCATCGCCTCACACTGCTTACCACTTTATACTGCTCATCGCCCCACACTGTTTATCACCTCACACTGTTCATCGTCTCACACTGCTCATCGTCTCACACTGTTCATCGTCTCACACTGCTCATCGTCTCACACTGTTTATCACCTCACTCTGCTCATTGTCTCACATTGTTCATCGTCTCACACTGCTCATCGCCTCACACTGCTCATCGCCTCACACTGCTCATCACCCTCACACTGTTCATCACCCTCACACTGTTCATCACCCTCACACTGTTCATCACCCTCACACTGTTCATCACCCTCCCACTGCTCATCGCCTCACACTGCTCATCGCCTCACTCTGCTCATCATCTCACTCTGCTCATCGTCTCACACTATTCATCGTCTCACACTATTCATCGTCTCACACTGATCATCACCTCACACTCTGGATTAGTGGTGCTGGAAGAGCACAGCAGTTCAGGCAGCATCCAAGTACCTCATCACCTCACACTGCTCATCGTCTCGAACTGCTCATCGTCTCAAACTGCTCATCGTCTCACACTGTTCATCGTCTCACACTGTTCATCGCCTCACACTGCTCATCGTCTCAAACTGCTCATCGTCTCACACTGTTCATCGCCTCACACTGTTCATCGCCTCACACTGCTCATCGTCTCAAACTGCTCATCGTCTCACACTGTTCATCGCCTCACACTGCTCATCGTCTCGAACTGCTCATCGTCTCACACTGCTCATCGTCTCACACTGTTCATCGCCTCACACTGTTCATCGCCTCACACTGCTCATCGTCTCAAACTGCTCATCGTCTCACACTGTTCATCGCCTCACACTGTTCATCGTCTCACACTGCCCATCGCCTCACACTGCTCATCGTCTCACACTGTTCATCGTCTCACACTGTTCATCGTCTCACACTGCTCATCGCCTCACACTGCTCATCGCCTGACACTGTTCATCGCCTCACACTGCTCATCGCCTCACACTGCTCATCGCCTCACACTGTTCATCACCCTCACACTGTTCATCGCCTCACACTGTTCATCGCCTCACACTGCTCATCGCCTGACACTGTTCATCGCCTCACACTGCTCATCGCCTCACACTGCTCATCGCCTCACACTGTTCATCACCCTCACACTGTTCATCGCCTCACACTGTTCATCGCCTCACACTGCTCATCGCCTCACACTGCTCATCGCCTCACACTGTTCATCACCCTCACACTGTTCATCGCCTCACACTGCCCATCGCCTCACACTGTTCATCGTCTCACACTGCTCATCGCCTCACACTGCTCATCGTCTCACACTGCTCATCGCCTCACACTGCTCATCACTCTCACACTGCTCATCACTCTCACACTGCTCATCGCCTCACACTGTTCATCGTCTCACACTGTTCATCACCCTCACACTGTTCATCGCCTCACACTACTCATCGCCTCACACTGCCCATCGCCTCACACTGTTCATCGTCTCACACTGCTCATCGTCTCACACTGTTCATCACCTCACACTGCTCATCGTCTCACACTGCTCATCACCCTCACACTGTTCATCGTTTCACACTGCTCATCACCCTCACACTGTTCATCGTCTCACACTGCTCATCACCCTCACACTGTTCATCACCCTCACACTGTTCATCACCCTCACACTGCTCATCGTCTCACACTGTTCATCACCCTCACACTGCTCATCCCCCTCACACTGCTCATCCCCCTCACACTGCTCATCACCCTCACACTATTCATCACCCTCACACTGTTCATCACCCTCACACTATTCATTACCCTCACACTGTTCATCACCTCACACTGTTCATCGCCTCACACTGCTCATCCCCTAACACTGCTCATCGCCTCCCACAGTTCATCGTCTCACAATGTTCATCACCTCACACTGCCCATCCTCTCACACTGCCCATCCTCTCACACTGCCCATCCTCTCACAGTGCCCATCCTCTCACAGTGCCCATCCTCTCACAGTGCCCATCGCCTCACACTGCCCATCGCCTCACACTGCTCATCACCCTCACACTGCCCATCGCCTCACACTGCTCATCACCCTCACACTGCTCATCGCCTCACACTGTTCATCTTCTCACACTGTTCATCGTCTCACACTGTTCATCACCCTCACACTGTTCATCGCCTCACACTGTTCATCTTCTCACACTGTTCATCGTCTCACACTGCTCATCGCCTCACACTGTTCATCTTCTCACTGCTCATCGTCTCACACTGCTCATCACCCTCACACTGCTCATCGCCTCACACTGTTCATCTTCTCACACTGTTCATCGTCTCACACTGTTCATCACCCTCACACTGTTCATCGCCTCACACTGTTCATCTTCTCACACTGTTCATCGTCTCACACTGTTCATCACCCTCACACTGTTCATCGCCTCACACTGCTCATCTTCTCACACTGCTCATCTTCTCACACTGCTCATCGCCTCACACTGCTCATCGCCTCACACTGTTCATCGCCTCACACTGCTCATCGCCTCACACTGTTCATCGCCTCACACTGCTCATCGCCTCACACTGCTCATCGTCTCACACTGTTCATCTTCTCACACTGTTCATCGTCGCACACTGCTCATCGCCTCACACTGTTCATCGCCTCACACTGTTCATCGCCTCACACTGTTCATCGCCTCACACTGTTCATCTTCTCACACTGTTCATCGTCGCACACTGCTCATCGCCTCACACTGTTCATCACTCTCACACTGTTCATCGCCTCACACTGTTCATCGCCTCACACTGCTCATCGCCTCACACTGCTCATCGCCTCACACTGCTCATCGCCTCACACTGCTCATCGCCTCACACTGTTCATCGCCTCACACTGTTCATCGCCTCACACTGTTCATCGCCTCACACTGTTCATCTTCTCACACTGTTCATCGTCGCACACTGCTCATCGCCTCACACTGTTCATCACTCTCACACTGCTCATCGTCTCACACTGTTCATCTTCTCACACTCTGGATTAGTGGTGCTGGAAGAGCACAGCAGTTCAGGCAGCATCCAAGTACCTCATCACCTCACACTGTTCATCGTCGCACACTGCTCATCGCCTCACACTGTTCATCGCCTCAAACTGCTCATCGTCTCACACTGCTCATCGCCTCACACTGCTCATCACCCTCACACTGTTCATCGCCTCACACTGTTCATCGCCTCAAACTGCTCATCGTCTCACACTGCTCATCGCCTCACACTGCTCATCACCCTCACACTGCTCATCGCCTCACACTGCTCATCGTCTCACACTGCTCATCGCCTCACACTGTTCATCACTCTCACACTGTTCATCACTCTCACACTCCTCATCGCCTCACACTGCTCATCGTCTCACACTGCTCATCGCCTCACACTGTTCATCGCCTCACACTGCTCATCACCTCACACTGCTCATCACCCTCACACTGTTCATCACTCTCACACTGTTCATCACCCTCACGCTGTTCATCACTCTCACACTGCTCATCGCCTCACACTGCTCATCGTCTCACACTGCTCATCGCCTCACACTGCTCATCACCCTCACACTGCTCATCACTCTCACACTGCTCATCGTCTCACACTGCTCATCACCCTCACACTGCTCATCGCCTCACACTGCTCATCGTCTCACACTGCTCATCGTCTCACACTGCTCATCGTCTCACACTGCTCATCACCCTCACACTGCTCATCGCCTCACACTGCTCATCGTCTCACACTGTTCATCGCCTCACACTGTTCATCACCCTCACACTGCTCATCACCCTCACACTGCTCATCGCCTCACACTGCTCATCGCCTCACACTGTTCATCACCCTCACACTGCTCATCGCCTCACACTGCTCATCGCCTCACACTGTTCATCACCCTCACACTGCTCATCGCCTCACCGTGTTCATCACCCTCACACTGCTCATCGTCTCACACTGTTCATCACCCTCACACTGTTCATCGTCTCACACTGTTCATCGTCTCACACTGTTCATCGCCTCACACTGCTCATCCCCACACACTGCTCATCGCCTCACACTGTTCATCACCCTCACACTGCTCATCACCCTCACACTGCTCATCGCCTCACACTGCTCATCGCCTCACACTGTTCATCACCCTCACACTGCTCATCGCCTCACCGTGTTCATCACCCTCACACTGTTCATCGTCTCACACTGTTCATCGTCTCACACTGTTCATCGCCTCACACTGTTCATCGCCTCACACTGTTCATCACTCTCACACTGCTCATCCCCTCACACTGTTCATCGCCTCACACTGTTCATCACCCTCACACTGTTCATCACCCTCACACTGTTCATCACCCTCACACTGTTCATCACCCTCACACTGCTCATCGTCTCACTCTGCTCATCCCCTCACACTGCTCATCGTCTCACACTGTTCATCGCCTCACACTGTTCATCACCTCACACTGTTCATCGTCTCATACTGTTCATCCCCTCACACTGTTCATCGCCTCACACTGTTCATCACCCTCACACTGTTCATCGCCTCACACTGCTCATCCCCTCACACTGTTCATCGTCTCACACTGTTCATCACCCTCACACTGTTCATCGCCTCACACTGTTCATCACCCTCACACTGTTCATCCCCTCACACTGTTCATCGTCTCACACTGTTCATCACCCTCACACTGTTCATCGCCTCACACTGTTCATCACCCTCACACTGCTCATCGCCTCACAATGCTCATCACCCTCACACTGCTCATCACTCTCACACTGTTCATCACCCTCACACTGTTCATCCCCTCACACTGTTCATCCCCTCACACTGTTCATCACCCTCACACTGCTCATCCCCTCACACTGTTCATCGCCTCACAATGCTCATCACCCTCACACTGCTCATCACCTTCACACTGCTCATCACCCCACACTGTTCATCACCCTCACACTGCTCATCCCCTCACACTGTTCATCGTCTCACACTGTTCATCGTCTCACACTGCTCATCCCCTCACACTGTTCATCGCCCTCACACTGTTCATCACTCTCACACTGCTCATCGCCTCACACTGCTCATCCCCTCACACTGTTCATCGCCTCACACTGTTCATCGCCCTCACACTGTTCATCACTCTCACACTGCTCATCGCCTCACACTGCTCATCACCTCACACTGCTCATCCCCTCACACTGCTCATCGTCTCACACTGCTCATCGCCTCACACTGTTCATCGCCTCACACTGTTCATCGCCCTCACACTGTTCATCACTCTCACACTGCTCATCGCCTCACACTGCTCATCACCCTCACACTGCTCATCGTCTCACACTGTTCATCACTCTCACACTGCTCATCGCCTCACACTGTTCATCACTCTCACACTGCTCATCGCCTCACACTGCTCATCACCCTCACACTGCTCATCGTCTCACACTGTTCATCACCTCACACTGCTCATCGCCTCACACTGCTCATCGCCTCACACTGTTCATCACTCTCACACTGCTCATCGCCTCACACTGCTCATCACCCTCACACTGCTCATCGTCTCACACTGTTCATCACTCTCACACTGCTCATCGCCTCACACTGCTCATCACCCTCACACTGCTCATCGTCTCACACTGTTCATCACCTCACACTGCTCATCGCCTCACACTGCTCATCGCCTCACACTGTTCATCACTCTCACACTGCTCATCGCCTCACACTGCTCATCACCCTCACACTGCTCATCGCCTCACACTGCTCATCACCCTCGCACTGTTTCATCGCCTCACACTGCTCATCGCCTCACACTGCTCATCACCCTCACACTGTTTATCACCTCACACTGTTCATCGTCTCACACTGTTCATCACTCTCACACTGCTCATCGCCTCACACTGCTCATCACCCTCACACTGCTCATCGCCTCACACTGCTCATCACCCTCACACTGTTTATCACCTCACACTGTTCATCGTCTCACACTGTTTATCACCTCACACTGTTCATCGTCTCACACTGTTCATCACTCTCACACTGCTCATCACCCTCACACTGCTCATCCCCCTCACACTGCTCATCCCCTCACACTGTTCATCGCCTCATACTGCTCATCACCCTCACACTGCTCATCACCCTCACACTGCTCATCCCCTCACACTGTTCATCGCCTCATACTGCTCATCACCCTCACACTGCTCATCACCCTCACACTGTTTATCACCTCACACTGTTCATCGTCTCACACTGTTCATCGCCTCACACTGCTCATCCCCTCACACTGTTCATCGCCTCATACTGCTCATCACCCTCACACTGCTCATCACCCTCACACTGTTTATCACCTCACACTGTTCATCGTCTCACACTGTTCATCACTCTCACACTGCTCATCGCCTCACACTGCTCATCACCCTCACACTGCTCATCGCCTCACACTGCTCATCGCCTCACACTGTGCTAACCACTAAGCTACTATGCTACCTCTTTTCAAAGTTTAGGGAAGGGGATCATGCGTTAGGAGCTAACGTCCCGAAAAATGTGCTGAACTGCTTTGGTTCGGCTGTATGAAGTCTCTTTTCAGAACTACAAAACTGATGGAATGGATTTTTGAGGAATGAGCTGATCCAGAATCCTTTGTGTACTTATACTGCACTTTGCCAATGTGGCATAGTTTAGATACTTTCAGAGAAGATTTGCCAAATTTATGTCACATAACCTGTAGTTGATTCAAATTATCAGGAAGAAACCTGCCAAAACCCAGGAGAGCCACATTACGTGTTCTCTTTCCTTTCGGTCCAAGCAATCTGTGCCAATGCAAACACACAGAACAACCAAGGCAGGAAGTCAACCAAACGTACATTTTAGGCAACTGGCAAATGATCAAGAGGGAAATGGGAGAGAAATTATTTGTTTAAAGTTATCGAGGTCTGGCTTGCATTGTCTGAAAGAGATATAGAAACAGATTTATAACCAATCAAAATGAAATTGGAAAAACATTTGAAATGGAAATGTTGTTGGCATTTATCAGATTTTATTAATTTTAAAAATGCATTTTGCTCATAAATTATCTCTAAGTAAATAAAAGTACAAAATAGGTCGTCACAGAATCCCTACAGTGCAGAAGCAAAACATTGGGTCCATTGAGTCCACATTGACCCTCGGAAGAGCAGCCCACCCACACACCACCCTCCCCCCCCCCCCCCCCCAAATTCCCATAACACCTGTATTTCCCAAGGCTAATCCACCTAGCCTGCACATCCCTGGACACAATGAGTAATTTAGCAAGGCCAATCCACCCTAACTGCACATCTTTGAACTGTGGGTGGAAACCAGAGCAAACACACATAGACATGAGGAGAATGTGCAAACTCCACACAGACAGTTGCCCGAGGCTGGATTTGAACCCGGATCCCTGTGCTGTGAGGCAGCAGTGCTAACCACAAGCCACCCATGTGCCCAGTTGAGCATTACTGGAGGAGGTTGAGTTAACATGTACTGGGATCTCCACTCAAACAAAGACACAGAACCCAACCTATGCAACAAAAACTACATTAACCAAAAAATAACTGCAACAACAATAAAAAAAACTTAGACTCAAAGAGTGTTAACAAAGAGCAAAGCCTGCAACCATGCAGCGAATGACCCCAGTCTTAGTCAGCAGATCCAGTTTGGGCTCATCAATTGCAGCAAGAAATACCTAACAGCTGAAACATGTGGCCTCAAGATCAACATCTTTGCGAGTACCATGAAAAAAAAGCAAGTCTGGACTCTGGAGCACAATGGTGATGACTCCAACATGGTCCACACTGACCCTGCAGAGAATACAGTGGAAATTTGACATTCCTCAGTACAACTCAACCCAGTTGCAATAAAAAGGCAATTTCTAAACATGAAAGGTAGCAATTTACATTCCCATTAAGACAATGAACAGACTGGCACATTCCAAGATCCAGGACCATGTGCTGGGGACACACTAAAGCCTGGGGCAACTGCCGCCAAGGTGCAGTGGGGAAAGACTCAGGTCTTTCTGCCAAAGCATAATGAGCATTTCATAAGTTTCAAGATATCCTTGTTGCCTTCATGGGACTAACTGGAAAGCTCCTTCAAAGAATCGTTCCTGGGTTAATGGCCTTACCCTGTGTTGTCTCATTCTATGAATCAGTAATGTACGCGGTACGTTTCTTGTTCATGGGGTGTCACCAAGTACTGTATAGACTATTATGTCAAAGTGCCACACAGCATGGACTCTCAGCAATATAGCACTGGTCATAGATCATCCAAGTGCCAATGACTCCCTTGGCAACTCTCAATTGCCTACATATGAATAATAATCTGCAACTTTAAGGAACATCTGCCAAAATCAGTCAAGATTTTCCAGTTACTTATACTTAGTGGGTTGTTAGTAAACACCTAATATGCAAATATGGATTGAAATATTTGCATAATGTTTGCTTTTTGCTGTTTCACTATTCACACACACTCACACCCACAGAGTCATGGGTGATTTGGGGAAAACATTAGGAGCACTAATGGACCCCCTTTGGGTACAGTGTGACTGTAGGGGGATTTAGAAGGATAAAAATGAAGAAGAAAACATCTAACATGCACCTTGTTGACTTCCTAACAGAAAGCCATTGCAAAACTGCTTTGCAGTGTCTCAGATTTCTCAGCTCTTGCTGGGAAAGTCAATAAAACGCAACCAAAATTCTTCTATTCATCTCCTGGCTTGTTGAACACTTGAGTCATGGGTGTAGGATAAAGTGACTCCATCAGTTGTGTTTGGGCACTGTTACAGCACAGAGACAGACAGCCAAATCAAATCAGCTCTCCCATCCCTGCATTTACAACACAGTAAACTGAAAATACTCAATGACCCTCAACACTGAACTCAAACCTTTTAGCCAGACATTTTGAATAATCACCCTGTTGGTTAATGTTTCAAGTCGCAATCCCAGCGAGACTGCAGCTTGTGACTATGGCTCAGTGCAGTACTAAACAGTGTTGAAAGAGTAACTGCATTACTATTTGATTGATGGTTGGGGAATTATCTAAACAATAGTTATTTTCCAACCAATGGGTCAGCAAAGTAATTCTATTTCAACATTCATAAACTGATACATGATAGTGCCAAAACTAAAATATAAAATTTTTCTGCAATTCAATCAGTTATGCTCAGTATTAAAATAGGATTTAAATATATTACTAGAATACAAGACAGACTTGATTTATTTTTAAATGTGTAACATGACAGCAGTCACCTAATCCTCTCTGTTATTTTGGTCTGTGCTGACAAATCCTGTAGTAGGACGATATTACTGTCAGTTAAAAATGTGGCTCCCATGTCACACACACCAAACCGAAATAATTGCACAGCGTTGTGTCTGAAAATAGATTAAGAAGGATTCTGATGATGCCTAGTATTGAGGAAGAATTAGTTCCAGCTTAAAAATTCTCTTTTGTCTGGTCACTGGGTCCAACTGTCTCCCTGGCAACTGAAGCCAAAGTGGACTGTCTCGATTCTAATTGCAAATGCATGGTTCATGGCTCATGGGAGGGATCCATTCAGATTCAGGGAGCGCTAGCACCAACACTGGGGAAAGAGGGAACTGTTCTGTTGGGATAGACATCATTTGAAGCATCGAGGTAAAAACAATGACTGCAGATGCTGGAAACCAGATTCTGGATTAGTGGTGCTGGAAGAGCACAGCAGTTCAGGCAGCATCCAAATAGCTTCGAAATCGACGTTTCGGGCAAAAGCCCTTCATCAGGAATAAACGCAGTTAGCCTGAAGGGTGGAGAGATAAGCTAGAGGAGGGTGGCGGTGGGGAGAAAGTAGCATAGAGTACAATGGGTGAGTGGGGGAGGGGATGAAGGTGATAGGTCAAGGAGGAGAGGGTGGAGTGGATAGGTGGAAAAGAAGATAGGCAGGTAGGACAAGTCCGGGCAAGTCAAGGGGACAGTTACTGAGCTGGTTGAAGAGCTTCACTTCAACCCCAGGGCATCAATGTAGACTTCAACAGTTTCCTCATTTCCCCTTCCCCCACCTCACCCTAGTTCTAAACTTCCAGCTCAGTGCTGCTGTGCTCTTCCAGCACCACTAATCCAGAATCATTTGAAGCATGCCTGGGACAAAATGCTGGTGAATCATACAACTAGCATTGTAGATAGAGCTTTACATTAATTAGTGGATGGGAGTACTCAATTGAAAAGGTAAAAACAATGACTGCAGATGCTGAAAACCAAATACTGGATTAGTGGTGCTGGAAGAGCACAGCAGTTCAGGCAGCATCCAACGAGCAGCGAAATCAACATTTCGGGCAAAAGCCCTTCATCAGGAATAAAGGCAGTAAGGCTTACTGCCTTTATTCCTGATGAAGGGCTTTTGCCCGAAACGTTGATTTCGCTGCTCGTTGGATGCTGCCTGAACTGCTGTGCTCTTCCAGCATCACTAATCCAGTACTCAATTGAAGGCAAGTTTTAAAAATCAGACAGAAACAAAAGAGCAAAAAGGTGAGGTATTGAAGTGAC
This sequence comes from Chiloscyllium punctatum, assembly GCF_047496795.1. Classification (NCBI taxonomy): domain Eukaryota; kingdom Metazoa; phylum Chordata; class Chondrichthyes; order Orectolobiformes; family Hemiscylliidae; genus Chiloscyllium; species Chiloscyllium punctatum. The sequence goes on from NC_092777.1 coordinate 56,661,668, forward strand.
AAATGATTATTGAAGTGTGACAGGAAGGGTAGAAAATATACAGAGAAGACCTCAGCAGAAATTAGAATCAAAGTAAGTCATGATGATTTAAAAAGCAGAGCTTAGGAATATTACATGAATAAACACACCATTTGTGACAAGACAGATGAGTTCATGACACAAATAGAAATAAATGAATATGACTTGACAGCCATTACAGAGACAGAGTTGCAGTGTGACCAAGACTGTGGACTCAAGGTGTAAGGGTATTCAATGTTCTGGAAGAAAATGGAAACAGAGGTGGGATAGCGTTGTTAATAAAGAAGGGCATCAGTGCAGAGGGGAGTAGTGATTTAGGTGCAATGAATTGTGATGTAGAACCATTTTGAGGGGAAATCGGTAATCGCAAGGGAAAGCTGACAGGGATGGGAGTTGTCTACTTACCATCACTGAAAGACAAAGTATAAACTCAGAAATAATGGAGACACATAAGAAGGGTTCTCAAATTGATTTTAATTTGCATATTAATGGAACTAAACCAGATGGGCAAAGGTAGCATGGAAAATGAATTTCTAGAGTACATTAGGGATTGCTTCATTGAGCCGTATGTTGCAGAACCGAAACTGAAAGATGCTATTTTAGATTTCGAATATGCAATGAGGGAGGATTAATAATAAAATTTGTAGTTAATGTTCCTGTAGTGACTGTAACATGATCAGCTAGGTGGATCTTATGAAATATGATTTCCCTGATTGCGGCTGCTAACGTGGTCTGATCAAGGAGCCCTGGCTGACAGATATAAACAGGAGTGTCAGGGGTTCTGTTCACTCTAAGAGCTGGCTTTGTGCTAGCTGGGTCAGTGTTATGCATGTGTAAATAAAGGGTGACTTAGTGATGGGATATCGGCCGGTGTGGAGTCATTTCAGATCCTTTTGGTAGTAGCCAAAATCACAACATGGTAGAATTTGAAATTCAGTTTGAGAGAGAAAAACTTGGATTCAAACCAGCATCCTGAACTGAAATAAGGACAATTACAGAGGTACAAAGAAAGAGTTGTCAAATGTGAGCTAGTAAAGTAGACTAAAGGGAAAATCAATGGATAAAAATAGCAAACATTCAAGCAGATATTTCATAAGGGTCAGCAAAAATTTATTCTGGTCACAGTGAAGGACACAATGAGAAGGATGAACCACTTGTGATACACAAAGGCAATCAAAGAGACCGTCCAAACACAAACTAATTGAGGAATATTTATAATATTGACAAACGTATCCAGTGATATATAAAAAAGGAACAACGAATGTAAGTGTGGGAGCCTTGGAGATTGCAACTGCAGAATTGATAACAGGTAAACAGCGGATGATTTAAACCAATATTTTACATCTGTATTCATGGTGAAGACCCTAAAACAACCTAAAGGTAACAGATAAGCAAGATACTAAGGGAGGAAAGATCATGGCACAGTCTCTATCACAAGGGACACAATATTTGACAAACTAATGTGACCAAAGGTAGATAAGTCACCTGGACCTGATGGCCGACATCCAAGGGTTTTAAGGGAAGTGGCTGCAGAGATGGTGGAGGCTTTGGTCAAAATATTCCAGAACTCACTAGATTCCATGAGTGTTCCAGCGGATTAGAAAATCACAATCGCACTTCTTCTATTTAAGACGGGAGGGAGACAGAAAGCAGAAAACCATAGGTCACTGACATTGGAGAAATGCTAGTCTCTGTTATTATGGAGGAAACGATAAGACATTTGGAAAAACTTAACAAAATCAAACAGAGTTAGCATGGTTTTGTGAAAGTGACATTACATTTGACACATTTGCCAAAGTTCCTTGAGGATATAAAAAGCAGAGTTTATAAAAGAGAACTGGGAGATGTAGTGTATCTAAACCTTCATTAGACATTTCATTAGGTGCTTTATAAAAGTGTAAGATTTCACACTTTTGAGACTGATGTATTAGCATGGAGTAAGGTTTGAGAGAAGGTTGGGATTAATGGTTCTTTTTCTGGTTGAAAACACATTGAGTCAATTGCCATAAGAATTTGTACTAGGACCACAATTACTTGTTACCAATACTCATAACTTGGAGGAGGGGGCAGTGTCACATATATAAAAATTGCTAATGATACCAAAAGTGGGTAGATATGCCGTGATGAGGACACAAGAAATCTGCAAGGGGTTACAGATAGTTTTAGGGAGTGGGAAAAATCTTAGCAGATTGAAGTTAATGTAGGAAAGCATGAGGTCTTCCATGTTGGTAGGAAGAATCAAAAGGCAGACTACTATTTAAATGGAGAGAGATCAAACAATTATAGCACTGAGGGATCTGGGTGTTCTTGTGCATGAAACACAAAAAAATTAACTTGCAGTGTTGCAAACAATCTAGAAGGCAAATGGCTAAACAGAGTAGGTCTTATACATTAGAGTTTTTGGAAGAATACAAGATTCTGATTGGGCTTGGTAAGGTAGATGTTGAGAAGATGTTTCCACTATCAGGGGATCTCAAATAAATGGGCATAGTTATAGAATAAGGAGACACTCATTTAAAACTGAGATGTGAAGTTATTTCTTACTGCAGAGGCATAGAGATATACAGCACGGAAACAGACTCTTCAGTCCAACCTGTCATGCCGACCAGATTTCCCAACCCAATCTAAGTCCCACCTGCCAGTACCCAGCCCATATCCCTCCAAACCTTTCCTATTCATATACTCGTCCAGATGCTCTCTAAATGTTGTAATTGTACCAGCCTCAACCACTTCCTCTGGCAGCTCATTCCATACACCCACCACCCTCTGCGTGAAACAGTTGGCCCTTAGGTCTCTCTTATATATTTCTCATCTCACCCTAATCCTATGCCCTCGTGTTTTGGACTATCCCACCCCAGGGAAGAGACTTTGTCTATTTATCCTATCCATGCCCCTCTTGATTTTATAAACCTGTATAAGGTCACCCCTCAGCCTCCAACGCTCCAGAGAAAACAGCCCCAGTCTGTTCAACCTCTCCCTGTAGCTCAAATCCTCTAACCCTGGCAACATCCTTGCAAATCTTTTCTGAACTCTTTCAAGTTTGGCAACATCTTTCCGATAGAATGGAGACCAGAATTGCACGCAATATCCAACAGGGGCCTAACCAATGTCCTGTACAGCCACAACATGACCTCCCAACTCCTGTACTCAATACTCTCACCAATAAAGGGAAACATACCAAACGCCTTCTTCACTATCCTATCTATCTGCGACTCCACTTTCAAGGAGCTATGAACCTGCATTCCAAGGTCTCTTTGTTCAGCAACACTCCCAAGGACCTTACCATTAAGTGTAGAAGTCCTGCTAAGATTTGCTTTCCCAAAATGCAGCACCTCACATTTATCTAAATTAAACTCCATGTCCACTTCTCAGCCCATTGGCCCATCTGATCCACATGACAGTGTGTCAGCTTATATGGTGCTGAAAACTACACCCATTCCTCTGTGAGCTCTAAATTTGCCTATTTCAATGAACTGCCAGTCCAGCTCCTACATCCATAAACCGGAGCTCAACTAAAGATCAGCAGCTTGTATGCTCAGGCAAAAAGTGTGATGCTGAAAAAGCACAGCTGGTCAGGCAGCATGCAAGGAGCAGGGGAGTCGATGTTTCGAACATAAGCTCTCCAACATCTGCAGTCCTCACTTTCTCCTCATCACACAAAGTCCCATTGACCCACCAGTCCTGTGGTCACTTGATCTACATCCTGATCAGGCAATATCTTGACTTTCAAATATGTATCCTGACACTGACCTCCACCCCTTCTCCTAACACACACACACACACACACACAGTTTTACTGAGAATGTCATAACCTTGTGCAACCGGCATTAACAACACTGTCAACAGAAGAGAGTGGACAATTCTTTCCTCAATTTACTTTCATCTTTTATAATGGAGGTTTCATGTAGGTTTATATGTAAAGTCATCAGTTTCGGAGTAATTCTTAACCCTCGCTGTGTCACACTTCAGGGCAAGGGTGGGAAGCAGGTTGAGATTATTATACCACTTGTTGGGATATAGTAGGACAGAAACAGAAATCAAAGTGCAAATTCCCAGCCATTATGGAATCAACAACATTCTGATCTTTATGACATTACTGTTTGTGAGAACTTACTGTGCACATATTGGCTGCCACATTTTACAAAACAGTAACTACTCTTCAATTCCCGCCTCAGGCGACTGCCTGTATGGAGTTTGCACATTCTCCACGTGTCTGCGTGGGTTTCCTCCGGGTGCTCCGGTTTCCTCCCACAATCCAAAAAATGTGCGGGTTAGGTGAATTGGCCAGGGTAAATTGCCCGTAGTGTGTTAGGTGAAGAGGTAAATGTAGGGGAATGGGTCTGGGTGGGTTGCTCTTCAGAGTGTCGGTGTGGACTTGTTGGGCCGAAGGGCCTGTTTCCACACTGTAAGTAATCGAATCTACGTGTGGAAAGAGGTCATTCAGTCCATCGGATCTCACCAACCCTTCAAAGTGCACCCAGACCCAGCCATCCAACCTGTCCCCCTAAACCTATGGCCAATCCACCTAACCTGGGCATCTTTGGACTGTGGAAAGAAACCAGAGGACCTGGAGAAAACCCACACAGACGGTCACCCAAGGTTGGAATTGAACCTGGGTCCCTGGCGTTGTAAGGCAGCAGTGATAATCATTGAGCCACCATGACATGTCTCATATTCATTATTAATCAAAATCAGGGTCAATAATTTAAAACACAGATCATGACTCAGACATTGCCCCAAGAACAGAGCCACAAGCTCTGGAAATGAAACATAAACTGCTTTAAGAATGTAAAGATTTTCCGTTGCCCCACTTTCAGAAGATAATGGATATTTTCATTTCTCATCCAATTGCTGAATCTGAATGAAGAGTGCCAAACTCAAGTGGTTTATATTTTACAACTGAAATAGGCTGATTGTTCAAGTTTATGTCATTGATACCTAATTCTTATAACCTAGAGAGAGAGACTTTTATCCCAGTACTTTATGCAGAATACTATATTGCACTTGAATCAAAATATTGTAAGCCAAAACCAAATTATAGTCCTCCAAAGTCATTTGATTTAATGTATTTTTCAGGATCAGCTACAAAACTGACAACCATAAATCAGCAGAATCCCTCAAGTTTAATGACTGATATTTGGGCACACTCCAAGCTAAATTCTGTGCTAACATCATGATGAAACGTTATGATTTAAGTTGGCAAACACTCCTGCTTTTTTGTTCGTTTTCACGGAACAGAAATCGTGAATTTTGCAGATAAGAGTAAAACATCCCACAGAGTAAAGGAATTCCAACTCCCTTCTGTGTTAACTACTATTGCCATTGTATTGTTCCCAATGTATTTGTTTCTCTATAACCCTTTTTAGGGAAAAAAAATTCAGAAGAACAATGTAAATTCCTGGATGCCATCCTGTTTATGAATCTTGTTTGTGTAATGCAAATCTATTAAACCTCCATGCATCAATTTGATTTTATGTAACTTGCTTTGATTTGAAATTGTCATTGCAATTCTACATCAAATATCATACCAAATGCCACAGCAAGAACCTTCCAAAACACTGCACTGTTAATGAAATAAGATAATCAGGTTAATAGAATTAATGCAATCGTACTCTGTGTTACTAGACACAGTTATGTATTCAATTTAGCAGCATAAAATGGGAATAAACTTTATACAATTTGTTTTAAAATGTCCACAATTAACTACTGATATATCCAATTCCAAATTGTGTCTCAAATGCACTGAAAAAGCCCACATTTCATTCAAAGTTGTAAATAAAAGTTTTATTTTATTTGTAAAACTATTGTTCCAACTATACTTCATACACTTGCTAACTACTTGACAGATAGTACCTATTAGACTTTAATTCCCATGTTAGTAATATCAAAATTGTATTGAGTGAAAATTGAATATCTTTGTTACAAAATACCTTGCCAATGGTAAATATTCAATGTGACCATTGAATCATAAATTTCACAGAAAAATGGCAAAACCATGTGATTTCATGTTTCAGCATTAGAATGTTAGACAATGTAAAGGGATGCCAATAGGTTCAACTCCCACAGCTGTTCAGGTTAGCACTGGTGCCTCACTGTGCCTGGGACCCAGGTTTCAGTCCAGCCTCGGGTGACTGTATGTGTGGAGTTTACCCATTCTCCCAGTGTCTGCGTGGGTTTCCTCTGGGTGCGCCAGTTTCCTCCCGTAGTCTAAAGGTGTGCATGTAAGGTGGATTGATCATGCTAAATTGTTCATAGTGTCCAGGCTGTGTGGACTAGATAGTTTAGCCAAGGGAAATGGAGGGTTACAGAGATAGGGTCGGGTGGGGGGGTGTGTGTAAGTGAGTGTGCATGTGGGGGGGGAGGGATGCTCTTTGGATGGTCAGTGTGAATTTGATGGGCCAAATGGCCTGCTTTCACACTGTAGGGATTCCATGATTCTATGAAGGATTCTCCTTCTCCAGTTTTCCCCTCATTAGGGGCATAGTGGTCCTCAAATTAAAACCATCACCAGTTACCTCTCTCTAATGGTCTGGTAAGACTGTGGCAACTTTACCATAATTAGTAATAATTAAGAACATCACAAAAGAATGAAGTTAACATACCTGGAGTACAAGATAAGTCAACAAGAATTTAGTCTTAAAAGACTTTCACTGATGCAGAGTGACGTGCAGAAGATTTGAAACATTTTGCGTCATTTTGGTACTGGATTTGAATGTGACAAAGGCACACCCAGATCAGACAACTCGAAAAGTCCTCCTCATTAACATCCGAGAATGTACCGGTCTTTGAGCTGTTGCATCAGACAGTGCTCAAGCAGCAGGCTGAAATAGTCATTCTCACAACATCTGGACTTCCAACCAGCCTCCCAAACGTCTTCATTATCATCCTTGCATATATATCGCAGGACTGACTCACCAGAGGTGGCAATACAGTGACACTCGGGATAGTGGCCTTGGAAGTATTCAACATTGACTTCAGATCCCAGCAAAGTGAACAATATCAGATCAAACATGAGCAAGGAAACATGATGCTGATTTCTCCTCCATCTTGAGCAGCATTTAGCAAAAAGCACTGAAGGTAGTAAGGCACAAACTCAATTCAGCGTGGGAGCTTCTTTCCCAGAGAGTGAATCAATCATCATACTGCTGAACAAACTTCAAAGGACATATTTTCCAGAATAGGTCAGATCATGAGGGAACCAACACAAGAGAAAAACTGTGTGGTTTTGTCCTCACCAAATTACCTGTCACAGAGACATTTCTCTATGACAATACTGCTGCAGTGATCACTACACAAATCCTTGCAGAGATGAAATTCTATCATCACACTGATTATACTATCATTCTGTGTGGCACAATCACTTTTGTGGTGTGCCAATCTTTAGTTAATCAGATTCACTCCATGTGATATCAAGGTACAATGCATCTGTCAGTGTGTTCTGTACAGATCCCAGTTGTCGTGCTGAAGATATGCACTGCAGGACTAGCCGTATACCAAACCAAACTATTTCAATAAAGCTACAACATCACAACCTACTCTTCAAAATGGAAAATCGACCAGGAATATCCTGTGCACAAAAGGCAGGACAAGTCCAAGTTATCTTCAATCAGGATGTTCAGACCTATGACATACCTGCGGAGCACATGGATCTTTAACCCAAACCTTGCAGCCCAAAAGGTAGAAACACTACCACTCTGCCACATTGGCTCATTACTGATTGCTACCATTATATTGATGGAAGCAATCATCGCAGTGTTAGATATCTTTGAATCGACCTGTTCAGAGATGTTATTACATACCTCTGCACCTGGCTCAGAGATAAATATGCCACAAGGCCCCTTGTGTGCCAATTACCACCAATGTGTTGACGGAAGCAATCCCATCACATCGTTATCAAGCAACACTTAATTACCTCACATCAAAGAAAACCTATGACTGAATATTGTTTCAAGCAGCCCTAATAAAACTGAGGTTGTTATAATCAGGTGAGGAGGCGGGATTAGCTCTCCTCTTTCTAATATTCTCACAGTCAGTGGCACCAAATATTTTAAAGTATTTTTTAAGCATGTAGTTTTCATTCTTCCATTAAATGTAGCTGACCAGATCAAAGTGAAGGAGAGCCACTGCTGAGACTTTGAATAAGAGAGTGGAACTTTATTACCTGCTAAACCAGAGGATAATGAGAAAATGTGACATCAAACACAAACAAAAGTAATAACAATTTAAAAACTAGGATGGAGCAGATGGATGGTGTCTAGACAGATAGGAAGGCAAAGGCAGCCACAACTTAGTTTGTATAGCCTTTGAGTTGACAGTTGGTTACTCTGCAGTGGCAAACATCATGAATAACATTGATTTCTTGACAAAACAATGGTTTTCCAGTTGCTTTTTTCCCCAGAATTTGTTTCTGAGCTTGATAAGTAGGGAAGAACTTTCAGTATCCAGCTGAAAGCCCACTTGGCTTCTTTCCTCTTTTGCTGATCCAAGGTTGCTGTTGGTACACACTTTCTTTGCAGATTCTGATGTCTGTGTCATTGCTAGATAGTTACAAGCTGTATTTCACCTCTCAATATATGTGAATTTATCACACAAGTGTGAGTAAAACAAGAGATGCAAATTTCTTTACATAGCATCTTGTTTAATACGGTAAGATTAATGCAGCCAGCTTTATATCTTTAAATTTGACTTGCTTGAGCTTGTCAGGAGAATGCAGCAACCATTTTCAGTCAGTTGTTTTTATTAAATAATCATTTGAGCTTATGACAGACTCCAGTATTAAAGTCAATGTATTACAATTGAATACTGATAGTCTATTTTCATTATGATCACAACAAAATCAATGGGAATAAAACTCTGAA